>NC_090939.1:530633161-531852922 GCF_040938575.1 Ambystoma mexicanum
TGCGTCTTCCCCTGCAAAGACATGAAAACAAAGTAATGGAAACAGGCATTAGCACCATGGCACACATTGAGGGCTGAGAAGCAAGAGAACCAGTACTTGATTGACATGTCCCACATGACTAAAACCCTCCCATGCATGCACCCTCACTGCTTATGAAGTGCAGGCAAACGGCACACACTGATGACACCAAGATGGAAGATGAACAAATTTTCTGCATGCTGCCTGGCAGTGGCATCACACATTGGCCTGTGATTGGCAGGTGAAACACACATGCCATCACACAGATGGCATGTACCATTGCTATTGAGTGAAGATGGAGAGGAGGGCAGCACCTATTCATTCAGTCCAGTTCCCGCATGTAATAGCTTTTCTGATTCTAACAGGTCAGATTTTTCACCTGGAGCTGCCAGTCTGTAATGGTCAAATTGCACAGGGACATGTGTGTACAAATGATATCCAGGTAACAAAGTCACTCCCCTTTACCATACCCATGTCAGACATGTGACTAGTGGACAGCGACATGCCTAGTGAAAGTGGTGGAATGCAAACAAACTGACTGAATGAACAGTGAAAAATAAGCAAATCTGTTGTGTCAAGGTGACACTTCAAGGGCAACTGGCGTGCAGTTGTGCTAGATGTCTACTGTTGGCAGAAGGGATACTGCTATGGCCAAATGCAGCTGCGCAGGAAGTATTGCATGAAGCACATGGCTGACCCATACGACTGAGGCGCACACACTCTCTCCTGGCACCCAAACAGAAGCCCTCACACACACACCATGCACATGTATGACACACACATGCATGTGCACTCACCGGACAATGCCTCGTAATCAGCCAGATCTCCCACGCCTTGGATCTGTTCCTCCGTGACGTAGGTCCCAGCGACTGACTCATGTGGAGTGAGTTCCATGTCTACTACTGGAGACCCACCTCCAGTCACTAGAGTTGCGGCATGACTTGAGGCCAGCTTACTCTTTGCCCTGCGCTTTAGGTCATTCCAGCGCTTATAGCAATCATTGGCTGTGCGCCTCACGATTCCAAGGGCACTTACGATGTCCGCAACGGTCTGCCAGTGTGCCTGGCGTTGTGCAGGTGTGGTCTTGGATCCTGCAACAATGACCATCTCGTTGTCATGTCCGGACACATACTCGACAAGTGCATTCAGTTCGTCATCCGTGAAGCTGGGCTTCCTGGACGGGCCGGACTGTGTAGCCGTGTCTGGGGCATCAGCCTGTGCCGGACGAGCACTCTTCCTCTTCCGCTTGGAAGGTGGTGGTGATCCTGAGTGTCCTGCGCCGCTCTGGACACTAGGGGCAGGAGCCCTGGTGGACTCTGTATCAGGAGTGTGGGATTGCACACTCAGCATGGGAGTTGGTGCAGGCATTGGCTCGAGTGTGATGGTGTCAGGGGGAATGTCAGCAGCATGGACTAGGACCGACACTGTCCTGGCTGGGTGTGTGAGGGCTGGGGTGGATGGAGCCGCAGCTGCCCCTGCAGCCACTCCGCCCTGCCTCCTTGGTGCAGTAGATGACCTTGCTGCCCCAGATCCACGTGGCATGATGGCATCAACGTGCACCAGCGCACGTGTCGTAGCCCTGCTGACCTGGAAGTCAGCCATGGAGTCAGCCAGGTCTGGTGCCACAATGGGCTGGTCCAACAAGGGCTGAGCATGGATGGTGTCAGCCACTTCAGCCTCAACGGGAGGGGGGGAGGGGGGGGAGGGGGGGGGATGATGGGTGCCCTTGACTGGTCCTCCACACATGGGGGGACAGGCTCACCCTGCAAGTTACGACCACGTCCCCTACCGGATCCACCACGGCCACCACTTGTGGCTCTTCCACCTTTGCCACCCTTACGGAATCCTCGCCTCCCAGCCATGGCACTGATATTAATGTGCGTATGGGAGTGGCTGTAGACAATTGTCCTGGGCAATTGGGGGTCAAAGGGGTTGGGTACCAGATGGTAATTGTACCCTAGTGCTCTAGCACGGCTGATTGTAACCCCTGGGGAAAGATGACGGGTCACGCAACGCACAGGAGGCCCAAAAAAGGGAGATGACGTGCACGCAACCCCTCCTAGACCACGTGTGCAGAAAGAAAAACCTGCACTACGCTGTGGCACCCAGTAACACAAGAATGAACGTATGCGTGTCACACGCAGCCTAGAATGACCTCTGAAGGGGTAGGCAACACACGGGGCAAGCACAGAAGTTGGATACGTGCGTGACTCACCGTCTGCCAGGTAAAAGAGCGTGAAGAATGAGCGCGTTTGGTTGGCTAAACCCCCGCCAAAAGAAGATGTGTACGCTGTCTGAGAAGACAGGACAACAGTAGAAGGGGACACTGTTTGAGGGAACAGGCCCAGGTAAACCAGTAAAAGAGAAAAAAGAGAAAAAGCTGTCAGAGGTAACGGGGAATACGAACTGGAAACGCCGTGAAGTAAATCGCGTGTGAAACGACAAGAAGTACAGATTTCACCCACTCGCTCTCCACGAAAAGCACGTACAAGGAAATGGTGTTCTACATGTACCTTATATACAGGCCCACACGTACAGCGTCACTTACGCGGCGTGTACGTTCACCAATCACACGCTTTGTCACTCCTGCGTGTAGATCCATTTTCACCAATCACACGCTTTGTCACTTCTACGTGTACATCCATTTTCACCAATCACACGCTTTGACACTGGGACGTGTCACGCAACAATTTCCTGCACGTGCAGGTGACTATAGGCGCGCATATGCTGTTGACGGGTTTACGCGCTAAGGGCCTTTGCTGACGTGTGGGATTTCACTACCTATCAGGCTGTCCACGCGTTCACACACGAGAGACTACGCTCCTGGCCAGGAGGCGAAATTACTGCCCCCCAGAGCCCTGAGCACGCTCCCACCTGCCATCTGCTGCTGCCTGACTGCCTGCTGGCCACGTGCCCCACAGTGCTGGTGGGTGGGGGTGTTGGGAGACATGGGTGGGGGCCTGGTGGAGGGTGCCCCTGCACTGGTGGGGGTGGTGGGAGACATGGGTGGGGGCTTGGTGGAGAGTGCCCCTGGTGGCGGGGGGTGGTGGGAGACATGGGTGGGGGCCTGGTGGAGGCTGCCCCTGGTGGCGGGAGGGTGGGGGTGGTGGGAGACATGAGTGGGGGCCTGGTGGAGGCTGCCCCTGCACTGCTGGGGGGGTGGGGGTGCAGGGGGACATGAGCAGGTGTGCAGGGTAGTCCCCTGTTTTGTAGACTGCCTGCAGGGGCCGTGGAGGGTGTACAGGGAACACCTGTGAGGACCCACCCAGCCTAATCGCGTGTGATGATTCCCACGCACCCCTGTAATACACGTACCCTGGCTAATCGCGTGTATAACTTCCCGCGTACCCCTGTAATACACGTACCCTGGCCAATCGCGTGTTAAACTTCCCGCGTACCCCTGTAATACACGTACCCTGGCCAATCGCGTGTTAAACTTCCCGCGTACCCCTGTAATACACGTACCCTGGCTAATCGCGTGTTGAACTTCCCGCGTACCCCTGTAATACACTTACCCTGGCTAATCGCGTGTTAAACTTCCCGCGTACCCCTGTAATACACGTACCCTGTCCAATCGCGTGTTGGACTTCCCGCGTACCCCTGTAATACACGTACCCTGGCCAATCGCGTGTTAAACTTCCCGCGGACCCCTGTAATACACGTACCCTGGCTAATCGCGTGTATAACTTCCCGCGTACCCCTGTAATACACGTACCCTGGCTAATCGCGTGTTGAACTTCCCGCGTACCCCTGTAATACACTTACCCTGGCTAATCGCGTGTTAAACTTCCCGCGTACCCCTGTAATACACGTACCCTGTCCAATCGCGTGTTGGACTTCCCGCGTACCCCTGTAATACACGTACCCTGGCCAATCGCGTGTTAAACTTCCCGCGTACCCCTGTAATACACGTACCCTGGCTAATCGCGTGTATAACTTCCCGCGTACCCCTGTAATACACGTACCCTGGCTAATCGCGTGTTGAACTTCCCGCGTACCCCTGTAATACACTTACCCTGGCTAATCGCGTGTTAAACTTCCCGCATACCCCTGTAATACACGTACCCTGTCCAATCGCGTGTTGGACTTCCCGCGTACCCCTGTAATACACGTACCCTGGCCAATCGCGTGTTAAACTTCCCGCGTACCCCTGTAATACACGTACCCTGGCCAATCGCGTGTTAAACTTCCCGCGTACCCCTGTAATACACGTACCCTGGCTAATCGCGTGTATAACTTCCCGCGTACCCCTGTAATACACGTACCCTGGCCAATCGCGTGTTAAACTTCCCGCGTACCCCTGTAATACACGTACCCTGGCCAATCGCGTGTTAAACTTCCCGCGTACCCCTGTAATACACGTACCCTGGCTAATCGCGTGTATAACTTCCCGCGTACCCCTGTAATACACGTACCCTGGCCAATCGCGTTTTAAACTTCCCGCGTACCCCTGTAATACACGTACCCTGGCTAATCGCCTGTTAAACTTCCCGCGTACCCCTGTAATACACGTACCCTGGCCAATCGCGTGTTAAACTTCCCGCGTACCCCTGTAATACACGTACCCTGGCTAATTGCGTGTTGAACTTCCCACGTACCCCTGTAATACACGTACCCTGGCCAATCGCGTGTTAAACTTCCCGCGTACCCATGTAATACACGTACCCTGGCTAATCGCGTGTATGACTTCACGCGTACCCCTGTAATACACTTACCCTGGCTAATCGCGTGTTGAACTTCCCGCGTACCCCTGTAATACACGTACCCTGGCCAATCGCGTGTTAAACTTCCCGCGTACCCCTGTAATACACGTACCCTGGCTAATCGCGTGTATGACTTCACGTGTACCCCTGATATGCACGTTACCCGCTTTGCGTTCCTTGTTTGGCTGCCCTGTAAACTGGTCCAGAGTTAGCGCAGCCCTTTGCGATGATTTAGCGATTTTGCTGGCTTTTCCTTGCGAGAGGCCGTTCTTGGGGGCGTTACTGGCGCTGCTGCAGGGTCGCTGCGATACTCTGCGCCACGGCTGGTTTGGGAGCATGTAATCCATGAATACGCTGTGCGCGGAAATCGGTTTTATCGCACGTGCCTGGCGCAGTCAATCGCACGCGGACACTCTGCGCCAGCCGATTGCGACACTTTTCTGCGAAATTCTATGAATTACCCTGTAAGTGTGTTAGCCAATCTCTTGTCTCCTGTCTCATTGATATGTGCTTCATTCTGATGCTGGTATACATTGTTTTGATAGTTACACATGAAATAAAATAAAATTACTACGTGCGGTGATTCTCTCTGCGCATGCGCGCCACTCGTATTCTTTGTGTCTTTTTCTCGCGCATGCGTGCGAGCAGGAAAGTAGTGTCTCATGTTGGATCCTATGTAGATACTTCATATGCTTCTACATCAGACAAATTATGGGTTGTAATCATTGGTTTTCAATGCAACGATCACTCATCAACAACGGTAATTCTCATGTTCTCTCTCCTTTCATCTCATGCCTCCTTAATTTCTCATTTTTACTGGTCTCAAGATCATTAATGTCAAGATAAACACCATATTTACATACAACACTTTTTCTATACAAGTTTGACTACTGTTTTCCACCTCCTCTGTGAATATATACAGTGTGAATATTTGTACTTTTATTCAAATGGACCAAACAGTCTCTTGCTCATCCACAGTTGGTTGCCACCCAGGTGCCACAGAACGGCAGTGTTACCATTGCCTTACGTCCCACTAGGTGGTATATTCCCTGAGGGACATTTCATGCGGCCCCTCGGTGCCTGTCCCTCTGCGGGTTTACTAGTATCAAGATCATGTTCTTCAAAGTCTGTTGCCTACATGTATTTTCCCCCCATGGGTTACAAGAAGCACATGAAGTTTATCTCTTCATTGATACCCCCTGGTCTCAGGGAGTCTAGTCGATCAATCCAATATGACTCTTGTTGGTTTAATCTTTTCCCCAAATCTTCATGTACATTACATTGTCTGATGACTTCAAGAACTTGTATCCTCATCTGGCTGATGTTGTGTTTCATTAGATTCCAATGTCTTGCCACCGCTGAATTCACATTATTTCGGATGCATGACCTGTGTTCGTTCCATCGCAACTTTCCTGGTCTTTTTGATTGGCCCACGTAATAGATTCCACACGGGCACGGGAAGGATGATGAAGGTGGAGGCAAACACACACAGAGGCGATGCTGGATGCATGACTCTGGCAGAAAGATGCAATGGTGACACTGAGGCGAGTGTTCTTAGAAACAGCTCTGAGATGTGGCTGAAGGCCAGCGGAGAGGCAGACAGTAGGAAGAACACGGCGTGCTATGTCAGCACGCGATATGTCACAGTAAGATAGTATCATATATTTACAAATTAGATTTATGTAAATCATTCTCTACCAGTTTTACAAAGCAGCACAACCAAACCAGAAAAAACACACGTGAGGCCATACCAGTAGGGAGAGGTGCTATACAAATGACAATTGACAAATTACATGACGTTACATATAGCCATCATATGAAGTCTTTGTTATGTATGTGGGAGTCATGTGGGTGACCTGAGGCACATTATTCGTGAACTTGCAAACCAGGGATGTGCTGACAGGTGAGAAATTTAAAAAATGAATGGCACAGTCTGTGCTGATCAAGGACTTGCCCAGTCAGAGTTCTCAAGTTGTTCCCCGCCACACAGCAGTAGCCCATTCAGCCCAGATTTGTCCTTGCATTGTTTTAATTGAAGACTGGTGTTGGCAGGAAAAGGTGGACTGGGTGAGCTACTAATAGATCTCTGTTATATGGTATAACCCCACAATATCACAGCCCATCTCTGAGAATGCCAAAATGCAGAATTTCGACACACCCATTTCACCACATATGTATGTGTTTTTTTTTAAGTTAATAAAAAAAGTGGAGGGGCGTTGGGGCTCTGAGTGGTATCCCCCCCCGCCCCACATATATATGTAGTGAAATGCAGTAAAAGAAAAAGAAATTTGGTATTTTGGTCTTCAAGATTTATCTTGCGCAGTAATAACATAGATCCAGTTATATCACTCCCAAAATATGGTAACCTATACCACAGTATATTACAACATATAACAAACAGGTGTACATGGTTCACACAGAACTGTCTGCAGTGCATTGAGTGTAGCTGCACTGATGAGCTAAAGACCCATATTCAATATTCCCCAGTGTTTTATTTGTCTTTTTTAATCCTTAGTATCACAGCTGCCTTTGGAATCTCAAACTCAGAATTATATTTTAAGTATGTTTTAACATATTACCTATTTTGGTGTAATACGGCCATGGGATAATTCTGCCCACCACACAAAGTCCACTGATGCCCTCTATTGAGTCAGCACTTCAACAGAGATTACAAGCGCAGCCTGAAACTATGGCTTTGTGTAACAAGCTACCTGGGTATCGACATTCAGGGACGTTGCAGAGTTATTGCTTGACATCCGCACACATACCCGTACCAGCTGGGGCAGGTGAGCACTGAGAGGGTGGCCAATGAGAGGTGAGGGTTTGGGTCGTGATGTTGGGAAAGCCTGCCCCTTGGAAGTGTTCTTGTGTGGGATTGATCACTCCTTGGTCTTTTCCTTGTTCTATATTCAAGGACAGAGGACAGGATTTCTTAGCATCAAATCTGATACTCCTTTTCCCACATCGCTGACACCCCCCTCCCCTGGGAATGAATGGAACCTGCAGGATGCTGTGAGAACATTCAGGGGAGCACATCCCAACACTTAATGCTAGCATGGAGCAATTATTTCTGAAAATGTTCCGCTTGGTGGCATTTCGGTAGTTAGCTTTGCTACTCGTCCTTGGGCTGAAGAAGTCTCAGCAGTGGTTATCTTCATCCCATACTACTTGGCCTGAAATAAGTTCCTTGGTAAAGTTCCATGGAGTCAAATTCTGTAATTTATCCCCCTCATTGATTTTGGTGATGCTGAAATGGGAAGAAAGCCTGCCTTGCTTCAAACTGTTGCCTTACCTGTTTAAATCTTGTCTTCTTTTTTTTTCTTTACTTGGACGAAAGATGGTTTCCAAAATGCAGCTGACGAAGATGACAGTTTCTCGTAGCAGTGAAGCTCTTTAAGTGGGTAAGCATCTTCTGTGTTTTTGTTTCTTTCGGTTGCCCTAAATGATTGTGTCTTCATCCTTACAGGGCTGAGAGGAATCAGTGGATGTCAGCAAAATCGAGTGTCTGGAACCTTCCAGCCAGGTATCCTGAAATTACTGGCACATGCTGCCAGTAGGTGGAACTTTAAAAAAGCTGTGTGGCTGAATTCACGTGAGATCTCTCCTCTTCTCTGTTTTCATGAATACATGGCCTGATGGCTCTCCCGGGGCTGCTCCCAAGGGCGTCTTTCATGGGTCTATGGTACTACAGGTGTCCTCTGGTCATCCTTCTGTGGACCTTGCGTTCCCACTGTCTCTAAATCATGTATCCCAGAAATAACGGGTCAGAGTGGCGTGTGTGTGTGTGTGTGTGTGTGTGTGAATGTGTGAGAGAGAGACACACAGAGAGAGAGAGAGAGATGAACAGCCCTTCTGTGTGAGTATGCTAGCGTACCCCAGGGTGACAGTCGCATCATGCATATTGCCAGTATGCTCATTGGGGCTGAATTATAAAGTTCTATTTTTCCATGTAAGTAAGGAAAGTGCTTCTCCATTTCACCTCATCACTTGAGGATACATGATGTGGGGAATGACGAAGAGGAACATGGTTGAGAATTTCACAAATATTTTCCTCCCATTTCTGAAGAAACAAGGTGTACAACAAATAGGCCTTCTTAACTACAGACCTATTTCAAACAATCTCCTACCCTCTACGATTCTGGAGTGGGCTTCTGGCAAACCACTTTTTTCACACATTGAGAGTAGCTCAATGAATGATATATGCATGTGTTTGGTGTAGTTTTTGTATGGATTAGTAGGTTGATTGATGGTGGATGGAAGCAGGAAAGATGGAAGTGACTGATATAGCGGGGTAGAGCAAGGGAGGGAGGGAAGGAAGGATAGATCGGTATATGGAAACATGGATGTATGCATGCATGAATGTATGAGTGGATGGTTGCATGGATGGACAGTATGTGTATAGAATATGAATAATATCAGGAAGGATTAGAGCAAGTGACCATCATATACCCCACATAAAAGAGACTCTGTTAGTACAGGTGCTGATGTAAGATTCCAAAAAGATGGGAGAAGGCCTCAAAATCTACACATGCTACTAGCCACTGATGAGTAAGAAATTGAGTGCTTTGTGTATGCAGATAATTGAGGGGGCAAGTTAGCTTTTTAGTCTGGCAAATGGCTTGCAAATTACATTTGTAACCACTGAAAGGAGGATAGACCATGCAGTGTGCACAATCGGACACCAAATATAAGGTGTGGTAACCTGGGAGAAGATGGCAGATTAGGTGAGAACATCAAAAGTGTGTGAAGTGGGAATAACAATCAGCGAAGTACTAGAATAGAAACATAAGATAGAGGCTCTCTTAAAAGTGCAACATTTATGTTGGCAAATGGAAGATGTTACTGTTGAAACGTCCAGTCTTTTCTATCCCAGTGAGGAAATTATTGCAGAAGAAAGAGTAAGAAGAAGGATGAGTGACAGATATAATTCTACACCAACAAAACATTTATCATTAAAGACCCACATGAAAGGAGGAGTAATACTAGCAAAAGGAATTGGTGGATGGGAGATGGCACATGAACAGGATTTCTTCCCAAAGTCTTAAACAATGGGCCTCATTCCGAGTCTGGCGCTAACCAATGGTGCTATTAGCGCCTTGGTCGGCGCCGGACCCGTACCGGCACCGCCCTGGTGGAATGGGAAATTACCGCCCTATTCCGAGTTGACCAGGGCGGTAATTTCCCATTCCCCAGGGCTCTTCCCCATTCCCAAATGAGCCCCCATAGGGCTCAATGGGGAAATTGCAAATAACGGTGACCGTACTTTACGGTGACCGTTATTGGCTTAAAAGCCCCTTTGCGCCCTCGTTCCTAACGACTGCTAAAAGCAGGCGTTAAGGACGAGGGCGCAAAGGGAACTCGGAATGTGGCGGTAAGGGATTACCGGCACCGGTCTCGTTAACGGTGACCGGTATCCCTTACCGCCATACTCGGAATGGGGCCCAATGTCTTCCACGTTATCTAGGGTTGAGAACGTTTCCTATATCCATGATCGGCTGTGTCAAGGGTTTCACTTTAGTACCCTGGAACAAGTGATTACCATCTGATGCTGAGGAAAGAATGGGCATGTACACTATTGGAGAAGCAATCACATGTTTTCTCTGACCATCTGACCACGGAGTCAAAACAGAACACAGGCGTTACTTATAAACCTTCAACACTTATAGTTCTCTTAGCACAAGTCCCAATAACAATGTGTTAAAAGATTTCTATGAAATCAAAAAGGTAAATGTGACATTCATAGTAGTTTATGGTCTCTTCTTACCATTTTGCCAACCATTTGGCATGCTAAAACAGTCAGGAGGATGAAGAAAAAGAACAAGCAAGACAAACATTTGACAGTAAAACAATGTTTGCATACGCCCATGAGTCTTTCAAAACACCATTTATATCAACATAGAACTTTTGTTCCTCAATTTCAAACACTTCACTTACTTTAATTGTATTTGCATTTGTATGTATTGAATTGTTTCAGTGCTTGGCGCCTAAGCTTGCCCTCACCCCACCCTAATCTAACAAAAGGTATAAAAATATATGCTGTATATATATATATAGGCTCAGGGAAGACATTATAGCCGGGATGGCTTGGGGTTGGCTCTCGTGACAGATGACGAGACTGAGGAGGAGAAATATTGAAAGAACACAAATGGAGTTTGTGTGATACATTAACCAAATGATGATAATAAAAATCAATCATGTTAAACAAGTGAACTAGAATATAATGAAAAACATTAGTTCTTATTACATATTCGGTCTGAGTGAATCAGGTTTCTCTGTTATTTTGTATTATAATGTAGTTCAATTATTGAACACGATTGATTTTAAGTATTTTCATTTGATTAAGTTAACCCGCAAACTCCATTTGTGTTCTTTCGATATTTGCTTTCCCCAGGTTTTTTGTGGGTTATAGGGTTACCTACCTAACAGCATTTTGAGTGACAGAGGAGGAGACAGATACGCTCCCAGATTTGCTGTACTTCGAGTCCACAGATGCTTCTCTGGATAGTGTTCAGATCTCCTCAGACCTCAGTGAACAGCATTTTTAGGACTGCCTGCAGTTGCTGATTGAGTTTGCGGATCTGTTCTCCCTGACTCCAGAAAAAATTGATTGGTAAATTCATGACATCAGCAATGGAGACAGTAAGTTGGTAAAGAGAAGAATACACCAGATATCTGATAAGGCCAAGGACACCATCACGGTGGAAGCCTCAAAGATGTTGGACTTATTGTAATAGATAATTTCTATAGTTATTGGGCAAGTGCAGACACAGGTGAGAGCCCTTTTCAACCTCATTGGTTGCTACCAGCATTCCATCATCAAGGGGCATAGGACTATAGTCCTTCCTCTGAATGATTTGACATCAAAAGAAATTTCAAAAAGGTCCCCAGTACTCCTGCCTTTTAAACATCCTTCTAGAGCTTACATGATGGTTTGTGCAAGACTTCAGTTCTAAAGATTTTGAATAATGGGCAGGAGTTCATCATTCAGACAGATGCTTGTGAACTCAGGATTGGTGCAGTATTAGCACAGCTAAAATTGCAGTGGGTCGATCCACCACAGGCTTATCTTAGTAGCCCCATGAACATCCAAAAGTGCAGCTGGGCCACTATAGAGAAGGAGGTATTTGCTGTTTCAGCCATGCACAACTTTGGGTCTCACTACATCGTCTAGACTGACCAGAGGTTCCTTCAG
This sequence comes from Ambystoma mexicanum, assembly GCF_040938575.1. Classification (NCBI taxonomy): domain Eukaryota; kingdom Metazoa; phylum Chordata; class Amphibia; order Caudata; family Ambystomatidae; genus Ambystoma; species Ambystoma mexicanum. The sequence continues at coordinate 530,645,075 of NC_090939.1, forward strand.
TGGCTAACAGGTATGCAAGGAGAGCATCCCAAGTTGTTGCATTGGACCATATACCTACAGGGATTGGACATGGACATCCAACACAAATCTGGTTTGCAGCACTCCAGTGCTGATGTCCACAGTAGGTACGTTTGTCTTGAGTATGAGCCAGAGCCTTTAATGCGCGCAGACCAAACATTGTAGTTGGGGGGCACATTAAGTAATGCCATATTGTAAAGGTGTATAAACCCTGTCTTTTCATAGTGAACACATGTGCCCTGATTCATCAGTCCCCTGATCTACAGATCCTTCAGTGGCACAGAGCAAGTTCAAAGGTTGCATGTGCCAGTTTGACAGCAGCTGTGACACCAAAGTCATGGCAGACAAAGGTTGTATTTAATGTTTCACTCTTAATCTAAAACCACAATTATTACAAAAGCCACATCAGATTTGTATCATACTCAGGTCAGCTGGTGAGACCAGACCATCTATAGAAAGGCTATGTGGATTAACTAGCCTAGCTGCCTGTCTCTACTTCAGCAAACAGGACATTAGGCAGGTGAGCAGCCTCTGTTCGATTTTTGGGAGGTTGTGTAACACCTCTCTCCAACCCAGTAAAGTCTCAGCGGGAGATCTGCTGGGACCCATGGCCACCTATAACAGAATTACAACCTCACACCTGGGTGGTAAATTCCAAAGGGCCTTTAACGCTGCAGGCATTGGAAAGGCTGAATTAAAATGTTCAGAAAGAACATTAGAGGATGTTCGAAAGGTGCATCAATCTTGATTTTCTGTGGGCTACTCTTTCTTTCTTCTCTGTCCCATCCTCGGGAGCAGAGAACTTTGGGTATGATGCAAGAAGGCAACATTCGCTTCTCACCTAGACAGGCATTGGAGCCCTTAAAGCAGGATTACTTTTATCCAACCCCCTTGTGACCTTATTGAAGAACCTACTAAGAAGCTACCTGCTTGATTACCAGTTGTAACAGTTGTTAGAGAGCCAAATCACAATGAGTTGAGACTAAAGTATGATTGGTTACAAAGTTGGATTTTAGATTTTGATTGTAGTACAGATCACTCAAAAAGGAATCTATTTTCATAGGAAACACCTGTTGACACTATTGCGAAGGTAAGAACTCATCATGCAGAGGAGGCAGGTGAGATAGACTCTCATATGCATCTTTTACTACTCATCTGCGAGAAAATTACCTATATAAAATTATGTAAATAATATGCTACTGCAATATTTTTGAACTAATCATTAAGTGTGTTTACTTAAAATACTTAAAAAGCCCTGTTTTTGTATAAGAATTACTATTTCTATATTTTTTTTTTAATTCATGTACTAATTGAGTGAATAGATATATGGATTTGTTTGGCGTCTAGCCTAAAATGGTGTGCAGGGGAAGGGAGTTACTCTTTTTGGCGACTCGCAAAACTACATGTATATTTACTGCCCATGTTCCAGAGCAGTTCTTTCACGCCCACACCTGGATCAGTTATAAATTGATAATTTATAAGGTCTATTGATTCACATTTACATCATTTGACTTACGGTGTGCAATTTTTCTAGCAGACAACAGGTAAGCACGTGCCACAGCGTTTTCACCCTCTGTCCCCGCAGGTCATCGCCACCATCAACAAGCAATGCCAACGTCAGCGACATCGCTCCTCTTCTAAGGCATTGTTTCTGCAATGCGCAACCTCACATACATCAGATTCAAGCCCATCAGCACCTCCTCACCATACACAACACAGAACCTGATGCTCGCCAACGTCCCCTCAGCTATCACCTATGCAGCAGACATTGCAGACCTCATCCATAAAAACAAATTTGACACCATCTTCATCACCGAGACATAGCTGACAGCCACCCCCAGCGACATCCTAGATGCCCTTGTCCCTGGCGGCTGCAGCATCCAACACAGAGACTGTCCAAACAAGAAAGACAGAGGCCTCGCAGTCATCCACATGACCTTGGTATCCTGAACCAGACTTGACAGCGACAGCATTGGCTCTTTCAAAGTCCTGTCCTGCCTCTTCTTGCTCTCCCCGACGGACACAGTCACCTTCCATCTCATCGACAGCGCACCCAAACCCAACTCTGCCTTCATCTGGGACTTCACTGACCTGGTCACCACCATGTCCCTCACGTATACCAACAGCATCTTCCTAGGCGACTTCAACCTCCCAGGCAACAGGCCACAAGCCGATCCGATGAAGGAAGCTCTCCTCAGCCTTCTCAAAACCCTCAGCCTAACACAGCACACAAAATACTGAACACACGAGAAAGGTAACATCCTCAACCTAATCACCACTGCAATGCCTTCCCTTCACTACAGCTCTCCTCTCCTGCTCGCCATGCCATGCCTTTCAACATCCTGCACACCACCTCAGTCAGGCGTTCCCAGCAGAAACCCATCATACAAATCTTCAGGTCATTCAAGAACTTCCTGTGGGAACCCTCATGGAAGAACTTGCGAACCTCCACCTCACATGGACTGAACACCCCAACCAATCTGCGACTCTCTACAGGAAGAAATCAATGCCACCCTCTCATTCTCCATCGACCAACATGCACCTCTGAAACAACGCACCTGCAAACCAAAACCATCAGCACCCTGGTACACGCAAGAACTCAACCTCAGCAAAAGAGTAATCCGGAGACAAGAGAAAATCTGGCGCCTCTGCAGGGCTGCACCCAAACTGGCACTCCTCAAGGAAATCTGAGCAACCCGCCGACACCTAATCAACACAGCCAAGCCATCCTACTATCAGAACACCATAGCAGAAGTCGACAACAAAATCAGAGCCCTCTTCAGAGTGGTTAAGTAATGCATCAACCCACTACCTGACCCTGCCACACCATACTCCATCGAAACAAAATCCACTGCCATCAAACACCTTCTTCATTGACAAAATCAGAAGGAATCGCCAGCACACAGACACCAGCTCTGCATCTATAGTTCCACCTCACGTCCCTGCTCACGAAATCTCCACACCCTGGACAACATTTAAGACACTCTCTACAGAGGACTGGCCGCCCTCAAAGCCACATCATATACAGATCACATCCTCCCAGCATCCATCCTCAAGACCCTCTGCGTAGAAGCTCTCCTTCCCTACCTGGACATCATCAACGGCTCCCTAACTCAAGGGGCCTTCCCTTCGACCCTAAAGACAGGTCAAATCCTCCGTCTACTAAAGAAACCCACTCTGGATCCCAACAACCTAGGTAACTATCACTCCATCACCCATCTTCACTTCCTAGGTAAGTACATTGAGAAAGCGGTAGTCAAGCAGCAACAAATCAACATCAACAATCTCCTCCAAACCCACCAATCCGGATTCAGACCCCGATGCAGCACAGAGACAGCAACCATACACGTGTTCGACAACACCCTCAACATCCTTGACGACGGCCAATCATGCATCCTGGTTCTACTCAACTTCTCAGCTGCTTTCTACGAAGTAAACCACCATGCGCTCACAGACACCCTACATTGGTGCATTGAGATCAGCAAACATGTCCTACATTGATTCAAGTTCTACCTCGCCAACCACCAGCAGTTTGTTCAGTTGGACTCCGTGAGATCGCCATTGCTACCTATCACCTCTGGAGTCCCACAGGGTGCCATACTCTCCCCAGTGATCTTCAATCTATACATGGAGCTACATCCACATGCACCAATATGCCGACGGCACAACTATACCTCAAGATTGACTCCATCAAAGAAATCCACAGGCTTAAAGCCTACCTCTCGCTGATCCAGTCTTGGATGTCCAGTACATGCTTGATGCTCAGCCCCTCCAAGACAGAATTCCTACTTCTCACCAACAACACTGAAAACCCAGACATCCAGACCAGGCTATCAACCATGAACCCTGAGGGCTTCACACACAAGCTCACCTCCTGTGCCAGGTCCCTTGAGTTTCACATCTACAAACACCTCTCCTTCAAGACATACTTAGCTAAGAAACCTCAGACAGCTTGTTATCAGCTTTCCCTCCTGTGTAAAGTCAAGCCCTTCCTCCCTCCGGAAAGCTTTAGATCCACCATTCAATGCCCTCTTGAAGGCCTTCTGTCTTCCACCCATCTGCCCCTGAGAAGTGTCCTACACATGGCCGCATACCTCAACAAAGGTCTATGCAGATACAACAACATCACCCTGGCCCTCATTGACCTTCACTGGTTCCCACTGCGCGAACAAATCACCTTCAAGTCTTGCTGAATCATCTTTAAGGCAGTCAGCCTCAACACACTCAGCTACATTGCAGAAACACTCAGCATCTCTGGCAGACAGTGCACCACCAGAAGCCAGGACACGTGCAGACTTGAAATCCACTATTGAAAAAAGGAAAGGACCAGAAAACAATCCTTCTCTGCCTATGCCCCAAGACTATGGAACCTCCTCTCTGTCAGCATCAGACTCACCCCTACGCTCCTACAATTCGGAAAAGAACTCAAGACCCAGCCCTTCAAGGAGTCTCTCCTAGGCCATCATGTTGGAACCCCGCGCCACTGGACTTGCTAGATGCTGTCCGCCCTCTCCTCCCTGCACCCTCTACAGCTGTACCCTTCCTTCGGGCCACTCTGTATGCTACCCCCCACTGTATATCTGTTCTGTTGTTACCTATGAAAACCAATCCGTTTTGCATCTGTACTGTTTTATACCTCTGTAAAAGTACTCTGTTTTGTAACTGTATAGCGGATACAAAGGATAACAGGCAGGTGATACAGTTGAGTTAGGGAAAGGCAGAGCCGGTTTTAATTATTTTGTTGGTTGGTGCTCAGTTGTGCTCCAGTTGAAGCTACACTCCTGTTTGTTTCACATGAAATGGCCTTCTTAATGGTCCAATGTCATTTCATCGATGGTTGTAATTTTGTTGGGTTTTTGACGAGTATTTGCTACCGAAAAAAATCGTCGAAATTGATTTGTTTTTATTTTTGGGGAGTTCCCCACAAAACCCCCACCTCCTGTTGTTTTTGTACTATTCCCAACCCCCCACCACTTATATACACTTTACCAACCCCGCCCTATATAATTTGATTTGTTTTTTCGGTAATAAATACTCGTTAAAAAAGCGTTGAAATTACAACTGTCGATGAAAGAACGCTATGCACTTCTTAAGTGCACTGTTGAGTCCCTGGCTCTGCTTCAGGGGTTCCTGCCTTTACTTCTGCTATGATTGAGGATTCAGATTCATTCCCTCACAAAGGTGGCAAGTTATTAAACAGCTTCTAGCACATTTTTGGGTCCTTTTTCTTTGCAAAACCCGGGGAAGTGTCCAAAGATGGTAAGTTATTAAGCACCACCGACTACACAGGCACACATTACATTCAAAAACAGGAATGCTGCACTGCGGGGTTGTGTGTCTGGCTGTCCCAGACACACAACACCACACATGGACCCACTGCTGCCATGCATCTTTCCAGCCACGCTCAATGTTGCAAAACCAAATGAGGCTCCTGCCTGATCGAGCCGACTGTCTGGATGGGCTATTTGTCATGAGCGATTGGTTAGCCAAATCAGAAACAACTGAGACAACCAGTGCAATGTCCCTTCTCCCCTTCCTCTCTTTGACCCGTTCATGCGTTTCTGCGTTATACAACTCTTTAGGGACATGTCTCACAGTCTAGCTCAGGATTCCAAACTGTTCTCAAGTGACTTTCATTTGGTGTTTCAATCAAAAGTGTAACATGTTTCTCTTCTGACTCTCAAAAAATATGTTTTCAGCCCTATGGCCATACCTTAGAACACGTGGCATTTCCTTGTCAAAACATTGGTTGGTAAGTGAATCACTGTAAATAAATTAATAGAAAGCGGATGGATTAAGTCAGTGGAGACATCAAAACACCCCCAAATAATGCCAACCAACATGGCAATCAGTTGAAAACACAGACTTTGTCATTGAAAGTCAGCACATTTGCAAGCGTACAGATAGACATTGATGGATGAATGACCCAGAGAGGGAGAGAGGGAGAGAGGGAGAGAGGGAGAGAGGGAGAGAGGGAGAGAGGGAGAGAGGGGGAGAGGGGGGGAGAGGGAGAGAGAGGGAGAGAGAGGGAGAGAGAGGGAGAGAGGGGGAGAGGGGGAGAGGGGGAGAGATATATATATATATATATATATATATATATATATATATATATATATATATGCATGGACGACGCAGGATGCTGAAAGATCGCAGAGGGATTCACTGGAAGGATGATGAAGGTGGAGGCAAACACACACAGAGGTGATGCTGGATGCATGACTCTGGCAGAAAGATAGGATGGCGACACTGAGGCGGGTGTTCTTAGAAACAGCTCTGAGATGTGGCTGAAGGCCAGCGGAGAGCCAGACAGTAGGAAGAACACGGCGTACTAGATCAGCACACGATATGTCACAGTAAGATAGTATGATATATGCACAAATTAGATTTATGTAAACCATTCTCTACCAGTTTTACAAAGCAGCAGAACCTAACCAGAAAAAAACACGTGAGACTATAAAAATGACAAATGACATTACATATAGCCATCATACGAAGTCTTTTTGATGTATGTGGAGTCATGTGGGTGACCTGAAGCACATTATTCATGGGCTTGCAAACCAGGGAGGTGCTGACAGGTGAGGGATTTACAAAATGAATGGCACAGTCTGCTGATCAGGGACCTGCCCAGTCAGAACTCTCAAGTTGATCCCTGCCACACAGCAGTAGCCCATTCAGCCCAGATGTGTCCTTGCATTTTCTGAATTGAAGACTGGTGTTGGCAGGGAAACGTCGACTGGGTGAGCTACTAATAGATCTCTCAGTTATATGGTATCACCCCACAATATCACAGCCCATCTCTGCGAAGGCCAAAATGCTGAATTTCGACACACCCATTTCACCACATATATATGTGGGGGGTTGGTTAAGTTAATTAAAAAAAAGTGGAGGGGTGTGTTGGCTGTGAGTGGTCTCCCCCCGCATATATATGCAGTGAAATGCGGTAAAAGAAAAAGAAATTCGGTATTTTGGGCTTCAAGATTTATCTTGCGCAGTGATCACATAGATCCAGTTATATCACTCCCAAAATATGGTAACCTATACCACAGTATATTACAACATATAACAAACAGGTGTACATGGTTCACACAGAACTGTCTGCAGTGCATTGAGTGTAGCTGCACTGATGAGCTAAAGACCCATATTCAATATTACCCAGTGTTTTATTTGTCTTTTTAAATCCTTAGTATCACAGCTGCCTTTGGAATCTCAAACTCAGAATTATATTTTAAGTATGTTTTAACATATTACCTATTTTGGTGTAATACGGCCATGGGATAATTCTGCCCACCACACAAAGTCCACTGATGCCCTCTATTGAGTCAGCACTTCAACAGAGATTACAAGCGCAGCCTGAAGTTATGGCTTTGTGTAACAAGCTACCTGGGTATCGACATTCAGGGACGTTGCAGAGTTATTGCTTGACATCCGCACACATACACCACTGAGAGGGTGGCCAATGAGAGGTGAGGGTTTGGGTCGTGATGTTGGGAAAGCCTGCCCCTTGGAAGTGTTCTTGTGTGGGATGGATCACCCCTTGGTCTTTTCCTTGTTCTATATTTAAGGACAGAGGACAGGATTTCTTAGCATCAAATCTGATACTCCTTTTCCCACATCCTTGACACCCTCCTCCCCTGGGAATGAATGGTACCTGCAGGATGCTGTGAGAACATTCAGTGGAACAAAGGCCAACACCTAATGCAAGCAGCGACCAGCAATTTCTGAAAATGTTCCACTTGGTGGAACTTCGGTAGTTAGCTTTGCTACTCGTCCTTGGGCTAAAGAAGTCTCTGCAGTGGTTATCTTCATCCCATACTACTTGGCCTGAAATAAGTTCCTTGGTAAAATTCCATGGAGTTAAATTCTGTAACTTATCCCCATCATTGATTTTGGTGATGCTAAAATGGGAAGAAAGCCTGCCTTGCTTCAAACTGTTGCCTTACCTGTTTAAATCTTGTCTTCTTTTTTTTCTTTACTTGGATGAAAGATGGTGTCCAAAATGCAGCTGAAGAAGATGACGGTTTTTCGTAGCAGTGAATCTCTTTAAGTGGGTAAGCATCTTCTGTTTTTGTGTTTCTTTCTGTGAAAATGCCCTTACTAATTGTGTCTTCATCCTTACAGGGCTGAGAGAATTCAGTGGATGGCAGCAAAATCGAGTGTCTGGAACCTTCCCGCCAGGTATCCTGAAATTACTGGCACATGCTGCCAGTAGGTGGAACTTTAAAAAAACCTGTGAGGCTGAATTCACGTGAGATCTCTCTTCCTCTCACGAGATCTCAGAAGAGCTTGTTTTCATGAGTACATGGCCTGATGGCTCTCCAAGGGCCTCTCCCAAGGGTGTCTTTCATGGGTCTTTGGTACTAAAGGTGTCCTCTGGTCATCCTTCTGTGGACCTTGCGTTCCCACTGTCTCTAAACCATTTATCCCAGAAATATCGGCTCAGAGTGGTGTGTGAGAGTGTGAGAGTGTGAGAGTTAGAGAGTGTGAGAGTGAGATGAACAGCCCTTCTGTGTGAGTATGCTAGCGTACTCCAGGGTGACAATAACATAATGCATGTAGCCAGTATGCTCATTGGGGCTGAATTATAAAGTTCTATTTTTCCATGTAAGTAAGGAAAGTGCTTCTCCATTTCACCTCATCACTTGATGATACATGATGTGGGGAATGACAAAGAGGGACATGGTTGAGAATTTCACAAATGTTTTCCTCCAATTCCTGAATAAGCGAGGTGTACAACAAATAGGTCTTGTTAACTACAAAACTATTTCAAACAATCTCCTACCCTCTACGATTCTGGAGTGGGCTTCTGGCAAACCAGATTAGTAGGTTGATTAATGGTGGGTGGAAGCAGGAAAGATGGAAGTGACTGATATAGCGGGGTAGAGCGAGGGAGGGAAGTATAGATCGGTATATGGAAACATGGATGGACGGACGGACGGACGGACGGACGGACGGACGGACGGACGGACGGACGGACGGACGGACGGACGGACGGACGGACGGACGGACGGACGGACGATGTATAGAATATGAATACGAACAATATCAGGAAGGATTAGAACAAGTGACCATCATATACCCCCACATAAAAGAGACTCTGTTAGTACAGTTGCTGATGTAAGATTCCAAAAGATAGGAGAAGGCCTCACAATCTACACGTGCTACTAGCCACTGGTGAGTAAGAAATTGAGTGCTTTGTGTATGCAGATAATTGAGGGGGCAAGTTAGCTTTTTAGTCTGGCAAATGGCTTGCAAATTACATTTGTAACCACAGAAAGGAGGATAGACCATGCAGTGTGCACAATCAGACTCCAAATATACAGTGTTGTAACCTGGGAGAAGATGGCAGAGTAGGTGAGAACATCAAAAGTGTGTGAAGTGGGAATAACAATCAGCAAAGGACTAGAATAAAAACGTGAGATAGAGGCTCTCTTAAAAGTGCAACATTTATGTTGGCAGTTGGAAGATGTTACTGTTCAAACGTCCAGTCTTTTCTATTCCAGTGGTGAAATTATTGCAGAAGAAAGAGTAAGAAGAAGGATGAGTGACAGATATAATTCTACACCAACAAAACATTTATCATTAAAGACCCACATGAAAGGAGGAGTAATACTAGCAAAAGGAATTGGTGGATGGGAGATGGCACATGAACAGGAATTCTTAAACAACGTCTTCTACATTGTCTAGGGTTGGGAACATTTCATATATCCATGATCAGCTGTGTCAAGGGTTTCACTTTAGCACCCTGGAACAAGTGATTACCACCTGATGCTGAGGAAACAATGCATCAGGAGGTAATCTGGTAATCTTCACTATTGGAGAAGCAATCACATGTTCTCTCTGACCATCTAGCTAAGGAGTCAAAACAGAAAACAGGCGTTACTTATAAACCTTCAACACTTATAGTGCTCTTAGCACAAGTCCCAATAACAATGTGTTAAAAGATGTCTATGAAATGCAAAAGGTAAATGTGACTTTCATATTAGTTTATGGTCTCTCCTTACTATTTGCCAACGATTTGGCATGCTGAAACAGTCAGGAGGATGAAGAAAAAGAACAAGCAGCACAAATACTTGACAGTAAAACACAAATTGGGCCTCATTACAAGTTTGGAGGTAGCCATGCCCTTAATAAGGGCATATCCACCCCCAAACTTGGATCCAGATCCGGGTCCCGCGAAAGGGGAATAACCGGACCATTCCGACCTCGGATGGCCCGGTAATTTCCCTTTAGCAGGACCCAGAGCCGGTACGTCCCCATTCCCATTTGAGCCCCTATAGGGCTCAATGGGAATAGGGAGGATGGTAGCAGCGGTGCCGTTCATAACGGTACCATTGCTACCATCCTGTTCTGCTCGCGGGTGCCGCTCTGCACGCCTGGTCTGACCAGGCATGCAGAGCGGCACCCGCGAGCAGAACTCGTAATGTGGCGGTACAGTGATAACGGCGCTAGCATCACTACCAGCGCCGTTATCACTGTACCGCCACTATCGTAATGAGGCCCAATGTTTGCATATGCCCATGAGTCTTCCAAAACACCATTTATATCAAAATAGAACTTCTGTTCCTCAATTTCAAACACTTCACTTACTTTAATTGTATTTGCATTTGCATGTATTGAATTGTTTGAGTGCTTGGTGCCTAAGCTTGCCCTCACTCCACCCTAATGTACAAAGAAAACGGCCCCAACGAAGCTCAGGGTCGTCATTATAGCCGGGGTGGCTTGGGGTTGGCTCTCGTGACAGATGACGAGACAGAGGAGGAGAAATATTGAAAGAACACAAATGGAGTTTGTGTGATACATTAACCAAATGACGATAATAAAAATCAATCATGTTAAACAAGTGAACTAGAATATAATGAAAAACATTAGTTCATATTACACATCTGTTCTGAGTGAATCAAGTTTCTCTACTATTTTGCATTATAAAGTAGTTCAATTATTGAACATGATTAAGTATCGACATTTGATTAAGTTAACCCGCAAACTCCATTTGTGTTCTTTAAATATTTGCTTTCCCCAGGTTTTTTGTGGGTTATAGGGTTACCTACCTAATAGCATTTTGAGAGACTGAGGAGGAGACAGATACCCTCCCAGATTTGCTGTACTTCGAGTCCACAGACTCAGACCTCAGTGAACAGCATTTTCAGGACTGCCTGCAGTTGCTGATTGAGTTTGCGGATCTGTTCTCCCTGACTCCAGAAAAATATTGATTGGTGAATTCATGACATCCGCAATGGAGACAGTAAGTTGGTAAAGAGAAGAATACACCAGATATCTGATAAGGTCAAGGACACCATCACGGTGGAAGCCTCAAAGATGTTGGACTTATTGTGATAGATAATTTCTATAGTCATTGGGCAAGTGCAGACACAGGTGAGAGCCCTTTTCAACCTCATTGGTTGCTGCCAGCATTTCATCATCAAGGGGCATAGGACTATAGTCCTTCCTCTGAATTATTTGACATCAAAAGAAATTCCAAAAAGGTCCCCAGTGCTCCTGCCTCCAAACATCCTTCTAGATCTTACATGATGGTTTGTGCAAGACTTCAGTTCTAAAGATTTTGAATAATGGGCAGAAGTTCATCATTCAGACAGATGCTTGTGAATTCAGAATTGGTGCAGTATTAGCACAGTTGAAATTGGAGTGAGTCGATGCACCATGGGCCTATCTTAGTAGCCCCATTAACATCCAAAAGTGCAGCTGCGCCACCATAGAGGAGGAGGCGTTTGCTGTTTCGGCCATGCACGACTTGAAAATCTAGAATTTGGGTCTCACTACATCGTCTAGACTCACCAGAGATTCCTTCAGTGGGTAACAGCTATGCAAGGAGAGAATCCCAAGTTGTTGCATTGGACCATATCCAGGGATTGGACATGGACATCCAACACAAATCTGGTTTGCAGCACTCCAGTGCTGATGTCCTCAGTAGGTACGTTTGCCTTGAGTATGAGCCAGAGCCTTTAATGTGAGCGGGACAAACATTTTGGTTGGGGGGGGGGACACATTAAGTATTGCCATATTGTAAAGGTGTATAAACCCTGTCTTTTCATAGTGAACACATGTGCCCTGATTCATCAGTCCCCTGATCTACAGATCCTTCAGTGGCACAGAGCAAGTTCAAAGGTTGCATGTGTCAGTTTGACAGCAGCTGTGACACCAAAGTCATGGCAGACAAAGGTTGTATTTAATGTTGCACTCTTGATTTAAAAGTACAATTATTACAAAAGTCATATCAGATTTGTATCATACTCAGGTGAACCCGGTGAGACCAGACCATCTATAGAAAGGCTATGTGGATTGGTAGCCTAGCTGCCTGTCTCTACTTCAGCAAACAGGACAGTAGACAGGTGAGCGGCCTCTCTTTGATTTTTGGGAGGTTGTGTAACATCTCTCTCCAAGCCAGTAAACTCTCAGCGGGAGAGCAGCTGGTACCATAGCCACCTATAACAGAAGTACAACCTCACACCTGGGTGGTACATTCCAACGGGCCTTTAACGCTGCAGGCATGGGAAAGGCTAAATTAAAATGTTCAGAAAGAACATAAGAGGATGTCGGAAAGGTGCATCAACCTTGATTTTCTGTGGGCTACTCTTTCTTTCTTCCCTGTCTCATCCTCATCCTCCAGAGCAGAGAACTTTGGGTATGATGCAAGAAGGCAAAAGTTGCTTCTCACCTAGACAGGTATTGGACCCCTTAAAGCAGGAATACTTTTATCCTTCCCCCTTGTGACCTTATCCAACCACGTGTGACCAATTACCCTAATACAGTAGTGCTCTTCATCTCCCTATTTGATTCATTGGGCCTCATTCCGAGTACGGCGCTAACCAATGGCGCTATTAACGCCTTGGTTGACGGCGTACCCGGAACGGCAGCGCCTTGGTGGATGGCGGAATCACCGCCCCATTCCAAGGTTGGCGGGGCGGTAATTCCCCATTCACCAAGGCTCCTCCCCATTCCCAAATGAGCCCCCATAGGGCTCAATGGGAATGGGGAAGATGCAAATAACGGTGACCGTTCATTACGGTCACCGTTATTGGCTTGGAGGCCCCTTTGCGCCCTCGACTTTAACACCTGCTCAAAGCAGGCGTTAAGGGCGAGGGCACAGAGGGAACTCGGAGTATGGTGGTAAGGGAATACCGCCACCGGTCTCGTTACCGGTGGCCGCTATCCCTTACCGCCATACTCGGAATGAGGCCCATTGTGTAGCTTCAAGACAAGAAGAAATCATTTGGACCATGTTGCGGGAGCAGTCGTTTCCGAAGTCTTCCAGTTGTGCTGTGTGAGAATGGGTTGCAATGCAGAGGCACACTCTGTCCCCTAACCATCATTAATGAACATGAAGGGAGGCTGCTGTTGGGCCAAGACTTGCACTCCCTTTCATCTATACCAGTATCCAGGCTCCTCACTGGAGGTTGTAAGATTAATAAGCGGGTTTTGGGAGCACAGAGCGCAGCACCACTGCACAGGATCAATGTATAGCATGTTTTTTTTTTGAAGTGCAGCGCCACTGCATGGGTTTGGTGCATTGATATAATGTGGTACAGCAAGACATGTGTTATTGAGCATTTTTATGCAGCGCCACTGCATGGGTTTAATGCAATTGCTTCAAGCTATGTGTTGCCAGTGCAACATATGGATATGTAAATGAAGACAGGCTACACAGGTTAAAAACAAATAATTTTTCACATTTAAAAGCGCATTTTATTTTTCATATTCAAAATGCACACAATTTTTTCTTTTCGTCTGAAATGCCTATGTTGTAAGAGACACATTTGAAGATTAATGAACTAATATAATTAACCCTATTAACATGATTCTAACTTCTTAATAATATAATGTGTTCTTCACTGCAAAATGAGGCAGGCTGAAACTCATTTCAGACTGTGTGCAGATTTTTTTTTCTCTCTTTTGGTTTTTCTGTGCTGCTTTGTCCATAGTAGTTGCAGGAAGCAAGGATTCGTATAGCAGGAAATCAGTTTTGTTACAGTTGCTTACTGTAAAAGATTTCTATTGTGTGCAGAGGGTGGATAGGGCATGATATAATTTTATTGTTTAGGATCCTTTGGTAGGAGGTAACCAGAGTTTTCTTGTATAATCTCGGGGAAGAAGCTGGGGAGAGGACATCTTGACACAGCTCTGAGAAGGACTGGGTTGATAGCTGGGGATGCCTGATTCCTAAAGCAGATTCAACTTGGTTGCAGAGACTGGGATTTCCAGTCAACAAGTCCCAGTTTGAGTGACAGCAAATGCTTGTCCTTGCTGGGTGAACACATCCAGAAGGCGACCAGCCGAAGAATTTCACATGCTGAACAGATTAGGTAATTATACATTGCAAAGTACGGGGGCAGAGTGTGTGAATGCGAAACTATTCAGTCAGTGTAGAAGAAAGAATTCCAGTGTCTTATCAACAGGTTTAATGTTGCAAATTAGACTATTCTCACCGCTCACAGATAATGTTGTTACTGTGCTATTTCATTTATTTCTGTAAAAAGGGTGAGATCGTGTTTAAATTCAACTTTTATAATACACAAAAATATCTGAAAGCAGACGGGTAGTGTGTTTTATTTTCTCCTTCCTTTGTGCATTTACCAATACAGTGCTGATGATGTGGGGAGATGTTTAGACAGTGCAATTGTCATTTTTAAGGTAGCTAAAAATAAGACTTGGCTGCAGCTGTGTGCACAATTTCATTCAGTATGAGCAATTATAACTAACTGTGTGTGTTATAGCCGGCTGCCGATGAGTCGGCAGAAAGAGAGGCCCTGGACATAGCTCACCAAACGTAAATAAGTTGGTGATAAATACCACATGTTAGCTCGCTGTTGTAAATAATTCTGTGAGAAATTGCCCATGGTGGCACACTAAAAATGAAAATGTGGTGTTCCTGAAATGCAAGCCTGAGGTCTCTCTAGTGATCACACGAACAACCTAAACAAACATAAGGGGTTCTGGGTATTGGGGCCACAAATAAAACCAAGGAATTATGCTCACCAAAAATACCACCAACCACGCATGTCTGTGTACTGAAATAATGCATATCCACTGTATTATTATTATTATACAAAACCCAATCTGAATACAAGGAGTGATTGTTGCTAAATCATTTTTCGGCGGTAAGAAAATACCGCCAGGCCCCAAATCTACACAAAATACCCAACATATTTATGGTGCGTTGCAGGCCGGGAAAGTGATCACAGAGCACCTACTGGGCGTGGCAAGTGTGTCTCACACTGCCATCTGTACATTAAGGGAACCCATTTTATAATAACAGTGTGTTACTAAAAACGAATTTCAGAATCGCACAAAGGGAAACCACATCCTCAGACGTGGTGCAATATTTAGAGGCAAAGTTGTTTGCACATGGGACGTGGCCATCGAACACTACTTTAGAATGGCATGACCGCATTCAGGGTGAGGTGCAGAAAGAAAAACTAAACAATATTTTTGCAGAAGGCAGCATAATTCAGGTCTGCCTTACAAGGTTATTGAATGCAGCCGATAAAACTGCAGAGAAAGACTGTTTAATACGGCTATGCGCCAAGATCTGGTTTATTTTGAATAGGTC
Source organism: Ambystoma mexicanum (assembly GCF_040938575.1). Lineage (NCBI taxonomy): Eukaryota > Metazoa > Chordata > Amphibia > Caudata > Ambystomatidae > Ambystoma > Ambystoma mexicanum. The sequence continues at coordinate 530,660,658 of NC_090939.1, forward strand.
CCTGCGATTGCAAGAAAATGATAACCAGCTAATTAACAGGTTAAAGACTGAATTAGGTGGGGCAAGCAAAAAAGAGGAGATGTTAAGAGCAGAATTGGATGTATGCCAAAAAGACATGCAAATAAAATGCAGAGATTTTGATGCTCAGTTCTCCAAAAGCAAGAAACAATTTGAGGACAGTGAGCAAGAATTGGTACACTTAAAAGCCTTAGTGGACCACATTAGACAGGATAAAGATGAGATTGTTTCAGAAATGCAGATTTTACAAAAAGAACATTTTGAAAAAGAAAGTGATCTCCAAGGTGCAGAGCAAGAAATGGTTAAAATGATTCAGGAAAAAGACAAGAGAAACAAAGAATTCAATGAATGCCAAATGCAAATGTGCGACATGCAGGAGGTAATAAATAGAATGAGTGATGAAAACAACTATCTGCAAAATGAAGCACGCAGGCTCCTTAAAAAGTGCAAAGAAACAAATGTGCATTCCCAGGTCCCAGGAGAGGCGGCAGGGTACTACATTCAATGGAGTGGAGGTGAATTCTAGTTCTGCCCAAAGAGCTAGTGCTCCAGTGACTGGGCCGGTGACTGAACTTGGTTGCAGCACCCTTGGGGGATTTGATACTCCCATTGGGGGCAGCCACCAATCCCATACACCTGAAACCAGGATTGAATCACAAAATGGTGCAATTCCATGTATTGCAACAGGTAGCCCCATAAAGATAATGAAATCCATTAAAGCCCTGATCAAACCATTTAAAAAAGGAGAGGAATGCTGCATTGAGGATCACTTAGAAGCAGTTCATGACATTTTTAAAGCACTCCAGATACTAAGGAACAGTACAGACAATATTTTCATTTAATCTTGGATGCCCCGACGGCCAGCATCATAAGGGGATTAAATGAACAGCAGAATATGACATGGGTGGAGTTTGAAAAGGAAATTAGACATAATTTTTCTCCTTTTCAGTCATTGCAGGAGGCAAAGAAAGTCGCTTACACAATCACTGCTGGGCCTAACACATCCCCTCCCCAATATTTACAGGACTTAAAAAGGGCATTTTCTCGCTTTGATGTATCTTTTGACCCCAATTCCAATGAGTTTAGAACTGCCTACTTCTATGGACTACAGAAAGACATCATATCACAATTGGTCCGTGAATTTGACCGTGACAAGTCCCTTGAATGGATTGTACATCAAAGCACAAAACTATATGAGGTACTCTATTGTCAGGGTAGAGAAAGTGATAAAATGAAAGATATTAGACCTAAATCTAAAAAACCCTCAGCCACAGTGATGGAAATCAGGTCAGCCAAAATGCCCCTTGAGTCTGCTCAAAGTCCAGGCAAAAATAATTCGGCACCTGAACAAAGGGTTAATCAACAAAGGTCATCACACTCTGCACCAATGTTCCAATCACATGATCCTACTAATAGGGAGAGCTACATCAGCCCTAGGTATTTAGGGGATAGACCCCGGGCAGGATATCGGCCTGATATTTCAGGTATGAATAATAACCAAAGACAAAATCAAGATCAAAGAAATGAGGGTCCCTACCAGACATTGGGGACACAGAGCAGATTTGATCCCAACACCATGATATATGGTAATCAGGATAGACCCTGATATGTGGATCGATTTGCTGATAATGGGAATAAACAAAGGGGTCAGTACCCACAACATGAGGGACAGGACATGAGACAGAACATGAATTATACTCCACGTCAGTACAATGATTTCCCACCAGGGGACTACAACCAAAGGATGAGTGCACCCCGCTCCTCTCCACAAATGAATCAAAAGTTCAGGAACCATCCCAATAGAAATCACTCACCTGAGAGGTATCAGAATAGATCCAATCAGGGGGAAACAACCAATATCGACCTAGGCCACAGAAAGAGGATTCTAGAGAGATGGAAAGGTTCCAGTGCCTCGAGGCCCAAGTGAAAATGTTAGCTGAGCAAATAGGGAAGCTCTATACAGCGCAAAAACAACCATCCAAAGAGGGGGCTGATGGCCATAGCAGTGACCGGGGGCTTCTTCTGAAAAGTGACTAAGTACTCATGATACCTACAATGCCGAAAAGACAGATTGCCCTAATGTAATTTTGCATAATGACTCTGAGATGCCTAATGATGTAAAAGTGAAAGCACCAATAAATGAACATGTAATAGAAAGTGCAAATAATTCTAAAAGAGAGGTATGGTTTAACCTAGAGCTAAATCAAACATTGGAGATTTGTAGAAATGAAATAAGAAAACCTGAAACTCCAAGAGAACAAAGAGACAGATTTAAGAAAAATGACTCATGCATGGGGAATATCAGTGAACTGGGAGTAAGTGGGGATGCTATAGCTCCTTCCCTTGACAGTCAAAACGGTGAACAAACACAGACAGAAAAAGGAAATACTCAAAAGGAGGGTACAAATCAATCACCTGAAGAATTCTTTGTGCCACATATTTTTGAAGAAACTGAAAGGGCTGGTAAAACACTAAATGATCACAAATGCACAGAATTAAACAATGACAAATTACTAAATGATGTTGTTACACATGTTCAGTTGGAAGGTTGTAATGTGGTCCCTGATGATACCCAGATGGGTGGGCGAACAGTGGCCACACTCCAAAAAACATCTGAACATGGAGAAATTAATAAAGTCTCTCGCGCAGAAATGGGTAAAAAGGAAGGAAACATGTTTTTCCATTTACCAATGTGCTTATCCAAAAGTGAAAAAGGCCTGAGAAAGGTGAGCCCTGAAATCAGTAAGAATTCACACTTCTTATGTGTATTAGAGGAAGTTGAGGACAGATATTATGCACCCATCACTGTAGAAGAAAATGGCGAACATTTGCTATGATTGACACTGGCGCACAGGCCACAATTATGTCCAAGGAGCTGGTAAAGAGTATCAATGAAGGCAGACCCCCACAGAATCAGATCACAGTGAAGGAAAATCAAGGTCCGATGCATAACTTTAATGGGGAGGTGGTGCCCATCATAGGTGTAACTGAGGGTGATATAAAAATAGGAAAGCACAGAATGAAACAAGAGGTATTGATCACATCTATTTGTGAAATTCCATTTCCGATGGGAACAGATTGCCTGAAAAGATTGTCTCCTCTCATAGATGGGGTGAATGGAGTGCTGTGGTCCTTAACCAAAAAACCATTGAGACCTAAGAAACTAAAATCACAAAACAGCAACATAAATGAATGTCACACCGTTGCCAAAACAAATGATGCTGTGGAGGTATATCTCCAGAATAGTTGCATACCTAGTGCCACTGTTATATTAATGTGTCAAGACAAAATGCAGAGCGACAATGAAAGACTACCTGTACAAATATACTTGGACCCAAGGAAAAATTGGCAGACTGCCATAGATGCGCACACATTACGTTTTTATTTAAAAGAGAGAACATTCAAACAGAATATTGCTTCTAAAACAGATTCAGAAAAACACATTATCACTCTTGCTGAAATACACATGGAAGATGAGCAACCATGGGTTCATGTTGGTATAAATGACTGTTTTAAAACAATAAAAGCCACTTTAGCGCTTGAACAGGAGAGGAGCTTCATTAATGAGAAATTATTGCAAAAAATAATGGAGAGGGAGGAGATCCCGAAATTTAGAATTAAAAACCAATATGTCTCTGGGTTGGACGGTCCAGACTTTGAAAACCGAATTGCAGGCAGATGCATGCTTAAAATTAGCATTGGGCAGAAAACAATTTACCATAATGTATGGATAGTGAGTGGAGCACAAAATGATTTTTACATGGGCAATGACATCATGCACAGAATGTGTATGGTGTTAGATTTCCTTAATAAAAAAATATGGTCACGCCTAGGTGGGCCGGCATCTGAATTTGAAGACAAAAGAAGGGCTTATCATTGTGCACAACTGGTTCCTTATGCAATCGAATTACAAATGAGAAAAGATACTATTATTCCTGCATTTACAAAACAGTTTGCAATAACACTGAAATGCAAAAATGGACAGCAGATGAAAGACTCTGATGCATTTGTATGCCTGAATGAATCCATAAAACAGCAAGACCTGGATTATGAATACATTCCATTGGTAGATATTGGTGAAGGGCCTGTAAGAATTATGGTAAATAATAAGGGTTGTCAAAATATTCATTTAGAGGAAAACTCCCCATTAGGAATGGCCATACAAAAATCACATTATACTGCAGATCTAAATAACATGGTGATTTGAAATATCCCTGAAAGTATGTAGATGCCAAGGGTGAGTTACCAGAATACCTGGACTCTCAGCCCAAAGGAATATTTAAAATTCATTCTGTGTACCCTTATGATCCAAATGAGACAGTGTGCTGCCATCAAGAGGACTGAATAACATTTGATTTAAATGAAAATGAAACAATAAATCAGCCCATTGAAGTGGAAGCTGATATGCCAAAATATTTAAAAGTGGCAGCTTTACAAAAAGACACAGCCACACAGTTAGAGGAAAGCGCCGAGATTCCCTTACCAGAAGATTTTCCAGAATTTTCCAAAATGGTAGAAGAGCAGATCTCCTTAGCGGATGCATGTGACAGCGATGAGGATAGAAACAATCTGAGAGAGATATTTATGGAGTTTAAGGATGTATTTGCAAAAGATGCTTATGATTGCGGTTTAACTGATTTACATGTGGCCACACTACCAGAAGGGTGTAGCAGAAGTCCAGTATTTGTACGCCAGTATAGACTACCGCTGGCATGTTTAGAATCATTAGCAGAGATTATAAAAAATTTGGAAGCTCGGGGAATCATCAGGCCCATTCATAGCACATCCAATACACCTATTTTAGGTGTGTTAAAGCCAAATGGTCAATGGCGGCTATGTGCAGACTTGAGGGAGTTAAATAAAAGAGTACCAGTATCCAGATGGCCAGTGCCATTCATTGATCAGGGCCTAGATCAGGTACATGGTTCAAAAGTATTTACCACATTAGATCTCACTTCTGGATATTGGTGTGTGCCATTGGCAGAGGAGATACAGAATTTGTTTTCCTTTCCGTTTGATAATACTCAATACGCCTGGCTTAGAACTCCGTTCGGGTACATCAATAGTGGGAGTGAATTTGGCATATTTTTGAGAAAGGCCATGCCAGATGCAGCGGAAAGAGGAACCATAGTTTATGTGGATGATGTCCTGATAAAAAATGAAAGCTTAAAAAACCATTTTGATGAAATAAAACATGTTCTTGGCCAAACGCAGAAAGCAGGCGCCAAAGTGTCTTTACAAAAAGCACAATGGTGCAAGAAAAAAGTGAATTTCCTAGGCCATGAAGTAACTGAACATGGGTTAAATCCACAAAAGAAGAAAATAGAGGCTATACAAAAACTAAAGGACCCTAAAAATGTGAAAGGGGTAAAAAGTTTATTAGGGATGACAGGCTATAACAGAAAGTTCATTGAAAATGATGCTGAAATCACTCAACCATTGACTAAACTGCTTAAACTGAATACACCCTGGATATGGGAAAAAGAGCAGTCTGAGGCAGTAGCTAAATTGAAGGAATGTCTTGTAAAGGCACCATGTTTAGCATATCCCATGAAGGGTAGGGATTTCTATATAGAAATAGGGTTCTCTGAACATTGTATGTCAGCAGTGTTATCACAGAAACATGATGTGAATCACAAAACCATTGCATATGCAAGTAAAGCATTTTCCCAAGTTGAAATGAAATTCAATGAATGTGAAAAGGGCCTATTAACCACTGTGTGGGTGCTACAACATTTCCGCCCTATTGTTCAGACAGAAAAGGTGATTATTGAAACAAATCATCAACCTTTGCAGTTTTTAGAGAGTAAATGAATTAGGTCAGGTAATCAAGCGCATTCCAGAATCACTTCATGGACGCTGGCATTACAAGGTTTTCCTATAGAAGTGAGATATGGACAAAATAAAAAGAGCCCAATTGCTCAAGGGTTAGCTGACTTACATGACTGTGCAGCTGAACAAGTATCAAACGAAATGGAAGTGGAAGCTAGTTTGCAGGAATTTGAACAATCACCACACAAAGCTTTTGATGAAAAAACATGCAAGGATTTGCCAACTGTATATGTGGATGGTTGTGCTTTTCACGTTGAAAATGACAGTAATAAACAATTAGTGTCAGGAATAGGGAATGTCTGGTTGAAATGTGAAGGCGTCCCCAGTGTAGGGATGAGGATTGGAGCTAGAAGCAGTCAAGTGGCGGAATTGGCGTCCATTTATAAAGCAATTGCTACTGCAGTTGATAATAAATTCAGTGAAATTGTCCTGGTGACTGATTCTGACTATGCACGAAATAGCTTTGTGGAGTATTTACCTGGCTGGAAAGTGAGAGGCATGGTTACATACAACAAAAAGCCACTTAAACATGGGAAAATGATACAAGCCATAGACAAATTGGTGTCAGAAAATGACTTGACAATATACTGGACAAAAATTTGTGGCCATTTAAAAACACCCGGAGAGGATAAGGAGGGAAAGATAAGGTAGACCACCTGGCTAAAATTGGGGCTGTGATGGGAGAATTGCTACCTATAGATGATTTACTGGGTGAAATACAAATTGATGCAGTAACACGTTCTAAAGTACCAAAGGAGGTAGATCAACCAGTGGTACAGTTGGGTCATGATATGCCAGACCAAGATTTTATTGAGGCACAAAAGAATGATCGAATTTTGGGAATCTATTATAATCATTTGATAGATCCTGAACAAAACCCTTTAACAGAAATTGATTGTATGGGAAAAGAAGAGTTGAGGGTGATATTAAAGAATAAAAAACGAGTTAGGCTGCAGGATGGACTCATGATTAGAGAGTCCATAACAAGACAAATACAGTGGGTGTTACCCCTTTCATTCAGAGGGCTAATGCTACAACATGCACATGATGCAATAAATGCAGGCCACAGAGGGTCACAAAAAACATTGGAAATACTAAAAGATTATGCTTACTGGCCACATATGTCCCAAGATGTGGAATTATATACTAGAGGATGTCTAGCATGCACCCAATTTAAACCTGCTTCACCAATGCATAGAGCACCATTGATGAAAAGAGGCCTAACTCTTCCATGGTCAGATTTGCAAATAGACTATGTAGGCCCTTTAAAAAGGTCAAGCAGAGGAAACCGTTACATTTTAAGTGTGATATGTTTGATGTCGAAGTGGATTGAATGTATTTCTGCACCAGATTGTAGTGCGCAAACAGCAGCCACATTGCTGGTGAACCATGTGTTCTCAAGGTTTGGGTTGCCACAAAGGATTGAGTCAGACAGAGGAAGTCATTTCACAAGTACTCTAATGAGTAAGGTATGGCAAATACTGGGTGTGAAAAGGAAACTACATATCGCATATCGGGCAGCCGCTTCAGGTGGAGTCGAACGGAGCAATAGGTCTGTTGTGGACATATTAAAGAAATTTGTGGCAGAAGCAGGTTCCAGCTGGGATTTAAGTTTACCGTTGGTTTTGATGGCAATCAGATCAACTCCTGCCAAAGCAACAGGTATTAGTCCACATGAAGTCTTAACAGGTAGGAAAATGGTGTTACAACAATACCTACTATACAGAACACATAAGCAGACACTTGTGAGTGCATCCACGGTTCATGAGTACATTGATGAATTGAGGAAGCATTTGCAACATGCATTTGCTTTTGTGCAGAGAAATCTAGAAAGAGCTGCTGACAGTGCAAAGTCATACTACGATAAAAGAACATCAGTGAGAGAATACAGTGTAGGGGATCAGGTGTATAAGTTTCATTTTGGAAAAAGTAAACAAAAAAATTCTAAATTTCTAGCAGCCTGGCAGGGGCCATTTCGAATTATAGATAAGGTTTCTCCTGTAGTTTATAAAATGTTAAAGACTGAAGGTGAAACAACAATAGAGCAATTTGTGCACGTAAATCAGATTAAGCCATGCCATCCCAGACACGAGATCAGGCAGCTTGAGCATGTAGAAACAGATAAAGTCCCTTGAACGTAAAAAGGTGGAGTGACTATGTCTAGTCAGGAGGCAGTGACAGAGAAGTTAAAAAAAAGATGGTTGAAATGGTACATAAACACTGTAATATATGTAAATATATATAAAATATAAATAATATAAAAAGTAAATAAATAAAAAAAATAATGGAAGCTCATGGAGTTGGTGTACAGAATGAAAATGCAATAAATATTGAATGTTGTTTTATGTATGCTTGTTCTCTATAACCTGTGCTTAATTTCAGAAGGCGAAGAAAAAAAGGCAAAGTGTTGTACAAAGCATGTTTTATTTTTGGCAAAAGGGTGAAGTTAGTATTGTGCTATATACTGACAGGGTAATTCATAGAATTTCGCAGAAAAGTGTCGCAAGCGGCTGCCGCAGAGTGTCCGCGTGCGATTGACTGCGCCAGGCACGTGCGCTAAAACCGATTTCCGCGCACAGCGTATTCATGGATTTCAGGCTCCCAAACCAGCCGTGGCGCAGAGTATCGCAGCGACCCTGCAGCAGCGCCAGTAACGCCCCCAAGAACGCCCTCGCGCAAGGAAAAGCCATCAAAATCGCTAAATCATCGCAAAGGGCAGCGCTAACCCTGGACCAGTCCACAGGGCTGCCAAACAAGGAACGCAAAGCGGGTAACGTGCATATCAGGGGTACGCGTGAAGTTTTACACGCGATTAGCCAGGGCACGTGTATCACAGGGGTACGCAGGAATTATCACACGCGATTTGGCTGGGTACGTATATTACAGGGGTGCGCGGGAATTATCACACAGGATTTGGCTGGGTACGTGTATTCCAGGGGTGCGCGGGAATTATCACACGCGATTTGGCTGGGTACGTGTATTCCAGGGGTGCGTGGGAATTATCACACGCGATTTGGCTGGGTAGGTGTATTACAGGGGTACACGGGAAGTTCTACATGCGATTCGGCTGGGTACGTGTATTACAGGGGTGTGCGGGAATTCTCAGATGCGATTTGGCCAGGTACGTGTATTACAGGGGTGCGTGGGAATTATCACACGCGATTTGGCTTGGTACGTGTATTACAGGGGTGCGTGGGAAGTTCTACACGCATTTGGCCAGGGTACGTGTATTACAGGGGTATGTGGGAATTATCACACGCGATTTGGCTGGGTACGTGTATTACAGGGGTACACGGGAAGTTCTACACGCGATTCGGCTGGGTACGTGTATTACAGGGGTGCGCGGGAATTCTCACACGCAATTAGGCTGGGTGGGTCCTCACAGGTGTTCCCTGTACACCCTCCACGGCCCCTGCAGGCAGCCCACAAAACAGGGGACTACCCTGCACACCTGCTCATGTCCCCCTGCACCTCCACCCCCCAGCAGTGCAGGGGCAGCCTCCACCAGGCCCCCACTCATGTCACCCACCACCCCCACCCCCCAGCCACCAGGGTCACCCTCCACCAGGCCCCCACTCATGTCTCCCACCACCCCCACCCCCCAGCCACCAGGGTCACCCTCCACCAGGCCCCCACTCATGTCTCCCACCACCCCCACCCCCCAGCAGTGCAGGGGCAGCCTCCACCAGGCCCCCACTCATGTCCCCTATCACCCCCACCCCCCCCGCCACCAGGGGCACCCTCCACCAGGCCCCCACTCATGTCTCCCACCACCCCCACCCCCCAGCCACCAGGGTCACCCTCCACCAGGCCCCCACTCATGTCTCCCACCACCCCCACCCCCCAGCCACCAGGGTCACCCTCCACCAGGCCCCCACTCATGTCTCCCACCACCCCCACCCCCCAGCAGTGCAGGGGCAGCCTCCACCAGGCCCGCACTCATGTCCCCTATCACCCCCACCCCCCCGCCACCAGGGGCACCCTCCGCCAGGCCCCCACTCATGTCTCCCACCACCCCCACCCCCCAGCAGTGCAGAGGCAGCCTCCACCAGGCCCCTGCTCATGTCACCCACCACCCCCACCCCCCAGCCACCAGGGTCACCCTCCACCAGGCCCCCACTCATGTCTCCCACCACCCCCACCCCCCAGCCACCAGGGTCACCCTCCACCAGGCCCCCACTCATGTCTCCCACCACCCCCACCCCCCAGCAGTGCAGGGGCAGCCTCCACCAGGCCCCCACTCATGTCCCCTATCACCCCCACCCCCCCGCCACCAGGGGCACCCTCCACCAGGCCCCCACTCATGTCTCCCACCACCCCCACCCCACAGCAGTGCAGGGGCAGCCTCCACCAGGCCCCCACTCATGTCACCCACCACCCCCACCCCCCAGCCACCAGGGTCACCCTCCACCAGGCCCCCACTCATGTCTCCCACCACCCCCACCCCCCAGCAGTGCAGGGGCAGCCTCCACCAGGCCCCCACTCATGTCCCCTATCACCCCCACCCCCCCGCCACCAGGGGCACCCTCCACCAGGACCCCACTCATGTCTCCCACCACCCCCACCCCCCAGCAGTGCAGGGGCAGCCTCCACCAGGCCCCCACTCATGTCCCCTATCACCCCCACCCCCCCCGCCACCAGGGGCACCCTCCACCAGGCCCCCACTCATGTCTCCCACCACCCCCACCCCCCAGCCACCAGGGTCACCCTCCACCAGGCCCCCACTCATGTCTCCCACCACCCCCACCCCCCAGCCACCAGGGTCACCCTCCACCAGGCCCCCACTCATGTCTCCCACCACCCCCACCCCCCAGCAGTGCAGGGGCAGCCTCCACCAGGCCCGCACTCATGTCCCCTATCACCCCCACCCCCCCGCCACCAGGGGCACCCTCCGCCAGGCCCCCACTCATGTCTCCCACCACCCCCACCCCCCAGCAGTGCAGAGGCAGCCTCCACCAGGCCCCTGCTCATGTCACCCACCACCCCCACCCCCCAGCCACCAGGGTCACCCTCCACCAGGCCCCCACTCATGTCTCCCACCACCCCCACCCCCCAGCCACCAGGGTCACCCTCCACCAGGCCCCCACTCATGTCTCCCACCACCCCCACCCCCCAGCAGTGCAGGGGCAGCCTCCACCAGGCCCCCACTCATGTCCCCTATCACCCCCACCCCCCCGCCACCAGGGGCACCCTCCACCAGGCCCCCACTCATGTCTCCCACCACCCCCACCCCACAGCAGTGCAGGGGCAGCCTCCACCAGGCCCCCACTCATGTCACCCACCACCCCCACCCCCCAGCCACCAGGGTCACCCTCCACCAGGCCCCCACTCATGTCTCCCACCACCCCCACCCCCCAGCAGTGCAGGGGCAGCCTCCACCAGGCCCCCACTCATGTCCCCTATCACCCCCACCCCCCCGCCACCAGGGGCACCCTCCACCAGGACCCCACTCATGTCTCCCACCACCCCCACCCCCCAGCAGTGCAGGGGCAGCCTCCACCAGGCCCCCACTCATGTCCCCTATCACCCCCACCCCCCCGCCACCAGGGGCACCCTCCACCAGGCCCCCACTCATGTCTCCCACCACCCCCACCCCCCAGCAGTGCAGAGGCAGCCTCCACCAGGCCCCCACTCATGTCACCCACCACCCCCACCCCCCAGCCACCAGGGTCACCCTCCACCAGGCCCCCACTCATGTCTCCCACCACCCCCACCCCCCAGCCACCAGGGTCACCCTCCACCAGGCCCCCACTCATGTCTCCCACCACCCCCACCCCCCAGCAGTGCAGGGGCAGCCTCCACCAGGCCCCCACTCATGTCCCCTATCACCCCCACCCCCCCGCCACCAGGGGCACCCTCCACCAGGCCCCCACTCATGTCTCCCACCACCCCCACCCCCCAGCAGTGCAGGGGCAGCCTCCACCAGGCCCCCACTCATGTCACCCACCACCCCCACCCCCCAGCCACCAGGGTCACCCTCCACCAGGCCCCCACTCATGTCTCCCACCACCCCCACCCCCCAGCCACCAGGGTCACCCTCCACCAGGCCCCCACTCATGTCTCCCACCACCCCCACCCCCCAGCAGTGCAGGGGCAGCCTCCACCAGGCCCCCACTCATGTCCCCTATCACCCCCACCCCCCCGCCACCAGGGGCACCCTCCACCAGGCCCCCACTCATGTCTCCCACCACTCCCACCCCCCAGCAGTGCAGGGGCAGCCTCCACCAGGCCCCCACTCATGTCTCCCACCACCCCCACCCCCCAGCCACCAGGGGCACCCTCCACCAGGCCCCCACTCATGTCTCCCACCACCCCCACCCCCCAGCAGTGCAGGGGCACCCTCCACCAGGCCCCCACTCATGTCTCCCACCACCCCCACCCCCCTGCCACCATGTGCAGCCCCCACCAGGTCCTCACAATGTGCGTAATGGTCAGCCTCCACAGCCAAAAAGCCCTACCAAGTAACCCATTCACCCACATGGAAATGGAAATCACATGTTACACCCCCAATGTTCATGAAGCAAATGAACCCATGTCCGTCACACACATATTTTCCAATTGAATGGGAAAACACACAACATGACATGCATGAAACCAATGAGATGAAACCACACAGTGAACAATGTAAAAAAAAATGTATTTGAAAAAAATACGAATGCTAAAGAAAGAAAACTAACTACAATGTAAATGTGAAAAAAGAAGCTGCATGTCCGCATAAAAACACAAAACTAGAAAATCTAATCCAAAAATTTTTGTCCAAAGTGAAATGTCAAAACTCTCCGTGCAACAAAGAACTATGTACAAAAATAACAAGGGTCCATCATCACAACAGAACTAAGGAAACCTCCTAAAAAACCTACCTAAATATCAACTATATACAAAAAGTGGAGCAGTGTCCGTCGACTCCAAATCATAAGAAAAAACAAAGGAAACCTAAAACTAAAGAACTATATACAAAGGCGGCGGGCAAGTCCAGCGGCTCACTCTGTGGTGTTCCGGGCCAGGGCATCATCGAACTCCTGTTCGATGTCCCGGAGGCGGTCCAGTTCCATGGCCCCGAGGGTCCGCAGGGACGACGCCGTGTCCTCCTCCAACCCCTTGCGGATTGCCTCGAGGCACTCGGCCCGCCTCAGGGCCCTCCGCATGGAGTTCTCCACCCTGACCATTGTGAGCCGCGCCTCTTCCGCCCGCCGCCGCTCCGCACCTATGGCGTGGCCCAACCGCTGCCACACGGAAGACACTCTCTGTCCTGGGTCCTCCTGCCCTCCGGCCGATGCCTGCCCCTCCGATGTCGAAGGCCCCGAGCCTTCATGGCTCCCACCATGTTGCTGCTGCTGCTCTGCCTCTGCCCGTGCACTGCCTCCTGCTGCCTGCACATCCTCCGCCGGCTGGGGTGCAGTTGTTGATGTGGCCACCCCTGCTGGACGTCCGACTCCCGACTGTGGCAGGGATGCCTCCTCCACCAGCCTGGCCGCACTGTCAGAGGCAGCTCCACAGGGCACCCAGGTGACTGATGGGTGGGAAGATGGCACAGAGGACGACTGGCGCGTAGGGGGTCCAGTTGAGGAGGGGGTCGGAACAAGCCCCATCAGACGGAGGAATCCGGTCTGGGTGATGTAAGGATATTTGGCGTGTTACAGTACAGAGTACAGTAATACTGCACAAGTAGCACATTTTTTTTTGCAGCACCACCACAAGGGTGCGGTGCATTGCTATATGGGTTACCAGATTAACAAGGAAAGACAGGCTATTCAGTCAAAAACGATTTTAACATATAAGATGCAAATCTATTTTTACAGTTAAAAGCACACATGCTCATTTAAAAATGCACACTATTTTTCACCTGAAATGCCTATATTGCTAGAGACATTTGAAAATTAACAGCTAACCTATTAACAATTAACCTGACTAATAAAACCTTATTTAACATAACCCACTAATAAAATGTGTTCTCCACTGCAGAATTAGGCATACTCTGAAAACCATTTAAATGCGTGTGCAGATTTTTTTCTTCTCTTCTCTGCCTGATTCTCCGTGTTTTTGTGCACAGTGACTGCAGGAAGAAGGAAGTCAGATTTGCAACAATTGCAAATGTATAAGCGAAGCTATTGTTGAAGAGTAGGAGGATGAGAGATGATGGATTTCATTGGGACACGTCATACAGAGGGCTGAGAGGAGAGTTTTAGTGGGCAGTATCAGGGAAAAAGACAGGCAGACATCTTTCTGCACTATTGGGGAGAAGACCTGGCTGTGGGGCTCCTGACTGAATGCAGATTCCTGTGTCCTGCTGCAGTCGAGATTGGGGAGAGCTGAAAGAAGGACCTTTCCACTGGCTGAGGCATTCCTATCTGCAAAAGCTGAGAATTCCAGAAAATGACCCCGGTTTGAGAAGGCAAGCGTTCCTTTTTGCTGGAGTTAATCCAAGAGAGCCACATTCACAAAGAGAACAACTAAAAAGATAAGGTAATGAGAAGTGTGGGAGCTGAGTGTGTACGGTAATATGCAGTCAGTGTAGGATTCCTGTGCGTGTCTTAATCAAGTGCTAATGTTGCAATTTGAGTTATGTTCTCCGCCACTATCTTTGCAGTGTGTCACAGACAATGCTTTGACTGTACCATTTTATTTCTGTAAAGAATGAGATCGGGTTTAAATACAACTTTTATAATACAGAAAAATATTCGAAAACAGACGGGTGATGTTTATTGTTTACCATTACAATGCTGATGATGTGGGGAGATTTTAAACAGTGCAATGGTCATTTTAAGACAGATGTGTGCATGTCAAAATCAGTATGAATAATTGTGAGTGACTGTAGCATAGCTTGTTGGAGGTACATGAGCCAACGGGAAGAGAGACTCTCTGAACATAGCTCCCTACCGTATATAAGGTAGTGGAAATTACCACAAGACTACCACATATAGCTCTCTGTCGTAAATAAGTCAGTGAGTTCGCCCATGGTGGCACACCAACACTATCACTGGAAAATGTGGTATTCCTAGAATGCAGGTCTGAGGTCTCTCTAGTGATCACACGAAAAATCTAAGCAAAGATAAGGGATTCTGGACATTGGGGCCACAAATAAAACAAGGGAATTATGCTCACCAAAATACCACCAACCACGTATACCAAATATGCAGGTCTGGGTGCTGAAATAATGCATGTCCATTGTATTATTGTTGCACATGGCCAAATCTGAATACAAAGAGTGATTATTGCTAAGTTATTTTTCGGCGGTAATAAAATACCGTCAGGCCCCAAATCTCCACAAAATACCCTACATATTTATGGTGCGTTGCAGGCCGGGAAAGTGATCATAGAGTACCTACTGGGCGTGGCAAGCGTGTCTCACACTGCCATTTGCACATTAAAGGGAACCCATTTTATAATAGCAGTGTGCCACTCAAAACGAATTTCAGGATGTCACAAAGGGAAACCACATTCTCAGATCTAGTGCAATATTTAGAGGCAAAGTTATTTGCACATGGGAATTGGTCTTCGAATAGCACATTAGAATGGAGTAACCGCATTCAGGGTGAGGTGCAGAAAGAAAAACTAGACAATATTTTTGCAGAAGGCAGCATAATCCAGGTCTGCCTTACAAGATTATTGAATGCGGCCGATAAAAGTGCAGAGAAAGACTGTTTAATACGGCTATGCGGCAAAATATGGTTTATTTTAAACAAATCCCTGCGAATGCAAGAGAATGATACTCAGCTAATTAACAGGTTAAAGACTGAATTAGAGGGGGCAAGTAAAAATCAGGAAATGTTGAGAGCAGAATTGGATGTATGCCAAAAAGACATGCAATTAAAATGCAGAGACTTTGATACTCAGTTATCCAAAAGCAAGAAACAATTTGAAGATAGTGAGCAAGAATTGACACACTTAAAAGCCTTAGTGGATCACATTAGGCAGGATAAAGATGAGGTTGTTTCAGAAATGCAGATTTTACAAAAAGAACATTGCGAAAAAGAAGGTGATCTCCAGAGTGCAGAACAAGAAATGATTAAAATGATCCAAGAAAGAGACAAGAGAAATAAAGAGTTCAATGAATGCCAAATGCAAATGTGCGACATGCAGGAGGCGATTAATAAAATGAGCGATGAAAATAATTATTTGCAGAATGAAGCAACCAGACTCCTTAAAAAGTGTAAGGACTTAGAACAGCAAATGTGCATTCCCAGGTCCCAAGAGAGGCGGCAGGGTACCACATTCAATGGAGTGGAGGTGAATTCTAGCTCTGCCCAAAGGGCTAGTGCCCCAGTGACTGGGCCGGTGACTGAACTTGGTTGCAGCGCCCTTGGGGGATTTGATACTCCCATTGGGGGCAGTCACCAATCTCATACACCTGAAAACAGGATTGACTCACAAAATAGTGCAATTCCATGTATTCCAACAAGTAGCCCCATAAAAATAATGAAATCCATTAAAGCCCTGATCAAACCATTTAAAAAGGGAGGTGAATGCTGCATTGAGGATCACTTAGAAGCGGTGCATGACATTTTTAAAGCACTCCAGATACCTAAGGAACAGTACAGACAATATTTTCATTTAACTTTAGATGCCCCGACGGCCAGCATCATAAGGGGATTAAATGAACAGCAGAATATGACATGGCTGGAGTTTGAAAAAGAAATTAGGCGTCATTTTTCTCCTTTTCAGTCATTGCAGGAGGCAAAGAAAGTCGCGTACACAATTACTGCTGGACCTAATACATCCCCTCGCCAATTTTTACAAGACTTAAGAAGAGCATTCTCTCGTTTTGATGTATCTTTTGACTCAAATTCCAATGAGTTTAAAACTGCATACTTCTATGGGCTACAGAAAGACATCATATCCCAATTGGTCCGTGAATTTGACCGTGACAAGTCCCTTGAATGGATTGTACATCAAAGCACAAAGCTATATGAGGTACTCTATTGTCAGGGTAGAGAAAGTGATAAAATGAAAGATACTAGGCCTAAATCTAAAGAACCCTCAGCCACAGTAATGGAAATCAGGTCAGCCAAAATGTCCCTTGAGTCTGCTCAAAGTCAAGGTAAAAATGTGACACCTGAACAAAGGGGTAATCAACAAAGATCGCCATTTCCTGTACCAATGTTCCAATCACATGATCCTAGTAATAGAGAGAGCTACATCAGCCCTAGATATTTAGGGGATAGACCCCGGGTAAGATACCGGTCTGATATGGCAGGTATGAACAATAACCAGAGACAAAATCAAGATCAAAGAAATGATGGTCCCTACCAGTCATTGGGGACACAGAGTAGGTTTGATCCCAACATCATGATATATGGTAATCAGGATAGGCCCCGATATGTGGATCGATTTACTGATAATGGAAATCAATATAGGGGCCAGTACCCACAATCTGAGAGACAGGACATGAGGCAAAACGTGAACTACAGTCCACGCCAGTACAATGATTCCCCACCAAGGGACTATAATCAAAGGATGGGTGCAACCCGCTCCCCTCCACAAATGAATCAAGAGTTCAGAAACCATCCCAACCGGTATCAATCACCTGAGAGGTATCAGAATAGATCCAATCAGGGGGAAAACAACCAATATCGACCTAGGCCACAGAAAGAGGATCCTAGAGAGATGGAAAGGTTCCAGTGCCTTGAGGCCCAAGTGAAAATGTTAGCTGAGCAAATAGGAAAGCTCTATACAGCGCAAAAACAACCTTCCAAAGAGGGGGCTGATGGCCATAGCAATGACCGGGGGGCTTCCGAAAAGTGACTAAGTACTCATGATAACTGCAGTGCCAAAATGACAGATTGCTCTGATATAATTTTGCATAACGACTCTGAGATGCCTAATGGATTAAAAATGAAAGTACCAGTAAATGAAATTGTGACAGAAAGTGCAAATACTTCTAAAAAAGAGGTACGGTTTAACTTAGAGCTAAATAAAACAGTAAAGATTTGCACAAATGAAAAAGAAACATTAGGAATTCCAAAAGAACAAAGGAACAGATTTAAGAAAAATGACTCATGCATGGGGAATACCAGTGAACAGGGAGTAAGTGGGGATGCCATAGCTCCTTCTCTGGGCAAGCAAAACAATGACCAAACACAGACAGAAAAAGGAAATACTCACAAGGAGGGTACAAGTCAATCACCTGAAGAATTCTTTGAGCCACATATTCTTGACGAGGGTGCAAGGGCTGGTATTACACTAAATGATCACAAATGCACAGAATTAAAAAATGACAAATTGCTGAATGATGTTGTTACACATGTTCAGTTGGAAGGTTGTAATGTGGTCTCTGATGTTACCCAGATGGATGGGCGAACAGTGGCCACACTCCAAAAAACCTCTGAACATGGAGAAATGAATAAAATATCTCGCACAGAAATGGGTAAAAAGGAGGGAAAAATGTCTTTTCATTTACCAATGTGCTTAGCCAAAAGTGAAAAAGACCTGAGAAAGGTGAGCCCTGAAATCAGTAAGAATTCACATTTCTTATGTGTATTAGAGGAAGTTGAGGACAGATATTATGCACCCATCACTGTAGAAGAAAAATGCCACACCTTCGCTATGATTGACACTGGCGCACAGGCCACAATTATGTCCAAGGAGCTGGTAAAGAGTATCAATGAAGGGAGGCCTCCACAGAGTCAGATCACAGTGAAGGCAAATCAAGGCCCAGTGCATAACTTTAATGGGGAGGAGGTGCCCATCATAGGTGTAACTGAGGTTGACATAAAAATAGGAAAGCACAGAATGAAACAAGAGGTATTGATCACATCTATTTGTGAAATTCCGTTTCTGATGGGGACAGATTGCCTGAAAAGATTGTCTCCTCTCATAGATGGGGTGAATGGAGTGCTGTGGTCCTTAACCAAAAAACCATTGAGGCCTAAGAAACTAAAATCACAAAACAGCAATATAAATGAATGTCACACCGTTGCCAAAACAAATGATGCTGTGGAGGTATATCTCCAGAATAGCTGCATACCTAGTGTCACTGTTATATTAATGTGTCAAGACAAAGATCAGAGCGACAATGAAAAACTACCTGTACAAATATACTTGGACCCAAGGAAAGATTGGCAGACTGCTATAGATGAGCACACATTGCGTTTCTATTTAAAAGAGAATACATGCAAACAGAATACTGTTCCTAAAACAGATTCAGAAAAACACATTACCACTCTGGCAGAAATACACATGGAAGATGAGCAACCATGGGTTCACGTTGGTATAAATGATTATCTTAAAACAATAAAAGCCACCTTAGCGCTTGAACATGAAAGGAGTTTCATTAATGAGAAATTGTTGCAAAAAATTATGGAGAGGGAAGAAATCCCGAAATTTAGGATTAAAAACCAATATGTTTCTGGGTTGGACAGTCCAGACTTTGAAAACCGAATTGCAGGCAGATGCATGCTTAAAATTAGCATTGGGCAGAAAACAATTTACCATAATGTATGGATAGTGAATGGAGCACAAAATGAATTTTACATGGGCAATGACATCATGCACAGAATGTGTATGGTGTTAGATTTCCTTAATCAAATAATATGGTCACGCCTAGGTGGGCCGGCACCTGAATTTGAAGACAAAAGAAGGGCTTATCATTGTGCACAACTGGTTCCTTATGCCATCGAATTACAAATAAGGAAAGATACTATTATTCCTGCATTTACAAAACAGTTTGCAATAACACTGAAATGCAAAAATGGGCAGCAGATGAAAGGCTCTGATGCATTTGTATGCCTGAATGAATCCATAAAACAGCAAGGCCTGGATTATGAATACATTCCATTGGTAGACATTGGTGAGGGATCTGTAAAAATCATGGTAAATAATAAAGGTTGTCAGGATATTCATTTAGAGGAAAACTCCCCATTAGGAATGGCCATACAAAAATCACATTATACGGCAGATTTAAATAACATGGTGATTGGGAATATTCCTGAAAAATATGTAGATGCCAAGGGCGAGTTGCCAGAACACCTGGACTCTCAGCCCAAAGGAATATTTAAAATTCATTCTGTGTATCCTTATGATTCAAATGAGACAGTGTGCTGCCATCAAGAGGATTGCATAATATTTAATTTAAATGAAAATGAAACAGGAAATCAGCCCATTGAAGTGGAAGCTGATATGCCAAAATATTTAAAAGTGGCAGCTCTACAAAAAGACACAGCCACACAGTTAGAGGAAAGCGCTGAGATTCCTTTACCAGAAGAGTTTCCAGAATTTTCCAGAATGGTAGAAGAGCAGATCTCCTTAGCGGATGCATGTGACAGCGATGGGGATCGAAACGACCTGAGGGAAATATTTATGGAGTTTAAGGATGTATTTGCAAAAGATGCTTATGATTGTGGTTTAACTGATTTACATGTGGCCACACTATCAGAAGGTTGTAGCAGAAATCCAGTGTTTGTACGCCAGTATAGACTACCGCTGGCATGTTTAGAATCATTGGCAGAGATTATTAAAAATTTGGAATCACGGGGAATAATTAGGCCCATTCATAGCACATCCAATACGCCTATTTTAGGTGTGTTAAAGCCAAATGGTCAATGGCGGCTGTGTGCAGACTTAAGAGAGTTAAATAAAAGAGTACCAGTATCTAGATGGCCACTACCATTCATTGATCAGGGCCTAGCTCAGATACATGGTTCAAATGTATTTACCACGTTAGATCTCACCTCTGGATATTGGTGTGTGCCATTGGCAGAGGAGATACAACACTTATTTTCCTTTACATTTGACAGGACTCAATATGCCTGGCTTAGAGCTCCGTTCGGGTACATCAATAGTGGGAGTGAATTTGGCATATTTTTGAGAAAGGCCATGCCGGATGCAGCGGAAAGAGGAACAATAGTTTATGTGGATGATGTCCTGATAAAAAATGAAAACCTTAAAAGCCATTTTGATGAAATAAGACATGTGCTTGGCCAATTGCAGAAAGCAGGCGCCAAAGTATCTTTGCAAAAAGCACAATGGTGCAAGAAAAAAGTCAACTTTCTAGGGCATGAAGTGACTGAACATGGGCTAAATCCACAAAGGAAGAAAATAGAGGCCATACAAAGATTAAAAGATCCTAAAAATGTGAAAGGAGTAAAAGGTTTATTAGGGATGACAGGCTATAACAGAAAGTTCATTGAGAATTATGCAGAAATCACTCAACCATTGACTAAACTGCTTAAACTAAATACTCCCTGGAGATGGGAAAGAGAGCAGTCTGATGCAGTGGCTAGATTGAAGGAATGTCTTGTAAAGGCACCATGTTTAGCATACCCCATAAAGGACAGGGATTTCTTTATAGAAATAGGCTTTTCTGAACATTGTATGTCAGCAGTGTTATCACAAAAACACGATTTGAATCGCAAAACCATTGCATATGCAAGTAAGGCATTTTCCCAAGTTGAAATGAAATTTAATGAATGTGAGAAGGCCCTATTAACCACTGTGTGGGCGCTACAACATTTTCGCCCCATTGTTCAGGGAGAAAAGGTGATTATTGAAACAAATCATCAACCTTTGCAATTTTTAGAGAGTAAAAGAATTAGATCAGGCAATCTAGCGCAATCCAGAATCACTTCATGGACGCTGGCATTACAAGGTTTTCCCGTAGAAGTAAGATATGGACAAAATAAAAAGAGCCCAATTGCTCAAGGGTTAGCTGACTTACATGACTGTGCAGCTGAACAAATACCAAATGAAATGGAAGTGGAAGCTAGTTTACAGGAATTTGAACAATCACCACACAAAGCTTTTGATGAAAAAACATGCAAGGATTTGCCAACTGTATATGTGGATGGTTGTGCTTTTCACATTGAAAATGACAGTAATAAACAATTAGTGGCAGGAATAGGAAATGTCTGGTTGAAATGTGAAGGCGTTCCTAGTATAGGGATGAGGATTGGAGATAGGAGCAGTCAGGTGGCGGAATTGGCAGCCATCTATAAAGCAATTGCTACTGCAGTTGATAAAAAGTTCAGTGAAATTGTCCTGGTGACTGATTCTGACTATGCACGGAATAGCTTTGTGGAGTATTTGCCTGGTTGGAAAGCAAGAGGCATGGTTACATACAACAAAAAGCCACTTAAACATGGAAAAATGATACAAGCCATAGACAAATTGGTGTCAGAAAATAATTTAACAATATACTGGAGAAAAATTTGTGGGCATTTAAAAACACCAGGAGAGGATAAGGAGGGAAATGATAAGGCAGACCATCTGGCTAAGATTGGGGCTGTGATGGGAGAATTGCTACATATTGATTATTTAATGGGTGAAATACAAATTGATGCAGTGACACGTTCTAAAGCACCAAAGGAGATAGATCAACCGGTGGTGCAGTGGAGTCATGACACGCCAGACCAAGATTTGATTGAGGCACAAAAGAATGATCAAATTTTGGGAATCTATTATAATCATTTGATAGATCCTGAACAAAATCCTTTAACAGAAAAAGATTGCATGGGAAAAGAAGAGTTGAGGGTGTTATTAAAGAACAAAACACGAATCAGATTACAGGATGGACTCATGATTAGAGAGTCCATAACAGGACAAATACAGTGGGTAGTACCCCTTTCATTCAGAGGACTAATGCTACACCATGCACATGATGCCATAACTGCAGGCCATAGAGGTTCACAAAAAACATTAGAAATACTAAAAGATTATGCTTACTGGCCTCATATGTCCCAAGATGTGGAATTATATACTAGAGGATGTCTAGTATGCGCCCAATTTAAACCTGCTTCACCAATGCATAGAGCACCATTGATGAAAAGAGGCCTAACTCTCCCATGGTCAGATTTGCAAATAGACTATGTAGGTCCTTTAAAAAGGTCGAGCAGGGGACACCGTTATATTTTGAGTGTGGTATGTTTGATGTCGAAGTGGATTGAGTGCATTCCTGCACCAGATTGTAGTGCGCAAACAGCAGCCACATTACTGGTGAACCATGTGTTCTCAAGGTTTGGGTTGCCACAAAGAATTGAGTCAGACAGAGGAAGTCATTTCACAAGTACTCTAATGAGTAAGGTATGGCAAATACTAGGTGTGAAAAGGAAACTACATATCGCATATCGGGCGGCGTCTTCAGGTACAGTTGAAAGAAGCAATAGGTCTGTTGTGGATATTTTAAAGAAATTTGTGGCAGAAGCAGGTTCCAGCTGGGATTTACGTTTACCGTTGGTTCTGATGGCAATCAGGTCGACTCCTGCCAAAGCAACAGGTGTTAGCCCCCATGAGGTCTTGACAGGTAGGAAAATGGTGTTACCACAACACCTACTATACAGAACACATGAGCAAACTCTAGTGAGTGCATCCACGGTTCATGAATATATTGATGAACTGAGGAGGCATTTGCAACATGCATTTGCTTTTGTGCAGAGAAATCTGGAAAGGGCTGCTGACAGTGCTAAGTCATATTATGACAAAAAGACATCAGTAAAGGAATACAATGTAGGGGATCAGGTGTACAAGTTTCATTTTGGAAAAAGTAAACAGAAAAATTCTAAATTTCTAGCAGCCTGGCAGGGGCCATTTCGAATTATAGATAAGGTTTCTCCTGTAGTGTATAAAATTTTGAAAAATGAAGGTGAAACAGCAATAGAGCAGTTTGTCCATGTAAATCAAATCAAACCATGCCATCCCAGACATGAGATCAGGCGGCTTGAGCATGTAGAAACAGATAAAATCACTTGAACACAAAAAGAGAAAATAAATGGGTACAATCAGGAGGCAGTGACAAAGAAGTTAAAAAGTTGATTGTTATGATGGCACATAAACACTGTAGTATATGTAAAATATAATATAAAATAAATATAAATAAATAAATAAATAAATAAATAAATAAATAAATGCACATATAATGGAAGCTCATGGTTGGTGTGCAGAGAGAAAGTGTATTAAATATTGAATGCTGTTTTATATGTGTTTGTTTTCTTTTAACTTGTGTTTAATTTCAGAAGAAAGAAAAAAAAAACGAAATATTTTTACCAAGCATGTTTTATTTTTGGCAAAAGGATGAAGTTAGTATTGTGCTATGTACTTAATCTGTTTATTTTCTATTTTGATTTAGACAATTAACATTATTTGGTCGGAGGTTCCGGGATCAGAGGCCACGGGAGACGATGGAGTCCTGGAGTCCCCTGGATGAAGACCAAAAGATGCCTGCCTCCAGGTGGAGGTGAAGACAAAATAACCGGAATGCCAAATGAGATGACTACTGTGGATTCAAGATTGCCAAGATGAAAGAGTACTCGAATGAACCGAATAACATCGCTGGTCGGGACATACCAAAAGAGACAAAACAAAAGTTCCGGCATATGAAGTTCCACGTATTTATTATTTTAATTATTTATTTTAACTTGTTATATTACTTATTTGTTTTAGTTAGTTGTTTTATTTCATTGTTTTTAATTGACTTGGAAAATTTAAACTTAAAGTAATGCCACTTCCACTGAGAAGGCAAATGTGGAACATTTTATGAACTGATGGACTCAGATGAAATGTTGATTGCAAATTTTCATTGATGACAAGAATATTCATTTTGTTGGATTGCTATATTGTAAAAAAAATAGAACAAGTTGTTTTTAGGAATTGGCTTGGATTATAGCCAAGTTCTAAAAACAAAAGGAGGGTATATGTAAGGATATTTGGCGTGTTACAGTACAGAGTACAGTAATACTGCACAAGTAGCACATTTTTTTTTGCAGCACCACCACAAGGGTGCGGTGCATTGCAATATGGGTTACCAGATTAACAAGGAAAGACAGGCTATTCAGTCAAAAACGATTTTAACATATAAGATGCAAATCTATTTTTACAGTTAAAAGCACACATGCTCATTTAAAAATGCACACTATTTTTCACCTGAAATGCCTATATTGCTAGAGACACATTTGAAAATTAACAGCTAACCTATTAACAATTAACCTGACTAATAAAACCTTATTTAACATAACCCACTAATAAAATGTGTTCTCCACTGCAGAATTAGGCATACTCTGAAAACCATTTAAATGCGTGTGCAGATTTTTTTCTTCTCTTCTCTGCCTGATTCTCCGTGTTTTTGTGCACAGTAACTGCAGGAAGAAGGAAGTCAGATTTGCAACAATTGCAAATGTATAAGCGAAGCTATTGTTGAAGAGTAGGAGGATGAGAGATGATGGATTTCATTGGGACACGTCATACAGAGGGCTGAGAGGAGAGTTTTAGTGGGCAGTATCAGGGAAAAAGACAGGCAGACATCTTTCTGCACTATTGGGGAGAAGACCTGGCTGTGGGGCTCCTGACTGAATGCAGATTCCTGTGTCCTGCTGCAGTCGAGATTGGGGAGAGCTGAAAGAAGGACCTTTCCACTGGCTGAGGCATTCCTATCTGCAAAAGCTGAGAATTCCAGAAAATGACCCCGGTTTGAGAAGGCAAGCGTTCCTTTTTGCTGGAGTTAATCCAAGAGAGCCACATTCACAAAGAGAACAACTAAAAAGATAAGGTAATGAGAAGTGTGGGAGCTGAGTGTGTACGGTAATATGCAGTCAGTGTAGGATTCCTGTGCGTGTCTTAATCAAGTGCTAATGTTGCAATTTGAGTTATGTTCTCCGCCACTATCTTTGCAGTGTGTCACAGACAATGCTTTGACTGTACCATTTTATTTCTGTAAAGAATGAGATCGGGTTTAAATACAACTTTTATAATACAGAAAAATATTCGAAAACAGACGGGTGATGTTTATTGTTTACCATTACAATGCTGATGATGTGGGGAGATTTTAAACAGTGCAATGGTAATTTTAAGACAGATGTGTGCATGTCAAAATCAGTATGAATAATTGTGAGTGACTGTAGCATAGCTTGTTGGAGGTACATGAGCCAACGGGAAGAGAGACTCTCTGAACATAGCTCCCTACCGTATATAAGGTAGTGGAAATTACCACAAGACTACCACATATAGCTCTCTGTCGTAAATAAGTCAGTGAGTTCGCCCATGGTGGCACACCAACACTATCACTGGAAAATGTGGTATTCCTAGAATGCAGGTCTGAGGTCTCTCTAGTGATCACACGAAAAATCTAAGCAAAGATAAGGGATTCTGGACATTGGGGCCACAAATAAAACAAGGGAATTATGCTCACCAAAATACCACCAACCACGTATACCAAATATGCAGGTCTGGGTGCTGAAATAATGCATGTCCATTGTATTATTGTTGCACATGGCCAAATCTGAATACAAAGAGTGATTATTGCTAAGTTATTTTTCGGCGGTAATAAAATACCGTCAGGCCCCAAATCTCCACAAAATACCCTACAGTGACCTGTCCCAGCAGGCTGACGTGGTCAACGAGCCATTCGAGATGACGTGCAGTCTCTCCATGAAAAGACTGCAGGTCACCTCGCATGGCCCGTTGACGCAACGCCACACCAGCCAGGACAGGCTCAACCCGGACCTGGATAGCCACGTCCGCAGGCAGAGGAAGGCCAGTTGACGTCAGCTCATCCCCTGCCTGGAAACGGGTCTGGACATAGGCATCCCTGCTGGTGCAAGATGATGCAGTGACAGGATCGGGGACAGGATTGCACACAGGCACCTCCGCGGGCGCCTGTGCTGCCTCCTGTCCCTGGTCCTGGACTGCACCACTAGCACCAGTGGGATCCCCACCTCCAGACCCCGTCTCTGGTGCTTGCACGGCCTCCTCCTCCACCAGACCCCCCACCAACCTGGATGACTCCGTGCCATCTTCCCCTGTTGGGCCCTGTGGGGTCCCAGCTGCCCCTTCTGCTGCCGAGGAGTCCAACTCCAACCTCCGCCTCTTGGACCTCCCCCCGGCAGCTGCGGCCTGGGACGCGGCACCGGACTCCTCACTCCCCGACGAGATGACAACACGGGAGGGGAGCCGGGCCTTGCGTCTCCGGCTGGCTGTCGGATCCCCGCCGCTGTGCTCCACAGCACCTTCTCCGCCCTCTTCATCAGTTGACGCTGCAGACAGGGAGAAACAAAACACAGGCATCAGGGCACTGTACAATGGACACATACACGCATGACAGTTGCACATGAGTGGCATTGGCAAACCTCAGACATGTCATCACAATCCCCAACACACATGTCATTGCAACTGGCACACATGAGCCATACCACAGCCATATCGCAACTGCCACCACCATCCCTACACATACAACAGCATCAGCAGCCAAAGGGGAGCCATACATCACATGCAACACAGGAAGTGCACCACACATGTACACACACCACCACACTTGCATGCATGTCTACACCTCTGCCAAGTGTCGCACTGTTCAGACGGGCATCCATGTCACATCTGCCAATCAGGCTTCCACATACCGCTGTCACATGCATCCATGTAGCATCACTGTTGCACCTTTGACAAATACACACACATGCACATGTACACAGTGCTCATACATGCAGCCGAAAACAACATACATGCCTGACATCACGGACATGTCTACTTACATACACATTCATCCAAACATGTGTGCACGCACAACTGCATTTGCCATGCAAGCCCACACACACAAGCACCATCCATGTCTCACACATTACAGCCCTCGCATGTGTCAGCCCCACGGCCCTGTACACCCCCACCCATACTCCACCCCATACAAACAGATGTGCAACCGGCACAATGGGGAATGATCACCACACGCCCTGCTCACAACCAGGATGCATGTACACTCACCGCTCGACTCCAGACGGCTCTGCTTCTCTAGGACCTGGACGTGGAGCGCTGGGGATATGCGTTCCAGGACCCCCATCTGTTCTTCCGACAAGTGGCCCCGGCGCCCCTTGGCATCCGCTGCCTTCAAGAGGCGCCGGGCCTTGTTCAGGGTCCTGGACCTGAATTCCTCCCAGCGCTTCCTGACATGTTGTAAGTCCCGGACTGCCACCCCCTCCGCGTTGATGGCAGTCACGATGTCAGTCCAGATCCGAGTCCGTCCTTCCTTGTCGGCGCGGGAACTTCCAAAGAGGGCATCATACTGCCCCAGGACTTGCTCCACCAGGACACCAACTTCGGTGGCACTGAAGCTGGTGCCCCTCTGCCTCTCTGGCCGGGGGTTGTCAGTGGTCACAGATGGTGTTAGCCCCGACATGACAACCCCAGAGGCAGGAGTGGGTGGGCAACTGGGTCCTGGGGCTGGGCTGTGGAGCGATGGAATTCCAGTCGGGAGTCTTCTGTTCCAGCAGGGGTGGTCACAGCAACAGCACCCCTGGCTGATGTGCAGGCAGCAAATGGCAGTGCACGTGGGCAGCAGGCAGTCAGTCAGCAGCAGATAGCAGGTGGGAGCGTGCTCGGGGCTCTGGGGGGCAGTAATTCGGCCTTCTGGGCAGGAGCGTGGTCTCCCGTGTGCTCACGCGTGGCCAGCTTGGTACGGAGTGAATTGGCACGTGAAAATCCTGCACGTCAGCGTGAAAACCGAGGAAAGGCCCTTAGCGCGTAAGCCCGTCAGCACGCATACGCGATTCCATTGGACCAAAGGCACTCAGCGCGTAAGCGCGTCTGTGACGTGACCCGCACGGGTGTTTCCCACACAGCACGTGATGACAGAGCACACGTGGAAAGACTGCACGTCAGAGTCTCATCGCGTGTAATTGGAGAAAAGTGCGTGTACACGCGATTGGCCTATGTACGTGTATATGAGGTGTGCGTGGACACTTACACACGCAAGTACGTCAGCGCACCTGTATCCCGGTGTACGGCCATTTCCACCAATCACACGCAATGAGACTCTGACGTGCAGTCTTTCCACGTGTGCTCTGTCATCACGTGCTGTGTGGGAAACACCCGTGCGGGTCACGTCACAGACGCGCTTACGCGCTGAGGGCCTTTGGTCCAATGGAATCGCGTATGCGTGCTGACGCGCTTACGCGCTAAGGGCCTTTCCTCGGTTTTCACGCTGACGTGCAGAATTTTCACGTGCCAATTCACTCCGTACCAAGCTGGCCACGCGTGAGCACACGGGAGACCACGCTCCTGCCCAGAAGGCCGAATTACAGCCCCCCAGAGCCCCGAGCACGCTCCCACCTGCTATCTGCTGCTGCCTGACTGCCTGCTGCCCACGTGCACTGCCATTTGCTGCCTGCACATCAGCCAGGGGTGCTGTTGCTGTGACCACCCCTGCTGGAACAGAAGACTCCCGACTGGAATTCCATCGCTCCACAGCCCAGCCCCAGGACCCAGTTGCCCACCCACTCCTGCCTCTGGGGTTGTCATGTCGGGGCTAACACCATCTGTGACCACTGACAACCCCCGGCCAGAGAGGCAGAGGGGCACCAGCTTCAGTGCCACCGAAGTTGGTGTCCTGGTGGAGCAAGTCCTGGGGCAGTATGATGCCCTCTTTGGAAGTTCCCGCGCCGACAAGGAAGGACGGACTCGGATCTGGACTGACATCGTGACTGCCATCAACGCGGAGGGGGTGGCAGTCCGGGATTTACAACATGTCAGGAAGCGCTGGGAGGACTTCAGGTCAAGGACCCTGAACAAGGCCCGGCGCCTCTTGAAGGCAGCGGATGCCAAGGGGCGCCGGGGCCACTTGTCGGAAGAACAGATGGGGGTCCTGGAACGCATATCCCCAGCGCTCCACGTCCAGGTCCTAGAGAAGCAGAGCCGTCTGGAGTCGAGCAGTGAGTGTACATGCATCCTGGTTGTGAGCAGGGCGTGTGGTGATCATTCCCCATTGTGCCGGTTGCACATCTGTTTGTATGGGGTGGAGTATGGGTGGGGGTGTACAGGGCCGTGGGGCTGACACATGCGAGGGCTGTAATGTGTGAGACATGGATGGTCCTTGTGTGTGTGGGCTTGCATGGCAAATGCAGTTGTGCGTGCACACATGTTTGGATGAATGTGTATGTAAGTAGACATGTCCGTGATGTCAGGCATGTATGTTGTTTTCGGCTGCATGTATGAGCACTGTGTACATGTGCATGTGTGTGTATTTGTCAAAGGTGCAACAGTGATGCTACATGGATGCATGTGACAGCGGTATGTGGAAGCCTGATTGGCAGATGTGACATGGATGCCCGTCTGAACAGTGCGACACTTGGCAGAGGTGTAGACATGCATGCAAGTGTGGTGGTGTGTGTACATGTGTGGTGCACTTCCTGTGTTGCATGTGATGTATGGCTCCCCTTTGGCTGCTGATGCTGTTGTATGTGTAGGGATGGTGGTGGCAGTTGCGATATGGCTGTGGTATGGCTCATGTGTGCCAGTTGCAATGACATGTGTGTTGGGGATTGTGATGACATGTCTGAGGTTTGCCAATGCCACTCATGTGCAACTGTCATGCGTGTATGTGTCCATTGTACAGTGCCCTGATGCCTGTGTTTTGTTTCTCCCTGTCTGCAGCGTCAACTGATGAA
Organism: Ambystoma mexicanum; assembly: GCF_040938575.1. Lineage (NCBI taxonomy): Eukaryota > Metazoa > Chordata > Amphibia > Caudata > Ambystomatidae > Ambystoma > Ambystoma mexicanum. The sequence continues at coordinate 530,690,861 of NC_090939.1, forward strand.
GAGGGCGGAGAAGGTGCTGTGGAGCACAGCGGCGGGGATCCGACCGCCAGCCGGAGACGCAAGGCCCGGCTCCCCTCCCGTGTTGTCATCTCGTCGGGGAGTGAGGAGTCCGGTGCCGCGTCCCAGGCCGCAGCTGCTGGGGGGAGGTCCAAGAGGCAGAGGTTGCAGTTGGACTCCTCGGCAGCAGAAGGGGCAGCTGGGACCCCACAGGGCCCAACAGGGGAAGATGGCACAGAGTCATCCAGGTTGGTGGGGGGTTTGGTGGAGGAGGGGGCCGCGCAAGCACCAGAGACAGGGTCTGGAGGTGGGGATCCCACTGGTGCTAGTGGTGCAGTGCAGGACCAGGGACAGGAGGCAGCACAGGCGGCCGCGGAGGTGCCTGTGTGCAATCCTGTCCCCGATCCTGTCCCTGCATCATCTTGCACCAGCAGGGATGCCTACGTCCAGACCCGTTTTCAGGCAGGGGATGAGCTGACGTCAACTGGCCTTCCTCTGCCTGCGGACGTGGCCATCCAGGTCCGGGTTGAGCCTGTCCTGGCTGGTGTGGCGTTGCGTCAACGGGCCATGCGAGGTGACCTGCAGTCTTTTCATGGAGAGACTGCACGTCATCTCGAATGGCTCGTTGACCACGTCAGCCTGCTGGGACAGGTCACCCAGGCCGGATTCCGCTGTCTGATGGGGCTTGCTCCGACCCCCTCCTCAACTGGACCCCCTACGCGCCAGTCGTCCTCTGTGCCATCTTCCCACCCATCAGTCACCTGGGTGCCCTGTGGAGCTGCCTCTGACAGTGCGGCCAGGCTGGTGGAGGAGGCATCCCTGCCACAGTCGGGAGTCGGAGGTCCAGCAGGGGTGGCCACATCAACAGGTGCACCCCAGCCGGCGGAGGATGTGCAGGCAGCAGGAGGCAGTGCACGGGCAGAGGCAGAGCAGCAGCAGCAGCAAGATGGTGGGAGACATGAAGGCTCGGGGCTTTCAACATCGGAGGGGCAGGCATCGGCCGGAGGGCAGGGGGACCCAGGACAGAGAGTGTCTTCCGTGTGGCAGCGGTTGGGCCACGCCATAGGTGCGGAGCGGCGGCGGGCGGAAGAGGCGCGGCTCACAATGGTCAGGGCGGAGAACTCCATGCGGAGGGCCCTGAGGCGGGCCGAGTGCCTCGAGGCAATCCGCAGGGGGTTGGAGGAGGACACAGCGTCGTCCCTCGGGGCCATGGAACTGGACCGCCTCCGGGACATCGAACAGGAGTTCGATGATGCCCTGGCCCGGGACACCACAGAGTGAGCCGCTGGACTTGCCCGCCGCCTTTGTATATAGTTCTTTAGTTTTAGGTTTCCTTTCGTTCTTATTATGATTTGGAGTCGACGGACACTGCTCCACTTTTTGTATATAGTTGATATTTAGGTAGGTTTTTTAGGAGGTTTCCTTAGTTCAGTTGTGATGATGGACCCTTGTTATTTTTGTACATAGTTCTTTGTTGCATGGAGAGTTTTTACATTTCACTTTGGACAAAAAATTTTTGATTTGATTTTCTAGTTTTGTGTTTTTATGCGGACATGCAGCTTATTTTTTCACATTTACATTGTAGTTAGTTTTCTTTCTTTGGCATTTGTATTTTTTTCAATACATTTTTTTTCCATTGTTCACTGTGTGGTTTCATCTCATTGGTTTCATGCATGTCATGTTGTGTGTTTTCCCATTCAATTTGAAAATATGTGTGTGACGGACATGGGTTCATTTGCTTCATGTACATTGGGGGTGTAACATGTGATTTCCATTTCCATGTGGGTGAATGGGTTACTTGGTAGGGCTTTTTGGCTGTGGAGGCTGACCATTACGCACATGATTGGGGATTGTGAGGACCTGGTGGGGGCTGCACATGGTGGCAGGGGGGTGGGGGTGGTGGGAGACATGAGTGGGGGCCTGGTGGAGGCTGCCCCTGCACTGCTGGGGGGTGGGGGTGCAGGGGGACATGAGTGGGGGCCTGGTGGAGGTTGAGCCTGCACTGCTGGGGGGTGGGGGTGGTGGGAGACATGAGTGGGGGCCTGGTGGAGGCTGCCCCTGGTGGCTGGGGGGTGGGGGTGGTGGGTGACATGAGTGGGGGCCTGGTGGAGGGTGCCCCTGGTGGCTGGGGGGTGGGGGTGGTGGGAGACATGAGTGGGGGCCTGGTGGAGGGTGACCCTGCACTGCTGGGGTGTGGGGGTGATGGGAGACATGAGTGGGGGCCTGGTGGAGGGTGACCCTGGTGGCTGGGGGGTGGGGGTGGTGGGAGACATGAGTTGGACATGGGTGGGGGCCTGCTGGCAGGTGCCCCACAGTGCGGGGGGGTGGGGGTGGTGGGGGACATGAGTTGGACATGGGTGGGGGCCTGCTGGCAGGTGCCCCACAGTGCTGGGGGGTGGGGGTGCAAGGGGACATGAGTTGGTGTTCATTAGTTCAAGGAGACATGTGCCTTTGCTGGGGGGCATGCCCATGGTGGGTGGGCTGTCTGCGGGACATGACCAGGGATGCATGGTAGTCCCCTGTGGTGTGGGCTGCCTGCAGGGGCCGTGGAGGGTGTACAGGGTACACCTGGGAGGACCCACACTGTCAAATCACATGTGGAACTTCCCGCGCACCCCTGAAATACACGCGCCCAGGCTATTCGCGTGTGGGACTTCCCGCGCACCCCTGAAATACACGTGCCCAGGCTATTCGCGTGTGCAACTTCCCGCGCACCCCAGAAATACACGCGCCCAGGCTATTCGCGTGTGGAACTTCCCGCGCACCCCTGAAATACACGCGCCCCCAGGCTATTCGCGTGTGGAACTTCCCGCGCACCCCTGAAATACACGCGCCCAGGCTATTCGCGTGTGGAACTTCCCGCGCACCCCTGAAATACACGCGCCCAGGCTATTCGCGTGTGGAACTTCACGCGCACCCCTGAAATACACGTGCCCCCAGGCTATTCGCGTGTGGAACTTCCCGCGCACCCCTGAAATACACGCGCCCAGGCTATTCGCGTGTGGAACTTCCCGCGCACCCCTGGAATACACGCGCCCCCAGGCTATTCGCGTGTGGAACTTCCCGCGCACCCCTGAAATACACGCGCCCAGGCTATTCGCGTGTGGAACTTCCCGCGCACCCCTGGAATACACACGCCCCCAGGCTATTCGCGTGTGGAACTTCCCGCGCACCCCTGAAATACACGCGCCCCCAGGCTATTCGCGTGTGGAACTTCCCGCGCACCCCTGAAATACACGCGCCCAGGCTATTCGCGTGTGGAACTTCCCGCGCACCCCTGAAATACACGCGCCCAGGCTATTCACGTGTGGAACTTCCCGCGCACCCCTGAAATACACGCGCCCCCAGGCTATTCGCGTGTGGAACTTCCCGCGCACCCCTGAAATACACGCGCCCAGGCTATTCGCGTGTGGAACTTCCCGCGCACCCCTGGAATACACGCGCCCCCAGCCTATTCGCGTGTGGAACTTCCCGCGCACCCCTGAAATACACGCGCCCAGGCTATTCGCGTGTGGAACTTCACGCGCACCCCTGGAATACACGTAGCCCGCTCCCCCAGGCCCGATCGCGTGAGGAACTTCACGCGAACCCCTGTAATACACGTAGCCCGCTACCCCAGGCCCGATCGCGTGAGGAACTTCACGCGAACCCCTGTAATACACGTAGCCCGCTCCCCCAGGCCCGATCGCGTGTGAAACTTCACGCGAACCCCTGAAATACACGTAGCACGCTCCCCCAGGCCCGATCGCGTGAGGAACTTCACGCGAACCCCTGTAATACACGTAGCCCGCTCCCCCAGACCCGATCGCGTGTGAAACTTCACGCGAACCCCTGAAATACACGTAGCCCGCTCCCCCAGGCCCGATCGCGTGAATAACTACACGCGAACCCCTGTGATGCACGTACCCTGCTGAAATCGCGTGTTAGACTTCCCGCGCACCCCGGTATACACGCACACGTATTTTTTGTCAGCGGGTGTCCGTGTTTGTGGGTACCCCTTTGCACGTCATTTTTCCTGGAGGGCCACAGTATGGGACATTCATCATGGCAGTATATAGGTGCTATTTGTTGGCGCACCTTTTGGCGCACATTTCTTACAGCCGCAGAGACGCTACCGCCTGCTTTCTTGTGGCGGTCGTGTTTGTGCCTGTGCGCTGGTTTGAGCGTGCGCTTTTTTGCCCTATTCTATTCCATGAATACGTGTTGTAGGCGAGCGTGTGGGCGTTCCGCGCACTTGTGCCCTGTACTTCCCCCGTGACGCCCACGTTTTGACAAGTTGTTCCCCATTCCGAGTGTTACGCCCGTGTTCCGCCTACTTTTGTTGCGTGCGCCGCGCTATGTGCGAATTTCGCTGTGCCCTGTGCGATTTTCGCTGTGACCTGGCGCACGCTGTTAGATGGCCTGTGCGCCAACGTGCGCCACACACTTTTTTATCGCACATCCGCTGGTTTTCTCGCGCACGGCCTTCCATGAATCGACGTGCGCTGCTTTTCGTGCGATTTTCGCAATTGCACTGCGATTTTCGCTATTCCACTGCGATTCGCAGGTTTTTGCCCACTTGCGCCGCGCTAATTATTCCATGAATCGGCCTCTTAATCTTAATCTGTTTCTTTTCTATTTGATTTAGAATATTAACATATTTGTACCGGAGGTCACGGGAGACGATGGAATCCTGGAGCCCACGTGGATGGATTCCGGAAAAGCCCCGAAGGGGGGCGAAGACCAAGGCTGCAAAGCGATCAGCATTGAAGATGACACCAACAATATGGTTAATGATGATGATATTCGGAGGGATCTTAAAAAATTCAGAAGCACAGGTTGTCATTGAACCTGGAACGGCATCTGGTATCGCGGCAGAAGAAGCACCAGGATTCATCATGAGTGATAGAAGGATGATTTTCCAAAATATTTACATACCATTGAATCCTGAGATTTTGATTGAAAAACATTTGAACAATACCGGAATTAAGATTGAACAGACTAAAGAGTGGCTAGAAATAAGAAAAGAGGACTCTAAGCAGTCAATAAGAGATATATTGATGCAATTGGAGAAAACATTTGTGAATCCAGCAGACATTAAGAAGAGGAGAGGAAAGAGAGGAGCCGTGATGCTGGCGATCTCATTGGTAATGTCTATAAATGGAGCCATAATAGGTACCACGATATCAACAGCCAATGCCATTTCAGTAGGGACACTAAGCACTAAAGCACAACAACTGAGTGTTGACCTAGAAATAATACAAAAAACATTAGATGGAATCAGAGGGGGATTGGATGAACAAGTAAGGTTCATAAATGAAACTGCGATCATATTGAATGAACAAGCGGATGTGATGCAACGAGCAACTAAGTTAATTATTAAGCATGACAAAACACTCAGTGAGATTTTGAATATAATGAGTCCTGTGGATAGACTATTGACAAATTATATGAGAGAAGTTCAAACTGCAATTTCACAATTGATTCAAGGACGTATACCATTGTAGTTTGTTTCACAGGATATTATTCATCAAATGATAGAAAGGTTGACCAGGAGGGAGATTGATGTGATACAAGTAAAAATTGAATTTGAAATGGGTAATGCAATGCCATTATATGTGGACTTGGAGAGGTTGGAGATGGGGTTTTTACTATGCATCACATATGTGGCTCCTGAACCTATTTATCAGACCAAGTGGGTACACAATGTGGGATTTTGGCAAGAGGACACATTTATTAAGATTAAGACTCCAGAAGTAGTGGCATTTCAGTCGTGGGAACTTGAAGTTTACTTGATACCAAACTTGGAAACGTGTGTCAAATTTAAAGAACAAAACTATATGTGCCCGGGTAAACTGTTTGTTCCTGATGCCACAGACGCTATTTGTGGTTTGAGATCTGACCCAAGTTTATCAGAAGGATGTGAAGTGATCATTAGCAATATGGGGAGTGAAGAATTGGCACAGGCTAAGATGGTCAGAGGTAAATGTTTAGTCAGCACCCATTTAAAGAACATGACAATAGTACATTTGAATCATGCAACATATGTGGTTAAACAGGTGAAATATAATGTTTTTTACTTGCAGGGTCCGAAGGATACAATTGTGTCAATTGGAGGGTTAACATTGTTTCGTGTAACTAACGATATTTGGGAAAGCCAAGTAGAGAACATCGATTTTTTTCAAAGGGACACATTTCCAATAGATCCGGATGTGGAGTTTTTATTGAATCACAAAGAAAAACATATAATAAGAATGAATCTAAAAAAAACAATATTACAGTTAGTAACCTGGGTATAATAGAAGTGGAAAGATTTAATTGGGGATCCTGGGGAGAATGCTCTGTAGTGGGTTTGGCTGTCCTGGTGCTAATCATGGGTGGATGGTTGATCGTACTATCAGTAAAAATGAAAATGTTGATAATTTTAGTAGCTACATCAGGAAGAGAGAGATAACCCAATACACACACATTTTGAAAAGAAGAAAAGAAGCAGGTTGTTTTTTCAAAATTGGCTTGGATCGGAGCCAAGTTCTAAAAAAAAAGGAGGGTATATGTAAGATTAATTAGCGGGTTTTGGGAGCACAGAGCGCAGCACCACTGCACAGGATCAATTTATAGCATGTTTTTTTTTTTTGAAGTGCAGCGCCACTGCATGGGTTTGGTGCATTGATATAATGTGGTACAGCAAGACATGTGTTATTGAGCATTTTTATGCAGCGCCACTGCATGGGTTTAATGCAATTGCTTCAAGCTATGTGTTGCCAGTGCAATATATGGATATGTAAATGAAGACAGGCTACACAGGTTAAAAACAAACCATTTTTCTCATTTAAAAGCACACTTTATTTTTCATATTCAAAATGCAAACAATTTTTTCTTTTCATCTGAAATGCCTATGTTGCAAGAGACACATTTGAAGATGAATGAACTAATATAATTAACCCTATTAACATGATTCTAACTTCTTAATAATATAATGTGTTCTTCACTGCAAAATGAGGCAGGCTGAAACTCATTTCAGACTGTGTGCAGATTTTTTTTTTCTCTCTTCTGGTTTTTCTGTGCTGCTTTGTCCATAGTAGTTGCAGGAAGCAAGGATTCGAATAGCAGGAAATCAGTTTTGTTACAGTTGCTTACTGTAAAAGATTTCTATTGTGTGCAGAGGGTGGATAGGGCATTATAGAATTTTATTGGTTAGGATCCTTTGGTAGGAGGTAACCAGAGTTTTCTTGTATAATCTCGGGGAAGAAGCTGGGGAGAGGACATCTTGACACAGCTCTGAGAAGGACTGGGTTGATAGCTGGGGATGCCTGATTCCTAAAGCAGATTCAACTTGGTTGCAGAGACTGGGATTTCCAGTCAACAAGTCCCAGTTTGAGTGACAGCAAATGCTTGTCCTTGCTGGGTGAACACATCCAGAAGGCGACCAGCCGAAGAATTTCACAAGCTGAACAGATTAGGTAATTATACATTGCAAAGTACGGGGGCAGAGTGTGTGAATGCGAAACTATTCAGTCAGTGTAGAAGAAAGAATTCCAGTGTCTTATCAACAGGTTTAATGTTGCAAATTAGACTATTCTCACCGCTCACAGATAATGTTGTTACTGTGCTATTTCATTTATTTCTGTAAAAAGGGTGAGATCGTGTTTAAATTCAACTTTTATAATACACAAAAATATCTGAAAGCAGACGGGTAGTGTGTTTTATTTTCTCCTTCCTTTGTGCATTTACCAATACAGTGCTGATGATGTGGGGAGATGTTTAGACAGTGCAATTGTCATTTTTAAGGTAGCTAAAAATAAGACTTGGCTGCAGCTGAGTGCACAATTTCATTCAGTATGAGCAATTATAACTAACTGTGTGTGTTATAGCCGGCTGCCGGAGGTCTATGAGTCGGCAGAAAGAGAGGCCCTGGACATAGCTCACCAAACGTAAATAAGTTGGTGATAAATACCACATGTTAGCTCGCTGTTGTAAATAATTCTGTGAGAAATTGCCCATGGTGGCACACTAAAAATGAAAATGTGGTGTTCCTGAAATGCAAGCCTGAGGTCTCTCTAGTGATCACACGAACAACCTAAACAAACATAAGGGGTTCTGGGTATTGGGGCCACAAATAAAACCAAGGAATTATGCTCACCAAAAATACCACCAACCACGCATGTCTGTGTACTGAAATAATGCATATCCACTGTATTATTATTATTATACAAAACCCAATCTGAATACAAGGAGTGATTGTTGCTAAATCATTTTTCGGCGGTAAGAAAATACCGCCAGGCCCCAAATCTACACAAAATACCCAACATATTTATGGTGCGTTGCAGGCCGGGAAAGTGATCACAGAGCACCTACTGGGCGTGGCAAGTGTGTCTCACACTGCCATCTGTACATTAAGGGAACCCATTTTATAATAACAGTGTGTTACTAAAAACGAATTTCAGAATCTCACAAAGGGAAACCACATCCTCAGACGTGGTGCAATATTTAGAGGCAAAGTTGTTTGCACATGGGACGTGGCCATCGAACACTACTTTAGAATGGCATGACCGCATTCAGGGTGAGGTGCAGAAAGAAAAACTAAACAATATTTTTGCAGAAGGCAGCATAATTCAGGTCTGCCTTACAAGGTTATTGAATGCAGCCGATAAAACTGCAGAGAAAGACTGTTTAATACGGCTATGCGCCAAGATCTGGTTTATTTTGAATAGGTCCCTGCGAATGCAAGAAAATGATAACCAGCTAATTAACAGGTTAAAGACTGAATTAGGTGGGGCAAGCAAAAAAGAGGAGATGTTAAGAGCAGAATTGGATGTATGCCAAAAAGACATGCAAATAAAATGCAGAGATTTTGATGCTCAGTTCTCCAAAAGCAAGAAACACTTTGAGGACAGTGAGCAAGAATTGGTACACTTAAAAGCCTTAGTGGACCACATTAGACAGGATAAAGATGAGATTGTTTCAGAAATGCAGATTTTACAAAAAGAACATTTTGAAAAAGAAAGTGATCTCCAAGGTGCAGAGCAAGAAATGGTTAAAATGATTCAGGAAAAAAGACAAGAGAAACAAAGAATTCAATGAATGCCAAATGCAAATGTGCGACATGCAGGAGGTAATAAATAGAATGAGTGATGAAAACAACTATCTGCAAAATGAAGCACGCAGGCTCCTTAAAAAGTGCAAAGAAACAAATGTGCATTCCCAGGTCCCAGGAGAGGCGGCAGGGTACTACATTCAATGGAGTGGAGGTGAATTCTAGTTCTGCCCAAAGAGCTAGTGCTCCAGTGACTGGGCCGGTGACTGAACTTGGTTGCAGCACCCTTGGGGGATTTGATACTCCCATTGGGGGCAGCCACCAATCCCATACACCTGAAACCAGGATTGAATCACAAAATGGTGCAATTCCATGTATTGCAACAGGTAGCCCCATAAAGATAATGAAATCCATTAAAGCCCTGATCAAACCATTTAAAAAAGGAGAGGAATGCTGCATTGAGGATCACTTAGAAGCAGTTCATGACATTTTTAAAGCACTCCAGATACTAAGGAACAGTACAGACAATATTTTCATTTAATCTTGGATGCCCCGACGGCCAGCATCATAAGGGGATTAAATGAACAGCAGAATATGACATGGGTGGAGTTTGAAAAGGAAATTAGACATAATTTTTCTCTTTTTCAGTCATTGCAGGAGGCAAAGAAAGTCGCTTACACAATCACTGCTGGGCCTAACACATCCCCTCCCCAATTTTTACAGGACTTAAAAAGGGCATTTTCTCGCTTTGATGTATCTTTTGACCCCAATTCCAATGAGTTTAGAACTGCCTACTTCTATGGACTACAGAAAGACATCATATCACAATTGGTCCGTGAATTTGACCGTGACAAGTCCCTTGAATGGATTGTACATCAAAGCACAAAACTATATGAGGTACTCTATTGTCAGGGTAGATAAAGTGATAAAATGAAAGATATTAGACCTAAATCTAAAAAACCCTCAGCCACAGTGATGGAAATCAGGTCAGCCAAAATGCCCCTTGAGTCTGCTCAAAGTCCAGGCAAAAATAATTCGGCACCTGAACAAAGGGTTAATCAACAAAGGTCATCACACTCTGCACCAATGTTCCAATCACATGATCCTACTAATAGGGAGAGCTACATCAGCCCTAGGTATTTAGGGGATAGACCCCGGGCAGGATATCGGCCTGATATTTCAGGTATGAATAATAACCAAAGACAAAATCAAGATCAAAGAAATGAGGGTCCCTACCAGACATTGGGGACACAGAGCAGATTTGATCCCAACACCATGATATATGGTAATCAGGATAGACCCCGATATGTGGATCGATTTGCTGATAATGGGAATAAACAAAGGGGTCAGTACCCACAACATGAGGGACAGGACATGAGACAGAACATGAATTATACTCCACGTCAGTACAATGATTTCCCACCAGGGGACTACAACCAAAGGATGAGTGCACCCCGCTCCTCTCCACAAATGAATCAAAAGTTCAGGAACCATCCCAATAGAAATCACTCACCTGAGAGGTATCAGAATAGATCCAATCAGGGGGAAACAACCAATATCGACCTAGGCCACAGAAAGAGGATTCTAGAGAGATGGAAAGGTTCCAGTGCCTCGAGGCCCAAGTGAAAATGTTAGCTGAGCAAATAGGGAAGCTCTATACAGCGCAAAAACAACCATCCAAAGAGGGGGCTGATGGCCATAGCAGTGACCGGGGGCTTCTTCTGAAAAGTGACTAAGTACTCATGATACCTACAATGCCGAAAAGACAGATTGCCCTAATGTAATTTTGCATAATGACTCTGAGATGCCTAATGATGTAAAAGTGAAAGCACCAATAAATGAACATGTAATAGAAAGTGCAAATAATTCTAAAAGAGAGGTATGGTTTAACCTAGAGCTAAATCAAACATTGGAGATTTGTAGAAATGAAATAAGAAAACCTGAAACTCCAAGAGAACAAAGAGACAGATTTAAGAAAAATGACTCATGCATGGGGAATATCAGTGATCTGGGAGTAAGTGGGGATGCTATAGCTCCTTCCCTTGACAGTCAAAACGGTGAACAAACACAGACAGAAAAAGGAAATACTCAAAAGGAGGGTACAAATCAATCACCTGAAGAATTCTTTGTGCCACATATTTTTGAAGAAACTGAAAGGGCTGGTAAAACACTAAATGATCACAAATGCACAGAATTAAACAATGACAAATTACTAAATGATGTTGTTACACATGTTCAGTTGGAAGGTTGTAATGTGGTCCCTGATGATACCCAGATGGGTGGGCGAACAGTGGCCACACTCCAAAAAACATCTGAACATGGAGAAATTAATAAAGTCTCTCGCGCAGAAATGGGTAAAAAGGAAGGAAACATGTTTTTCCATTTACCAATGTGCTTATCCAAAAGTGAAAAAGGCCTGAGAAAGGTGAGCCCTGAAATCAGTAAGAATTCACACTTCTTATGTGTATTAGAGGAAGTTGAGGACAGATATTATGCACCCATCACTGTAGAAGAAAATGGCGAACATTTGCTATGATTGACACTGGCGCACAGGCCACAATTATGTCCAAGGAGCTGGTAAAGAGTATCAATGAAGGCAGACCCCCACAGAATCAGATCACAGTGAAGGAAAATCAAGGTCCGATGCATAACTTTAATGGGGAGGTGGTGCCCATCATAGGTGTAACTGAGGGTGATATAAAAATAGGAAAGCACAGAATGAAACAAGAGGTATTGATCACATCTATTTGTGAAATTCCATTTCCGATGGGAACAGATTGCCTGAAAAGATTGTCTCCTCTCATAGATGGGGTGAATGGAGTGCTGTGGTCCTTAACCAAAAAAACATTGAGACCTAAGAAACTAAAATCACAAAACAGCAACATAAATGAATGTCACACCGTTGCCAAAACAAATGATGCTGTGGAGGTATATCTCCAGAATAGTTGCATACCTAGTGCCACTGTTATATTAATTTTTATTTATTTATTTATTTATTTATTTGCATTTATAAAGCGCACAGAACTGCCCTGGGGCATCGTGGCGCTGTTACAGCAGACTTAGTCATGAACACAAGCATAGGAATGTGTTTACAGATGTAACCGAGTTACATAGTACATTTCACATTGGTAATAAACATTGAGCTTAAAGGTTATGCTATGCTGTGGATACAATGCAAGCATGAGAGTGAATGTGGCAGACTTTAGCGGAATAGGAGGGTTTTGAGGTTTTTACGGAAGGTATGGTATGATTTTTCATTCCTTAGTGAGGTAGGTAGGGAGTTCCAGTTTTTTGGTGCGAGGTGTTGGAAGCTGGTTCCTCCCGCCCTGGATCTTTGAAACGTGGGGACATCAATCATGTTGGTGCGGTGAGCTCTGGTGGGTCTGATGGAGGCTTTCGGTGTGATTCTTTCTGCGAGATAGGGTGGGGCATCCAGGGATAGGCATCTGTGTGTGATGGTCATGGCTTTGAACAGTATGCGTTCCTTCACAGGTAGCCAGTGGGCATCTCTCCTTGCTTGCGAGATGTGTTCTCTTTTTGGAATGGACAGTGCTGCCCGGAGCGCATTGTTTTGCGTGATTTGGAGTTTTTTTAGGTTGTGGGCGGAGGTGCCTAGGAACAGTGCATTGCAGTAGTCTAGTTTTGTACCTATAGTGGCTCTGGCGATGGACAGGCAGTTTTTGGCGGAGAGAAACGGCTTGACAGCATTTATCATCTTGGTGGTAAGTGCTGAGGAAGAGGCAATGGCGTTGACTTGGCGAGACATAGATAGTGAGGCATCTAGGTGAACGCCTAAGGTTTTAACAGACTTGGAGACTGAGATGGTGGAGTTGTCAATGTTGAAGGATTTGTATTGGGGGGGGAGTTTGTTGAGAATTTCATTGGTCCCTACTATGAGGATTTCGGTTTTGTCCCCGTTTAGGCAGAGGCCGTTGGCCGCCATCCAGGTTTGGATGGCTGTGTAGATTTTGGTTAATGCAGTAGCATCTTCTTCGTAGGTCCCAGTTAGAGGGAGTAGTACCTGCGTATCGTCTGCGTAGTTGGTGTACGCTATGTTACGACAGTCGAGGTCCTTGAAGAGAGGAAGGGTGAATATATTATAGAGAGTGGGGGCGGTGCAGGAGCCTTGTGGGACGCCGCAGTGGATGGTGGTAGGGGTTGCCGAGGCAGTGTCTGAGAAGACTTTCATGAGTCTGCCATTTAGGAATGAGGCAACCCATGCAATGGCTTCCGGGGAGAAGTGTGCTTCATTTTTTAGGTGCATGCCTAGGATATCGTGGTTGACAAGGTCAAAGGCGGCAGATAGATCCAGTAGGAGAAGGAGTGCCGGTTTGCCTTTATCCATAGTGTCTGCAAGCTGTATTTTCAGATCAAGTAGGGCTGACTCTGTTCCGTGACCTGGTCGGAAGCCTGACTGTCTTTTTCCTAGGATATGGTTGGTTTCGAGATAATCCTGGATTTGTGTGTAGGCCATTTTATCCAGAATCTTGAGCAGGAAAGGCACAGTGGTGATGGGCCTGTAGTTGGTAGCTACTTCAGGGTCGAGGGTGGTTTTTTTTAGAAGCGGGCGCACCCAGGCTTCTTTTAGACTGTCAGGGACAGTGTTGGCTTTGAAAGAGGCATTGATGAATGATTTAAGGAAAGGGGCGAGTGTTTCAGTGCAGTCTTTGATCAGGCTGGCGGGGCAGGGGTCTCCTTTACAATTGGATGGTTTGATCTTGTTCATTATCTCAATAACTTCGTGTTCTGTGACTTCCCTGAATTTGAACGGGGTAGTGGGGGCTTTGGTGGATGTGGTTCCTGAGCTAGGGGTGGGCATGTGGCTCGTGGTGGTGTGAGATTTGAGGTGCAGTGATAGGTTTTTGTGGTGCTCCTTAATTTTTGTTTGTAGGAGTTCAATTTTATTTAACAAGGCAGATTGTATGGAATTGCACCAGATTTGGTCTTTAACAATGTCTTGTGATTTGGTGGCCGGTGTGGTGAGTTCGTTGAAAATGGCGAAGAGTTCTTTGGATTCGGAGCTTGCATTAGCAATTCTATCATTATAAGAGACTGATTTAGCTGTGATTATGGCTTTTTTGTATTGGGCAGTGATTTTTTTGTAGGAGGATAGGGTGGCTGGGGAAGGCGATTTCTGCCAGGAGTTTAGAGCTTTTCTTTTCTGTGAGCGGAGTTCTTTGAGTTCAGTGGAGAACCAGGTGTTTGAGTGTTTGATAGCTTTGGCTTTTTTGGTCTGCAAGGGGGCAATGGCGTCAATGGCGGTGCTTATGGTGCTCTTGTAGATATCTGCTAATTCTGACGGGTCAGATGACTTGAGGTCTGTGGAGAGGATGTGAAGGTGGGGAGTAATTTTATCTTTAGTGAGATTTTTTACACATCTTGCCAGTGCTGGGGGAATGGGGTTAGGTTTGTTTGTGTTAGATACAGCGGGAATAAAGAAGTGAATGAGGTGGTGATCTGACCAAGGAGTCGGGGTGATGGAGCTAATGTCGACGTGACAGTTGTGGTCAGCTATCCAGTCCAGGATACGGCCTTTGTTGTGTGTGGGTGAGGTTATTTTTTGGTCGAAGCCTAGTTCTTTTAGGGCTAGTGCAAGAGATTTAGCAGGCTTGTCCTTTTTGTCGTTATACCCCAGGTTAAGGTCACCTAGAAAGATGCTTTTGGAGGTGGGTTTTAGGTTTTCTGTTAGGCGGTGTACAAGGTTCTCATGGAACTCTGTTAGTGGGCCGGGCGGGCGGTAGACTAGGTTGAAAGTGATGGTGGAGTTAGGGGAGAGGGCAATTTTTATAGCTAGAGAGTCTATGTTGTCACCTAGATTGGAGGTGATTTGTCTGGCCTCGAGGTGATCTTTCAGGATGAATGCTACCCCACCACCTACTGAGGAGAGGCGGTCTTGCCGGATAATGGCGTACCCCTGTGGGATAGTAAGGTTGAGGGCTGGCCCTGCAGCGCTGTGCAGCCATGTCTCGGTGATGGCTAGGATGTCGAGGTCCAAGCTAGTTAGGAGTTCGTGAATTTCAATGGCATGGGCAGGGATGGATCTGGCGTTTATGAGGGCACACTGTAGGTTGTGTGTGCGTTGGGCCGAGGTAGGGGTGGTGTTGAGTGGTGTTGCCGGGATGGGGTGCGGCATGGTGGGTTTAGGTAAGGGTGTTTTGACTGTAGGGGGTGGCGTGTTAGTCGTGTTAAGAGTGGTGGGAGGTGCTTGGTGGGTGAGTCTAGGGTATCTAGAACGGAGACCTAGGAGTTGGTTCCTGGTGTGGATGGGTCTAGTGTAGGAAGTTATGCTGGGTGGAGGATGACGTGCTGTGGGGATGCTTTCGGTGAAGAATGATGGTAGGAAGTAGGTGGGAGGAATGTTGGAGAGGAATGCCAGTGGGGCAGCTGGTGAGCTGGTGGATTGTTGAGGCATGGCGATGGTATCGTTCAACATGGCACAACTAGAATCAGAATGCAATGTGGGCAGCAAAATAGGGCACAGTATGCGACCATAAGGCACAACACAATAGCGTGGTCACTATGCGACCATAAGGCACAACACAATAGCGTGGTCACTATGCGACCATAAGGCACAACACAATAGCGTGGTCACTATGCGACCATAAGGCACAACACAATAGCGTGGTCACTATGCGACCATAAGGCACAACACAGTAGTGTGGTCACTATGCGACCATAAGGCACAACACAGTAGTGTGGTCACTATGCGACCATAAGGCACAACACAATAGCGTGGTCACTATGCGACCATAAGGCACAACACAGTAGTGTGGTCTAGATACGACCATAAGGCACAACACAGTATCACAGTGGCCGCTGGGCGACCATAAGGCACTACACAGTATCACAGTGGTCTCTGGGCGACCGTGGTAACGGTACTATTGTCATATGGCAGCATATTACAGAGTAAGGCAAGAGCATGGTTGGTTGGCTATGGATTGTGCATTAAATATTTTGTTGCAGTTCAGAAGCACAACGGTGCATGTGGGACCTTGGGCGTAGCAATGTTAGAAGGTGCTAGGTCAGGGCTCTAGCTCGAGGGTCGGGAGTGGATAGTGGAGGAGGGGGCAGTATGCTTACCCTGTAGGTGGATTGCAAGGGGTCCTGGCTCTAGGCTCGATGGTGCACTCCACCTGGAGCAGCACGGGCAGAGTTTGTGGCCCCTGGCTCCTGATGCTCCTAACAGGCTCTCAACAGGCCTTAGAGTGGCCTTGTAGCTGGCCGCCGGCGTGATCCGCCTGCCGGCGGATACAGCTGATTTCAACGAGGCTCAGCCTCGGTTTCATCCCGCGCTGCGCCCGGCATACGTGGGTCAGGCGGCGTGTGGGGACAGGGTCAGGCAGGCCCTGTCCGTGTTGATCCTCGTGGTCTCGCTCGTGGTTCCTCTGCTGGGGTGCTGGGGGGGCTCCTGCCCTCGCCCCACGGTGAAGAAAAGTGAATGGGGGTGAACAGGCTCTCAACAGGCCTTAGAGTGGCCTTGTAGCTGGCCGCCGGCGTGATCCGCCTGCCGGCGGATACAGCTGATTTCAACGAGGCTCAGCCTCGGTTTCATCCCGCGCTGCGCCCGGCATACGTGGGTCAGGCGGCGTGTGGGGACAGGGTCAGGCAGGCCCTGTCCGTGTTGATCCTCGTGGTCTCGCTCGTGGTTCCTCTGCTGGGGTGCTGGGGGGGCTCCTGCCCTCGCCCCACGGTGAAGAAAAGTGTCAATGTGTCAAGACAAAATGCAGAGCGACAATGAAAGACTACCTGTACAAATATACTTGGACCCAAGGAAAAATTGGCAGACTGCCATAGATGCGCACACATTACGTTTTTATTTAAAAGAGAGAACATTCAAACAGAATATTGCTTCTAAAACAGATTCAGAAAAACACATTATCACTCTTGCTGAAATACACATGGAAGATGAGCAACCATGGGTTCATGTTGGTATAAATGACTGTTTTAAAACAATAAAAGCCACTTTAGCGCTTGAACAGGAGAGGAGCTTCATTAATGAGAAATTATTGCAAAAAATAATGGAGAGGGAGGAGATCCCGAAATTTAGAATTAAAAACCAATATGTCTCTGGGTTGGACGGTCCAGACTTTGAAAACCGAATTGCAGGCAGATGCATGCTTAAAATTAGCATTGGCCAGAAAACAATTTACCATAATGTATGGATAGTGAGTGGAGCACAAAATGATTTTTACATGGGCAATGACATCATGCACAGAATGTGTATGGTGTTAGATTTCCTTAATAAAAAAATATGGTCACGCCTAGGTGGGCCGGCATCTGAATTTGAAGACAAAAGAAGGGCTTATCATTGTGCACAACTGGTTCCTTATGCAATCGAATTACAAATGAGAAAAGATACTATTATTCCTGCATTTACAAAACAGTTTGCAATAACACTGAAATGCAAAAATGGACAGCAGATGAAAGACTCTGATGCATTTGTATGCCTGAATGAATCCATAAAACAACAAGACCTGGATTGTGAATACATTCCATTGGTAGATATTGGTGAAGGGCCTGTAAGAATTATGGTAAATAATAAGGGTTGTCAAAATATTCATTTAGTGGAAAACTCCCCATTAGGAATGGCCATACAAAAATCACATTATACTGCAGATCTAAATAACATGGTGATTTGAAATATCCCTGAAAGTATGTAGATGCCAAGGGTGAGTTACCAGAATACCTGGACTCTCAGCCCAAAGGAATATTTAAAATTCATTTTGTGTACCCTTATGATTCAAATGAGACAGTGTGCTGCCATCAAGAGGACTGAATAACATTTGATTTAAATGAAAATGAAACAATAAATCAGCCCATTGAAGTGGAAGCTGATATGCCAAAATATTTAAAAGTGGCAGCTTTACAAAAAGACACAGCCACACAGTTAGAGGAAAGCGCCGAGATTCCCTTACCAGAAGATTTTCCAGAATTTTCCAAAATGGTAGAAGAGCAGATCTCCTTAGCGGATGCATGTGACAGCGATGAGGATAGAAACAATCTGAGGGAGATATTTATGGAGTTTAAGGATGTATTTGCAAAAGATGCTTATGATTGCGGTTTAACTGATTTACATGTGGCCACACTACCAGAAGGGTGTAGCAGAAGTCCAGTATTTGTACGCCAGTATAGACTACCGCTGGCATGTTTAGAATCATTAGCAGAGATTATAAAAAATTTGGAAGCTCGGGGAATCATCAGGCCCATTCATAGCACATCCAATACACCTATTTTAGGTGTGTTAAAGCCAAATGGTCAATGGCGGCTATGTGCAGACTTGAGGGAGTTAAATAAAAGAGTACCAGTATCCAGATGGCCAGTGCCATTCATTGATCAGGGCCTAGATCAGGTACATGGTTCAAAAGTATTTACCACATTAGATCTCACTTCTGGATATTGGTGTGTGCCATTGGCAGAGGAGATACAGAATTTGTTTTCCTTTTCGTTTGATAATACTCAATACGCCTGGCTTAGAACTCCGTTCGGGTACATCAATAGTGGGAGTGAATTTGGCATATTTTTTAGAAAGGCCATGCCAGATGCAGCGGAAAGAGGAACCATAGTTTATGTGGATGATGTCCTGATAAAAAATGAAAGCTTAAAAAACCATTTTGATGAAATAAAACATGTTCTTGGCCAAACGCAGAAAGCAGGCGCCAAAGTGTCTTTACAAAAAGCACAATGGTGCAAGAAAAAAGTGAATTTTCTAGGCCATGAAGTAACTGAACATGGGTTAAATCCACAAAAGAAGAAAATAGAGGCCATACAAAAACTAAAGGACCCTAAAAATGTGAAAGGGGTAAAAAGTTTATTAGGGATGACAGGCTATAACAGAAAGTTCATTGAAAATGATGCTGAAATCACTCAACCATTGACTAAACTGCTTAAACTGAATACACCCTGGATATGGGAAAAAGAGCAGTCTGAGGCAGTAGCTAAATTGAAGGAATGTCTTGTAAAGGCACCATGTTTAGCATATCCCATAAAGGGTAGGGATTTCTATATAGAAATAGGGTTCTCTGAACATTGTATGTCAGCAGTGTTATCACAGAAACATGATGTGAATCACAAAACCATTGCATATGCAAGTAAAGCATTTTCCCAAGTTGAAATGAAATTCAATGAATGTGAAAAGGGCCTATTAACCACTGTGTGGGTGCTACAACATTTCCGCCCTATTGTTCAGACAGAAAAGGTGATTATTGAAACAAATCATCAACCTTTGCAGTTTTTAGAGAGTAAATGAATTAGGTCAGGTAATCAAGCGCATTCCAGAATCACTTCATGGACGCTGGCATTACAAGGTTTTCCTATAGAAGTGAGATATGGACAAAATAAAAAGAGCCCAATTGCTCAAGGGTTAGCTGACTTACATGACTGTGCAGCTGAACAAGTATCAAACGAAATGGAAGTGGAAGCTAGTTTGCAGGAATTTGAACAATCACCACACAAAGCTTTTGATGAAAAAACATGCAAGGATTTGCCAACTGTATATGTGGATGGTTGTGCTTTTCACGTTGAAAATGACAGTAATAAACAATTAGTGTCAGGAATAGGGAATGTCTGGTTGAAATGTGAAGGCGTCCCCAGTGTAGGGATGAGGATTGGAGCTAGAAGCAGTCAAGTGGCGGAATTGGCGTCCATTTATAAAGCAATTGCTACTGCAGTTGATAATAAATTCAGTGAAATTGTCCTGGTGACTGATTCTGACTATGCACGAAATAGCTTTGTGGAGTATTTACCTGGCTGGAAAGTGAGAGGCATGGTTACATACAACAAAAAGCCACTTAAACATGGGAAAATGATACAAGCCATGGACAAATTGGTGTCAGAAAATGACTTGACAATATACTGGACAAAAATTTGTGGCCATTTAAAAACACCCGGAGAGGATAAGGAGGGAAAGATAAGGTAGACCACCTGGCTAAAATTGGGGCTGTGATGGGAGAATTGCTACCTATAGATGATTTACTGGGTGAAATACAAATTGATGCAGTAACACGTTCTAAAGTACCAAAGGAGGTAGATCAACCAGTGGTACAGTGGGGTCATGATATGCCAGACCAAGATTTTATTGAGGCACAAAAGAATGATCGAATTTTGGGAATCTATTATAATCATTTGATAGATCCTGAACAAAACCCTTTAACAGAAATTGATTGTATGGGAAAAGAAGAGTTGAGGGTGCTATTAAAGAATAAAAAACGAGTTAGACTGCAGGATGGACTCATGATTAGAGTGTCCATAACAAGACAAATACAGTGGGTGGTACCCCTTTCATTCAGAGGGCTAATGCTACAACATGCACATGATGCAATAAATGCAGGCCACAGAGGATCACAAAAAACATTGGAAATACTAAAAGATTATGCTTACTGGCCACATATGTCCCAAGATGTGGAATTATATACTAGAGGATGTCTAGCATGCACCCAATTTAAACCTGCTTCACCAATGCATAGAGCACCATTGATGAAAAGAGGCCTAACTCTTCCATGGTCAGATTTGCAAATAGACTATGTAGGCCCTTTAAAAAGGTCAAGCAGAGGAAACCGTTACATTTTAAGTGTGATATGTTTGATGTCGAAGTGGATTGAATGTATTTCTGCACCAGATTGTAGTGCGCAATCAGCAGCCACATTGCTGGTGAACCATGTGTTCTCAAGGTTTGGGTTGCCACAAAGGATTGAGTCAGACAGAGGAAGTCATTTCACAAGTACTCTAATGAGTAAGGTATGGCAAATACTGGGTGTGAAAAGGAAACTACATATCGCATATCGGGCAGCCGCTTCAGGTGGAGTCGAACGGAGCAATAGGTCTGTTGTGGACATATTAAAGAAATTTGTGGCAGAAGCAGGTTCCAGCTGGGATTTAAGTTTACTGTTGGTTTTGATGGCAATCAGATCAACTCCTGCCAAAGCAACAGGTATTAGTCCACATGAAGTCTTAACAGGTAGGAAAATGGTGTTACAACAACACCTACTATACAGAACACATAAGCAGACACTTGTGAGTGCATCCACGGTTCATGAGTACATTGATGAATTGAGGAAGCATTTGCAACATGCATTTGCTTTTGTGCAGAGAAATCTAGAAAGAGCTGCTGACAGTGCAAAGTCATACTACGATAAAAGAACATCAGTGAGAGAATACAGTGTAGGGGATCAGGTGTATAAGTTTCATTTTGGAAAAAGTAAACAAAAAAATTCTAAATTTCTAGCAGCCTGGCAGGGGCCATTTCGAATTATAGATAAGGTTTCTCCTGTAGTTTATAAAATGTTAAAGACTGAAGGTGAAACAACAATAGAGCAATTTGTGCACGTAAATCAGATTAAGCCATGCCATCCCAGACACGAGATCAGGCAGCTTGAGCATGTAGAAACAGATAAAGTCCCTTGAACGTAAAAAGGTGGAGTGACTATGTCTAGTAAGGAGGCAGTGACAGAGAAGTTAAAAAAAAGATGGTTGAAATGGTACATAAACACTGTAATATATGTAAATATATATAAAATATAAATAATATAAAAAGTAAATAAATAAAAAAAATAATGGAAGCTCATGGAGTTGGTGAACAGAATGAAAATGCAATAAATATTGAATGTTGTTTTATGTATGCTTGTTCTCTATAACCTGTGCTTAATTTCAGAAGGCGAAGAAAAAAAGGCAAAGTGTTGTACAAAGCATGTTTTATTTTTGGCAAAAGGGTGAAGTTAGTATTGTGCTATATACTTAATCTTAATCTGTTTCTTTTCTATTTGATTTAGAATATTAACATATTTGTACCGGAGGTCACGGGAGACGATGGAATCCTGGAGCCCACGTGGATGGATTCCGGAAAAGCCCCGAAGGGGGGCGAAGACCAAGGCTGCAAAGCGATCAGCATTGAAGATGACACCAACAATATGGTTAATGATGATGATATTCGGAGGGATCTTAAAAAATTCAGAAGCACAGGTTGTCATTGAACCTGGAACGGCATCTGGTATCGCGGCAGAAGAAGCACCAGGATTCATCATGAGTGATAGAAGGATGATTTTCCAAAATATCTACATACCATTGAATCCTGAGATTTTGATTGAAAAACATTTGAACAATACCGGAATTAAGATTGAACAGACTAAAGAGTGGCTAGAAATAAGAAAAGAGGACTCTAAGCAGTCAATAAGAGATATATTGATGCAATTGGAGAAAACATTTGTGAATCCAGCAGACATTAAGAAGAGGAGAGGAAAGAGAGGAGCCGTGATGCTGGCGATCTCATTGGTAATGTCTATAAATGGAGCCATAATAGGTACCACGATATCAACAGCCAATGCCATTTCAGTAGGGACACTAAGCACTAAAGCACAACAACTGAGTGTTGACCTAGAAATAATACAAAAAACATTAGATGGAATCAGAGGGGGATTGGATGAACAAGTAAGGTTCATAAATGAAACTGCGATCATATTGAATGAACAAGCGGATGTGATGCAACGAGCAACTAAGTTAATTATTAAGCATGACAAAACACTCAGTGAGATTTTGAATATAATGAGTCCTGTGGATAGACTATTGACAAATTATATGAGAGAAGTTCAAACTGCAATTTCACAATTGATTCAAGGACGTATACCATTGTAGTTTGTTTCACAGGATATTATTCATCAAATGATAGAAAGGTTGACCAGGAGGGAGATTGATGTGATACAAGTAAAAATTGAATTTGAAATGGGTAATGCAATGCCATTATATGTGGACTTGGAGAGGTTGGAGATGGGGTTTTTACTATGCATCACATATGTGGCTCCTGAACCTATTTATCAGACCAAGTGGGTACACAATGTGGGATTTTGGCAAGAGGACACATTTATTAAGATTAAGACTCCAGAAGTAGTGGCATTTCAGTCGTGGGAACTTGAAGTTTACTTGATACCAAACTTGGAAACGTGTGTCAAATTTAAAGAACAAAACTATATGTGCCCGGGTAAACTGTTTGTTCCTGATGCCACAGACGCTATTTGTGGTTTGAGATCTGACCCAAGTTTATCAGAAGGATGTGAAGTGATCATTAGCAATATGGGGAGTGAAGAATTGGCACAGGCTAAGATGGTCAGAGGTAAATGTTTAGTCAGCACCCATTTAAAGAACATGACAATAGTACATTTGAATCATGCAACATATGTGGTTAAACAGGTGAAATATAATGTTTTTTACTTGCAGGGTCCGAAGGATACAATTGTGTCAATTGGAGGGTTAACATTGTTTCATGTAACTAACGATATTTGGGAAAGCCAAGTAGAGAACATCGATTTTTTTCAAAGGGACACATTTCCAATAGATCCGGATGTGGAGTTTTTATTGAATCACAAAGAAAAACATATAATAAGAATGAATCTAAAAAAAAACAATATTACAGTTAGTAACCTGGGTATAATAGAAGTGGAAAGATTTAATTGGGGATCCTGGGGAGAATGCTCTGTAGTGGGTTTGGCTGTCCTGGTGCTAATCATGGGTGGATGGTTGATCGTACTATCAGTAAAAATGAAAATGTTGATAATTTTAGTAGCTACATCAGGAAGAGAAAGATAACCCAATACACACACATTTTGAAAAGAAGAAAAGAAGCAGGGGTTGTTTTTTCAAAATTGGCTTGGATCGGAGCCAAGTTCTAAAAAAAAAGGAGGGTATATGTAAGATTAATTAGCGGGTTTTGGGAGCACAGAGCGCAGCACCACTGCACAGGATCAATTTATAGCATGTTTTTTTTTTTGAAGTGCAGCGCCACTGCATGGGTTTGGTGCATTGATATAATGTGGTACAGCAAGACATGTGTTATTGAGCATTTTTATGCAGCGCCACTGCATGGGTTTAATGCAATTGCTTCAAGCTATGTGTTGCCAGTGCAATATATGGATATGTAAATGAAGACAGGCTACACAGGTTAAAAACAAACCATTTTTCTCATTTAAAAGCACACTTTATTTTTCATATTCAAAATGCAAACAATTTTTTCTTTTCATCTGAAATGCCTATGTTGCAAGAGACACATTTGAAGATGAATGAACTAATATAATTAACCCTATTAACATGATTCTAACTTCTTAATAATATAATGTGTTCTTCACTGCAAAATGAGGCAGGCTGAAACTCATTTCAGACTGTGTGCAGATTTTTTTTTTTCTCTCTTCTGTTTTTTCTGTGCTGCTTTGTCCATAGTAGTTGCAGGAAGCAAGGATTCGAATAGCAGGAAATCAGTTTTGTTACAGTTGCTTACTGTAAAAGATTTCTATTGTGTGCAGAGGGTGGATAGGGCATTATAGAATTTTATTGGTTAGGATCCTTTGGTAGGAGGTAACCAGAGTTTTCTTGTATAATCTCGGGGAAGAAGCTGGGGAGAGGACATCTTGACACAGCTCTGAGAAGGACTGGGTTGATAGCTCGGGATGCCTGATTCCTAAAGCAGATTCAACTTGGTTGCAGAGACTGGGATTTCCAGTCAACAAGTCCCAGTTTGAGTGACAGCAAATGCTTGTCCTTGCTGGGTGAACACATCCAGAAGGCGACCAGCCGAAGAATTTCACATGCTGAACAGATTAGGTAATTATACATTGCAAAGTACGGGGGCAGAGTGTGTGAATGCGAAACTATTCAGTCAGTGTAGAAGAAAGAATTCCAGTGTCTTATCAACAGGTTTAATGTTGCAAATTAGACTATTCTCACCGCTCACAGATAATGTTGTTACTGTGCTATTTCATTTATTTCTGTAAAAAGGGTGAGATCGTGTTTAAATGCAACTTTTATAATACACAAAAATATCTGAAAGCAGACGGGTAGTGTGTTTTATTTTCTCCTTCCTTTGTGCATTTACCAATACAGTGCTGATGATGTGGGGAGATGTTTAGACAGTGCAATTGTCATTTTTAAGGTAGCTAAAAATAAGACTTGGCTGCAGCTGTGTGCACAATTTCATTCAGTATGAGGAATTATAACTAACTGTGTGTGTTATAGCCGGCTGCCCGAGGTCTATGAATCGGCAGAAAGAGAGGCCCTGGACATAGCTCACCAAACGTAAATAAGTTGGTGATAAATACCACATGTTAGCTCGCTGTTGTAAATAATTCAGTGAGAAATTGCCCATGGTGGCACACTAAAAATGAAAATGTGGTGTTCCTGAAATGCAAGCCTGAGGTCTCTCTAGTGATCACACGAACAACCTAAACAAAAATAAGAGGTTCTGGATATTGGGGCCACAAATAAAACAAAGGAATTATGCTCACAAAAAATACCACCAACCACGCATACCAACCACGCATGTCTGTGTACTGAAATAATGCATATCCACTGTATTATTATTATACATAACCCAATCTGAATACAAGGAGTGATTGTTGCTAAATTATTTTTCGGCGGTAAGAAAATACCGCCAGGCCCCAAATCTACACAAAATACCCAACACGGTGAAGGACTCCTGTAGGTGCCAGCTCTCCTCGCTGGACTGGGATTGTAGAGGAAAAGGACCAATGGTGTCCCTGAGCCCCTCAATCGGCAATGACAGCACCTGAGAAGCCAAAGCATCGGGATTCCTGTGTTCCCCCACACATTCAAACCACTCAGAAGACATAGTGCATAATTTGGACTGATAAGTAAGGCATTAGCATGAACTCACCCTCAAATAATCATGATCTGGATGTGGTGAGGGGTGTGTTCTAACCCCCCTAATGTTTCTGACTCCAACAGCTTCATCTACTTGATTGTTCAGAAGTGATTATCATGGTTATATTGTGTGCTACTAAAAAAAGTGGAGATTGCTAATTGTATCTGTTGTGTTATAGTTATAGGAGGTTTATCTACCTTTAACTTGGTCAGATGATATAGGCTCGACCATTTTTCATTTGATATTTATTTATTTATTTATTGTTTGCTTGTCAGGCGCTTATACAGGAAGAAAATATTGTTTCAAAGCACGAAAGGGCATCAGAGAGGGGACAGGGGATGATAGACAATTAAAATTACAATACATGAAAATAATAAATATAAGAAAAAACAATAGGAAGAGGAAGACAAACCTGCTATGAGTGTTCAGAACTTGCGAGTGCAGAAGGGAGAGGAAATGGGATAGGTGGTGTGGTGTAATTCTGAGGCGAAACATATTCTACAGGGGAGCATATTAAATTGTGGCACCTTTCATCAGTAAGTACTGCAGGGCTGGTGTGTATACAATGTCTGTACACCCAGGGAAATTAGCGAAAATATATCAAGCATATATGTCTTTCTGAAAATATATATTTTATTAAACGTATCCTGTGGTCTGTATAGTGAAATCCCTTGAATCCTTCTTCATGCATTGTGCAAATACAGAAGAGTAAAGGATATCTCACTGTGTGCATACCTAGATCGTAATTGAAGTCATGTACTGGTTACACCACCAAGTAGATTTCTGTTACTGGTACTGGCCCATTTAAGAAAGGGTTATCAACTGCCACCTATTTTCCCACCTTTAAATTGCCCATTAAAAATGACAAATGTAAATGTTTCATGGTTGTGCAAATGAAACACCATTGAAGGAAACTTAGCAAACATACTTTTTTCATTTTGCAAATGGGTTTTCTAGGCAGCGGTTTGTACTTCCGACAGGTTCATTGTATGGGGGATATTTAGTTGCAATGAATAAGAAGTGGACAGATTTAGATATAGGGGAGGCAGGGTTTTACAAGTAGGACACTGACACAAACGGTACAATTTGTAGAACCTTTATTAAAGTTTCTGGGTTTGGAAAAACTCCTACTTTGCCTTATAACTAGGATGGGAGCAGTGTCGACCATCAAATAATAAATGAAAATGGCCTATACTAACAAAACCTAATGTATGCCCTATCTCTTATTCAAAAAGTGTGTAAAGAAGAATATGTATGCAAAGGAAAATCAGTGTTCAAATATAAATGTGGGTGAGTCAGCTCTTCTCCCTACGTTAGACAGCACGGAGTAAAGTGGCCCCTGCAGACAGGATGACACACTCTGGCTCAGGCTCTTAACAAAAATGCAGTTCAAAATGTGGATTGAGGACCGTCTGGCCTTCCACGTTAAAGTCACTCTTTCCAGCTTTCAAAACACAGTTCAACATGAAGTTCATGCCGGTACCCCTCTGTCGGGCTCAGACCTCTTAAAGCAAAAGTTCACATCGGTCTCCCTCAGTCTGGCTCAGACCTTTCAAAGCAAAAGTACAACAAACCCTTACAGGGACCCCTTTCCAAAGCTTAATTCACATCCTTTAGGGGTTCCCTTCCCCTAACTTATTACACTTTCATTCTCCCTCAGTCAGGCTCGGACCGTTTCCTCATGTCGAAGACTTTTGAATGTGCGTGGCTTTCACTACCGACCTCTGCAGGGCCAATTTGACTTTCCCTTCAGCTCACCCTCTTTTCTTATTTGCCCCTGTGCCTCTTGGTCTGGGTAGTTCTATGTCATATGCACCAAATTTCAACTTTCACCTTTTTACTCTCCCTTCTTCTCAGAGTTAATATTGATCACTTCACTTTTACAGTTCATTCCCTTTATTGCTACAAACATTTCACCTTTCATGGAGACTTTCGAGCAGGCTACTTCCTTTCGCCGGACGACTCTGCCACACAGTATTGCTGGTTTCACAGCTATCCTTACTTCAAAGTTAATTTACAGGTCTGCCTTAGTTCAGGTCTCATACACACACGTGCAGCCTTCAATTGTGCGATATTATGTTGCAACTTCAATTTTGCCTTAACAGACACCAATCTTTCATGTCGCTTGCCATCTGACAGGCTGCATGCGTTTTTTTTTTTTTACAGTTTTTCAATTCATGAGTCAAGGTTAGTATCACATGCTTGGCCTCACCTCGCCAACTCTGCTGTTCACCTCGGAGTGTCGCTGGCATCCTTGAAACACCATGCAGCCTTTTTGTTTGGAATGTGGCCTTTTCCACATGTCTTTTGCAGTCTTTTGGAGGCAAAAAGCTCCTGCAGGGAACTTCTAGGGTTCTCCACCCTTTTCTCTCGTCCATCGGTCCGTTGCTCTGCTGCAGTAGGTTTGCCTTTGCCCCGGAATTTCTGCTCTTGCTAGTGTTCCACCTTGCTCACAGTGTGTCTCTATGTTCAGCCTTTTGTCTGTGTCGGTGTAGCGAGAGCTAATTGGTATCAGATGTATGCACTTAAAGTCAAGTGCCTGACTTTGCCTGACCCGATTAGCGGGACATGTCCAATGCGATATGAAAGGGTTAGCCTCTTTAGTCTCAGACGCCCTCTTCCTCGGTTCAGTGTTTGTGTAGAAAGTGGGGGGGGGAGTTGGGGCAAAAGAGAATCCTATGAAATAGGATGAGTCATGGGTATGGGAAAGGGGGGAATAGGGTGACTCACCATTGGCTGCCTCACCCCCACTCCCGAAAGACCCCTCACCCAGGTAATCCTCCTGCACTGGTCCAGCCCCAGGGTCTGAATCCAAAGGTGATGACCGTGCCCTGGCCACCTGAGAGATCCCCAGGGACTAGTAGGTAAGACACCCTTTGGTTTCTCACACTAGGCAGTTATATTATGATTTAATTCGATTTTCTGTAAAATGATCATTTTATCCTGAGCCCACATATACTTTTCAAATTATGGTGTATCCATGGTCAGGATGATTAAAATGTACACTTGGTGCATGTGCTTTAAAAGTTCACTTTCATAATAATGCTGTTTTGACCATGGATGTTAGATTTTCATACATGCATAATTTGTGTATATTTAAATTGATTCAATTGTTTCTATTTCATTAATAAATAGTGCTTTCATGTAACCGTGTATGCTTCTTGTCTCCAAATGGGAGTGAAGCATTAGGGAATCATTGTTTAATTGGGGGTCCCAGGTTCATAAAAACAAACTTATTACATACATGAAAATTGTGTGCCCATGATTTGGGGTGTTTGCAAAATTCCCCTAAACTAGATGTTGTGCGATTAAAATACCCTATAAAACTGGAGGTCCGACTGAAATGTGATTTCTGTGATTACTAGTATCCTTGCAACACAGATCTTTTTAACCTAAATTGTGCAGAGTCACTAATGTGCATGGAAGCATTGTGTTGGATTGAATTACATGGTGTTGATACCAAAGCATCATAGGGAAGGGAGATACTAAGATGTGCATAGAGATCTAAAGTTATATAGGAAAGAATAAGAGGTGTGAGTTTGGAGTTTTAAGTGACAGCGGTAATATTGGAGTAATAAAATGTGTATTTCTGTTTAGCGAGAATTTTGGAAGGTAAATTGCTGCATATTAAACAGAGAGATTTTTGACATATCAATGTCTGTGATTAAAGCCTATGTTCTTTCAAAGTTATATTTGAAGTGGGATTGGACAGCCACAGATATAGACAAATGGAAGACAGAGATGATGGAATGAATTGCATCTATGTGTTCTGACATTTGAGACAAAAAAGGCCCCTTAAATCAGCCCCAACGGAGGCTATATATATAACATCAACAGTCAAGGAGGAAAACGGTAAACTGATATGCACGTTTGCAGACCAGTATTTTCACCTCCAATTGGTGGGGGGCATGTTACCAGACAAGGATGCTCAGATTAAGCAGTGTCAAGAAGGGACCCAGAAAACCTCTGAGGAGCTGCTGAATGCAAAGCAATCTTGTAATGACAAACTGGAAGACATTTAGAGTTTGCAATAAACACTGAAAAACAAGTTTCTACATTGCAACAGCAAAAGGTCATTGATCAAATGCATTGTGAAATCAAAACACACCATGTGTGCGAGGAACAAGTTGCGATACAAGTAGCAGATTGGCACAGCTCCCTTTTCTTTTTCCACATTGCTGTCAACAAACATTTGTGCTGCCTGTTTTGGGCGTTATCTCACTGAGCTGGCAACTATAAAATAAGCTGGGTGCTTGCTAGGCACGTATGAGGAGCACCCAGTAGCACCCAAGTAGCAATACAAGTTGCACTTTGGCTGCAGTCACTGCCGTGACTGTGACCGCTGCAAAGGACTTGACAATAAGGTACGACTAACACCTTAAATTGATAATTTAATTGTGCTGAATCTATTAAATAGCTTACTTAGTCAAGCGTTGTTTTATTTCTTTATTTATTATTATAGTTGTATTTTAGTTCATAGAACATTAACAAATGTATCAACAAACATAGCAACAAAATCCATAATAATCAGACAAACATCACATATAATCGACATAAAGATACATCAATATCAGTTTAGCTAATTTTGTTAAATTCCTATATACATTGTGTGGCTTTACCAGGCATGTTTTTTTTTCTCATAACAACATTTTATTAAGGTGCACAAAGTCATCAATACATCAATAACAGAAATTGATCAATAATCACAATAATCAGAAATGTAAGTTCATATGGAGGATAAGAAAATAGTCTGTGGACGGCCTAGCATGCTTACAATATAATCTCTAGTAAGGGCTGCAACTTATCCAATGATTATAGATAGAGTTAGCAACAGTTTGTAAAATAGATTAAGCCACTTACACGCCACTTACCAAACATGGGCAAACACACTCTGCCTCACACTCCGCTCCACTCTAATGGGTGAGAAAAACACCTAATCTAAACGTAAATCTAAGATGAGAGAGAGCTACAACCATCAAACAATAATAAAGCAGTCATAGTGGTGTCTTTTCAAATAAAAGGGCCTATGCCAATCCTTACAACTAAGTTACTAAATAGTTGTGAGGTAATGTGTGGGGTATTTAAAATTGCATTGTGAAAGTATTTTAAAATTGCATTGTGAAAGTATTTAAAATTGCATTGTTAATGCTAGGCTTTTGCCCCCTATACATGACTCTCAGACCTTGGTGCATTTTGCCTTCCCCAGTATTTAAATGACATTTTGAAAGTAGTGCCAGTCTGTGGGTTGACTTTTTATCAAAGCATTAATCTAACAAACTTTCTACCATTGTCTGAGCACCTAGCGTCTTGTCCAATTGTCTACTATTGTCTCGTCTCTCTCTGTCTCGTCTGCTTGTGCCCCTCTCTGTGTCCTTCCCTACTGCTCTCCCCTTCCCCACCCTTTCCTCTTCTCTGCTCCCCCACCTACTCTATGGTGCTCTCTGTCTCTCCTACCTTTTCTAACTGCTTCTCTATCGACTATGCTGCTCTCCTCACTACATCTGGTAGGAAGGAGTTTAAAAAGGATATTCTGGTCTCCAACCCAGGCCTCCCTATCGCTGACACCTATACCAGCGCCTCCTCTAGGCCAACCATCACCGACATCCTCTTTGTCGTTCCCTCGCCAGACCTATGGACTCTTCATATGGTCTCTTTGATTTCTCCTCTCTCTTCTTCTCCCATTAATGGGGCACCCGTTGGGAGGCCCTCCTGGCCTCCTTCGACTCCTCTAAGATCATCATTAATGTTTACCTGAATGTCACTGTCTGGGTCCAAGGCCCTCAGCCCAATCTTCTCCTCTTTGATAGATGCTTCCCTTGCCTCATCAACTTCCTTCCTTCTCCTGCTGTTCCCTCTCTCCCCTCCACGGCTTCCTTGCCTCCCTCTGCTGTCTCCTTTTTGGCTACCTTGCCCTCTCCTCCTTCCTCTTCTGCCCCCCCTCGGGCTTCTTCTACACCTTTGAAGGAAGTACCTCTGATTTGTACCCCTCCCAGAAGTATATCAAGGAAGGCAACCTTCTCCATGTTGCCACTCTTAATTCTCGCACAGCTGTCAAACACTCCTCTGACATTTGCCACCTCTTGGAAGAACTTGACCTTGATGTCCTCAGTCTCAACGAGACATGGTTCATGGCCAGCTCTGTCACGAGCTTTGACGCTCGCCTCACTGATGGCTACAAGATCCTCTCCGCTCCCAGGTCCAACCATTCCAAAGAGGGTGTTTCCCTGATCTTTCCTGAGTAGATTCCTGCCTCTGTCATTCCTACGCAGGCCTACTCCTCTTTCGAGTGCCTCGTCTGCAGGCTCTCTCTCTCCTAGCCATTCCCTTACTGCGACTACCATCTATCCCCACCTGATCACATCTCCTCCTTCCTCTCTGAGTGGGTGGACCTCTCCTCTTCCCTCTTGGTCTTGACCACCCAACTCTTCCTTCTTGCAGAATTTAACTTCCACCTGGATACTTCCTGTCCTTCCTCTGGACTCTTTCGCGACCTCTGTGACTCTCTCTCACTCTCTATCCTACCCTCTGGACCCACTCAACTCTGCAGGGCACACTCTTGAAGTTCTGATTTCTACAGGCCTTCCCTTCTCTATCCCTCTCACCACTCCTCTCTACTGTAGTGATCACTTTCTCCTTTCCTCCCAACTCACTCTATCCACCCCTCAGGCCAAGCGAACTCCAGCACTGCCCCCGGCTTCTCGGTTATCTGACCCATGAAGCGTGTGTCAGTTGAGGCTTTCACTGCCACTTTCACCCTCCTCCTGCCCCATTGGCTGACTCACACCCTGACATAGCCCTCTCCATACTTCACTCTGCTATTTCTGATACCCTCGATGCTCTTGCCCCTGTCATGAGGATCCGCTTGAAGCCCATAGCTAAGTACAACTCCTGATATGACTCAGACCTCGCCACCCTTAAACGTAAGTGCAGGGTAGCTGAGAGGAAATGGCGTGCTTACGGTACATCCTCAGCCAAACTGGTCTGCCGACCTGCTCCAAATGCAATACCAGCTCTCTGTCCGCACCAAGAAGAGAGCCCACATCCATGACCATGTCTCTGCGGCATCTAACAACTCAGCCAAACTCTTTAAAATCTTCAAGGAGCTGGCCAATCCTGCTGAAGTTTCTACCTCTCCTGTCCCCTCCCAGGCCCTCTGCACGGCCCTTGCTTCTCATTTCATCTCTAAAACTCAAGACATCCTGTCCTCTCTGTCTTCCTCTCCTCCTCCTCCCTCTATCTCTGCTCCTCCCCTGCCCCCTCTTCGGCCACTTCTCTTCCCTCATTCTCTGACTTTCCACTGTTCTCCCCAGTTGAGGTTCCTAGACAAGTCTGATCTATGAAAGTCTTGTGAAAACAGATTCTCTCCTGTTCCTCCAAAACCATCAAGGACCACATTGATACCTTGGCCCCTGCTCTGGCTGACTTCTGCAACCATTCCTTCAGCGCTGGAGTCTTCCCTTCCCCCCTGAAGCACTCCCTTGTGCACCCCCTTCTTAAGAATCCATCGGCCGACCCGTCCTGCCCAGCCAACTATCGCCCAATCTCCATCACTCCTTTTCTGGGCAAACTCCTGGAAAAGCTGGCCATCACCCGGCTTAAGCTTCACACTGAATCTGTTGGTAGTCACCATGACCATCAGTCTGGCTTCAGAGCTGCCATAAGCATGGAAACTACTCTCCTGAACATCTGTGAAGACCTGCTCTCCAACCTCGATTCCAACACCCACTGCATCCTCATCTTACTTGATCTCTCTTCTGCCTTTCACATGGTCAACCATCCCATCCTGCTCAACCATCTCTGCGATAACCTGGGTATCACCGATCAGGCCCTGGCTTAGCTGACCTCTTTCCTCTATGATTGACCCTGCCAGGTCCAACTTGGGTCCTTCCTCTCTTCTATCTCTTTCGCTACCTGTGGTGTTCCCCAGGGGTCTAACCTCTCTCCCTGTCTGTTCAACCAATACCTGGCAATTCTTGCCCACTACATTGCCACCCTCTGCACCAACTTTCAGTGCTATGCAGATGACACTGAAGTCATCTTCAGGCTCCCTTTTGCCACTTCTTCTCCTTCTCTCATCTCTAACTGCCTGTCTGCTATCCAGGACTGGTGTGCCACCAATGATCTATGCCTTAATGCCAGTAAGACAGAGATTCTCCTCATCGGCATACCCACTCCCTCCTTTCCTGTCACTCCCTGGCCGGCCTCTCTTGGTCCTCCTCCTTCTCCCACCTGTGAGGTGAAAAATCTCAGGGTCACCTTCGACTCCACACTCTCCTTCTCTCCTCACATCTCTGACGTCTCTAAGAAGTCACACTACCAGCTGCATCTCCTTTCCTCTCCTTCCCCCAGAAGCTCACTGTCTCCAGTGCTCTGGTTCTCTCTAGGCTGGACTACTGCAACAGCTTCTTTCTAAATCTGCCTGCTTCTATCTCTGCCCTCTGCAACTCATCCAGAACAGGACTGCGAGACTTGTCCTTGGCCTCAAGACCAGGGATCGTATCTCTCCAGGACTGAAATATCTGCACTGGCTCCCGGTGGCTGTGAGGATTAAGTTAAAAAACCCTCTGCATTGTCCACAAGGCCTTCTGGGGTCTGGGGCCTAAATACCTCCAACTCTCTCTTCCTAAATATCTTCCTTCTCAAGCTCTTCGCTCATCAGCCTCCAAATCCCTCATGGTCAGTCACTTCTCCAAGCAGCAAGTTGGTGGTTGATCTCTTTCTTCAGCTGGGGCCTCCCTCTGGAACAACCTCCCTGCCTCCATGGGACTTGAGGAGAACCATCTCCAGATCCGTAGCACCGCAAAACCTTCCTCTTTGCTTCTGCTTTCTCTCCTCCTCTTCCATGCTGAAATACTGGACGTTACTGATACTGCACTGGTCACCTGGCTACCACAGATCTCAGTCCCAGGTCCTCTCCCCCACCAGTTGCACACCTAAACTGCCTCGCTGGCAACCCCCACGCATGAGGACTGTTTTCTGTATCCCTACAGTCCTCCAACAGCACTTGACAATGGATGTCTGCACTTACCCATGCACATGCCACCAGCTGGCCACACCTTTTACTTATTGCCTTACTTATTGTATTTAATTTATGGTCGATCCCATGTAATGCACTGCCCCGCCCACCACTCTGCACTTTTCCCTTCCCCCTTCCCCTGAACTTGCGCGATCTCAATGTCACCTGGCCTAGTAAGATCATTGTCTGTCTTCCCTCTGTTCCCCCTCCCTTGCCTCGTCGCACCTTGAAACACTTGTGTATAGGCACATTATAAATGTCATATCATATTATCATAGTTTTCAAGAAAAGAAAGAAGTGTACACCAAATGATAAGTCAGGATAGTATGGCGGGGTCTCCCTTCTCCACGTATTTAGCATGGGACAAGGCAAGACCTTCGAGCACAGCACACTCCTGGGCCTCCCAACATGGGGTTACAGTTCTTTTCAATGATTTCAGGACCTTCTAGGGCCAAGTCTCTTTCCTGCAAAAGTCTCTTACCTTAAAAGGCGGGCTGTACCAAAAACCAATAAACAAACAAACATTTCCTTTGGCAGTCTTTTGTCATTAGGTGACTGCTCTTCGACTCCTGGATTGCCCCAGCCAGGCTCTGATCCTTCTTGCAACATTAGCCTCCCTCAGTCGGGTTCACTAAGGCCTTTCATTAAAAAACCATATCACTTAACGGTCTTACTGTTCTTTTCACCAACTATCCATTGTGGACATCCCTCAGCCGGGCTCACACTTGTTTTCACAATGTTCTTGGTATTTCACTAGTTGCTCTCAATTCACAGGCATCCCTCGGTCGAATTCATATTTGCCATCATTGTAAACACCAACTACCCATTGTGGACATCCCTCAGTCGGGTTCACACTTGTTGTCACAATGTTCTCGAGTATATTACTAGTTACTCTCCATTCATAGGCACCCCTCAGCCAGATTCACATTTGCCAACATTATAGACATCCCTCAACCGGTTTCACATTTGTCGTCACAATGTCTCCCCAGGTTCTTCTCTTTATTTTTAGGTTGGGGTTTAAAGCCCCCAGTCAGGTTTCTCTTAAAGCCCCCAGGTAGGTTTCACAGGTCAATCCATGTTCTCTCATGTGTTAAAGACTTTCGAGTGTACAAGGGGTTTTGCTCGACCCTCGTAGGACCACTTTGACACTTTATACTAGCCTCTCCTAAGGCCTCTTGGTCTTCATAGTTTCAAACAACCAAAACAACACAACCCCAAAAGGCTTCAGTCAGAGTCCTTAGAATGAGCACCCTGTGATGCTTGACTGCTCTGCTTCTGAACCTTTCGACAAGGTTTCTTTAAAGTTCAAAACACAAGTTCTTTGTTCAGCAAGGTTGCCTCCTGCAACCTTGCTGCACAGCACAGTTTGGTTTCACTATCTGTCTTCTCTGACTCACCGGCTGTGCTGAACTGTTGCATTTTCTTGTCTCGGAAGTTAAGGACGGCACCACAGTGGCAAACGCTTCTCCCCGTTTTGACTATCTTCGCGGGAGGCCCCAATGTGCCATTCACATCTGTCACACCACACACCAGCTGAACTTCTCGTTCTTATGACTTCCCTTCCGGAGGCTTCACGGGTCTGAGGTGAAAAGGGCAAGGATAATTCCGTCCCTGTTGTCCCTCCAGGTCTCTCCACCTTCCTCCTCTGTTTGAACTCTTGGTCCGGAATAGCTGGTTCCTCGTGTGTTTGACCTTGCTTGAAGTGTGATTTCATGCTCAGCCTTTTATCCCTGTTTGGAAGGGAAAGGGCCGTCGGGTGTACATAATTATGGTTAATTGCCTGACTCTGCCTGACCCTTGCGTTGGGACATGTCAGGTAAAACAGCTGTGTTGATGCGTTGTCTGTCGCAGTGTAGGAAAGTGTTTTTGTTGGAAAAGGGAGGTGGGTAGGACCTCTGAATATTTTACGGGGTAGGATGGGAAAAGGTGTTGTAGGGAAGGGGGGTACCGTGTCTCACCCATCAGTGTCCCACTTCCACTCCCTGAGGACCCCTCATCCAGGCGATCCTCCTGCACTGGTCCACCCCCAGGAACTGTATCCAATAGCGATGGCTGTGTCCTGGCCACCTGGATGACAGATCCCTGGGGACCAGCAAGTGAAACACCTTCAGGTTTCTCACAGTATGCAGGGAAACATGGTAGGGAAGAATAAATACTGTAACCTCTGTAAAAATAAACCCTCTGGAAATGCTGCTTAAACCACAAAAGCATCCATGGCCTCACAAACAGTACTAAACATTCTGCATATAACGCTTGATGCAAGACAGCCAGGGTGCCCCGCGCTGGCCCAGTCAAAATATATTGTAGGAGAGAAAATTACCTCTTTTTCTACAACAAAACAAACAGTTGTCGAACTCCACCTGCCCCCACTGGTCCAACCTGATGTGATGCTCCCATTGGGGGTGGTGGGGGCCATGGTGGGCAAGGATCAATCATTGCCTATCAATAACAACTGAAGTGCTCTGTTAATCATTACAGAGCTTTGTGGCAAACAGAAAAACTGTTCAAATAATGACAAGTGAGCTTCTTGTTATTGAAACGGTAAGCGTCAAAGCCACACCTGGGGCTCACCCTAAGGAGTGTCTGTCAACAACACTGACTTTATCCGGCTTGTCCCGCTTCCGATGGTGCCAATTCTAATGATGTGGATTCGGTGGATCTACCATCTAGTATCGCCATTTTGAAATCCACAGTTAAAATACTGCTGACACTCTGTGGCTGGATACATAAAGGACAGCAGGGTCATGAGGATACTGCATCCTGAGAAAACAATGGAAGGACATATTCGATTGCCAACCAGTGCAATCATGCCATCTCTGCTGCCAACTTTGCCCAGGTCTCTCCATCTGACTCAGTCTACTGATGCTGGTTCTGTAATTCATATCAGAGTGTGAATGTTAGTGACTCTGAGAATTGTTCTGTAATATATCTTACACACAAGCAGCGTAGATTGGCAAAACAGAAACAAATGTGGGTAGCCTCGCAAAAGAAAGTCATTCTGGTGCCACTAGTGGATCCCATACATTCTATGGGGATCACTGAACCTATTAAAATCTTGAAAAAGAGCAGCCAATGTAAAAAGCGTTGCAAGCTATTGACCCAGAAGATGAAAGGAACATTGATCATTTGTACAGTTAAGGACAGTGATACTGTTGGGCAGCTTCCATCTGAATCTAGGAGAAACTGGAAAAAAATAAAAACAAAAACAATTTAGAGCCAATTGCAACTGCTGTAATTAAACATGATGTATCTCCTTCCTCTGATGCATCAACAGGAATGTCTTGTAGTTTCTCCAGACCACTGTTACAATCTCTGGTGAAGTTGGGGAATATACATGACAGTGTGGCGGGTTAGATTTTTACAAATGCATGTAACATTTCAAAAAAATCAAAGTGGTTCAATAGTTCTGACCTGCGTCAGCTTATTCGCCAAATATTCCCATTAAGAGTTGTCACCTCTGAGGATTTTGATTTTGTAGAGACTCTTTCAACAGCTGGTGCACTCTTCTTTGCACGTATTCATTGTCTTATGTCCGAAACTTGTTCATTGATCCGCTCGCAGAAATCTGCCATTGATCAGCTGGACTTTGTTTTGGATGTTTATTATTATTCGGGAAATAAGCCCTGTTGTACTTGTGTTAAAGATCTTACGAAAAAAGCTACTCCTAAAATATTGACCAAAGCCACGACAGTTGCTGGAGACAGTGCTACTTTGTGGGGCTGGGAATGGCTCCTGAGCTATCTCCTGGTCAGACAGCTCAACGAGGCTTGATGTTTTAGACTTATGACATGGAACACACATGGCCATTGCCACATTTTGGGAAAATCGGCCTCCATTGGTGAACTTTTAGTCAATTATCTGTTTATGCATCAAGAGACATGGTTGATGGCTCCTTTTTAAATGGATGGCTATGTAATATACCAGACTCTGACAAAAAAAAGATTTATGGGAAGACCTTATGGTGGCTTAATCATGGAAACACAAAACACGTGGTTGGTCAGACATGTGGAGACCAAAAACTTTATTTTAGCTATTGATGTGGTTTTCCCTATTACTCCAATTATGCATGTTCTTGTTATGAATGTCTGTTCTTGTTATGAATGTCTATGACCCACCTAATTCCTAGCATTCAGAGTGCATTTTTGAAGAATTATCCAACTTATTAGTCAAATTGTTGGATGCTAATAACAGTGAATGTGTCCTGATGGGTGGGTATTTCAATACTAGATGTGTCGACAGAAGGTCTGCCGTTAATCACCCTCAGGTTTTCGATAAATGTGTAATTTAGTCTCTAACTCCCAGGTAACCCATTGGTCAGACTTCTGTAGGGTTTGGGAACTTTGCATGTTAAATGGGAGAACAGTGAGGTATTCCCTGTGGGCGATCTCATGGTCCAATGGCAAGGCTCGGGCTACCTTGGACAATTGGTTCGCCTCAGAAGCCATGCTGTGTCAAAAAGAGCCCCTGCAAGTGGCCACTATAAATTGGAGTGATCATGCTGGGGTTTCCCACATTACATCACAATGTATTGACTGCCAGCCTTTTGCCAAAAATCAATGACCTTGAAATTGATAATTTGGGAAACCGATTTTCCTGCAAAGGTACAAATCTGGTCAAAATTACCAACTATTGGCGCAATGTCAAGATGGTTCCTTTTTCCGAGCTACTACCTCTTTATCCTGATGAAATTGAGAAATGGCTTTCCTCTTTGTCTGCCAAGTTTTGTTTTGTCCCTGGCTTTTATGCGATCCCTCCATTAAATAACAAGGGTAAAGTGTTTGATAAAGATGTAAGGGACACTAAGAGACAGAAACGCAGCGAACTTCGGAATATGCTGTAGCTGAGGATAGTGCGGCACTGAAAGAGGCTGGAAAACATGCGTTCCGGCATATGGTGGTGTGAAGAGGGGATGGAAAGGGTGAGTGAGTGTATCCATGCCAATTTGCGGATATCTTCTCAGGTGACTAGCTTGTATGGTGACTGCAGGCAGCCTTCGTTACGGCACGATAAGTCCTGAGGCAACCTCTTTCTGTGGTGAGTGCTGGCAGGCTCAATTGCAGATGGGGAGTGGATTGCACATTAAATGAGCATTTTCGCATAGGGTGACCTAGGCAGTGTTGTGTGTGGTAAGCCCCTAGCGCCTTGGATGTATGGCCGGAGGCCCTGCACCAAAAAGTATGTCCACTAGTTGTAAGTAGGTTTCACATTGTTGCCTTGTGTGTGTGGTGTGTCAGCATTGTACATATTGTTGTTTGAATGGGTCTGGTGATTGTTAGCACATTCTACAGTTTTGGGTGCATGTTTGGCCATGATGGAGTCAACAGTCCTGCAGTGTGTCCACTGGGTGATGTGTTGGAATACTGTGTGTACAGAAGTGCACAGGGTTACAGTGAATGTTTTATGTGGTTGGGCAATGGCCATAGGACAGATTACAGACTACTGCAGTGTATTATGGTGTATTGCTTCTCTGTACTTAATACATTGCTGGGAGCAGGGACAACGTTCTGAAGATTCTGTGGTTTGGTTGGCCGTAGTAAAAAACTTTGTGAGTGGAAGTGGGTAGAGGTGTCAGAGGCTGTGTTATGTTTTTGGATTCTGCTAACTACCTACATGTTTGCATGCATGGTTGTGTTATGGTGCGGAGGTTGGGTAGGAGTGCTGGTGGCTGTACTATGTTTCTGGGTTCTGTTACCTGGCCACATGTTTGCATGCATGGCTGTATAACGTTGTGGTGGGTGTGGACAAGTCCTAGGCTCTGGGGTGCATGGCCAAAGGCCGTAGGCCATAGGTCATGCACCGAAGGCGGTAGGCCTTGTCCACACCAACCACAACGTTATGCAGCCATGAGTGCCAACACTGTGATACTGGTATATGGATTTTCTTTTTCAATTGCATAGAACCTCTACATTTGGCGCAGTTCATGCGTACCACTGAAGACTATTTTACAATTAGCTTTTCCCCTGTTGATCGAGAGGTATAACAGGTTTCCATTTCCGCCCACCATGCAGCTAAAAAAACAAAATCAGGCTGCAACGTGCTATAATTTCATCGTGCATTTCCGATGCTAAGTACTCCAGTTATGTAGAACTTCCTTTTATGTACATGGAGACATGTTGGTACTTTATACATGGAGCAATGAATGTACAGCTGACACAATATATACATGTACATTTACACCCACTATCTACTATTTATATGTGCGGTGAGTTACGAATCAATGGTGTATGTTGACAGACTCTGTGTGCAATGGCTGTTCATATTTGGGTGGCAGGGCCATCTTACGCACTTTAGTGCCCTTGGGGAAGGATATTTTTGGGACTCTCCTTCATGAAAGGAAACGAATTCCTTTACAACTTCTTCAAAGATTGTACGTGCTTTCTAATGTACGAAGCATAGTGGTCTGACCTGGTTGTGTCGCCTGTGTGGCACATTACACCTATTGGTGTGAACGTTGTGTTGCCAAATGACACCTGTCCGTGTGTGAAGGTAGTAAACTTGCAGTTATTTTTTTTCTCATCTTCATTGTACGTTGAAAGCATTCATATTATGTATTGCCTATGGGATTGTATATGTAAGGTGGAACGACTATCGGAATTGGAAGGCCTACACAATATGCTATGGTTTGCATTTTGTACCACCTGCTGAAATGGAATGGAATCACAGTTAGGTATACGTACATAGAGAAAGCGTTTGTTAGGGACTTCTTCCTGATTGACATGATTGCAGAGAGTGCATGTATGTTTCCAAATGTAGGAAATCTGAAAGATTTCATTTATGGGTATGTTTTTGCTTTCCAATACCTGCAATAAGTACATTACCACTTCCTATGGATTTATTTGTCTATTTAACGTGCATTTACTGTTTCCAGGATTGTGTGCAGCATTTCTGTGCAGGCCTATTATTTCTAAACACAACTGGTGTGAGCCGTTTTAATAAATGTCTTAAACAATTAGTGCCATTTGCAATACACCATTGCTTGCTACATTTGTATACTAATTAAAACCACTTGTGTAGTAAAATTAGAATGGACCAGGCAGTTTTGTGTCTCTGTACTTTTTGCTCACTACACTTTGTAAACAAGATTCCTTACAGTACAATGGTGTGTTGCTAACATTTGGACATGGTGGAAGGTGCTTTTGCAAGCAGGTTCAGAAATGGAGGCTAACAAATGTCCTTGTTCTCCTGTGCATTTGCGCACTGGACAGAAGTTCACAGTTTGTAGTATTTTACTTTTTCCGTTGTTGCTGACTTTTACATGGTGCTTGAGGAACTGCTGCAATGACTTCATCGAGTTGTGGCGACCGTTACAAATTGATGTGCAAGTCGATTTGTAGATGTGCCACATTGGTTCGGTACCATAGACAGTGGCATGCAAGTTTGCTGGGGATATTTGTGAAAGCAGTGTTTCTTCTTCCATTATACTATTGTGTACCTTTTCATACCCTCGTACAGTGCTATGTATGGCAATTTGGTTTAATTGCTCTTGTTTGTATGATTTCTCATTGAAGTATGCCTCTGTGCTGGTGGTGTGCCTCCACTAACCTGTATTGATGTTGTGAAGGTATCTATGCTGATATTGCGTTTGCTTCTAAGTAGTAATGGTAGTTTACTGAGTAATGTTGTTAGTGCCTTTATTCTCATTAAATTTAATTGAACAAATGTTTGGTTTAAGAGCATTGCACTGCCTACAACAGTTTCCAGGATTACTTTTGTGCAGTAAGGTTTAAGCGTGATTTCTCCCTTCTACTTATAAGGTTCTGAAGGACTCTGTGGTGGAACACTTTTTGTAAAAATACTTTTTTGGAATGCTTCCTTGTGGTGTCATTAGCATTTGTACATACTCTATTTCCAGTGGTGGCAGCTGCACTCTTTTCAGTACCTTTCACTACCTTTATTTTAATTTCTACATTTTGATAGAGGCATTACATTCTCCTTACTGGTAGGTGCTTGCGTTTTCCTATGTGCCTGTATTAGCTGTTCTCTTTCAACTTTCTGTACAAAATGTGCTAGGGTTGCATGGCTACTTCCTATGCTTTTAGGTAGAGCTGGGCAATTTCTGCATTGTTTTCTACTGAGTTCCTTTTTGCTAGGCATTCTGTAGCAGCTGGTTGAGAAAAAAAGAAAAGTGTATGTCTACACATTTTGTGATGTATATGCGTGCATCTGTGCATGAATGGGTGAATACGGGGGTAGGAATACAGATAGAGGTGTTTGATTGTGTAATGGTGTGTTAGTGTACGGTGGGAATGCCAACGTGAGCAACTGCTGACGTGCACTTAGTAAGCATGAAGGAAATACCAGTGGGTTGATGCCATTGTGCAGACCTTCCAGGATTTAGCGGCATGAAATGGCAAATTTTGCGGCACAAACCTTTATTTATTGCAGCATTTTTGCGGGACATTTTGTATTAACTGGAGGGTGTAAGATTGCCACATTGCAGGAAATAGGCAGAGTGCAAGGCTCGAAGAGAGCCAGGGTATAATTATTATGTATCTTTTGTATTAATTTAATAGGAAGAGTCCCAGATGTCTCTGGCTTGGCAGAACAGTGTTTGATTTGGCTACATTTCTGGTTTAATGTTCATGCCTATTTAATAGTGTTAACTAAATTGATCATTATCAGTTGTAATGCTGAAAATATTCCCCTTCTATGTTCTCCAATCCCCCAAACACCCACACACCTCTCTCAACAACACGCATCTCACCAACTCTCCATCACAACTTGCATTCCTTAACCTCTCACTCTGTCATAGAAATACTCACGTGCTATGTCACACTGTCAAGTCACAATTTGCACTGCCCAGCCCCTGCCACACTCCAAATCAAACTCCCAACTCACACCTTACACTTTACAATTCCTCCCGCAATATACAGTCCTTCATTCTTTTGTGCTGCTTCTGCATCTTGCATCCTTTCTCCCATTCTATCGCACTCTTCCCTCATCCTTTTTCCCAATCTGCAGCTGACTGCCTCTTTCTGGCCAACCGCTTCCTCTCTGCTTTCTGGCTCACTGACCACACGCTCCCTCTACTCTCTGTACCTCTGCTCGCTCTCAGATTTCTGGGCCACCGCATCACTGCTTCCTCTGCTCTCTTGTGCAGCGCTTCCTCCTCTGACCCACTGCTCTCCCTCTGCTTTCTTGCCTATCACTTCACATCTCACCCATCTCTCTCCCTCTCTCTCATAGTTTTCTGCACATATATGCTTCCTACATGATTACAGCAATTATTACACTTCTTGGATTTATGTATCCACATTTACGATTGGTACTGTTGTCAATGCACACATACATTGTTTTGCATTTCTAACTAATGTTACATTCTGTGAAGTGTACAAGGTAAGTGGCAGGCACCCTGTTTTCATGCATGCAATGTATGTACTTGGTTTAGGTTGGTACAATACATTCAGTGCAGCTTTTGTGCAATCAATTTACGAATAGTGTAGGAGATGCGTTAGTGCGGTAAAAAATGTGTACCATTGTCAGAAGGAAAGAAGCGAGTTCCTGTTTAGATATTACAAAGGCTGATATGGGTAAATGAAAGCTTTCAAACCAGATACCATTGAAGTGGCACTTGATGGTAGGTGATGGGAGAAATGACAGTATGCTTGTTGAATACGTTATGGATGTTCAGTGCCAGATACCCTGCTCAGAGGCACTTATAACAGAGTTGTAAAAATGCTGTAGAAAAAATATTTAGACATGTACTTTGTGCTGATGGGTGCCGATATGGATGAATCTGGATGTAGAAATCTTGGATAGTTTCACAGAACTTTCTACTGGAGGTCCTTTTGAATCGCACGAGACATGCACTCTGAATGTTTAACGATACATATGGAGTGTTGTACAGAACTGATAGTGTTAGATGCAGAGGTATTGGATGTGATTGATGGATGAGTGTGTGACTATTTAACAGTACCCAATGAGTGAGTGCTGGAGAAAAAAAACTGTGGAAAGGGAGGAAGGACTGCTCCTGCTTTACTGGGGCACAGCCCTCGCGGTAGTTGGCGAAGCGATAGTGCCACATCCTGCCCTTCTAAGCATACTGGGCATGGGAATGGGACTGTGGGGATTAGCCAATCAGATGCTGAAGGTGCGCTTCACAGGAAGGGTAAGTAATACTTTTTTTCATTACTCTTTGTAGTGAGGCTGGCAGAGATGGAAAGACGCCCAGTGTTGAATGTGGGTGATACCTTTGTGCTAGATCTGCACAGATATGCCCTGGAAAGAGACTTTGAT
Organism: Ambystoma mexicanum; assembly: GCF_040938575.1. Lineage (NCBI taxonomy): Eukaryota > Metazoa > Chordata > Amphibia > Caudata > Ambystomatidae > Ambystoma > Ambystoma mexicanum. The sequence continues at coordinate 530,735,759 of NC_090939.1, forward strand.
GGCAATTTCGATTTGGAAGGAGTGCAGGCTTTGTGGTGCAGTGTCGATGTGTGCAGTTTTGACGTTGTGCTTGCAATTTACAGAGAAGTGTCCACTTTTGCTACTGTCCATGTTGTCGTGGTGCATTATGGAGCCCTACATTTGGGTTACATGCCTTGTTCACGTTTGTTCCATCAACTAAAGAAGTTGATGAAAGCAATGAATCGGATTTTTCCCACTGCCAAGGTGGTTTTCTCATCCATGCCACCAGGAAGATTATGGAACTATCCCAATGTACTTTGTACCCAGTCAGAGGTCGGAAGGTGTCTTATCAACAGAAACATGTGGTATGTTTTGTGCGCTGCTGGGATGTTCTACTGTAACAATGACATCAGTCATTCTTGAAATGTGTACCTTTTCAATGCAAATGGCATTTCTTTGTCCACCATTGCAGATGCTATTTTGTTTTACAATATACAGGATGCGTTGAAGATGTTATAGTAAGAATGTGAGGAGGAGAAGAAAATAAAAACCCCTATAAAAACCAAAAAAAAGGTGTTTGTTTAGAGGCACATAAAATAAGGCTCTTTTCAATGCCACCACTAAAGACGAAATCCCCTACCCTGGATGAAATGTATTCCCCCACTCACGCATAGTGCACGATAAGGTTGCGGACACTGTGGTAGTTCTAGGATTACATGTGCCACATACAGGGCTTTTGAGGAAGACAAGCATGGAAATGTGACTCTGGAGGCTAAGGGATTGTTCAATAAGGTGTGTGGGTTTGGTGTGTACGCAGAGACTGTGGTAGAACGTGTATTTGTAGACAGGAATGCAGAAGCCTATGGTTATGGCTGTGTTTTTCAGGAGGCAGAGTGTGTGGATTTTGGGTGAGTCATAGATGCATTGGTTGAAAGTGAATGCAAAACACTGTGTAGTGCCTGCTCATTTGGATTCTATCATGTGGATGTGCACTGGTATGGGGTACATGCAATGAAGTGGCTGATTTTGATTCCTCTTTGTGCCACTTTGGTGACACACGATCATCCAGACATTACTATTCTTCATTGTAAAGGAAAAAGTTTAGGGTATGTTTCCGGAATTTGTCTGCAGTTTGCGATGAAGGAGGCACCTGCATAATTTTTTGTCGCATAACGCAGACAACAGATGTGGCTGTGTTCTTCTTGATTTGGTCTGCAAATGGAGAAAGTGAGGCACATTGTCATGAAGGCTATTTGTGCCTTTTTCTGACATGTGGCCATGTCCTACTTCCCCAATGGAAATATTACATTTAATAGCACAAAGATTTTTCCCACAAATGGCTTTTATCTTACTGATACTGGCAATCAGGTTTTTCTGCGACCTATCCAAAATTCATTGCTGCCCTTTTTGGAAGTACAGCAAGCAAGCATTTTTCTAGTAGGTTTTGCAGACTTCAAACATTCGAAACGCAAACAAACACAAAAGAGCGTCTTTTTACAGCCAGCACTTTCTACCCAAATCTACTGCAATGCTTTCCTAGAGCCACGCCTCCCATTATTTACTGCGCAATCTGTGGAGCGTATAGGCTGTGCAGCGGCCTGAAACCTTTCATTGGCAATTCCATTTTTGACCTCTGAAACAAGACTTTTTTTCCCTTTTTTCCTTTTTCCGTTGTTTTGTATCTTTCTTGGTCTTGTAACACACGACACAGAAGGAAATGAAGGGGACAGAAGGGAAGGGAGGGTACTGAACGGGCACCACCCACAGGGATAAGCTAGGGCAAGTGCAGAGGGAGGAAGATGTTGGGTGGCCCTCACTTAAGTAGGCAGCAGTCATTGCCATGCTCCTGGACTGACCCTTCACAAGCACTTCGAAGTTGGTCCCCCTGCAGAGCACCGCGTCGCAGTACATGCACAATATAATGACCTTTGACAGGTGAGGGTCTGCTGCGCAGAATATGGTCTGCAACGATGCTTTAGGAATCCGTTGCCATACAGGAGTGTCCCTGGTGTTGGCAGGAGCAGATGCAGAGAATGCTGTATAGTAAAGTAACCTACTGCATTGTTGGAAGGCCAGGAGCCTGCACACTGCTGCCTTGTGTTTCGATTTGAGATGTCATCACATTGAGGTGGTGCCGTAGCTGTACAAGGTTTTCTGCGCCTGAGTAAGTACATCTCACCTGGTTAGCATGACATTTCGGCACGTCCCCTATGCTGGTAAACAGTTTCCACACCCAGCAGTCACGCTAGCTGCAGACATTGGGAATTTGCTCAACTTCATCCTCGCTCTCCTCTTGATCCCTATCTACATCAGCACATCTGTTCCCTTGTCCAGGCCCTTCAGAAGGAGGTGGTGGTGGTGGGGGTATAGAGGCAGCAGCCATGGTTGCCATTAGTTGCAAAGGTAATATATCACAGCAGAATTGCTCTGAAAGCAATTCCAGCACAAAGCAATGTGGCCCGCTTCTCTTCTCTGCAAAGTAAAAAACAGAATGCAGAAATAAGGGCCCACGCGCAGTGTGGATGAGGTGACATAGTGACGTTGCTAATGCTCTCAAGTGGGACGGCTGAATGTGGCAGAATACTTTGTGCGATTGTGCATAGGTGTGCTACAAACAGGGTTGGCCTCCGCGGGCTCATTAAAAGTGTGACACATCTCCAGCAATAATTTTCACACAAGCTGGGTGTTTGTAGGTGTCACGCTTACCTCTGGTGCCCTGCAGGAGTGCCTGGTCCGGTCTGTTCCGGACAGTGAGGTTGGAAGGGACTTTGGTCATTTTGGGTCTTTGGGAAAGTAACGTTCTGGGGGGGTCGGGATGAACTTAAGCTAAGTACAAGGTAAGTGCTGGTCCTCCTTTGCTCCTTCCCACCCCTTCTTTCAACCCTTCTAGTGCTTAGGTTGGCTGGCTGGCGCGTAGCGGGCGCTGCTCACTGTATTGGTTGTGATGAAGGTGGTGATCTTCAGGTATGTATCCGACTACAATTACTTCACTAAAGATGCGTGGACCAGACCAGCTGCGACACACAGGATACAACAGGTGAGCAGGTAAGTCTGGTTGCAACGCAAGTCCCACTCTTCAATTTGTCGAGGTGAAACTTTCTCTGTACTGTAGATGAGTTTTCTTCTAATAATGTCTTTTGTCTTTTCCTTTCAGGAGCGGAACGACTGACTGCTGGCACTGGAGTGGAGAGTCAAGAGAGTGGAGCCAGTCGCAGAGTGCAGGTTAGTAGACTATGCACCGGGTCGGGAAACGGTAAAAAACGGAATGTGATCCCTCACACTGTTTCTTTAATATCAGGTCCTTGGAAGCAGCGGGCACAGCAGGATTCAGACGAAATCCGGTGAAAGCAAAGATGAGGCGCTGAGGAGACAATGTCTGGGATGAGCAACAGCACTTGCTAGATTCCAGGTGGGTTTCAGGGAGGACAGAAGCAGCAGCTTTACAAAGGCATGCAATCTTTGCTTCAGGTAATTGTCCGATGCGTCCCTCCCATGTGGAAGTCCTTTGCACATGCAAAGAGAACACGAGTGGCAAGCGAGACACTGCTCGTGCGGAAAGCAGAAGAAATGCTAAGGACAGGGTGTGGTCCTGGCCGTGGCTTTATACCCTTGGGGCACTTCTTTTCACGTGCCTGCCGTCTCTTCGCACATGCCTGCCGTCCTCCTGGGCTCCACAATGGTCTCTCCCTTGGCGGGCACTTTGGTGCGGGTTGAGGCCATGCTCCCTCCTGCACACTTGCGCCAGCCAGCCACCAAACCTGTCCACCACCTCCCTACTCTATCATGAGGGGAAACGCCCCTTGTCCTGGCCGGCCCGCTCTGTGCCCTAGGTGTAATCATGACAGTAGGCTGCAGCAAATGCAATGTTCGTGTGCACAGCTGTCCTTAGGACGTGGGTGGACGCCTCGACCTACTAAAAATACATTACAACTTTTTCCCACCATGCTGGACACATACATGCCAACAATCTGTGACCAAAAATGTCTAGGAATCTTAACATTTCAAAAATAGTACTTAGCATAATGATGAGATCCCAGGAAATGATAACACATCAGCTTGACCCGATGAAATGACATGAGATGACATCACAGGAAATGATATCACGAGAACTTTGAACTTGCAACATCACAGAAATTACTTCACTTGACATATGGCCTTGAAAAGATTGCAGGCAATGACTGCCTGTCCTCTGACCCAACATAAGAAAGAAATGTGCCAAATGTGTGAGCTGTGAGCACTGTGACCAGCTTCGTCCTGATTAAGACATATTTTCCTCTTCAAACATACAATGTGGTGATAACAAATCTGTATACCCGAAGTTAAGTGACGGCCACACAGGCAAATGCAGATTGTAAAGCAAGCACTGCAAAGCACACATTTAAAGCCCCAGAACAAAAGTAATTTAGAGAGAAATATATTGTTGTTTTATTAGACTTCTGCCTTGCAACATGAGGTGGTTGCTGAGGCCCTCCCTGTGCCTCATGGCCACTTTCCACTGAGTGGAAAGGCCCTGGTGCCGTGCCTACGTTTGACACATCAATTGCCAACTACTTTTTTGAAAGTATGGCAGTGTGAAAAGGCAATGAGTTGATAACACTTCTGTATTCCTAAAGGGAAGTGACAGCCGCAAAGGCTCCAGCAAATGCAGCTTGGAAGACGAGCGCTGCAAAGCGTACATTTAAAGCCCACCAACGAAAGTAATATAGAGAGAAATATATTGCTGTGTTAGGAGACTGCTGTCTCAGAACATGGGACAGTTGTTGCCCCCCACCCTCCCTGGGCTCAGGGCTCCTTTCCACTGAAAGTGTGGAAAGGCCCTGATGTTGTAGTGAGACAGAGCACTGGCTCGAAGCTCTGAACAAACAGTATTCATCGAAGAGCTCAGACAGGCAGCTCTGAGATGCACAGGATGTTTGTGGCCGGAGTTGCTACAGAACTTTTGGATCTCCAGATGTTTTGGACTACAAATCCCAATATCCCCCTGCATTGAGTGTGATAGCTAGGGCATATGGGAGTTGTAGTCCAATCATGTGGAGCGCCAACGGTTACAGACTTCTACGCTATTGTATTCTATATGAAACAATTGTAAGACATTGGTTTGAAAGACATAATCTTTGTTACTGTGCCCTGGAGCTGGGAGCCATTGCATTAGAAAATTGTTTAAAAACAAATAATAAAGTGTGTTTTTCTGGTTTGTCATTGTCATTTTACTTTTCTGGTCTATGTTTTATTTTTTAAGGGAAAAAAAACACATGTGCACTGTCATGTCCACCCTTTTTACAAACCCTTACTTGCTGAGCTACTGAAAAGGAGAGAGCATGGGAAAAGTGTCAGGGAAAGCTTCACAATAGTGAGAGTGACATTGAACAAACACCACAACACACCCAGGGCCCAATTTATGGCATATTTGCACAGTTCAAAGTCAGTGCACATGGTTATTTTTGCAGTACTAAATGACTTACACTGACTTTACACTGCAAAAATACACTTTGCACAGTTCCATGAATCAGGGTTTGTGTCAGCAGTACAAAGTCATTTTTAAGCAGTTCAAAGTCAATGAATTGGGCTCCAAGTTGTGATTAAAAAGTTAGAGGAGTTGAAATAAAAATACTGTCTGATATTACGTAACCAGGTATCTGGAATATTTTTAGACTTGGTAAAAAATTAGTTTATGTGGTTAGCATTGTATTGCTTTCCACGTCTCAAGCCAAATCTACTTTTCAAATGCATTTTAGAGCGCTCTGTCATGTAAGGAAATCTGTCCCAAAACATAAGCATTGCTACTTCACTTTTCCATTTTTGGGGGCCCCTGAAAAATTCAACTGTGAATGTAAACTTTGTCAAAAATCCAACATTATAGCAGTGAATATATTCTTGCTAGCACGTAATTACAATAGCTATTACAAAGCCTGGGCAGGGATTTGGACATGCATTGGGAATGAAAGCCTATGAGTTTAAGTCACCCACAATACCCTCTCTGTTGCCTCTTTCTTGCCTGTCAACAAAGCGACGGAAAACAGGTTGTTATTAACAGTACAATACTGAATCAAATGTATATATCCAACGTCTTATGAACTCATCACAAAGAAGGTGTGCAGTGGCACTGCCATATCTCTGAATCTGTCAACACGTGCAACTGGTTATCGTAGATATTGAACTGCAGCATAATTTATGATATCTGTCACGCCAGAAAACTGGTAATTGAACGTCTTCAAATATAGCAATATGTGGATCGAAGGCGAAGTATGGTCACTTGATGGCACGGCATTAGCCGTAGCACCAGCATTCACGGAGATTAGTAAATTCTGAAATACAAGAATGCTTTCAATAAGGAGAAACGCAGTGTCATTACATGGAGCTAGAAGATAATTATTCAGGCAGCCCCACACGGCCACAGTACCTTTGAAACCACGACTTATATTCTTTGCGATCTGAAGATTCTGCTGTTTACTTAGTTGTCCTTAGATTTAGTTGTATGGGAGTAACCAAGCAGCAACAGCGATGCCATTTTCCAGACTGATTAGAGACTGTCAGACTTGCAGTGAAATCCTTTCTTCAACTCTGCAAACCGCAGACGAGAACTTGACCCTTTACCTCGCAGTGCTCAGTGCAGAGCCGGTGTGTCTGTTGCACGTGTCATACAATGGCAAGAAGCACATCAATCAAATTAATGAGCCATTTAACACGCCCACCATACACTGGAGGATGCTGTTCCTTACTCTCACTGGGCCTCAGACAGCCAGGCCTGCTGCAGCCATAAATTGGTAGGTTTTGGACAGCAAAATCTGTAGGAGGTCGGACTGCGTGAAATGCAGTAGCTACCGCATCAATCGGTAGGGTTGGCGACAGGGACGGTGTTACCAGGACACAGAGGATTACATAGGCCTGTGCATAGCTGTGGAACGGACAGACGTGCGCTCCCACAAATAATTAAAAGTGCATTAGAAAATTCGGACATGCGGCCACTACTGGAGTCCTACGGATACCTGCATTGTGATTGCACGTACACCAGGCAGGTGCAGTCTCCATAGGAAACCTCCATTTTGCTTACCTGCAGCCATTTGTGATGTCATCTTTGATGTCATGGGTGATAGCATTAGCAGAGCACAGTGGTGGCGTGAGTTATAGTTGCTTAGCTTACCATAACTGGTGAATTTCTGGGGTTTTTCAGTTTTACGTGTACCCATAATATGGATAGGTTGTTGGTAGGGCAAAGTAAGTATAATGTCCCTTTAACACTGTTTTTGCACTGAATGTGCTAGGTTTTTCTTAGGGCAATTGAACCACCATAACTTCCCTTTAACAACATTTTTTCACTGAATATATACACATAAACATATATATATATATATATATATATATATATATATATATATATATATATATATATATATATATATATATTATATATATATATATTAAAGGGCCTGCTGTAGCGGCCCTGCAGTTATGGTTAAGTTGCTCAACCCATAGGAAGAGCACTTTTGGGTGGCTTATAACTTTGCTCCCACTGGACGAATCCTTACCAAACTCTGCAAAAAATGTATATGCTCCTATCTGAATATTTATTGCAAGTTGGGTGAGGTTTCATGAAGGGGATGCAAAGTTGTAGGGGTGTCCTAAAATGTCTGTTTTTTCCATAGACGCAGTGGAAAAAAGATTTTGCTCACTTCTATAGCCCAAACCGCTGGACAGATTTTGACCAAATGGCAGGAGCAGCAGCTTGGTCACAAAAGCGTGCTTTGTAAATTTGGTGTAAATGCATCCAATAGTTCTTTTTAAAACGGGCCAAAAGTAGGTAAAATAAATTGATGTCATCAATGACATTTTTGATGTCATCTTTGCTGTCCTGGGTGTTAGTCCTAGCAGTGCATGGTGGTGGTGGAGTGAGATATGGTTGCTTAGCTTACCATAACTGGCAAATTTCTGAGGTATTTTGGTTGTACTTGTATCCATAACGTCCCTTTAACAATGGTTTCCATTGAATTTCATAGGTTTCCATTAGTGCAACTTAAACATAACGTCCCTTTGACAAAGTTTTTTCAGTGAATTTCAAAGCTTTTTATTAGTGCAACTTAACCATAACGTCCCCTTAACAAAGTTTTTAATTGAATTTCATAGGTTTTTATTAGTCCAACTTAATCATAATGTCCCTTTAACAAAGTTTTGTTCAGTGCATTTCATGGGGATTTACTAGTGCATGCTATTTTCCTACAACTTACTAATATCATACTTACCCAATATAGCAATATTTGTGTCCAATTTACAAAGTGTCACCTTAAAACTCTGTCATTTCCCACCTTCTAGAATCATTTTTAACACGTCTATACACTTTTTGCAACTATTTCAGCTAGTTTTGCATCTGTAGACGTCTACGAACATCTTACTTCATTGCAGACCTTCCAGACAGTGCCACATGACCATACGCTGGCGCGCGTCATGATTACGTGTCCGAGAACCCGTCTGCACTTCACAATAAGATATGTGCTTCACAGACAGTTCGGAACTGCATTTTCTACTGATCTAGGAACTTTCGACTTCAAATTTTCCCTTGGACAGCTCCAACACCTATTCCTACTCATTATTCATTAACGATCTAGAGATTATTTGATAAGTTTGACAAGTGCAATGTTGTGTTTTTTAATATGTTTTTACTGCTATGTCCGCGGACACCGTCCGCTGTCCACGAATCCAAGTTGGTGGGCGTTTCCAAAAATCGGACACACTTCACACTTTTCACCATCAAACCGGCGGGTGCGTCCAATGTCCGCGGACACCACGTTGCCCTCTAAGCCAATCAGAGTCATGTCCGCGGACCGAACAGGGAAGTGTGTCCGCGGAGCGGACATAGATATCACTAATTTTTTTGACCTACTTTTTGGTCATTTTAAAAAGAACTACTGGAAAGATTTCCACCAAATTTATAAAAGCATGCTTTTGGGACCAAGCCACCACTCCTGCCACACATTTGGTAAAAATCCATAAAGTGGTTTGGGCTGTAGGCATGAGCAAAGTTTTTTGTCTATTCAGTCTATGGGAAAAAAAATTAATTTTGGAACCCCCCTATAACTTTGCGCCCCCTTGACAGAACCTCACCAACTTTGCAAAAACATTCAGAGTGGGCCATACACTTTTGTTGCAAAGTTTGGTGAGGATTTGTCGACGGGGAGCGAAGTTATAAGCCATCTAAAAAGTGCTCTTCCATGGGTTTAGCAACTTAACCATAACTACATTGCTGCTACCGCAGCCCATGTAATATATATCACCATAAGAAATTCAAAACATACATTTCAAAAAGTAATTAAGCAAAGTATTTACAATGTTATATTTGTAATCCTATAAAGGAACACAAATCACAGGCAAGAGGGTAAATGTATCTATGAACTTAGCCTGAGAGAAAATAACAGAAAGTGAGCAGTTCAAAACAAGTGCACCTAGTGTACCTTCAAAAAGTAAGACAACAGTGAAAACATCCTTTTTTTACATGTTGACATTATGGTACATTATTCAGGGATCTAGTGCATTCCACCTTACCTTAAATTAACACTATATTATTTGACAGTGAGATATTGAAGGCACACCTTTAGCATGCTGGAATTGCGCCACAAAAGCAGAGTACCCCTGTTTTAATATCTCTGCTAAAGATGGCCATGTTTTCGTTTTCAAAAGATAAGCCTTTGAAAAAAATATTATGTTGGTTTTAGATTGAAGTTTTATTGATAATGTATGATTTGTTCTTTGTTTATTTCTTTAGTTATTACTGATTACATTACTTTTAAGGTACAATGTGTTTATTTTACCTCTATAAGTATACTTCTACATTTTTAAAAAAAGGATTATTGTTTTGCAGCATAAATTATACCTCTGTTCACAATATAAATTTAAACGGTCAGACAGCTACTGTGAACCCATATGATATCTTAAGGTTTTTAAGAAATTTTGGGCCTCAGTACGAGAATGGAGATAATGAAAAAAGGAAGGCGGAATGGTAAGAGCGGTATCGTTAACATTTCTGGGGCATTCCGACCCGACAACCCACCAATACCGGCACCGCCCGTACCGTGCCCCCTCATAAGGCATGGGCGCGTACATGCGCCCCTTCGGGGAGTAAATATCGGCATGCCGGTAATAGGAGGACATCACAACCCACGCGGGCATGCAAATACCGGCATCCCGAAGGCGGTAATCAGGGCCTGCATGATGGCTGCCATACAGGCATCACGGACCAACCGTAAACAGCAATCAACAATCAAGCCAACTGCCACAGGTGCACACAATCACAACAGGTGGACTCAGTGGAGTCTGGGCCAGTATAAAAGGAGTACACCCACACACCACACCCCTTCCTACACCAAAATGCTACCACTAGCTGTTGCAATCATGGCGCTGGAGGACATGCCTATACTGCTACAACTACAGCAACAACAGCAACTACAAAAACTACAGCAGCAACAACAGGCATCATAGAGGAGACGCAGGAGGAGAAGGAGGGTGACACAGGCCCAGCAATTACCACAAGTGCAGCCAGTAGTACCTCGTAGGCAGCCACCAATCCCTCGCATCAGACCCAGCCCATTCAATCTAACCCCTGACCAGATCCACACCCTGTACTGGTTGGACCGGGACACCATCACCACAATAGTGGACATGATAGGCAACGACATTGCCAGCCTCATAGAAATATGCACTGCCATCCCCCCTGCTACTAAAGGTGGTGTCTGTGCTCCACTTCCTGGCCACAGGCACCTACCAGCACACAGTGGGCCAGCTGCATGGCATTTCACAACCACTATTTTCACGCATGCTGACCCAAGTGCTGGATGCCCTCCTGAAGCACGCTAGCACCCAGATATCCCTACCACGGACGGCCCAGGAGATAGCCGACACCAAAGTAGGCTTACATGCACTGGCAGGCAAGCCCAATTGTGTTGGTGCCCTGGACTGCACCCATGTAGAATTGGTAGTCCTCCATGCCGTAGAGGCGGTGTACCGCAATCGCAAGCAATACCTCTCCTTCAATGTGCAGATGGTATGTGACTCCAGCAAGATCATCACACATTGCTGCGCCCGATTTCCCGGATCAACACATGATGTCATGGTGCTGCGTAACTCCACGCTACCCCTTCACATGGAGCGACATGGTGGACCACGTGCCTGGCTGATTGGTGAGTTGCCTCACTGGCCCATGGCAGTGCATCGGGGTAGTGATGTGTTGGGATGCATACTCCACCTGGGTGGGAAGGGTGGGGGATGCATACTCCACCTGGGTGGGAAAGGGGGATGCATACTCCACCTGGGTGGGAAGGGGTGTGCATACTCCACGTGGGTGCGAAGGGGGGGATGCATACTCCACCTGGGTGGGAAGGGGGGGATGCATACTCCACCTGAGTGGGAATGGACGGTGAGTGGAGAATGCATGCAGAGCTAATGACTCCTGACCTGAACTCCCCAACCTCAACATGACACATCATTGGTACACATCTGACCATTAACGTATATAAATGACCACATGTAAGACGTACAACCTGGCCACCATGTGTATGTCAAGCAATGCATGACTAAACAGGATCGCAACTGTGCCAATGTGGCTAGTGTGACCATGCACAGTGTAGTATACACAGCAATAATAGGAGGTGAAACATTGTCGTACAACCACAGTACATCTGCCTCAGCATGCATTATTTCACCCTGCATCATCTATTCAACGCCATCCAGACTACCTCACCATATTGCAGTATCGAATGCATCCAAACAATATTGGTGCATACGTAGAGGGACATGTGCAGGTCCACAGCAAATAGCTGTGCCCATGACTGTATATCCTGAAGGTGGCAGCTCAGAGTGACTCACATAGGCCTATCTGTATTATCTTGCGGGTGATGGAGGATATCCCTTGAAGTCGTGGCTACTTACCCCTGTGCGGGACCCGCGGAAAAGCCATGAAGAGGAGTACAATTGGGTACATAACCGTACCCGTGTTGAGATTGAGCAGACCTTTGGCCTGTTGAAGGCGCGGTTCTGCTGCCTAAGCAGGTCTGGTGGAGCACTGCTTTATGGCCCTGAGAAGATGGCAAAGATAACCATGGCCTGTGTCATGCTGCACAACATGTGCGTCCGTAGAAATGTACCACTGCCACCTGACATTGATATGCATGCACCGGGTGAGGATGAGAAGGATGTAGATGGAGGAGAAGCAGCACCCCTGCCAGTACGTGATGCACAGAATGGCCGTGTAGTACGCCAATCAATGATTCACAAATACTTCTGACACACAGGGACCTTGATAGATATGTGTCAGTGACACATTTGCACTGTTTACATGTGGACATGCACACAGGGAATGTGGGGCGTTGGCCACTGTACACCGTCATATATTAAAATTATACACATGAAAAGATGAATGTCCAGCCATTGAATTTTTTTAACACAACAGGTGTATTTATATCAACTGAGGAAAGTGCAACCCCACCACCCCCAACCCCTCAGTGAACTCCCAAAACCCCCCAGTGAACTCCCAAAACACCCCAAATTACTACCCCTAATACTCCCAATAACCACCAACACCATTTTACCCACTCCCATAGTTCTCCCACACTCTTTGTGGGACTTCTTGCTGTCCGGGGGCGCCATTTCAGTGTGCCTCACACTCCGCCGTGTTTGACGGACAGGGCTGGAGGGTCCAGAGGAAGCGGGGGCAGAGGAAGCGGGTGTGGTGGATGGGGAGGATGCTGTGCTCATTTGCACGCCTGGTGCAGGTTGAGGCTGCTGCATGTACAGCAGGATGGATGTGAGGACCTGCGTGATGGCCCCCAGACAGTCTCTCATCAACAAAGCCGAGGTGTTGACGGCGGCTGTGTTGGCAGCTATGGTGGCTGTGTTGGCGGCTATGGCGGCTGTGGTCCCCACTACGGCCTGGGCTATCCCACGCATGGTGCCCTCCCCATCCGCAATAAATTGTCGGAGCAAGTCCAACAAAGACTCCTGTCTGGTCTCTACCATCGCCAGCCGTGCCTCAAGGCTGATGGTGGGAGCAGCAGTAGTCGAGGGTGCTGTGATGGGGGCTGCAATGACAGTGCTGTCCTCGTGGATGCTGCTCAGGTCAGAATCATGCAGGCAGGGATCCGCACTGCTGCAGGTGGGTGAGAGCTGAATGTGGGGTGGAGGGGTGGGCTCAGGATTTGGGGAGTGTGGACATGCCACATGCGTCTGTCCTTCCTGGTCAACATGCTCCTCCACTGCTTCATCAGTGTTGGTGTGTGGTTCTATGGCCTCGCCTTCCACTGGTGTGGGTGTAGGCAGCTCAGTGTCCATGGTGTCAGGCGCACTGGGTGTGGAAGTGGGTTGCAAGGCTGCCCCAGAGGTGGTGTTGTCACTGGCCATTGTCACTGGCCGGGACGTGGATGCCCTTGTGGTGGGATCCTGGCTGCCATCTTCTCCATCAGTGCAGGGCATCAGTGATGGTGTTTCATGCTAGATGCATTATAGGGTGCTGTGGAGTACTTCATTTATCATCCATTCATATTTTACAGGTGTGTCACACAGAGTAGTATGAAGGGGGCATTTTGGCATTTGCTGCATGGCAAGTGGCATGCCGTTGCATTGGGATTTGTGTGATGTGTTACATGGGCAAGGTCCGTGTGTGTTGGCTGTGTGTTGGTAATAGGATTGGCACTCAGCATGCATTTCAGTGTGGCAGGGTGTGGCCCTCCATCTGGACAAGAATATGTTGATGTGTGTGTTGGGACATGCATTTCCTTGCCTAGACTCTCTTCCACATCACTTGTGCGACGTCATGGTTTCCCCTACAGGATCTGCAGGGTCACTCACCTCCATCTGCGGATGTTGCCGCACCCGTCTCCATCTCCCCAAATCCCTCTATGCACTCCATATTGATGAACGTGCATTTCCGTCTACTCCCAGGTGGTCAGTTTGGCAGGAGAGTGGGGACCCCCGCCTGTAGCCATGGCCTCCCTCCTGTTGCTTGACAGGATATTACGGACCATGAGGCGGAGGACATCCCACCTCTTCTTGCAATCCTTCACTTTCCATGGGGTTGTTCCAAAAGCGGAGACCTTGCGGGCTACCCCCTGCCAAATCTCCTTGCGCTGCTGAACCTCACGCTTGATGTTCTGCTCATTTATCACATCAGCATGTGTGGCAAGGGTGTCTGCCAGAATGTTCAATTCTGCATCAGAAAAGCGCTTTTTGCGCAGGTGAGGGGTTCTTTTCCGGGTTGCCTTCTACATGGTGTATGGATTGCCACTGGTCTCTCCTGGAAACAGCTGTGGTTTGGGAGGAATACAATGGATTGTGTTTTTAAAGATGGCCGCCGGCCCATTTCCCTTTCAGACGCAATGATGTTACTTCCGGGGGTTCGTGCGTGCTCGCACACTCGTAATCATCCGCTATTAGCGGCTTCATGCGAGCACGGACCTGCTCGTATCTCCATGCCGGTAATGACCCTGTTTTTACTGCGCTACTCGTAATGAGGCCCTTTATGTTTTATCCAGACATTTTTCCTGAAACTATTTATTTATTTAACCTTATCGTATGGTTGCACACTTTATTTCATGTTAAGCCAATCAAGGCACTTCCAAATGTCAGTCAGTTTATTGCAATATAGTAAAGTTAAAAATCAAGTTCATAAGGTCAAAAATACTAAATGCCTCATTCAGTGTTGGGCATTATGATAAAGTCGGTGGCATTTGGTAAATACTGCCAGTTTTACAGTTCACACAAATCAGAGTTTTGCCAAATGCCACCGTCAGTATTATAGGCAGACTTCAGTAAGAAAATCTGCCTATTTAATTTGGCCCCAATATTATTTAGCTATTTTACTTTACCGAATCAAAGGATGAGCACTCCCTTTCAATTCAGTAAAACACATGTTTACAATGGCATGAGCTCTCCCTTTCGATTCAATCAAAACCAGGTTTACGATGAGCCATGGCAAGGGGGTGAACATGTGGGCATTCCAGAGGCTCTGATCTCACCACATTTTTGTGCATATAAAAATAATACATTTCAGAAATACCACCGGAGGAGGTGTTAACGTTCAATTATGGTATTTCATATTGTAAATCTGGCCAATTCTGAATAAGGCGCTAATCACATACTAAGATCCACCATTTCACTTGCTTAATGATCTGCCCAAATATGAGTGTGACTTTTATTTCCTATAGTGTCTCTCCCAGCCAGTTCTAGTGCTTAGTTATCACATCCATTTACACGGTGAGCGCTCTCTTGCAGTGCTGACCAATACCACCTCGTTCCAATTAGCAGCTCTAGAAATGTGACTGGCAGGATGAATACAGGCATTGCTGTATTAATCTTTAAATCATTACTCAGACCTTTAAAATCCACATTTCAAACGATGGCCAATTTTACAGTACAACCTTCAAAATGTGACCAAAACATCTTTGTATTGGAAGCTTGCTTCAATTTAAATTCTACTGCAATGCCTATGTATCTGCACACCCCAACCCTACATTTCTAACAAATGTAATTCTTTTGGGGAGTCTGAGAGATTCACACAACAAATATTTTCTCTGCTTATAAATATCTTGCATAAAAAAAGCCATGACTTCCAATCAGGCCTTTTGTGTTGATATCCCACGTGTTTAAAAAAACTTACCTTTAAAAATACAACTTTCACTCTCTCCTATGGTTTCTCGTAAACATCTATAAAAGGTTCCTTTTCCTACCACACACATTTTACCTTACTATCCTGTGTCTGTTTCCTTCATTGTATAGCCAGTTTCACAATTATTGTAATTTAATTTTAATGAGGTATTTATTGCCTCTCTTTTGATTGATTTTGCTGAAGTACAGAGTGCATAATTAGCCTGGAGCTCTGGAAATCTTGGAAACTGTGTAGTGGGACAACAGGAGAACATTCAAAGACAGTTGCTTTTGCAGATTTGTAGAAAGCACCAATAACAGTGTGTGGTGTGCCAGGGTTATGCAAATTGGGTGTTTGAGCAAAGGACGCACATCACAATCGATACTCAAATATTGAATTCAATAGGATTGTATGTCTGACAGTTACATTATTCATCCAGGGTTCACTGAATTCAACAATGTTGGTGATGGGAAGAGGTGACTGCCAAATAGCTAACATTTATTAAGCTGATGGGGATACTTAGGTATTGCCTGTCCCTCCTGTTGCTAGTTTGCAAATAACAGATTGTTCAAAATGTGCTCCTATGCCGTCATGCAAATCTTGGCAAAATCGTCTTGTGTCCCTGCACAAAAAGCAATCATAAATGCATGTATCCATCAGGTGTTTTATGTGTTGACCATCACAAACATTGACTACACTAATATCACTGTCTGGTAATTGTCTAGGTCCTTATGGTGTTGATGTCCAGCTTCCTTTCTGGAAATGTTGGTATCCAGCAAATATATCAATGGTTGTATCCCTTATTAACAGTGCAACTTCGTAGAAGGTTGGTGGCCTACCTTCTACGACCAGACTCATTTGGGATCGATTTACCGGCAGGTAAAGCCACAGCCGATATATCAGAGGTTACATGTTGTATATATAGAGTCAGATTCATACTGACCACGTATAAGAGAGGGAACTTCAATCTTTTTTTTTGCATATCCATACAGGGTCTTTAAATAAGACGCCCTGATGAAGGCGGATATTAGAAAAAAGCTGAAGGACCGCCGAAACGTCAACAGCTTGGTAGGGAACCAAGCACCACGTAGGCAAGGAATTCTTTTACCACAAAAGACCCAGATACCGGGCTATAGTCAAGCCCTAAAGAAAACTCTTTGGAATTTTCACCTACTCCTGTCACTTTTACCAAATTATAAGTAATTACCGAGGGAAGATATAGGGAGTTCTTTCAATAACACCTATAAACAGGGTGTGCGAATAAGGGAACTACATTAAAGTTTCCCTTCTGTAGAACTCATTTCGAAGTTTACATGTTGAAACTCTAATTTTGTTTGTCATGTTGTTCAATGTTTTGTTTTTCTATTAAGTACTATGAAGATTAATGGTTTTTCTTTGATAATGATATGTTGATTATGGAATGGAACATAGATGTCAATGTGGATTTCTAACTGTCTTTATATAAATCACTTTTCTATTATGATGAATATGAATTAAAGAATACATGTAATTACAAGATTGTTTTTTTCTCTCTAACTAGCTCAATTCTGCTAAGAACGTCTATAAATAATTGTATTAGAAGATTGATGCAACTTAGAGGTAACCCGGAAAGTAATTATCGAGTGATCATTCCTGAATATACTTTTTCTGCTTAGACTGTTTACATGTAGGGTGAGATACATCTATATTTACGTATTTGGAATTCTTGAGGCTTAGTATCTTCACCCTTTACAGCCTCGTCCTAGAACCCCAATGGGGGTTCTTCATGATACCAATAAGGGCAACCCAAGTTGCTTAGGACCAATCACATTAGATAGGACTTTATAGGAAAGTAATTCTGCTGAACTATTTAGTCCATCAGTTACCATTTTTACCTCTCCCAAGCAAAACAAATATTGTGGTACTCAGTATCTTTTCTGGGGTCTGGCACATCCTGACAACTGCAATGTGGCCTTTGCTTACACCCAGAGAATAGAGTTTATTAATTAACTGTATCACCCTCATATACTCAAGGGAATGGCAGAGCATGCAACACTCAGCTTCACCGAACAGCAGATACAGGACACAATAGAAGGGCCATCATTCTTTGACTCAATAACAGGTAATGACCCGACAAGCGGGACTAGCAACACAGGGGATGAGATACTTCGATTAAAAAAAGAAAACCTTCAGAACAGAACTACATGCCCATTTTCTTAGGCAATACCTGAAAGCTAGTATTATTCTGAACTGACTAATAGTTAGAAATACCCCATGTCTCTTTCTAGATGACAAAGAATATGTGACCAATTTCATTTATATTGCAACAAAATGCAGCCCCGACTTAATGGTCTTAACAATCACTACGGCACAGAAAATCAGTTATCAGATGCAGAAAGAATTAGAGACAGAGGAGAACAAATTCAAATCCAACACAATTATTATTGATGAACAGAAACAATTGTTAGACCTAAATAAAGCATTTGAGGACTTCAAAACTACAACACTATCTAGGAAGACTAAAAAGCTGCAAAAAGACATCAAAGATTTTCAACTAGATATAGTGTACCCGTACATCTCTGACAATTATTTAGCAAATCTTAATCAAGGCGGACAATCAGGTCCACAGTCAACTAGACCACAACAGAACAGACGCAGAGGGGTCAATTTCTCATCGACCTCGGACGATCAAGCGACAAAATCAACTGGTGCTCCCCAAGCGAGCTTCCCATATCCACCACCACAATTTTTCCCGTTTTTAGGGGGGGGGTGGGTTTGGCAACCCCCCATGGGGGTACCCCCAATGGGGACCAACACAAAGAGGTGGAAGGCGAGGCTACAGACCCAGGAGAGGGAGACAAAGATAATTGTTTCTAACAGAAGCAACCAGTTGTCACCAATATTTAATTTAGCCAACATAGAACTAACAGAGGGCCAAACAATGGTACTCATGAAGGGTTATCATTTGTACCCACTGTAGACACAGATTGGTACGATTCCGAAATGGAAATTCGGACATTTCTTAGGAAAGTGAGACTCCGCACCTACTTTAAGGAACACTCTATGGACCCAGAAGATCCAGAAATGGACACTGGTTTGCATAGACCATCGATTTTCACCCCATCGGACGGTCAGGTACCTAATGAACTCCTGACGTTCGAAAAAAAATGCATTTTGCAGGATTTCTCCAAACTCAAGAATAACAAACACAACAAGCAAGTGGGAACTTATCACAACCTAACAAGGGACGAAAACAAGCCCTCCCAGATTTACAAAAAAACAAGGGGATTGTTACAAGACCAGCAGATAAAGGAGGAGGGATAGTGATCATGACCACCACCCAATATAAAAGCATGGGGCATACCATTTTGAGGGATTGTGAATGTTACTCCATCCTCCGCAATTATCCTACAAAAGATCTGAATCTCAAAATATTGCAAGTGGTAAACTATGCATCAGCAAGGGACTGGATCTCGTCCAATGAAGCAGACTTTCTTACAACACCAGGGGGCAAAACTCCATGCTTTTATGCCCTCCCTAAGATTCACAAGGACCCGATTAACCCTCCAGGAAGACCAATAGTCTCAGGATGTGGATCGGTCTTGGAACCTCTAAGTAAATTTGTGGACACATCTTTGCAACCACTCAGTATGCAAACCAATACGTATTTGAGAGACACCACACACACCATTAATGTTTTTGAGGAACTACCCTTCGACCCTAACACCCAGTTTCTGGTCACGATGGACATAAAGTCGCTTTACTCTAACATCTCGCAAGAAGCTGCAATAGAATGCACTCGAGAGTGGCTTACCAGAAACCCCTCCCAAGATCGGGTTCCCACAAACTTCATTATTGAACTGATGACGATAGCTCTCCAAAAGAACTTTTTCACCTTCGACCAACAAATATACCTCCAGACCAAGGGGACTGCAATGGGGGCAGCATTCGCTCCCAGTCTGGCCATTTTATACATGGCCAAATATGAGGAGGAATAAGTGTTTTCCCCACGCAACTACTGGAGAGAGCAGATACACCATTGGCATAGATACATCGATGATGTCATTT
Organism: Ambystoma mexicanum; assembly: GCF_040938575.1. Lineage (NCBI taxonomy): Eukaryota > Metazoa > Chordata > Amphibia > Caudata > Ambystomatidae > Ambystoma > Ambystoma mexicanum. Next base: position 530,755,389 of record NC_090939.1, read on the forward strand.
TTATTTGGTCAGGAGAATTGAATCAACTCCTACAATTTTGGGAATGGTTGAATTCTTGCAATACAGACATACAGTTTACTATTGAGCACAGCAAATCGAAGGTCCCCTTTTTGGACCTCACTATTCGACACCTCAACGGCATACTTGTGTGCGACCTCCATCGGAAGACTACAGATAGAAACACCCTTCTACACCATACCAGCAACCATTCCGATGCATACAAAACAAAACTTGCCGTATGGTCAATACCTGCGAATACGCAGAAAATGCACTCGGAAAGAAGATTTCCGCACACATTCCAAAATGTTATCCAAAAGATTAGAAGAAAGAGGCTATCCAAAAAGTCTTCTGGATCAATCAGTGAAGAAAGCCCTCAATACCAACAGGGAAGTACTCTTACAACCCAAAGTATCTTCGCCTGAAGAGGGGATGGATCACCTTATTTGTGTAGTGACACATGGCAAACATACAGCAGCGATCAAGAGAATCATTCAGAAACATTGGCACATTGCCAAACTCAATCTACCAGAGGACCAACCACCACGTTTCGCTCACAAGAGGGCCAAAAACCTTAAAGAACATCTAGTGCATTCCCTTTTTCAAGATGAACCTTCTCGTACAGGACAAAGAATTTTGCGTCCAATTCAAGGACATCATCCCTGCGGGAACTGTGTGGCATGCCAATTTAAAACCAAAATGAAAACTTTCAAGATAGGCCAGAGGGACTGGACGTTGAAAGATTTCACGAACTGCAAGAGCGCCCAAGTCGTCTACTGCATCGAATGTCCATGTGGTTTGAGGTACGTCGGACAGATAATGAGAGCAGTACACCTAAGGATCTCGCAACATAGGTCGAAAATCCGTTGCAAAACATTGTCAGCACCTTTGGTTCCACATTTCGTGGAAGCTAGACACTCGCCGAATGACATCAAGTGGTGGGTTTTGGAGAAAGTGAAGGGCGGAGCTGATTTGACTAACAGCTTATTACACAAAGAATCCAGATGGATCCACCGTCTGGATTCGTACCACCAGTGGTTGAATGACATTTTTCAACCAGTGGAACATTGAAGGGACTGCACTGCATATTGCAAAAGGGACCCCTAGCTCTGGATACACACCTTTATGCTTCCCACACTGAGGGTCCGACAAAACTCAGAGGGAGGGAGCCCAAAAACATGGCATTTCTACAAAGGGTATTGCGTATGTATACTCATGCTCGCATGCACCATTGCAAGACTCCATTTTGCTTCCAGTAAACACGCGGGGATGCGCCGACAATTACACGATTTTGTGCATCTCTAATTGTGTTAACTACGGAATCCAGACGGAGGGTACACAGGACCACGTCCCTTATAGAAAGGACTTTGCGCCTGCACACACACGCGCGCATGTTCCATTTCCTGCTCTTCCCAGGTAATCTTCTACACCTTTTAGGAGACAATCTAAATAATAACACTAGAGCAATACTTCTAGGAGATTTCAACCTTGGTCTCAATGACCCAAAATACAATAAAGGCAAATCCTTTGCCAAAGCACTCTTAGACATGGGTTTTATCCAAAGAGTCACCAACCCGACTCATACCAAAGGTCCTATGACTGAATAGCTGATCACAACTGTGCAGCTGACATCAGCTCTAATACCCCACACCCTTGGACCGATCATCATCTCTTACATTTCCACATACCATCCAGAATCACTTCCAAACCCAGCTCACCGGTGCCATCAGCACTCGCTAGGCAGGCACGACTTCTCACCAAAGATAGCATCATACCCTTCCTAGAGGCCTCAGCCTTAAAGCCCCTGTACTCCAACAACTCTTTGGATCTTGTAGAACTCTACAACTCCACTCTCAAAGAAGCAATAGATGTCATTGCCCCTTTACAGAGAAAAAGAGCTACAACTATTAAACACTCCAATTCATGGATCACCCAAGAGCTATTGAACTTAAGATCCCTTAAGTGGGCTGCGCTTACAAAATGGCATTCCTGCCCCACTGACTCCACTAAAGATGCCTACAGTACTATTGCCAAACAATATAAAAAGGCCATCACGCTAGCTAAATCATCTTCATTCAACCTTAGAATCTCTAATGCCAAATCAGAGTCAAAAGAGCTGTTTGCTATATTCAAGGAACTGGTGGTACCCCCAACCAATACCCAACAAACAGTGAAAGACAATGTGTGGTGCAACAATGTTCAACATGCCATGCTGAACAAAATAGACACCCTCCAGAATAAAATCAACGTTCAATACAATGCCTTGTCCAAAGTCACTGTGCCCCCTGTACCAGTCGACAATCAGGATAACAAAGACACTACGGCCTTCACTTTCAGAGAAATAACTGAGGCAGAAGTCCTACTAATCATGAACCACATCAAATCTTCCTTCTGCAAGGGAGACATTTGCCCATGCAACCTTGTCAAAGATTGTGCTGACTTACTAGCTCCATTATTCACAGCATTTATCAATGCTTCATTTGCATCTGACATTGTCCCTCCTTCCCTCAAGTAATCATGGGTTCGGCCGTTGCTAAAAAAAAAAAACTCCCTGGATCCGGACTCTCCCAATAATTACCGGCCAATTTCAACCGTGCCTTTCTTGTTAAAGATTCTAGATAAAGCTGCATACTTGCAGATCCAGACCTATCTGGAAACTAACAATATCTTGGGGAAGAGGCTATCTGGATTCCGTCCACGGCATAGTACTGAGTCAGCATTGCTCGAACTCAAGTTTCCAGTTACTGGAAACAATGGACAAAGGAAAGCTTGATCGGTCTGCCGCCTTTGATCTGGTTGACCATAAGATCCTCTGTAGACACCTCAGAGAGGCTGCCAATTTTTCCCAAGAAGATACAGCCTAGATCACCTCCATCCTGGACGGAAGAGCCATGTGAGTCTTCTTTGCTCAGACCTGTGCTGCCCCATCCACTGCAGAGTCCACAAGGCTCTTGTACCTCCCCCACCCTGTACAATATCTTCACCCTAGCCCTCTTCAATTATTTAGGTGAGCACGACATAGCTTTTACAAACTATGCCGATGACACACAAATTCTCATCCCCCTTTCCGGCTCCTATGAACAAGACTGAAACACCCTCACCGAGACTTATGCCCTCATCCAGGCCTGGATGGCGGCCAACCGTCTATGTCTCAATAGAGACAAAACAGAAATCCTACTGGTAGGCCCCAAGGAGATTCTGAACAAGCTCGACAGTCAATACTGTAATCACGGTCTCTGCTGCTGTCAAAACCCTGGGTGTGTACTTGGACTCCACCCTTTCAATGAAATGTCAAGTAAGTGCCATCTCATCGTCAGCGGTACTTATGACTAAAATTATTAATGCTATAAAACCTAACCTCTCTGCAAAAAACTGCCTTACTATAGCTAGGGCCACGATTGGGCCGAGTTGGATTATTGTAATGTCCTGCCCCTGGGCACCTCAACAAAAAACCTTAACAAACTGCAAATCACACAAAATAACGCCCTTAGAGCGGCACTAAGCATCCCTAGGAGAGATCATATCTCACAGCCCAGACGCGATGCCCATTGGCTCCCAGTCAAAGAGTGTATACTCTTCAAGACCCTCGATATCATCCATAGATGCCGCTCCCATTCTGCACCCCTGTATCTGTCAGAAAGAATTCACCATGCCAATGCAATCAGACACACACAGGCCCAGTACTCACACCAGCTCCCGGTCCCTGCCTTTAAAAGAGTCAAAGCTGGAGGTGCTAGCTTCTCTGTGTTAGCACCAAAAAAGTGGAACGTAGTGCCACTCACGCTGAGAAAGGAAACCTCCTTCACTGTGTTCAGAATCGCCTTGAAATGAAGCTCTTCAACTAGACTGTACATTAAGAGAGTTCCCTTGTAACCTTGGAACACACCTACTATAGTACTGTAATACTGCAAATGTCTGTGTAACTGTCTGCCATATTTCTTGTTCCTATGTAATTCGTATCCAAGTGAAGCCTTTGTAACAGCGTCACGATGCCCCAGGGCCATTGAGCGCTTTATAAATTCAAATAAATGAATAAATAAATAAATAAATAAATACATAAATAAAATTGTCAAGCTATGGTTTGCATCTCTACACCTTCTCATTTTGGTTCTCATCCATTGCCTGCCCATGGCCCTGCTAAGCCCTAGGGCCATTCCCACCGATTCCTGCCTGTGCCCGCCCAAAAAAAAATAATCATGGGAACTCTTGAGCTCGCTTTAATCAAGCCTTACCATCAGGTTTTGCACTCAAAGTGCCTGGCAGTGTTTTTTCAAATAAGTCTTCTGAGAATGAATGAATTAATTGGACTTGTTAACGTGCTATTGTTGTAATAAAAATGTCCCACCAGCCCTGCTCTCAGCCACATGATTTATAAGTACTCTGGATGTCCTTCACTGGAGTTTCGTTAAAAACAAGCATTGGCAAAGCCACTGAAGTCCTGTTTAAAACAAGAATTGGCAAAGCCAACATTTGTGGCTTGTGCATATGTTTCAAACTTTTGCCAGGCACTGCTTTTGGATGCCAAGGTACTCACGCAATTTTGCACCTGCTACTAACAATGCGTACTTAATACTACTATGACTGTGACTGACAAGTTGCTTTCCCATGCCTACACAAAAGCCCAAACTGTTGGCATTTGCAATGCTTGTTTTACATGAATCGGTCATCCTTTGGCTTCCCTGCAATGTGTTGCCTCTATTGATTTATGTGCATGTATATGTATATGTGAATGTACAGAGTCGTTCAAAGCATGCGCTTAACAAGTCAGCAACACATTGGTGTCCCATGGAAGGATGTTTCATATTGTGTACACGAGGGTGGGGTTGGTGAGAGAGTCGAGTATAGGGAAATAATTCAAGATAGTGCTGGGGGTAGGGCATGATTAAATGAGTTGTTAAGGGGACAGTAATGTATTAATTGAAGAGATTAACATTTGTTTGCCTTGTTTTACTTTATTTGATCACATCCCTTTCCCTTCGGTCACTGCTCTTTCCACCATAAATGAACACTTTTCTAGCTTTTGAAAATGAAGACCGCGATTGAAGTGCTCATAGTCTGTTTTGATTCTTCTTGTGATGCGTGAGCAGGCACCGTGCTACCGCCCTACGTTAGAACCTGCCGATTCATTAAGTGGTTGTGTTGGTACAAATAAAGCTGACATCGCTGCACAATTGTGCACAAACATGCTTGGGCTACATGCCAGGAAATCCCAAGCTGCCCTTCTCTGTAAACCCTTACCTCTCCCACACCGAGGTAAGCAAGCACAGCACCACTACAGATACTATTAGCGGTCCATCTCCAAAAGAAAAACACTAAAATACTAACAATGCAAAAATTGTAAAAACGAGAATTTTTTTTATCGGTCTGCAACAGCCCCCACCCCGTCCCCAGGCCCAGGGGTGAAAGGTTTTGTGGAGGAAGGGCAGCAAGGATGAGGGGTGTGCCATGCAGACTGTCCTACTGTACCATTCTCAGTCTTATGAAAAGGCACCTGCTGAAAAAGTGACTATCTGATGCCTAGCTAATTCCAAGACACCCAATGTATGAAGCGGGAACAGGTGGAGGTATTTGTATGTGGGAGGTCTACAGATACTAGTTGTACTGAAAACCATTTAACTGTGAACGAAGGACTTAGGTAGCAGGGAATTGTGGGGGAAGGAGCATAGTGACAAAGGTGGGTGTGTGGTGGCGATGCTGAAAAGACGGCACATGAGTTCCCTCAACTCAACGTGGAACGGAGGAATACGTACTAATGAGAGAGGGTGCAGGTGCATCAAGTGGCTCACTCTCATCAGTCTCCACATGGAACTGGGAAACCTAGTCTCAACTTCATCTTGCTGCAGGTAAAACAAAATTATGGAACCCTTAAACATCTATTGCATATTCCTTATTGTGTGACACAAACATAGGACAGCTATTGTGCACAAGTACTGCATTAAGTTATTGTATACCCTATATGTAGCTAATGACTTTTGGCCATAAAAGAGGGGATCTCTGCACCCCTACTTGGATTTACATTGCACCTTCAAATATAATTAATTTTGACCGCTTTTTGGAGAGTTGAGCTTTCCAGAGGCCTCTGCCAGTCAGTTGAAGATTGAGTGTTCCAAGGCATAGGCAAGCTCTGCTCCCTAACCACTCCCAGTACACATTGGGGGTGACCTGCTGCTAGAGGAAGGCCTGCTTCTCTGTCAGCTACACTGGTACCCAGGACCTCACTAGAGGTGAAGGACCCCTGCTGGTGTTTGCCAGCCTCCCCAGTGTTGGGGGAACAGGAACACGGACCATATCATGCCCTTGAATTAGGACTCATAGCATCCTGAGTGCCAGAATAGCCAGGATCCCTATTTTTTACTGCCAAATCTTTTGAAGCCACCTATGTACCATGTTCACCAACATTCAAAACAGCAGGACAAGCTGGTGCTGCTTTTGGCACACTCATGATCTTTGAACCACTGTCGCTGCATCTTCGAAACAGTTTGTTGCCGTACCGTACCAGCTGAGTGAATCATTGCCTCAGCTTTAACAAGACTCTTTCTTCATCAGAAAGAATTTGACCCGTTGTGTCTCGACCAAGCACCTCGAGTTTCCAGCATCTTGATCTTCGACCTGTGATTGAACATCAAACTGAAACTGATGGTCCCATCGACTTGCTTCATGAGAGAACTGCATCAAATAGCAACAAGCTGCACTTTGAACCCGTCTCAATGCCTGCTCCCCGCACGTTTTCCATGACTCACTGCAGCTGACCCTGATTTAAAATGCTCGAACAACGAGAAACATATGCTTTTGCAACATTGAAATACCTATTGCCTTTTCCCTCACTGCTAAGTATCCCAAGTACTTGCATCTTTACATTGTTCATTTTTCTGTCTTCCTCTACAGTAGTGGTGGGTTTTTGGTAGTATTTTACCAGTTAGCTGTACATTGGTGTATTTAATCAAAGTATATATTGTTGTACTTTGCTGTTCGGGTTGCTACTGGATAACATTCAAATCTTTCTGAGAGTAAAGCCTTCCCTCAGCCCACATTTGCTGTAAAGGCAAAGGATGTACATGTGTTAGCTTTGCTTGTTTCACCTTTATGACTGGAAACACTCTTGTTATGTAAACGTATGAATGCTGGGTGGGCTGTTCAGCTACTTCTCATCCTTTTACTCTTACAGGGCACATGTCATTTTGTCACACAGACATGTTATTGGAGGAGTGAGGAGGGAAAGAGACACCTTGGGAGGGTGCAGCACCATAACCCCACAGGACGAGAGAGAGAGAGAGAGAGAGTCAGAGAGAGAGTGACTAGAACAGAGTGATGCCAGAGGACCACAATGGGCTATCCAAGCCTGTTTACAGAATGCCAGCAACTAGAGCATTGCAACAACGCAATTCGTATGCTTGTAATTCTACACTGTGGCAATAGTAGGGGTCTACACATTGTAATTGTGGAAGTGTGTCTCTTCTACACAGTGGGTGTGTTCCTGAAAACATTTGCGGTTGTGCAGTATCTCATCCATGAGCATGCAGCTACATTATTTGAATGTGTGCTCCTTTTCCAGTGTGAGAAAACGCATTGTGAATGTGCTCCCTTTCTGTACCATGAGAGTGTGGTTAAACATGTATGAAGTACGAGATTTTTCCAATATGGTTCTGCACCTCTTCTGCCTGTTGGAGTAGAGCTGAAATGTGTGTGCGTGCCTTCTTTGGGACTACTTTGAGGCAGTTGGGATGCTCAATTGTTGCCTCTTAATTATGCCGCCTAAAAGCACTTACTCTTGCAAACACCTCTCCAGTTCAATCTGCAGATTGTCACTGTGTCTTCAAATATCGCCTTTTTAAGTGATGCCAATTTCATTTTATGGTCAGAGTAAAGACATCAAGCAACATCAGATATTGAATGTCTTCTCACATGCCTTTAAGTGTGAATAATTACACACGTTTCACAACAGCTGCTCAATGTATCGAGGTTCTGTCGTCATTCGGGGCAGACTACTCAGAAAGATAATCAGTGGCATTAGCTTGCAAGTGGTGCAAGCTATGGCGCAGATGGACGATGACCACCACAAAGTCTCGCAGCAGAGAACGCACGTTACAAGTGCTGTCACTGACTTGGCATTGTCCAACCCTAAGACAGTGGATGTTATTTACCGTTTGTGTCTAATTGATGTTGAATGGCAATGGGTCAGCAGGGATAGTTTCTGCTTGAGTTTTGGCAGCTTGTGGTGACCTGAAAACTTTGAAACGAATTTCTGGCATTATATGACGGTCTGAAATTCAAATAGATGTTGTTTTGCACTGGATACACGTTATCAACAGATGAACTATATCTGAAAAAAACCTGTCACCACAAGTTCTAAATACTGTGAAAAGCAAAATACATGCACTGAGCTCCCCTGCTGGAGCTGTTGACCACTACTACAAAGCCCATGGCAGGCCCTCAGGGGATAAGCCATCCTGGCACCACCTGCCCCACCACACATAAAATTCGTGAACATTGTGGGCGGTGTTGCCAAATCTTGCATACACTAAATGGCTTGATGAGCAACATGTCCGGCCTGAAACTCCGCTGGTTGCCTGGCAATAGAAGAGAAGGTACCAAGCACACTTCTACATCCATGTAGTCATTGAGGTTTCCTCTGGTCCATGTATCAATGCCATAGTGAAATTGACTTTTCTGACCTCCCATCCTGCTCAATGCATTTCCCACCCAAATGCATTCAGCTATGTTTTCAAGCATTGTTGATATACAACATGCCTTTGGTGATACAATCACTTTAAGACACCTCAAAAAGAGGAGCCATGGATGGAGTGGCTGTTTGAGGTGTCATAACTGGGACAGCTAGGGAGTGAGGGGACTGACTACTCAAAGAATTCAAACATTCCATATCAGGTAAGTGCAAGATGGGGGGAGTGCAGAACATAAGCATAGGTAAAAGTGTGTCAGAGGGGCAGGAAAAAAGGGTGAGTTCGAGAGTATAAAATGAAGGCATATGTGTTGGTAAAAGTGTTCTATATGGGAAAAAACTGATGGGCATTTTTGCAAGACAGAGTATCAATGACCATTCAGTTAGTGCTTACTGGTGTCGCCTGCATTATGGGCCAGTGGAGAAAATAACTTCTTCTACACATATGGAAGGACTTATTTGTCATGAAACCGATGAGCATCCATGTGTACAACAGTAACTCTGACTGGGAGTTTGCCAATGAGAATCAGAAATTGGTCATTGCACTCTAAAATGATTGTTTCCAAACAAAATGTAACGGTGCTGTGATCCCCACCCTCCCTTTGCTGCTTCTTTCCCATTCTTGCAGCCTATCACTGCACTGCGTGTATCGGAATAGCAGAGCCAGCACAGCCTCATCCTGCACACCCTCTTCTTTAGGATCATTGTCGGCGATAGTGAATCCTGCTCTGCCAGCCACCTCATTCTTTCCAGAAGCTTCATGAGAACAAAGATGACAATTCAGTAAGTGTGATGCTGGCAGATGATGTAAGTAAACGCTTTGACAGAGGATTTCATTTGAACCCTGCTTTATCCCACCAGCATAATATGCCCTTCCCCAATCCCCAAAGGACGAGTATGCTCCTCCTTTTTTTATAGACTTGCATAATAGCCTGGCAGTGAAGGGGTTAATAACAAACAATTGTTTCCTCCAGTGTTGCAGCTGGTGCCACTGGATTGAGTAACCTGATGGCAAGCTACCTTGTAAAAAACTGCATGGCACATTGTCTGGACCCAGCTCTAATCACCCCCACGTGGCCGAATGGGAAACCCTCTTATGAGGATGGCCACCACCCTCATCCCCCACCCCCAAGTATGATGAAGGACACATTAAGCAGTGCCCACACCTGAAGATACTGCAAACATTTCTATTTATCCTTTACCCTAACCCAGGAAGGTTGAAAGACTCTTCCTCATTTCACATTTTTAGGTATCGTTTTTGCAAGCAACAGATACACGCCTCTCGTTCTCTTAATTATTTGGGGCTGTTTATGTACTATGTACTTGTTTTTATACTTTTGTTTCTCAAAATCAGCTACCCATTTACCAATTTACCAGTATAAACTCCCTCTCACTAGGCATGGGTGAAAACGTTCAAGCAGAACTCAAATCTTGGGTTCAAGCAGGTTTTCATTTTTTAGCTTTTTTGAATCTTTAGGAAAATAGTTTCAGCTTAGAACTAGAGCGGTAGCTCATATATTTGTTTAGCTAATGAAGGGAATCTGTGCAGCTAGTTTGGATTAGTACATGTTTAGGTTCAAATATATGTAAATTGATATTGGAGAATGACTAGTGCCAGGCAATTAAAGCAGAATTGGGGTTGGGGAGTGCACATGATTTCTGGGTGGAGGTGACGTACGCCAAATGAGCGAGAACACACCTCGGTTCTTTTCAGAGGGGGAGCTGAGTGCACCATTTACCGAGCCACATGCTGGGGGATGGCAGAGGAAAAGGCCAAAGCAGTCTTAGACACACATGTTATTTGTTGATGGAGAAGAAGGCCAACAGAGTGAAAACACCAGACGTGTTTGTATATGTGGAGAAAGTCAAAACCATGTTAGGCACGCGTGTCATTTATTAGTGCAGGAACAGGACAAAACAAAATAAGCCATATATGGGTTTTGCTTGCAGGGAAAGTGAACACAGTATTATGCCCACATGTCTTTATTTGGTGTAGGGGAAGGCAGAGCACTGATAGACACGTGTCTTTTTTGTTGGTGGAGAAGGCCGAAGCAGTATTTGTCACACGTCACTTGTATTGGTGGAGGGCCAAGCCAACCAGTGTTAGGCTCGTGTCTCTTATATCGGCAGAGATACCCAAAGCACTGGCAGACACAGGTGCATTTTATAGACACAGATGGTCAAAGCCGTGTTAGATATATATGTCTTTTGTTAGCAAAAGAGAAGGCCAAATTCTGACAGAATCCTATATGTGTTGTAAAGATGGAAATGGCACCCATGCCTTTTATTGCCACAGCAGTGTGAGGTACAGATGACGTTTTGATAAAGCAAAATGTCAAAACAGTGTTAGGCACACATATCTTGTCTTGTTTGAGAAGGCCAACATGGTGTTAGGCAACTATTTAGTTTGTTGGTGGAGGAGAAACACTATGCATTCTTAGTCACAGGGACCCTTTGTTGTCAGGAAATGAATGCTAAAGCATTGAGAACCCCAGAACATTTAAAGGTGGAGAAAGAGAAAGCATTCTTAAACATATGTGTGTTCTGTTGCTGTAGGAGAAAAACAAAGTAGTAACAACCATAGAGGGGTTTCAAATAAAGAGACACAGGAAGTAATGTTAGACACACAATTCTTTAGTTGATGGACCAGAAGGACAGAGCATTGTTAGCCATCTGTGTTTTTGTGGTGAGGAAGTCCATAGCGGTTTTAGGCACAGATGTGTTTCGTTGGCGGAGGAGAAGGCTAAATCATTGAGACCCCATTAATGGGGTTCATTGATGGAGGGGAAGGCCAAAGCATTGCCTTCATCATCAACAAATAGCTTTATTCGACAGAAGTCATACAACCAATAACAAGACAAATACAACACATTCATTATATTGTATTCATTAATACAACGTTCTAGAATAGGCTAAAATACAAAAATGGATCTGTTCAGCAGTTAAGAAATTCTGTGGTACTACATTTAAAATGTTTGCCCAGAGTGTGTTAATGAGGCCAAGAAAAGCGTGCTCTATTACTGGGGTAAAAGCGATTGTGTTCCTGATAAGCCATGCTCTCTGTATAAATTTGGACACTGCAAACAAATGATTGAGCATTTTTCTGTAGATTTACACAGGTGCATAGCATTAAATATATATGGCAAGTATTATGCTCACGCAGTAAGGGTTTGAGATACGGATCTCTAGGTTTGGTATAACCTTGATAACAGAACAGAAAACGTATAACATTTTCATTGGGGTCCTGGCAGAGTGGACAGGCAGGTGAAGGAGTCATGTTCCATGCAAATGTTAGATAAGCAAGGTCTATTGTGCCTATTCTAAATCCTATATATAAGGATCTTGTAAGGGCAGGTTGGACCCGATCGAGGCATCTGATATCCAGGTCATGCTTATTGGCGCAGTAAGTTGGCCCTAGTTGACCAGTATTTCAGTATGCCAGCGCTCTCCTCACCAATAGTGGGATGGGTACTTGTTGAATTTTTAGCTTTATGTTACTGGTTATAGCATCAGTCCTAGTCCACAGTTAAGGCTGTCCGAAGGATATCAAGGTGTTTTTTTTTTATATGCCTACACCATGGCAAGTTTTCTCCCCCTTCCTGTGTTAACACATCTCCCACAGTGTCGTTATACTTCTCCAACCAGGTTCTCCAGCACATTTCAATATTGCACTAGTACCCCTTTCTAATTTAATATTAGATTTTCCTAGTTGATCACTCCAATTTCCGGTAGCTATGAATCTTATGCCTTTGTAATCACATCTTTTAACTTGTTCATTATGAGACCCCGCTTCAGGGTAGTTGTAATTAAAAAATGTTTTGTTTGGTGCAGTAGATGAAATACAATGAACACAAAGAGATTCCGGATCACTACGTCAAGCCAGGAAGTGTGTGGCGTCCGACCTATACCCGGATGGTCTAAATTACAAAATGTAAATAAATAGTGGAGCCTAACAGGGGGAATACCTGTGTGCGTTTGGCACGCAGCTTTGGCTTTTTCCCCAGTGTTTAACTAAAAAACCTCTGAATATTCATACGCGTTCCATGCTTACAGATTTATGGATAAAGTGAATGACGCAGTACAGATGAATGGTTGCGCCTTTGCCATAACCAAGCCTCGTTAAGAATGCACCCTACTGAAGAGGGCCTGTACACCATTTAGCGATCGAGGTATGTCCTTTTGTGGGTGCTGTGTAAGACTGAACTATGTGGGAGCAAGTAGTGCTCTCTGAGACTATGTGACCCCTAAATTAATACAGACCATTTTCTGACTGATGGTATTACAGGTGGATTAGAAGTGGGATCACACACCACGATTCTGATACCCTCTCCACCAGTGGCTGCCAGAAATCCCCCACAGGTAATTGTATCGGGGTGGGGAGTGAAATCGTTGGCAGGCTAAAGTCCTGCCAATCCTAAAAAAGACAAGCATTAAGTGTTTATGAGAGCCCTGTCTTTTCTTTTTCTTTGACAGTGAGGAGGAGGGGATTATGGAGGAAGCAATTTCCTTAAGTAAAAGCTGGATAATTTAGCTTGTTGAGAAGTGACAGAATGATTAGCTCCTGAAGAAACTTCTCCATTAAAGGTTTAGAAATTAAACATGTTGAGAAGAAGGAGAGGGCAGACAAATAGTTCATTCTCCCCATCCTATTTTACAGCATTGATTTAACTGTAGATAGGAAACAGAATTAGTCACTCCATTTTTTATGCAATTAGTTACTGTATTTTGTAGGTGTTTTTACACGTTGTGTTTATGTGTTGTTTTTTTGAATTGCACAGAATGAATTGGTACCTAATTATGTGTCATCACTGAATCATATGAATTGTGGAACAGAATATTTGTATTGTAGAATGAAATAGGGTTTGCAAAGGTAGCGGGCGCCCCTCTCTTGATAGAACAAGGCTTGATAACCTGTTCAGTGGTTATTAACCACTTGAGAGTTCGCAGCCACTGCTTTTACTCACTGTGCCTTTCACAGATGGGAAATATCCATTTGCATATCAGTCTTTGTCCTGCCCAGGGGCAGTCCAGCACCGAAATGCAATGGCAATTCCAACCTGAACGAGAGTGCCACCAGCAACCCCATACACGTGTTTCACCCTTGTTGGGGATCATCAGTGAGGTGAAGCTGATGCCTCTCTAAGCACAGTGAGAGGGAGACCACGTCTGGTTGCCCCCAGGAGACCTAGGGTTACCAATCCCAGGTTCCTTGAAATTTGGTTTGCAAAGGTAGCGGGCGCCCCTCTCTCGATAGAACAGTCTTTGTCCTGCCCAGGGGCACTGTTCATGCCCAACAAGGCTGAAACACGTGTATGGGGTTGCTGATGGTGCTCTTGTTCAGAGAGGAATTGCCATAGGATTTCGGTGCTGGACTGCCCTTGTGGGCGGGACAAAGACTGATATGCAAATGGATATTTCCCATCTGTGAAGGTAAAGTGAGCAAAAAGCAATGGCTGCGAACTCTCAATGTGGTTAATAACCACTGAAGAGGTTATCATGCCTTGTTCTTTCGAGAGAGGGGCACCTGCTACCTTTTTTGTATTTTTGAAAGGAACTTGGGGTTGGTCACCCTAGGTTACCTGGGGCAACCAGACGTGGACTCCCTGCTCACTGTGCTTAGAGAGGCTCAGCTTCACCTCACTGATGATGCCCAACAAGGCTGAAACACGTGTATGGGGTTGCTGATGGTGCTCTTGTTCAGAGAGGAATTGCCATAGGATTTCGGTGCTGGACTGCCCTTGTGGGCGGGACAAAGACTGATATTCAAATTGATATTTCCCATCTGTGAAGGTACAGTGAGCAAAAAGCAATGGCTGCAAACTCTCAATGTGGTTAATAACCACTGAACAGATAATCATGCCTTGTTCTTTCGAGAGAGGGGCGCCTGCTACCTTTTTTGTATTTTTGAAAGGAACTTGGGGTTGGTCACCCTAGGTTACCTGGGGGCAAGCAGACGTGGACTCCCTGCTCACTGTGCTTAGAGAGGCTCAGCTTCACCTCACTGATGATGCCCAACAAGGCTGAAACACGTGTATGGGGTTGCTGATGGTACTCTTGTTCAGAGAGGAATTGCCATAGCATTTCAGTGCTGGACTGCCCTTGTGGGCGGGACAAAGACTGATATGCAAATGGATATTTCCCATCTGTGAAGGTACAGTGAGCAAAAAGCAATGGCTGCGAACTCTCAATGTGGTTAAGAACCACTGAACAGGTTATCATGCCTTGTTCTTTCGAGAGAGGGGCACCTGCTACCTTTTTTGTATTTTTGAAAGGAACTTGGGGTTGGTCACCCTAGTTTACCTGGGGCAACCAGACGTGGACTCCCTGCTCACTGTGCTTAGAGAGGCTCAGCTTCACCTCACTGATGATGCCCAACAAGGCTGAAACACGTGCATGGGGTTGCTGATGGTACTCTTGTTCAGAGAGGAATTGCCATAGCATTTCGGTGCTGGACTGCCCTTGTGGGCGGGACAAAGACTGATATGCAAATGGATATTTCCCATCTGTGAAGGTACAGTGAGCAAAAAGCAATGGCTGTGAACTCTCAATGTGGTTAATAACCACTGAACAGGTTATCATGCCTTGTTCTTTCGAGAAAGGGGCGCCTGCTACCTTTTTTGTATTTTTGAAAGGAACTTGGGGTTGGTCACCCTAGGTTACCTGGGGGCAACCAGACGTGGACTCCCTGCTCACTGTGCTCAGAGAGGCACAGCTCCACCTCACTGATGAGGCCCAACAAGGCTAAAACACGTGTATGGGGTTGCTGATGGTACTCTTGTTCAGAGAGGAATTGCCATAGCATTTCGGTGCTGGACTGCCCTTGTGGGCGGGACAAAGACTGATATGGAAATGAATATTTCCCATCTGTGAAGGTACAGTGAGCAAAAAGCAATGGCTGCGAACTCTCAATGTGCTTAATAACCACTGAACAGGTTATCATGCCTTGTTCTTTCGAGAGAGGGGCACCTGCTACCTTTTTTGTAGAATGAAATAGGACTACACTATGTGCTATTATTGCATTATATAAACTGTTGATGATACTGAGTATTTTTGTGAATAAAATTTAAATTGAATTATTTTTAAACCCTTTATGGTGTTGTCATCTGTGATGCACCTTTATTTTTTTGGATGGATTGCAAGTGTTTAGGTTCAGAATCCTCCCCTTCACTAAAAGGAAAAGCCGGGACAGAGTCCCTTTTGCAGTAGATGAAATAGCATACATTTAGTTTTTCTTACATTATTTGCAAGACCATTATTTTTACAACTTTATTGAACAAAAAATGGTTGCTTATTTAGGCCCATGGGTGTCAGCGATATTAAGATGGTGTCATCCATGAACAATTAAAGAGGTACCATCTCTAAATCTAGTCTGGGGGCCTCTGATTGCACAGATATAAGAGTGGTGATACAGTAGGGGTGCAGTAGTGTCCCTTGAAGTTGCAGTGACATTTTTCTTTGATATCAAGGGATAAACTCTGTATGACTCCTAAAAGACAGCTCAGTGCACCAACCTCTGAAAAAGCTTTCTCAGAGTTTCGCTCTGGGTACTCCATCGAAGGCTGCTTTTACATCTATAAAAAATATGTATTTTTATATCAAAACATAGAGTCTGAAGGATTGCTCTGCTATGCTTTGCTCATATTGGAATCCATCTTGTGAGTGATTTATTGCCTTATGTTGTGATGCCCAGGAAGACAACTGCGATAGCACTGCCTTGGCGTAGATCCTTCCAGCCATATCTAGCAGAGGGATAGTCCCATAATTGGCACTGTGAGACCCACATGTCTTTATATTAGCATAGGAGAAAGCAAAACAATGTTAGGTTTAAGTGTCTTTTGCTGGCAGAGGTCACAGTATTGTTAATCACACATGCTTTTAGTTGGTGGCAAAGAAGGGCAAAACAGTTTTAGGCAAACCTGACGTTTTTTGGCAAAGAAAAGGCAAATATATGGTATGCAGATATGAGGTTTGTTGGTGAATGAGAAGTCAAAACCAGCCTAATTCCTTGTATTTTGTTTAAGGTCAAAAGCAGTGTTAGGCACACGTCTTTTATTGTTGGAGGAGAAGGTCAAAGCAGTGTTAGGTGCACATTCCCTTTGCTGCCAGAGGAGAAGGCAAAAGCAGTGTTAGACACACATTTCTTTTATTGTTGGAGGAGAAGGTCAAAGCAGTGTTAGGTGCACATTCCCTTTTCTGCCAGAGGAGAAGGCAAAAGCAGTGTTAGACACACATTTCTTTTATTGTTGGAGGAGGAGGTCAAAAGACTCTCAGACCCGTGTGCCATTTATTAGCTGAGATGTTCAAAGCAGTGATAGTCACATATATTCCTTTTGTTGGAAGAGCAGAAGGCCAAAGCAACGAGAACGCAATGCGTAATTCAGATTTACAAGGCCAAAACACATAGATGCATAGGTCTTTTTCCTGGTGGAGGAGGAGGCCAAAGCAGTGTTAGGAACACAAGTCTTTTGTTGGAAGCAGCCAGAGCCGTTGTAGGCACGTACATGTGATTCTTGTTTGTGGAAAAATACAAAGCAAAGTTAAGCCCTGTGACTTTATTTGGCAGAGAAGGAATACAAAGCAGAGTTATGCAAACCGTCTTTTATTGGAGGAGCAGAAGGCCAAACAATGTTTGCACATTTTTCTTTTATTGGCGGACAAGGACAAAGTGTGACGTGGAAAATATATCTTTTTTTTGGTGGAGGAGTAGGCCAGCATTCTTAGGTAAAAGTGTATTCTGCTGGCGGAGCAGGCCAAAGTAGTTTTAGACACATGTGTCTTTCGATGGCAGAAGAGACGTCCAAAACAGTGTTATGAAAACAAGTATTTTGTTTACAGAGGTGAAAGAAAAAGCAGAGTAAGCAAACATGTATTTTGTTGCTAGAGAAGCCTTTTGTTGGAAAAAGAAAAGTCCTAAACAGTGTTAGGAACACATGTCTTTAGATGGCAAACAAATGGCCCAGGCAATCTTAAGCACGTGTGTCTTTAGTTGGGATAGGAGACACAAACAAAGCAAAATCATGAAAATATGTCTTTTGTTGCTGGATGAGAAAGTCAATAACTGTTAGATGCCCATTTCTTTTGCTGATGGCGGAGGCCAAGGCATTGCTAGGCACACGGCTTTTGATAGCAGAGGAGAACGCCCTGGCAGTGTGAATCACACGTGTGCTTTGTATGCAGAAAATGCAATATCCTTGCTAGAAAAGAATATCTTTTGTTGGGAGAACAGAAGGCCAAAGCAGGCGCAAGTAACCTAAAGGTGGAGGATGATAAAGCAATGTTAGGCACACATCTCTTTTTTTGGTGGAGGAAAGGTCAAAGCAGTGTTAGGCAGACATGTCTATTTTCGGTAGAGGAGAAGGTGGAGCAGTGTTAGGTAAATATGTACTTCTATTGACAGAGGTGTAGGCTAAACCAATGTTGACAAAAGAGAAGGCAGAAGCTGTAATAGGAAGACCAGCCTTTATTTGGAACAGGAGATGGAAGAAGTAGTGTTATGCATACTTACCTTTTGTTTCTGGAGACGGCCCAGGTAGTGTATGATAATGATTTGATAGGTTATTCATAACACGCTTAATACCCAGAGGTTTCTAAGCGCGGACCCAGGGATCGAATCAGTGGTGCTGCGTGTCTTGCTTCCAAAGCGAGCACGTTGCCCCTGAGATATCCTCCCGAGACAAATAGGCATACATGTATTTTCTCACTGGAGGAAAATCATAGGCAGTGCTAGGCACTGATGTCTTTTGTCCCTGGAACAAAAGGCCAAATAAGTGTTTGCCACAGGCTCCTTTTGTTGTCGAGAAGGCCACAGCAATGAGAACCGCACATGTCTAAATAGTAGAAGGAATTCAAAATAGTCTTAGCTGCATATGTCATTTCTTGGTGGAGAAGGTGAAAGCAGTCTTAGGCACAGATGTCTTTTGTTGGAGGAGGAGGCCAAAACAGTGGGACTCCAGTGACTGTTTTAAAGGCAGATTAGGCCAAAGCAGTTTTAGGCACAAGTATGTTTTTTTTATTAGGTAGAGGAAAAGGCAAAAGAAGTGTAAGGCGCTCTGTATCTTGTTGTTTAAGGAGAAGGCCAAAGCACTGTTAGGCCCAAATGGCTTTTCTTGGCAGAGAAAACCAAAGCACTGAAAAGCATGCATATATCTTGTTAGCAAAAGAGAAGCCTAAAGCATTGTTAGGAACACATTCCTTCAGATGAGTTGGGGAATAAAAAAGCATGTTAGGCACACATGTCTTTTTTTGCTGGCAAAGACCCAGGTATTGTTAGGCCCCTGTGTCTTAAAGGAACATTATATCAATGTTAGGC
Source organism: Ambystoma mexicanum (assembly GCF_040938575.1). Classification (NCBI taxonomy): domain Eukaryota; kingdom Metazoa; phylum Chordata; class Amphibia; order Caudata; family Ambystomatidae; genus Ambystoma; species Ambystoma mexicanum. The sequence goes on from NC_090939.1 coordinate 530,774,372, forward strand.
ATTTGTGTATTATGTTGGTAGAGTAGCAGGCCAAATCATTGTTAGCCATGTGTGCCTTTATTTGCATAAAAGGCCATCACATAGAGAAACCTACCATTTTTCATAGTTGAAAGAAGTCATTGGTGTCTTAGCCCCATGTCTCTTTTGTTGGCAGAGAAAGCTAAAGCAGTCCTAGGCTTTTGTTGAAAGAAACGGTTGGATCACTAAGACTCCTGTTTATATTTTATAGGTGGAAAAGGCCAAAGCAGTGTAAGGCACAACCATATTTTGTTGTTGAAGGAGATAATCAAAGCAATGTTAGGCACAGATGTCTACTCTTGTAGGACGTGATGGTGAATGCAGTGTTAGGTGCACATGTCTTTTGTTGGCAGAGGAGGAGGCCAAAGCAGTGGCAGTGAGACATGTTATTTTACTGGAGAAGGCCAACGTTGGGTATGCAACATATGTCTGTTGTTATCAGAAGAGAACGCTCAATCAGTATTATGTCCACGTGTCTTTTCACGGAAGAAAAAGTAGAAGCAGTGTTGGGCATTATTGTCTTTTGTTGGCAAAGGAGAAACCCAAAGCAATGTTTAGCCAGTTTGTGTTGTGGATTAGAAGGCCAAAGTAGTGTTAGGGATGTGTAAATTGTTTTGGTGGAGTAGAATGTTAAAGCATTGACATTGTAGGTGAAGGAGAAGGCCAAAGCAGTATTAAGCGCACATTTCTATTTTTGGCAGAAAATACAGGCAAAGCTGTTCTAGGCACACACTTCTTTTATTGGAACAGGAGAAGGACAAATCGGTGTTAAGTAAATGTGTTGTTTTTTGGCAGAGATTTTCGAAGGATTGTAAGTCAGAAAATACATTTGTTGGAAGGGGAGATAGCCAAAGTCTAAGGCACATGTGTCTTGTTGACAGGGGGGAAGGCCACAGTTGTGTTAGGTGCACATGTCTTTTTTTTTGCTGGAGAAGACCCAGGTAGTGCTATGCACCTGGTTCTTTTCCTGGTGAAGGAACATGATATCAGTTTTAGTCTCTTGTGTATATTATTAGTAGAGAGGAAGACAAAATCAGTGTTAGCCATGGGTGTCTTATTTGCAAAAGAGCCCAACACATAAAGAAGCCCACATGCCTTTTTATAGTTCAAGAAGTCATCATAGTCTTAGCCACATGTCTCTTGTTGGTAGAGAAAGCTAAAGCGAGCTTAAGAACACCTGACTTTTGATGAAGGAAAAGGTCAAAGCAGTGCGACCCATGTGTATGTTTTATAGGTAGATAAGACCAAAGCAGCATAAGGCACAACTTATGCACATACGCCTTTTCTTGTTGGACGTGAAGGTGAATTCAGTGTTGGGCACACATGTCTTTTGTTGGCAGAGGAGGAGGCCAAAGCAATGTTAGTGAGACATGTTTTGTACTGGGGAAACCCAAAGTAGGGTATGTAACATGTGTCTACTGTTGTCAGAAGAGATCAACAAATCAGAATTATGTCCATGTGTCTTTTCATGGCAGAAAAGGTAGAAACAGTGTTAGACATTCTTGTCTTTTATTGGCAAAGGAGAAGCCCAAATCAATGTTTAGCCAGTTTGTGCTGTGGATTAGAAGGCCAACTCAGTGTAGGAATTTGTGTATTTTGTTGGTGGAGTAGAATGTTAATGGAGTAACTTTTGTAGGTGAAGGAGAAGGCCAAAACAATGTCAAGGGCACTTTCCTATTTATGGCAGAATATACAGGCAAAGCTGTTAATTAATTTATTTATTTTTGCATTTATAGCTGAGCACAAAACCCTCAGGCATCTAGGCGCTAGCTACAGTAAGTGCAAAGTGAACAGTCAAAGTGTAAAACCACGCATAAGGGTTCCAAAATATGGGAGGATTTTGAAGGAATTCACTGGCAGCGCCACACCTTGTGGTACGGGGGTCTACAGCAAATATACAGAGATCATAAAGACAACTTTGGCAAGGGTGCACACACTGGCAAAGCCACGCCTCCTGGTATGGGTTCTACTTCTGGTAAAGCCACACCTTATGGTAAAGGGAACTACTTCAGGTGTACAGGTGAACATGTAGACAACTTTGGTAAGGGTGCACAATCTGGCAAAAACACGCCTCATGTTGCAGGGGCTATTACAGGTGTACAGATGAACATAAAGACAACTTTGGTAAGGGAGCCCAACCTGGCAAAGCCACGCCTCGTGGTACGGGTGCTACTGCAGGTGTACAGGTGAATATACAGACAACTTTGGCAAGGGTGCACAATCTGGCAAAGCCACGCCTCATGGTATGGTGGGCTATTTAGGTGAACAGGTGAACATAAAGAGAACTTTCATAAGTGTGCACAATCTGGCAAAGCCGCGCATCATGGTACGTGGTGCTACTGCAGTTATGCAGGTGATCGTAAGACTACTTTCGTAAGAGGGCACAATCTGGCAAAGCTGCACCTCATGGTACGTGGTGCTACTGCAGTTATGCAGGTGAGCATAAGGCAACTTTCGTAAGGGTGCACAGTTGGGCAAAGCCATGCCTCATGGTACGTGGTGCTACTGCAGTTATGCAGGTGACCATAAGACTACTTTCGTAAAAGGGCACAATCTGGCAAAGCCACGGCTCATGGTACGGTGGCTACTTCAGGTGTACAGGTGAATATATAGACAACTGTGGTATGGTTGCACAACCTGGCAAAGCCACGCCTCATGGTATGGTGGGCTACTTTAGGTGTACAGGTGAACATAAAGGCAACTTACGTAAGTGTGCACAATCTGGCAAAGGTGCTCATCATGGTATGTGTGCTACTGCAGTTATGTAGGTGAGCATAAAACAACTTTCGTAAGGGTGTACAGTCGGGCAAAGCCACACCTCATGGTACATGGTGCTACTGCAGTTATGCAGGTGAGTATAAGACAACTTTGCTAAGAGGGCACAATCTGGCAAAGCCATGCCTCATGGTACGGAGAGTTGCTGCAGTTATGCAGGTGAACATAAGACAATTTTGCTAAGGGTGCATGAACATTAGATCACTTGAGGAGTAACAAAGGCGGCAGTAAAGATTGTGAGTAGTCATAGGATAGTGCAGTGTGAAAATGACATTATTGATGCAAGCTAAGGGCTACATACAATGGATTGTGAGCAGGCAGCGTAAAAATAACGTCTGAGGGCTACATTAGAGGATAATGAGTAGGGGAGGCACACATGGGTGGGGAGCATTAGAGGTACGGTAACATGTGCCAGCAGAGCAGCAACACAGAAGCTTGTGTACTACATAATAAATCACAAGGGCCAATCCGTTCTAGGAACACATGTCTTTTATTGTCACAGGAGAAGGACACAGCAGTGTTCAGTACATGTGTTGTTTTGTGGCAGAGAATGTCAAAGGATTGTAAGTCACACATGTATTTTGCTGGAAGGGGAGATAGCCAAAGTATAAGCACATATGTCTTTTGTGGGCAATGGGCCAGGCCAAAACCGAGATACGCACACATGTATTTGTTTGCATAGATGAAGGAGAAATCAATGTTATGCACTTGCATCTTTTCTTGCAAAGGCCAAAGAGGGGTTAGCCGCACAAGTCTTTCTTTGGCAAAGAAGAAGGACAAAGCAGAGTTATACACACAAACCTGTCCTTGGTGAAGAAGGGCAGAACATTCTTAGTCACCCATTTCTTTTGTTTGCAGAGGAGAAGTTCAAAGCAGTGAATTTTATTGGCAGAAGAGAAGGCCAAAACAGTGTTAGCCGCATCTGTCTTTTGTTGGCGGAGAAGGTAAAAGCAATGTTATGCCCTTTGTTCACAGAAGTGAAGGCCACAGCAAATAGAGCCCCCCAGTATTTTATAGGTGGATAAGGCCAAAACATTGTTCTGCACAAGTTCCATTTATTGGTAGAGGAGAAGACCAAAGCAATTTTAGGAACACAACTCTTTTGTTGGAGGAGTAGATCAAGTTAGTGTTTGGCACACATGTTATGTTATCCTGTAGGAGTAGGCCAAAGGAGTGTTAGGCAGACCAATATTTTGTTTTTGGAGAATAAGTGATAGCAGTGTTAGGCACATCTGCCTTTTTTGTCAGCGAAGGCCATAGTAATGTTGGGCACATGTGCCTTTTATTGGCAAAGGAGGAGGCCAAAGCAGTATTCGGTAGATATGTGTTTATTTAATGGAGACCATTAGCGGAGTACCTGCTGAGTGCCTCTTTGACTGACGGGCTGCCCGTGTGCTCTCTTGCTGTGTTTGCATTCTACCAGTGAAGCTGCTCTGCACGGTATATTTTGGACTGTTATAAAAACGTTGTCAACTATAGAGCACTTTGCAATTGAAACCAGACGTTATATCTACTCATTTCTCCTTTTTAGCATAAAAAAAATACAAGCTCCGGTGTTTTTTAATCAAGCCACGCCCTCTCCCTAGCGTGAGGACCTAAACACAGGCACCCGCGTGCACCAGCGCGCGCACCAAGCGGAGTCCCTGCGGAGTGCCTCTTTGCCTCTTCGCAGAATGTGGCGAGGCAAGACACAACTCTAGCAGGTGCCCCGCGATTGTGCTGGTGCCAGGGGCCCCGTCTGCAACTTTGGCCACTCTATTTGCTTCATCCTTGGCCGAGTAATCTTTCTGTCTTTAGTTACGGGGTGAACTAAAGAAGCGCGATGCAGTGCAAACCCCCGACGTTAAAAACGGGCATGCTTGTGTTTCCAATATCACCCGGTAATAGTGCGAGGCTCCGTTTGCAGTCAGCAAGTGGATTAAAACAAGCCTTAAATGTGACAAGCTCCACCCTAACCGGCAGGACATATTCAAAAGCAAAAAAGTTAGCATGCAAAGAGGAAGTCCACGTTGACATTCGGAAATACTGCAAAGACTTTCGACCGAGGTCTGTTGTAGTTGGTAATCAAGTTGCAACATCCACAAGTACTGGTGTGGAAATGTTGCTGCGGGAGACGCCCTCATCTACGCCATTAAAGAGACCAACTGATCTGAAGTGTTATACAGAGAGGAAAAACCAACGTTAGAAGCGTCTTCCACACAGCTTTCGTCATCAGACAGCATGCTGTTGAGCACCGCTGCCAATATGGCAGAAGATGCAGCGCAACAGCAAATGCCTCTGGCTGAAGAAGAGGTGATAATTGACATTGATTTGTCAAATTCGAGCTTTGCTGATGAGTCTACGCATGAAAATGTATCAAGATCGCCGGTGCTGTTTATCGATGCAAGTCATGCAAGCATAAGCTCCATAGTCTCATATATAGCCCAACCCCAAGAAAAGTGAGAGATGACCCGATGTCCTCACATAGGATGACCCAAATAGACCCGATGTCTAAAGTTCTCGAGGTCACGTTTACCACTATGAATCTAGCGTTACAAACTATGACCAAACTCTTTGAAATGCTAGAGGGCAAAATTAACACGCAACATGCCCAAATAGAGACAGACAGAAATAGAGACTGGCAGACAGAAATGACCGCACTCTTGCAAAATAAAGTAGTTGAGCCTTTTAGGCAAGAGGACCTCTGCAGAAAGACCACCTCTCAGGGATCTCAAACAATCGATAAATCACCTGATTTGCAACAGCAAAGTGTGATACCTATGATTAATGGGCTCATTCGAGATGCCAGTACCACGCCAAACTTACCTAATGTGGTAATTACATTGGTAGAGGACACACAGTATGTCACGCCAAAACCACTGCATGCGGTAATGACACTGGTGGAGGACACACGGCAATCCCAATTTAAAGCGCCCAAAAACAAAAAGACCGCGTACACGATCTTTGATAATGTTAAGACAGTCTCCAACGCAACTCCTGCTCAAACCAAATTATCTAAGAATCAAAAGAATCAGCCCAAAACCACTACATCAAAAACAAAACAATTCTTCAAAGTTCTTACAACACCAAAGCAATTGAAGAAACTCCATAATAACATCAAAAGCAATAACAAAAAAATATCATCGGCAAGAACTAGTGAAAGCTGGAAGTGGTTCCACACCCCATGGCCTTTTGGCTGTGCAGTATGCTCTCTTGGATAATCTTGTTAAAGCAGTGACCCAGCAACAAATCACTAACAAATCTTCTGAAGCAAAATTGATGCAGTGCAAAGAGGCAGACACTCTTCAGCGTGGAGAGATTTGCAAAGCCTTGGACGCCTACATGGCAGATTGCATGCCATCTATAATCCTGGCCACCAAAGCTCCTGTGAATAGTGTAACAGCCTTACCTGCGCAACCTCATTCCAACAGGAATAGAGAGGTTCAGTGGGCCCAAGCTAGCGGAGCCTTGGTCTATCCAAAACATATACTCCCACAAAAGCTGGAGTCGCAAAATCTCCCTGTGTCATCCACCAAATCCCAAACATCCCAGACTGTCCCTGGAAATCAAGCGGAATACTCATCTGCCCCACAAGAACCTAAATGTAATTATAATCCAACAATCATGCCAGCCCAAGCACTACAACTATTACAGACGGCTCTCGCTGGTCTAATGAGTTCAAGTGAAATAAGGGGAGTAGCAATGACTAGCAAGGCATGTGATGGTGGGTCTAATGGAAAGGTGCTTCCCTCATTGACTAAGCGCCCGGACCCTTATTCTTTCACTATGGCTTGCCGTCATACCCAATCACCCAATATGCCATAAATCGGCGTTCAGTTCTAGCAATCTTCTCTGATATTCCTCAGTTGGAAGATATTATGTCGACAGACATAGCCCTTGTTGAGTTTACAAAAGATAACATCTTATCCTCTGCAAGACTGTGGATAAACTCCAGAGTCGTTCAGAGCACAATATGGTTGGCAAAAGAATGCCTTTTCAACATGGGGATTCTGATCTTAGCGGATGAAGTCCAGAATGCTAAAAACAGTATGATCAAGTCTCCAACAATTGGAGAGGGTGTCAACTTAAATACCCCTCAAATATACAACACACACGTCAATCCAAACTCTTGTCCCTGCAGAGGAGGTGGTGTCCAAAAATAACTAGCATTGCCAAACCAAAACATCAATCTATCACTAATTAGTTGGAACACTAGATGTTTTAAACATTTGTTTGACAACTCTAAAAACCTCACGAATATGATATAGTAATGTTCCAAGAAACATGGCTTATGCACCCCCCTCTGGGGGATGGCTATGACATTTTTCTAAATGCGGCTCGTAAAACCCACAATGGGCGTCCAACCTCAGGCCTTCTTATAGCAAGTAAAATTAATTCTGGGACCTGTGCTGAAGAATGGGCAATGCCAAATGGTTTCATGTAAATGTTAAAAATCACAATTCAATCCTGTGTGTATGCAATCATAAATTCGTATTGGAATCTGGCGGGCATATCGGACTCGCGATTCATTGAGGATCTAAATAATTTAAGGGTGCGAACATTGCAAGATGCAACGGTCAACCATATAAATATAGCAAGTGACCTTAATTTGAATAGAAAAAATAGCCATAAAGTCCTCCAATAGAATACGATCATGGAATCACTTCACCAAAATCTTTAATCTAGTAATGCTCAATGGATCATGTGCATCGGATATGCCCGCTCAGCCCACATGGTAGCAGTTGTGCAACAATCGATTAAATCTTTGTGAGCACCTCGCTTTTTCCTTCAGTTGTGGATTTTCGAGTAGTGAAAGTAAATGATAGTGATCATGACCAGCTAACTGCTAAATGGACGACAGTACCTACGAACAGGAGTGTCCTCAAGGCCATCCAATTAACTGGTTTAACAATCAATCCGAGTGAAAATAGACTTTGATGCTCGGAGAAAAACGTATGTCAATACAACAGTTTTCTACTCAACATATATCCCAAGTAGCTCAAGGTTCCCAACCAGACAACACTTACTACAGCAAGATGTTACAAATTCTAGAGCGCATTCCAACTAAATGAAAAAGCCAAATTTAGAGCAGACAAACGTGAGGCTTTGAAACATCCCATTGAATCCAGGTCTGCTTCACTCGCTCAAATTAAGACCCAATACAAAAACTGGCTGCGAACAAGACGCGCCATACTTTATCAAAAAGATGGCACAAACATGTTAAAAACTCTACAATCTAAAAATACAGCAAGGACTTGGGCTATCCTCAATTTAACATCCCAAGGTAATCAAGGGACCATTCAGGCAAATTGTGTCACCAAAGGCAAATGGGTAAAACATTTCACTGATCTTTATGCACCACCACCTAATGGTGTGACCCTTGACTCTTTCTCATTGCCGACTCAATTCCATCTATCATTTGATCTTCTGGACATATCGCTATGTATAAGATCTATCAGTCGGTCAAGAGCCTGTGGTCTGGGTGGCCTTTCGAACTATGTGTTTAAACAACATCCAGCCATAGGGGCCAAAATTATCTTTAACATCTTCACTCTAGTGAATCAATCCCAAACAATTCCACAGACATGGAGACACTCTCTAACTGTCCCTATATATAAAAAGGGAGACCGGCAATCACCAAATAGTTATAGGCCTATAGCGTTGTTAGACACACTCGGTAAAATCTTCTCCCAAATCCTCCTAAAAGAATTCAATCGATGGCTAACGAATACGCAATTATTGGAACCTTTTCAAGCTGGTTTTGTGGTAGGAATTGGCACGATTCCGAACATCATGGTTCTTAATTTGATTAAATCTAAAAATGCGACCCAAAATCAATCTCTATATATCGCATTTGTTGACTTTAAAGTCGTGTTTGATTCCATCAACACAGTCTTACTCTATCAGAAGTTAAGAGACTACAATTGCCCTTCCTCCGTACTAGCGCTAATCATGCTTTTGCATACAAACACCTCTATGCAGGTCAGGCTAGCAATGGATGGAATGCTCTCTGCCTATATTCGGACACAAAGAGGTCTCAAGCACGGATGCATTTTAGCGTCAACATTATTTAACATGTTTATTCTTGATGTAAGACATGCATTCTCACAAACTATGTGTGATAGCCTGAAACTAGGTAGCCAACCGATCAGTTATCTTCTGTATGCAGATGATGTTATCCTTTGTCCCAGACTCCTCTCGGATTACAAAATATGCTAAACACCTTAAATCAGTACGTCTGTAAGAATAATCTTACCATAAATACAACCAAGACGCAAATCCTGGTTTGCAAGAACAACGCAAAGACCAGTATTAATCGATTTCAATGGCATCTGGGTAGTGAAACACTCGACAGAGTTCTGCTCTACAAGTACTTGGGAGTTGCAGTAACAAACACCCATCATACAGTATCTTGATGCGATATTCAAAGTAGAAAACAATGGGTTGAGACGTCAAAAGGATAAAAAGCGAAGTTTTTCACCACATGATTTGTAGAAAGGGTATCCAGTTCTTGCTCTTAAAGATCATCCTTGGTTTTGGTGATACATGGTTCCATATTCTCATAAAGAAAATTGTAAATGTTGCCTGAAATGCAATTGTAACAATTAATTATGCAATACAAATTAAGTGGGAGCACGAAAGTTTCCCACAAGGCAAAAGTGAAATCTCCTAATCAAACTCTGTGGAAATGAAAATCATTTTAAAAACATTTTTTTTATATCAGTGACATCCTGTGTGCTTGGATCTCAAAATGATGAATTTAAGTATGAAAATGTAAATGTTGCAATTAGCTGCATATGTCACCCCCTTTTTGAAAGGTTCAATATTATGAACAAACCAAAATAAAAAAAGAAATACAAATATTTAATGGAGACAGCCAAAGCATGTGGTTGGAACAGAAGGACAAAGCTGTATTATATATAAGTGCCTTTACATGGAAGAAAAGTTGACAGCAGTGTTAGGCACTGTGAGGAATTCAACCATCTGCACAGGGAGTGAGTGCTCGCCGGGGCTTTTTTTGAAGTTTCGTAATGAAAATGAATGATGGGAGATCAACCACAGAAAATGTGTGGGGCTGATCCGCACCCATTTTCCTCTGCTCACTGCACAACAAACACATAGCCATGTGTACTCCAGGGGGACAGAGCCTACAGGCACAGTCCTCCCTGTCACATTTAGCTGGAATGTGACAGCTGCGGGTACATCAAAGCATCTCAAGAAGGGGGAAGGCAACACCTTCTTCTGGCCATAGCCAGCCTAATTAAAATATCAAAGGCTCCATGGATCAGCCCTATACTATTGTCAAAGTTCTGCGTGGTGGCAGCGCATACTGATGAGAGTTAAAGGAAAGCAGGCCTGCAAAGAGGCCTGGTTACAGAACTAACACAAGGGACAGGAAAAACCAACACCTCTTTGGAATGCAATGTATCAGCTTGAAGCTAGCTCCAACCCCTCTGTATAAAGGGCAGTGAATGTCATGTCTGGGACAACTGTTTACAGTAGTCAACCCCTGCACGGAACCCCCTTTAAGAAGGGAGAAGTATGCAAATTGGTGGAGACAGAAATTCAACCTTCAAGGGAGCCCTGCGCTTTGATCTGGGGTCACAGAGAGCTCAATTAACCAGAGGGACACTTTAATCCACAACAGACAGGAAGATGGGTTGGACTTAGTAGTACATGTTGTCACCCCTACTGTTCCTGTTGCAAAGCACTCTGATTATGACCTCATGCTTGATGGAAGAATGTTAATGGGGACCCTGGATTGGTTCATTAAGGTAGGCTTAGCCTGTAACAATCACTGGGGCCCAATTGGCTTTAAATGAGGGTTGAGCCCCTCACTTAGCAGATCATCTGAAGGTTTCACCAGAAGCAGGAAAGAAGAACGCAGCATTGGACCCTGGTGGAAGGTACAGTCTGCCTTTCAGCTTTCACCAGTGAAGGAAGGCCAGAATTTCCAATAGGAAAGCAATATCCCTCTGCTAAACATCTCCCAGGGAACAGACGGAGATACCGACCTCGGACGACCCATTCAGCAGCTCCAGAACCAGTGCGCAGGCAGCACACAGCATACCCTTCCAGGTTATGCCAGCAAGCTTCCTAGGTGGGAATTTCCAGAGAGTCTCTGAACAAAGGACAATGCCGTTGCCTACAAACCCTCTCCTCAGCTTTGCGCAATCCACCTTAAAGGACGACACAGCCCTGCAAAGAAGGTAGGAGGAGTGCCATGACAAGCATCAACCAGCATCCATCTTTTAAGGACATTTTCGAGGCATTCAAACCCTCAAACCGGTACAGGTTGCACCACTAACTGTGGTCACACTGCAGTCACTAAAGCCGTCCGATATGTCTCGACCAGTGTTCCAGATCCACCACAGAGACAACAATTCTTGACCCTGAGCCACCATGTAGGCCAGCCTGCAGCCATCCGTCCAGCCTCACTTGCTGAACTGCCTACCGCCTGATACCATTAGCTGTCTTAAACTCTGACAAAGCAGTGTTAGGCATGTGTGTCTTTTGTTGGAAGAAACAGTTAAGGGCAAAGCACATTTAGGAACACATGTCTTTCATTGGCAGAAGAGAAGGCCAAAGCAGTGTTCATTTCATGTGTCGATTGTTGACAGAGAATTTCTTATACTCCTAGTAATACTCTTACAAACTGGAGGCTACGCTTCAGCAGATAGACCTGAATTAGATGGGGCTCGTCCTCTTGTCCACATCCCCCTTTTTACACCCCCTTGACAAATCACCAACCAGAGTGTAGTATGAAACTGGAGCATGTCCCCCTCCATGTCATATCAATTGCTGATGGAATTTAGCCCCCCTGACAGACAGCTGTCAGATAATTCAGGCAGAACATACACCCCTCATCCATTTCTTGGTCTTTCCTCTCATAACCAAATGGTAGAACACCCAGAACTTTGCCATCACCAGTAGGATGCTGTGCCGATGGGGGTGGTAAAGTGTCCCTTCTAGTGGTTGGTGCAACTAATTGGGGCTGAGCTTGGCCAGATATAGAAACTCAGTATGTTTGCCCAGCCCAGAGTGTTGTAGGATGAGTTCACTTGCAAAAGTATATCCAGCTAGAGTTGTCTTATATACACTCCCACATTGCTGTCACTAATGCGGGGTGCTGCAGTGCAGGGGGTTAGAGGCAGGGGATGTGCACGTTCGGCACACCACCATGTGTCAAACTTCAAATTGCATAAGAATTGCCATGATTCCAAACTTTAGTTTGCTGACCCAATTGACTGTCTTTTGGCAGAGGTTGATTGGTCATATAATTGATAAGTACACGTTGTGAAAAGTAACAGGAATGATCACAGATCATTTCCCTGTATCTCTAGGATTTGGAACAGGTATCATCCATTCTCACATGAGCAGATAGAGGATAACTATAAATGCTTTGAATACTAGGCAACAAGTGGAAGAACTGTGAAGCATTAAGTATTGAGTGCATAGTCATAAGAGCATGTTAGATTGCAATGCCCTCTATAAGCATTCATGAGGAGAAGCCACAGCCCGGAACCAGTTTGTACATGATTGTCCTAATTTCAGGACAGGGTGGTGAAAGTCAAACTGGTCATAGCTGAATGGTTAAGTCCATTGAAGCTAGTCCTGAGTTTTCAGCATTGGTAAATGGCTCTGTTGTCACTGTGGCCCTATGATTATGCAGCAAAATGTATACAATGTGCTTTGCACATATATTCCACCTCTTGGTGCCATTTATTCTCTGATCCCCAAGAATATCAGCAATATGTGTAGTTCCAGAAATGCTTTCTGGGGATAGCATACACACCAAGACTGCCACACCACCAGTTGAACATGTCTTTTCTGATCACTTCCATTTCAACTTTGCACACACTTCAGGGCCTATACAAGCAATGCAATGCTGTAAGTGACATTTGCAGTCATGATAAATAATTCCATATAGCTTTCACACTGATTAATTAGCAGTGTATCTCCAATGTCTATGTTGTGCTATGGCTCTTTGCGTAGGCCACCAACCTTCTACGAAGTTGCACTGTTAATAAGGGATACAACCATTGATATATTTGCTGGATACCAACATTTCCAGAAAGGAAGCTGGACATCAACACCATAAGGACCTAGACAATTACCAGACAGTGATATTAGTGTAGGCAATGTTTGTGATGGTCAACACATAAAACGCCTGATAGATACATGCATTTAGGATTGCTTTTTGTGCAGGGACACAAGAAGACATTGCTAAGATTAGCATGACGGCATAGGAGCACATTTTGAACAATCTGTTATTTGCAAAGTTGCAACAGGAGGGACAGGCAATACCTAAGTATCCCCATCAGCTTGACACATGTTAGCTATTTGGCAGTCACCTCTTCCCATCACCAACATTGTTGAATTCAGTGAACCCAGGAAGAATAATGGAACTGTCAGACATACAATCCTATTGGATTCAATATTTGAGTATCGATTGTGATGAGCGTCCTTTGCTCAGACACCCAATGTGCATAATCCTGGCACACCACACACTGTTGTTGGTGCTTTCTACAAATCTGCAACAGCAACTGTCTTTGAATGTTCACCTGTTGTCCCACTACACAGTTTCCAAGATTTCCAGAGCTCCAGTCTAATTATGCACTCTGTACTTCGCAAAATCAAAAGAGAGGCAATAAATACCACATTAAAATTAATTTACAATAATTATGAATCACGCTATACAATGAAGGAAACAGACACAGGATAGTAATGTAAAATGTATGTGGTAGGAAAAGGAACCTTTTATAGATGTTTACAAGAAACCATAGGAGAGAGTGAAAGTTGTATTTTTAAAAGTATGTTATTTTAAACACGTGGGATATCAACACAAAAGGTCTGATTGGAAGTCATGGCTTTTTTATGCAAGGTATTTATAAGCAGATAAAATACTTGTTGTGTGAATCTCTCAGACTCCCCAAAAGAATTACATTTGTTAGAAATGTAGGGTTGGGGTGTGCAGATACATAGGCATTGCAGTAGAATTTAAATTGAAGCAAGCTTCCAATACAAAGTTGTTGTGGTCACATTTTGAAGGTTGTACTGTTAAATTGGCCATCGTGTGAAATGTGGATTTTAAAGGTCTAAGTAATGTTTTAAAGATTAATACAGCAATGCCTGTATTCATCCTGCCAGTCAGATTTCTACAGCTCCTAATTGGAACGAGGTGGTATTAATCAGCACTGTAAGAGAGCACTCACTGTGTGAATGGATGTGATACCTAAGCACTGGAACTGTCTGGGAGAGACGCTATAGGATATAAAAGGCTCACTCATATTTGGAGCAGATCATTAAGCAAGTGAAATGGTGGATCTTAGTATGTGATTAGTGCCTTATTCAGAATTGGCCAGATTTACAATATGAAATACCATCATTGAACATTAACACCTCCTCCGATGGTATTTCTGAAATGTATTATTTTTATATGCACAAAAATGTGGTGAGTTCAGAGCCTCTGAAATGCCCACATGTTCACCCCTTACCATGGCCCATCGTAAACCTGTTTTTGACTCAATCGAAAGGGAGAGCTCATGCCATTGTAAACATGTGTTTTACTGAGTTGAAAGGGAGTGCGCATGCTTGATTCTGTAATGTAAAATAGCTAAATAAAATGGGGGCCAAATTAAATAGGCAGATTTTCTTATTGAAGTCTGCCTAAAATACTGACGGTGGCATTTGGCCAAACTCTGATTTGTGTGAACTGTAAAACTGGCAGTGTTTACCAAATGCCACCGACTTTATCATAATGCCCAACACTGAATGAGGCATTTAGTATTCTTGACCTTATGAATTAGATTTTTAACTTTACTATATTGCAATAAACTGACTGACATTTTGAAGTGCCTTGATTGGCTTAACATGAAATAAAGTGTACAACCATACGATAAGGTTAAATGAATAAATAGTTTCATGAAAAATGTCTGGATAAAACATAAAATGTCTTAAAAACCTTAAGATATCATATGGGTTCACAGTAGCTGTCTGACCGTTTAAATTTATATTGTGAACAGAGGTAAACTTTATGCTGCAAAACAATCCTTTTTTTAAAATGTAGAAGTATACATATACAGGTTAAAGAAACACATTGTACCTTAAAAGTAATGCAATCAGTAATAACTAAAGAAATGAACAAAGAACAAATCATAAATTATCAATGAAACTTCAATCTAAAACCAACATAATATTTTTTTCAAAGGCTTATCTTTTGAAAACGAAAACATGGCCATTCTTAGCAGAGATATTAAAACAGGGGTACTCTGCTTTTGTGGCGCAATTCCAGCATGCTAAAGGTGTGCCTTCAATATCTCACTGTCAAACAATATAGTGTTAATTTAAGGTAAGGTGGAATGCACTAGATCCCTGAATAATGTACCATACTGTCAACATGTAAAAAAGGAGGCTTCCACTGTTGTCTTACTTTTTGAAGGTACGCTAGGTGCACTTGTTTTGAACTGCTCGCTTTCTGTTATTTTCTCTCAGGCTAGATTGATAGATACATTTACCCTCTTGCCTGTGATTTGTGTTCGTTTATACGTTTACAAATATAACATTGTAAATAATGTGCTTAATTACTTTTTGAAATGTATGTTTTGAATTTCTTAAGGTAATATATATTACATGGGTTGCGGTAGCGGCAATGTAGTTATGGTTAAGTTGCTAAACCCATAGGAAGAGCACTTTTTGGGAGGCTTATAACTCAGCTCCCCGTGGACAAATCCTCACCAAACTTTGCAAAAAAGTATACGGCCCACTCTGAATTTTTCTGCAAAGTTTGGTGAGGTTTGGTTCGGGGGGGGCAAAGTTATAGAGGGGGTCCCAAAATGTCTTTTTTTCCCATAGACATAATGGGAAAAAACTTTGCTCACGCCTACAGCCCGAGCCGCTGGACGGATTTTTACCAAATTTCCGGCAGGAGGGGTGGCTTGGTCCCAAAAGCGTGCTTTTGTTAATTTGGTGTAAATCCGTCCAGTAGTTTTTTTTAAATGACCAAAACATAAAGCAAAAAAATGTGTGATATCTATGTCCGCTCCGCGGACACACTTCTCTGTTCGCTCCGCGGACAGGACACCGATTGGCTAATTGACGTGCGTCATGTCCGCAGACACCCAACATGTTCGCTGATTGGTTGGCGTGAAGCGTGAGGTGCATCAGATTTTTGGAAATGCCCACCATCTTGGGACATCGGCCAGTGTCCGCGGACATCGCGGTAAAAACATATTAAAAAACACAACATTGCACTTGTCAAATTTATCAAATAATCTCTGGGAAGGTGAGGGGTGATGAGGATGGGATGGAATATGGCTGCAAGAAGCAAAAAAACAGGTGGTTTTTACAGCGAAAGTTTGTGAACAGTTCAGATGTTCGCGAACAGTCCTGAAAAGTTTGCGAACACCTCAGCATTACAGGGTTGGTGAAATGCAGTTCTTGGATGGTTTATAACTTTGGCGCCACTTAATGAAACTGCATGTATATTCCTGGGATGATTCTGGGTGAGTATGCAAAGGTTGGTGGGATTCTGTCATGAGGGGGCAAAATTAGAAGGGGGGTCCCAAAATAATATAAAGGCTTATAAATGAGGTGCCGTTTGACGAATCCTCACTTAATTGAGGAAACTGATAATACATTTAGATAGGAATGTTTTTCCGGAGTTTGGTAGGATTTTGTGAAGAGTGGCAAAATTAGAGGGGGGGTCGCAAAATAATGTAAAGGCTTATAAATGAGGTGCGATTTGACGAATCTACACTTCATTTGGCAAACTGATAATAGATCAAGATATACATGTTTTTGCAAAGTTTGGTGGGATTCTGTCAAGAAGGAGCAAAATTAGAGTGGGGGTCCCAAAATATTTTAAAGGGTTATAAATGTGGTGCCATTTGACAAATCTACACAAAGGTTTGCAAAAGATTACAGGTCTAGAGTTAGATGTTTTTGTAAAGTCTGAATGGATTTTGTCAAGTGGGGGCTAGGTTATATGACGATTGTATGTGCATACATTTGACACTTTTGAAAAAATAAAACATGGGTGGATTTCCAGCAAACTTGCGTAAGGAACATTGGCAGGGACCTACAAGCATGGTTTTGCAAATGTGCCAGTGTTTAATTATTTGACAAGTGTCATAATGTAGCTACAAAAAATAGCGGTATACCTTTAGTGACTGAGGGGTAGCCTGTGGCCATGGGCAGTGGCCAGATGGACCGGGTCATGGAATAAGGTCATGATCCAAACAATCTGGTACTGGCCATGACCACAAGGGACAAAACATAGGATTAAAGTGGCCATGTCCACCTGGGTCTGGCTTTGTGGTAAAATTATTCGAAATTAGGATAGATTTGAAAGGGAAGAAAAATGTGCTTATGGTAATATGGTCATAGTGTTCTCTTTTTGCCTTCTGCAGGCTGCTATGGAAAGCGAAGATGGGCCCTGTATGGAACCCTCACCTTCCCTTTCCATGGTGGCCATCCTGCAAAAGGCCATCCTGGAAAAGGATTTTCCTTCCTACACCTGGACGCAGGCGTCCCAGTGTTGGAAGAAAAATCCTATTTTTTAGCACCCCGTGTTCCCGCTTTGGGAACCTAGGATGCTAATGGCCTTCATCCCCCATTTCAGGGGCTGGAATGGGGGGATAATGGTTCAGAGACCTTGTTATCCACCCTCGCTTCGCTTGGGCTGATAACTTGGGCTGCTGGGTTGGTATCCACCGTTCCAGTCCCTGGAACAGAGGATGAACGCCACAATATTCCCATTAGCATAACACAAAATGCAAATGGAAATGTTGGAAAATCTTATTTAGTCTATGTACTTTACTGAGAAATATAAAGTAGATGGAGTCTAGACTTTTTTTTTTTAGTTCTATTTTTTTACTGTGAAAGGTGGTTGCTAATGGAATATGCCGTTTCTTGTTTTTGGATGTATTTTTATTGGCAGGGGAGCTGAGAACGAAAGGTGGGGAGGGAAATGAGGGAAGAACAACCAATATGGAGGGGTAGGTGGACAAGGGAAAATGTTGCGTGTGTGTTATTTCTAAGTTAAGGGGCACTGTTTCTCATACTTCTTGATTACAGCAGTGGTAGTGGCTCTTGGGGAGGAGGGATGGCATTAGCTGATGCCATTTTAAGATAAATAGCAGTTTTGCTAAAAGTATGTACTGTGTACTAGCTTGTTAATGGATAATGAGTAGGAATGGGTGTTGGAAGGGAAATTTTGAAGTTGGAAGTTCCTAGATCAGTAGAAAATGCAGTTCCAAACTGTCCGCCAAGCAGAGATCTTATTGTTAAGTGCGGACGGGTTCCCAGACACGTCATCATGCACCGCGCCAGCGTATGGTCATGTGGCACTGTCCGGAAGGTCCGCTATGAAGTCAGATGTTCGTAGACGTCTACGGATGCAAAACTAGTTGTAATAGTTGCAAGAAGTGTATAGAAGTGTTCAAAATTATTCCAGATGGTGTGAAATGGCAGAGTTTTAAGGTGAAACTTTGGAAATTGGACACAAATATTGCTATATTGGGTAACTATGATATTAGTAAATTGTAGGAAAATAGCATGCACTGGTAAAAACCTATGAAATTTATTGAAAAAACTTTGTTAAAGGGATGTTATGGTTAAGTTGCACTAATAAAAACCTATGAAATTCAATGAAAAAACTTTGTTAAACGGACGTTATGGTTCCAAGTAAAACCGAAAACCTCCTGAAATTCGCCTGTTATGGTAAGCTAAGTAACCATAACTCGCACCACCACTGTGCACTGCTAAGATTAACCCCCAGGACATCAAAGATGACATCACAAATGTCATTGATGACATCACATATCTGGGCCACTTGTTTTTGTTCCTTGACATATGTAGGCCAGGTGGTTTTGTTCACTGGCAGTCAGAATAATAACATTTAAAAAGGTGTTATATATCTAGATGTTAACCTTGTCATATGTTCTTTAAGTACTTTCCTTAGGGTTTGGTCTCAGCTCAATGTGCACATACATGGGGAAATGAGCAGACCTCAAACACACAATTCATTTGTATACATGAAGATAAACTTTAATGTCATTAATATTTTCTGATGATGCAGTTTCTTTCTTCCTTATTTTAGTTTCCCTGTATGTGCCTCTGATTTGTATGCATTGTGGTGCTTCATATGTAGTGCTGTAAGTCTTGAATTGTTAGCTAGTTATTACATGATTAACATTACTCAAAACTCTGATAAGGGAGCATTCATTATTGTACTATCCAAAATTACAATATTATAAATAGTGTACTTCTATGGTGCATGCTGCAGTCATTGCCTATGTTTATATATGCTTAGGTTTCTGTATTAACAACAACACTCCAATACAATGATATTAGATGAGTACATTCTTTAATAGATTAAGTAGTTCATGATAGGTCTCTCGATCACTCCTGACATCTTGTTATCAACAATATAAAGACAACTCCTTGTAGAGACTTTTCATCAAAATGTATTTCACGTGTGATGTCATCAGTGATGGCATCAATGACATTTGTGATGTCATCTTTGATGTCCTGGGTGTTAGTCTTAGCAGTGCACGGTGTTGGCAGAAGTTATGGTTGCTGTTGACAGATTCAGAGATATGGCACACCTTCTTTGTGATGAGTTCATCAGACGTTGGATATATACATTCAATTGAGTATTGTACTGTTAATAGCAACCTGTTTTGAGTCACTTTGTTGACAGGCAAGAAGGAGGCAACAGAGAGGGTATTTTGGGTGACTTAAACTCATGGGCTTTCATTCCCAATGCATGTCCAAATCCCTGCCCACGCTTTGTAATTGCTAATGTAATTACGTGCTAGCAAGAATATATTCACTGCTATAATGTTGGATTTTTGACAAAGTTTACATTCACAGTTGAATTTTTCAGGGCCCCCCAAAAATGGAAAAGTGAAGTAGCAATGCTTATGTTTTGGGACAGATTTCTTTACATGACAGAGCGGTCTAAAATGCATTTGAAAAGTAGATTTGGCTTGAGACTTGGAAAGCGATACAATGCTAGTACCACTTAAACCAATTTTTTACCAAGTCTAAAAATATTCCAGATACCTGGTTACATAATATCAGACAGTAGTTTTCTTTCAACTCCTGTAACTTTTTAATCAGAACTTGGAGCCCAATTCATTGACTTTGCACTGCTTCAAAAAGACTTTGCACTGCTGACACAAACCCTGATTCATGGAACTGTGCAAAGTCTATTTTTGCAGAGTAAAGTCAGTGTAAGTCATTTAGTACTGCAAAAATAACCATGTGCACTGACTTTGAACTGTGCAAATATTCCAGGAATTCTGCCCTTGGTGTGTTGTGGTGTTTGTTCAATGTCACTCTCACTATTGTGAAGCTTTCCCTGACACTTTTCCCATGCTCTCTCCTTTTCAGTAGCTCAGCAGTTAAGGGTTTGTACAACGGGTGGACATGACAGTGCACATGTGTTTTTTTCCCTTAAAAAAAAAACATAGACCAGAAAAGTAAAATGACAATGGCAAACCAGAAAAGCACGCTTTACTATTTGTTTTTAAACAATTTTCTAATGCAATGGCTCCCAGCTCCAGGGCACAGTAACAACGATTCTGTCTTTTAAACCAATGTCTTAAAATTGTTTCATATAGAATACAATAGCGTAGAAGTCTGCAAGCTTTGGCGCTCCACATGTTTTGGACTACAATTCCCATATGCCCTAGCTATCAATCTCAATGCAGAGGGATATTGGGATTTGTGGTCCAAAACATCTGGAGATCTAAACGTTCTGTGGCAGCTCCAGCCACAAACACCCTGTGCATCTCAGAGCTGCCTGTCTGAGCTCTTCCATGAATACTGTTCGTTCAGAGCTTCAAGCCAGTGCTCTGTCTCACTACAACATCAGGGCCTTTCCACACTTTTAAGTGGAAAGGAGCCCAGAGCCCAAGGAGGGTGGGGAGCAGCAACTGTCCCATGTTCTGAGCCAGCAGTCTCCTAACACATCAATATATTTCTCTCTATATTACTTTCGTTGTTGGGCTTTAAATGTACGCTTTGCAGCGCTCGTCTTCCAAGCTGCATTTGCTGGAGCCTGTGCGTCTGTTACTTCCCTTTAGGTATCCAGAAGTGTTATCAACTCATTGCCTTTTCACACTGCCATACTTTCAAAAAAGTATTTGGCAATTCATGTGTCAAAAGTAGGGACGGCATCAGGGCCTTTCCACTGTCAGTGGAAAGTGGGCATGAGGCGCAGGGAGGGCCTCAGCAACTACCTCATGTTGCAAGTCAGAAGTCTAATAAAACAACAATATATTTCTCTCTATATTACTTTTGTTCTCGGGCTTTAAATGTGTGCTTTGCAGCGCTTGCTTTACAATCTGCATGTGCCTGTGTGGCCATCACTTAGCTTGGGATATACAGTTGGTGTGGACAAGGCCTACCGTCTTCGGTGCATGGCCTATGGCCTATGGCCTTTGGCCATGCACCCAAGAGCCTAGGCCTTGGCCACACCTACCACAACATTATACAGCCATGCATGCAAACAGGTAGCCAGGTAACAGAACCCACAAACGTAGTACAGCCACCGGCACTCCTACCCAACCTCCGCACCATAATACAACCATGCATGCAAACATGTAGGTAGTTAACAGAATCCACAAACATAACACAGCCTCTGGCACCTCTACCCACTTCCACTCACATAGTTTTTTACTACGCCAACCAAACCACAAAATCTTCAGAACATTGCCCCTGCTCCCAGCAGTCTACTAAGTACACAGAACCAATAGAGCATAGTACAGTACTCAGTAATGTGTGCAATGGCCACAATCTTCAGAACATTGTCCCTACTCCCAGCAATGTATTAAGTACAGAGAAGCAATACATCATAATACACTGCAGTAGTCTGTAATCTGTGCGATAGCCATTGCACATCCACAAAAAACATTAACTGTAACCCTATGCACTTCTGTACACACAGTATTCCAACACATCACCCAGTGGACACACTGCAGGACTGTTGACTCCATCATGGCCAAACATGCACCCAAAACTATAGAATGTGCTAACAATCACCACACCCATTCAACCTACAATATGTACAATGCTGACACACCACACACACAAGGCAACAATGTGAAACCTACTTACAACTATTGGACATTCTTTTTGGTGCAAGGCCTCCAGCCATAAATCCAAGGCGCTAGGGGCTTACCACACACAACACCGCCTAGTACACCCTATGTGAAAATGCTCATTTCATGTGCAATCCACTCCCCATCTGCAATTGAGCCTGCCAGCACTCACCACAGAAAGAGGTTGCCTCAGGATTTATTGTGCCGTAACGAAGGCTGCCTGCAGTCACCATACAAGCTAGTCGCCTGAGAAGTAACCCGCAAATTGGCATGGATACACTCACTCAACCTTTCCATCCCCTCTTCACACCACCATATGCCGGAACGCATGTTTTCCAGCCCCTTTCGGCGCCGCACTATCCTCGGCTATAGCACATTCCGAAGTTTGCTGCGGTTCTGCCTCTTAGTGTCCCTTATATCTTTATCAAACACTTTACCCTTGTTATTTAATGGAGGGATCCCATAAAAGCCAGGGACAAAACCAAACATGGCAGACAAAGACGAAAGCCATTTCTCAATTTCATCAGGACAAAGAGGTAGTAGCTTGGAAAAAGGAACCTTCTTGACATTGCGCCAATAGTTGGTAATTTTGACCAGATGTGCCCCTATGCAGGAAAATCAATTTCCCAAATTATCAATTTCAAGGTCATCGATTTTTGGCAAAGGCTGGCAGTCAATACATTGTGATGGAATGTGGAAAACCCCAGCATGATCACTCCAATTTATAGTGCCCACTTGCAGGGGCTCTTTTTGACACAGCATGGCTTCTGAGGCGAACCAATTGTCCAAGGTAGCCTGAGCTTTGCCATTGGACCATGAGATCGCCGCCAGGGAATACTTCACTGTTCTCCCATTCAACATGCAAAGTTCCCAAACCCTACAGAAGTCTAACCAATGGGCTACCTGGGAATTAGAGACTAAATGAGGCATTACACATTTATCGAAAACCTGAGGGTGATTAACGGCAGACCTTCTGTCGACACATCTAGTATTGAAATACCCACCCATCAGGACATATTCACTGTTATTAGCATCCAACAATTTGACTAATAAGTTGGATAATTCTTCAAAAATGCACTCTGAATGCTAGGAATTAGGTGGGTCATAGACATTCATAACAAGAACAGACATTCATAACAAGAACATGCATAATTGGAGTAATAGGGAAAACCACATCAATAGCTAAAATAAAGTCGTTTTTGGTCTCCACATGTCTGACCAACCACGTGTTTTGTGTTTCCATGATTAAGCCACCATAAGGTCTTCCCATAAATCTTTTTTTGTCAGAGTCTGGTATATTACATAGCCATCCATTTATAAAGGAGCCATCAACCATGTCTCTTGATGCATAAACAGATAATTGACTAAAAGTTCACCAATGGAGGCCGATTTTCCCAAAAAGTGGCAATGGCCATGTGTGTCCCATGTCATAAGTCTGAAACATCAAGCCTCGTTGAGCTGTCTGACCAGGAGATAGCTCAGGAGCCATTCCCAGCCCCACAAAGTAGCACTGTCTCCAGCAACTGTCGTGGCTTTGGTCAATATTTTAGGAGTAGCTTTTTTCGTAAGATCTTTAACACAAGTACAACAGTGCTTATTTCCCGAATAATAATAAACATCCAAAACAAAGTCCAGCTGATCAATGGCAGATTTCTGCGAGCGGATCAATAAACACGTTTCAGACATAAGACGATGAATACGTGCAAAGGAGAGTGCACCAGCTGTTGAAAGAGTCTCTACAAAATCAAAATCCTCAGAGGTGACAACTCTTAATGGGAATATTTGGCGAATAAGCTGACGCAGGTCAGAACTATTGAACCACTTTGAATTTTTTAAAATTCTACATGCATTTGTAAAAATCTAACCCGCCACACTGTCATGTATATTCCCCAACTTCACCAGAGATTGTACAGTGGCCTGGAGCAACTACAAGACATTCCTGTTGATGCATCAGAGGAAGGAGATACATCATGTTTAATTACAGCAGTTGCAATTGGCTCTAAATTGTTTTTGTTTTTATTTTTTTCCAGTTTCTCCTAGATTCAGATGGAAGCTGCCCAACAGTATCACTGTCCTTAACTGTCCAAATGATTAATGTGCCTTTTATCTTCTGGGTCAATAGCTTGCAACGCTTTTTACATTGGCTGCTCTTTTTCAAGATTTTAATAGGTTCAGTGATCCCCGTGGAATTTAGGGGATCCACTAGTGGCACCAGAATGACTTTCTTTTGCGAGGCTACCCACATTTGTTTCTGTTTTGCCAATCTACGCTGCTTGTGTGTAAGATATATTACAGAACAATTCTCAGAGTCACTAACATTCACACTCTGATATGAATTACAGAACCAGCATCAGTAGACTGAGTCAGAAGGTGAGACCTGGGCAAAGTTGGCTGCAGAGATGGCATGATTGCCCTGGTTGGCAATCGAATATGTCCTTCCATTGTTTTTTCAGGATGCAGTATCCTCATGACCCTGCTGTCCTTTATGTACCCAGCCACACAGTGTCAGCAGTATTTTAACTGCAGATTTCAAAATGGCGATACTAGATGGTAGATCCCCCGAATTCACATCATTAGAATTGGCACCATCGGAAGCGGGAAAAGCTGGATAAAGTCAGTGTTGTTCACAGACGCTCTTTAGGGTGAGCCCCATGTGTGGCTTTGACGCTTACCCTTTCAATAACAAGAAGCTCATTTGTCATTATTTGAACAGTTTTTCTGTTTGCCACCAAGCTCTGTAATGAGTAACAGAGCACTTGAGTTGTTATTGATAGGCAATGATTGATCCTTGCCCACCATGCCCCCCAACACCCCCAGTGGGAGCATCACATCAGGTTGGACCAGTGGGGGCAGGTGGAGTTCGACAACTGTTTGTTCCGTTGTAGAAAAAGAGGTAATTTTCTCTCCTACAATATATTTTGACCGGGCAGCGCGGGGCACCATGGCCGTCTTTCATCAAGCGTTATATGCAGAATGTTTAGTACTGTTTGTGAGGCCATGGATACTTTTGTGGTTTAAGCAGCATTTACAGAGGGTTTATGTTTACAGAGGTTACAGTATTTATTCTTCCCTACCATGTTTCCCTGCATACTGTGAGAAACCTGAAGGTGTTTCACTTGCTGGTCCCCGGAGATCTGTCATCCAGGTGGCCAGGACACGGCCATCGCTATTGGTACAGTTCCTGGGGGTGGACCAGTGCAGGAGGATCGCCTGGATGAGGGGTCCTCAGGGAGTGGAAGTGGGACACTGATGGGTGAGACACGGTACCCCCTTCCCTACAACACTTTTTCCCCATCCTACCCCGTAGGAAATTCAGAGGTCCTACCGCCCTCCCTTTTCCAACACAAACACTTTCCTACACTGCGACAGACAACGCATCAACACAGCTGTTTTACCTGACATGTCCCAACGCAAGGGTCAGGCAGAGTCAGGCAATTAACCATAATTATGTATACCCAACGGCCCTTTCCCTTCCAAACAGGGATAAAAGGCTGAGCATGAAATCACACTTCAAGCAAGGCCAAACACACAAGGAAGCAGCTATTCCGGACCAAGAGTTCAAACAGAGGAGGAAGGTGGAGAGACCAGGAGGAACAACAGGGAGGGAATTATCCTTGCCCTTTTCACCTCAGACCCGTGAAGCCTCTGGAAGGGAAGTCATAAGAACGAGAAATCCAGCTGGTGTGTGGTGTGACAGATGTGAATGGCACATTGGGGCCTCCCGCGAAGATAGTCAAAATGGGGAGAAGCGTTTGCCAATGTGGTGCCGTCCTTAACTTCCGAGACAGGAAAATGCAACAGTTCAGCACAGCCAGTGAGTCAGAGAAGACAGATAGTGAAACCAAACTGTGCTGTGCCCAAGGTTGCAGGCGGCAACCTTGCTGAACAAAGAATTTGTGTTTTGAACTTTAAAGAAACCTTGTTGAAAGGTTCAGAAGCAGAGTGGTCAAGCGTCACAGGGCGCTCATTCTAAGGACTCTGACTGAAGCCTTTTGGGGTTGTGTTGTTTTGGTTGTTTGAAACTATGAAGACCAAGAGGCCTTAGGAGAGGCTAGTATAAAGTGTCAAAGTGGTCATACGAGGGTCGAGCAAAACCCCTTATACACTCAAAAGTCTTTGACACATGAGAGAACATGGATTGACCTGTGAAACCTACCTGGAGGCTTTAAGAGAAGCCTGACTGGGGGCTTTAAACCCCAACTTAAAAATAAAGAGAAGAACCTGGGGAGACATTGTGACGACAAATGTGAACCCGGTTGAGGGATGTCTATAATGTTGGCAAATGTGATTCTGGTTGAGGGATGCCTATGAATGGAGAGTAACTAGTGATATATTTGAGAACATTGTGACAACAAGTGTGAACCCGACTGAGGGATGTCCACAATGGATAGTTGGTGTCTACAATGATGGCAAATATGAACTCGAACGAGGGATGCCTGTGAATTGAGAGCAACTAGTGAAATACCCAAGAACATTGTGAAAACAAGTGTGAGCCCGGCTGAGGGATGTCCACAATGGATAGTTGGTGAAAAGAACAGTAAGACCGTTAAGTGATATGGTTTTTGAGTGAAAGGCCTTAGTGAACCCTACTGAGGGAGGCTAATGTTGCAAGAAGGAACAGAGCCTGGCTGGGGGGATCCAGGAGTCGAAGAGCAGTCACCCAATGACAAAAGACTGTCAAAGGAACTTTTTGTTTGTTTATTGGTTTTTGGTACAGCCCGCCTTTTAAGGTAAGAGACTTTTGCAGGAAAGAGACTTGGCCCCGGAAGGTCCTGAAATCATTGAAAAGAACAGTATCCCATGTTGGCGAGGCCCAGGAGTGTGCTGTGCTCGAAGTTCTTGCCTTGTCCCATGCTAAATACGTGGGGAAGGGAGACCCACCCATACCATCCTGACTTATCATTTGGTGAACACTTCTTTCTTTTCTTGACAAATATGATAATGATATGATATGACATTTATAATGTGCCTATACACAAGTGTTTCAAGGTGCGACGAGGCAAGGGATGGGGAACAGAGAGAAGACAGACAATGATCTTACTAGGCCAGGTGACATTGAGATCGCGCAAGTTCAGGGGAAGGGGGTAGGGAAAAGTGCATTACATGGGATCGACCGTAAATTAAATACAATAAATAAGGCAATAAGTAAAAGGTGTGCCAAGCTGGTCGCATATGCATGGGTAAGTGCAGACATCCGTTGTCAAGTGCTGTTAGGGGACTAGAGGGATACAGAAAACAGTCCTCATGCGCGGGGGTTGCCAGCGAGGCAGTGCAGGTGTCCAACTGGTAGGGGAGAGGACCTGGGACCGAGATCTGTGTTAGCCAGGTGATCAGTGCAGTATCAGTAACGTCCAGTATTTCAGCATGGAAGAGGAGGCGAGAAAGCAGAAGCAAAGAGGAAGGTTGTGCGGTGCTTACGGGTCTGGAGATGGTTCTCCTCAAGTCTTGGGGAGGCCGGGAGGTTGTTCCAGAGGGAGGCCCCAGCTGAAGAAAGAGATCAACCACCAACTTGCTGCTTGGAGAAGTGACTGACCATGAGGGAGTTGGAGGCTGATGAGCGAAGAGCTCGAGAAGGAAGATATTTAGGAAGAGAGAGTTGGAGGTATTTAGGCCCCAGTCCCCAGAAGGCCTTGTGGACAATGCAGAGGGTTTTTTAACTTAATCCTCACAGCCACCAGGAGCCAGTGCAGAGATTTCAGTCCTGGAGAGATACGATCCCTGGTCTTGAGGCCAAGGACAAGTCTCGCAGTCCTGTTCTGGATGAGTTACAGAGGGCAGAGATAGAAGCAGGCAGATTTAGAAAGAAGCTGTTGCAGTAGTCCAGCCTAGAGAGAACCAGAGCACTGGAGACAGTGAGCTTCTGGGGGAAGGAGAGGAAAGGAGATGCAGCTGGTAGTGTGACTTCTTAGAGACGTCAGAGATGTGAGGAGAGAAGGAGAGTGTGGAGTCAAAGGTGACCAAGAGATTTTTCACCTCACAGGTGGGAGAAGGAGGAGGACCAAGAGAGGCCGGCCAGGGAGTGACAGGAAAGGAGGGAATGGGTATGCCGATGAGGTGAATCTCTGTCTTACTGGCATTAAGGCAGAGATCATTGGTGGCACACCAGTCCTGGATAGCAGACAGACAGTCAGAGATGAGAGAAGGAGAAGAAGTGGCGGAAGGGAGCCTGAAGATGACTTGAGTGTCATCTGCATAGCACTGAAAGTTGGTGCAGAGGGTGGCAATGTAGTGGGCAAGAAGTGCCAGGTATTGGTTGAACAGACAGGGAGAGAGGTTAGACCCCTGGGGAACAGCACAGGTAGCAAAAGAGATAGAGGAGAGGAAGGACCCAAGTTGGACCTGCGAGGGTCAATCAGAGAGGAAAGAGGTCAGCCAAGCCAGGGCCTGATCGGTGATACCCAGGTTATCGCGGAGATGGTTGAGCAGGATGGGATGGTTGACCATGTGAAAGGCAGAAGAGAGATCAAGTAAGATGAGGATACAGGGGGTGTTGGAATCGAGGTTGGAGAGCAGGTCTTCACGGATGTTCAGGAGAGCAGTTCCATGCTTATGGCAGCTGTGAAGTCAGACTGATGGTCATAAAGACTACCAACAGATTCAGTGTGAAGCTTAAACTGGGTGATGGCCAGCTTTTCCAGGTGTTTGACCAGAAAAGGAGTGATGGAGATTGGGCAGGACGGGTCGGCCGATGGTTTCTTAAGAAGGAGGTGGACAAGGGAGTGCTTCAGGGGGGAAGGGAAGACTCCAGTGGTGAAGGAATGGTTGCAGAAGTCAGGGGAGAATCTGTTTTCACAAGACTTTCATAGATCAGACTTGTCTAGGAACCTCAACTGGGGAGAACAGTGGAAAGTCAGAGAATGAGGGAAGAGAAGTGGCAGAAGAGGGGCAGGGGAGGAGCAAGGATAGAGGGAGGAGGAGGAGGAGAGGAAGACAGAGAGGACAGGATGTCCTGAGTTTTAGAGATGAAATGAGAAGCAAGGGCCGTGCAGAGGGCCTGGAAGGGGACAGGAGAGGTAGAAACTTCAGCAGGATTGGCCAGCTCCTTGAAGATTTTTAAGAGTTTGGCTGAGTTGTTAGATGCCGCAGAGATGTGGTCTTGGATGTGGGCTCTCTTCTTGGTGCAGACAGAGAGCTGGTATTGCATTTGGAGCAGGTCGGCAGGCCAGTTTGGCAGAGGATGTACCGTAAGCACGCCATTTCCTCTCAGCTACCCTGCACTTACGTTTAAGGGTGGCGAGGTCTGAGTCATACCAGGAGTTGCACTTAGCTATGGGTTTCAAGTGGATCCTCATGACAGGTGCAAGAGCATCGAGGGTATCAGATATAGCAGAGTGGAGTATGGAGAGGGCTATGTCAGGGTGTGAGTCAGCCAATGGGGCAGGAGGAGGGTGAAAGTGGCAGTGAAAGCCTCAACTGACACACGCTTCATGGGTCAGATAACCGAGAAGCCGGTGGCAGTGCTGGAGTTCGCTTGGCCTGAGGGGTGGAGAGAGTGAGCCGGGAGGAAAGGAGAAAGTGATCACTACAGGAGAGATGAGTGGTGAGAGGGATAGAGAAGGGAAGGTCTGTAGAAATCAGAACCTCAAGAGTGTGCCCTGCAGAGTTAAGTGGGGCCAGAGGGTAGGATAGAGAGTGAGAGAGAGTCACAGAGGTCGCGAAAGAGTCCAGAGGAAGGACAGGAAGTATCCAGGTGGAAGTTAAATTCTGCAAGAAGGAGGAGTTGGGTGGTCAAGACCAGGAGAGAAGAGGAGAGGTCCACCCACTCAGAGAGGAAGGAGGAGATGTGATCAGGTGGGGGATAGATGGTAGCCGCAGTAAGGGAATGGCTAGGAGAGAGAAAGCCTGCAGACGAGGCATTCGAAAGAGGAGTAGGCCTGCGTAGGAATGACAGAGGCAGGAATCTACTCAGGAAAGATCAGGGAAACACCCTCTCTGGAATGGTTGGACCTGGGAGCGGAGAGGATCTTGTAGCCGTCAGGGAGGCGAGTGTCAAAGCTCGTGACAGAGCTGGTCATGTACCATGTCTCGTTGAAACTGAGGACATCAAGGTCAAGTTCTTCCAAGAGGCGGTAAATGTCAGAGGAGTGTTTGACAGCTGTGCGAGAATTAAGAGTGGCAATATGGAGAAGGTTGCCTTCCTTGATATACTTCTGGTTATGCTGCTTTGTAAAACTGGTAGAGAATGGTTTACATAAATCTAATTTGTGCATATACCATACTATCTTACTGTGACATATCGCGTGCTGATCTAGCACGCTGTGTTCTTCCTACTGTCTGTCTCTCCGCTGGCCTTCAGCCACATCTCAGAGCTGTTTCTAAGAACACCCGCCTCAGTGCCGCCATCGTATCTTTCTGCCAGAGTCATGCATCCAGCATCACCTCTGTGTGTGTTTGCCTCCACCTTCATCATCCTTCCAGTGAATCCCGGAAAAGGCTGTATTTTCAACTGATCACAATGTTAGTTATCATTATTTTGGGGGTGTTTTGATGTCTCCACTGACTTAATCCATACACCGTCCATTAATTTATTTACAGTGATTCAATTACCAACCAATGTTTTGAAAAGGAAATGCCACGTGTTCTAAGGTATGGCCATAGGGCTGAAAACATATTTTTTGAGGGTCAGAAGAGAAACAAGTTACACTTTTGATTGAGACACCAAATGAAAGTCACTTGAGAACAGTTTGGAATCCTGAGCTAGACTGTAAGACATGTCCCTAAAGAGTTGTATAACGCAGATACACTTATCAGCATGAACGGGTTAAAGATGAGGAAGGGGAGAAGGGACATTGCACTGCTTGTGTCAGTTGTTTCTGATTTGGCTAACCAATCGCTCATGACAAATAGCCCACCCAGATCCAGACAGTCGGCTCGATCAGGCAGGAGCATCATTTGGTTTTGCAACATTGAGCGTGGCTGGAAAGATGCATGGCAGCAGTGGGTCCATGTGTGGTGCTGTGTGTCTGGGACAGCCCGACACACAACCCCCAGTGCAGCATTCCTGTTTTTGAATGTAATGTGTGCCTGTGTAATCGGAGGTGCTTAATAACTTACCATCTTTGGACACTTCCCAGGGTTTTGCAAAGAAAAAGGACCCAAAAAGTGCTGGAAGCTGTTTAATAACTTGCCACCTTTGTGAGGGAATGAATCTGAATCCTCAATCATAGCAGAAGTAAAGGCAGGAACCCCTGAAGCAGAGCCAGGGACTCAACAGTGCTCTTAGGAAGTGCATAGCGTTCTTTCATCGACACTTGTAATTTCAACGTTTTTTTAACGAGTATTTATTACCGAAAAAACAAATCAAATTATATAGGGCGGGGTTGGTAAAGTGTATATAAGTGGCAGGGGGGTTGGGAATAGTACATAAACAACAGGAGGTGGGGGTTTTGTGGGGAACTCCCCAAAAATAAAAACAAATCAATTTCGACAATTTTTTTTCGGTAGCAAATACTCGGAAAAAAACCAACAAAATTACAACCATCGATGAAATGACATTGGACCATTAAGAAGGCCATTTCAGGTGAAACAAACAGGAGTGTAGCTTCAACTGGAGCACAATTGAGCACCAACCAACAAAATAATTAAAACCTGCTCTGCCTTTCCCTCCCTCAACTGTATCACCTGCCTGTTATCCTTTATATCCGCTATACAGTTACAAAACAGAGTACTTTTACAGAGGTATACAACAGTACAGATGCAAAACGGATTGTTTTTCATAGGTAACAACAGAACAGATATACAGCGGGGGGTAGCATAGAGAGTGGCCCGGAGGAAGAGTACAGCTGTAGAGGTTGGCAGGGAGGAGAGGGGCGGACAGCATCTAGCAAGTCCAGTGGCGCGGGGTTCCAACATGATGGCCTAGGAGAGACTCCTTGAAGGGCTGTGTCTTGAGTTCTTTTCTGAATTGTAGGAGCATGGGGGTGAGTCTGATGCTGATAGAGAGGAGGTTCCATAGTCTTGGGGCATAGGCAGAGAAGGATTGTTTTCTGGTCCTTTCCTTTTTGCAATGGTGGATTTCAAGTCTGCACGTGTCCTGGCTTCTGGTGGTGCACTGTCTGCCAGAGATGCTGAGTGTCTCTGCAAGGTAGCTGAGTGTTTTGAGGCTGACTGCCTTAAAGATGATGCAGCAAGACTTGAAGTTGATTTGTGCGTGCAGTGGGAACCAGTGAAGGTCAATGAGGGCCGGGGTGATGTTGTTGTATCTGCATAGACCGTTGTTGAGGCATGCGGCTGTATGTAGGACACTTCTCAGGGGCAGATGGGTGGAAGACGGAAGGCCTTCAAGAGGGCATTGAATGGTGGATCTAAAGCTTTCCGGAGGGAGGAAGGGCTTGACTTTACACAGGAGGGAAAGCTGATAACAAGCTGTCTGAGGTTTCTTAGCTAAGTATGTCTTGAAGGAGAGGTGTTTGTAGATGTGGAACTCAAGGGACCTGGCACAGGAGGTGAGCTTGTGTCTGAAGCCCTCAGGGTTCATGGTTGATAGCCTGGTCTGGATGTCTGGGTTTTCAGTGTTGTTGGTGAGGAGTAGGAATTCTGTCTTGGAGGGGCTGAGCATCAAGCATGTACTGGACATCCAAGACTGGATCAGCGAGAGGTAGGCTTTAAGCCTGTGGATTTCTTTGATGGAGTCAATCTTGAGGTATAGGTGTGCCGTCGGCATATTGGTGCATGTGGATGTAGCTCCATGTATAGATTAAAGATCACTGGGGAGAGTATGGCACCCCGTGGGACTCCATAGGTGATAGGTAGCAATG
Organism: Ambystoma mexicanum; assembly: GCF_040938575.1. Classification (NCBI taxonomy): domain Eukaryota; kingdom Metazoa; phylum Chordata; class Amphibia; order Caudata; family Ambystomatidae; genus Ambystoma; species Ambystoma mexicanum. Next base: position 530,807,013 of record NC_090939.1, read on the forward strand.
GCGATCTGAAGGAGTCCAACTGAACAAACTGCTGGTGGTTGGCGAGGTAGAACTTGAACCAGTGTAGGACATGTTTGCTGATCCCAATGCACCAATGTAGGGTGTCTGTGAGCGCATGGTGGTTTACTTTGTAGAAAGCAGCTGAGAAGTTGAGTAGAACCAGGATGCATGAGTGGCCGTCGTCAAGGATGTTGAGGGTGTTGTCGAACACGTGTATGGTTGCTGTCTCTGTGCTGCATCTGGGTCTGAATCCGGATTGGTGGGTTTGGAAGAGATTGTTGATGTTGATTTGTTGCTGCTCGACTACCGCTTTCTCAATGTACTTACCTAGGAAGTGAAGATGGGTGATAGAGCGATAGTTACCTAGGTTGTTGGGATCCAGAGTGGGTTTCTTTAGTAGAGGGAGGATTTGACCTGTCTTTAGGGTCGATGAGAAGGCCCCTTGAGTTAGGGAGCTGCTGATGATGTCCAGGTAGGGAAGGAGAGCTTCTGCATAGATGGTCTTGAGGATGGATGCTGGGAGGATGTGATCTGTATATGATGTGGCTTTGAGGGCGGACAGTCCTCTGTAGAGAGTGTCTTGAATGTTGTCCAGGGTGTGGAGATTTCGTGAGCAGGGACGTGAGGTGATGCAGAGCTGGTGTCTGTGTGCTGGCGATTCCTTCTGGTTTTGTCAATGAAGAAGGTGTTTGATGGCAGTGGATTTTGTTTCGATGTAATATGGTGTGGCAGGGTCAGGTAGTGGGTTGATGCATTGCTTAAGCACTTTGAAGAGGGCTCTGATTTTGTTGTCGACTTCTGCTATGGTGTTCTGATAGTAGGATGCCTGGGCTGTGTTGATTAGTTGTCGGCGGGTTGCTCAGAGTTCCTTGACGAGTGCCAGTATGGATGCAGCCCTGGAGCAGCGTCAGATTTTCTCTTGTCTCCGGAGACTGAGAGGGTGACATTGAGTGCTTCCTGTAGAGAGTCACAGTTTGGTTGGGGGTGTTCAGTCCATGTGAGGTGGAGGTTGGCTAGGTCTTCCATGAGGGCTCCCACAGGAAGTTCTTGAATGACCTGAAGACCTGAAGATTTGTATGATGGGTTTCTGCTGGGAGTGCCTGACTGAAGTGGCGTGCAGGATGGAGAAAGGCATGGCATGGCAAGCAGGAGAGGAGAGCTGCAGTGAAGGGAAGGCAGTGCAGTAGTGATTAGGTTGAGGATGTTACCTATCTTGTGTGTTCGGTATTTTGTGTGCTGTGTTAGGCTGAGGGTTTCGAGAAGGCTGAGGAGAGCTTCCTTCATCGGATCGGCTTGTGGCCTGTTGCCTGGGAGGTTGAAGTCGCCTAGGAAGATGCTGTTGGTATACGTGAGGGACATGGTGGTGACCAGGTCAGTGAAGTCCCAGATGAAGGCAGAGTTGGGTTTGGGTGGGCTGTAGATGAGATGGAAGGTAACTGTGTCTGTCGGGGAGAGCGGGAAGAGGCAGGACAGGACTTTGAAAGAGCCAATGCTGTCTCCGTCAAGTCTGGTTCAGGGCACCAAGGTCATGTGGATGACTGCGAGGCCTCTGTCTTTCTTGTTTGGCCGGTCTTTGTGTTGGATGCTGCAGCCGCCAGGGACAAGGGCATCTAGGATGTCGCTGGGGGTGGCTGTCAGCTAGGTCTCGGTGATGAAGATGGTGTCAAGCTTGTTTATAGGGATGAGGTCTGCAATGTCTGCTGCATAGGTGATAGCTGAGAGGAAGTTGGCGAGCATCAGGTTCTGTGTTGTGTATGGTGAGGAGGTGCTGATGGGCTTGAGACTGATGTGGGTTAGGTTGCGCATTGCAGAATCAATGCCTTAGAAGAGGAGCGATGTCGTTGACGTTGGCGTTGCTTGTTGATGGTGGCGATGACCTGCGGGGACAGAGGGTGAAAACTCATGTGGCACGTGCTTACCTGTTGTCTGCTAGAAAAATTGCACACCCTAAGTCAAATGATGTAAATGTGAATTAATAGACCTTATAAATTATCAATTTATAACTGATCCAGGTGTGGGCTTGAAAGAACTGCTCTGGCACATGGGCAGTAAATATTCATGTAGTTTTGTGAGTCGTCAAAAAGAGGAACTCCCTTCCCCTGCACACCATTTTAGGCTAGACGCCAAACAAATCCATATATCTATTCACTCAATTAGTACATGAATTTAAAAAAAAAAACAGAAACAGGGCTTTTTAAGTAGTTTAAGTAAACAGACTTAATGATTAATTCAACAATATTGCAGTAGCATATTATTTACATAATTTTATATATGTAACTTTCTCGCATATGAGTAGTAAAAGATGCATATGAGAGTCTATCTCACCTGCCTCCTCTGCATGATGAGATCTTGCCTTCGCAATAGTGTCAGCAGGCATCTCCTATGAAAATAGATTCCTTTCTGAGTGATCTGTACTACAATCGAAATCTAAAATGCAACTATGTAACCAATCATACATTAGACTCACCTCATTGTGATTTGGCTCCATCAAAGGGATGATTTGTGCTATGTAGGGAGTTGTTTCCAGTCACCTGCCAGCAAAATCAAGTGTGAAAAATACAAGTACCAGAATCCTCAGAGCTAATTAATTTGTTACACCTGAAACAGAAATGCAGACCCGCCTGAAAAAACACAGAAACTCAGCCTCCCTGAAGATTGATGAAGTCATGAAAACGTGCGTTAGGATGAGAAGCTAAAGACTGGTAACAGAGCGCCTGCCTTCACATCTTTAAACATTGTTCCAGGAGTCCTGGGCTCACAAGGCAGTGCAGCAGGGCCATCATGCCTTACATTGGAGAGCCACAACCATGGCTTTCCCCCTCCCCCCATCAAGGGGAAGATTTGTGCTATGGAGGGAGTTGTTTCCAGTCACCTGCCAGCAAAATCAAGTGTGAAAAATACAAGTACCAGAATCCTCAGAGCTAATTAATTTGTTACACCTGAAACAGAAATGCAGACCCGCCTGAAAAGACACAGAAACTCAGCCTCCCTGAAGATTGATGAAGTCATGAAAACGTGCGTTAGGAGGAGAAGCTAAAGACTGGTAACAGAGCGCCTGCCTTCACATCTTTAAAGATTGTTTGAAATAGGTCTGTAGTTAACAAGGCCTATTTGTTGTACACCTTGTTTCTTCAGGAATGGGAGGAAAACATTTGTGGAATTCTCAACCATGTTCGTCTTTGTCATTCCCCACATCATGTATCATCAAGTGATGAGGTGAAATGGAGAAGCACTTTCCTTACTTACATGTAAAAATAGATCTTTATAATTCAGCCCCAATGGGCATACTGGCTACATGCATGATGTGATTGTCACACTGGGGTACGCTAGCATACCCACACAGAAGGGCTGTTCAACTCGCTTTCTCTCTCTCTCACACACACTCACACACACACACAAACACACACACACACACACACACAACACAAACAAAAGTTCTAAAAACAACAGCTAGAGCCGCGGGACACAGGATGAGGAGATAAGCAAGACATAATTCACCGGCCCCAAATTAACCAGTGGGGAATTTTGATTTGGAATGAAATCCACACTGGGATGTGACGGACCTTTTGAAGAATCAAACATACTTTGGCACTGGGGAAAATGGCAGGATCAGCTATAATTCCTGGAGAAAGCCAGGGAAATGTCATCCTCCAAAATACACTCTTGTGGAAAGTGCAGTCAGGGCAGTAGGTTTCCCTTTGTTCTGGATTTACTCAGGCACAGGGCTAGGGCTTGCACAGGATTGGACCTCTTGGGTTCAGGTTCGGAACAGGGAGTGGCCTTGGGGCCTGGATGGGGATAGGCCTTAGTAGAATTCCGGCTAGCATTAACTTCGACTATGGAAACCAGAGAAACAATGTTTTTTGCGTACAATTTGGTCAGAACTGGCCATTATTTCAAGAAAAAAACACGAATGTATCAAAGAACCTGCCCATAAGACTTTATGTGCTAAAATAAAACCACTCTCAGTTTATACTCTCTTTGCAGCGGAGTTTATAACGCCCCGGGTTAAACACTAGAATGCCTTCACTGCACTGGAACCCAGTTCTAACATAATAAACACATTGCAATATAAACTCAAGCTGATGTTATAATATTGTAAAGAATGTACTTTAAGAGTGAACACAACAAAGTAGATAACAATATTGCACACATGTATTTGCTTTCATGATTTCATGTATATGTGCATTTTCAAAAGCACTCTCTAATAGGGTTTGCATCTGTAAAAGTGTTTATTTAGTGCTTCTTCGCAGTCTATTTTTTGATTATTTTGCTGCCACTTGAAAGAATAACCAAAGCAAATACCATCACTTCATCAATAAACACCACACGGTTGTTTTTATCTGTTTAATTGTATTGATATCATTTCACCTATCAGGATCAGCAACCATTACCAATTTCCCTGAAGCAACGCACACATTTGGAAACCACAAGCATTTCTTTGTTTAGTGAATATGTTGCAAACAATAAATACAAATGTCACTACTCAGGTGCCAGGAATGTTGGCTTTGCCAGAGTCACACGATATGGGTGATATTTTTTTTTAGTACCACACATTGCAAACTAAATCACTTCTAGGGCTCACAATTGTGTCTGGTATCGCACCCTGATATTAAAAGATTTGCCCACTATCACACACTGTGGTTATGTAATGAAAAGGAGATGTGGGCCCAGTCTGCAATTAAGGCACTTAACCACGTATATTCCAAAGTCTTGTCTATTGAAATATATTTGGTGTTTGGCTTTCACTAAATGATTAATTCCAATGGCATTAAATGGTGCAGATATGTTTTAATGTTTTAATGTTTGACATCCAGTACTAAAATAACATTCTGACTTACCAAGGTGACTTTAAAAGCACACAAATTAAATCATAAACCAACCTGACTAAATATACATCGTTATAGAAACAGGATGAGCACAAAGGATATAATGGTTGCTTTTTCCAGCATGCTAAATGGAATTCGACCAGTGCCAGCATGAATGTTGTTCTTGCACGAGGGTTTCATATGTACATTAATCATAAAGTGTGGTGTGCTCCATTGCCAGCAAGAGAAATGGGAGGCAGCCAGGACAGTAGCTAAGAGCAAAGAAAACAATGAGTGTTTTTGTATTTTGCCAAGAGCCAATCTTTTGTATTCTGGGAACTGTAGTGCCGCTTTTTCGATTTTGCATTCGGTACACGTCCCAAAATCCAAAGAATAGGCCTTTCGACATATCTGCGTAACCTTCTCCACCAAATAATGCATGAATAGCAATGGTTAAAACCAAAACAATGCTTTTACATTGAAAAATGAAACACTTATTGACACAGATCTGAGGGGCCAAGCACATGGTATTCCCTTTTGGTGCTTTGCTCACACTTTAAATGTTTTAAATACATCTGCGTGAGGCCCAGAGGCCAAACAGCCTGGACTGTAAAAGCTCAGCAGAATTCGGCATGCAACTGCACCAGGGAGGCCAAGGATCTGTGAACACTGAAACAAGGCAGGATCCGAAAAGGAAAAGCAGCTGCAAGGCAATGAGCAGGCCATGCAAGTGCTTGGAGGCGGATATTGTCATAGCTGGGTCAGGTGTTCCCAGTGATCTTGGAGCAGCAATGTATACAAGGAGCTGCAGGCGTGATGCTCTTTAGGTAGGCCCCAAGGCAGCCAATGGCCTTTTAGTGTTTGGTGGGGAATCACTATGAGGATAGCAGGGTATGGTGGTGTGAGGCTCGGGCCACGCCCCACCGTAGTGTAGGGCCCTCTCCTTGCAAACAGAAACCCACACCATGCCCTCCTGGACAAAAGCTTGATTGTGTGTATTCGAGTACCCAGCCCTTTGTTTACTTTTTTAATTTTATATATTTATATAGCGCCGCAGCCCGCAGGCATCAGGGAGCAATAAATATAGACAAGAACAGCATAAGGTGACAGGACAACATGGAATACAGCTGCATAAGTGCCAGGGTATCAGAGAGGGGATTTCTATCTTGGTACTCCAGTGATCATTTATTTAAAAGCAATGTTTTGAGTTTGTTTCTGAAGCAAAGGTAGTTGGATTCTACTCTCAATTGATTTGGCAGCTCATTCCATCTGGTGATAGCTTTAGAGTGGAAAGCCCTGCCCAATCCATTGGCTCTTTTTGAGAGGCTAGCTGTTAGTAGTCTTTGGGTGCTAGATCTAAGGGTGCGGCTTGGTTCGTATAGGACAAATTGCATTTTAGATAGGAGGGGGCTATCCCAAAAAGACAATGATGTCTTGAGTCACAGAGCATGATTTATAGATGGTGCCTATGTCCAATGGGCCCATATAACCTTCCACCTATGCCTAAACCCTAGAGCCTTTCAACAGCATGGCCTTTGGAAAGAGTGGACTAGCCGTTAGCTGTTTTGAACTACGGAACACCCTACCCTCGTACCTAAGACAGGACAGAAGTCAAGTCCTTCTAAAACTCAGGAGGTCCTTCGAAATGCTCCTTTTCAAGGGGGATTTGTACCAGTGAACTAATAGCTCACTGCCACCTTTTGAGCGCTTCTGCCTGCAGCGTCTGTCATTTTACAAAATGATCTGCAGACATGCCAACTCACCCGCAACTCGTGGGAGTCTGCAGTAGAGGGAGATAAACTCCAGCACTACTGCATGGAGACACAATCCTCTCATAACATGTTCTCCCTGTAAAATAATGATTATTCCAATGCAGGTGGTATAATTTGCCCGGCTCCTGAAATGCACACCCCTTTTAAGATGGCAGCCAGAGAGTCCACTGACTGCATTCTAGTTCTTTCAAAGGCTCTCTTCCTGTGACATCCCTAACGTGGTGTTGCCACTTACCTAGCATGTACAAGACCTGACAGCTTTCGTAGTCATTGAAGCTGGCGGAACTGTGGGACCTCTCTTGAATATGGCAGGACGGGTACCTGCTGGTGAGTGGTAGCCATGATGTCCTTATCACAGTGCTTGAGCAGGTTCTTGACTTGTAGTGTGCTGATGTCTTCGTTGTGCGCTGTTTTAGTCCTGGGAAAAGAAGCTGCACAGGGATTGGCACTGGTGCTCTCTCTATCCTTCCTCTTCCATGAGGGACCTTCTCATCCTGAGGATGAGTGGACATGGTCCAGGGTAATGTCATCTCAAAAGCCTCTTTGAGCTCCTGAACAAAATTAGTTCTTGACCAGGCAATATGTTTTAAACACTGTTGGGAAGGAACTAGTGCCTTCTTTCATTCCCAGGTACTTTAGAATTAGGCAAGACTTCTGTTTACAGTTTCTAGGCACTACAAAAGACAAGTGGGGAGGAGGAGCACTGAGAGAAAGCTTCTTTCCTGCAAATATAATCACACACACAGACATGGGTGGGCACAAAGAGAAGGCAGGTATTATTTAAAGATAAGGTGCAAATAACTATTGACTGAATACATTGGTAAATGTTAAATCCTATTTAGTTTTTCTCAAAGCACGGTAGAAGCAGGCTCTCTGCCGAAAGGAATGTGGCCAGCTCTAAAAATAGACTGCAGGCATTGCCGCGGTGTTCACTAGCTCTGGCAGAGCAGCACGTAACACAGCAGCTTTTTGCTGTCTATCAAAGGGCCCAGGCAAGCTAAGGCTCATGCACACAATGCAGAATTATGGAAAACAAGGTTTTGAGGAGATTATAAAACCAGATCAAAATATCAGTCGAATGAATGAGATTATGGAGAGCATGACAGGATTTTTTTTTTATATATAAATGTTCAGAATGTAGCAAAATGATGAAAAACATGAGCTACAGTGTATTCTTGCATTGGCTAGCAATATGTTAAGTAGCATGTCCTAAACAAAAATCCGACCATGAAGAGAGGAAGACTGGAGCATCCATTGCATGGAAGCAGGGCGAGGTGGGGTAAAGCCATGCCCATATCCAGAGATGCCACTACAGCAAGTTAAGAGTATATAAGCTCCTGTCTTGCTCCAGTCTGCAGGAGAATGGGATGGTTGAGGGACACCATTCAGGCAGCAGAGTTCTTTGCTCCTATCCTCATCTCTGTAAAGAATAAATGTGTTATCCTTGCAAGATACACTCTTGGCCCTAATTCCCTAGAGGAGGAGCTTTAATCTGGTGTGAGCGTGATTAGGGGTACCCGTATAATTAAGGGGTACGCCTGTAATTAGGGACTACCTTACAACACAAAGCACTATTCATAATCGCTGGGGTATTTTCTTTGTGTGTGTTGAAACAGAATATTGCCAGAGCTGTCGAAGCGCTTGAGTCCTTCCTCAGAGACCTATGGTCATTGCTTTTAACTCCATCTCAAGATAGGGCCGAAGACCAGACAGAGCAAAGCGTAGAAGCTTTTTACCACCCAGATGATTTTGTTGTGGGTGCGCTACTTTTGTTTCGGTTTGTTTAGGCCCCTTACAGAATAGCTGACTAGGTTGAGTCCAATTGTTTTCAATTTTGCTCACATTATTGCTGACTCCGAATCATCAGCATGTTGCCCAATGTTGTCCAGGTGAACTTCTCGAACTTCCTTGAAGGGCCCAATGAGTTTGAACCAAGTGAGTTGAATATCCACACTATCTAGGGTACAGGTTTCCCAGGTTCTTCCTCGGGTTGGAATAGGTGTTCAAAGAGACAAGATGTTTTTCAGTATTTTGTTTCAATAGGCGTGAGTTTAAAATTAGCTTGATTTTGAAATTTTGATTTGGAATAAGGTTTAACTTGAATTTGAACATGTTTAGGACACCAGTGTTTATATTTCAAGGGGTTCTTTTCTCCAGTGAGCAGGATCCTGGTGCTAGTGCACAGGCAGTTGAAGTGGCGTGGTACAACAGCTGCACCATTCCCAATGTTCTATAGGGATGGTTGGGGAGCAGAGTTTTCCTCTGCACAGGAGCTCTCTGTATTCACTTCTATGGCAGAGGACTTTGGGATAGACTATGTATCCCCAACGGATCTCCAAATGAATCATTCTTCTTTCAGAGTCCAAAGATGAATCAACTAAGGACAGGATTTCTTATGAAGATACACTGCTACAGCAGATTGGTCCAAAACAAACCTGTTGTCAGGAATACAATAATTCAGGAAGATGTAAAAAGTATCCTTTTGTTTCTGACATCGTGCCAAGAGAACTTTGTCTGCAGTAAGTGAGTGGGGACAGAAAATTATAGAGAGCCCTAACAGAAACCAAGATGGTGAAACTCCTCTCTCAACTGCTCTCTCTTCTGGCTTCTCAAACTCTGACCCCTTCCCATGTCTTCTGATTTCAAAGGGACTGTAGTGATCAGCACCCCGGTGTGAGTGACTTTGTCAAGACTGCCTTTGAAAGGCTGGTTCCTAGAGAACCACCCTATTCCCAGCATCTCTTCTTTGTAGATTTTCAGGTTCCGTGCCCACCATCTCTTCACCATGTACTCCGGTTCCATGCCCAGCATCTCTCCTCCATAGACTCCCAAGTTTCTTGCCCAGCATTTCTTCACCATGTACTCTGGTCACATGCCTAGCATCCCTTCTCCCTAGATTCCCAGGTTGAGTGCCCACCATCTCCTCGCCATGTACTCAGGACCCATGCCCATCATCTCTTCTCTGTAGATTCCTAGGTTCTGTGCCCACCATCTCTTCACCATGCACTCCGGTTCCATGCACAGCATCTCATCCGCAAAGACTCAGAGATTCTCCTCCATGGACTTTCAGGTTCCACACCAATATCTATTTTACACAAGCCCTAATGTTTCAACACTGTGCATCTATTGCACAAAACCTAAAGTTCCCTCTCCCCCAGCCTCTTTTCACCATGGAGCCTGATTTTCCATCTCCACATTCTCAACAACTTTCATCAACATGTCAGATATGGGATAGCAGAAAAAGGGCAATGTAGGGAGTGTTATAAAAAAGCATTAATGGTGGCACCCGGTGGGAGGTCCTCATGGCCCCCTTCCAATCCTTTAAGATAATCATAAATGTCTATCTAAATGGTACCATTGTAGTCCAGGGCCCTCAGCCCACTCTCCTCCTTTTTGATTTCTCCCATGTCTCATTAACTTCCTCCCTTCTCTTGCCCCTCTTTCTAACACCTCTCTGGCCCCTCTGCCACCTCCTTCCTCCTCCCACACCTCTCTGGCACATACCTCCTCCTCCCTGGACCCTATACCACCTCCATCTACTGCCTTTGCGCACGCTATGGCCTTTCTTCCACATGCGCTGTGTGCAACTCAGCCCTGTACCCTACCCCAGAAGTCTTTCAAATGTGGCAACCTAATCTATGCTGCTACTCTGAACTCTCGCTCTGCTGTCAAACACTCCTCTGTCATCTGCCACCTCCTCGAAGACCTTGACCTTGAGATCATCGCTCGAACTGAGACATGTTTCACGGCCAGCTGTGTCACGCGTTTTGAAACTCTCCTCCCTGTGAGCTACAAGATCCTCTCTGAGCCCAGAACCAACCGACCCGGAGGTGGAGTGGCCCTGTTCCTTCCAGAGTGGGTCCCAGCTTCTGTCATTCCTATGCAGGCCTACTCATCCTTTGAATGCCTGGTCTGCAGGCTCTCTATCTCTCCTGGCCTCTCTCTGACTGTCACCACCATCTACAGGCCACCTGGCCAGGTCACCCTCTTCCTCTCAGAATGGGCTGACCTCTTGTCCTCTCTCCTTGCCACAACCTCTCATCTTCTCCTCCTCTAAGCATTCAGTTCTTGGTATGACTCCGACCTTGTCGCCCCCTGAAACACGTGTGTAGGGTGGCTGAGACGAAGTGGAGGGCTTCGGGCACATCCTCTGACAAACTGGCATGCCGCCTGCTCCAAAAGCAATACAGACTCTCTGTCCTCTTAAGAAGGGGGTCAATATCTAAGCCTGCGTCTCTGCAGCCTCCAACAACACGGCCTAACTCTTTAAAATCTGCAAGAAGCTGGTCAATCCTACTACAGTTTCCTCCTCTCCTGTTCCCTCCAAGGCCCTCTGTATGACTCTAACTTATCATTTCACCACTAAAACTCAGGACATCCTGCCCTTGCTGTACACTTCCTCTCTCTTTTCCTCTCTCAGGCCCCCTTTGTCTGCTACTCCCTCCCCACTCCCTTTTTCCTCTTTCTCTCTGACAACACCTGACAATGTCTCTAGACAAGTCCGATCTATGTAAGTGTCATCCAAACAGGTGCTCCCATGCTCTTCCAGAACAAGTAATGACCTCCTTGACCACCAGGAGGCACAAAAGCTTGGTCGCCTGATCCGGCATCTCCCTCCATCCGGCCGATTCAAACCTTATTAAATCAATATAATTTAAAATTTTCCTTAGCCCCATTCTACGTCCCTTCCTTCATACCTCTGGGCGGCTCCTCCTTTTTCAGCCTGGACTCAGCCTGCAGGTACTCGCCGCTTCAGCACCAGTTGGGCCTCGCATCTGCTCAGACCCTAGTATGGGCGTGTCTGACCACCTCCTGTGGTGCCTGGACTGTTTCTCCAACCTGCTTCATCCCGTCTGCGGACCGTTCTCTCTGCAGCTGCCTCCTTCACGTGTGGAGGCAGTGGCTTGCCCCCTCCAACCGGAGTCTGCTTCTGCCTCGGTCCTCTAGGGGACACTGCGAGGCCCAGCTCTGTGATACCTGGCCCCTCCTGTTTCCTTTGCAAACGTGTGGCAGCTTTTGCTGCCCCCCGGAGTCTGCTCCTGCTCTGCTCCTGTTGCAGGGTGGCCCTGCTTGGCCCTGCTCTGTTTCTCCCCCACGGTGACCTGATTCACTTTGCCTCCAGCTGCCTGCCACCGTACCACCTCTGGACTGTTGGCGCGACCTCCCCCACCCCACGGGGTCTGTTCCTGTTTTGCTCCTGTCACTGGGTGCCCTGCTTGGCCCTGCTCTGTTTCTCCTGAGGTGTGGCCCGCACCATCTTGCCTCCAGTGGCCATCCTGCATGTCTCCTCTGGACTGATTGTGCGGCACCATTCTCGTCTGGGTCGCGCTTCAGCCCTCCAGCTCCTGTCTCCTCTGTGGTCTGCTTCCTCCCATGGACTGCTCTTCTGCTCCTTGATGTTGCCTCTGCCTCCCTAATGGTGTCTGGGTCTCCAGTGGCCTCCTCCACACCTCCTCTGGACTGGTTGCATGGCACCGTTCTTGTCTGGGTCGCACTTCGGCCCTCTAGCTCCTGTCTCCTCTGTGGTCTGCTTCCTCCCACTAACTGTTCTTCTGCTCCTTGATGATGCCTCCACCTCCCTAATGGTGTCTGGGTCTCTGCGCACCTGCTCAGTCCTGTATCTCCCTGCCTCCATCCAACTGCTCCTCTCCTGCGCTGGACCTGTCATCAGGGCGTTAATTGACCCCGGCCTGCCCACCTCATGTGCCTGCCTCCACACCTGCCTGGGTCCTGCCTGCCTGCCATCTGTGTCTACTTATCCGTGTTCTTCTGACTGTGCTCAGTTTTCTCCCGAAATGTCCTGCTGCAATTGATCCTCAGTTGGTCCTCACCACCCGGAGTCTACACGCCTCCTGCAGCCCACCTCTAAACCGGCCTGGTTCCTGCTAGTCCCCATATGTGTTCTCTGACTACTGGCTTCCACTGCCTCTGGGCACGTCTCCGTCTTCTTCGATGACCTGTCCCCTGCAGCCCTCTCAATCCCACGGCTACCCTTCACATTAGACCAGCCAGCACTCTGACCTCTTTCCTGACCCCCACCTAGTTCTGCTCCCACCTCCATCCCTGCCTTGGCCTCCTCCTTGACCACTCCCAACTCCCCTTGACTCTCTTCCCTGCTCTTTCCCCTCTATCCTGGCCTTTTCTGCCTCCTAGTTCCCGTAGCTCCCAGTGACTCTTCTAGCACTCTCTGCACCCTTCATACCCTGTTGGTCTCTTCCCCCCGAACCACCCGGTTGAGTGTTTCACGCACTGTCTCCACCGGCTCTGACCTTCTCTACCCGTGTAGCTTCAAGTGATCTTCCCACCTGCTTCTTCCCTCCTTCCTTCCTACGCCCATACTACCACTACATCAATATTCCACTAGTTCCCTTCCTCCTCCCTTATCCCTTTGCCCCTTTCCCCTCCTCTGCGCTCCATCTCTCAACTCTCCCCTTCACTCATCAGCCTCCCTCGCTAGTTTCCTCTCTATTCCCATGTCTCCCCTCTTCCCATCCCTACTCCTTGCTGCTTTTCATTTCCCTCTCCTTCATCCTCATTCCCACACCCTTCCTCAACTTTTCCCCCCGTCCACCCCATCCCCCTTCCTCCCTTCCTCATTGTCCCAAACTCATCTACCCCCTTATCCTGAACCCTAGAGCATTATCAACATTGCACTCTGGAATGCTAGATCCCTCTGCAACAAGACTGCAGCTGTTCTGGGTATGTTTTTGAGAATCACCCTTCAATTTCTCTGTATTACAGAAACAGGGATTCTCCCTCACAACTCTACTGTACCTGCTTCCCTTACCACCTCCTCTGCCTCCTTCTCTCATATCTGCCGCCCCTCTGGCAGGGGTGGTGACGTTGGTCTCGTCTATCTCCCTAAAAGTCTCCCCTCCTCCTCTTCACCGCCTCTTCCTGTTTTCCCTTCCTTCGAATATTTGTACAAATCCTTCACTTCCCCTCTTGCTATCTCCTTCTTAATAATCTACCAGCCTCCTGGCCCCCTCTCCTCATTCTACAATGACCTTCATCACCTGCTTTCCCTCATCTCACCCTCCCCCTCTCCCCTAACAGTACTTGGCGACTTCAACCTTCACTTCCCCTCTTTGCTTCAACCTTCTCCTCTTCTTTCCATTCTCGACTCCTACCTTCTCACTCCTCTCCCTACTTCTTCTACTCACTCCTCTGATTCCACTCTTGACCTTATCTTTATCTCTACCTTCTCCTCATCCCCAGTCTCTACTCTTCCCAACTATCTTTCTGATCATGCCTTACTCTCTTCTCCCTCACTCCCCCTCTCCCTCCATCCACTCCATCCTCCAAATTTCGCTCGCCTGCTAATCAAGCCTCCTATTTCTCATACCAGTCTCTTTATGACTCCTGCCTCAGCTTAGCTAAACACTCCTTCTACTCTAACCTCCTCCAATCCCAATCCTCCCACCCGCATTGCATCTTTCAAACCCTATCTCGTCTTCTCTCCCCGCCTACCCCTGACCATTCTACTACCTCTCCTCTCTCTCCTTCGGATTTCGCTAACTTCTTCTCTTCCAAAATACTCACTCTACGGCAAAACATTCTTCGCTCTCCTTCTTACTCCCCTCCTCCCCCCTCTCTCACCACTCATACATCTTACATGTCTAATTTCTCCCCTGTTACTCCTTTCAATGTTTCCCTCCTCCTGTCCAAAACTTACTCTACTTCTGCCCCCTCAGGCCCACTCCCCACCCCTCTAATTTCTAAAATCTATCCTCTTCTTATTCCTTACCTCACCTCCTTCTTCAACATCTGTCTCTCCTCTGCCTCCTTCCCTTCCGCCTTCAAACATGCTACTATCATCCCTATTCTGAAAAAAACCTCTGTTAACTCCGTCCTTGCCTCCAACTTTCATCCAATCTCTGTTCTTCCATTCCTTTCTAAGCTTCTTGAACGCTTAGTCTACTCTCAACTCTCAGCTTTTGTTTCCAATCTCTCTCCCCCCCCCTTCTCAATCTGGATTTCGACCTAAGTAATCCAATGAAACTGCCGTCACCTCTGTTCTCAACTCCCTCCTTACTGCTGGCCATTCTCAGCAAACCTCTGTACTCGTCCTCCTTGACCTCTCTGCTGCCTTTGATACCGTTGATCACCCCGTACTCCTCAACACTCTTTCTTCCTTTGGTTTCAAAGGCCCTGTTCTTAACTGGTTCTCTTCCTACCTCTCCAACTGTTCTTTCGCTGTCTCTTGGAGTGGTCGTAACTCCCCTACTCTCTCTTTGGACTTCTGTGTCCCCCAAGGCTCTGTACTGGGCCCTTTTCTTTTCTCTCTTTACACTGCTCCTCTTGCCCCCATCATCTCTTCTTTCGGGATCTCTCAATTTCTATGCTGACGACACCCAGCTCTTTCTTATCTTTCACACCTGACATCCACCACAATCTTTCTGCATGTCTCATCGCTAGCAAAAACTGGATGTCATCCCACTGTCTCTCCCTCAACACTGATAATACTGAAGTCTTATTCCTTCGCTCCATCTTGCCTCCTCCTCCTTCTCCCCCATCTTTCATTCTCTTCCCCCTTTCTAATGTCCCCATATCTGACCATGCTCGCAATCTTGGCCTCCACCTCCACTCCTCCCTTTCCTTTACCCACCATATTTCTTTTACCGCCCGCACCTGTCGCTTCCACCTCTTCAATATTCGCAAAATCCGTTCCTCTCTCACCTACCATGCCACCAAACTCTTAATCTCTTCCCTCTTCTTTTCTAGTCTTTTTTATTGCTCCGCTCTCCTCTTTGGCCTCCCTGCCTCTCATCTTGCTCACCTCAAATCCCTCTATCACTCTGCCATCCGTACCCTCTGCCTTCTCTCTCCTCACAACTCAGTTTCTTCCTCGCTCTCTCATCTTGGCTGGCTTCCTTTCCATTCTCAACTTAAATTTAACGTCCTTTGTCTCATCTTTAAATCTCTTCATGGTCTCGCCCCTCCCTACCTTTCCTCTCCCCTCTCATTCTACTCTCCCTCCCGCCCCCTCCGATCTGCTGATCTCTTCCTTCTCACTGTTCCCCCACCTCCTTGTGCCCCTTCCTGTTTCCGTTCCTTTCAGCTCCTTGCCCCCATACACTGGAACACTCTCCCTCTCTCTTTCCGCTCCATTTCCTCATACCCCTCCTTCTGTTCCTCCTTGAAATCTCATCTTCTTCCTTCCCTGTCCTGTTAACCTCATCACTTCTCTCTCACTCTTCCTCTGTTCTGTTTCTCTTTTACTGTCCTCGGTAAATTGTTCTATATATTGTTTTTAATGGTTTGTCTCATGTTTTGCATTTAAGCTTCCAATTATTGCATGTATCCAGTTGTTCTAATGTAAAGCGCTTTGGAGTAAAGTGCTCTATAAATGTAATAAATACAAATAAATACACATATTGCCACCCTCGCTCCAGCACTGGATGATTTCCGAAACCACTCTTTCGTCGCAGGATCTTTCCCCTCTATCCTCAAGCACTCCTTTGTGCACCCCCTACTAAAAAAGTCTTCTGCCAATCCTTCTTGCCTGACAAGCTATCGCCCGATTTCTATCACTCCTTTCATACGCAAACTCTTGGGAAAACTGGCCATCTCCCAGGGCTTACTCTCCACACTGAATCTGTTGGTTGTCTTCATGACCATCAGTCTAGCTTCAGAGTAATCTGAAGCATGCAAACTGCTGTCCTGAACACCTGTGAAGATCTACTCTTTAATCTTGACTACAGCTTTCCCTCTGTACTGATCCTCCTTGGCCTTTCCTCTGCTTTCGACACAATCAATAACACCACTCTGATCAATCGACTCTGTGTGAACCTGGGCATCACAGATCAGGCCCTGGCATGGCTGACCTCCTTCCTTCTGGACTGTCTCTCCATGACCAACTTGGGCCCTTTCTCTCCACCACCTCGTCTCTCCATGACCAAGTTGGGCCCTTTCTCTCCACCACCTCTCTCTCCACATGTGGTGTCCGTCAGGGCTCTATCCTCTAACCCTGGCTCTTCAATGTCTATCTGACCTGTTTGGCCCATATAATCTCCATCTTCTCTTCTAACTTTCAGTGTTATGTGGATGACACTCAGCTCTTGTTCAGGTTTCCCTCAGCCTCATCTCCTCCCTCTTTCATTCCTGACTGTCTATCCACGATTCAGGATTGGTGCGCTTCCAACAATATTTGCCTTAACACCAGTAAAACGGAGAACCTTCTCATTGGGACCCCGGCTCCTGCTTTCCCTCTCTCACTCAGGCTGCCGTTCTTGGGTCCTCTACCCTCGCCTTCCTGTGAGGCAAAAAACGTTGGTGTCAGCTTCGACTCCACTCTCTCCTTACATCACGGACCTTGCTAAAAAGGCTGACTTCCAGCTGCACCTCCTCAGATGTATTCTACATTTTGTCACTTTCCCCAGGAAGCTCACTGTCTCCAGAGCCCTGGTTTTCTCCAGGCTGGACTACTGCAACAGCCTCTTTCTCAATCTGCCTACCTCTACTCTTCGCCACATGCAACTAATCCAGAATAGGACAGTGAGACTTATCCTTGGCCTGAAGCCCAGGGACCGTATCTCTCCAGCACTGAAATCTCTCAACTGGCTCCCTTTTCACTGCAAGGATCAAGTTTAAGACCCTATGCATCGTTCACAAGGATCTCTGAGGCCGGATCCGCACTACATCCAACTTTCTCAGAAAGACTGAGATCCTCCTCATCGGCTCGCCTGCACCTTCCTTTCTTGTCATTCTCTGGTCGGACTCCCTTAGCCCTCTTCCTGCTCCCACCTGTGAGGCTAAGAACCTCAGGGTCATCTTTGACTCCACAGTCTCCTTCTCTCCTTGTATCTCTGACATCTCTAAGAAGTCTAACTAGCAGCTGCACCTCCTCCGAGGTATTCTTCCTTTCCTCACCTTCCTCCCAGAAGCTTACTGTCTCCAGAGCTCTGGTTCTCTCTAGGCTTGACTATTGCAAAAGCCTCCTTTTAAATCTGCCTGCCTCTACTCTCCGCCCTCTGCAACTCATCCAGAAGAGGACTGCAAGACTTGTCCTTGGCCTCAAGCCCAGGGACCGTATCTCTACAGCCCTGAAATCTCTCCACTGGCTCCCTGTTGACTGCAAGGATCAAGTTCAAGACTCTCTGCATTGTCCACAATGATCTCTGAGGCCGGGGCCCGCACTACATCCAACTTTCTCTTCCAAAATACCTTCCTTCTAAAGCCCTTCACTCAGCTACTTCCAACTTTCTAATGGTCAGGTGCTTCTCCAGGCAGAGACTGGGAGGTAGATCTCTCTCTTCTGCAGGTGCCTCCCTCTGGAATGGCCTCCCTGCTCCTCTCAGACTTGAGCCCGACCACCTGAAGTTCCGGAAGAAGCTCAAGACCCTCCTTTTTTCCTCTGCCTTCTCTCTCTCTCGCTTCTTTGCTAAGTTAACTGTCTCCTGTGCCGTACGTGGTTTGCCTGGTACTCTCATAGTCTCACTGGGTACCTGGCTCCTCTATGACCAGTTTTCTACACTGCCTTCTGGTCTACCACGTACTTAGGGGATGTAACTGTTACCTTACAGACCCCCCTGCCTCCTTGCACTTCTCAGAGCTGGGCGGCCCTGTCTGCAGGTTCGGATTGGCCCAGCAGCCACTCGGCCTGTGGCCGGCCCAAAAACATGTGTAGTCCCTGTGGGCCAGTTTCTGCCCACGCCTGAGCCGGTTTGAAAAAAAGAAAGAAGAAAAGGTTTTTTTTAAAAACAGCATAATTCATCAAAGCAAGGTGAAAAATGTTACCTTGCTTTGATGATTGATTTGCATGCATGATGTGTGCATCATAAATTATGACGCATGCATCATTCACATGCTGCTGCAACATGCAGCCAACTTTGCACCAGACCTGCCGGTGAACTTAACTGGCCTGTTGTTAAATCTCAGTTACCAGTTTAATGGTATCCACTACAGAACAATTGCTCATTTTACTATAGCCGATATAGCTCAGTGGGTTGAGCGCTTGCTGCTGCAATGTGTGTTTGATCTGCAGGTTCGAATCCCAGCAAGGCCATCTAAGCCTTTCATCCTTCTGAGGTCAATAAATGAGTACCAACACCGGTTGGGTGATATTGTATGCATATTTGTAATATAAAAAAGAGCTTAAGCATAAGTGCTATACAATAACATATTATCATTTGGCCTTGGATGTCTGCTTGCATTCACAGTAATTTGACAATATGGATCTATACACACAGATATTAATGTTACATATGGTGATCCATTCTTGTATGAAATGTATATAACATTAGTAAAATCATAACCATATTTTTTCGTAGTGTACTTAGGAACAATGCTAATTGATGCCACTTCCTGTTTTATCAAGGGGTGAAAGGTCGTGTTTCATCGGCCAAATGACATCACTTCCAGTGATGTCCTCAGAGGTCAAGGGTCGTGAGGCGAGGGGTGGGACACTTTTTCTTGGGTGTCCGGGCCTATTTATTGTCCCAGTCTGAACCTGCCTGTCTGCACTTACTCAGAGCCAAGCTACCCTGATAGCACAGCCCCCTACCCTTTCCTTTGCACTTCCTCCTCTCCCTTCCCCCTCCACTTCTCGTTGTTGCACTTGCACAATCTAAATGACACAAGGCGTAGTAAGATCGTTTGTCTTGTCTTCCCTCTGTCTTCCCTCTCTTGTCTTGTGGGGCCTAGAAACACTTTTATACCAGGGTCGGATTGGCCCCTCGGCCTATCGGGCTGTGGCCGAGCCGAAATCATCCCTCGGGAGTGGGGGCCGGTTTCTGGCCATGCCTAGGCCGGTTTGAAAAAAAATGTAAAAGAAAAATGTTTTTTTTTTTTTTTTAAAAAGCCTTTCATCCTTCTTAGGTCGATTATGAGTACCAACACAGGTTGGGTGATATTGTATGCATATTTGTTCTATAAAAA
Source organism: Ambystoma mexicanum (assembly GCF_040938575.1). NCBI lineage: Eukaryota > Metazoa > Chordata > Amphibia > Caudata > Ambystomatidae > Ambystoma > Ambystoma mexicanum. The sequence goes on from NC_090939.1 coordinate 530,826,472, forward strand.
AGAGCTTAAGCATAATGCTATACAATAACATATCATCATTTGGCCTTGGACGTCTGCTTGGATTCACAACAATTTAGTGTACTTAGGGACAATGCTATTTGATGACACTTCCTATTTTGTCAAGGGGTGAAAGGTCGTGTTTCATCGCTTCCTGGGATGTCACTTTGGGGTGGGGTCAAATGACATCACTTCCGGTGATGTCATCAAGGGGTCAAGGTCATGAGGTGAGGGGTGGGCCACTTTTTTGAGGCGAGTAGTGGGCCACTATTTTTTGGGTGACCGGGCCTATTTCTTGTCCCAGTCCAACCCTGTTGTATACAGGCATATTATAAATGTCATATCATATCATATAGCTAATTTTGCCCTCGGACATATGTATTTAGCTATATTTTGATAACTCTCTGATAGATAACGTTTCCCCAGTGTTTTCGTGTGTAAAAGCCTGTGAATGAATAAAAGAGGTGTTTCGTTTTTTATTTTAAAGGATATTTATACCACACACTATCACCACCGGAGTGGTCCCCTGACGTTGCATGTTGTAAGAAATTTCCCAAAATTTAAACCTGGAAAATCATGTTTTTTTCATGGGGGTTTGAGAGGGTAAGGGGTTTGCAGTTGGAGGGGGGCAAAACCGCCAGCAAAATGATTTCTTGACCTTGGTATCTCTGTATCTGCGACACACTAATGAAAAGTGTCTGTTTTTCCTAAAACGGGATCACACCGAGAAGGTAAACACTGCTGGTTCTGGATGCAGCTCACTGCTGCCTGCTGCTCTGCTAGTGGACACTCGGTGCAGCGTCAGCCAAGTGCACTGGAGCAGCCGAGGAGTGCTGAGCTGCCTGGATCGGGAACAGCAAACCTCCCAGGCCGCAGCGAACTGTCTCCACGGATGTCTGGGCGTCTTGAATAACAGGAAGTCATGTGCTTTGTCTTTATCGGTTCTGGGGAAAGAGGCAGATGCGTCCAGATCAATAGCAGTGTCAGATATCAGAGAGGCATTGTGCTGCACTGTGTGTGTGTGTGCGCGCGCGCGCGCATGCTTGAGATAAACCAAACCACCTGAAAATAAGTGGGAAAATCGTCCGAAATACACACAAATTTCACACATTCTAGCTGTCGTTAAGCGATTCTGGTTAATAAATTAAGCATGCCTTTACTCGCAGCTCCCCTGTCTTTTTTTTTTAAATGAAACTGCACATTTCAAAGACAAAAGTTTACATGTGATTGCAACAAAAAAAATTAAAAAAAGACACCACTGGCGAGCAGTTTTCATTTAAAAAAGACAGGGGAGCTGCAAGTAAAGGCATGTTTATTTTATTAGCCACCATAGCTGAACGACAGCTAGATTGTGTACCATTTATGTGTTTCTGACGATTTTCCCACGTATTTCCAGGTTGTTTGGTTTATCTCAGGCATGCACACACACACGCGCGCGCACACACACACACACAGTGCAGCACTCTTTGATATCGGACACTGCAATTGCGTTGGTGTGCAGTTTCATTTAAAACAGAATGGTATTCTCTGTCATGGTCTAATGATTTTGCTGTGGTTAGTTTGAACAATAATACCTAGAAAACAGTATATATTTTTTTTTGCAAAACGTCCAGAAACAATCCATACATGTAAGCCGATGCGCATTGCCTTCATCTGGCCCCAGAATCAAAGAATTTTGCAACGATGCTGTAAACTGCGCGATGCTTCTTGAACGCAAATTAACATGAATGCAGCTTCATCAGAGAGTGACATATTATGAAGGCAAACACAAAATACCAGACTTAAGATGTTAAAACGCGCATTTAATCGATAATGTTCTATTGTCGCTGCTGAAAGAAGAGCGTCTCCCCGGGAGCGTCTCTCTCCAAGTCCTAAAGGGATTTACACGGCCGCAAAGGTAATGCAACCGCCGGCTCAGTGGCATTCTAATTTGCCAAAATATCGCCACAATAATACCTTAAACGTGATGCTGCTTGTGGATTGCATGTGCGGAAACTCTACAGCTCTCCAGGGGAGGTGCAAGCATCCATCCTAAAGTCACGCATCATTGGCTCCCTGCACCCACTCAGATCCATCAAACTCAGGGGACGGGTGACCTGCGTGGCAACCAGTGTATGTGCGGTTACTTACAAGAACGCGAACAAAAAGGGTCAGTCAGTGTGCTTAATTTGCACGTACAAAAAAATGCATTTTCAAAAATGCTGACTAGCCGAGCTAGGCTAACAGGCATTCGACTGGGCAAAGTAGGATGTGTAATTTGAGGGGCCCTGCACTGAATACACAGTGTGCGAGGACATAAATAAAAAAAGAATGCAGTCCTCTTGATTGTAATCTGTATATAATGTACAAAGACAACATGGGTCCATGCGTCTAAAGAAAGGGCGTGCAAACATCCTGTCAACATAAAAAAACACCATTGCACTTCCGATGCGAATGCATTCCAGCTTGCCCACCCACATCCAAACATTGCTTTTTCATGTTTGTATTGCTCATGTATTCCCCCCTTTCTTTCTAATTCTTTGATCAATAAAAGGGTATTTTTGTTTGCGAATTCATGAACAAGGTTTGCTGGTTTAGGGTTTTTTCCTGAGTTTACAGTACGGAATCCTAAAAAAAAAAAAAAAAGTTAATTTAAACGCGCATTTTTTCCTGTCACTTGTTCCAGGAAGAAGGCAATATAATCGAGCGTTTTTTCTGCCCTGCTGTGCATACGTCGAGGTGGCTCGTTGTCCTTCCCGGAGCCCGTCGTTGTCTATTTCGGGTGCCCACAGGAGGCGTCTCTTGTGCTGAGACAGATCGGGCCATTAATACGATGCCGCGCATCCCCCACGGGGAGATCAGACGTTCTGCCGAATAAACAAGTGCACAAAATAATGAATGAGCAGCCTTCAGCGGAGCAGCAGCACGCGGCAGCTCCTGAGCTCTGTAGTAAACAAGCGCACATGCCGCTCCTCCCAGCCCCGCCCCCTCCCAGCTGCAGGAGAAGATTGTAAACAAGAGCAACGTACGAAGCATCAAGCGTGCACATTCAAACGGAGGTTGGAAGCTCTCCGCACCTTAATTACGGCTTTGTAATTATCACCACACCTGTTTTGTGCGGTTGACAGAAATAGGCTACTGTGTAGATTATTCTGTTTGAACAAGCAAAAGAAGGACACTTCCGTCACTGGAAAAATAACTGCTTGTGTCAGTCACCATGGCTCCCAGTGCATACATTTGCTTTCCAACCCCTTAAATTAATCGACACCCCCTCCCCCCTCCCAACGAAATTCTGGTACTTGCTTTCCTGTACAGCGCAAAAAGAAATGCATACATTATTGATGGGACAATGGTTTCTTCCCACAGAAAAGAGAGAAGCTGAACGTGTGTCAGCTTGAGGAATGAAAGGAAAGTGTGCTGCCGGCTTGTGAAGTGCTTTGCCTTTGTAGGTTAGGGCTCCTTGATTTGACGCTTGTGGAAGAACAGAGTTCCCCGTTGTGCCACACTACGCTCCTTTGTTTTTTCGTGTTGTGTTCGAGCCACTCAGACTCCAGAAGTGCCCCTGGTTCATCGTGCCGGTGATGTCACGTGCGCGAGGACCAAGGCCTCTCAAGGGCAGCATGGGCGAATGGTGGCAGTGCTTCCCTTTAAATGTGCCTTGAACAGCAAGGGGTACAGACGAAGCTGAAATGATTCTCTTAATAAGGCAAATGGGATTCATGTCTCAAAGAACGCTACTCTAGGAACCACACAGGACGAATGTTCATAACTGAAGTTTTATTAATAGATCTCTCAATTTGATATTTGGGGTAGACTGCACAAAAACACCCATACTCGCTTATTCTATGGCACGACTAGGAGGCTCATATTATGCCAACAATCTTTACTACTGACATAAATAGCAGCAAGAAAATTATTTTTTTGTTTGTTCAACATTAACTTTTTCATTAACAAAGAAAAAAAACACAAAGTTCATAAGAACACATTGGGAAGAACCCAGTCCAAGATGGGGCTAGCCCACAGTCCGATATCCAATCAGGATGAACCCACACCCATAAATGTCATTTCCTCTAACAGCAACTCCTCTTTCTTTGCTGCTGACGCACAAGATAAGTCCTTTTGTTACACACTCGTCCTTTCTTCACTGTGAAGGGGGGGTGTGTGACATTGTTGCTTGTTTCTTTGTGTTAAGATACTTTAACTTCTAGCGTTCGCTTGTTTGAACGTTCATTATTCTGTCTGTGGAACCGCTCGGCGTGAGACGTTCTTCTCTGCCTCAGTCACGCCTCGAGCCGGCCCCTTTCTTCGACCCTCCCGCCCTCCTCTCACGGCATTATTTTCTAGCCGCGCCTGCTCGGCGAGGGGTGTGCGTGTTGCGCTGCTCGCGCTTTCCCCCAAAATTATACATTGTTTTTTCACACGCTTTCCCTCAGCTCGCTTCCGAGCGTTTTGGAAGGGTGGCGCTGGCACGCTTCATGTGAAAGTGGCTGTTTCAAGATTTCAACGTTCACCTGGTCGGTGTTCTTTATGTTGATTCTGCCTCAAACGTTGCACACCCGAAATTGTGAGGGCTGTGTTTTCCCTCTGAATTGTGCCTGTTTGTACACAGGTTTTACCAGCACCTGTTGATGGTTTAGCTGTGTTTACACACATCTTAATGTTCCACACAAATTAGGTGGAAAGTTTTGTCAGGCCTGCTTGGACCTTTTTCCCTACAGTGCACTTAGGGGTGAGAGTGTGTTTTCCATTTATTTTGCTTCCATTCATAATGCAGTCTACTAAGGGGTCTGATGGTGTTCCGTATGTGAATGCCAGTACCCAGGTTAGGGTGGCTTCAAAGAAAACGGATAAGCCCAATGATGAGGGTGCAGTGAGGGGGTTTGGGGAGGCTTCAGTAGTTCCTCCTCCTTCAGTCTCAAGGGCAATAAGGGATTCCATGGATTTGGCTCTGCGGAATTTGAACTCTACCCTCGCTTCAGCCGTTGACAGGCTAATTAACAAAATTTCGGATTTTCATCCGGGTCCTGTTCAGGGACCTTCAATAGCCCCCAGAAAGTGCACTTCAAAAACTAAGCATTTGCAAGGGCAAATAAGCCCAGTTTTAAGTTCCTCTTCCCCGGGTTCCCCAGTCAGGACCCTAAAACGCAAGTTGGGTGAGGATGTGGCCCAGTCCGCAGCCCCTATTAGAGTAACTTCTACCCCGTTATCATCCCCTAAGTCCTCGGACGATTCAGATTCTCCTCCTAAGAGGAGAAAAAGAAAAGTAGCCGCACCGGAAATGTCACAGTCTGTTGGAGTACAATTGTTGGATGACAGTGGGGTCCCTTTTTTTGACCCTTCCCCCATCCAACATCCAAGGTCAGCAGAGTGGCGTCCGTCAGAGGCAGTATCCTCTTTTCTTCACCATTGGGTTAGGCGCCCTCTCCCTAATGAAGATAGAAGTAAGCTGCATTCAGATTGCCCTCGTCCCGTTATCACGGATAAGGTGGCTGTAACCCCCAGCATTGATGAGTCCATGGAGGCCTTTCTGTCCCAAAGGGGTAAAGATCCTAAGAAGGGTGTGGATGGGGCTCTTAAGATCTGTCAGGATAAACTTTTGGACATGTTGGGGCCCTTGACCCAAATTTTCAAATTGGCAGAAGAAGCGGATATGCATGAGTCGCAAATTGATGTTGAGGCTCTCAGAGGCTGGGTTCAGCGCTCCATTTGCCTGCTCGGCAATGCTAACTCCTGTATTTCCAAGGAGAGGCGCAAGGCACTATTAAGGCGCATTGATCCAAAACTTCAGAATATGGCGCAAGGGGAGGCCGGTCCCAAAGCACAAGGGAAACTTTTTGGAGATAAATTCATAAAAGACCTTTCGGCTTACGGCCTTAGATAAGTCCCAGACGAATATTAGGAAGGTTTTTTCACCCTGAATTTTTGATAGGGCCGGACGAGGAAGAGCCCACTCCTCTGGCCGTTACTCTGCCAGACCTCAGCAATACGCCTCCAGAGGGGCCCACCATTCCTCCTCTGCTAGAGAAGCGCAGACGATCTTCTATCCCCAGAGAGGAAATCAATGGAGAGGTCGGAGTGGCAGATGTTCCAGTAGGGCGAGATCCGCTCCAGGTATTGTCTCGTCTCGTAAGGGTTTCTTCCCACAGAGGTTTGGGGGGCAGGTTGGTGCGATTTCTTCATCATTGGGAAAATATCACAGCAGATCCTTGGGTCTTACAGACAGTTTGGGGGTTTCAGATAGAATTCTACTCCCCTCCTTGTCATTTCTTTCCCCCTCCACCTCTTGTGTTCAATCAGGAAAAGCAAAAGCTTGTGGATGTGGAGATCCAAGATCTGATTTTCAAAGGTGCGGTGGTCCCGGCCACGTTCAGAGCTTCCCAGTTCCTCAGTACGATTTTTCTGGTCCCAAAACCCAAAGAGGGGTTTCGCCCTGTAATAAATCTCAGAGCCCTCAACTCCTTTGTGGTTTACCATCATTTCAAAATAGAGGGCATTCATCTTCTGAGGGATACACTGCTTCCTGGGGATTGGATGGTCAATTTGGATCTCAAAGATGCGTATCTGGTAGTCCCGGTAGTTTCCCCCTCACCAGGAGTTCCTTCAGTTCCATTGGATGGGTCGCCTTTGGCAATTCGCCTCTCTCCCGTTCGGCCTGTCTTCAGCCCTGTGGTGTTTCACCAAACTAATGAAACCAGTGATGGCTTTCCTCAGGTCGAAGGAGCATGATTTATCTGGACGTTATTCTTCTCTTAGCTCAGCATCTCTGGGTTCTACAGGACCAATTGGATCTGACAATTTCCCTGTTGCAGGATCTAGGGTTTGTTCTAAATGCAAAAAAGTCCATATTTTGTCCTACTCAATGTATCCAATTTCTGGGCTTCGATATCGATTCCAAAAAGTGCATCCTTCTTCTCCCAGACTCCAGACTGTTGAAGATTCGGAAGGAAATTCGCCTCATCCTCAGGCTGGGAGTGATTTCCCTTCATCAGTTAGCAAGAGTAGTAGGAATTTTGTCAGCATCTATTCATGCTATTTTCCCAGCACCCCTGCATTACAGGGCGCTTCAACGTCTCAAGGGAAGACACCTGCGCAGGAGCCTGTCTTATGCTCAGAAGGTGAAACTGGATCCGGAGGCCAGATTGGAACTAATTTGGTGGCTCAAACATATGAATGCCTGGAATGGCAGAGCGATTTTTGGGCCTTCTCCGGATGTGGTTCTCGAGTCAGACGCCAGCAGATCCGGTTAGGGGGCCAGAGTAGGTCAGATTTCCACGAGGGGGAAATGGTCCGAACAGGAGAGTCTACTTCATATAAACTGCCTAGAATTACTTGCGGGTTCCTTTGCTGTCAAGAGCCTGCTCAAGGATCAGGGAAGTTGCTGTGTCCTTCTTCGGATGGACAATGTATCAGCGGTTCGTTATATTAACCATCTGGGGGGGATCCGCTCGAAGGCTCTAGCGGATCTGGCAAGGGAGTTCTGGCATTATTGCCTAGACAGAAACATTCTGCTTCAGGCAGAGTACCTTCCAGGGATAAGCAATTCCGTGGCGGATTGGAATTCCCACTACCTTCAGGACAGCAGCTATTGGATGCTGGAATGGAGTGTACTTGCATTGATTCAGTCTCTTTGGGGTCCCATTCATATGGACCTTTTTGCCTCTCCGCTCAATTGTCAGGTTCCCCAGTTTTACTGTTGGAGACCGGATCCTTGGGCTCTGGCCACCGATGCGTTTCTCCAAGATTGGTCAGGTCAACTTCCTTATGCTTTCCCTCCTTTCGCCATGATAGCCAGGGCTCTGGTGCAGATACGCAGGCAGCGAGCTTCCCTGGTAATAGTGACCCTGTTCTGGCCTTCTCAGGTTTAGTTTCCTAGAACTGGCAGTGGACTTCCCTCGCCTCTTGCCGTCTCATCCCCAGCTCCTGATGGACCCATAGGGTCACCCCCACGGCCTGGTCCTTCAGGGACATCTTTCCCTTATGGTTTGGAAGATTTCAGCACTTCCTGGTGCTTCAGAGGTCTTTCGCAGGACTCTATTGGGGTCATCAGGGATTCCTGGGCAGCCTCCACCAAAGCAGGATATTCATCAGCATGGGGCCGCTGGGTTAGCTGGTGTGTGGTTAAACACCTCAATCCCGTTTTTGCTCCTCCAGTAGACATAGTAAACTTTCTGGTGGAATTGTTTAAGGAGGGTAAAGCATATCGGACAATTATGGGTTTAGGTCGGCGATATTGGCTGGCCATGTTCTGGTTAAGGGAGAACCAGTGGGTAAACATTTCCTTTTCAGGAAGGCTCTTAAGGCGATTAGGGTTAAGGTTCCCCCTAAGCCTAAGTATTCCGTTTTGTGGGATGTTAGTAAGGTTCTGAACTTGTTTGTATCGTGGCCTCATAATCAGGATTTATCCCTGCAACAGCTTTTTTCAAAGTTAACAATGCTCTTGTGCCTGGTCTCTATTATGAGAGTATCTGATATTAGAGCGCTGGATGTGGACAATAAGATCTTCTCGCCACAGGGAGTAACCTTTTTTATTACTAGGAGAACAAAATATATGATTACTTCCGTTTCTTATCCAGCATTTCCTGAAAATGATAAATTATGTGTGGTCCATTGTTTGAAATGTTTTGAAGATAGAACTGTGGATTTTCGTCCCCCTGGTACCTCTCAGCTGCTTATTTCATATTGTAGGCCGTATAAGGCAGTGTCCTCAGCTACCCTAGCTAGGTGGGTTAGATGGATAATGCAGGAGTCTGCTATTGACACCTCTCTTTTCGGAGCTCATTCAGTTAGGGGCGCCATGGCCTTTAAAGCCACTTTCCTTGGAGAGGGTTGGAGCACATCCTCAAAGCAGCTGACTGGTCCAGGGAATCTACTTTTAAGACATTTTATCATGAACGGATTGATCATGTGGTTTTCAATGTGATGCAAGGGCTTTAAACTTGCATAATATGAGCCTCCTTATCGTGCCATAGAATACCTAATCCCCCACACTTTTGTGAGTGGGGGTTTAGATTCTATAAAAGACAAGGAGGCGAGTATTATCCCACCCACCCACCCACCCACCCAGTTTTTTAACATCTGTCTCCTTTTTCAGCTTCGGGTTGATCACCTTGGGAGTTTTCTTCGGCAGAGGGTCTTCGGAGTCCACGCCTGGATGTTACCTGGATTGTTTCTTTGGTTCCTGGTTGTGTTATGTTTTGCTGTTCAAGCATCATTGCAGCTTCAGAAGAGGAGTTGCCGTTAGAGGAAAGGACATTTATGGGTGTGGGTTCATCCTGATTGGATGTTGGACTGTGGGCTAGCCCCATCTTGGACTGGGTTCTTCCCAATGTGTTCTTATGAACTTTGTGTTTTTTCTCTTTGTTAATGAAAAAGTTAATGTTGAACAAAATATTTTGTTTCTTGCTGCTATTTATGTCAGTAGTAAAGATTGTTGGCATAATACTTGCCTCCTTGTCTTTAATAGAATCTAAACCCCCACTCACAATAGTGCGGGGGATTAGGTATTGTGGAAAGGTCACTTTAATGTGACAGACTACGGTTTACAAAACCAAGCTAACCTGGCTCATTGGCTTTACAGACTACCAAACCATTAACAAATGTACCAAAACACTTAATTCATCGACTCTCTTAGGCCACCCTTATCCCTCCCTTCCCCTTGCAACTCCCCTCACCATCCTTCCCACCTTTCTCCCCCATCATCTCCCTGAGCCAATGCCTGTCCTTCTTCCATACCTCGTCCCCATTCTTGTACCTCCGGGCTAGCCTGTGCATCAACACACTGCCAGTCAGCTCCCTAACCATCCTTCAAAGGACTGTTTCCCCAGCATAAAGAAAAACCCACCGCAAAGGTGTTGTTTCTGCCCCACCTGCCACACTTTACTTCCAACTCTTCAATGCTTCCTCTCCCACCATTCTAATGGCCAACATGTAATATTTGTTCCCCATCATGGTCAGGCGAACGCCGTCCTCTCTAAACATATCAGACTCCTCATATCTGATCTCTGGATGCTTCAGCGTGTGCACCCTCCAAACCCTGCAGAATTTCTCTATCTACCTGTTAATATTCTTCCTTGTTTTCACTACTGCCCCTTCTCTAAAGACCCCTCTCTGCACTCTCCTTGGCAACAGCTCAGTAAAATATAACGTAACCTCTGGCCAGTCCTTTCTCAAATACAATAGGTCCATTTTAATTTTCTTTATTAGCACCATCCCAGGCTCTTTCACAAGATCACTTTCCCACACATGAATCACTACTGCCGCAGGCAGATCATTATCCCACTGCAGCCCCACAACATGGGCAACAATTGGTCCCAACTTAAACCACCCAACTCAACCATTTTACCAACACATCATTGTAACTGCACCGCAACTATGTCCCAAACACCCTCTTTCCCGCTTGTTTCCGTGCCCATTTCACTCACCATGCAGTGGCCCCAAATCCAAATATGAGGAAGCTCTCCATTTCCTTGTGCTGCATTTGTGAAATTGTGAGACCTATTCTTTAATCCCCCCTGTTACCTACCCCCTACCTTACTTCTGCCCTTTACCCAGGTCCCTAATGTAAACCTTGTACTTGCCTGATTTCCAGTGCCCCAATCTCTTAATGTCATATTTACTGATCCTGGGTTTCTTCCTCTTTGATGATGCTCCTATTCTAAATGAGCGTGTACCAAATGCTTTCCCATCTTACCCCAAAGCTGAAAGTGCCAACCCACAGAACCTTTGCCATTGCAAACGAGACAAGGCTTCAGCAGTACTGTTATCCTTCCCTGGGACATGCCTAGCTCTAAACAAATACTATGCTGAAGGCACCGCATTATCAACTCTCTAACAGCCTGGACACCCTCTCATCCCTGGTGGGCTGCCTGTTCCCCATATCCACTGCCGCTGTATTGTCCACATTAAAATTCACTTTCTTGTTCTCAAGTTCACTTCCCCACAATGCCAATGCCACCACCAGTGAAAAGAATTCCAAGAATGCTATGCTCCTGTCCCCTTTCTTCCACTGTAATTGCCACTCCCCTGCGCACCACCTCCCTCGCTGGTACACCCCAAAACTTCCCGCACCTGATGCATCTGACAATATCTGCGCCTTCCAACACAATGGGTCACCAGGAGCCACATGGATATGCCATTTAAATTCTCCAAAAACTGTAACAACACCATCAAATCTTCCCTACGGGTGCCTGACAATGGTATTCTGTGATGCAGTTGCTTAGCCCCTGACATGGAATTTGCCATGTTCTTGAAAAACATTCACCCTGGAGCAATCACCCTGGACGCAAAATCCAAGTGTTCAAGCAATTTCTACATATCCTTCAACACCATCTTCTGTGCTCTTACTCCGCTTTGTAACATCCCCACCAACTTGCTCACTTTGTCCTCAGGCAAGCAGGATGTCATTTTAACAGAATCCAATTCTATTCCTAAAAATGTTAGTATCGTAGACGGCCCTTCCATTTTCTCCTCAGCTAGAAGAACTCCCAACTCTTCCACTAAACCCTGAAACAACATCACTATATGTTTGCACTCTTCTTCCTTTCCCGCTACAGATAAACAAAAAATCATCCAAATATTGTAACACCATTTGGGAACCCGACCTATATGAAAAACACCATTGCAAGAATGAGCTAAACCATTCAAACAGAGCACATGAAATCACACACCCCATGAGCAGCGCCTTGTCCACAAATATTTGCTCTTTAACTTGCATGGACATAAACCAAAAATCCAGCAGGTGCACCGGCAAAAACCGTAAAGAAGAATTAATATCACATTTGACCATAAATGCTCCTTTGCCACTCTCCCATACCAGCTCAATTGCCTGGTCCACACTTGCATATGACAGCGCAATCTTCTTCCATGATTAAGTAATTCACTGATATCCCCCAAGGGCATGACAAATGATGAATCAGCCTAAACTTCTCTTCCGTCTTCTTAGGCACAACCTCCAAATGTGACACTACCAAATCCCCTTCTAACTCCTTAAATGGGCCCACCACTCTCCCATCCGTAATTTGTTTTGGCAGTTCCCTTTCCACTATCTCCGGCCGCTCCTTTGCTGACATTAAATTCTCTGCCCATCTCCACCCGATCCGGGGCAGGGCAACCAGGAAAGCGCCGGTAAGGCACGGGCAGACCTCTTGGCGTATGCAATGTTGGCTCTGGGTGCATTGGAGCCATCCAGTGCAGCCAAAGACCCATGTCAATCTCCCCCCACACAGCACTCTGATCCTCTCCCATCCTTGTCTTCAATTTCTCATCATATTCCACCACACCAAACCCACAAAACACACAAAAGCCTTTCTTATGATGTCCATGTACTTAAAAGAACTACACTCCTCTCTGGATTCTTCTTACAATATACACTCGCATACATAATAAATGCTGATGTCCAATTCTCAATCGTAACCTGTACCCTGTGTCTTGAAGCCAGCTCGCCGTCGTCATCCTCCTCCTCTGACCCTTCTTTCACCATCACATCTTTAAGAAGTGGCTTAAAAATGTCAACAAACTCACCACTCCATATTGATTCCTTAGTTGATGCCATTAGATGAACCCCAAATGGCTTAGTTATGCCTGTCTATGTCAACATCCTAAACTTCTCCTCGCCCTTACCATCTTCTTTCCTTTCTTCCCCCACCTTTGTCTCCACCCTTCTCTTAGGCTACCAAGTCTGTTTGTGTCTTCACTGTGTTTCATCCAATACCCTCTGCACGTAACAGTGCACCTGCCCCTCCCCCATGATCATCATCCCCCAAACACATTCCTTCCCCCTCTCCCCTGCGACTACCACCTCACCCCCAACCTTACCCAGGCTGTTGAACATTCTCTCCCATGCTCACCTCTTAGCGGCCGTGCTGCCCTGTCCATCTGTGCCATCCTGGTTCCACCACCTCCTTTCCTCCTGTCCTTACCTCCGATAGGACTACTGCTGTGCAAATAAAATAATCAGCAGACCTACTCTGCATGTTAGCCTGGCCCCTTTTTCAAACCTCCCTCCTTCGCTTCCCTCCCCTTGCCATGCTCCTATCTTCACTCCCCACTTCTTCTTGCTCCACCACTTCACCCTCTTCTATACTCTCCACTTTCTCCTACTCCCCTTGAGCCCCTTCTTCCCACACCATCTACTCATTTCCCCCCAAATCCTTCTCCCTTGATGTATATCAATGGTTAAACCCCTCACTAACGTGAGAGGGGGTTTAGAATCTATTAAAGACAGGAGGTGAGTATTAAGCATTACAATATTTACTTCTGAACCACAGCAGCAAAGAAAAAACTTTTACAAACAAAAAAAAGTTTAAATAACAGAACTAAATACAGTTCACAGTCAATGTAAGGGGAGCTCCCCAATCCGACATGGATGACAGGTCATGCCCTGCAGGTGACGAATGGGCTGGGACCCTCCTCTATATATGTCCTTTACTTTAATCCCAACTCCTCTTTCTGCAGCTGTCTTGCACCAGATGTCCACTGCAACGATCCAACTGTGAAGCACAGAGAAAAGGATCCAGAGAAACTGGAAGGATCTCAACCTCTCCGCAACCGGAAACTACGACAAACTCCTCTGGATAGGACCTCTTACCCGAAAGCTGAAACAATATGAAACAGAACAGGGTGGGTGGGTCGAATAAAAAAACTGAAAAAAGGGTGGGTGGGTGGGATAATACTTGCCTCCTATCTTTAATAGAATCTATCCCCCCTCTCATGTTAGTGAGGGGGATTCACCATTCTATGGCATGACAGGAGGTTTCATATTATGCAAGTTTAAAGCCCTTGCATCACATTAACCCCAACATGATCAATACACTTGTGATAAACTAAAATAATTCTAATGATAATTCCCTTGACCAATCAGCTGCTTTGATCATTTCTTCCCCCCAGGAGAGCGTCCTAAATATCATACCACCTTTAACTGAAGAAACAATAGGAGTAATCAACTCCCTCTATCTGCATAACTTACTTAATATATCTGGTCAAAAAGGGTGAGGGAAGGACCCTGCAATAGTGTTCCCACAGGAATAGCAGCTGAGAGGTATCAGGAGGCTAAGAGCCTCTGTATTCCAACCTAAACCTAAAAACGTAATAACTCGTACATTAAAATGTTCTGGAAAAACCTGGATAACAGATGGAGGAAACCATATGCTTACCCCTTCTGGCAATAAATAACGTAACCCCCCCCCCCGGGGAGAACACATTAAAGTGTCCTTATCTAATGGTCTGATACCGGAAAAAACATCTTAACAGGAAAGAAAAAAACACATGGATAACTTGGAAAAACAGTTGTAGCACAGATAATTCTTCATTAGAAAGACAAAAACCACCAAGCACTGCCTATCCACTGTTTTCACCCTTAATGACACCATGTCTCATTGAGATAGTGGCAGTTAAATGCATTCATCGACATGTAATGTTACCCTTTCTAAACAACTCCACCAGAAACTACCTATCTCTACTATAAGGGAGAAACGGAAGTGAAAAAATGGATCCACACATCTACTACCCCAGCGGTTGCAAGCTGAAAGGAACCTTGACTTATTAAAGGCTGCCCCAAAGTCCTTGATGACACGGATAGAGCCCTGCAAAAACCCTCGGAAGCCCCAGGAAGAGATGAAAAATATTCTAATAAATAAGAGAGAGGAATCTCTGAAGGAACCGCTCATAAGAGAAAAAACCTTCGGGACAGAGATAAGCCACGGATGGAGAGGGACGATACTAGTAATATCCACTGTAAATTCCTATAGGGTTGGGAACCATCCCATGAGAAGACCAACACTAGCTTTGTCATCTGCTTGCGCAGCTGAACCCGAAACTCTTGCTATCATGGCAAAGGAGGAACAACACACCAAAAGGAAGTTACCAATCCCGGAGGAAACAGTATGAAGGCAGTGCACTGGGATCCACATTCTAACTGTAGAGTCGGGGAACTTAGCATATAAGGCACAAGGGAAAGAGACCATTAAATCGGAACCCAAAAGAACAAGATCTTGGCAAAGAGAGAGTCCTGTCTAACATTATGTTGCTCCTGTCTTGGAGATGTCTGGCATTGATCCTAGAGAAAGGCTCTTGACTGCAAGAGAGTTTGCTAACAACTCCAGAAGGCTGACATACAGTTTCTTCACTAAAGCAGACCACCTCTGCCTGTGAAAACCTCATATTCTAGCAGCGTCAGCCCAATCTGCTGGTATCTGACACCGGAAAGACATCCAGAGAGGGAACAGAAAAAGAGCTGTGCAATTCCAGGCATTCATGAGGCTGAGCCACTGAAGGAGCTCCAATGTGTCCCCGAGAAACAGAAACCTAACTGTGAGAAAGACAGATTCTCACAAAGATGTTTGGAACGATGACATGGATGGAATTGACCATCTGCCCATCCAGGTTAGCTAACTGAGGGAAAAACCTCCCTTTCAAGGGGAGAAGATGGATTACTTCATTACGAAGGAGAGTCTGTCATCCGTAAGGATAAAGATGCAGAGCTTTAATCTCTTGTATTTATAACAAAAACAACCCCATGATTGTAGAAGGGACACCGCTAACTATCGTCAAAGAAAAATATTATCCGTAAACCCCTTGGAACTGAGGTGAGTTATCACCAGCTTCATTAACTTGGTGAAGCACCAGTGGGGAAAGGCCAAACTGAAAGGGAGGGACATTGTTAAGTGTGAGCCCATCAGTGGAACTGAAGAGGAAACTCCTGATGAGGAGGAAAAAACAGGAACCACCTGGCACTCATCCTTGAGGTCTAACTTGATCATACAATCCGCCGGGAGAAGGGAGCCAATGAATATAATAAACCCTTCCATTTTGAAGATGTAACAAATAGATGTTAGAACTTGCAAGTTAATTATTGGGCAAAACCCCTCCCCCACAACCCCATGTAGCGGGATTAGAGTTATCGCATTCACAGTTGAGAAACCGTGAGGGACGTTGGTACCACCATCCCTTCAAATAATGAGGTCACTGACCCCTCCACACTATCAAATTCTGCTTGCCTTACTGAACACAGGGGGAGGAGGCAAGGGAAAAACAGACAAAGAGGGGAAATACTCAAACTGAACCCTCTTTAACTTACTGCCACCACAGGGGATTTGAAGTGAACGTCCCCCAAGAAAAAACCTGCCAGCACATGAGGCATTACAGGAGATACCCTAGGTCTAGCAGGACCCCTGTTGGTACGACCTCTCCAAAGGAACCAAAAATTGTGTTCAAGCCCCTCAAGCAGGGGAGTAATTGTGCATACCTCTTGATGCGCCTTGTCGAGGATGGGTAGAGCCCTGGGAAAAAACAGCCAAAGGAGCAGACTCTATTCCCCTGAGGGGCAAAGATCTTAATGAAAGCAACCTTGTCTAATGACCCAATGGGATGAAGTCACATGGGAAAGGACTTATGCCATTCTGAAGAAATGAAGGCGTTTAGTGATGCCGAGCAGGCAAATCGATCCTAGAGTCCAGCCTCGCAGGACTCGCACATCAACAGGCAAAGCCAGTACCAAAGTCTGGGTGACCTGACACAACACATTCCATAACTTGCCTTGACAACTCCTCGAGGCTTTATCTACCGCCTTTTCTGGGGCCTGTCCCCTTTATTTGGGACCAAAAGGATACCATGAAGTGGTTGATTCCTGGAAGAGGGCCATCTTTGTAAAGAACAAATGAGGAAGAATGTTACCCCCCTTCTTTGTGGAGGAAAATGGGAAATCTAAGTTTATCTTGCTCCTTTCCGGAGGCAAAACACAGACCACTGGGTTATCAATAGAAGAAACAGGAACCGCGGGAAACAGCTATCAGATCCAAGAAGGGACAGACAGGGAGTGTCGGTATTACTCCGACTCGCTTCTCTGACTCCTTACCATGGGAGGGAGTGGGAGTTGGGGGAAATGATGAGGGACGGACTGAATTGTCCTGTAACATGATTGGATATGCTAATGTACCTAAAGGGAGCTTGATCTGGAAAGGAGAAAACACCTAAATGGAAGGTCTCTTTTATGGGCCCCTAAGGCTGAGACTAGTGAGGAAAATAAGGATTGACCAAACAGTGTCCAATGAAGACTGACTGCGGCACCAATGGCTGGATCCTAACTTTCACTTTTATTAGAAGGAAAAAATTCTATTATTTGCACTTAATATAACCACAAACCTTGCAGGTAAGGGTTAATGTTCCTCAAACACGGCTCATATTCTCGCAGTAACAGAGGAAACATAGGAAAAAACATACTGCGCAAGCGCACATCCAAGCTGCTCACCCTAGAAGGGTGTGGCACTCAACAGCACACAAGGGTTTAACCTCGCACTATAATTCAGGCAAAGCCTGAAGCCGAGCAGGCTGTGGTGTGCCTATAGCAAGGCAAACCAGTTGTGCCAATATTTTCCAGAAAAAATGCCATAATGTTATAAATACATTTATTATCTTCTTAAAATGCGCTTAATACCCATACGATTTGAGTTTATAAGCGCGGCAACGGTATTCGCACCCCTGTTGTTCTTTGTGGTCTTGCTTCCAAGACCGAATATTTCCCTTAGAACCCCCCCACCCCAAGTTTTGCGAAACCCGAATCAAAGCTTCTGAAAGGCTTGCACCTGGGGCAGGGGTGGGTGATATACCTGAATCATAAACATATTAATACATTAAAATAAAATAAAATAAAATACATTAATAAATACTAAAATCCATTAAAATATCTAAATATGTAAATATGCTCCCTCAATGTGTGTCAGGCCTGCGCACATTGGGCACGGAGGGGGCTGCTCGCCGGCGCTGATACCAGCAATGGCACATTTAAAATATCAAAGGCCCACACACAACGGGTCTGAAGCGAAAGCTTAGGACAGACCCACGTGTGTTGGGCATGGAGTGGGCGGGCAGCACGGCTCCGCAATCATACAATGCTGGAAAGCACACTAAATCCCACATGCGTCAGGCCTGAAGCCAAAAAGCTTCGGCCCAGCCTGTGCGCGTAGGTAAACAGAACAGAGGAAACAACTCTGTCGAAAGCAGAGCTGTTCAATAAAGGAAACAAAACTTCCCACAATGAAGTGGCGGTCGCACGCAACCTTAAGACTCATAAATAACTATAAGAAAGAACTTTTAAAAATGAAAACAGTAACACGTTACTACCAAATGAAACACTATTCTACACCATATAATAATGTACAATATAATATATACAAAGTATTATACCAACAACTGACTAGCTTGCAAAGCACAACTATAAGGAGTGACTTAGCTGTGGTGTCAGCAGCAAAGAAAGAGGAGTTGGGATTAAAGTAAAGGACATATATAAAGGAAGGTCCCTGCCCATTGGTCACCTGCTGAGTATGACCTGTCTTCCATGTTGGATTGGGGGGCTCCCCTTACATTGACTGTGAACTGTATTTAGTTCTGTTATTCAAACTTTTTTTTATAAAAGTTTTTTCTTTGCTGCTGTGGTTCAGAAGTAAAGATTGTAATGCATAATATTGTGGGATGTTTTTACCCATGCATCCAAGCCCTACAATAAAACTGTGCATTACTGGCATGGAAAACATCATGATGGCCAGAACTCCCCAGAGAGTGCACAGGGAAAACATGAAGAATAGGCTGCCACCCATTTTTGCCTATGTTGTGGGCACAGAAGGGCACTGCCTAAAACCACCATTGGGCTACACACAGTAGCCTGAAACCATTGGGAATGGCAATGCTGATTGCCAAAAGCAACCCAGAACTGTGGGGAATTCATTTTCTTAATCCCAAAAATGGTTGCATTACCAGTACTCACCACTATCAGAAAGCCGGCGGTTTAAAACCACCAGACTTTTGTGCAAAACTGCACAAATGAAACAAAACCAGACCAAGGAAAGACTTGCTAAGAGGTGGAAGAATGTAAAACCATATTCTGAAATGACTTTAAGGAAGTAATTATTTAATGTATATGTAAAAATTGTAAGTGATTTAAACTGGGAACAAAAAGTGACATTTAGCTGAAACCTGGCTTAGTGAAACTGGATTCTGCCTGACAACTACCCCCGACAGGAGAAACCTGTTCAGCCACTCTTCCCAGGCCTAGCTGCATCCTGCTGCCCCTTGCCAAAAGGAGTTGTCACCTCTCTGATTAGATTAGGGGTGGAGTAGCTGGGGACTACAGGGTGTTGAACAAAGGCCTGTCCTGGACTCAGGCAAATGTTATATTGGGGGCGTTGTAAAAGTGGCTTCCTCTTAGGGGAAACTGGGAGGGGCAGTGCCTCTGCTAGCAGCTGAGCTTGGGGGAAGTGGATAAACCAGTTATTCCACCCTGTGATGTGGGAAGCCACACCCCTTTTTGACCAGGGCATAATTGAAAAAAGATAGATAACTCATAGAGCGGACTTGTCAGAATTATATAAGTAATATCATTATTTTGGTGATTTTTCTGTGAACATTTTGAGAGGCGTTAGGACCCTGTGGTGTATTCTGGGGGGTTGCTAGCGGAAAATAGGGTCTTACTCCAAATGTCTGCATGTTAAAAATCTGACACTTCATCAATTAATGTCCATACTCCTTGCGCACATGTGTGTAATTTTGGGTAAATGTCCGATATTGCAAAACCAGTTAAAAAGCGAAAAATGTTGTCAATTTTGAATGCAAGCCCCCAGGAAGATCAGAGGCGGACAAGCATGGACCATAAGGAATATATAATGTGCACATGTAATTTCAACAAATTGTATATCTGGGAAAGATGTATTTGAATCAAATATAGATTTGTGGGCAAACTGACCAGGGGAGGATCCTCTGACCCATAAACAGACCTCATCATGGTGACAATCCATTTCCTTCCTCCAATCATGGGAGAGGGGAGAATTGGGCCAATGACAAGTAGAGAGGGGCAGGCTTAGCTAGGCCCAGACACACACCCATTTTCAAAACACATAAAAAGAGACTGCTGGGACAGGTAGAGACATTCAATTCCATTTGCTGCAGAGCATGCTGACCGACGACTTCACATCCAGAGATCCAGACTTCAAATCCATCAATCTCCAAAGACCAGAACTTTACTTCAGAACTTAAAGCAAGGGCCTAAACCCACAAACTGAGAACTCTTCTCAGCAGGCCTCAGCAACCTTAAAATCATTTGCGAACTATTCCACAGCCGGGCGAGCTGTTTGAATTCTTTTGCCAAGAACAATTGCCAGAGACCAGACCAGAGATCCAGAGTGACCCAGACCGCTGTGAGCAGAACCAGAGAGCTGACCCAGATCACTGTGAAGTGCTGAGACCAGAACCGGAGTCCAGTCCAAAACCTGACCAGATCCGTGGCGAGGCCTATTTCGAATTTATATTGTGAGTACCTAGCAGAACTGTGCAGAACCAATCTCTTAGTTAAAATAATCTAATCCAAACTATTTTAACCTAAGTAGAACTGCCTCCTAGAAATCGTGTCATCTGTCATTTGTAAAGCTGCACAACTGTCACCTGTCAATTCTGAAGCTGCAAGCTGTCACCTGTCATTTTGAGTTTTACTTTAAATCCGATAATCTACCTTTATTTAATTGTCCGTATCTCTGGAACCGTTTGGGCTAGAAATGAAATTTAACTTTCATCTGAAAACTTAGAATCTAAACTTTACAATGAACCTAATACCAACTACTCCTTATACTTTTTCCGCAATTTGCGATTTGGCCTGATTTCTTTACCTGTAAAAAGATAGCAGCTTTTTGCTTTCCTTTGCTAAACATTTGTTTGCCTCTTAATAACCATCCCTGAATCATTGCTAAAGTGAGCCTGAGCTCATCCCAAGTATCTCTCACTCACCCTGAACCTCCTAAAGGGAATTAAAAGCATTTTCAGCATATTTCTCACTTCACTGCCACCACATTCAAAGCACTTGGGCCTATGTTTCAAACTCCTACCTGTTTGGGGGGGACCAAATTTCGCATTGTATTTGATTGCATTCCTGAGAACTGTGTGCTCCTCTTTCCATCTCCTTCCATTTCTTACATTGCATAGGGGAGGAGGGTGAATTGCCAGAGAAAAAGTGATTATCTTATCTTTTGATAAAATCATATCAAGTATTTCTGTACTGCATTTTATTTCTCATTGCTTTTCCCTTGAAATCATAAAAGTATTTTTGCTACTTTATCCATCCTATACTAACTCCTCATTGATTGTAAAGAAGTGTGCTAGTGCCAGATTACCCATTGTTGATCAAAATCATATGTCTAAGTGTACTATCAGATATTAATTTATTATAAAGTGTGATATATATATTGTTTAAATTCTCAAATAAACCTTTTAATTTGCAAAACAAACCTACTTCTTGGCTCAGTGGGGTCAGGGGGATTCTAAGAGGGGGGTGTTATACAAGGGTTGTCATCCAGAGTACTGAACCGAAGATAAAAATACATCAATAAGGGTTTTCCTCAGCATCCCAGAATAGGCATCGACTTAGCTGTAGTGTTGAATTGAATCCTCTTACAATATGAAGCCTTCTACCATGCCATAGAGTCCTGTTCTTCTAAACCTCTCGATCCTGATTGGTCCTTGCACCCTCTGCCAGGGTGATCTGTCCAAGCTACCTTCACAGAAATGCCTAAGGGTAGGGGCCACCCACCCTTTACCCCTCATTCTGCTCTGGGTGCCGCACTGGGCCCTCTCCGCTGTCCATTGTCGGTCTTCTGGGGAGCAGCCCCAGTTCCCGCAGCACTATGGTTTGCTGATGGAAATTGCACCCTGTTTCTTTCCACTGTGCTCTTGTGAAGAAACTTCCTTCCCTGCCCTTTCTTTACCATCAAAAGCTGCTGTGCTCCCCCACTCCACCCCCCTTTTCTTATTCACTTATATCGACACCTCGCCCAAAACCCTCTCCCCTCTGTTTGCCTACCTCACCCCCATGACTACCCGCTGGATGTAGCATATTAATTTGACCACTAGGAAAATTGCTAACCTGACCCAAATTTGGACCCTGCCCCCTGGACGCCCTCCTTGGAATGTCCCCTCTGCTTCTTCCAAACCCCCATAACCACCTTATCCCTCCTTGTTTCCCTGCATGCCGCTGGGTTACATGCAATCACCTCTGCGAGGGCCCCGTCCAAGGCCTCCCTGTGTTTTGGTCTACCTTGCCTTTCACCCCTCCTCCTTCGGAACTTCTAGCACCGCTTCAGATAATTGGACCTTGCTTGCCCTGCTAATCAAGCACAGGGCGTCCCTGAGCACCTGTGCATCCACTTGCTCCATGGATATAGTGGGCTCACATTACAGGAACTTCAAAAACAAAACCCCCTTTCCTGGGAACAGTAAACAAACAAGGGGGGATATCTTAACTGGATATAAGATCAATTATTAGGAAATAAGTGTATATTTAACACACACAAAAAGCAATAGTAGTTAATAAATGGACTTAACATACCCTGACTAACTATAAAATAATGATCTGAAATAACTCCCCCACAAAACCCCACAGCCTACCATAACAACCTGGAAAAACGACATAGGAAGAAAGGGAGTACAGCACACTGCTGGATGGAAGGACACATCACATCCCCAACACCAGAAAAACCAGGGAAATGCCCACCAGACCAATACATTAACTGACCAGTAAAATCTGCTCCTGGGGGAAGAGGGTGATTAGAGGCCATGCTCAATGGGCCGAGACCTAAATGAAAAGCAGGAAGCGAAGCCTGAGGCATGCAATGCCCCTGAATGAAGGGCAGGGCCAACTGCCATTACAACACCAGCACAAACTGAGCACAGAAGGACACAGCCGGTTGGGGCATCAGACACAGTAAGAAAAATAACGGCAGACAAACTGCACCCCTGCAGATAAGAGGACGAACAATTAGAACTAATAACTCAACTTTCCCACATTCACCTTCTCGTAGAAACTTGAACAAACTAAAATGAGAATCCAATATGGGAGAGAAAAACAGACCTTACGCCTTGCTCACAGGGACTCACCACCAGACACAATCCAAACCAAAACCCTGCACACCTATCCCCACAAAACCAGCGAATGCCACTGCAACTATTTTAGGATGCACTTCACTCCCAGAAGGACCCGCAAAGGATCAGCAAGTTATTAAAGTCTTAGCAACCAACGCTTCTTCCTCAAAACTTCCCTGGTTCTTCTTATAGTGTGGCAGCACTCTGGCACAGGAAACTGCTCACTGTCTCGTCATGCAGCACCCTAATCCCCCTGGGGGGGATTGCAATCAGCATGCCTCCAGGCCCCCTTTGAGACACACATACGGATTAGTGCTATACTGCACTTCCCCATAGAGCTCATAGTAATTGGTAACAGCTGATCATGTTAAAAGCTACCAACTAATGTTCCTAAGTCTGCACCAACGATGCTGCTTGGTGAACCAATATCCAGAAGCCCTTATCTGACAAAATAGCCCTACTGTAATCTAAAACTGAGTCTAAAAAGATCAGCCAAAACTTAAGCCCTAACCTGGGTAAACCCCAGGAACCTCAACCTCCACCTTGTCACCCTTTTCACTTCTCCCGGGTCTCATCACCAGACTAAAACCCTCAAAGTGCCATTGAGACACCTGGCAAGCATCTATCATTAAGGATGGAGCAAAAGACCTAGTGCTGTTCAATGACACCCTGATTAACTCCTCCTTCAAATCGAGCTCGGTCACCAACAACCTAAAAGAGGAATGTGTTATGCCTCTCCTCAAAAAACCAAACCTAGATCCTAACATACCGACCAATTACAGACCCATAACAACAGTTACGTTCCTCCTAAAAATACTAGATAGAGCGGCCTATCTACAAATTCAAAAACATCTCGAGGACAACAAACATTTTGGCCTGCGCCAATCGGGATTCATACCCAGGCATGGTACTGAAACCGCTCTATTGGACCTATAAATCCAAATGGATGAAGCCAAAGATAAAGAAAAGCTGGCCATCCTCCTCCTGTTGGACCTCTCAGAAGCATTCAATCTTGTTGACAATCAGATCCTAACCAAACATCTAACTGCAGCAGCTGCATTCTCCCAGAATTCTGCTCGCTGGATCCAATCCTTTCTATCAAACAGAACTGCAAGGGTCTTCGCACCCACAGTTTCTGCGGATCCAGTCCCCATTTACTGCAGAGTTCCACAGGGTTCCTGCGTCTCACCTACGGTTTACAACATTTTCACAAAGCTCCTCTTTGATCGTCTTGACAACATGGGTGTCACCTACACGAATTAGGCAGACGACACCCAGGTCCTCATCATGCTCACTGGGTGCTGTGATAAAGATGCCAAATTGCTCAATGAAATTTACCTGAAAATTCAGGTGTGGGTGGCAGCCCACAGCCTCTGTCTTAACGATGATAAAATAGAGCTTCTGATCATTGGATCTCAAGCTCGTCCTAACCGTCTGGACGCATGTTACAAGACCTTCAATATTGATGTGAACATCATCAATGTGTCCAACGAGGTCAAAACAGGTGTCTACTTGGATTCCACTCTCTCCCTCAAAAAACAAGTCAACGCTATAGCCTCAACTACAGCATATACCAACAAGCTGATCAATGCCTGTAAACCCTTTTTGTCTACCAGTAGCTGGCTCACATTAGCCAGGGCTCTGATTTTATCTAAACTGGACTACTGCAACACACTATTTCAAGGCTCTAGAGAGCACAATCTGAATAGACTACAAGTTCTCCCGAACAATGCCCTCCGCTCCAAATATCCCACAATCTAACCCCATCTCTGCCATCAGACGAGACACACATTGGCTCCCAGTGCAAGATAGAATCTCATTGCGCACATTAGTTATCACACACAAATGCCTATCTAACTCAGCCCCTAAATATCTGGCTGGCAAATTCTCCAGGAACATATCCTCCAGACCCACCAGATCCTACTATTCTCACTGTCTCAATATCCCAAATTTCACGCTTAAAACTGCAGGTGGATCCAGCTTCCCTGTGCTAGCAGCTAAGTGTTGGAATTCTCTCCCCCCAGACATGAGGGCGGAACCATCTTTTTGGACTTTCAGATCTAAAGTAAAAGACTGGCTCATCGTCAAGCAACACTAATCTCATTCCCACACCCTTAACAACATCTACTTGCTTCTCTAACACAGTCGCATCTCTTCGACCTCACATGTATCCCTGTTGCCTATCTCATACCATTGATCCAAGGACAACTGTAAACTGATCTTCCTTTGTTACCTTAGCACTTCTGCATTAGGTCCCCTGCATGTCGATGCTGGCTTATTGATCAATCTGTAACCTACATGAACAAGCTTCGGGTCTGCTGTCTCATTTATGTATGTGTCTGTAACAACCTCCCATGTTCAAGCGCCCAGATACCTCAGGGTTCGGTGCGCTCACCAAATAATAAACTAAACTAAACTAAACTAAATGTGACCCTCTCCTACTGCCAGCCGGCAGCCAGCTGCCGTTCTACCTGGTGGCTGCAACAAACGTGTTTGCACTTCAATTCTGACTCTCCACGATCTCAGGGTTCAGATAAATGTTTAATAACACTCTGAGATTGTATGCCGCCTAATCTGTATGCATGCATGTGTGAACAGTAGGATTTGGCTGCCAAACATTGTGCCTGTCTATACCTGGTGCAAACCATGATATTTCACCCAGAAGGAAAATATTTTTGACCCAAACTGTTCATTAACATCATCCTCAGGACCCAACCATCTCAAGATTTAGGAGGTCATTACGACCTTGGCGTTAAGGGGTTAACGGCGCCGGTAAAGGTGCCGGAGCCATCAACCCCTTACCGCCCCATTACGAGTCTGCTCGTGGGAACCCGCTAAGGATGCCTGGTAAAACCAGGCGTCCTTAGCGGGTCCCGCGAGCAGACCAGGATGCTAACAACGGGCCTGTTATTAACGGGCCCGTTGTTAGCATGCTCCCCATTCCCATTGAGCCCTATGGCGGCTCAAATGGGAATGGGGATGGGTTCCTTGAATGAGAAATTACCGGGCCCTCCAAGGTCAGAATGGCCTGGTAATTCCTCATTCAAGGAACCCGGACCCAGTACCCGGTATGCCGCTATTAGCCATGCCGCTAATAGCGGCATGGCTAACTTTATACTTGGAATGTCCCCCATAATCCTGATAACTGGAGAGGGCTTGACTACTGGCTTGCTAATGGAATCTCATGTCTGGCCTAGGTCTCTTGCTTTCAATGTTGCTTACAGCATACTGCTTCTCTAGATCAATGGTTGGATCCTTGGTTTCAAGGTTTTCACTGTCTTCTCCCAAATTATTGTACTTATTATTCTAATTTCTGAACTAGGCACAAATCGCAAATGCAGTTTCTTGCAAGAACATCTGTTACCTGCTAGAACCCAGTTGTCCGGTCCCACATTCTGTTCCTTGGTTTGGAGAAGTACACTTCCAATTCCTCTCTTCTGCTAGGATGTTCCATCCTCCAATGGAGGACATCAGCAGGAAAGGTGAGTCGGCAGGGCTGAGCATAAAGATGCATTCCAGTTGAGAAGGGCGGTGTAGTGCATCATTCCCAAATGATACTGTTGGTTATCCACATCACATCCTCACCCTGCTCATCAGCAATACAGAGCATACTATTGAGGCTCTGCATAAACCTTTCCTTATACTCGTTGACTGCAGCCAACATAGGGAGATCCTGAGGTGAGCAATTATGCAAACATTTTAGAGAAACTCCTAAATCTTTCATCTTTAAAATTGTGGACCAACTTGATGGATTATGGTAGCCCATGTGTCACCGATGACAGTGTTTGAAGCTTCAAAACCAATCTTGGGTTATCAAAAATACTCATCTGCCATGACCATCAGGTGATTGCCTTTTGATTTGGTAGTGTACCAAAATCCATGCTTACATTGTGCTACAACATGGTTTCCTGTGGTGTTATGTCTGCTTCATGACCTGGTGGCCTGGAACAAAAGCAGCCTCAACCGCAAGATCCTCCAGTCCTTGGAAAGAATGTATGTCCTATAGCCTCATCTTTATTTTGTACACGCTAGACTCATCACTCAGTTGATCAGGTATTCTGGGTCACATTGCAAGAGGCCTTCAGAGACGGATTTTAATCATAGATGGCTGATGTTGAGCTGAATTTATGCTGCATAGAGTTGCTGTGACAGTGAGGTCAAACATTTTAAATTGCAACTCTAGCAAGAGGTCCCTGAATTTGTGTATTTTTTCCTCTGTGTTTGACCTGACTTTTCCGTGATGAGTGCAACACTTTATGAAATGATTACCAATGTTGACCGAAGGGTGGTGTGGAACTTTAAAACATAGGACGGACAATCTGCTCCACACGCAGTGAGAGACTGTAAGTAAGCAAAATGTGTGTTGGGTGTAATGGTCAGGAAGTATCTCATATAGTGTTCCTGAGTTCTTAAGGGGAATTAGAGGGGCAGTGGGTGCGATACCTGTAGAGGCAATGCACATGCCCCATGCATAAAATATATTTAGAAGGATTTTTGATAAAATCTGGTATACATTGATAATAGAGAACACAATTACAGAGAATGCTATAACTGAGAAACGAACATAGAGAAAAAGAATCAAACATTTTTTAAAATAGATATGGGGTGCGGTAAGGGGGTACAATGCGTGGGAATGTGGTTGCGGTTAGTTTAAGCACATAGAGAAAGGGGAGGTGTGGGGAGGAACCCCCCTAAAAATAATAAAAAAAAATGTGATCTTTTTTCACTGTTATTGTAATTGCTGACAAAGCATTCTCTGTCATGTATTCTCTGTAATCACATAGAACTGACAATCTTACTATCGGCACCCACAAGAGAAATGGGCTGGTAGTTTTTCGGATTATCCCTTTCTGTTTTTAAAAATAAACACTATGTGGGCATCATTCCAGGAGTCTGGTAGAAGACGATTGGACATGATTTTACTAAACAGCTTAAATAAAAAAGAATCCCATAATGAAGGGTTGGATTTAAATGTACAGTTGTATAGGCCATCAGGGCCAGGAGTCCTCGAAGAATTACACTTCAATATCATGTCAAGAATGTATCCAAGTCAGACACCAATCAACAGTCAGTTTACATTGCATGATATCAAAATCTACTCCATGATATAGAGTAGAAAAGTGCTCAATCTGACCAGTTTCATCAATCGTAATAGTTTGAGAAGCAAGATGAGTGCCCACGTCCTTTAATAAAGACCCAAATAAATGGGAATTGCTAGATGAAATAACACTCAACATGCTCTCTGAATCTTTCTGAAATATGTCTGGCTTGTGACTACATAGACAGTTTTTAAAGGACTGCTTTGGCTTACATGCCTTGACAAGGCAATCATCATTATTTGACTGGATGAGAGCCTTGAAAATATGACGTAGTTCTTTCTTCTTATGTTGTATCTGGCTATCATAAACATGAACATGTGCTTTTAATAACATTCCCTTCTTAGGGTCTAGGCTAACCACAAATGTACCTAACAGCTGTTGGATTATACCTGTAAAATTCAAGGAATAAACATGATCAGTATCACAATTTCCTTACAGTTTATCTATTTAAGCATTAAAGAAATTCCACAGCTTTGGGCGCCAAATTAGTGAGCTGTGTATTTCTCTAACTTAAACTAACAGTGGATCTTCAAGCCTATTTCGACCCTTAATCTTATATGCAAGTTTTAATAACATCAATTTATGATCAATGGAGTCAGAATCAACCATAAGTAGCAAACAAATATATAATCAATGTTAGATTTCCAAAGCAGATTCTGCCAAAGTAAAATTCAGTGGCCAATCTCCCTCGATGTTTCGGTTTAAAATGTGTAGGTCTGATAACACCAATACTTGACAGATTAAGAGCCAGCCACCCAAGTGGGCTAAATTAGTCCTCATATGCGGTGATTGTTCATACTACACTGTGTCCAGGCATTCACAATTGAAATCACCCACAATGATAAAATCTGCACCATATTCAGCCAACGAATATGCAATAATTTCTGAAATTTACTTCAAAAAGGCAGACAAAGAGGACTTACTAACATTAAAATATACATTAACCAGAATGCAAATATCAGGGACAAAATGACCCTCCCTTTGATGTTGAATCCTTACTACCAAAATGTCTGAAGACTTTGATTCGATTTTTTTGTGTAGAGAAGCCGAAATTATTACGTATTGCACACAGCAATCCTGCAGAGGGACAACCCCTAGACCCTTTAATGGGCAACGATACATATGTGGTAAAACCATCAATAATCGGCACAAAATCCAACCAGGTTTCTTGGAAACAGACAATTTGAGCTTCATCATCACCAAACGTGCCAAATGAGTCAAATAACAAATGTGAGAAGCTGTGGGTATTCCAACTAGCCAACGTTAGATTTTTATCCTCCCTTCACTGTTCTTTAAACCGTGACCCAATATTTTCGTGCAGAGACTTTGAATGTTGACCCAGTTATTCTGAATATTTGACATATCACCCGGCTTGTGCCCTACAAAAGAAACCATACGGCAGGATTGTCTGGCCAAAGGAACATTGATCCTCAGAAGCGACTTACCTGCAGAATTATTATAACCCACAATACACTGATCCAAAGTGACTCCATTCACATTCTTCTCACTACCTGCCCTACTAGGTTCTAATACTCTGTGGTGTGACAACCTACCACGTCCCTGGAAAGGCCCTGTAACCTCAAATACTCAAATACCCCATAGATAGTAACATATTTGCCTCCCCCAAGACCGTTATTTGCACCAAACTGGAACAAAAATACAACTGGGGGCCAGATCAATTCTATTTTCCTGTACATAATCTACTAATATAATGTCAGAGGAATCAATCATCCTAACTTTAGAGATCTACTTCAAGACAGCTAAAATGTGCTGGCCCTCATTACGACCCTGGCGGAAATCGAAAAACGATGGCGGAAATGCAATACCGCCATCGAATAGCGCTCGGTGCGATTATGACCCGTCACCGTAAAGTACGATGCCATTAGCGACACCGTAGTGAACGCCAACTCTAACTGCACCAAGTACGCGCACGCGCGCCATGCGAAACCGTAATTACCACCATGGCGCAACGGTACACGAATTCTGACCCTAGCGGACATTTACCTAACGCCATCAAGCATGGCGGAAAGTACCATTCCGCCATGGTGAGAAGTACGGCATCGCGAACCAACCGTAAAAGGCCCTACTGAGTGCCTGTACACCACTCCCTGGCCACATTGCACAACTCCTCGTAGGTGCAATGAAGTCACACAATGCAACCAGTGAAATGGACAAGTCACCCATGCATGCCAACGAACAAATGAATGTAGGGGCTCCAAGTGCCTTGTGAGTGGCCATCCATATTTGCCATGGCACCATTGCCGTACTGATGCAGCACAGGCATGTGAAGGTTCAAGTACAGCAACATGAACTGAAATATGAGACAAACAAAAACAGGCCCCCCATCGCTTGACACCAGTGTAAGGCAACATTCAAAGCAGTATCCTGAGTGAGACTGCACCAGCCCTGTACTCCTGCCAGTAAACAAACCAACCATCAGCATAAGCATGTACCACACAAGTTGGCAGAGTGACTGAGCAGCCAGGCTCATCTCAAGAGGGGCCAATGGGAGCTGCAGGGCACAGATGGCACGAATACAGAAGCTATTCCAATGGACATGACCTCAGTCTCCCTCCAAGAAACGCACGCAAACACAGGCACCTGTGACCAGCCATATTCTCATAATCACATCATTCCACCAATCCACCTGGCTGACCGGCATCTGTTACACAAAAGCTAATCCCCCGCCCCTGAGCATGACATCATTAAAACAGTCATAATGGCAGCCCCTATCCCTGACCTCACTGGGCTTCGTAGGCAAACGCGCCCAGTACAGTACCACGCAACTATACTCAGAAGCCGGAACCCAATGCAGATCTTCTCACAATACATCGCTCCACAAATAGGAATATGCTGCATTACTTGCAAAGAATAACGCTACACGGTCAATATCATAATCAAAATTTAATGCACAACAAAATCACCAAGCCCATACAGCTACTAGGTCATGAACTCCAAAATATATTTCATTATTGTGGGCTGCATCCGCAATAAATGACCAGCTTCTTCTTGTGTGACGCCCTGTTCCTTCATGGTACACAGGGGCTACATTCACGTTCAAAAAGGCAACATGGAAGCGCCTAGAACCGCAGGGCCGTCCCATTAGGTAGGCACTAGTCCAGCTGAAAGGTCGATATGTTGCTCCTAGCCACTAGTACTGCGTAAGGGCATGTGGCCCATTGGCGATCGTCCCATAAGATCGTAATGGTGCTCCACTGATTAACACGAAGCAGCAGGTGTCGGGAGTAAAAGCCATCTGCAGGAGTGGCATACAGATGGCAGCGGCAAAAGGGGAGGGGATACCTGTCACCCAAATGAAATGAAAAAGAATAGTATGGCCATCAGAACTTCATTTGAATTACTCACTTCAATGATCACACTAAATCCACAGCCATATGCATGCTAGCCCACTCAAAAGGATTATTCCCACCCAAAAATCACTTGCGAATCATAACTATATAAATCGAGGTGAAAACACTATTACAAACGAGTGTTTGTGTGCATGCGTCTGTTAAAACAGAATCCATTAGATGGGATTAGTAACGTGCATAGACACAAGTGTTTGAAGGCGCGTCGAGACAGGGAGGGTTCAACAAGGGCAGATAGACGATGGTCCCACTATGGGAGCCCTGCATCACATAGCGCAGGGGAAGTGGATAGATTCCAAAAAGCCATGTACATGGCAAACTCTCTATTAAATCATCTGTCCATGCATCCATACATCATTCCCTCATCCCGGTATGAAAACGCCTGATTATTTACTCACATAACATGTGAAATTTCCATTGAGTCTGTGCGTAATGCAGTCTGCAAAATCCACTGTGCTCCAGCCCGGAATTCCAGTGTTGTGAAGTAACATGTATTTGGGAACGTCCGGCCTTATCGTCCACTACGCTATTGCGCATCCCATACTATTCATATCAATCATTGCATTCTCGCCATGGCCCCTGTCCCAAGGACATTAAACAATAGAACTTTATATCTGCAGTCAGACCTGTGGGCGTCTCCTCGCCGCTAGCTGAAAACCGAAAGCGCTGTCCTTCAAATTCCTCATTTGCAACATCACGTCGAAAAGGCATCTGTGACCGCTTGAAATCACAAATCCATCCATGTAGTGCGGCAGTGTGTGAAAATGGCAACTGGCTTCACTCACAAATGGGACGCCCCGCCCGTCGGTGAACCGCGGTACAGTGCTGCATGAGGGTCCACCGTTAATCGAGTACTACATTCCACTGTCCCTTCACAAGTTTGTTCGCGACTGCACAGATAGTATGTGAAACAATGGGACCATAGCAGAATGAACATATGAACCAATATTTCACTGCCATCGGGATTAAATACATGATTGTAATAGCAAGATGCCATGCGTCGAATTGCAGCGTTGTGTGCGGGACGTGCTCGCCCAAAGGGGATTGCAGCTCGCACAGGTTGAATGAATCACCACAGGTGGAGGCTATACAGCCTGAAAACACATAAATTGCACACCCAACCCCCTCCCACAACCACACCCACTCCAAAATGCTACCGGCAGGACTAGCGATGTTTGCCCTGGGGGACCTGATAGCACTGCAAGTACTCCAACTTCAAGAAGAAGACGAACACCAACTACTACAACAACCGGCCGCACAGAGGAGACGCAGGAGGAGGAGGAGGGCAAGGCAGGGCCAGCAAGGCCCACCAGCACAGCCACTGCCACCACGCAGGCAGCCCGCAATCCCACGCCTCCGAGCACATCCGTTCAACCTCACTGATGAGCAGATCCACACCCTCTACCGTTTGGACCGGGACACCATAACCGCCATTGTGGACATGACACACGCTGACCTTGTCAGCATGATAGATAGCCCAACCGCCATCCCACCCCTACTGAAGGTGGTGTCTGTACTCCACTTCCTGGCCACAGGCACCTACCAGCACACAGTCGGACAGTTGCATGGCATTTCACAGCCACTGTGGTCACGGACACTATTGCAAGTGCTCGATGCCCTCCTGAAGCACGCAGATGACTACATCTCTCTACCACGCTCGGAGCAGGAAATTACGAACACAAAAGTGGGATTCCATGCACTTGCCGGCATACCGGGTTGCATTGGTGCCATCGACTGCACCCATGTGGAATTGGTTGTCCCACATGCCATGGAGGCCCAGTACCGCAACCGAAAACAATTTCATTCTCTTAATGTACAAATGGTGTGTGACTCCAACAGGATCATTACACATTGTTGTGCCCGATTTCCTGGATCAACCCATGATTCTATGGTCTTGAGGAACTCTACAATACCACGCTACATGGAGCGACACGCAGGGAACAGATCCTGGCTACTCGGTGAGTCTCATTTCATGCATGATAATGTGGGTTATGTGATGCGGCAATGACCTGGCAGGAAGGGGGGGGGATGCGTACGTAGCAATGTCATTCCACAAACATCCTTTATTGTCCACATACAGGTGATGCCGGGTATCCACTGAAGAGATGGCTCCTTACACCACTCCGGAACCCACAGAACCAGCATGAGGAGGACTACAACCATGCCCACTCACGTACCCGTGTAGTCATAGAACAGGCATTCGGCCTACTGAAGGGTCGTTTCCGCTGCCTCAGCAGGTCTGGCGGGGCACTCCTGTACCACCATGAGAAGGTTGCAAAGATGGTCATGGCATGTGTCATGCTACACAACATGTGCGTACGTAGAAATGTGCCTATGCCCCCTGACGCAGAACTGCAAGCACCTGAAGATGGTCATGATGAGGGTGGGGATGTGGCAGCACCTCAAGGAGTCCGCGAGGCACAGGAGGGCCGTGAAATTCGTCAGATTATCATAGATTCATGCTTCTAGCACTCACGCCTGGTGGCTGATACATGGACACGGGACTTGTGGCACTGTGTGTGTCTGGAACATGCACAATATGGACTGTACGCCTATAAAGGCCTCGTACACAAAGATCAGTGTCCACACATCTCATTGGATGATTGTGAAATGTTTATAGCATATGTGAAATTATGTTACACACCCCATCGACCCGCCACCCAAGTAAGCCCAACACACCCCCTCCACCCTCCTACCTCCCCCCCGAACACCAGTGTCCAAAGATGCTCATTGTCAGTGGGCAGACTCTATTGCAAGCCCCCTCTCCGGGTATCAGGGGCACCCCTGCCTGTGGAGCGCAGGTTCCTCCCAGATCTACGTTGGGGGCTGCCCTGGACGGAACTTGCAACAGATGATGTCTCTGCCTGCTCACGTCCATGCATGTCCCTAAGGGTTTGTGAGAGCTCAGTGAGCACACGGCGCACAGCGGCAAGTTCAGCACATACGTCTTTGGACGTTGCATGCAGTTCCCCCCTCAGGCTCTCGGTGCTTCTCTCCATTTGTACTCTCAGGCTCTCGGTGCTTCTCTCCATTTGTGCCCTTAGTGTCTCTGTACTTCTCTCCATTTCTGCCCTAAGTGTCTCAGTAGATGTTTCTATGGCTGCCTTAGTACCCCCACATTCATCAGCATGGTCCTTGAGGAGCGTGGCCAGTTGCTGCTGTTGCACGATCACCTGGTCGAGGGACTGTTGCCTCTGCTTGGCCATGGCCATTTGCGGTGGTGTCACAGAGGGGCTGATCACCTCATGTTGCCTTGACACAGGGCTTGTGGGGGATGGCCAGTCGTCGTCTTGTGGGTGCCCCTGCGTGGTATCCTCATGGTGTACGGGATGAAACAAACAGGGGGATTGAGACAGGTCATGGATGGATCCTACATCGACATCACCGTTTTCTGTGTCGGAGCATGCTGCCATTAATGCAGTGTCACCTATGGTGCTGCTGCCACCAGAAGCAGTGCCTTCTGTGGCATCCATTGGGGGGACCTGTGGTGGTGCTGTTGTGGGCATGCTGGCTGCTGGGGTGCCTGTTGAAGTCCCCTCCTGTGTGCTGCCACTTGATTTGTGCTGCTGCCGTGTCTTGATCCGTGCAGCTGAGGTGGAGGGTCTTTGGCCGTTGGTCTTGGCCCTCTTTGCAGGTGTGCTGGTAGGGATGTCCTGGAGCTCGTCGTTTGAATCGGACCCTGTGGTGGAGTAAAGGAGGGCGAGCGTTATTAATGGGTCTGTGGAAATTGGAAATTGGAATGGCAATGTATCATTTTTGTGTGGATTGAGGATGCAGTTGTTTTGCAGCCTGCAGTTAGGGTGTGCCTGCTGCACGTGTAGAGGGTGTTTTTAGGATTTTTAATTATTTATGTATTTAATGTGACTGTTAAAGTGCGATATCAGGCCAATGTATGTGGACGTTCTCCTGGACATGTGTTTCTGTTGCACTATGTGGACACATGGTACTTCACATGATTGGACATTGTGGATTTAGCATTGTTTTATTTGGGCCACCTACCTGATTCTTCGGATGTCTGCACTCCTTTCTCCATCCCTCCGACTCCCTCTATACTCTCCATTCCAATGGTGGAGGCACAGATTTCTTCCCAGGGGGTCAACTTGATGGGTGATTCCGATCCTCCCCCGGTAGCTGTGGCAATGTTACGGTTGGCGGATAGTATGCTCCATACGCGTATCCGCAAGTCGTCCCATCGCTTTCTGCATTGCTGTGGGTTGCGGGGTGCGGTCCCCACCGCACTTACCCGCTGTGCCACCAGGGCCCATATGGCCTTCTTGTTCGCAAGTGCCGTCCTGGTCATTTGCGTCGAGAAGACGACGGCAGCATTCTCCTGGAGGGTCTCTGTGAGAAGTGGACCTGCCGCTTGCGGTCGCACGCTTTTTTCGCTACTTTTCCCATTTTTATTGTTTTCACTAGGGTGGATGACGGGTTGGGATGTGTCTCAGGGCAGTATATTTTTAATGGTTGCGTGGGAATTCTGATTTTATAGGTGTACGGCATGCTGTTTCCCATTCCGGGTCCATGTTTTTAGTTCCGTTTCCGTATATTTACGGTCACTGTATTTTCCGATTGCCGCTCATTACGGTGACCGCTATGATGGGTGGCGGAATTGCACCTAGGGCGCCGTACGACGGCGGTGAGGGGCGTTTTGGGGACATTTCCGCCATCGCGGACTTTGCACTTCCGCCATGGCGTAGTGCTCGTGCCCGATGGGTCAGAATTAGCCGCACTTTACTCCGTCGTGCAATGGCGGAAATGCTATTTACGCTATGGAGGTCAGGTCAGTTACTTTCCGCCAGGGTCGTAATGAGGGCCGCTGTCTATTAAGCAGGAAATGAGCACCGTCGTTACTAATCTGCTCCATAAGGAGGGACTGTCCCCTAACTGGAACGTGTTTTGAATGTTGATCAGCACGTAATGAACCAGGATCAGATTCCTTTGGATTACATCTTAATAGATCCAGACCCAAAATCTTACATCTCCTGTCTTCTAGTATTGGATAAGCCAGGGACAAAGGAACCAATCTGCTATTAATTGAACTAGCTGACTGACACGAGTATCCATCCAGCCAGTATAAAGGGACAGACCCGGTTCTTTAAAATTACATCTTGGTTGCTCTGGCCCCGAGATCTTATATCTCCTCTGTTGTAAAATCATAAAGACTGGGGACAATGTAACCAATATATTATGAATCAACTCCACCACACTGGCAGAACTTGTTGCCACCCCCAGAAGCCCCCTTGGTTCCATCAAACATCCCCTATCACCAGTATGTGGCTACGTCAGACCTGTATTTAATTGTGATGGGATGGTGGTTCTAAATTCTGTAGTTATACGTGCCTGTGCTAGATGACTCTCCTTGGCCTCAACACTGTCTACGGTGACATTCAGCGTGTCCCCGGAGTTCCCCACAAAAGCAGAGGGCAATGAGGAATATTTTTGCTCAGGCAGATGACACAGCATATTATTGACCAGTTGGGGGCAATGGCACATAACACATGCACCGCTAATACTTGGTTTAGTTAACTTGTCCACAACATAGTATATTTCCTTTTCCCCAGATTCCAGTCCTGTACTGGCATGCACCTTTAAGATGCTCAAGTCTAACAACTCTTTCTCCAACAACACTTTTTTGCCAATGGGTTTCAGAAAATGCGTAATTGAATAATTCCCCAATGAATGATTTTTACCTTTCCTTTTACCCTTCTGTTTTTTTTAACTTGGACAAGGAGTTGTCAGACTTCATCCCTATTTCCTCGGATGCAGGCTGATAAACATCCCTGTCGCAAACGTTTCATCTGTCTATGCAATGTCCTCACATAAATTCCGGCGGAGATGCCTAAGGAAATTCCTTTATTTATTTATTTATGTTTGCATTTTATTTTCAGCGCACATAAACCGTAGGTATCTAGGCACTAGTTTCCTTGTGGAAGGACAGGCTATTTATAACGTGCTAGTTTTTTCTTTTTTCTTCCCTCTCCACCCCCAAGCGGGGGTTTGGGATTCGAACATGTGTTTGCCCAGTGTGGTTTTGCTTCCAAGAACAGTGCGTTTCCACAGAGATATCCTCCTTGATCCCTTGTTTTTATTCTTGGTGGATATTTTAATCTTTTTGGACTTCTTCAGCTGCTGGTCAAACCCCCGGATAATTACAATATTTCCCCGAACCTGATTAGACTGCATACTCTGACCTTCAACTTTCGAATCAACAATCGTTTGTAAGGTATTTCAATCAGGCACACACCCAAGTCTCGCCTAGCATGTAGTGCGCAATGAAACCCTAATTTTATTTTTGTCTATCAGTTCAATATTCTGAATGATATACCACTCATATCACACCCTTTTCAAAATACCCCCAGGTCACACTGAACCAGGAATCAGGCCAATTTGGAAAGGTAAATATGTATTTATTTATTTTAATATTCAAATCACACATAGGTTTAATATAGATATATCTGGGGCAGCAATCACCCAAAGAGAGACAATACAATTCAGAAATAAGCAAAGCAATTAAATTCACTATAATGAGGCAAAATAGAAAACACAGGAACAAAAAACCCCAGTTTGTTTTGCACCCAGATAGCGTTTAGGTTAATGTTACCCCTGCAAAGTTTTGTTGAAATACAAATGAGCAATCCTACACCAATGTGAGTACCACGCAGGTTTTCAGGAAGCAAATACAATGTCTAGAGTTATAGGCCATCCTCCCTCCCACACAAGAGAGAAAATCTTATTTTGGCAAACGACACTTTGAAAATGACAGGTGAAAATGGCTTTATGAAATACTGCAAAAGGGTGCAAAATTGCTTAAATGGATAGAAATTCTAAGAAAGCAACACTAATCAGGTCATAACATACATGGGTTGTAATATAAACAACAATATCAACTTCAGATCAGGATGGGATGGAAAAGCACTTTGAAATGGGGAAATGACACGTGTACTTTGGCTAAGATTGCAAATTCATGGCAAACTTCTACTATGCAATATTGAAGAAATACGGGTCAAATACACTGTTCTGCAATGCAGGTTTTAATTGTGCAGATAGCTAAGGTATCAGTGAGAGTTGAAATTTCGTTTCTATCTTTAAAGCTGAAGGAGTTATAGAGGTTTTAGTGAAAGGCGTTTTTGCAAAATAGGTGCGAAAATGGAAACAGAAATGCGCTTTTGAAAATGACCGATGGGTGTGCTTACACTATATTATGACTATGAAAAAGAGAATGCCAAATATGGATCTTACAATCACATGATCAGCGTAACCTGTCTCATTTTGGATACTCTACTTCTTCCTAGGATTTACTTTAGTTATTCAAAATCACTAGGGAGTTATGGTTTTGGAACACAGGTAAGACAATCAGCGCGAGAGAGATTCTAACAATACTGGAGTTCTGAATTAAAGATGGGATGGGTTGAGATAGGGATAATACAATGCAGATATACTATGGGTCACTGTTCTTCCTATTTATACTTACAGTCCCTTGTGATTAAATTGGGCCGTCAGCTTTGGTCATTGGGTGGATCAGGTCTGCCGGCAGCAGGGCACCTCTGGAGGGATTTGGATCAGCGGTGCTTTTCTGATTAATTTTGGACTGCACCTCAGACTGGATTTGGAAGGGCCCCTTCTGGTTACTGGACCCGGTAGATAGCAGGATGCAAGTTTTCAGCAGGCCCGCCCTAATGGTAGCTGGTAGCAAGCCAAGCTGAATCAGAATTAAATGCCTTCAAGTTTGGGATGTTTGCAATTGGGTCAGGCTAGCAATACATTTGCAATGCTAGAGTCTGGCTTCTGCAAAGAAATCTGGATCTTTCAAGAATTCTGGAGTCAGCTACAAGTTGAAGAGTTCTGGAATAAGGTGCTGCGCGGTCATCTGGATGGGTTCTGGAAGCAGGGCGTTCTGGAAGCAGTCTCTCTATGTGTAGACATACTCCTATATTTGTCCATTACAAATTTTATGACATGGGCAGAACTTCAAAACACACCCCCATGGTTGTAAGTGGCTGCAGGCATGTGCTTAGTTTTGGTTGGTAGCTTGAATAGAGCTGTCATCTTATGACAGAATTTAGGAACACCCACCTGGATTTTTACCCAAAACATACTTTTGCACAAATGTAAATTTCTTCCATTATGTACCCCATAGAATTAACACACATATTTCATATTTGATTGTCTACATCCACATTCAATCCCCATCTTTGTGAGAGCTGTATTGATCATTCTATGTATTTTTCCAATTTTACCCATAACACTTTGGATTAATTGTTTCTAATTTGATACATCTCTGGGCGCTTATCAGTGGATTGTGTAGATACAATTGTAAGTTTGCAACATTATTATTTTTGCCACAATCAAACATTTTTCATAACTTTGGTTCCTTACATGGTACGAATTTCCTTAAAGTCTTCAAATCACAAGGCTGAAATTAGTTTAATGTCTATCAAGTTTCAGATTTATCCCTCTGTAGGTTGTTCAGTTAAAGATTTTTCAATTTTTAATCAACATAAGGCTTTCCCAGCAAAGTCCTCCGGTGTAACCTCCCCCTTCCAGGCAGCAGCTGTCCAGTCCTTTGACTTTCACTGAGAAACCTCCTTCATATCCTGACCCTCCTTGCAGAGGTCAATGCATCAGCCTGTCCTTTGTTCTTTGGTCAGCCAGCAGACGAATGTCTAATGTGGCCCCACTGTGTGGCTTGTTGGGATTATGCGGGAACCATTAACAGCCAGATGTCAGTTTTCCCAGGCCAGGCTGTCAGATCAGAATTACATTGTAGATTGGTCCCAGGCTGGGCCCCTTGAAATCAAAGTCTTTTCATTTCCCATATAAAATATAAACACAGCTTATAAAGGATTTAAACATTTTCGAATTAGCCCTTCACAAACATGCTTGAAATAGTGGATTTTGCAATTTTTCAGGACAAAGAAAGTACATTTAAGCTGGGTTTAACAGCCAATTTCTTTAGGCAACTGTCAGGCAGTGATGACTGGATTCCTCTGACTGCCTGGAGAATCCATGGTTTCAGCACCCTTTTGCTTCCAATAATTCACTGGAAAGATGACATCGTTTAGTGGTAAAACAGCACTTTGAAGGATGCCATTGATTAGTGAGCTGTGTTTAAGGGCATTTTCGGATTTTAGCCCTTTCTGTGGCCTTTGTTCAGATGACAGGTGACAGATGACAGCAGTGATTCCTGTTTTTACACCAACTTTGCCTGTGTGTGTGGCAGGGTGTGCAGCTCTTTTGGTGGTTTATGAACTCTGCACAATTCTGCAGATTCAGTGTGCACAGGGGTTATTGCTTCAATCTTTGGCAGTTTTCTTTCCCCATTGGCAAAGGGGTACAGTGTGGCACAGTGCCGTGGATAGAAATACTCCACATACCTCCTCCGTCAACTCCCTTGTGACATCCGGTCGTGGGGGAGTTGGGCAAGTGGTATTATTTTTCTTTCTGTCCATGTGAAAAATCAGCTTGCTTCTCTCATCAGCGGTAGATGCGACACACTCTCCTTGCTGGTTCTGGTTGGGGGTGTGGATGACACTCCGCGGTCTTGGTTCTTTTTCCGGTCCCCGAGGACTCTTCATTGGTAATTAGCTGAGTTTTAGTTCCAGTGCTAGAAAACAGAACATAGCATGGTTATGGACATTTTCCCACTACTACTCCCTGATGGTGTAGTGGGGCAGATGCATGTATAGAATACAATTTACAATATTCCCGCCTATATTTAATACAGGTCTTAACACTCTTTCCTGGTACATACTCAATGAACCTTTACTAATTCTTTTATGTCTCCGGATTGTCCCCTTCTGGGTTTCCGGTCAGCTCCTATATTTGTCTCAAAGTATGCCTGGGATGGCAACTCTTTAGCTGGTTTATGTGGACCCACTTGTCTTCCCCTTCTGTCAAATTGACCTTGGGGATGTGGATTCTGTAGGCGACTGGTGAGATTCTGTCCACAATTTCAAAAGGACCCCGCCAACCTGGGAGCAATTTGCACCCTTTAGCTTGTTCCTTTGGAAATTGTACAAGTAGACCCGGCCTTCTACTTGATATTCCTTTTTAGTTGTTTTAAGGTCATAGTGGGAAGGTCATAGTGGGTCTTCATACTGTCTGCAGATCTTTCTAGATTCCGCTGAGAATATGCAAAAGCATGTTGAAGTTGTTTTCTCAGATTCTCAACATACTCATGAGCTGTGGAGGCATTTATCAAGGTCTGCTCTGGGATAGCACCATCCTTCGTCCAGTCATCAGCTCAAATGGAGACATTTTTGTTGCAGAGGAAGGGGTAGATCTGATGGCCATCAGGACAAGGGGTAATTGAATGTCCTAACTTGGCCCAGAATCTGCCACAAACCTTTTTAATATGCTCACAATAGTTTTATTGTACCTCTCAACCCCACCACTAGAGGACTCCGGTATGCAAAGTGTAGTTTCCTTTTTACCCAAGTATCTCCCACATCTTTGTCATCACTTCACTAGTGAAGTGACTACCTCAGTCTGACTCAATCCTTTGGGGGTAGTCCAAAACACGAGAAGATGTGATTGATAATCAGGGCAGCTGCTGTTTCTGCCTTGCAATTTGGGGCCGGGAAACATTCCACCCATTTAGTAAACAAGCATGTTACGGTTAACATGTACTTGTTCCCCCTAGAGGAGCGAATCATGGGCCCGAAAAAATCGACTTGCAAATCTGATCAAGGCAGTGTCATCCCCATCTTTTGGAGGGCAGCACAGTGTGTGAGTGATGTTGGCTGAAATTGTGCACACACAAGACACCCCTTCAAGTATTGGTCGAGGTCCTGCACCATGTGTGGCCAGTATGCAACCTCTCGTAAGATTTCTAATGTTGTATGAAACCCCAGATGGGTGGCTGTGGCAGCATCATGGGTGTGACTTAGTATCAGGCTTCGGGATGAGGTGGGGACCACCCACTGTTCATGGCCAGTTATGGATATCCTTACCAACAAACCGTCTTGGATTCGGTACATTTTTGGACATTTCATCAACACTCTGAGGTCCTGTTTCCCAAAGCAATCGGTATCCGTCAGGGGAAAGTTCTCAGTTTCCTCAATGTGTTAATAAAACCTACCAATTATTGGATCCCTTTTTTGAGACATAATGAAATCAGCATCTGGGGTATCCTTACTCTACTGGGCAGTTGAGAGTTCATTGTGAGCATTTGTCTGGGACCTAGTGATAGAAGTGACCTGGATTTCCCCCAACAAGAATTCGATCTCAAGTAGATCCCCTTGGATGGCTTCAGTTTAGGCCAGCTGATCAGCTAAGTCATTTCCAGTTTTGTCTGGTCCTTCTACTTTAGAATGACCCTTGATCTTTTTCCAGTAGATGGTCATCCCATTCGGGGTGACCAGATCATCAATATTCTGTATTAATTTTCCATCTTTTAGTGGTTTATTGTTAGCACATAGCATGCCTCTGATTTTCCAATTAACCAGGTGCTCCACAAACCCGTTCCGTACATAATCTGAATCAGTGATTATGACCAGTTCGTGGAGTTGGTGTAGGACAGCAGTGAGGATGGCTTGATGCACAGCCATCAGCTCTGCCACTTGACTACTACGGGGACCAATTTTATTCCCAAGCGGAGGGCTCTGGGGCATACTTCACCCATGCATTCACCACGCCGACCACAAGTTCCTTTTCCCCGTTGTTGTCAACATGGTAGGAGCACCCATCCACATAGACAGTCGGCAATCCCTCACAATTGTCTTTTTCATAGACTTTGTGCGGGGAATTCAGGTACGTCTCTATGTTGTCCTGGATTTTGAGACTTTCGTCCTCGGGACAGTTTTCTCTGGCACAATCATGCAAGTCAGCCAGATCTTGCGCGAGGGGACTCTTCTTGTTTTGGCCATATCTGACCTCCAAAGGAAAGCCTTGCATTGACAGAATCCAGAAAGTAATTTGGGAATTACTCACAT
Organism: Ambystoma mexicanum; assembly: GCF_040938575.1. Lineage (NCBI taxonomy): Eukaryota > Metazoa > Chordata > Amphibia > Caudata > Ambystomatidae > Ambystoma > Ambystoma mexicanum. The sequence goes on from NC_090939.1 coordinate 530,869,738, forward strand.
TTCTGGCCCAGATTCTGTCACTTTGAAGATATTGCAGAGGCTGGTGTGGTGTCTCCACTATGATGTGTTCCCCCTGGATAAACGGTTGGTAATTCTTCAATGCCCACACCGTTGCCAGGAGTGCCTTCTCACACTCGGTGAATTTTTCCTCCACAGAGGATAAAGTCTTACTCGCCTAGGAGATTACTTTATTGACCTTGTTATGCTTTTGGTATAATACTGCAGTCAAGCATGTATTTGAGAACCCTGTCTCCAAGAAAGACTCCTTGAGTTTGACAGGGTAAGTTAGGCAAGGCACTTGTGAAAGGCTTCTTTTGAGTTGTTTTACTGCCTCGGCTTGTTCAGGACCCCACTCCCACTTGACCCCCCCTTCAACAGATGGATGAGGGGTCTTGTGATCTCTACATAATCCTCAATTAACTTTCTACTGTAATTAGTCAGCCCAGGGAGGATCCTTAGCTCCCGCAGAGTTGTGGGGTCTTTTAGTTTCTGGAGTGCTTCTACTTTCTTTTCCTGGGGGACAGAGGCCCTTAGGAGTTATCTCATGCCCCAAGAAGTTGACATGGGTCCTGCACCACTGTGCCTTTTAGAAAGATAGTTTTGCTCAGGCAGCCCTCAACTGTGTCAGAACATAACGGATCTCCGCTATTTGTTCCTCCACAGTTGTGCTTTTGATAAGAACATCATCTACATAGGCCAGGTTACCCCTTTCACCCAAGTCGGGCATGGCCTTATGTAAAAAGATATTAAATTCATTGCCGGAGTTGATGTATCCAAAGGGAGTCCGGGTCCAAGTGTACTGCTGCCCCCCAAAGATAAAGGCCAACTTGTATTGGTCCTCCCTACTGACAGGTACAGTCCAGTACCCATTGGTCAGGTCAATGGCAGTGTATACCTTTGACCCCTGGATCTGGGCCAGCCCTTGGTCTATGTAGGGAAGAGGCCAGTCTGAAGTGTGGACCCGTTTGTTTAGCTCCCTTAGGTCAGCACATAGTCTTCACTGGCCGTTTGGTTTCAAAATCCCCAGCACCGGATTATTGAAGGTGCTGTGGACTGGACAAATTATCCCACTGGACTCAAGGTTCTTAATTATTTCTGTAAGGGACTCCATGGATGCGAGCGGCAAGCGATATTGCTTCACAAACACTGGAGTCATGCCAGGGTCTGTGGGAATTGTTGTTGTGTGGATTTCGGTGCGGCCACAGTCATATGAGTCCACCATAAAGAGATCCTGAAAATCTAAGAAAACGTGTTTCAATTTTTGCTTTTGCTCCAGAGTCTCACAGGCATCAGCTAGGTTGACTCTCTCTTCAACCATTTGCCTGAAGCCCAGACAGACTTCTGGTTTGGCTATCTCAGCAGCCTCCTCCAGCTTGGTGGAGAAGTCTCTGGTTACAGTACTGACTTGGACTGATGGCTTCAGGTTGTGAAGGCAGACCTGGAGGACCTGAAAGATCACCTCATCCCTCCTGAAGTCACAGGTCACTTCTTCCTTATCATAACGGCAGGAAGAGTACACAAAGAAATTACCCCCATGCCGGGTGAAGATCCTCTTTGGTGTTGTGTCATTGACGCTCTCACTGTCAAAACAGTCATTGGGGATTGGTCCTACCAGTTCATTACCTACATCTATGGAAAAATGTCGGTCATCAACCACCATTCCAATAATGGTGCCTGCGCCCAGAGTGGTACTCCTAAGGTCACTGTTATCCACCACTATTGGAATAGTGTTGTGTTCTCTATTGAGTAGTGGTGTTGGGTTTAAACCCAACCCTTGCTGTTGGAAATGGGCATTGAGGTGAACATATGCGTCAGGATTTTGCAGTTTCTGTCCTCTTTTAAATTTTTATTTAAGTGTGAATTGTCGGGTCCATTCTGGGATGGTGACTTCCTCTCCAATCTGAACTTCAACTGCATATGGCAACAATTGAGCTGACCGAAATTCTTTCTCTGGGTCATCAAAGTCCATGGGATTACCTGCTAATCGGGACCAGGCTTTAAAGTTTATTAGGTCCAAACTAATGGCAAAGCGATTGAGAATGTCACTGCCTAAATAAAATGCAGCAGGGACATCTTGCACGACCCAACAATTATGGACTATGCTCTTATTGCGTATGGACATTTTAAGCATACACCTGCTAGGCAGGAGATGTTTGGAACTGGATGTTTCCAGGTCCATTTCCCATTTGTCCATCAATTTAAATGTGGGAATGGCTGGATCTTTTGGGAGTTTTCAGAACATGGCCTCGCTGATGAAGCTCTTACCGTTGTTCACACACACTCGGGCGAGAACAGAGACCTTCCCCCCATTTAACTGAATAGGGATGAACAACTGTTCTCCAATTTTCTGAATGTCAGCCAAGTTTTGAGCTGATTTCTCATCATTTTGGACTATAGGAGTGGGTTTTCTGATTGTGAATTGTTATAGAATTTCACAGTATTTCCTTCCAGTGTGGAATGCCACTCTAGACTGGAAGGAAGGTTGATTTTCAGAAATAGAGAGGACTTCCCATCACCAGTTTGTTGTCCTACTACTGCAATTACTGTCACATCAGGGATTTGGCTGTTTTGAAGATGGAATTCAATTTGGTCAGGTTTTTGTTCAACCATGTGGCATGTGCCATTTAGACTAACATGGTTGATGCTATGTTTTCATTTTATTGGTCGGGTAGTCTGGGTCCAGAGGACCTTGTTTACACAATCTATTAGGGGAGACAATCTACGCAGGATGTCATTCCCCAGTAAACAGGGTGTGCCCTCTGGAGTCACAACTATGACCGGGCGTTTCACCTTGCATCGCCCAATTTTAATGTCTAAATCCACAGTCCTCTCGACAGGAATTTCCTTCCCATCGAAGTTCTGAAGTTGTCCAGGACGAGGGGTGAGAGGGATTTGGTATCTCTCCCCCTTCCTGAATTCAGCTGATCCAAGGCCCTTTTTGACAGAAGGGTGGCTTCGGATCCAGTGTCCACCAGTGCCAAAAAGGTACATTGCCCCTGTATTTGGACCGGGTATTAAATCTTCCCTCCTTTTCCTTAAGGGGGCAAAGATAATGCGCATTTTGGGCCAATTGGTGGGTTAACTTCTTTACTTTTGATTCTGACAGAGGGTTAGTTTGGGAAAGATTTTGTTTGGGATCTTGGGAACCTGTAAGACAAAGGTGACTGTTGGATATTGGGGTAGTTTTGGGCTCCTCTGGTCCTGATTCTGGGCTGCCCGCCCCCCCCCCCCCTTTTTGGAGGCAATCACCAAAATTGGTTTGGGCAAGATGATTTCCTGGCTTGTCTATCTGGGGTTCAATGATGGGCAGTTTCAACTCCATCCCCACATCTACCCAGTCTGGATTAGGATCTCTCGGGACCAATTTTTATTTGGGAGGAGTTCCCCCATGCCTGAAGGAGAAGATCATTTTCCCAGAATCCTCTGAGGATCCCCCTCCTTCAAATTGGAATATTCTAACTTCCTCCACAAAATGGGTCTTTTAAAACCCATTATTTCTCCTACCCGCCCTCTGTTCCTTAGGTTGCAGACTTTCGGAGGCAGGAGATTTTGGTTCCGGTTCCAGGGTTTCCAGGAGCTTTTCACAAGTGAGGAAGGAAGCTTCCTCTAAGGCTTTACACCCCCCTTGCCCTTGTGCCTCCTTCCTTGGAACCGGTGGATTTTCTGGGTGCTCTCCCCGTCATTGCTCTGGAGTACCTGACCCTTGGTTTGAAGGGTTCAGGGCCGCCATGTTCCTCTGAGGGTTCTGCTGAGCCCTCAACATACTACCCAGATCCTGTGACAAGTTCTGGACCTGGCGCTCCAGTTGGGACACCCACTCTGGTCTGGGGATCTCTGGTCCATCCTTAGTTGATCATGGGAAGGGTAACTGTCCCTTCTCCCATAATACCCTTGGTTGGGATAGTTCTGGTACCCCTCCACCCTTGGCCTCCCCTCTCCCGGATTGGGCTGTCTGGGCTCAGGAAAGTGGGGAAAGAAAGAAGGGTTGTATTGGGGGTTGATGTTTGGCGGGTACCGGGGAAAGAATCTCAACCCGGCATTTGGGGGATTACTGCCCTCCTGGGGGAAGTTAGGAGGGAAGTTTCCTGGGTTGGCAGCTGCCTGGTTGGATCCCCCCCCTTGGGCGGAGGCAGTCCACACATAGCCCAGGATGGGTCTGCTGCCCTTGTAACAGGGGCTGATAGAGTCAGGGGAGTTAGGGGTCCCATTTGTGGGGTTACCTCCCTGACTACCTGTTTGTGATTGGCCCGAGGGCCTTCTGGGTCTTTGATTACGAGGATTTTGCACAGGAATATTTTTAGGACCCCCATCTCCAGATCTAAAATGGGGGAAACCTTCACCTCTGCCACCTTAGCAACAGCAGGGGTGTTGCTTGGTTTGGGATTTTTATTTGTACTTTTATTCTCTACCAGTTTCTGCACTTCATAAATGCGAGTTGCCTGTTCAATGACCCAGTCTAGTGACCTCTTCTCACTCATGAAAGTCCCTCACCAGCTTGGTCATGATGTATTTAGGGAGTGCATGAAAGAAGGTATTAATGAACTCCCTACTGTCTGTGCGCACCCTCCTGCTGGTCTGCTCAAAGGCACGTTTTAACTCTTGTACAAATTCTTGTGGGGCCTTATCTTCCCCACATTTCAGGTTGTAGGCCACCTTGCGGGCCTCTTGAGGGTTCCTATGTATGGAGAAATGCTTTAAGATGGCTGCTCTAAAGGTGGATCATCTTGAGTGTTTCTGATCCTCCAGCCCTGCAAAGAAGCTGAAGTATTCAGGGGAAAATGTCCATTTGACATATTGCATGCAACTCTGGCTATCACTCAAATGGAAAGTATCCATCCTTTGCTTGTATAACTCGAGATGCTCCCAAACTGAATATTTGGCATTTTTATGATAGGGATTTATGATGTTCCTAATGGCCTTGATTTGTTTTGGGGATCTTTCAGTAGGGCCCTCTTAATTCTGTTGGCATTTTCAGTCTTAGTCACCCTTGTCCACTCATCCTCTGACTCAGAGACACTGCTACAGGAGGTGGCTATCTTATCCTCTAGGCTGTCCCTGATACTGCAAGCTTGGGAATGGCTTGCAGAATGTGGGGGCCTAGTCTCTTGAGACTTGTGGCGCTCAGAAGAGTCTTCTGACTCTCCCTTGCTGCCTGGATTGGCTGAGTCCCCCCCGCCACTGGAGTCTCCCTGATCAGGGAGGCTAGCCCTAACATTTAGGAATCTGTACAGCGATACCCACCCATCCATCTCTGGGAGGCGGTGACCTGTCAGTCCCATATTTCCAATTCTACTGAAGTCTACCATCCCCGTGGCCCTTGGTTCATATGAGCCAGTGGACATGAGGGTGGCAGAATCCATGGAACTGAAGGGATTAAAGTCCCTGATGACAAGGGGTCCTGAGGTTATGCTCAGGGGTTTCTATGTCCCTATTTACCTCACCTATTTCAGCCCCTATCCCCTGGTGACATGCCAAAATCTGACCCTTTTGCTCCTCTATTAAGGCCTTACTGGTCTCAATGATTTGCTCCTGCACAGCTATCTGTTTGTGGAGCCTGCCATTCTTTTCACAGAGAGCCTCATTGTCTCTCTGTGCTTCCTGCCTGGATTGGAAATACTGGCCAAGTTCTTCTGCAGGAGACTCGCCTCCTGAGTTTGGTCATTATTGGTCTGAGTGTTCTTTTCCAGAGCATCCTCCACCCGCCTGGTGTGCTCTAGTAGCTTTTCATATTCAGTTTTAATTTCACTAAACTCCTGAAGGGCCAGCTTTCTTTTCTCTAACTTAGTTTTTAATTGGCTGACTTCCTGGCCTAAGGCATCCCTCTCCCGATTTAGAGTGCCCCTCTGTTCAGCCAGGTCATCCCTCTGTTTTTTAAATGCACTAGATTTCTAGCGCTCCTCATCAAGTTCCTCTTGAGAGTGGATGCATTTAAACATTTATTTATTGTTTTCCTTTTTTAATTTGTCTATGCGGTCTTGTAGGAAAACTAACTGTTCTGCGCAGACTCTGTTAAAAGTTAATTGCTGCTCCAGCTTTTGTTGACTCTGTTGCAAGGAGTCAACCCTTTCCTGACATTCTTTTTGCAGTGTCTGTACTTGTCTATTTTGTTCTTCATTCTCTTGCTGTAAGAGAGTCAGATCTTCTTTTAGTATGGTGATATACTGCCTAGCCTCTGTTTCTGATTCTTGGCTATTCTGGAGCTGTCGCTCTGCAGAGTCCAGATTAGTCTGGATTTTCTGCAGTGCTTCCCCTTGTTTCTTTGCCAGAAGTATATTGTCTGCATGCTTTTCCTGTATTATTCCTATTTGGAGGTACAGGTAGTCCGCTATTTTGGCAATTTTACACTGCTCCTCTTTTATTTTTGGGGCCATGTGCAGTTCGCTAAGTGCTTGATGTAATGGACCCTTATCCTGCCATTTATCTAGATCTATTTCAGTGACTTGTTCTTTTATTTCCTGTAGCCATACCTGTTCATCCTGTTCTGGCCACTCACCCCTGACAAACAGTTTGTGGAGGAAGTGTTCCCTAGCAATATTAATCTCTACTGGGATCGCCATCTCAGAAATATCAATTTCATTATGGCTTATTTCAGGGTTAATTTACTTTTGAAAACAGGCCCAATTCTTTTCAGTATTTCTTTTGAGGGGTGCTTGTACAGCGTAGCACAGTATGCCAACCCGGCAAGGTGTCTGTACCCTGCAGGCTAGTATGCTGTGTTGGACTGTCACGAGTGGTAAGTCAAATTCAGGATCGCGGCACGAGAACCAAGCTGTAAGGGATTTCAATCAGGCACACACCCAAGTATCGCCTAGCATGTAGTGCACAATGAAACACTTATTTTATTTTTGTCTATAAGTTCAATATTCTGAATGATATACCACTCATATCACACCCTTCTCACAATAACCCCCAGGTCACACTGAACCAGGAATCAGGCTAATTTGGAAAGCTAAATATTTATTTATTTATTTATTTTAATATTCAAATCACACATAGGTTTAATATAGATATATGTGGGGCAGCAATCACCCAAAGGATGACGATACAATTCAGAAATAAGCAAAGCAATTGAATTCACTTATAAGGAGGCAAAATATAAAACACAGGAAAAAAAACATTTGTTTTGCACCCAGATAGCGTTTAGGTTAATGTTCCCCCTGCAAAGTTTTGTTGAATTACAAATGAGCAATGCTATGCCAATGTGAGTACCCTGCAGGTGTTCAGGAATGAAATACAATGTCTAGAGTTATAGGCCATCGTCCCTCCCACACAAGAGAGAAAACCTTACTTTGGCAAACGACACTTAGAAAATGACAGGTGAAAATGGCTTTGTGAAATACTGCAAAGGGATGCAAAATCGCTTAAATGGATAGAAATTCTAAGAAAGCAACACTACTCAGGTCCTAACATAAATGGGCTGTTATATAAAAAACAATATACAATTCAGATCAGGATGGGATGGAAAAGAACTTTGAAATGGGGAAATGACACGTGTACTTTGGCTAAAATTAGAAATTCACGGCAAACCTTTACTATGCGATATTGAAGAAATACGGGTCAGATACACTGTTCTGTGATGAGTTTTTTAGTTGTGGAGATCCCTAAGGTATCAGTGAGAGTTGCAAATTTGTTTCTATCTTTAAAATTGAAGAAGTTATAGAGGTTTTAGTGAGAGGCATTTATGCAAAATAGGCGTGAAAATGGAAACATAAATGCACTTTTGAATATGACAGATGGGTTTGCTTACACTATATTATGACTATGAAAAAGAGAATGCCACATATGGATCTTACAGTCACGTGATCAGTGTAACCTGTCCCGTTGTGGATACTCTACTTCTTCCTGGGATTTACTTTAGTTATTCTGAATTAAAGATGGGATAGGTTGAGACAGGGATAATACAATGCAGATATACTATGAGTCACTGATCTTCCTATTTATACTTACAGTCCCTTGTTATTAAATTGGACCGTCAGCTCTGGTCATTGGGTGGATCCGGTCTACCAGCAGCAAGGCAACTCTGGAGGGATTTGGATCAGCAGTGCGGTTCTGGTCAATTTTGGACTGCACCTCAGACTGGATTTGGAAGGGCCCCCTCTGGTTACTGGACCAGGCAGATAGGAGGATGCAATTATTTAGCAGGCCCGCCTTAATGGTAGCAAGCCAAGCTGAATCAGAATTAAATCTCTTCAAGTTTGGGATGTTTGCAATTGGGTCAGGCTAGCAATAGGTTTGCAATGCTAGAGTCTGGCTTCTGCAAAGAAACATGGATCTTTCAAGAATTCTGGAATCAGCTACAAGCTGAATATTTCTGGAATAAGGTGCTGTGCGGACATCTGGATGGGTTCTGGAAGCAGAGCGTTCTGGAAGCAGTCTCTCTATGTGTAGTCAAACTCCTACATTTATCCATTCCAAATTTTAATGCATGGGCAGAACTTCAAAACACACCCCCATGGTTGTGTGGCTGCAGGCATGTGCTTTGTTTTGGCTGGCAGCTTGAACAGAGCTGTCATCTTATGACAGGATTTAGGAACTCTAACCTGGATTTTTACTCAAAACATACTTTTGCACAAATGTACATTTCTATCATGATGTACCCTCATAAAATTATTGGACACACATATTTCATATTTGATTGTCTACATCCACATTCAATCCCCATCTTTGTGAGAGCTGTATTGATCATTCTATGGATTTTTCTCAATTTCACCCATGACACTTTGGATTAATCGTTTCTAATTTGATACATCTCTGGGCGCTTATCAGTGGATTGTGTACATACAATTGTAAGTTTGCGACATTAATAGTTTTACCACAATCAAACATTTTTCACAACTTTGGTCCCTTACATGATACAAATTTCCTTAATGTCTTCAAATCACAAGGCTGAAAGTAGTTTAATGTCTATCAAATTTCAGATGTATCCCTCTGTAGGTTGTTCAGTTAAAGAGTTTTCAATTTTTAATCAATATAAGGCTTTCACAGCAAAGTCCTCCGGTGTAACCTCCCCTTTCCAGGCAGCAGCTGTCCAGTCCTTTGAAGTTCACTGAGAAACCTCCTTCACATCCTGTCCCTCTTTGCAGAGGTCAATGCATCAGCCTGTCCTTTGTTCTTTGGTCAGCCAGCAGACGAATGTCTAATGTGGCCCCATTGTGTGGCTTGTTGGGATTATGCAGGACCCATTAACAGCCATTAGCCTTCCTGTTTTCAAGGAAGTGTTTAGCAGAGATGTCAGTTTTCCCAGGCCAGGCTGTCAGATCAGAATTACATTTTGGATTGGTCCCAGACTGGGCCCCTTGACATTAAAGTCTTTTCATTTTCCATATAAAATATAAACACAGTTTATAACGGATTTAAACATTTTAACAGAATTAGCCCTTCACAAACATGCTTGATAGTGGATTTTGCAATTTTTCAGGACAAAGAAAGTACATTTAAGCTGGGTATAACAGCCAATTTCTTTAAGCAGCTTTCAGGCAGTGGTGCCTGGATTCCTCTGAGTGCCTGGAGAATCCATGGTTTCAGCACCCTTTTCCTTCAAATAATTCACTGGATAGATGACAGAATTTAGCGCCAAAACAGCATTTTGAAGGATGCCATTGTTTAGAGAGCTATGTTTAAGGGAAATTTCGGATTTTAGCCCTTTGGTGGCCTCGTTTCAAATGACAGGTGACAGATGACAGCAGTGATTCCTGTTTTCACACCAACTTTGCCTGTGTGTGTGGCAGGGTGTGCAGCTCTTTTGGTGGTTTATGAACTCTGTGCAATTTTGCAGATTCGGTGTGCACAGGGGTTATTGCCTCCATTTGAGGCAGTTTTCTTTCCCCATTGGCAAAGGGGTACAGTGTGGTGCAGTGGCATGGCTAAAAATACTCCACACGTTATATCAGATGGGGAAATGAACTTTGGAGGAGAAACTTCCACAGCCAGTCGATCTCTGTCCTCCTACAATCTCATCCACCATCCTAACAACAGTGACAGCAAAGGTCTGATGTATATGATTTTCATTACCCACATCTTCAGTCATAACCACATTAATGGCAACCCCATCATTCTCCACCACTAAACCCAATCTTTATACCATTTGCAAAACGGGAAGGCAATGGTCCAACACCACCAACAAGGTTGGTGAACCCCCCACAGGGCTGTTAGCCTGTTCACTCAACACATCAGTCTTTGCAAAGGGTACCACATTGTTTACAATTTTAGTCTTAACAGAAATATTCTCACTGAGGACCCCAGCCCCCAAGTCAATTTTAGGAAATCTTGCCGTAGTCATGATGAAGTCCTCTAGAAAATATATTGTTGCTTACAATTCCTTCAGAACTTGCCTAACTTCATGGACTTCAAATTGTAAGGTGCTGTGACCCTTATCCATAGAGTCTAAAATTCAGGACAAAACTGGAAAAGAAAAAAACATCAACTAAATCTTCACTATTAGTTTTAGATTGACCAATGACATGCATCGTGTCCATCCCAGAACTGCTTTGCTGTTCTTCAGACTGAGTTTGGGTTGAGCAACAGATCCTTTCTGACGCCTGCTTAATAGGAGCCTCCCATTCACCAGCCACTATACCGTCCTTGGGGGCTGATTCCCCCCCGATGAGAGTAATGGTATGATGAAGGCAAATCCCACACTGGCACCTGTGCATTTTCAGGATGTAATGACAGACAAACTTGCTTTTCTAATTCCCTAGAAACAGTAGGTGCTAACATAGACACATCAGATTAAATCTCTGATCTCACAATTATTGAGATCGTTTGAATTCAAATGTTCCAGGGAACAGGAGGCCGCTGGAGTACGTCGCGATCCGTTAACGGAATAGTCAACCATATCCACTGACATCTGCAGAGTTGGAGGATAATCTTTAACCTGCACTTCCCTAAATATTTCCCCTCTCCGCTGACAATTTAAGCAAAAGAGTATGGAAGAAACTCTTTGTTCCATGTTTTAATAGTCACCACTGTTCCATCCAGATAAATCATTTCAATCGGAGCATCGTTCGTTTGGAGAACCGCAGTCATAAAGGTTAAAGCATCACTTGTACAAGTATCCAAACAGTCAGACTCCCTCGAAGTAAGTCTCTGACACGGCATACTAGATCAAAGAGTGTATGTCATACACTGTTCCAGAGCAGGCGGAATGTATCACACAAGAAGTATGGTAACATGGCGCAATAGGCTGCCACAAAGACCCCAAGTTCCAAAACGTAAGATTGCCCCTAGAGTGCTCCGGCCAAGAATTTACCCCACCTGGGCTACTTGTCCACATGCCAACAAGCACAACGCAGCACAATAACAGTCAGTCCATTAGGCGAGATTGAGAAACAGCAAAAGTTAACTTACTCGCCCTTAGATGGAAAACGAATGCAGTTCTGTGGGGGAGGCTGGTACACCAACGGGAGTGAACGCAGCTTTCAAGTTGAGGTGCCCAGCTGAATCACAGTCAGCACCAAGTAGTGTCACGTTCACTTACTGTTAGTCACATCCACATACTGACAGGAGAAAAAGGTGCTTCTCATATCACGCCACTTAGACACATCGATGGGTGCAGGGCTCAGTGGGAAATGTAAGCACACAGGTCCTCGACAGCAAACTCTGTGAACTTATTTGGAAACCCTGCCGAACACCGCCAAACACTTCTGCAGCACTTTCTTGCACTTCACAGGATTTCTCCTATTTAAATGGGCATGATACGGTAAGTTTAAAGGGTCAAGCTCCTTGAATTGCCCAAAAACAAACCAGCTGCAGATAGAAGCTCCTTCAGTAACAGCCAAACACTTCTGCAGCACTTCGTGGAATTTCTCCCATTTAAATGGGTACGATGCATTAAGTTTAAAGGGTCAAGCTCTTTGAATTGCCCAAAAACAAACCAGCTGCAGATGGAACCTCCTTCAATAACAGCCAAACACTTCTGCTGCACTTCGTGAGTTTTTTCCTATTCAAATGCATTTGATGCAGTAAGTTTAAAGGGCTAAGCTCCTTGAATTGCCCAAAAATTAAACCGTTGCTGATAGAGCCTCCTTCAGTCACTGCCAAACACTTCTGCAGTACTTCACTGCACTTTGTGGCATTAGACAAGTCTGATATATGAAAGTCTCATCAAAGCAGGTTCTCCCCTGCTCATCCACAACTATCAATGACCACATAGACACCCTTGCTCCAGCCTTGGCCGATTTCTGAAATCACTCCTTTACCACTGGAACTTTCCCCTCCCCCTAACACTCTCTTGTGCACCCTCTTCTAAAGAAACCCTCAGCCGATCTTTCCTCTCCGACTAACTATTGCCCGATCTCCATCACACCTTTCTTGGCAAAACTCTTGGAAAAGCTGCCCATCTCCCAGCTTGATCTACTTACTGAATCTGTTGGTTGCCTCCATGACCACTAGTCTGACTTCAGAGCAGCCAGAAGCACAGAAACCACACTGCTGAACACTGTGACAACTTGCTCTCCAATCTTGACTCTAATCTACCTTCTGTCCTCATTCTCCTTGATCTATCCTCTGCTTTTGACACGGTCAACCATGCCATCCTGCTCAATCGTCTCCGGGACAACCTTGGTATTACAGGTCAACCCCTAGCCTGGGTGACCTCCTTTATCACAGACCGACACTCTCAAGTCCAACTGGGGTCTTTCCTCTCTTCTATCTCTCTCTCTCTACTTGTGGTGTTCCCCAGGGGTCTAACCTATCTCCCTGGCTATTCAACCACTACCTGGCACCTCTTGCTCACCGCATCACTACTTTCTGCTTCAAATTTCAATGTTATGCAGATGACACTCAGCTCTCTTGCAGGGTCCCCTCAGCCACCTGTGCTTCTTTTCTCATACCAGACTGTATGGCCGCAATTCAAGAATGATGTGCCACCAATGATCTATGCCTTAATGTCAGTAAGACTGAGATCCTCCTCTTTGGGACACCCACTCCTTCCCTCTCTCTCTCTGGCCACCCATTCTGGGCCCTCTATACTGCCCATTTCCTGTGAGGCTAAGAACCTTGGTGTCATCTTCGACTCCACCCTCTCCTTCTCTCCTCACATAGCTGACATCTCTAAGAAGTCAAAGTATCAGCTTCACCTCCTCAGAGGTATTCTTCCCACTTCTCAGAGAAGCTCACTGTCTCCAGAGCTCTGGTCCTCTCTAGGCTGGACTAGTGCAACTGCCTCTTTCTTAATAGTCCTGCCTCTACTCTTCAACCTTTACAACTTATCCAGAACAGGACTGGAAGATTTGTCCTTGGCCTCAAACCCAGGGATTGTATCTCTCCAGTTGTGAAATCTCTTCACTGGTTCCCCGTGGCTGCAAGGATCAAGTTCAAGACCCTCTGCATCGTCCACAAGGCTTTCTGGAGCATGGCACTGCTCTACCTCCAACTTTCTATTCCAAAACATCTTCCTTCTCAAGCTCTCCACTCATCCACCTTCAACTCTCTGAGGTTCAGACACTTCCTGAAGCAGAGACTTGGGGGAAGATATATCTCCTCTGCTGGGGCATCCCTCTGCAACAGCATCCCAGCATCTCTCAAACTTGAGCAGAGCCACCTCCGGTTCCGGAAGCAGCTCAAGACCTTCCTTTTTGCTTCTGCTTTCTCTCTTCCTCTTCCCTGCTGATGTACCTGACTGTTCCACGCACTGGTCACCCTATGAACTCGGGCCCAGGCTGGTGCATGTCCAGTTGCCCTTGCACTGTCTGCGGGCTCCCTAGCACTTAAGGGTCTGTATCTGCAACCCTACAGTCCCTTCTCTCTGCACTTATGAGCCACCCGCTGGCTGCACTTGTGAGTTAACTGCACTTCCCCCTTCCCCTCCCCCCTGGCACTTCTTCCCTTCCCTCTTCCATGCACTAACGTGATCTGAATGACACAAGGCCTAGTAAGATCATAATTTTGTCCTCCCTTTGTTTTGTTTCCCCCTACTTGTCTTGTTGCACCTAGAAACACTTGTGTACAGGCGCGTTATAAATGGCATATCATATCATATTGTATCATATCATATCATATCATATCATATCATATCATATCATTTCTCCTATGTAAATGGGCGTGATGCAGTACGTTTAAAGGGGCACACTCCTTGAATTGCCCAAAAATTAAACAGCTACTATAGAACCTCCTTCAGTCACCGTCAAACACTTCTGCAGCACTTTGCTGCACTTCGCAGGATTTTCCTATTGAAATAGGAATGATGCAGTATGTTTAAAGGGGCAAGCTCATTGAATTGCTGAAAAATGAACCAGCTGCAGATAGAACCTCCTTCAATCACCGCCAAACACTTCTCTTTGACATGGTTTTCTTTTGAAGATTATTCTCATTTATCATTTTTCTAATGCATGTTTTCTAATAGAAATACAGAAAGCTCAATTCAGGGTGCTTGATAGGAATATGTTGCTTCATCAAATGTGATACATTGATGAACAACACATAGCTCGATTTCAAATATATGAAAGGTAAAAAACAGATGGGATTAATAGTAAAGTGATAAAAATGCTATAATAGTAATAATTTAGCATTTATGTAGTGCTACGAACCCTCAGGTATCTGAGCGCTGCTTATTATTACCCACGGTGTTTGGTGCTCATTTATTGACCTCGGAAGGATGAAAGGCTGAGTTTGGCCCTGCCGGGATTCGGACCTGCGTCAGCAGGCTCTGCACAGATGTCAAAGCGAGCGCTCGTCTCGTTGTACTATCGGACCGGCTGTATGAGGGAGGTGTGCAGAAGGGAAATGGAACCCACTCCCATAAAGGACAGGGAAGGGGGGACAGAAAAAGAGTGTGAAAAGAAAAAACTGATTTGAGGAAAGAACCTAGATATCTTTGCACTTCTTATTTGAATCCTTAGCCTCACATACATTCCTTGTATGGTGCATACATAGGGTGTTGGGAATTGTCCTACCAGTGCTCTTTATCTTATTACTTCAAAGGCCAGTTCCCACAAAATACACCAATCCCAGTGCTATTTAGCACATGTATGTGTATGTATTGGAACCATTCCCGATCAAGTCAAATGTTTGCCTGTACATAACATTTGGCAGAGCAGTTGTGCACTACTTGTGCTCTCAGTCCCATGTTTAAAAATATGTTAGTGCAAGGCAGTTAACTTTTCTTTTATCATTGCCTATGTAGTGTTACTGTTGTAATTTGCATAAAGTACCTGCAAAACATACTTAGGGGCCGATTCATGGAATTATTTGCGTGGAAAAAAGGGTAGTTGCGTGCAAATCCGCATTTGTCAATTCATGGAATTGAATGCGCAGTACTTTTCCTGGACTTGCGTGGAGTTCGTGCAGGCTCGGCGCGTCTCTGCGAGCCATCAAGGGCATTGCACGAGACTCCACGCAGAGCATGGGTGTGGCTTGTGCAGAGGTCTGGGAAGGGGTCGGAACACCAGAAATAGGGGAAGAACTTGCGAAAAAGTGAGCTTTCCGAAGGAAGGCCTGCAGGCATTCCTTTGCATGCCCACAATTGTGCGGCATGAGTCATATTCATGGATTCAATCACGCAACCTCTAGGCCGGGAAATACCCACACAAGTCCTTCATACTATGCCCCACCCAAAGGCAGGTATTAGTACATTTGGGCATCGGAATGGCAGTGCAGAGGTGAGTTTGCATGTTGGATTTCAGGGTGTGTGGATGGAACCAGGGTTCCTTTCCAATTTAGGGGTACTGTACGCAGTGTATTGGGGTGCAGGGATGGTTTCCTGGGGTTTGCACACAGATTTTATGAGATTTCAACCGTTATGATTTTTCATATGCATGTTGTCGGGGTGCCAGATACGGCACGTGGGACCATGCGCAGGGTCCCCAAAATGCAGGCCTGCTTGCAGGGGACCCCATGCACCGTTTGAAGGGTGCGTGTATTCGCGCTCGGGTTGCATGCAAAGGTTGCTGTCCTGGCTGTTGGCCACTCTGAGCTGACCACCATTCCTTTCTTTCCATCTTCATCTATTTTCCTTTCTATGTATTTAAAAAAAAAATTATTTACATGATACTTTCTATGTATAATTTCCTTGTTTATGTCTGTATTTGTATATGCCTCAGGGTCCAATTTCTTTCCTCTCCCACTTTATTGACTATCTGTGGCAAAGTTTGTTTGTTTGTTCATTTATATAGCGCTATGAACCCTCAGGTATCTGAGCGCTGCTTATTTCCCACGGTGTGTGGAGTGTGGTGCTCATTATCGATTATCGACCTTGGAAGGATGAAAGGCTGAGTTTGGCCCAGGATGAAAGGCTGAGTTTGGCCCTGCCGAGTCTGCACGGATGTCAAAGCGAGTGCTCTACTAGCTGTGCTATCTGACCGGCTTAGTGCATCCATTTCAAAGTGTTATGTCTCAGTCAGTTTGCCTACTGTCAGTCGGGTCCTCTTTTTCTCTGAGGTAAGTTTCCTTAATGCCAAACAACACTGTAGCAACCCATGCCACTGAAATAGAATAATGTGCTGTAAATCCTAAAATAGAGGTAGCATCAGCATTAATTCAACTCAAGGCTGGTATGCGCTGAGTCGTTTTGTTCTCACTTTAGAAAAATACATATTATCATTGTAGAATGTACCGGCATGCTGCACATGTTTCGCTGCTAGAGAATTTGAAGTATCATAAGAGATTGGTTGGACTGGCATGATTGTGGGATGCAGATGCATAATGTGCTTGTGCAAAAACATGTGTCACGTGTCGGCACATTGCACAATAATGCTACTTATTTTTCTAGAGTTAGAATACTACTCTTCCACACATCTATAGCTTGATTTGACTTAATGCTAACATCCCCTCTAACTCAAGATGTACAATTATTTAGCATGTTGCTTTAGGGCATGTTGCCAGGGTGTTGTTTTGTAATTTGGAATCTAAAGGACAAAAGAGTGAACGTCCTTCCCACAAGCAATCATTACTGAGTGGTCGGTAGGAGCCATTATCACCTCCCCCTTCTTACACAAGTTCCACTCTCCTTCAAGAAACCTTCCCTCATCTGATTTCAGACTGCTGCTGTCAGTGAGAACGCTGGGCTTTTTCTAGGGTTCCCTTCTGGTTATGGAACTCCGTTTAATGGCCATTTCAAATTTACCGAGGATAATTTGCTGTGCCAACAATCATAAAACATTTCGAGTCATTTCCTAAAAATTCATAGTAAATTAATCTGACACGAATCACATGGCCGCATTAGTGCTAACATGCTTTCTGTTGACCACTGCACTTTACAAATAAATAACATAACACGTAAATAACATTAAAAACCCGGGCCCTATATTGTGTGTTAAGATTTGTGTTCTGTCATGTTTGCAACATGTTCGTTGACCTAATCGCAACACAAATGTGGAATGCAGTCTCTCATAAAAAGCTAATTAAGTAAATCACAGAAATAATAATTCCATGTGTATGTTTCCTCAAGCCATGACAGCCATACACTATCATAAATAACAATCAGTAAATAGCCACTGAACTGCATCCCATTTATTTTCTGGTAAAAAGCAAGAACGGACATTAATTATGCAACTGGAAGAGCACATGAAGTGGTGATAACATTTTGCTTAAGTATAGATTATAGCCACAACGGAAGCTCAACTATATAATTATGTTAACATTAACATTTTATGGCTCTGTGATAGCAACGCTTCCCAATAGCGAGAACATTATGTGAAGGGCAATGATGTCTGAGCATTGTAGCAGAAACACTTATCTAATGGCATGGCCTCAAGTGCCCTTGTCAGAGTGCCAGACGGCTAGTCCAATTATCACAGTGCCAGCAGTGCAGGCTGCAAAATGGCAGCTCTTGCCAAAAGGAACATGATTTCTTGTTACACATCCAAAGCCTGGACGCTTCAATAGGAAGAGAATGTAAGTTAACTGGCTGCTCATAAAGACCCTTGCATATAAACGAGTAGTGACTCATTTGTAAACACATTTACCTCGGCATACTGTGTTGAAATTGTTTCTCATCCCTTATGCACAGGTATTAAAAAAACAGCCTGACCTTTATTAGCCTAGTATTTTGGTGTGGAGTACTGATTGTTTTGAAATAGCAAAGTTGAACTCCAGGCTTACATACAAGAATCGGTGAAACATGTTACAAGGGGCCAGATTACAGAAACTGCAGTTTGGCATGGTCTAAACAGCAAGGCAAAACTTGCCCTAGTGCATAAAAGATAAATTGTCGATGCATATTTGCACCGGGGCAATGTTTGCCCTAGTGCTAATAACATTCCATATTAGCACTAGCGCAAAATTGCCTTGGTGCAAAAAAGATACATTTTCACTGAATGTTTGCACCCGGGCAATTTTTCCCCTACTGTTTATAACATGTCAAAATGCACTTGTCCTGATGCAATGGTTTTCTAGTATACTCACGTGTTTTTAGAAATAGGCCAAACCCTGCCTTAGTGCTAATACCGTGCAAGCTTCTGTAATCTGGCCCCAGATTTTATTTCGGACTTTCAAAAAATTCCTTGAAGTAATTAATGCTAACTCGTCTCAAGCACAGCAATTGCAACTAAAAACATCACAGGTAGTTACGTTTTGAATCAATTTGCATGTTTTCCCTGCAGGTCAGCTGATTGTGTTTCATTCTTTAAAGGCACAGGCATCGGATTTATCCACATTAATTAATTTCTCTCAAGGATTTGGGGAAAGGGAGTAGACTGTCACTGGTATTTACTAATTAGTTGAATACGCCTTTGTTTTGGAAACAGATGCCTACTGGCATAATGATAGTAATATCTCGCCTCACTTTCTACGCAACCATTTCTAATTTCCTTATTTTACCGCTAAAACATGCCTGGGTGGACCATCCTGTGTGGTACTGACCCACCATACAAGATGTTAACGTGCACTGGGTAGTGCTGACCGGACCATTGGGGATGGTTTTATCACCATTGCCACCTTCTATGATTTGGAGAAACAGGTTCTTGCATTGATCACAAGCCTGTTTACCAAAATAGAAACAACTCACAAAGTGTCACCATAACAAAACAAAAAAAAGAAAAATCAAAGGGAGCACTTCAAGGGAGAGCCTCTTTTCTATTTTCAATGCAGCCAATATGTGTAGGAGGTGAAGCAGCTTGGAGCAAGAGGCAAAAGAAATTATGTGGCAGGTAAGTAAACCCTCTGTGAATGATGGGACTTCACCGTCACCCACCACGATAATCACACTTAACGTTCAGGGACCAAAATCATTAATGAAAAGGAAGGGGACACTCCGGCACCTGCAGGCAGTTTAGTCTTTCTACAGGAAACACATTCCCTACATGTTGATGAGCAATGCCTTAAACATGGATGGTTCCCAAACAATTGTTTGCTTCTTATCATTCTAAACAATGGGGGGTGGTGATAGTCATAGCTAAAGATCTACTATTCAGGTTCTGGTGAATCCATAAAGATCCAGAAGTCCTCTTCCCAAAATGCGTATGGGTCGCAAACTGGTGACCGTGCCTCTATATATGCCCCCAATGAGTTCCAAGACAGATTTCCCAGAACACTTAGCCATGCTTTTTTGCTGAAGGCCTCCTCATAATAGGTGGTGACTTTAACTTGATGACTGACCCTCAATTAGACAAATCACGGACACTGATACAATAAGACTTCCACAATGCCCTCACCCTACTTAACCTATTCTGCAAACTAAACGTGGTGGACTCATGGAGGGTACTTTATCCGGGGGAAAGCAACTTCACATTCCTTTCACACGTACTTAGTTGATATTCCTGCATCAATCTTTTATTCACATCCCCAGCACTAATCCCAGTGCTGGCCGAGGAGGAGATAGGATTCAGGTGCCTGACGGACCACGCTCAGGTCATAGGACAACTGTAAACTTACCAACTGGCGCCCATTCCAAGATGCCTGTGGCGCCTAGGTGAAGAACTATTGAGAGAACTGATCATCCAGGCACAGTAAGCAGACTGGCTAGACCAGTACTTCACAACCAATGTATCACCAGCCATGGCAAGGAACACAATTTCGGACACTTTCAAGGTTGTCATGTGAGGCAAATGTATATCCAGGGCCTCCACATTCGTCAAAGCCAGAGAAGCAGCCAGGCTTCAGCTCGTGCACAAGATGAAGTAGCTTGAGTAGCTTGAGAAAGCCCAAAAATCTACCAACTCCCTAAAAGCGCTGAGGAAGCTCTGGTAGGCACGGCACAAGCCGAATTAGAAGCACACCTTGCGGGCCGCATGGCATATGCAATCTCAGCAACCAAACAAGAATACTACACCCAGGACGACAAAGCCAACATGCTACTGGTATATACAATCAAAAACCTGAAGGCTAGGAACAAGATCACAGCCCTTTCTGACACGAGTGGAGTACTGCAACGTGAGGAAGGAGAAAAATGCAAGACCGTGCATCAATACTTCTCCCACCTCATGGCGGGCCCATCCAGAGATGGAGGAAAACATCAGGATTACATACAACTGACTATCCTCCCCACACTATCAGGAGCCAAGAGGGATGCCCTGGACCAACCCATAACAAAAGAAATGTTGGGGACAGTGATAGCTTCCCTCATGGCCACTGAAACCCAGGGCCGGATGGGTTCCCTGCCCAGTCTTACAAGCAATTTAAAACCCTCCTGGCTATCTTTTCAACTCCATCCTCACTACCGCAGCAGTGATGCAGACCATGGCCGAATTGTTAGCAATATTACATCTTAACCAAGGGAATCCGGGGACCAAATGTGACTCCTACAGACCAATCGCCCTCCTAAATATAGATGCTAAAATATTCAGGAAAGCACTAACCAACAGAATAGCGGGGACCCTTCCCACACTAATCCAGTCCAATCCAGATGTATCATAGACAGATCCATCCCAAAATAACATTCACAGAGCCCTGGACCTCATTGGGATAGGCTTGAGGGGTGGACGTGCATTTTCATTGCTGGAGCCGGGATGCCAGCAAGGCATTTTGTTGCTTAGATTGGGGGTTTGTCGAGGTAACCTTATGGCCCTTCAGGTTTGGGTCAAATATCAGAACCTGCACACAGACCCTAACGGCAGCCTCACACACTAGCATAAGGAAGAACAACTTAGTTACCCAGCCTGCATGCATGATGAAAAGGCCATGCCAGCGTTGTCCACTATCCCCACTCCTGTTTGCATTTGCCATGGAACCATTTGTGTGCCACATGAGGGATAATCTGAGATTTCGGGTGTTGGGAATGGGATTCCTCACACAAAATAGCGCTATACTCAGATGATGTTCTCCTCTTCCTGAGAGATACTGAGAGTTCCCTACTAGTGGCATTTGAGGAACTCAAAACATTCAATAGGGTGTCCAGTTGTATGTTGTAAGGATGCAGAAGTAAGGCTCAGACACAATGGTGGCATACATTTGGGTAGACACTTTTGCCTCTCTATCAATTAAGTTAAGAGGGGGTTCCCTGCCTCAAAGAAAACTAGTGAAATTGTCAGGGTGCCCAAAACCAAAAGGTCTGTCACTGTTGTGTCTCCAAATCCTACCTGTCTCCCTAACAATACCAACTTAAACCAACTGTGCAAGGATGACCTCTTCCCAAAAGTAAAGTGTGCATTGTCTTTCCAATGAAAAGTAAAAGTCCCAGTCTCTTGGGTATTCAAAACGGATGAAATAAACAATGTTCATATAGGACTCTAAGGATGGGGTTGTGCTCCTTTCCCCTCGACTTCTTCTACTTTCCTTCCTTTTGGGCTTATGAGCCCTGTATCCTTCCAGCAAATGTCACAGGGCAATTAACAAGGATATAGTTATCAGATTCACAGTTCTTTATCCCACCAACTTGACACACTTGCCTACCAAGCCTAGGATTAACTCCTTCTAGGTGCCAAGGTTCTGGACTCTCTTCTTCTCAATCTCTCATGTGTGTGCGGAGCCCAGACTTAAAATATTCTGAATGGCTTGGTTTACTCTCCTGCCAAGCAACTTTCCTCTCGTGGACTGTCTCTCCTTCGCTCACAGGTTTCCCAGACCCTCTTATTCCTTGTTGATTTAGGCTTTTGCCTTTCACATGGGTGCAGGTCTCAGACTCGCAGTGTAGCGGTGTATCTGCTCGGTTTACTCCCCTGCCAAGCATACAACTCTTCCTTGTTTGCTCCTTTTACAACAAGGGTCCCAGACTCTCTCATTCTCCGTTTATCATATGGGTGCAGGTCCCAGACTGACAATTCGTTGTCGTATCGGTTTGGTTCACTCTCGTGTCCAACACATGATTCCTCTATCTTGCTTATTCTCGGGGTACCAGATCCTCTTATACTTTGGCTTCCCTGGGTGTGGGTCCCAGACTCGCAATGTCCTTTCAGAGTCACAGACTCTCTTATTGCTCAGGATCCCAGACCCTCTTATACTTTCACTTCTACATGGGTGCGGGTCCAAGACCCGCAATCCCTTCTCAGGGTCCCAGAGCCTCTTGTTTCAGCTTCTGTTTTCACCCCCTTGCTTCCCCGGACTTCTAATGCCTCTTGGGTAACCTGCATTCCTGTTTGCTTCTTCTTTGCAGGTACCAGCATTTCCCATGCTGCTGCATTGCTTCTCGAGCCTCCGGTTCTGTTTGGATAAGCGGCAGGGTTTGCAGCAGCTCTGTAGACATCTGACTCTGCCCGACTGTGCGACTTTCCTCACAGGTGCTTTTTCAGGGCATGGGGCACGCAAAGGCTCATGTCAGCAACAGCCGAGTTGTTCTTCCAGCTTGAACCAGGTTCGGGTTCTCCTTCTGCTCCATTCATGGCTTCCCCTTTCGACTCTCATCTGCTCATCCAGTGCACAGCTTCCGCAGTTCCTCCTTGGAGGATCATTCTCCTCTTGCATCCTCCTCCTATGCTGGATTGTTGCATTTGTTTGGGCCAATGACATCCTGTGAGAAGCTAGACTGCTCACTCTGCTTCTCTAGAGTGATCCTTGGTCTCTCGGTCACCTTGTTCTTTACAGTACTTTATTTAAAACCAGATGCAAGGTACTTGGGATTATTTGGTACTGCAGTTTTGTCAGGAATATTACGTTGACTGACTTGATAACAGAACACATTGGCTCTATCTAAAGAGGGGGAAGGAGGACTTGTCATTGGAGAAGGGGTTGGGTGTATTAAAGCGGGGCCATACTGTGTTCCCAAAAAATAGTCTTCCCCAATCCCATGTGATACGCCCTTTGTGCACCACCCCAAGGGGGCCTATTGCAGTGTGGATCCACCACCCTGGACCCACGTGAAAGGTCTCTCCCTAGCGGAGAAAGGACGACATCCTCAGATTTGTCGCAATGGTCAACTACAACTACTTCGATAGCATACCTCGGAGTCTCACTAAATCTGTGGCACAAAGACCTTTTCAAATACAACATCTTCCCCTTTTTGAAAACTTTGGCTGCCAACCTCGCTAGATGGCTGCCCTTGGAGATCTCCTGGCTTGGGAGTGTCGCCTCCATCAAAATTAATATACTGCCCAGACACATATATATATATATATATATATATATATATATATATATATATATATATATGTATTCAGTGAAAAAACGTTGTTAAAGGGACGTTATGGTTAAGTTGCGCTACTAAAAACCTATGAAATTCAGTGAAAAAACTTTGTCAAAGGGACGTTATGGTTCCAAGTAAAACCGAAAAACCCATGAAATTCGCCAGTTATGGTAAGCTAAGCAACCATAACTCATGCCAACACTGTGCACTGCTAAGACTAACACCCAGGACATCAAAGATGACATCACAAATGTCCTACCCAGGTGGCTGGATCACAGATGTGACGAATAGGAACACCCCTCTGCAGGGCAGTAGATGCAGCCACTCCCCTGGTAGAATGGGCCCGCAAGCCAGCCTACCATTTCCTACACTGGGACGCCTGCGGCGTCCCGGTGTAGGAAGGAAAATCTTTTACCAAGATGGCCACCATGGAAAGGGAAGGTGGGGTGTATAAAGAACACAACAGGGCATGAGCGGGGGGTGAGAGGGAACACGAGAGAGACACGGGGCATGAGCAGCGGGTGGGGAGGAACATGAGGGAGACACGGGGTATGAGCGGGGGTGGGAAGGAACACGAGGGAGACACGGGGCATGAGCGGGGGGTACAGGGCACACACG
Source organism: Ambystoma mexicanum (assembly GCF_040938575.1). Taxonomy (NCBI): domain Eukaryota; kingdom Metazoa; phylum Chordata; class Amphibia; order Caudata; family Ambystomatidae; genus Ambystoma; species Ambystoma mexicanum. The sequence goes on from NC_090939.1 coordinate 530,893,784, forward strand.
GGACATGAGCGAGGGTGGGGGGGAAGGAGAGAGACAGGGGGCATGAGCGGGGGGTGGGGGGAACACGAGGGAGACGCGGGGCATGAGCCGGGGGGTGTGGGGGGTAACACAAGGGAAACACGGGGCATGAGCGGGGGGTGGGGGGAACACGAGGGAGACACGGGGCATGAGCGGGGAGTGGAGGGCAACAGGAGACAGACACGGGGCATGAGCAGGGGGTGGGGCCAACAGGAGAGAGACACGGGGCATGAGCGGGGGTGGGGAGAACAGGAGACAGACACGGGGCATGAGCGGGGGGGTGGGGAGAACAGGAGACAGACACGGGGCATGAGCGGGGGATGGGGGAACAGGAGTCAGATACGGGGCATGAGCGGGGGTGGGGAGAACAGGAGACAGACACAGGGCATGAGCGGGGGGGTGGGGGGCAACAGGAGACAGACACAGGGCATGAGCGGGGGGTGGGGGGCAACAGGAGAGAGACACGGGGCATGAGCGGGGGGTGGGGGAACAGAAGACAGACACGGGGCATGAGCGGGGGGCTGGGGGCAACAGGAGAGAGACACGGGGTATGAGCGGGGGGTGGGGAGGTACAGGAGACAGACACGGGGCATGAGCAGGGGGTGGGGGGCAACAGGAGAGACACAAGGCATGAGCGAGGGGTTTGGGGGTTTACAGGAGACAGACATGTGGCATGAGCAGGGGGTGGGGGGCAACAGGAGAGAGACACGGGGCATGAGCGGGTGGGGGAACAGGCGACAGACACGGGGCATGAGCGGGGGCAACAGGAGAGAGACACGGGGCATGAACGGGTGGGGGGAACAGGAGACAGACACGGGGCATGAGCAGGGGGTGGGGGGAACAGGAGACAGACACGGGGCATGAGCGGGGGGTGGGGGAACAGAAGACAGACACGGGGCATGAGCGGGGGGGTGGGGGCAACAGGAGAGAGATACGGGGCATGAGCGGGGGGTGGGGAGGTACAGGAGACAGACACGGGGCATGAGCAGGGGGTGGGGGGCAACAGGAGAGACACAAGGCATGAGCGAGGGGTTTGGGGGTTTACAGGAGACAGACATGTGGCATGAGCAGGGGGTGGGGGGCAACAGGAGAGAGACACGGGGCATGAGCGGGTGGGGGAACAGGCGACAGACACGGGGTATGAGCGGGGGCAACAGGAGAGAGACACGGGGCATGAACGGGTGGGGGGAACAGGAGACAGACACGGGGCATGAGCGGGCGGTGGGGGGGTACAGGAGACAGACACGGGGCATGAGCGGGGGGTTGGGGGCAACAGGAGAGAGACACGGGGCATGAGCGGGGGGTGGGGGAACAGGAGACAGACACGGGGCATGAGCGGGGGGTGGGGGGAACAACAGAGACAGACACGGGGCATGAGCGGGGGGTGGGGGCAACAGGAGACAGACACGGGGCATGAGCGGGGGGTGGGGGCAACAGGAGACAGACACGGGGCATGAGCGAGGGGCGTGGGGGGCAACAGGAGACAGACACAGCACATGAGGGGAACACGAGACAGATACGGGGCATGAGCGGGGGGTGGGGAGAACAGGAGACAGACACAGGGCATGAGCGGGGGGAACAGAAGACAGACACGGGGCATGAGCGGGGGATGGGGGGAGAGGGAGAGAGACACACGGGGCATGAGCGGGGGTGAGGGGAGGGAGAGAGACACACGGGGCATGAGCGGGGGGTGGGCGGGAGGGAGAGACACGCACGGGGCATGAGCGGGCGGTGGGCGGGTGGGAGAGAGACACACGGGGCATGAGCGGGGGTGGGCGGGAGGGAGAGAGACACACGGGGCATGAGTGGGGGGTGAGCGGGAGGGAGAGAGACACACGGGGCATGAGCGGGGGGTGGGCGGGAGGGGGAGAGACACACGGGGCACTGCACGCTTTCACCGCATCCAATGAGAGACCATGTCAGATTTCCGCGGACATCACGCAAGCTGCTAGCCCAATCACCGTCCTGTCCGCGGAGCGAACAGGGAAGTGTGTCCGCGAAGCGAACACAGATATCACTTACATTTTTGTCATTTTTTTAAAAACTACTGGATGGATTTACACCAAATAAAGCAAAGCACGCTTTCGGGACCAAGCCGCCGCCCCTGCCGCAAATTTGGTGTAAATCCGTCCAGCGGTTTGGGCTGCAGGGGTGAGCAAAGTTTTTTCCCATTATGTCTATGGGAAAAAAAATGTTTTGGGACCACCCCTATAACTTTGCCCCCCCTGGACGAATCCTCACCAAACTTTGCAAAAAAATTCAGAGTGTCCCAAATACTTTGCAAAGTTTGGTGAGGATTCGTCCACGGAGAGCAAAGTTATAAGCCGCCCAAAAAGTGCTCTTCCTATGGAAACACCAACTTAACCATAACTACATGGCCACTACCGTGGAAAATGCACAAAACAACTAACTCCAGCCATAGGTTCTCAAAGACTAGGAGTACTGTAGCAAAATAATGCCCAAGCACACTAGACAGCCTTGGAGAAAAATGTATATTTTTTTATTCATTTCAAAATGAGCATCCATATATTAAAAAATTCTTACTTTAGTTCTGTGCAGACCAGGTAAAAAGCATGATACACACCTCAACGGGTGGAGTTTGCCACGCGTTCCGCTCTATTCAAAGAGCTTCGTCAGGCTGTTTGTTATCCATTTCGCTGCAAGAAGCAAGAAGAGTGTTGTTTTAATATCATTCAAAATTGTCATATCTACTTTCTCATAGTGTATGAGGTTTTCTAGTTGTCTTGTTGCTTCTTTAGTGTAATCCTCACTGTTCATGACAACCACTATTCCACCTTTATCTGATGGTCGGATCACTATTGTTCTTCTTGCTATTATACAACTGTTGCAAGGAAACATTAATTGATGATGATGAATACCTGTTCCTTAAAACCTCTTTTCCTACTACACCGATTATATATTTTAATCCTAAAATCCACAAAGGCTTAGAAAATCCTCCTGGGCGCCCAATAGTGTCATCAATCGGAAGCCTTTTAGAGAACACGTCTAAATTGTTGGACTATTTCTTTCAGCCATTTGTTCTCAGTTTAATTTCATATATTCGGGACACTGCAGATTTGTTGACCAAGCTACAAAACATTAATTGGGAATCCAACTATCTTTTGATATCTCTAGATGTTACCTCGCTCTACACCTCCATAGAACATCAACATGGATTGAAAGCCTGTAAATACTTTCTTGATGGAAGTTCAGTTAGTTATCGCAAACATAATCAAATGCTATTGGATATGCTTCAGTTCTGTTTGGTTAATAATTACTTTCTATATGATGATGTTCTCTTTCGACAAAAGCAGGGGACAGCCATGGGCTCATGCATGGCACCCCCTTACGCTAACCTCTATATGGGATGGTGGGAAATGAATGTAGCCTGGAGAGAAGAGCTAGAAACCTACACCAAACACATAATAGTGTGGTATAGATTCATAGATTATCTATTTCTAATATGGGATGAAAGTCAACAATTGATGGAAGAATATATTAATATTCTCAGTAAGAACATTTTCAATTTGGAACTAACTAGTGTAATAAACAAAGAAGAGCTAGTATTTCTAGATGTTCAGTTCAATGTATAAAATAACATCCTCAAATCCTGCCTATATAGGAAGGAAACTAGCTCCAACTCCACACTGCACACAAATAGCCACCATCCCTTTCCCCTCAATACCATATGGTGAATATTTAAGAGCAAAACGAATATGTAGTTCAGAAGAAGATTATCAGAAAGAAGCCAAAGGAATAGGCAGCAGATTCATAAACAGGGGATATGATAAATAAAACTATAACTGACTGTTATATTAAAGCAGAAAAAATTAAAAGAATGAAGCTGCTTAGTCCTGTGTCAAAAAATAAAGAGAACGTGATTAGATTTATCACAGGATACAACCAACAGGTGAAACAAATCAAGATCATTATGCAAAAACACTGGAATATACTAACCACAGATACATATTTGAACAATGTGTTGAGTGAGAATTCAAGTGTAACGTTTCGTAGAGCACCAACGCTCAAAAACATTCTGGCACCAAGCACGGTCAGAACAGAAAAGATTGAGTCTAACTGGCTTCAAACCAAGAGTTCCCTGGTGGGCTTCAATAAATGTGGACATTGCAAAATGTGTAATCATGTAACCAAGGTACCATTTGTGAGCAGTAAAGGGGTATCATGGAAATATAAACATAAGATAACATGCATTACCAGATATGTAGTATATGCAATTACATGTAGCTGTGGACTACATTACATTGGATCCACGATAGGCCCTTTAATTTTGCAAATTTTACAACATTATCGTGCTATCAAAAACAAGGATCAAACATATTCACTACCAATACACTTTGAAGAAAAACACAATAGTGATGTAAAAGCAATGTCTTTTGTGGGAGTGGCACATGTTCCCCAACACCAAAGAATGGGTAATAGAGAGCTCAAATTGCACCAACTTGAAGCCACCTTAATTTGCAAACTTGACTCACTTAAACCAGATGGATTAAATATTGATTCTGAGATGTATGTGTTCCTATATGAAAAGAAAACATGCAACAATTATTAAATTGTTAGAATAGCTCCCACCTTTTAAATTTGTTTAGAGCCATCTAGATATACATTATAGAACTTGAACTCTCTCAACAACAAGAATAGTATGATTTAGCATGTCTTTATCAAAATTGCATCATAGGCTTTTTAATGAATAGTAATAAATACAGTACTGTATCTTGTATATTGGAAAACAGGATGAGTATTCCTAACACATGGTCACCATTAATTTTTCGCATTTTATATAACACCATGAAATATGCACTAGCACTTCAAATGCATATTTGCCCAAATTTGAAGCACTTTAAATTCAATTTTGCACAAATTTGAAGCACTTTACTAAAATGCAATTTTGCACAAATTGATACATAGATACGTTAACGTGTATCAACAGATATTTTTAAATTTGCATAATATATTTGTATTTTAAATATGCTATTATAAAATGTGAATTAGGCACTAGCATTAGCAATTTATTACTGTCACAACAATCAACAATTAATAGATGCATGAGTTCATTAGAACCATGTAGTTCAAGACATTATTAGACAAGTGCCATTAGATGTTTGACTATGTGTATGAAGGAAACTCTGACTGCATTCCTTTGTTTCTGCATGCAACCTAAGTCACCGGGGAGCTTTTTAGGCGTTAGGATAGAAATTAAAGTTCAATTCCTGTTAGCCTAATATAATAGATAATGATCACACTGGTGAAATATTCCTGCTGATTAAATGTGTAATATAACGAACTAAGTGAGCGTTAGCTGTGCGACTGCATTAGGTCCACTCACGCGGTATATATATCCTGGCATTTAGGTCTCTATATTAAAGGAAAGGTGACCAATATGTAGGCACCTACACCATTCATAGATGGTGGACATTGATTTCCGCTCACATCATGGAGTAGGAAAAATAACCCGAGAGCAGTATACAGCGGGTCACATGACTCAAGAACTTGTATGGGTGGAGAGGTCTGTAGCGGGTCACATGATCCAATGACGCGGGCAGGACGGAGCAGTCGCGTAGTGTTTCAACGCTCACTTAGTTCTTTTAAAAATAGTAGCGAGAGAGCAGCGAAATGGATAACAAACAGCCTGAGGAAGCTCTTTGAATAGAGAGGAACGCGTGGCGAACTCCACCCGGTGAGGTGTGTATCATGCTTTTTACGTGGTCTGCACAGAACTAAAGTAAGAATTTTTTAATATGGATGCTCATTTTGAAATGAATTCATAAATATCAATTTTTCACCGAGGCGGTCTAGTGTGCTTGGGCATTATTTTGCTACAATACTCCTAGTCTTTGAGAACCTATGGTTGGAGTTAGAAGTTTTGTGCATTTTTGAGGTTGTGCGCAGATATTTTGGTTAAATTTGGATTTTTGAATATATATATATATATATATATATATACATATATATATATATATATATATATATATATATATATATGTATATATATATTGAATAGCATCTCAATAAATACCACTAAAAACGCTCTAACAAGCAATCACAAAAGTATCTTCCACTTTCTCTGGGGGGGGCATCTTAGAATCTCGCGGAAGGTCCTACAATGTGCAGCTGCAATCGGCAGACTAGGGGTCCCAAGCATGCAGAGATACAACCTGGCCTCTCAAATAGCACAGATTCACAAATGGGTTGCAACCTCATGCTCTCGGGTTGGCCACAATTGGAACAGTCAACCACTTGCTTTCCCTTGCAGTCACTTCTTGCCATTGTGCAAGCAGGACCGGAGGTCGCCTTATCCAGTTCACGCTAGCAACACAACGTTACTAGGTTGGGGGGCACAAGCTAGGTTTAGGACCTTTCTCACTGGTACTCGGGAATCTGTCATTTTTTCATTGGTTCAGCAGATGAGCGGGACAACTCCTACAGTGTTATACACAGGTACAATCATGTTCATTTGAAGAATTCAAAGCTAAATTTGCCCTCGCGGAGGCCAAAAGGTTATGTTATTGTCAGATTTGCCATTGGATCTTGCACCCAATCCCACATGCAGCAGGTAACAGGGAACCCACAGACTCTATAGATCTCTTTGTAGATCTAGCCAAGAAGACATATGTTGACATGGGAAAGGGACCTCCAATGGGAAATACCTTCAAATTCATGGCTGTCCATCTGGGCTAGGGCCTAAAAGAGCTCCAGATGCACCCTCATCAAAGAAAACATTCATAAAGTAATGATACAATTGTGCTTTTCCCCACAACGCCCACACAAGTGTAAAGAAAGTGCTGATTCAGTGCCAGACAGGGGGGTCACCTAACAATTGTGTGAATGAGGGGGCTGGACTAGGACACCCTCTAGGGGGAGGAAACAAGGAGGCCACAGGGAGCTGAAGTCAGCCCCAAGGGTTAGGCGTGGAGTGGAACAAGGGAGGACATTTTGCATAAAGCATACCATGGACACAAGGGAAGTAGCTGCACAAATGCGAGAAAGGCGAAACCATAGGTAAGCGCTCTTCATAGGGGCACCGCAGGTGGGCTATACCTCATAGGCATGCTTTAAACACATTGCCCATGGACCTCGGCAGAGAGAGAGAGAGAGGGCACTGAATTCAGGCTGCTCATCTCCAGCAGACCGCCGTCACTGGGAACAGTACTGGGTGATGTAATCAAGGCCAACAAGCAAGACCCGTGGCTACTTGTGGGAGTCGGGGAAATATATCTGACCCAGAGAGGCACCTGCATGGCACTAACGCGGTTTCAAATCACCCCTTTGCCAGTGGGTATGGGAACGAGGATGTGGAATGGTGGGGCGCTCCAAAAAGAGCCAATCAGATGGTAAGTTCTGGTGTCCCTGGGAGTGTCCACAACAGTGTTTGAAAAGGTTACTATCTTGCGGGTGCCTTGTGAATGTCATCCTTTCCACTAGTTCAGGGTGTCTCATGTTCCTTACTAGCTGGTGCTGATGCTGACAAATATCAGATTAATAAAGATCCGGAGGTCAGCACAATTATGTTATTACTAATTGCAAAGTGTTTGTGGGAGAAGCAGGAAGAAATGTGGTGCCAAACGAGGAGGTGATGTGCTGAAAAGGGGTAGGTCTGTTTGCTCCAATCATGTCTAACTAATGTATGTCTAGTTATAGGGGTATCATGTAGCTTAACCAGTACACTTCTTGGGAACAGAGAAGATGCAAAGACTCAAGTGCAACTGTTTCTAATTGCACATTGTATTAGTGATATAAAACTACTGTCCATTCTGAGCTAGTTTGTCAGCTCTCATCAATCAGTTATGTTCCACTGTGCTGTTTAATTTGTGCTTACCCAGTTGTAATAAACAGTGTTACTTCTTGCCCGGTGTGCACTCCTTTTTGGACTACTGGTGGTAACTTATTTATTGCAAACCCCAAAGGACCCCAGTACACACGAGTGTAACCATGCATGAAGTGCTGCATCATGATTGCATGCCCACAGAGGGGGAGGAACTGTATGTTGTGGTGTTTAGGATGCATCCTCAAAGTGGGAGCGCGATTGTCTGTGGTAGTGGTAGATTTTAGTGCACACTACCCAATAGGGTTTGGACGTGTGAGTGTGGGCACCAATGCATTATGGCAGGAGAGGTGTGTAGTGAGGGTGGACCCCAGTAATTGGGATTTGCACGTAGTACAGGTGACTGCATAGTTGCGTACTTTAGGAGACTCTGTTGACATTGTATAATGTAGTGATGGGGTAGTATTTTGAAGTAGAGGAAGAGGATGTGTGCACAGTAGTAAGTGCTGTTTGTTTTGTTTTAGGGGCATTGACCTAGGTGGAAGTGTTATCACTGACAGGTACCTTGTGTATAATATCGCGCTTGGCATTTATGCCATAGATAAAAGCAAAAGGGGTGGAGGTGACTTGGTGCCTACCTTTACTAACACAGGGATAGGTGAGCCCATGGACAGGGTCGTTGCTTACTAACCCAGAGTGGTTGGTTGCCCCGAAGAGAAAGCCAGTGTGCCAGGTGCGAGTGCGTGGGTGGGCCTGCAGAGAAGGCCAGAGCGAAAGGGGGAAAAAGGTGGAGACAAGTGGCTAAGAGTGAGTGTAAGTGTTGTGAGGAGAAGGATATACAAAGAAGAGTGGGAGAGTGGCCTTAGGTTAATTGAGACATAGAGGATGGGCAGCAAAACACAGGAAATAATAGCCTATCAGGATAGCCCTCTCAACCACATGCGTACAGAATTGCCCCACTATCGCGATAATATTTTAAAGTATCATTTTTAGTAAGTCCAGGAGACTGCTGGTCAGTGTTTCCATGCATGGCCCGGAGAAGGAGCTTTCTGAAGTAGAATAATAGAAAATATGTTCTCATATTTGTTAACAAAATACAAGGGCTAAAGGTTAAAGAGTAGGCATTACATACTGGGACTCTGGAAACTGTACGAGGAAACAAAAGTGGAGGAGATGAAAAAGGAAGGAGAGGGGATAAAGGAGAGGGATGGACCAAATTCTCTGTCACCATCCTATGGTGCCTATCCAACATTATGGCCTGCGGCGGGGTATACAAACACGTCGTGGGAAATCCAAGAGGGGGAAAAAGAGACAACGGTGAAAAAGTAGAATAGTGACACCCGGCGGGATGAGGTACACAAAAATGGGGGATAGAAAATACTTTTCAGACATTGAGAAGAACATGCAACAGCCGGTAGATGCATTATTCAACAAAGCAGAAAGGGGGATAGAAAAGGAGGTGCAGAAGAAAAATAGGGGACGAGGGGGAATGGTTGTTGAGAAAGATACAATTCAGATTGGATGACGGTGAACAGGAAGGGGAAGAGGAAGAGACCGAAGGAGAGGGTGAGACTAGTGCAGTCTCAGATGAGGAAGGATTAGTGGGAGACGGTATTGACGGAGCATGGGACAAGTGGACCCCGACAAAGACGGGAGGAGGGGGAGAAAAGAAAGAATGTGACAGAACAATGGTGAATGCAGGAGGGATTGGTCAACCTCCCTGCGTAGTAGGAAAGGGAAGGTAGAAGTAGGGCTGGCTCAGACCACAAAAGCGGGGTGGGTAAAGGGCCCATGGTGAAGCAGATGCCGTTGTTACAAAAAGGGAAAGGGGACACACATTACAAACCATGGCAGAAAATGGACCGGCGCAATCTAATATACAGCCTGCCTTCCCTTGTGGCAGGGGCCAGCAAATGGATACAGGCGCACAAGAAAAAGACAGCTCGGGTGACATTGGCAATAGGGGATTTGAAAAGTGTTTTCGCTGCCATAACAGGAGATCAAGCGGACAAAATATGGGAGCCGGTCGGGATACAAGGAAAAAAAATTAAACATTAATGCACATGAAAGGGGGGTGTGGCTAAGGAGCCATGTTGTAAGGACACGTTTCTCTGTGCTCCTGCTGATCCATAATGATCTGGGCCTGTAATAACAGCACCAGCGCAAGAGGACTCCTGTCAGCACGACACCAGACATAGGAAGTCGTCTGGCACAGCTGTGTCAAATTAGAAGACTGGTGGAGTGCAGATTGAGGAGTACAGGCTCACCAAAAACAGAACCCGGCCAGTGGTGGTGTGAACAAAATGGCAGATGCGAGATGGGAGCCGGCGTATGCATAAGTGCAAAGTGGTTCTAAATATAGACAAAAAAGCAAGTGGGGACCCAGGAATCCCAGTTGGACCCTGCTTGTTGCCCAATTTGCATTCTAGTCCTGCCTGGCTGAGAGTTGGAGCCAACAGAGCTGCCCTTGGGACACAAGCAGTGGCACTGCATGGAGGAAGACTGAAGCGCCTGCGAATCAGTGGAGTAGCAGCGAGCGAGGTGAAGACCGTTGGAGCACCATCAGAATCGCTGCATACAAGCCTCTAGGTTGGACGAAGTGGACGTGGCCTGAGGGTTGGCTGCCAAGAAGAGAGGCAGCGTAGATGCAAGCAACCCTAAGCGCTTGGCAAACTCCTGGGCGCTCAGATGCCAGACAGTGCCTGAGGCAGCCCCCGGCCCATCGCCAAACACTATGCACTGGGAGGAGTGCAGTTGGCAGAAGCCGTTCACGGCGGAGCATTATCGGTGAGCAGGGGCAGAAACAGCCCCTGTCGACAGTGGACAGTAATGTAAACAAGACTGGGGGAGTGAGCTGCCGTAGTGTGCTGCACGTTAGTGCAATCTGACATCCATACAAACACGTCCCACTAGCAGGGTTAAGAGAGGTACACCCAGGAACTTAAAGCACAATCCAATTACTAATGATTGTGCACTGACAGAAGCTGGGCATGGAGCAGTGCTGTTTGATACAGTATACCCCAAGAAGGGTGAGTAAGCTGCAAAGAAGGCTGGCCACATTGATATCACAGTGAGCCAAAACGTTAGCTGGAGACCACTGGCAGGGTGCACAGGCATACACATAAACACAGCAGCAAGATACAAAAAGGTATGACTAAGCTGGCGAAGTCCAAGGCTGCAGTGCCAAAAGTGGTGTACATGCCAATAGCTAGCTTCAAAGAAGTGATTGGAGGCCCCGAAGATAGACTGCAACCGGAAATGCCCCATAAGGCATACACGCGCGCAAGAGTATGCTGGCAATTGCCAACCCGCTGAAGGCAAACTACAACAGACATCAGTATTGGTGCGACACAGGGTTGTGCGAGGGGTTACCTCCCAAGTAATACACCGAGGCGGAACAACCCAACAAGATAGGGACTGTTGCCCATCGTCGGAGAGAATTTGGGATACCTAAGAAACAAACCCACTGATCTGGAATACAAAAAAGTTGCCTCCATCCGACATCAGCTAGTGACCAGAGGAACAAACTAAAAGCAAGAGTTGGACCAAAGGAGGCCAGAGCACCAGCGCTGAAAGAATTAACCATGGCGGCCAAGTCACAAAAAAACAAACCTATAATAATTAATTTAGCATTTATATAGCGCTACAAACCCTCAGGTATCTGAGCGCTGCTTATTATTACCCACGGTGTGGTGCTCATTTATCGACCTCGGAAGGATGAAAAGCTGAGTTTGGCCCTGCCGGGTTTCGAACCTGTGTTAGCAAGTTCTGCACGGATGTCAAAGCAAGTGCTCTACTCGCTGTGCCACTTGACTGGCATAAGCAGCCCACATTTGACATTTTCACTAAATCTGCAAGCTCGACTGAGATTGCCATGCCAGGGACCCCATCTCCACAAGCAGAGCAGACCCAAATGAAAGGAGATCAGCCGGTCCTGGATGCCATAGCAGCCTTGAACATCACATTACAACCCAAAATGGATGCCAGCAGCCTGGATGTGACCCTCCTGAGGCAAGATATTCAGTCACTTGCAGAGCAAATTGGAGCCCTAGAAAAGGAAGTTGAGGTGTACACAGGCAGCCTGAGGGACACCCCGAGAGATGTAATGAAACTGCAGCAACAATTGTGGAATCTTGAAGGTAGAGTGGAAGACGCAGGAAGGACGAGCCAGCCGCAATAACATCAGAATTATTGGACTCCCAGAAGGAGAAGAAGTTGCAAACCCCACCAACTTTATAGAGAATGTGCTGCTACAATAAATTGGCTCGGGCACCCTCACACAGGGTTTCACAATGGAAAGGGCACACAAGTCCCTAGTGAGGAAACCGCCACCAGGTGCCCCGCCATGCCCATTATAGCCTGGATATCAAACTACAAAGACAGGAAAAGGTATCTCGGAACACTTCCGGAAAGTGGAAATCCACAGGATGCACTTTATATCGGTCAAGAGGAGGCTGCGCGTGGCGAATCTTAAGTATATGTTGATCTATTCGGCAAAGCTGAAATTAATAAGCAAAGGGAGAACCATCTTTTTTGATACCCCGAAGATGCCCATAAATGGATGGACACTGAAAACCTGCCGACCGGAGAGGTCAATCAGACGACGGAGAAGGAGACCACATGCTGAAAGGCCAACAGAGGATTTGTAAAGACATGGCAGACATGACCTGCTGCTTGCAGGGTGGGGCAATATTTTTTGCAAAATCCAGGCACTAAAAATTTGGTGGATTGCAGGAGCCAGCAGTGCAGACACATCCTTTACCTAAGAGTTCATTTTGTTATCGATGCTAGCTGTTACGTATTTGCCTGCTGCACTCCAGGCACTGGGACAAGCAACTGGTATGGGGGTGAGAAGCAGGGATGCCTGAGCACAAGATGTTGAGCTGGGCAATTGTTTGAGGGGGAGGGTAGGGGAGTTGGGGTAATTAGTTGGGAGTTAGCCTATAGATCCACACAATGAATGCATAATATGCGCATCGGACTGTTGAGACATGCTGGAATGTCACTTTATCATGAGGGAACTTAGGATAGCCTTGTGGAATGTTAGGGGGCTAAACAGTTAAATTAAACGTAGTAGGGTAATGACATATTTGAAGCTCCAAATACTTTACATAGCGCATATGCAAGGGGGTACTGATATGGGTTCAAAGCCCACCAAGACATTTAAAGATGAAGGGGGTAGGATGATCATAGTACAAGGACTTGTAGTACAAAGCGAGCTCTGTATTTTCAATATTATGTACCAAACCACGATAAAGCAACCTCCTTCCGTACGCTATATCCCCAAATTGGCAAATATAGAGATGGCACACTAGCTTGGGGAGGAGATTTTAATTGCAGGCTGAATTCAGAACTTGATACTCAGATGATAAATCAGTACACCCAGGCCCCTCAGCCAAAGCTTTGAATACATTACTGTGAGTATTCCATTTGTCTGACAAATGGAGAGCCCTACACCCGTAAACAAGGGGTTATTCCCATTATACAGCTCCCAAAGATAAATACACTAGACTGGATTATGTCTTTACAGAGGATGAGACTCTAGGTGAATTCAAAATGGCTGAATACAAAGCACCTGCAGTTTCAGACCATACTCTCCTAGTGGTCAGATAGCAGGACTCCCCTCCAAGGGCATGCATCCCGACCTGGAAGCTTAGAAGCAAATACCTAAGAGAGTTAATGTACCGGGAACACCAAAGGGAGGGAGTGAAAGATGACTTCAAAAACAATACAGGGAGTGTAAAGTCGTCTGGCACGTTATGGGAAGCATTTGAGTTAGTGTTCAGAGGGACGGCGATGGCTAAGGACAAGGGAATGCAAGACATGATAGAGAGGACTTACATGAGGCTGAAATAAGCTAGAGGTCATAGACTGTGCATGCAATATTTCTAAGGACCAGGCCCAAGAAGTCACCCATCTGCAACAGGAATGTTTAGAGCACTGGGAAACACTAGGCAAGCAGAGCTATAAGAAATTCATAGAAAGGCAACACGCTGAAGGGGACAAACCAGGATGCATGCTGGCCTGGCTATGTAAGAGGGAGTGATATGTGAGATTGCAGGGGAAAATTGAGAGGTTTGCAGAATGCAAGAAGACATAAACAGGCGCTTTCATGATTATTACAAAGCGTTATATGCAGATACATCAGTAGCACAGTTGTCAGAAATAGATGAAGCACTTGTCCAGATAGAACGCCCCAAGCTGGATGCAGAAGCAGCAGATAAACTGGAGGCTTCCATAACCATAGAGGAGCTTGAAGCTACTATAAGAGGGTTGCCGACTGGTAAGGCCCCAGGGGCAGATGGATTACCCAGTGAATTTTTATAAAGAATTCATGGCAGATGTGGTACCCCTGATGCTGCGATGTTGAATGAAGTCCTAGACACAAGCACCCTACCAATGTCGTTAAAAGAGTCAATTATTGTCCCATTATTAAAACCCCACTAACCAGACACTGATTGCAGATCTTACAGACCCCTGTCATTGCTTAATCTGGATGGGAAAATTCTTACGGCAGTAATGGCTTAAGCCAGCAATAGCTAAGTTTATACAACCGGACCAGTAAGGATACAACAAGGACAGGATTATCACATGCAACCCCATATTATAGACCATACTAATGACAGCTCTCATCTTTATGCTGTAGCCTCACTCGACGCGGTCAAGGCATTTGACTCGGTAAGGTGGCCACGACTGCTGGCGGTGCTGAAGAGTTTTGGCATGTTTCCCTGGTATATGAAATGGGTTCGGCTGCTGTATAGCAGCCCAATAGCGAGGATCAAAACAGGCACCCACGTCTGGCCATGGTCTCCTATGTTATTTATACTGGCCTTGGAGCATTAGCAGTGTATCTTAGGACGAAATATCAAGGCACAGGCATAGTGGTACGGGGCATGGGTAACTTGATTTCTCTATATGCTCATGATATGCTAGTATGCTTACAGCACCCAGAAACCAATCTACAGTATATCTTAGATATGCTTAAGCGCTATGCAGAGCTATCAGGTATCACGATTAACACACAGAAATCAAGTTTGTTCCCCTTAGCAGGGTAGAGAGGGAAATCCCAAAACACATTACCAGTGCTACCGATTAAGTGGGAAGTAAACTCATCTAGATACTTAGGTGTGAATATCTTCCATTAACCCAAGCCAGAACACTTACAGAACACACGTAAAGCGGTAGATAAAATTGAAGAATCTATGACTTTCGGGACCAGATTGTTGCTCTCATTGATGGGCAGGGCAGCGTTGCTAAAGATGGTGGTGCTCTCGAGGCTCGTGAACTTCTTTACTAATGTCCGGTACAACCTACCTAAAGGCTTTTTTAAGAAAATCGGCACGACGTGTCGCAGCTTCCTGTGGCATAATTCAAAATGTCGGATGGCATTAAATAAATTGCAGAGGCCGTACGATCAAGGAGGTGTAAAAGTGCCTAACTTTGAGGCATATTTCGTAACAAGCCAGCAGCAATTTGTAACAAATTGGCTGTCAGATGAGCAAACCCCAGACACTCAATTGCTGCAGACCGCATGCACCTCGTTCTTCTTGAAGGAGGTGATATGGACTATGGCACCACAAGCCCCGAAACCCTTGCTGCTGCTAGGCAGAGCTTGTCGCTTCCTAGAGAAAGAACAACCCTACTGTGCCCAGGTCCCATTGGTGACACTAAAAGTGGAAGATCCACAACTCAGACTAAACATAAGGAAGTATTGGGAACCCATGGGAGTAGTAACAGTGGGAGACTTACTACGAGAGGGTAGACCAATGGACATTAGCGCACTTACTTCAGAAACAGGCATACACGAAGGACAGCACATAATATACGCTTCACTCCTCACTACACTAAAGCAGAAGTGGCCGAGAACAGACGTGGAACTACAAGAAGACAAAATGATAGAAACACTCTATAATATTTTGGAGGTTGGGTATGCAGTGTCAAGAATATACAAGTTATTAATGTCCTGGCAGAGGACATGATGGAGCAGACTAAACGGAGCTGCAAAGCAGACTTGCAGGTGCAATTGACAGATGCGGTCTGGGGTAAGGCATTAGCTTATCAGAAAAAAGTGTCTAGAAATGCGAAGCTCCAGCTGATTCAGTTGCATGTAACACATAGGGCGTATTTAACCCCAAAGAATATAGCTACTTTTAGCAGAGCAGCAGAACAGACCTGCCCAAAATGTGGATTGATCAATGCCGACCTGGTACATATGATCTGGGCATGCAGAATGGTCCAACAATATTGGGAGGAGATAGCCCAGGCCTTAGCCAAGGCAGGAATAACGCTGGCCGTTAGTTCTCCCACGGCCTGTATGCTTGGCAGTTTTGCATGCCCAAAAGAGGCAAGGCATGTTAGTAAGTTGAAAGATCTAGCATACATACTGGTGAAACATAGGATAGCAGTGGGTTGGAAAGTACACAAGAGGCGGGACGTGCACCAGTGGTGCAGGGACCTCCAAAAATGGACGCTGGCATAAATCTCAGTGTGGCAAGAGGCGGCACGTCGAGGGCAAGGAGAAAAGAACGTGGACTTGGACTTCTTGAAGCATATGGTGACATAATTGATGGCCTCAGCGTACACTGATTCCTAAAGGGCAATAATTACCCCGTCACAATTGGTGAATTATTGACAACGTATATTTTTAGTACAGTTAGATGCAATGTGTCAGAATAAAGTAGGTGGAATAGGCTGGGGGTCAACAACGGGAGTTGGAGGACAAAGGTATATACAGACAGTTGGTTGTGCATTGTCATACAAACGTACATATGAGTCTGTAAGTGACATTGTGGTAAATAAATCAATAAACATGTTTTTTTAAATGCACATGAAAGGGCTCCATTCAACAACTGTCGAGCACATGTGCGGGAGGTTGTGAGAAGCATGTACTCAGATAAATACGACTTAGGAACAGTGATGGCACATAAGATGAAGCAGGACAAGGACCCAGAAGGATATACAAAACAGGTGCAGGATCTCTGGATGCAGGAAACATGAAGGTGCTGGGACGCATGCGTACCCTTATTTTACCACATACTGGTCAAGGGATTTCTGGCAGATATCCAGGCCTCATTAGACAAGATTGTGGGAATAGAACAAGAGGTGGCCAGAGATACAGGCAACAATAGTACATTACTGTAATCAATCCTCCCATTTTAGACTTTCTGAATCAGTAATAAGCAAGCTGTCACAAAAAGTGTGAGATGCTCACAGGCACATCTCTTTTTCTTTCAGTACACACCTTGGTAAACCGGGTCCTATGTCCACAAGGAATGTGCACGACTCAACATCTGGCTACCTATAACAACGCTTCTAACTTAACTTCCAATCAGAATCTTTAGGTCATCCAAAAATAACCAACTTTGACACAGCTGATCAGGTATACAATATTTGTGTGTAGAGATTTGGATAGGTACAGCTTGTATTCTGGATCCTACGCTGTGAGCAAATGTTCTGAAGACTATGGAACTCATTATAAGTTCCATGGTCTGGAAAAATGCTGGTTCATCCAGCACTGGCTTTTTTCCAGACCAGGGAAACACAAGTTTGCCTGTGGGGGGCCGTGATCTACAGGCAGGAATGACCTGTTGGGAGCTCAGGTCCCGGCAATCCCATACATGGAATCCTATGGGACTCCATAGAATGGGAACTTGCCGATGTCCCCTCTGCCTGTAATATCCCAGTAATACCGGGATATCGGGTGGCGGAAACAGTAAGGCAGTTTGCCGGTATCCCACCGGAAGTATCAGCGGGATACCGGCAAAACTGTAATGAGGGCCTATCAGTCCCTGGCAGTCTGATGCATAAGAGTGTAATGGAGCCTGTCAATTGACTGCTCTACTCCCAACTACTCAGATTTGTCGTACTCCCTTGTCCCAGTTACTAGAGGAAGGCTGTATCAGTTTGCAATCCTTACACAAAACGTTTACCCTCCCAAAGCAACACAAATACCTTGAATAAGATAGAGTTGCCTGACAAATACAGTAACATGGGTGCATAGGAAGTACATTCCGCAGGGAGGAACACCATGTAGGTAGACAGGTATGCAATGGCACATCCTAGCATGAGTGGGAGAAACGGTACATATTTTAGAAACGTTTTGTAAGATAGAAAACGTGTTCACTGTTCAAAAATCAAAATGACTGCCTTTGTCAGATTTTCTATTTACATATAAATGGGCAATTGAATCATTCTATACGTGCATTAAAAAGCCATCCTTGTGTAAGTTATGTCACCATCAACAAAGCCACGTTCTGCTCTTTTAACACAAATGTGCCGATTTGTACAGCGAACTGTTCATAAACATAGATCAATTAAGTGCTGTGTTTTTATTATTCTTTTGCTTGTTGTGTTGTTTCATTGCCAAACCATTACTTACCCGGGCGGATGCCAATTGAGAGGAAAACGTTGAGAACTGTTTACCTAGGAGTCATCGTGCTTAATGTGATAAGTAATCAATCGAATTGGCTGCTTCCCGTACTATGCATGCTTACAGTACACATTATGGCTTTTTACCTGAACAGAGGCACGAGTTCATATTAGGTCAGCAAACACTTTATTCCAGAGTGATTGGAGATGCACAAAGAGACCAGCCAACAGCTATCGCACCTTCTACCCCCTTTCAGATGTTCCCAGACTTACAGCCATATACAAAAATAGAGTTTGACTTACTTGCAGTCACTTTTCACAATAATACGAAATACAATTTTTTTTTAGAAATACATATGGGTTTGTGCATTGCGGCAAAGCAGTGAAACAGAGTGCAATTATTTGTCCGATCTCAAGTCCCGAACCTGTTATTCATCAATGTTACAATGTTCCTTTAGCCTTTACAGCAAACTTTAGACAGGACTGTTCTGTCCTTCCTTGACTACACACAGAATATTGCTTACCCTACAGTATCCCTTTGCTCACTACGGTTTGCACAGGAAGGCACCAGCAGCTACTTCCATTTCCAAATAATGTACATTCCTGCAGTGACGTCAAAGCAGAGGAGTACGAAGGTCAGAATGAACTGCTATGAGGGCACAGTAAGGAATAGAGTGTTTCATCTGCCAGGCATGCTCTGCCCCTTTTTATGCTGCTATGGGGTGAGGGGAGAGGGAACATAAAGCCTCGTTACAAGTTTTGCAGTATTTCCTGTGGAAATATTAGCACACGCGTTCATATTTCCGCTACTCACATTGTTGATTCCCCGTTCCGGGAGTCCATAGTACTCCATTGGGGATTTGGCTGTTTTACAGTCGGTAGTAATTCCTCCCTTGGTAAATCCTCCAGCTTTTGGAAGTTAAATGGGGGAAAACGTCAAGCAACTGCTGGAGGTATTTCCTTCACTTTCCCCCCGAATTCGGATTTTGTTGGTGCAGGAATTGGTGGTAAAGCAGCAGTAATTGATGACTGTGCCATTACCACCTTTTTTTGCAAGCTACCAAACTAATAATGGATGTATACTATTTAGCCGTGGCACAATTGTTTGAGGCCGAATTGACGGTGGTCATTTCGGACGTGAAGACAATTTTGCATGGGCCAAATCAATCCAAACTTAAGCCTCCCATAGACACCCCACACACGCCCTACTTACCTTTTTGGTGTCCACTCATCTTCTGACCCTGCGCCGTCAGATCCATCCCTCCTACGCGGGGTCGAGTCCGACGCCACAGGGATCGCTTTTCTTTTTTTTTTTCCTCCGTTCCCTGCCACCAAACTTCCGGAAGCGGGGGATACACCTGCTACTCCCAAAGACCATCACTACCAAACATAGGGAGTGGGGGACCACTTAAGCCCTGCTCCCCTTCTTTGTTGCTAGTGATCGAATGGTACTGGCCGAATTCGGCCAGATTTAACCATACAATCATTTGGAAACGATCAGTTTGGGTACTACCCTAATAATAAGGTTGTTGATATTCATGTTGTACATTGTCCCGCTAGACTCCACTGCACACACACTGCAATGCTTGTCCGTAGGAGGCAATGCAGGAGTTGAAAAAAGGGCGCAGTAGAAATGCATAGCATCAAACAAAAGATGAAAAGTGTTTAATTACAGGGTGTATCTCAACTCAGCTTTGCTCGCACTGTGTGTCAGATGTCACACTGAACCCTTTGCAGGAAGTTATGGCCATTTTTAAAACAACTCCTTCCATTGCACTCTGTTCTGTTTTAAATGATATATAACAAACCCTATGAGACCGAGGAAATGTGCACATATCCATGAACCTTCTAAACGTTATCATACTTAGTCCATCCGGAACAGGGACATACTTAAAGTAAGGGTGTCATTCAGCATTTTGTTAGTTATGAAAACCTGCACCCAAACTACATGATACCAAACATTGGCACAGAGGCAATTGCTTTGGTGCATGGCTGAGGGTGAAGACAACTAGGGTACTTAAATGCTGTAATGCAAGCCAAAGTCTGTGAGCACCCCATTTACTCCTCTGACCACTTTCTCCTCTTGTTCTTCTCCTATCCCCTTCCTTCTCCACCTCCTTCACCTTCTATCTTTTCCTGCTGGGACTTGCATTCCTTTGTTTCACCTTTCTACTCTCTATTTGCTATATCCTTCTCATCTTTTGTGTCCATCCTGGAAACCCTCTCAAAGCTGTCTGTCACCCTGTCTCCTTCCCCAAAGGAATAGACTTAGTGAAGCAGCCCACGACTGGCAGAAATCGTAACCTCCTGTTGACCTTGTTGTTCGTTCCTTTCTTCACTCTTTTTATGGTTCCTGCCTGCTCAACACAAAAAACATTATTTTGTGTTACCATAGTCTTTTAGTCTTTCTCTTGCTTGTCTTCCCTGTCCACTATCTGAACACTGCAATAAAATATCCTCTTGATTCTTCACTATCAATCCCTGTTTACTGAATTTACTGACGTCTTCACCTCTAACATCACTTCACAACGTTAATTCTTTCCCTACTCTTCCCATTTCCCTACTTCACCTGATCCACATCTTTCTTCTCCTCCTCCTCTCATTCCCTGTCCTCTTTTTCCCATCTTAATGATGCTGAAACTGTTTCATTTGTAATTTGTGCTATTTCTATCATCTCTTCCCTAAATCCTATTCCTTCTTTTGCTATTCCCTTCCCTTCATGTTTTCCCCACCTTGCCTTTTCAATCTCTCTCTCACTAATTCCTCTTTTCCTCATCCTTTAAACATTAGTCATTATCACAATCTTGAAAAACCCCTCTCTTGATCCTTCTCTCCCTGGAAACTACTGTCCTATTTTTCATCCCTTTCTTCCTAAACTACTTGAATAGGTTGCCTATTGTCAAGTGTCTTTTTATTTGAATAACCACTTTCTCTTCCTCAGTCAGGTTTTTGTTCTTCTCTTTCCTTCGAGACTGCACTTCTTCATATTTCCAACTCCCTTCTTTTTGTTTGTCATCATTTTCATGATTGTCGGACAAATTAATAATTTCTCTGGTGAAAGTAACATCATTTTGAAAACCGGAAGCTCAGTAGTGCCCATTTTGAAAAACACAATCCATTTAAAATCCACCACTTCCTGTAGACATTGAGACAACCTACAGTAAAGATGGCAGCTGACAAGAGCAGTGAAAGTTACCAGGCACACATATTCAGTGAGGGGGAGTGCAGGTGCTAGCAGAGGAGATGGTGTCCAACACAGAGGAGCTGCTTGGTGCCCAGTACCGTAAGAGATTAATACAAAGGAAGTTCACTGCCTGGAACAACATCAGGGACAAGATGGCGGCAGTGGGCACATTGCAGCATGATGTAGAATCTTGCAGGAACCATTGGAAAGAGATGTGGGTGCACCTTTCTTGCCAACTTCTAATATGAGACAGTAGCCAGAGGAGGAGGAACCTTGGAGCCATTACAACTCAAACCCTGGTGGCAGACAGTTACTAGCATAATAGACATGGCTGGCATAGACGGAGTCAGGACAGCAGAGTTTGGAGTGGGCAATCAAGTGGAAAGTAAAAATGAGTATGCAGAGTACATTCAGAGGTAAATTCATGAGTGCCATGAATTCATCCACATGCCCCATAGCAGGTCATTTGGTATCATTCCCCAGTGTAGTCGGTTGTGAAAAGAATGGCCTTAAAGCCTGGTACTGAAGTAAATGTGGCCACATTATACTATCCCACATTTAAATTGCACCACAAATAAATTAGGTACAGCAGCCACTTCAATGTCAAAATCCTGCCAAACCACTGGAGCTCGGATCACCTCATAGGTAAATACTGCCAAAAATAATGTAGTGCTATTGACTCAAACACGTGGATACACACTGCCATGAAAACACTCTAGTCTGGGAGACTCTGTGGCATATTCGAAGTGGCTGTGATATCAACCAAATTTGGCAGCATTGGCACAGAAATATTGCAATAATCCTACCAATCTTCGAAATACATCTGATAGTGAGAACATGAACCCTTGGAAAATGTCTGGCAGATTTGGCACAGGAACAATCAAGAGAATTCCTAACACATTGCACAAAACACACATCAATGTGACAGTCATGAATTGAATGGCTCCATGCCTCTATAGAAGTGATAGCTGTTACAGGGCCAGAGGTCTGTCCCTGTCAGGTAGGTATAGGGATCCATTTCAACCTGGGATGGGAGGCCTACCAGGATCTATGGCAGAGCCAGTCCTACCCCCAGAGGGGTCGTGTTGGAGTTGGGAGAGCCCCCGTCCCTATCCCCTCCCCTGTGCTGGGTTATGTGACCAAATTACTACTGTCTATGACCCGTGGTTGCACAACACCATTCTGTCCATTTGTCTTGTATGATCTACACCATTCATGGCCATAATGGGACAGCTAGAAAGTGGTCAGTGTGAGACAACTTTGGGCAAGCAAGTGGCAGAACAAACAGTGCAGAGGCATGAACAAAGCAAGTCACTGAGCAACCTGCTCCCATTGAAACTGCACAGTGATTTAAAGCGTGGAGTGCTCCAGCAAAGCCCACCCACCAAGACACAGAGATCCATGCTACCAAAATGCCAGGGTGAGTGAAGGTGTCGGGGCCCAGTGGGTATTACATAAACAAAATTATTACGCTAACCTGAAGGGGGGGCTGTAGAGAGGAACCCTCACAGAGCCAGTGGGGTTCCATGTGTTAATATCTCCGCTAAAATAGTGCAATACAAAAATATTGCCATATTTTTGCGGCAATATTGAGCCATGGACCCTGCGGGGGACACCCTGCAACCCCCGCATTATTTTTAAATGTGCGGGGGACACCCCCGCAACCACCGCTCCCACAAATGATCCCCCCCAAAAATATTGTCTATGACGAGACAAACGACCATATGTACGGCGATATTTTTGGTGGGGATAATATGTAGTGATACCTCCAGCGCGGAGTTTCCTTTTGAATAATTGCCTGATTGTAACACCTCCTATAGGAAGCAGTCATTCAGTGGTTGGCACGGGGAACCAGCTGAGGCAGAGAACCAATGGAAAGGGAAGGTGGATGATAAAAGGGAGGACAGGAATCAGGTGGGTGTGGATTGTTCAGTTGAGTTCAAGATAGAAGCAGAAGTACCAAAGAACTATGGAGAGGAAGGATAGAACCGAGGAGCATGGAGAAGCCTTTGCCGAAGTAGAGTGCAAGGTGAAATATTGGTTGATGGAAGAGAGTGTTACTTGTGTTTGAGCGTCTGTGAAAGTGGTGTCAGTGAGATTGATAGAGGGACAGTGGGGAGTAAAAGAAAAGGTGATTGGGGGAAGTGAAAGGAAGGTGACTGAGGGAGAAAGTGTGGTTGGAGTGAGAGTATTAGTGTGGAGAGGTGAGAAGAATTAACATGGAGAGGAAAGTGTTGGTAGTAGTGTGGAGAGTGAAATAGCACTGTGAAGATGGGAGTGTAGAGGTAGAGGTAGATCCAACAGAGGGAGAGTAGTAGAGAGTAAAAGCAGAGGGTGGAAGTAGTTACTAGAAGAATGGACAACGGAGGGGCACAGTAGGAACTTTCAGGGAGAGAGAGGAGAGATGGTCGGTGGAACAGGAAGGAGGATAGTAAGAGGAGGTAAGCGAACCAGATACTCATATGGAGAGGTATAGTTAGGCATGCAAGTATAAATCAAGTGTCTGAAAGGCAAACATCCACAATCTATGTATTCCTGGGATTCTTAGAGCAGTAACCACTTTGATTCCCATAGAAAGCCCCTTGAATATAAAAACAATATACATTCTTGAACTGTCTTTGAGAGTTGTGTTATTGAAGCCATCTGTGACATACCCCATGTGTCATGATAGCCATTGCACCCAGTAGCCCATGCCCTTCCACCTTAATATGATAAGCAATATCCAACAGGCCCCCATCACACAAAGTAAACCCGGCATATGACCCAAAAGCATGTGGGACACAAGCAGTTGCAGGGAACAATTCACGATTGCTGCTGTAACAGACTTCAAATGACAATAAAGGTCCCAATATCCATGATGGCAACGTGAAGTCCAGACAGCCCGATAAGCACTACCATAATGAATGACATCAAATAACCCTGTGCCTTAATTAAAAATAACTGATGCATTGGTGGGGGAGCATGTGCAACCTTTATCCATTAATGTGCCTGACGACGCACTCCCAAACAAATACGTTGTGAGACCAAAAATGCAAGTGCCTGGTAAAAAGAACAACTAGACCACAAACACACCACACGTTCCCACCAAAACACTATTTGTTGCCTCTTAGAGACATTGAGGAGAAGCTCTTATTTCTTCTCTCTGTCTACTACTTCTACTTCTTCTTTGGCCCAACCTCTCATTCGTATTCTCTTTCTTGTTTCTCTCCTATTGCTGAATCTGATAGTGCCTTTTATCTCATGGGAGATCACCCTACCGCCTCTCCTTTTTATCCTATCACTTCCCCTCTTATCACTAGGTTTTCCTGTCTCTTGTTGCCCTACCTTACCTCTCTTAATAATCTTTCTCTCTCCTCTGCTACTTTCATCACTGAATTTAAGGGTACAGTGATCCTTCTTTGTATCTCTCTTCAGCGTTAAGTTATCTTCCTATTTCCCGGCTTCCTATTCTCTCTAAAATTTTGGAACGTGTGGGCTATACCCAAGTCTCCTATCTCGATCACAACTCTCTTCTTCCTTTGACCCAATCTGGATTACGACCATTTCATTCTACTGAAAAATGCCCTTCTTTCTGTCTCTAATTCTCCCCTCTCCGGTAGACACTCTAAACTTCCTCAATTCTCATCTTACTTGATCTATCAGTGGCTTTTAATACCGTGGACCACTGTACCCTCCTATCCACGCTTTGGACTTTGGGTTTCTCTGGCCCTGCTCTTTCTTGTTTCAAGTCCTATCTTTCCAAAAACTCTTTTTCTGTTCCTGGGGAAGTTCTATCTCCCCCTCGTTTCCCCTTGCCCACGGGGTTCCTCAAGGCTCTGTCCTGGGTCCCCTTCTTTTTTCTTTATGTACCTCACATCTATATTCTTCAGTTTCCTCATTTGGGATCTCTTCACACTTCTTCACGGATGATTACCAACTGTATATTTCTTTTTGTGCTGTTTTAGAATCTCTTCATGTAACTATTTCTGATTGCCTTCTTTATATTCAAACTTGGATGCATTCTCACTTTCTACACTTAAATGCTTCCAAGACAGAAATTCACCCCCCCATTAACTTTCCTAACGCTTCCCTTTCTTTCACTCCTGCAGCCTGTACTACAGGTGTCCTCTTTGATTCATCACTTTTCCTTTTCCTTACACACTTCTAATGTTGCCCACTCGTGTTGTTTTTGCATTTTTAACATACCTAAAGATCACAATTTTCTTACTTTTCACAACTATAAACTTATTATCAATTGATTTGTTTTGTCGCTTCTCGACTACTGTTCCTGTCTTTTTGTTAGTTTTCCTGCTTCCCATCTTGCTCCTTTGCGATCCATCTTTAATCTTGCTATTCAGTCCCTTTGCAATAAACCTTCTCTTTCGTCTATTTCTCCCTCTCTTCACTCTCTACACTAGCTGTCTTTTGAACTTTGTCTACAGTTCTGTTTCCTTTGTGTCACCTTTAAATGTCTCCATGGACTGGACAACTTTACCTTTGTTGGTATCTGTGTATGTCCTGTTTTAGTTCCTTTGTTATGAGTTTCAATTTCTTTTAGCTGTTCTGAAGCCCCCTTGTGCCCAATCCCACTTTTGTGCTTTCTGTCTTCTTGCCCCCATACTTTGGAACGCTTTGCCCCGATACATTAGATCCATCTCCCCTTATTCTATCTTTTGCACCTTATAAACAAAATACAAAAATGCAAATTGATGATGTAAATATCAACAATGTCAAAACTGAAGCTAAGCAAATCACTGCCAGAACATATTCACCTCCTCCCCCATTGAACCCAATGACTTGCAACCTGCCTGAAAACACCTGCAAAGAAACCTGCAGCCACAGTGGCACCTGTATCCAACCTCAGGCATCACTCCACTGCAGTGGCAGTACCTTAACCACCACTATTGCCAGCCAGGCCACTGCCGCTACTGGCTAGGAATCAACCACCACTGCTGGTCAGTCGATTGTCGCTGGGAAGGAACCAACCTCAACCACTGTCAGTATGGCCATAGGCACTCATGAGCCTGCACCATTACCCAGGGTCATTGCCAGCACGCTGGTGGGAGCAGCCTCAGAGCACAGCCTGTCTGCATCTGCTCCCATTTCCAGCCTCAAGTCCCCTGCAGCTGCTCCCCTGCATTTGCTTCTCCCTGTTCATTGGTTGTTCATGGTACAAACTGGCAGTCCCATATGAACACGTATATCGGCACAGATGATGATGTCACTGCAGCAGATGGGGATGACAGAAATGGAATACATTCCCTAGTTGACACCCCATCCCCTGTCAACCCACTGATGAGGCACCGCAAGATACCCTGCCAGCCATTTTGGAAAGGCACACAAGAATGGAAGAGCACCAGGAAAGAATGGAACACCCACCGAACCTCCAACTACAGCAAGCACAAGCAATGTGGGACGTAATAGAGAGCATGTTTCGCCCGGTTACAAATGAACCCCGTATGTCACACACTGTACATTTCAATTCTTGTGGTGCACAAGTGAATACCATTCATGCAAAATGGGTGGGGCAGTAGGATTTCCACTGCCACTGGAGTAGGGTCATGCCACCATGTAGACATGTGTCTGGGAGTACCAACTTTGCAGTGTCAGGTTCGGTGTACACTGAAGAGTCAGTAGAATCCATGAGTGAGGAGGGGTGGTAGAGTACCATTGCAATGGACTGTATCAAATGTGCATGGTCAGTCTGAGCCATATGTGGTCCTGTGTTCCATAGGAAGGAGACATATTTTCCTTTTGTGCAGTCAGCTGGCCATATCATGTACTCTCTCTGGTTGTAGATTCAGAATGTGATGATAGTGGAATTCCAAAGTTGATGTAACTGAAAAAACTAAGGAGGTGGGACCACCCAGCCACAAAGGCACAATGCCTAAAGGTGAGTAGGCAAAACACAAGCTCCTCCAGGATACACTTGCCACAATTTGACAATGCCTCCAAACACCCAACCTTATTTGGAAGCCTTTGGGGGCATTTGTCCTATGTTGATCATGGTTATTACAGCATCATTCTTGGATGGTTTTCCTGTGTAATAAAAATTCAGGTTCTGCCGAATGAAAAGGTGCCCATTTATCAATTGCGAGAATAGCACTGTAAAAGGGGAGGGGGCTCCTTTTAATCATTATACAGTCAAGCACAAAATAAAAGTAATTTACGTATAAAACAAGTGCAGGGGTACATATAAGTATAACCAAATTTAGGTGTAGGCTGAAATGCAGTGAATAGGCCTTACAGCATGCTTTTGCAGAAAACGTGTGTTCACTTTTTATTAATCTGCTACAAAGCCGCAATCGCTGCTAACACATGCAGGTCCCATGATCCCAGGCTGGTATGGTAAGAAGCAAACAGTAGTTGTTATGTTTACAAGGACACAGATTAAAACCCATGGGTCCTGCCGACAGTTAAAGAAGGCATGACCTTTTAATAATTCAACAAGATTTGCAAAACATGATTTTTAGATGGTGTCAAAAGAACCATGGCAGTTTCAAATTGCTCCTTAGTACGAACTGCCTGGGAAGAAGGTTGAAGAGTTCTTAATGTGCAACATTTGTACAGCAGTCTATCCGTGGTTCAAAGCTCTGCAAGTGCCATTGTAGAGAGCGTTTCTCATGAGAACGTAGATGGGATGACCGGACAGATGAATAAAGTGCTGCTGGCCATTTCATATGTTTCAATGAATTGTTATTGCAATGTGGGAAATAGGGGGTTGGATTGCGACATCACAAATTATAATTGAGGGTGGTATGGGAAGGTTTGTGGACCCAAATACCAAACATAATGTATGTTTTTCGATAAGGATATAATGTACGAGCACCAATCAGCGTGGTGTGAGGAGATGTTTTCATGTTGCAAAGTTACTAATGTTAATTAGCTCAATTGTTATAAAAGTTTTCGATTTAGGGGTGTTTCTTTGACAGTGACTTTTTGCACAGTTCTGTTCCGCGGTCTGTTTGAATAAAGCTGCCCCAGCTGCGTCTGGGTCCTGAATAAACCTGTGATTCTTCTTGCCTGCGTACACTCCTTTTTTGACTACTATTTACATTTTCTTATTGGTGAGTCCTTAGGCGACCCTCGATACACCTGGATGGGTTTCCCCCACTCACCATCGTCAGAGAGTTAATAACCCTCCTATTAACATACCTATACAACCCTGCCTAAGGAACCATGAAAGCACAATCTCAGCATGAGGAGACAGTACATCAACATGCATGAGTCGAATGAGCAGTACATGCTGTCACATGGTATTCTTCATCGCAACATAGTCTAGTGACACCCCCTGCATTTCCTTGTTAAGGGACAGTTTACGTCCCAGTTCGAGGATGTACTCATGGACCCCGAATGACATGACTTGCAGGCACACAGTAAAATTATTCAGTCAAGTAAGTATATGCGTGCATCAGCTTGTCCATCAGGTGACACAGAGTTTGGAGAAAGAAGAGAACTCAGACCATGGCCCTCATTACAACCCCGCTATTAGCACCATGGTTGGTGCCGGTGTTGTAACGAGTCCGCCATGGTGGAATGGGGAAATACCGCCCCATTCCAAGGTTGGCGGGGCGGTAATTCCCCCTTCCTCCATTGCCCTTCCCCATTCCCATTTTTGCCCCATAGGGCATAATGGGAATGGGGAAGGTGCCAATTACGGTACCGCAAATTGCGGTACCGTAATTAGCAACCTGGTCCCTTTGCGGGTTGGTTTTTAACACCTGCTAAAAAGCAGGAGTTAAAGTACCAACCCGCAAAGGGACCTCATAGTAAGGCGGTAAGGGTTAACGGTCACCGGTACCATTACCGGTGACCGTTAACCCTTACCGCCTTCCGTGCAATGAGGCGCTATATCTTTTGTTAGGAATGAATGGAACTTTACAAGTAAATCTGAGAGCCTTCTGTCTGACCACTCTTCGGTCTGACCCGATTTTCTATGATTCCCCTGTTTGTATAATTCAGGGGGAAATTGAATAGGTCTTTTACAAATGTATTAAACTATGTGTCTTTATCATCCTCAACCAGCCATTGGGCCTCTTTACAATTTTGGCGGTAGCCTTGCCTGTAATAAAAGCAGGCTCCCGCCAAACTTGCGATTTTTACCGGTGCCTAGCAATGGGGAAATACAGGGCTATTACAGCCTTGGCAGACCCTGTATTTCCCCAATGCCAGGCGCTGGTATTTTCTACTCCCCATTCCCTTTGAGTCCCATGGGACTCAATGGGAATGGGGAGGCCGGTAGCCACAGGCACCGTTCACAACGGTGCTTGTGCTACCGGCAAGGTCTGCGAGCAAGGTCTGGTGGACTGAAAGGCACCCGCTTGCAGAACTCGTAGTTTGCCGGTCCGGTCAAGCTTACCGGTACCGTTGTTACTGGACCGGAAAACTTGTAATGAGGCCCATTGTGTATGAATGATCTCTCAGTAACCCTATTCCACCAAGGCCCTTCCCCATTCCCATTTTCGCCCCATAGGGGTCAATGGGACTGGGGAAGGCGCTAAGTATGGTACCGCAAATTCTGGTACCGTAATTAGCACCGAGGTCCCTTTGGGGCACCCTACTTTAACGGCAGGTAAAACCAGCTGTTAAGGTCGGGTCCCGCAAAGGGACCTCGTAATCAGGCGTTAAGGGTTTAACGGCGCCGACACCTTTCACGGCGCCGTTAAACCCTTAACGCCAGGGTCGTAATGACCCCCCATAACATTATATGCCAAAGAACCCAATGCACCAAGCCCATTTACATCTAAACACTACTGATGGAACCTCCACTGCTGCAAAAGTCCTTACTGCTGCAAACGCCATGCTGCTGTCACCATCACAACTTCTGCCCCCACCACACATTCTGCCATCCCCACCAACTCTGTGGCAACTGTGCATCATGGAGCACTGTGACATATGTCAAAACACATCAAAAAAGAGGAACTTCAACATCCTTCTGTCAAGACAAATATCCGCCAAGGCAGTCACAACTCCAACTGCAACGACTGCCCCATTAGATGTTGGAACCACACAATAACCATTTTGGATGAGGCTTTGGGTCATCTGCAGCCTGCTGAAGCTGTCCCTTTTGTCATGCAGGAGAAAAAGTTGAATTTCAACATTGGCCCTGAAACAGGAAATCCATGTGGGATACCCCCACATCACCATCAGTATAAGCAGTGAACTGGTACTGATGATGATGAGGGTGATGCTCACGTGGATCTCCCAGGCACAGGCATGCATGAAGCAGCACTACCAGCACTATAATCAGTGGCCAAGCAAGGGGACCAGGACTCAGAATATATCCTGCTGCAACCCATCTGATGGCAATGTCAAATCTGCAGTAAATGGAGATTCGACAAGATGCCCATGAGAGTTTAGCAGCGTGGCAAGTGGGTTCACTGTACAATCTTTAACAGAAACAAAGCACATGGGCCACTATATCAGCCAATAGCACAGTAGCCTCTGACAGTGAATTGCACTGCAGCATTGATTCTGCATGCCCACTGGACATGGGCAGAAACTGAAATGACGGCACAAAGTTTTGCACTGCGTCTGCGTCCCTCAATAGAATGGAGAGGGAATATATACAGTTCAAATGCAAGGACAAGGAGATTCCTCTGCAAACATCTCCACAACACCACACAGACTTCAATCACGTTGGGACCACAGTTTCGTTAGACCAAAGGAATCCTCCTCCATTGTCCTGACCAAGAGGGGCAGTAGGAAATGAGGCTCAAATGACCTTTACCATGTGTGGTAGTTTGGCTAAGGACAGGGCAGAATGAGCTAGCATGGCAGCAGATGTAGCATCTGGGAGTTATGCTAGGGATGGGATGAGGTCGGCAGGATATGTGATGTGTTGGAGATGAGATAGGGAGGACTTGGATGAGCCTTTGGCGAGGGAATGTAGTGTATCGGAGTTGAGCTAGGGTAAGACACTTAGTCTATCAATTTGTACAGAGGATTATAAGTTCACAGCGACTACGCTTTTCTTACTCCACTCAAAGCTTGGCTCTCTGAGCCCTGGTTTGCTGACCACCTCCGTGCACTTTGCCTCCAATGCAGGCAAGCCAAATGCAAATGGTGCTCAAATTATGACCCTGCTGCTAAATAATCCTTGCAACAAATTTCCTCCAGGTCCCATGAAGCTATTTATGAGGCTAAGCTTGTCTATTTCTCCTACCCAATGGAACACTCTTTTAATCAACCTAAGGATCTTTTTAATGTTGTTTTTGTCCACATAACTTTCTAAGCCTATCCGCTCATCTCAATCTCTCTGTGATTCTCAATCTTAACTGAGAAGATTATTAAAATCCAAGAAAATATCTGTTACTCAGGACTCAGGTCCACAGCCCTACAAGACATGGCGATTACCCTCTCTCCTGATTACATATGGTCTGTGTTCCTCACGTTTACTTCCAAGGATATCACAGCGGCTTCATTTGAATTTAGATCAGCTTCCCACTAGGCTCCTATTCCTCTATCTATTCTGAGGACTGTCTCCCTCTGATTAGTCCTGAGGTCACACAAGCTGTTAGCATCTCCTTTTCTACTGGTCAGATTCCTGCCTCTCTCAGACGTGGTTACCTCACTCTTGAAAAAGTGTTCTTCAAATGCTCTTGTAGCAGATCATTTTCATCCCATCTCTCCCCTCCAATTTCTCATGAAGTTTCTTGAAGCTTTAATCTGCCCTCTCCCGAGTTTCTTTCTTGAGGAATCTTCCTTCTTTCATGCTTCGCATTCTGGTTTTCATCCAGGACACAGCACAAAGAGTTTGTGCTGGTCACTCTTGCCGATGATCTGGCTTGACTGCATGATCTAGACAGTGCTTTACTGTTACTAAACTTATCGTCCGCCTTTGATAGCATAGACCATGCTGTCCTGCTCAACCACCTCGCTGAGGCAGGCCTACCTGGTGCCGTTCTTTCCTGACTTTCTTTGTTTCATTTGGTTTGCTCTCAATCTCTTTCTCTCCCTCCTTTTCACTCCACTCCTTCTGTTCTGACATGTGGACTCCAACAAGGGTCGTCGATTTCCTGGTCTTGTTTGACATCTATATTTGGCCTTCTTCCTATATGAATTGTTTACTCTACTTATGATATGGCATTTATAACGCGCCTGTAAAAAAGTGTTTCTAGGCACACCTAGTTTAAACGCTGCCCCACTATATTTTGCTCCCTGAAATCCTAGATTGTCTGCCCATGTTATGAACTTTCCCTTGACACCTGCACTCTCTTCTTCACAGCCAAGCACACTATATGCAGATCAGCTATGCCACAAGCACACAGAAATTTTAAATTCCTCTCTATAGACATCGAACAATAGAATTCTACACCTTATAACCAACTTACATTCACCCATCTTGGCCAATGTACCCTAGCACCATGGCCAAAAGAGGCACCCATCTGTGCACAAATGTCGCTAAGCCCTTGACACAGACCACCTAGAAACAGATATGCACAGAGTGCCTGGGGACTTCTAAAGGTCATGCACCAACACAGCAGCAAAGCTATCTTGCATTTTCTCTCTCTCCAAAATAACCAAACCAACCCTCCTTTTTTAAATTGGCAAGAGCGCCGGAAGGCCATGCAATTGGCAGCGGCGTACAGTATAAATCCCAGTAACAAAACAGTCAGCATGCTTAGGCATGGATGAAAAGACAGGTCTAAAAGGAGACAGAAAAAAAGGGAGGAGCTGGGCAAAGCGGGGAAAGAGAGGGTAGACAAGAGGTGGGGCAGAGAAGGATCCAAAGTGTGAGGTAAAGAGCAAACAGAGATGTACACAAATAGTGAGGAAAATAGAGAGGGATACTTAGAGATAGAGAGACAGAGTAGTAGTGCAAGAATGTGATACGAACACAGAGGGACAGACACAAGCAGAGGTGAACAAACAAAGAAAGAGAAACATGCAAGTTCACACGGGGAAATCATTAACGTGAGATTTGGAGAGAAAGAGAGAGATCAAAAAAAGCGTAAAGGTAACAGCAAGAATTGCAGAAACAAAAAGGATTTAAGTGAAGTCCAGAAAGAAAAGCACAAAGAAAGGGTAAAGAGGCAATGGAAATGATCTTTCTCTGAACATATCTTTACACTGTAGTGCACATTCTCGCATGGAAAGGAATATGTTGTATCGTATGGAAGTGTGTTATAAATAGGTCAAACAGACCCTACTTAACACAAAGCCTATCTCCACCAGTAGGGAAAATAATGTATATATAATAAGGAGATAAGAAAAGAATGTGACTATTTTGTGTAGACCTCAAAGAACCCTACCTAAACTTCCTGATGTTCCGGCAACACAGACTGAAAAAAAGGGACTGTGTGCTGATAGAATATAAAAATATTGTCAATTTATTACAAAAATTAGCCACAAACAATTTAAAACATAATTGGACCCACAGACAACAGACACAGTGGAAGAAAAATAACAAATACCTAATACCTAAACCTATCGTCTGAAAAACACTTCCTACGTAATTACAAAAAACACAACAAGACTCAAAACTAAAGCAATAAACATTCTACATGTGTTATAAAAAAGATTCCCGACATGTTTCTGTTCGTCAACAACTCAAACGGTTGAACATTCTTCAGGGGAAAGTTTCTCAGGTTAAAGAGGAACAGTAGTTGTAAGGAGGACTACAGTAAAAGTGCTAATACCTTGACTCAAAAATTATTAGCCAAAAGGTACCCTCCACGTGTGATCAAATTGGCCTCAAAAAGGGCCTACAACAACAATCGGGAAGCTTTGTTGGAAAAAACTTTGAAAGACAAAAGAGAGATTGGCACTGTGTTTGTTAACACATATTCAAATCTCTCGTACAAGATAAAATCAATTGTGAACAAAGCTTGGAAGAAAACGTATCATGATATGAAGGTATTACCACCAATGGTTGCTTTCAAAAAAAGTCAGAGCTTACGTAACATGTTGGTTCGCAATGATATATCTGAAACTCAGGGGAAACAAGTACGATTGACCACTCTGTGGGGTCTACCTGAAGTTAAAGGTCATTTTCCTTGTGGCAAGTGCAGTATGTGTGCACAAACAGAAGAAAAAAAGATCTTGCAGATTTTGCCAGATCTTGTATGGAATTTGAATGAATTGACGAATTGTAACACCCAAAATGTCGTCTATTTGATCAGGTGCCCTTGCGGTTTACAGTATGTGGGCAAAACAAACAGAATGTGCCGTATAAGAATGATTGAACATCGTAGTTGTATTAAAAACAAGATAATTACGGCTCCTCTGGTCAAGCACTTTTTGGAGAAAGGGCATTCTCATACTGATTTTAGGTGGTTCATCTTGAAAAAAATAAGTGGCATTAGCAAATAGGAGATTGATCGCAAGTTGCTCAATTTTGAACAAAAGATGATTTTCAAACTGCAGAGCCATACAGTGGGTTTGAATGAAGCAATTGATTGGCACTGTGTTAGTTTAATTTGAGGTATAGTGATTTTAAGTAACGATGTACCTTTTGAATTATTAGTTGTTTCATTGATTCTCCTGTGCTGCTGCATCTATATATCATAAATATATTTAGGTGGTATGAACTTGTTGTAATCCTGTGTAGAAATTGTTTTCAAAAATGTTTTCCAAAAAAATGTTTCTTTGAGTTGAAAGATACGTCTTAAATTACATGTTGCTGTGGTTAATTATCCAAAAAATGTTTCGTGTATGAATGAAAAATCTACAAAGAATTTGAGGTATTAGAACACCATTCTTTAAATATAAGGAGCATCAAGGTACATAACCACAGTGTGTGATGGATACTGTAGGCTGTTTTAAACTTGTACCATGGGTGTATTTGGTCTTTCCTTGTATATACAGACCTTCTGAGGCTGTGGTCCCCTTTAAAGTGAAGCTTACCTTCCGCACACCAGTGCCATCCCTAGTTTTTTGGTTCATAGTCCTTTTTCTATGAACGTTGATCCACCGTAGAGGGGGCAGTCTGTCTTCAATGTTAATTACCGGCCTTGTTTTGCGGGTAGTCTACACCTAGGTTGTTGGATTGAGCGGATTGAGGAGCGCCTGCTAACTGTTTGGGTGAGTGGGATGTCGTGACACTCTGTGTAAGCCTCGATAGTATTCAAAATCGAATTTAAAATCGAATTTAAAATAGAAAAGCTTGCGACGCTAAGGGTAGTCAGTTGCGTCTTTCGAGTCACACTGCCTTTAGATGCAGTAAGCGTTTGACATGCACTTTGGTGAAATGTAGAATGTTTGGGTTCCGCGGGTAAGGATTTCAGTATTGCGGATTAAAAAGCACTTTGCATGTAGTAAGTGTTTTGGATTAGTTTCACTTATCTATAAGACCATGTGGTACGGTGTTTGGAATTTCACTTTTAGGGCCACACTTGCAGAGGCACACCGTTAGTATACAAGTGTCCTTTTGTTGTTTCTAGGTAGTGTGGACATAAACACTTGAAGATCGGATTGATTACTTGTAATTCGACCGTCGGAGCAAACCTGTTTCTGACTGAAGGTAATAGAGGGGATCTTCCCCTTGTTGTTTAATGATGACTAGGTGGTTATACACCCATGTTGAATTACATCTGGTGTGGGTGTTTTCTGGTTTTTGTCTTGACTCTACAGTGTCCTGGATCAAGTTTTGAGGCGAATTACACGCGCCCACTGAAACAATAGATGCACCCAGTGATTGGTGTTTATCGTGCAGCTCTAATTACTGGCACACGTTGGAAGCAATTATACAGTAAAGGTAATTGCTGAGTTGATTTTAAGAACTAATATAAAGGCAGATGTTATTTGGTTTATCTTGCCTACATTACCTCATGCCTCAGTATTATTCCTGAAGTTTGGAGGCTTATATTTAGTATTCACAGACCCAACCCTTACTATCTCTTCCCCTTATTTTTGTATTTTAGATTACATCCATTTTGGAGATGTGAAAATTGACCCATTGTGCACAGTGTTGAAGCAGTCTACAATATATTTTACAGAAGTTTTCCCCTGAAGAATGTTCAACCGTTTGAGTTGTTGACGAACAGAAACATGTCGGGAATCTTTTTTATAACACATGTAGAATGTTTATTGCTTTAGTTTTGAGTCTTGTTGTGTTTTTTGTAATTACGTAGGAAGTGTTTTTCAGACGATAGGTTTAGGTATTAGGTATTCGTTATTTTTCTTCCACTGTGTCTGTTGTCTGTGGGTCCAATTATGTTTTAAATTGTTTGTGGCTAATTTTTGTAATAAATTGACAATATTTTTATATTCTATCAGCACACAGTCCCTTTTTTTCAGTCTGTGTTGCCGGAACATCAGGAAGTTTAGGTAGGGTTCTTTGAGGTCTACACAAAATAGTCACATTCTTTTCGTATCGTATGGAAGGCAAGCATATACAACTTGCAAACAATGCACCATGGGGCAAAGCTTTCACAATACTGGCCTAGATCGGTGAGTTCTTGTGTTTCTTTTGTATTTAAAGCAGTGGGCCAGTGTATAAAGGTCAAGGATGCTCACATTCTCTTATCTTTTAGTTGCGTAACCATCAAATGGGATCGTACTGTGTACACCTACCCAATGGACCTTGAAAAGTACCAACTGGCTACTGGTTGCAGGCAGTCTTTTTAATAAATAAATGTTTTTAAAATAAATGTTTATTTTTGGCCAGGGGTAGCCAGAGGGACAGCAGGGGTAGCAAGGGAGACAGCAGGGTGTACAGCTGTGACCCCTAGCGACCCCCAAATGACATTCCTTGGTGAGTGTTTGTCTGGATCAGACAGGTGGTGGTTGTTAGCACCAGAGGGCTCCATATCAGAGGCACATCCCACTTCAGTCGCACCCTTAGCTTTCACTTATGTAGCCCAACACTGCAACTTTCAGCAGACTATTGATGGAGACATTAAGGCCAGTCCTGCCTTTGATGTCCCTTGTGACATGGAGTTATAAGGTCATACAAGTGGCACTACAAAGGTATCCAGTAATGGTCCCGAAAAGGAGACAACAAATGTAATATTACTGAAAAAATACAGAAAACTAAATATATAAGCGTGGGTTAAAAGATGTGGTTTTAGTTCGGGTGGGGTTAGAAGCACAGGGACATTGGGCCTCATTACATGGTAGGCGGTAAGGGTTTACCGGTACCGGTATTTTACCGGTACCGGTAAATCCTTACAGCCTTACTACGAGGTCCCTTTGCAGGTTGGGGAATTTAACGCCTGCTTTTTGCAGGCGTTAAAAACCAACCCGCAAAGGGACCAGTGGAGCTAATTACGGTACCGCAATTTGCAGTGCCGTAATTAGCGCCTTCCCCATTTCCATTATGCCCTATGGGGCAAAAATGGGAATGGGGAAGGGCAATGGAGGAAGGAGGAATTACCTCCCCGCCAACCTTGGAATAGGGCGGTAATTCCCCTTTCCTCCAAGGTGGTACCGGTAAATTACTGGCATGAACCATGGCGCTAATAGCGCCATGGTTTACCGCCTACCGTGTAATGAGGCCCATTGTTTTTTTGGGGGGGGCCAATAAAAAAAAACGATATTGTTTTTTTCTCAATAACATTTCATTTGTTAACATTCTTTTCGGTAATGTCACATTGAACCCACTACGAGGTATGCTGGACCTTAGTTGGTGAGGGGGAGTGAGTTGAGATTGGGAGGCTTTGGCATTGGCAGGAGATGTTGCTGGTTAGGACTGATGGCAGTTCAAATCATCTGGAAAGCCAACGGTTGCAGGCTTCTGTTGCGTACATATATAGTAATTAGGCTATTGAGTTGAGGCAATAATATTGTACAGTCAAGGATAGGGAATTCTTTTATGTCTTCATTTAACCCTGTGACTCATTTTGCAACTTGGCTTTGCTTTTCTATTCACCTGTCTTTGCTTTTCTATCCCATCTTAGTAGAGCACCGTTTTGCTCTTGCATGACATTTTCATACCGGATCAAAAGCAGTGGATTCCTATAAGTAAAGGCGATGTTGTCTTGATTTACTCTTCACAATTACACTTTTCATTGTAAAAATGTGCATGCAGGGGTTCAACAGCATGTAAATGCTAATGTTGCCGGGTCCCCCCAAATGCAATTCTTTTAAAATTACCCCAAAGGTGTTATTTTGTCCTTCAACAAGTTTTAAAGAACGTGTCCAGTCATCAAATCAAGAACTCGATATATAACTCTGTACATAAAAAAAAAATGATTTCCCTTTCCATCCTCCATGATATACATAGAGAAGATATAGGGCCTCATTACGAGGTGGGCGGAATGGATTTAACGGTGCCGGTAATGGTGCTGGTAAACCCATTCCGCCCTATTATGAGGTTCCCTAGCGGGACCCGCTAAGAATGTCTGATCAGACCAGACGTCCTTTGCGGGTCCCGGTAGGGGACCAGAGAGCTAATAACGGGCCCGTTATTACCGGGCCCGTTATTAGTTCCTTCCCCATTCCCATTGAGCCCTATGTGGGCTGAAATGGGAATGGGGAAGGGTTCCTTCAATGAGGAATTACCGGGTCCTCCAAGGTTGGAATGGCTACACACCACACCATGGATACCTCCAAACTTGTAATGAGGCCCATAATATCCATTGGCGTAGTGACGGTCCCTGCAGCCCCCGTGGCAAAGGGGTCCCACCAACCAATGTCCTGGGGAACGGGCCTCTGACTTCAGAAAGAAATTACGTTCTTGTGTACCAGAACGGTTTGTTAACCGGAACAGAAATAATTTGAATTCAGAAAGAAAACGTTTCCCTCCTGTTGGCACTAGATGGACTCAGTCTGGTGTCTGTGTATAACAGGAACCAGGAAGCTCTCTTTGCTTCGTGGTTCCAGCTTCCTGGTTTCTTTCTGCGTGGAGCGAGGGAGTTGGAGGCCTGTCTGGAAAGAAGTCCCTTGGGGCAACGCATTTGGGAAAAAAGGGCATGTTTTTATTTTTTATAAATGTGTGTGTGCATGCAAGGGTGTTTCATGTTCATGATGTTTCTAATGAATGCGTGAGTGTCTGAGGGTGTGTATTTGTATTATGTAATATATGTGTGAATGAGTGAGTGCACGATGTATGGTTGGCTGGGTGTGTTTGTGTGTATGAGCAAGTATGGGGAATTAGTGCGTGTGTAAATGAGTGAGTGATTGCAGTGTGAATGTGTGTCTGCTTGTGTTCAATGCTGGGCTGAGAAGCTGATATTTGTGGGTGCGGGATGTTGGTAGTAGGTGGGATGGAGAGGGGACACGTGGCGGGTGCACTAACATATAATTAGTAATGGAATCCATGATAAAGCAATCATGATATGTGTTATTACATGGCTAGAGTGCCATTTTGTTGCAGCCATTCTCAATATTTCTTACTGTGGCATGACATTGTTTTCTGAGCATCTCTGGTAAAGCATGCATGATGAGCGTTCCTACAAGGCTGAACTGTCATTTTGCTGCAACCAGTCTATCCAGTTCTTACTGAGGCATGACAGTTTTTACTGGGCATATATAATAAAGTAAGCATGATATGGTTCATTACTTGACTGGATGCAGGCAGTCTAGCCTTTTCCTACTATGGCATGTATAGTCCTCTGGGCATCTAGGATAAAGTAAGCATAATAACTGTTACTTTGTGGCTATACTGACATTTTAGTACAGCCAGTCTGATATTTCTTACTGTAACATGGCATTTTTTAAAGGGGATCATCAGGGGTAAAGCAAACATGAAAAGTGTTATCATATGTCTATACTGAATTACATTTTGCAGCCAGTTTGGACATGTCTTCTTATTGTGGCCTGGCACTTGTAATGGCAAAGCCAACAGGAGTATGTCCTTACATGCAGATACTGCCTTATATTAGCAGAACCAGCATGAACATGTTTTTTTATAGTATCCTTATCAGCATAATGTGCAAAGCAAACATGAGTATGTTCTCCGATAGGAGTACTGGCATATATTAGTGCAACCAAAATGGAAATGTATGGGCACTGTCAGAATGAACATGTTTTTATACTGGGAATAAATTGTGGGCACAGGCATCACAAAAATGCACTGGGAAATGCTCCTGTGCACTCAGGGTGACTTGCATTTTTGGTATGTTTGGATTGCAGTTACCGTACAAAACCAATTGCAGACTGCCTGGCTTTTACCCATTTTTTGCTGAAAGTGCACAGTATAGTGCACCATTTTAACCCATTATTCAAACATTTTTTTCAGTGGGAAACACCCCTGAATACCTTTTG
This sequence comes from Ambystoma mexicanum, assembly GCF_040938575.1. Classification (NCBI taxonomy): domain Eukaryota; kingdom Metazoa; phylum Chordata; class Amphibia; order Caudata; family Ambystomatidae; genus Ambystoma; species Ambystoma mexicanum. Next base: position 530,934,262 of record NC_090939.1, read on the forward strand.
ATTGTTTCGGGCTGACTTGCTATGCTCGGTCAGTCTGGCATATTTGTGGGAAGTGTTTGTGCCCCTCCAATTGAAAAATGTCCCAGCTGCCACTAAGTGAGTGACTGATGGGTGAATGGGTATGAATGTGTGTGAGCAAGGTTGGGGCTCAGGCAATAGGCACTAGAACATTGGCGTTTTCTGACATGTTTTTCTGGCATTTCTGTCCAAGGCCCATTTGATGAATGTTAAATACATAGAGGATAGTTTACATTTTCTGTGGATTGGCATTTTTTACTCACATAATGGGCAAGACCAACAACAACACTGAACACTCTGGCATACAGACCTGGTTCTCAGCTATGAACCCAGAGGGATTCAAACCCCAGCTGGCCACCTGTGTCAAGTCCCTTCGGTTTGACATCGACAGACACCGCCCCTTCGAACAGCACATAGCAAGGCAGACAGAAACAGTGTTGCACCAACTTTATCTCCTGTGAAAAATAAAGCCCTTCACCCCAGAAAACAACTTCAGATCCACTGTCTAAGACTTCATCCTCTACAAACCTGGATGGTGGCAATGCCCTTTTGGAAGGCCTTCTATCGACTACACTGGCACCCCTGAGATGTGTCCTGCATGCAGCAGCACAACTCATCAAAATAATTGCTAATTCGACCACAACACTCCAACCCTCCTTGAACTGCAATCACACTCACTGCAAGTATGTATTATCTTCAAATCCTGTTGCATTTCTATAACTTATAGTTGTCACCCTTGTCAAACCGTAATCATATAGTGCCTCCTTATTATGAATATTGGCCTAAGCCATTCGCGTTACTCAGAAAACCGATTTTAAGACTCATACGCCATTTTGATTTCAACTCATGTTCCATGTTCTAAAATGGTGGACTATATTTTCGATTTGCAGTCGAGCCGAACGACCTTTGAGTTTTGTTAATGTTTAGGTTGACCGAGAGCCGACTGTTTAACCTATGTAAAGAAACCTTGCGCTTCATACAAACTGCCATTCAAGTTTTATCCGCGCTCACAAGCCTCATCCTCGTATAAACACTGAAACAATGAAGAGTAAACTTCGATCGTATGCTTTAGCTGAACTGCAGTGTAGTGACCCTTGGAATAAGGCTTACCATGGATTCGAGAACCAACAGTACCATTGAATGTTCATGGACATGTAAACTTCTTTAATCCTTTGTATAACATTGTAACATCTGTTATGTGAACTAGGCATGAACTCTAGCCCCACAAATTATTAATCTGGAGAGAGGATGGACACTATTGCTAAAATAGTCTAAATATGTCTGTGTTTAGATGTCCAGCACTCTCCCTCCTCACTGGGTCTGCTGGTACACACTGCAAGGTGTTGGGATCCAGATAGCTATCTGTACAGTAATAAAAGATACTTGTATCTTTCCAGCCCGTGATTTGTGTATTTCATTTGTGGTACTAAGCCTCGATATTTCTTTGGTCTTTCAGATGGAGCCCGAATAGGGACCCTCAAGATTGATGCCACCTCGTTGAAGATAAGACGTGGCCATCGGACTGGGATCGGACAGTGAGAATAAGGGGGCCCCTTTGTATGAGACGCGACACCTCAACAGTACTGCACAATCCGATCCCTGGACGATGAGCATGCGGTCTGAGAAGGCATCTTGATGAGGGTCCATATATCGAGTTTTGCCGAAAACACCAACCACAAGGGTCCTTTGTCCTTTGTAATCCGATCGGACCTCCTCAGTCCTTTGTAATCAGGTGAGTCGTGGCCCGATTCCTAAGTATCCTGATATTTGGTTGCAGTTTTGCCCTCATGAGCACAAACAACGCCAGGTAACACCAGTGATCTGACATGCCCGGGAAAGGGTCTGCTTGTTTCAGGGGTTTATTCCGCAGAGACAGACAATCTTTGGAATTTGGCTGACCGGCGCCACAGGAGGGGTCGCTGGCATGTACTATGTACTGTAAGTACGGCATTGGTAGTATAGTATTCAACGATATTTGGCACAAACTAGAAATGCTTCCGAATTTCGGTGGTATGTCAATGATAGTTTTGAGATTGCTCTTATAGAGTATTTAGAGTCAATATTGTTTAAGAAAAAATCTAGACCTGCAACATTTGATGTTATTCAGAATTGGAAAAAAGAAGCTTTGAAGCAACTTAAGAGTAAAGAGAAGCATGCATGTCATCATATGTCTAATTCAGAAAAGGCATTATTGTATGATCAAAAGAAACAGTCAGAGTCTGTCAGAAACATGGATAGGGCTTTTCAACTTGGTGTACAGAAAATATATCCGTCTAAAGATTTTCATGTCTCAGATGAACTAATTGATAAGCTTTTAAATGAACATAGGCCTGGTGGCACTGCACCACCTCCTTATGTACCTCTTCCTGCTGTCTTACATCTTCCTGATGTTGCCCCTCCTCCCGTAGTAATCCCTGTTCTTCCCGTTGTTCCTCTGCCACCAGCTGTTGCTCCTCTTCCTATTGTTGCTTCTCCTTCTGTATCTCCACCTTTACCAACTATTACTGTTCCTGTGATTCCGTCTTTGTTGCCAGCGGTAGTGTCTCCACTACCTGTTGTACAGGATTTGCCTTCTCTCTTTTTCCCAAGTGGTTCTGCTCTGCTTGTAGCGAATGAAGGGGCGAGTGCTGAATCAAAAGTAGAGACTCGTAGTACAGTTTCTAAAGATAAGAAGAGAGAATTGTATGCATGGGCTAAGAAATGTATGGAGAAAGGTGAAAAATGAGCTGTTTTAGCTACACTTCTTGATCTAGAAACTATTCCCGAAAATAATGTTTTTATTGAGGGTATGGGAACTTGGCCGTGATGTGGAATAATTTGACAGACATGGATGTCCCACAAGGGTTAAGGGATTTGAATGTCTTAACCTATTCAAGGGATACTGTGGAGAAAGTAAATGAGCATGTCGAGAGGGTTTTTGAGTTTAGGAGGGTGTTAGAACGGTTACAGAATGATGAAGTAGATGGTGATAGATTGGACGCTTTGTATGTGCAGAAACGGTTCCTTCCTCTTTGTAAATCAACGAATTTGCACAAGGGATGCGCTTAGATGGATTTCGGATGTGTCGATATCTCCCATAGAAGTATATGATTGTCACAGCTTCAGCTTCCAGGCTCAGGAGTGGCACGAACCAACCTACCCCTCCAGGGTCTTGGCGCCTGCAAGTTAAACTTACACAAGCTTCTGCGACCCGGGCGGGGAAAGAGGGTTAGGATCTCGATGGTTGGATAGGTTCAGTAGTTAGGGTAACTGGAAAGAGGACTGGGAGAGGGGAGGTGGTCAGGGAAGGGGACATTGGATAACACAAAGCAATAACTGGTATTCATAGACATAGATATTCACAACATGCACATTTCCCCCCCAGGCCCCACTACAAGGCTTATAACCAGAAAGGGACTTATCTCAAGGGGTGAGTGCTGGCCTTCTGCCTGCGCACTCTCAGGTCCGGAGTCCGGAGCAGAGTTATGCTGAAAAGAGAGTGGTAACTACCATCTGCGTGTTACATCACACACCGAATGTTGACATTCACTCACTCTTGCACTAGAAGTTCATGCACCCTTCAGTGTTCAATAGTTTAGTACATGCAGTTGTTAATATGCCCCTTTACGAGCGGATTGCAGCCGCGCGTGGCTCCGCGTCTTTCATTGCTCAAAAGTTATGCAGGGTTTTTCCCTTTACGAGCGGATAACTGCCGCGCGTGGCTCCGCATCCGCTATTGCCCAAATCGTGTTGCCCCAAAGGTTTCTGCGCTGCAACAACTCGTGGCGTAATCTAGATGGTTGTTAGTGGGTTAAACATGCCCGACTATGCGCTGCGTGTTTTCTATAGTTGCGCGTAGTTCAATTGCAGGCACTTATGGCGTTAATATTCATGACTTAGCTTGCTGGAGCAGGGGGGAACATGAGGAGGTTGGGCGGAGCCCCCCTGCGCGTGCCCCTGACCGCCGTTGCTGGTGGTATCCTCTGACTCTCTATGGTTCTGCACTGCGCTGCGTGCCTTCCCCCAGATCGGCTTACGCTGCTGATTGTCTGCGGTTCTTATCTGTATGGCTTGAGGGGCCTGGGTGGAGGTTGCATGGGTCGTGGCCCCTCGTGAGCTTCCCCTTGCTCGAAGCTCCGGAGAACACGTCTTCTCTGGTTGCTGTCCTGAGCACAAGCCCCGTGCTCTTGTTGAACGCGTGCGCATGCGCGCGCGTGCCCCGCCCGACGTGGGCTTCAACATGTAGTTCTTGGCCCGGGGGTGCTTTGGAGATGTGGTCCTTGAGCTGTTTCTCCTGCAGAAAGGACACAACAGCCTTTTGTAGGAAGGTATTTTGTTTTTTGTGACTTGCATCTTCTTGATGCTGATCGTCATTAGTTCCTGAGCCCTTCCCAACACTGGAATACTATGCTTATTATTGTGGCTCATGACAGTACTCCCCCCCGCACACGAGGATCTGGGCTTAGGTTTAGTTGGATGGTTACGATGGAATGCCTTCACCAGTCGCGGTGCATGAACATCCCTAGCAGATTCCCAAGATCGATCCTCCGGACCGTACCCTACCCAGTCAATGAGGTAATATAGCCCATTTTTCCGGTGTTGCGAGTTCAAGACAGCCCGCACTTCATACTCAGGGTGTCCTTGCACCATAATGGGTGGTAGTTTTATAGTACGGATAGTAGGTACGGCGGGCTTAAGCAATGATACATGAAAGGTTGGGTGGATCTTCATTTGGCTGGGTAAACTGAGTCTTACTGCCACCGGATTGATCACAGCGGTTATGGTAAATGGTCCAATGAATCAGGGCTGTAATTTACGGGGCCCTGTCATTCGGATGTGGTGCGTGGAGAGCCAAACTCGATCTCCTGGTTTATACTGGGGGCTATCACATTTTTTTTTGTCTGCATAGGCCTTATAAGTTTGCTTGGCTTTATTTAGGTTTTGTTGTATGTTTGTCCAAACCTGGCGCGCATGTGAATGCAACCCTAACAGCGTGGGTAAATTTTCCTGGGGTACATTAGCAACGGTGGGCAAGACCCTGGGATGGTAGCCGTAGGCTCCATAGTATGGCGTGTAACCTGTGGAGCAGTGTACTGAATTGTTGTAGGCGATTTCAGCCAACCAGACATATTCCACCCACGATGATTCAGAGGTGGTGGTGTAACAGCAGAGGTACTGTTCAAGTCCCAGATTTAGTTTCTCTGTCTGTCCATCTGTTTCTGGATGGTACCCTGAAGACAAACTCACCTCCATGCCAATTAGTTGGCAAAAGGCTCGCCAAAAGCGTGAGGTGAATTGTGGCCCGCGATCTGTAATGACTCGCATAGGTAAACCGTGGAGTCGTACTATGTTTTGTAGAAATAATTCTGCCAATTCTCCGGCAGTGGGGACACCCCGACAAGGGATAAAATGACCCATTCTGGTTAATGAATCAACCACGACTAGAATCGAAGTGTATTTTCGAATGGGTGGTAGATCTACAATCAGATCCATGGTAATCGTATGCCAAGGAGTCGGTGGAGAAGGCAGTGGTTGTAAAAAGCCGGCAGGTTTCTGATGACTGGCCTTTTGTCTACTGCAAGTGCTACACTTGGTTACATAGAGTCGTACGTCCCGGTGTAAGGTAGGCCACCAGTAATGACGTGTCACATTTTGTTGTGTTTTAGCTATACCTGGATGTCCTGCAGTGGGAGCGTCATGACACCAACTTATAACCTCTTCCCCGAGGGTTGTTGTTGGTAAGTACAAGGCAGAGGCATAATACGGGAGACCCTTCACTAAGGTGTGTTGAGAACCTCGACAACACCACTCATTCAATTCCTCAGTAGACATGGCGTGGAGTTCATCCTCCAAGATATTGGGCCGACCTACTAACCCGACAATTCGAGCTGCGGGGATTATTGGACGTATTTCTTTGTTGTTTCTTATCTCATTTTCAGGGTATCGTGACAACAGGTCAGCTTTACCATTATCTGATCCTGGACGATAGGTTATGAGGAAGTCAAAATCCGCAAAATAAAGCGCCCAACGCAACTGTCAGGGACTGAGGGTTTTTGCAGTTTTAATGAACTGTAGATTTCTATGATCTGTGATCACTGTTATGGTATGGTGAGCGCCCAGAAGATAATGGCGCCACTCCTCGAAAGCTGCCTTCACGGCCAATAATTCTCGGTCTGCTATGGTGTAATTTATTTCAGCCGGAAGCAGTTTCCGAGAGTAGTATGCAACTGGGTGTAATAACCCTGTTGATCCATCCCGTTGAGTTAAGACGGCTCCCAAGGCGTAACTGGAGGCATCAGTCTAAACCACGAAAGGCGACGCCAGATCCGTGTGCCTTAGAACTGGGGCCGAAGTGAAGGCGTGCTTTAGTTTTTGAAATCCTCGTTCTGCAGCCTCATCCCACTGGAATGTCTTCCCCTTTCTTAGCAAAGTTGTAATGGGGGTGACCAACTCCGAGAAGTTTTTTATAAACCTGCGATAGAAATTTGCAAATCCCAGGAATGTCTGTACTTCCTTTACAGTGGTAGGAGCCGGCCAATCTAGGACAGCTTGTACTTTTCGCTAGTCCATTTGAACACCAGAGGGGGTCAAAAAATATCCCAGGAATTCTACTGTAGTACAATGGAATTCGCATTTCTCTATTTTTGCGAACAAACAATGTTCTCGAAGCCGTTGGAGTACTGCCTTAACATGTTTTACGTGTTCTTGCATGTTATTAGAATATATCAAGATGTCGTCTATATAGACCACTGCGAACACGTCCAAATATCCTCGCAAAACCTCATCTATGAAGTGCTGGAAAGCTGTGGGAGCGTTGCACAAACCAAACGGCATCACTTGGTACTCATAGAGCCCGAATTTTGTTCTAAAGGCCGTTTTCCATTCATCACTGGTTCTTACCCGCACCAGGTGATATGCTCCTCGGAGATCCAGCTTAGTAAAAACCTTAGCCTTGCGGACTTGGTCTAATAGAACCGGTATCAGAGGTAAAGGGTATCGGTTCTTGATGGTTATGCAATTTACCCCACGATAATCTATACACGTTCTCAAGTCTCCGGTCTTCTTAGGTATGAAGAAGAGTGGAGACGAGACCGGTGAATTAGATGGCCTGATAAATCCATTCTTTAAATTAGTGTCTATATAGTTCATTAAATGGATGGTTTCTGCTTCTGTGAGGGCGTAAACCCTACTACAAGGCAAAACCGCCCCTGGCTCAAAATCAATTCAGCAGTCAAATGGCCTATGAGGTGGCAGAGTTTCAGCTGCTTGCTTGCTAAATACATCCCTGTACTCGAGGTATTCTGAAGGCAAAGAACTCAGATCAGGTTCCTCGACGAATGTGGCACAAACACTTATTTCAGAGCTTTGAACAGGCTCGTCGACCTTCTCTGAGACAATACAATGCTCCAAGCAATATGGAGAGGTTAGAGAGACTTCCCCCTTAGACCATCGCACCAGCGGATCGTGTTTAATCAACCAGTATAAACCTAGAATGATCCCAAACTGAGGGGCTGCAATCAGATCAAACTGAATGTTTTCTATATGACATTGTTGGCAGCATAACGACAGCGTTTGAGTACACTGTGTAATAAGTCCAGAACTTAATGCAGTGCCGTCAACTGCTCGTACCGCCTCTGGGGACGTCTTTTGACTTAAGGGTACTCCTAGTTTACGCGCATATGCTATGTCAATAAAGTTGCCCGTGGCCCCTGAGTCCAACAGCAAAGCCACGGAGACTCTCTGATCGAGAAAACCTAGGGTACCTGTCAAGGTTATATGTGGAGCAAAATTAGCAAACTTAACTGCTGGGGCATCTTCTGCTACTTGGCTCGACCGTATCACCCCTACTACTGTTGAGCCGATACGTTTCCCTGTGCCTTGGGTTTGGTGGAACACTCCTTTACAAAATGTCCTGCTGAGCCACAATACATACAGAGCCCCTCCTTACGTTGGCGCTCTTTTTCCTCTTTCGTAAGAGGACCTCTGGTCGAGCCTATTTGCATGGGTTCGTCTCCAGACGTTTTTTCAGACGGGCCCGTAGGGAGTGGCCCACGGAACTGACCTAACCGTGCTATCGGTCTTGAGTCCCCGCGTTTCCTGTCTCCCCGGCGCTCTGCCTGCCGGTGATCTAATCGCAAAGCTAAATCGATCATTGCTGGGCAATCGAGTGGCTTGGGATCAACTTGAGCTATGAGATCCTTAAGCTTTTCTCTCCGTCCCTGATAAAAAAGGGACATTTGTTTTTCTCAAGGCCATTCTGCCTCTGCAACCAGGCGGTTAAACTGGGTGACGTATGTCGCCAATTCTTTATTCCCTTGACGCAAGGTTAGCAACTCCCAATCTTTGCACATTGTAGCCGCCCTACGATCAAATATCTTTCTGAAATCATTCTGAAAGTCTTCCCAGTCATACAAAACTGCATCATCCCTTTGTATTAATGGATTTGCCCAAAGCCGCTGCGTCCCCTTCAAATACGAAATAACAAAAGCTGTTCTAGCTTGGGTTGATCTAAACGCTGCAGGTTTGGTCAAGAAATGAAGTTTACATTGTGTGAGGAAGGTCTGATATTTCTGAGGATCCCCCCCATACCTTTCCGGGGGAGCCAATGGAACCATGTGTTCGGGAGTTACATGTACCTGGACCGGAGTAGGCGTTGCTGCACCACCAGGAAGGGGGGATGTTTGGGAAGATAGACTGCACACCTGGGTGGCCAACACCGCGTAATCTTGTCTAGTGGCAGCAAGCTCAGCCTGCAGATTCTGCAGGACCTTGGTGAGTTCCTCCATGACTGGTTGGGTCGTACCACTGGGGAGCCGGTGACTCTTGGGCTTGTGCTTCTGTCACGGCTTCAGCATCCAGGCTCAGGAGTGGCATGAACCAACCTACCCCTCCAGGGTCTTGGCGACTGCAAGTTAGACTTACACAAGCTTCTGCGACCCGGGCGGGGAAAGAGGGTTAGGATCTCGATGGTTGGATAGGTTCAGTAGTTAGGGTAACCCAAAAGAGGACTGGGAGAGGGGAGGTGGTCAGGGAAGGGGACATTGGATAACACAAAGCAATAACTGGTATTCATAGACATAGATATTCACAACATGCACATTTCCCCCCCAGACCCCACTACAAGGCTTATAACCAGAAAGGGACTTATCTCAAGGGGTGAGTGCTGGCCTCCTGCCTGCGCACTCTCAGGTCCGGAGTCCGGAGCAGAGTTATGCTGAAAAGAGAGTGGGAATTACCATCTGCGTGTTACATCAAACACCGAATGTTGACATTCACTCACTCTTGTACTAGAAGTTCATGCACCCTTCAGTGCTCAATAGTTTAGTACATGCAGTTGTTAATATGCCCCTTTACGAGCGGATTGCAGCCGCGCGTGGCTCCGCATCTTTCATTGCTCAAAAGTTATGCGGGGGTTTTCCCTTTACGAGCGGATAACTGCCGCGCGTGGCTCCGCGTCCGCTATTGCCCAAATCGTGTTGTCCCAAAGGTTTCTGCGCTGCAACAACCCGTGGCGTAATCTAGATGGTTGTTAGTGGGTTAAACATGCCCGACTATGCGCTGTGTGTTTTCTATAGTTGCGCGTAGTTCAATTGCAGGCACTTATGGCATTAATATTCATGACTTAGCTTGCTGGAGCAGGGGGGGAACATGAGGAGGTTGGGCGGAGCCCCCCTGCGCGTGCCCCTGACCGCCGTTGCTGGTGGTATCCTCTGACTCTCTATGGTTCTGCACTGCGCTGCGCGCCTTCCCCCAGATCGGCTTACGCTGCTGATTGTCTGCGGTTCTTATCTGTATGGCTTGAGGGGCATGGGTGGAGGTTGCATGGGGCGTGGCCCCTCGTGAGCTTCCCCTTGCTCGGAGCTCCGGAAAAACACGTCTTCTCTGGTTGCTGTCCTGAGCACAAGCCCCATGCTCTTGTTGAACGCGTGCGCATGCGCGCGCGTGCCCCACCCGACGTGGGCTTCAACATGCAGTTCTTGGCCCGGGGGTGCTTTGGAGATGTGGTCCTTGAGCTGTTTCTCCTGCAGAAAGGACACAACAGCCTTTTGTACAAAGGTATTTTGTTTTTTGTGGCTTGCATCTTCTTGATGCTGATTGTCATTAGTTCCTGAGCCCTTCCCAACACTGGAATACTATGTTTATTATTGTGGCCCATGACAATGATACGTTCAGTCAGTATACTCCAGAAATGCATAAGAAAGTTTTACAGTAGAATACCTGCAGGATGAGTGTATGAAGAAAAACATTTGTTGTCCTGCAGAATTGATGATTATTTATAAGAGAGCCTTTGCGCCCGATACTGCTTCCACCACTTTAGCGCAAGATTTGGCTTTATTGCTTAACAAACTTTCGGAGTTGCCTACTTCTTAGTTGCCTATGAGAGAGGTTCCTCTGACATTTGTTCCTAAAGTAGAGATTCCAACTAATGCCTCTGTCACGCTCACCTGATTCCCACGGAGGCGCAGGTCTGGCTTCGAGTGCTGATGCTTCTTCAATGGTGAAGCGCAGGACTCTGAAGATGGACAGGAAGGGTCCCTTTACTCTGGCTTTTCTGGCTTGCAGGAATATTCCCCTGTGCGTGAAAAGGGAGTATTACCTACTGACGGAATAATGCTCAAGCCTCCCACTCCCTTCCAACCCTCCACGATACCCTTCCACGATTCCCCGTGAAGTCTCACCTTAGGGTCTGGAAGGATGAGTTCTCCATCCTGCTTCTGATGCAGGGGCGCGTTGAAACCCAGTTACTTCACTGGATTGAGGTTTGATGGGAGTTCAAAATAAGCTTGACTATTCAGTTGAGGCGCTGTAAGAGTTCTGTTGCAAGTTCAAAAGTTCAAGCTTAATAATGTTCATTGTCTTATTGCAGCAAGCGCTAATGCTTATGTCTTTTTCCCCTTAGGGGCCGGGGTTCGGAATGCCGGAGATATGGCGCCGACCCGAAGTGAAACGTGCAGTTCCAGTAAATGACAGGTAAGTTCTGGATGAGCGTTCAGGTAATGTCTTTGCATTCGCTCATTCAATATCTTTGTCTTTTTTCCACATAGGGGCCGGGGTCCGGAATGCCAGGAAGCGGCAGGACCCGAAATGAAATGGGAATGACCCAACAGGTAAGTCTTAGAAGGAAACTGAGCTTTTCCTATTCCCTTCCTTCTCTCACTTTGTTTTCTTGTCTTTTTCTCTCTAGGCTCTGGGAAGTGGGTGCGGATCCGGATGATCGCTGATGAAGATGGAGGCGCCCAGGAAAGGTGAGTGAAATGCAGCGCTGCAGTGATCGAAGCGAAATGCTTTTAAAATGATGTCTTCCCTTTCAGGATCGTCGGTGTGATGTCTCCGTGATGCAGCTTTAGTAGGTAAGATCTTCTTTCTCCCCAATTCTCTCTTATCTCCCTTTGCAGGCGACCCAGGATGCTGACAGGCGTGGCTGGAGTCCAGATGCAGGAGCTGACACGGTGAGCGTCCAGCTGTGAAGAGCAGAACAACGCAAAGCGTGAGTTGCTGATCGGGCGTGGTTTAAATAGCTTTGGAAGAAGTTCCAGGTATGTATCCTTCCACCGATCAGGTATGTATCCTTCCCCGACCACACCCAGGTGGAAAGTAGTCCCACAGGTAAAGTAGTTCCATTCAGGCCTCAAGAGGGCCTGGATGTAGCAGCATGGTCTGCTTCAGGTAAGTGCACATTAAAACACTTGAACACATGTCTAGCTTTATGAGCCTGGCGCCTAAGGCACCAGGACAGGGGTCCAACATGAGCCTGGCGCTTAAGGCGCCAGGACTGTGTCCAAAGGGCCCCAGCTTGGGCCCACTGGCACTTCCCTGGGGGGAATGATGCCTGCCTCTCGGGTTGCTGGGTTGGACCTGGCTCCTTGGAGGTAGGCATCATGACACCACAGCAGTTATAGCAGCCAATAATAATGAAGCTCACTATGTATCACAATTTGTTCATGTCCCGTTCTCCAGACAGGAAGTGAACACTATTAGGCAGTTGATTCCAGACATTAGGAAAAATCCAACAGGGTTTTTATAAAGAAATAGAATCTGTCTTGCATTCGTCAGTTTTCACCTTAGGTGATATTGAGTTGTTGTTCCCTGTGATCCTACCTGCTGATTTATGGAAACAGATTAGGACTGTAGACGATCAAGCAGGACTGGGTGACATGTGGGTTAACTTAGTGTGGTTAGACTGATAAAAGAAAGCTGGTGAGAGACCACCCAGGTGATACTGACTTTGCCAGAGAGAATGGTAACACAATTAAAGACTCTGGTTCCCGAGAGAGGATTGTCTGGGACAAACTCACTGCTTGTACCCAAGGGAAACTGAATTCTTTAATCGGTTCGAACAAGTATTTTCAGATTTTAGCAGGCAGGATTTAAGCACTGAGTCAGGAAAAAGGTGGTTTGTGGACAAATTTGTGCGTGGATTGTTGGCTGATATCCAATCACAAATCATGAATTCCGAAAGTGCTTTGCAAGCTGAATCACAGTCCAAAGCATTGCATATGGCTCAGTATTACGAGAATAGAGTCAATAATGAAAAAGAGTGGATTGAAAAGAGAAAGGGAGACCTGAAAACCAAAGTATTGTTACAACAGATAGTTAGAGGAACTAGATATGGGACTACGCAGTTTAGAGGCCAGTTTGCTCCACAAGGTAATACACAGTTGGATCCTGTACACATGAACCAATGTGCTTATTGCAGACAAGAGGGTCATTGGTGGGCCCAATGTCCGATCCTTCAGCAGAGATCGAATAACACATATGGTGTCATGGGTAGACGATCCAGATGCCGCCCTGGGGTAGGGGGTCCTGGTAGAAGCCAGTTTGCTAAAAATCCACAGTCATTCTCGCAAGATAGTCAGCAACCTTGTATAGATAGGAGAAATATTTTTGATAATCCTTCAAATGCCTATCTTTCTGAGGATCTTGTCTTCGATCATATATTGTTCCGTTAGGACAGCCCAAAGCAGAATCTGGAACCGGTGCCTATTCCCGTCGATCAGAAAGGGCCCTACGTTGAGATGAAGGTGGGAAATAGGAAGCATCTATTCTTGACAGATACAGGAGCACAGAAGTGTTCCATTGATCATTCCCGGGTTCCAGATATTCCACTTTCAAGGCAAGATAACATTTCTGTAGGGTTTTCTAGCACACCAATGGTTAGTCCGGTTTCTCAGCCGGTATCGATTTCACTGGGGCCATTCATGGATCATTGTCCATTTATTCTAACGATGAATTGTGGTGAGAATGTGTTGGGGTTGAATCTGTTGAAGGAGTTAAATGCGGTAATTCATTGTTCTTCGGATGGAGTACGTTTGACGATTTCACCCCAGCAATCTTCTGCCTTACAGTTTTTGACTAGACCTTTACCGCCTGAATTTAGTGATGTTCCAGAGTGTTTATGGGCGGTTAACGACAACGATGTCGGCATTTTGCAAATTGAACCTGTTAAGATTGTTTCGAAGCCAGGAGCTAAGTTGTCACGTATTCCACAATATAAGATTTCAGTTGATGGTGAGCAGGCTCTAAAGAGCATAGTTTCTGATTTTGTCCATCGTGGAGTAATCGAGGAAATTGCAGGAAGTTTGTGCAATAGCCCGATTTTACTGGTGTATAAGAAAGGGGATAATGTGATTCCTTTCTGTTTTAATATTGATTTGCATGCTATCAATAATATTGTTGCTCCACAATTTCCAATTGTGCCTGATGTAACCACAATATTAATGATGATTCCAGCTTCTGCTACTCATTTCAGTGGATAGTAGATATTTGTTTGCGTTCACCCTAGGGGGACGCTTGTTTACATTTACTTGTGTGCCACAAGGGTACACAGAGAGTCCGAGCATTCATAGTAGAGCTTTGAAAGCAGCAGCTCGATACACTTGAGTTGCCTCCTACTTGTACATTGCTGCAATACATTGACAATCTTCTCTTAGCTGCAGACTCAGAAGTTGCTTGCAAAGAGGGCACTGTGTTGTTGCTTATTCATCTAGCAGAGCATGGGCATAAAGCTTCATTGAAACATGTTTAGTACTGTCGACAGGAGGTCGCCTATCTAGGCTATCTCCTGTCAAAGGAGGGAAGAAGATTGACACCTGAATGGATAAAAAGCATCTCTAGCATTTCTGTCCCAAATACGCAGAAAGAGGTCAGAGCCTTGATAGGAATGGCTTCTTACTGTAGACAGTGGATCCCAAATCTTTCACTAGTGATAAAACCAATGTTGGCATTGACAAAGAAGGGCATTTATTTGCCATTACCATGGAACTTGGAACACCAGAATGCTTTTGATCTACTCAAGGCTGCACTGTGTTTAGTACCAGTTTTGGGCACACCAAATTATGACAAGGCCTTGTGTTGTATGTGCATGAATGTGATGGACGTGCTTTGGCTATGTTAACACAGGAACATTGGAGGAAGAATAGACTGTGCGGTTATTTTTCCTCCACACTTGATCCTGTTGCATGCACTTTGCCGAGATGTTTGAGAGTTGTCGCTGCTGCTGCTGCGTCCATAAAACAAAGTGAGGGTATGGTTTTAGATCACTCTTTAACCATGATGGTACCCCACTCCGTAGACATTCTATTAAAAAGAACGCAAACGCAACACCTTACTTCTGCATGATTAACAAGATACGAACTGATCCTATTTGTACCGCATATTCAAATTAAGAGGTGTTGCGTATTGAATCCGGCTGAATTATTGCCCCTTCCGCGAAACATTGCTTGTCGTGACAAAATGTCACATGGCTGCCTCTATAAAACAGAGCAAGAAACCAAAGGCAGAATTGACTTAAATGACACACCATTGAAAGATCCTCAAGGGGAGCTGTTTTGCGATGGGTCCTGCTTCAAACTTCCGGATGGTACATCCGCTGCTGCTTATGCCGTCACTACATTAAGTACGATTGTGGAAACCAAGACCACAGAGATTATCACATTGACTCGAGCTTGTGAAGTTTCCGAAGGGCTTAGAGTAAATATATGTACAGATAGCCAGTATGCCTTTGGGGTGGTTCACAACTTCGGTAGACTATGGGCAGAACAAGGTTTCTTGACCTCACACGGAACTAAAATCCATCATGGTACCTTGATAGTTCAGCTACTCTCAGCACTTGCGCTTCCTACTCAACTAGCATTCATGAAATGTGCCGCACATCAGAAAGTAACAGACAATGTAGGGAGAGTAAATGCTTTTGCTGACAGGATATTTAAACAGACTGCCACCGATTTATGTTCAGAAATGTATATAACAAAAGAAGCTACGAATACCTGTATAATAGATGAAGGAATTGATTCGATAAAAAAAAATATTCAAGCTGATGCCACTCCAAAAGAACTTAAACACTGGGCTGAGTGTTCAGCAAGTCTGGATGAGGAAGGTTGTTGGGTGGACAACGAAAGAAAAAGATGGATGCTACCCAATGTTTAGTTTACTGCCATGGTTCCAATGGCTCATGGTCCTACTCATATATGTGCTAGGAAAATATGTAAATTGCTAGAACCTGTTTCGGTAAATGTAAATATCTCAAAGACTGATGAGCGTTTGGTCCACAATTGTATGATATGCTTACAGCATAATGTGGGGAAGGGTACAACGACACCGAGGGGTAGTTTTGGTCCCCCCTCTGTGCCTTTTGAGGTAATACACTTCAACTTCATCGAAATGGAACGCTGTTACAACTATAAGTACGTTTTGGTAGTCATTTGTGTCTTTAGCAAGTGGGTTGAAGCCTTCCCTGTCAAAGATGCCACAGCAATGACAACAACGAAAACCATGCTTAAGGAATATTTTCCTAGGTTTGGTTTGCCGAGGGTCTTCTGGTCGGACAATGGTCCACATTTTATCGCTGCTATTATCCTGCAAGTATGCACGGGATTGCAGATCGAGAAATGGTTCCATTCGACCAGACATGCCCAGAGTCCTGGACTTGTAGAATGCCATAATGGTATCCCAAAGAACAAGCTAGCTAAAGTCTGTGCTAGCAGTAACTTGAAATGGCCAAATGCCTTGCCGGTAGTACTACTGTACATGCAGACGACCCCAAAGACTAGAACTGAACTCTCCCCGTACGAGATCGTTTTGGGGAGGCCAGCTAATATTTGGAACCTACCTAAACCCAAAATACTGAAAGACGTGGAGCATTTGCTTCTTGCTGAATACTGTGACCAGTTAACTCAAAACTCGTATTTGATTTATCAACATGTGCAAGAAGCCCTCCCAGTTAAATACGAGGGGCCAGGTCACCGACTTCGACCTGGGGACTGGGTGCTTACAAAAGCTTTCAAAAGAGCATCCTGTCTCACACCGCTTTGGAGAGGACCATTCCAGGTCCTGTTGGCCACACAGGCCGCTGTACGTGTAGCAGAAAAGCGACATTGGATACACATAACGCATGCCAAGAAAATACCTTTTCCTTTGCCACTCGATGAAGAAGAAAAGAAGGAAACTATTCTGCATCGCATGATAAGTCTGTCTTGAACAACACCAAAGGTGTCTCGGAGATTCTTCCTGAGCCCATGGGGCATGGGGAGACTGCTACTTTATCTTTTAATTCTTCTTCAGATCTTTCTGCACCCTTGATCAATCTTGCTTCTGTTTCACCACTTCCATCAGGAAGCAACCACACACTGTTCACAGATCACACCATACCTGGAGTCTTGAGGTACGATCTGTGTCCACGGCACTAGACTTACAGCACAGCACGGCTGTGTCCACGAGGAATCACTGTTGTGCTAGTCCCTTGCTACTCTCTCACTGAAACGCAAGTAAGTGGCCGGGAACGGTTAAGTTACCTTCCAGCAAGATAAACCACGTGGTCAGGAGATCACCAACGAACGAACTTAAGGAGTCTGTCGCAGAAACTTTTTGAAACGAACTTTGAGGAACAATACCCATCGCTAACTCTAGTCGTACAAAGCATACCAATCGGTCTTGTGGCTATCAAAGACATTGGGCCTCATTACGAGTCCGGCGGTAACCGCAGTGGTAAAACCACCTGGTTACTGCCGGACTCGTATTACCATTCCGCCTCCGTGATTACCGGAATTACCGGGGCATTACAACCCCGGTTTCCCGTGAATCACGGAGGCGGAATGGTGTTAATGCCCATTCCCATTGAGTCCTATCTGACTCAATGGGAATTGGGATCATGGAAACACCGGCAGCATCTCGTAATGCTGCCTGTGTTTTCTCGTCCGCCTGCAGGCGGGCGGTGTTAAACCCGCCAGGTCAGACCTGGTGGAACATCACCTCCCGCCTGCAGGAGTTGTGATCGCCCGGCATGAAAACAACGGTGGTGGCGGGTTTACTGCCACCGTTGTTTCCATACTGGGCGATTTGTAATGAGGCCCATTGAGCATCAAATCATGGTCCTTGAGGACTTACTGTTTTCTTGTGATAATGTTAACTGGTCTAACAGTTGTATTAGGATTTGGGTTTTGGTAAATTGAGGGGTGCGTCCACTTGAGACATTGTTACCTATTGAAAGTGTTCCCACTATGTCTTCACCTTTCGTGCATCTGTACACTGTACCTTCTATGGATTCCCAACGCAAACAGAGTTACCACAATAATACACTTCTATTAATTATGAATGTGACCCATGCGATTTTAAATAGAACAAATTGCTGGATATGTTCGCATTTGCCACAGCACAGGGACAAAGGGTTGGGCTGGTATACTCATCCTCTTCCTTTGACTACTCTATGCTACGCCTCTCTATGGGCACTATTCTTTGGTCGTTGGAATGATAGCAACTCTGGGAACTTTGATGGGACTAATTTGAATGAATTTGAAAGATGAGTCCTGACGCCTCTGGGATGTTCCCTTTTTGCAAATAGGAGCAAACTCAATGTTGCTTCTATTAGGCCTTCCGATAGACTTTCTAGACCTTTACAATTGTTGATTTCTTCCAAGATTGCTCCCAAAGGCAACCAGGATGCCATGCCTCCTTCTTACACTATCAATCATAATCCCAACTCTGTTTCCTTCTGCATACAAAGGGATGGTTCTCAGTCAATGGGTACTTTTGAGGGTTGTACCAATATTGCGAATCTGACTAGTGAAGACAGACCTTGGTATGTAGGTGATCCCGTTTATATTGTTTGTGGCAATGAAACTTTTCCTCGGTTACCTAGAGATGGGCAGGGTACTTGTGTTTTGGGCATCTTGCTACCAGGGGGTATATGTAGCCAGCATGTAGCCAGCACCTCTGAGGTCTCTAGAGCTCGTCCAAGGCGGGACGAGAATGGTGATACTCCTTCGCAAGTCATGGGTGATGTAGCGAAATCCTTTGTGCCATTTTGGGGACAGATCATGACTCCGAGGATATTAGGAGACTGGCAAGAGTATTGGAGAGAATCATCAACAGAACCACTGATATACTGTACAATATGACATTGGAACAGAAAGCAATTAGATTAGTGGCTCTACAGAATAGGATGGTTTTAGACGTCATCCTAGCTGAGCGTGTTGGAGTATGTAAATTGGTGGGATCTGCTTGTTGCGTTTTTGTGCCTGACTCCTCCCCTACCATATTCAAGGCAATACAAAATCTGCATGTCCTAAGTACAGAAGTACATGTTCCTGAGGGAAATTGCGATCATAGTGCTTGGTTCTTGGACTTTCTATGGTCTTGGGGATGGAATCTCTTTTCAGTCTTAGTGGTAATCCTTGGTATTCTATTGTTCTGTTGTTGTTGCATACAATGTCTTCCTGCGATATGTTCGATGTTAGGGGGATGTTGTGCGCAAGCTGTAGGTACATTGGGACCAAAAATACATGCACCTGAGAAAATGACTAATGTTTATCTAATGAAGGATATCACTGTCAAGGATCTAATGGTGATTGATATTTCTGAAGAATTTGATTCAGGATGTACAGACATTGAGACATGGGGTTTTGAGTAGAGCAAATGGTTAAGCAAAGCTCTTAGCTTAGGCCAAAAGGAGGGTTTGTTAAACCGTAATCACATAGTGCCTCCTTATTATGATTATTGGCCCAAGCCCATTCGCGTTACGCAGAAAACCGCATTTTCAAAGTTCCTATTTGGGGTTAACTTTGCCGCCATTTTAAGACTCATCTGCCATTTTGATTTCAACTCATGTTCCATGTTCTAAAATGGTGGACTGTATTCTCGATTTGCAGTCGAGCCAAACGACCTTTGAGTTTCGTTAATGTTTAGGTTGACCGAGAGCTGACTGTTTAACCTATGTAAAGAAACCTTGCGCTTCATACAAACTGCTATTCAAGTGTTGTCTGGCTCACAAGCCTCATCCTCGTATAAACACCGAAACAATGAAGAGTAAACTTCAATCGTATGCTTTAGCTGAACTATATTGTAGTGACTCTTGGAATAAGGCTTCCCGTAGATTTGAGAACCAACAGTACCATTGAATGTTCATGCATATGTAAACTTGTTTAATCCTTTGCATAACATTTTAACATCTGTCATGTGAACTAGGCACAAACTCTAGCCCCACGAATTATTAATCTGGAGAGAGGCTGGACAATATTGCTAAAATAGTATAAATATGTCTGTGTTTAGATGTCCAGCACTCTCACTCCTCACTATGTCTGCTGGTACACACTGCGAGGTGTTGGGAGCCAGATAGCTATCTGTTTTGCTTTGTAAACTGTACAGTAATAAAAGATACTTGTATCTTTTTAGTCTGTGATTGGTGTATTTTATTTGTGGTACTAAGCCTCGATATTTCTTTGGTCTTTCACCCTGAAGTACACAAGCTACCTCAGTGAGAAACTCACAATCTCAAGAGGCATGTGATCCACCAGAAGTAAGGACATGTGCAGACTTTAACTCTGCCGATGCAGGACAAAAAGAACCTGAAGACAGGCGTTCTCTGTCTACGCCCCAAGATTCTGGAACCTTCTCCCTGTCAACATCAGAATCTCTCCATCTCTTCTACAGTTCAGGAAAGTGTACACAACCTTCCTCGTCAAGGAATAGCTCCTCCCTAACTCCTAGGTCCATGCACCCTCCACTCTCCACCCCACCTGAACCTCAGTTATCTGCTCCTCACTGATTTCTCCCCTGGTTCCCTGTAGATTCCTTGCTGCAAATAGCCTGCATTCCCCTGTTAGCTGCAACCTCCCTCTCTCTCTGTGTTCTTCCCCTATGTTTGTAAAGTGCTCCATTGCTTCCCAAAGCTAGGCCCATGCTCAATAAATACAATATTAATAATAATAATAATATTAAAAATATATAATGTGTGTTTTTACACGGGGGGTGCAGGGAACTTGTGCAGTCAGCAAGTACATATTTCCTTTCTGTATCTTTGTATGTTTTACTGGTGTTAAGGGCAAAGTCGACATGATAAGTGTTCTTACATGGTTGGTGGAAGCAATTGTGCAGCCAAAGAAGAAAATGCTTCCCTACAGTAGCAATACATGTTTTACTGGTGTTGAGGGCAAAATCAGAATGATGAGCTTTCTTACATGGTGGTGGGGGAGTTGAGCAGCAATATTTGCAGCTAGCAATAAAAGGTTTCTACCTGTGGCAAGAGTTTTTCAAGGGGAATTCAGACGTGGACCCCTTGCTCACTATTCTTAGAGAGGCACAGCTCCACCCTAAAGATGAGGTCCAATCAGACCGAAACACGTGTCTGGGGTTATTGTTGGTACTCTTGTTCAGAGGAGAATTGCCCAGCATTTCGGTGCTGGACTGCCCCAGGGCAGGACAAAGACTGATATGTTTGGGATATTTCTTCTCTGTGAAAGATAGTGAGCTAAAGACTCTGGGTATGTCTCTTGTAACCAGGACTAATGTCTGGCAGAGGGACTCCCAGGACCCCCATTGTTAATTTGCAAGAGTTTTTTACTGTCATTAAGGGCAAAACCAGGAATCATATATTGTACATGGGGATTCTGGCATGTACTAGCAGAGCCAGCATAAAATATTCTCTTACGGTTTCATTACTGGACATAATATTCTTGGTCATCCATAGAGTTGGCTGACACATTTGGGTGCCCTCAGCCAGGCAGAGCCTCCTTGTTCCTATGCTAGGTGAAAGATTTAAGGCTTGATAAAAACACATACTTCCGAAGTGTGCTTTGTTGTAGAGATTGGGGGATTTTGGGGCTCAGAATGGCTCACAAAAGGGCCACCACATTTTGTGCTAAACTACTGATAATAATCTTTTTCTTATTAATTTGCTTGAAAATGTATACATATAAAATCCCTTCTTTGACACCAAAAAATATCGAAAGAAGTACCCCTCTCGTTGATCGATTGCCTCACCCTACCGATGACTCTAGTGTACCCACACCCGTACCAATTGTGTGGATGCACCCATAATTGATTGTTTAGCAATCCACCTGTATGTGGTTGTGATGAAATATAACTGTTTACATTGCGACAGCACATCACAAGGATCCGAAAGATGGCGAAGAAACAACAAAACAAAACAAAACAAAACACGAGAGCCAACTCGAAAAGTTTCCATGTCATAAATAATTGCAGTCAGGATTTTAACATTCCGTTCTCTCCAGCGAGGAAACAACAGCATAATGTACTTATCTGTCACTCTTGCTATTAATATCTTGGCCTCTGTCCAAGAACCGCGAGTAAAAAGAAAGAAGTTTGTTCCAAGTAATGCCAGGCGTGATTATATCTCGTTCACACGTTGAAACGTTCACCAGTTTCCAGTGGCGTGCGACTGTCCTCAGATCAGATTTGGATGAATGGGCAAGTGTACAGTATAAATGGTGTGGTGCTACACTGCATCATATTTACTTTCCAAAGATGCATCCCTGTTCCTGATCACTGAAATTACATGAAGAATCTATAGCGGGTGTGTCTTTAATTCTTGAAAAACATTTTTTTTTAAAATCTTTGTTCTTTGGAAATGCAGAGCTCATTCTAAGAAAGCGTTGTTTATCTTTCAATTATGAGGAACAAGTAAATCTGAGAAAAAAAGTGCATGGTCAATTTTACATTTGCTCCATACGTTTTGTGCATTCAAGGCAGAATTTTTATGAGAAATCATGGTCTTTTTCAAGCAAATTGCATGCAGTTGACCATCACTGTTTGCACGTATGTGTTGTGGCGTCCGATCCATGCAATTCTGTTAACATTTGCAAAGTCTACGTAAGAAGGAAAGAGTAAAACCAGTCATTTATTTGACTCTTTGTCTTGTTAAAAAATAAATACAGCTTGCAAATGACACTATGCAGGCAGTATATATTAATGGGCTCCTATTGAATCCACCTGTTCATTTGCAAGCGCTAAATCAAGGCGGATTTCAGAAGAATCATTCAGGGCCCGATACTCAAGACGGTGCAGTGAGCTTGTTAATTAGCACGTCTCACTGCGCCATACCTTGATGCCCAGGCACCACGACGATTCTGGAGTAGGCCTGGACGTCTTCGTAAAGCACGACAGTGCTTTCGCTGAAATCCTCCTGTTTCTAGTGGAAACAGGCAGACTGCAGAATCTCTGCAGGCACTTTCGTTAAATAATGAGGGAATATTTATTTTACGAAAATGCTGCCGAGATGAAAACAGCCGACAAGTGGGAAGCAAGATGGTGACAGGTGGGTCCTGCACTGCATTTGTTTATCTTTGTTGGCTGAAGAGTGTATACTGCCATCCATAGTAAAACCATGGATGGCAGTATGCACTCTTCTGCAAAGATAAACAAATGCAGTGCAGGACCCATCTGTCACCATCTGCAGCACACAAACAGCTGTGTGCTTTTTGTGTCACTCCTCCTGTACATGTGCTTCGTGTGGCACTCCTCCTCTATGACACAACTTTGGTACCGTAGTTCGAGCCAATTGCAGGCAGTTCTGAAATTGGAGAAGTGCCACAAGAACATCCATGCAAAGGGAGAGATAACGAAAGTGCTGGTTGCTAGGTCGGTTTTCAGCCCTTCCTAGCAACCGGTACCCATATTCCGAAAGAGGCGCATTCAGTCAGACTTCTGAAGACTGCCCCAAATTCAGAATAGGTGTTAATTACTGAAAATGTTGTTACCACTTTTTACAACATTTTCAGCAATTAACACCCACTTGAGTATCAGGCCCCAGGCTTATTTTACATAGTTCTTAAATTGCATTTGGGGGACCACCACCATTACTAATTACCTGCTGTATGCCCCGTGCATGCAATGTTAAATATCTAGTAGGCGGAGGCAAACTCGTGTTTACTCTTTTATGTTTCCATTCTGTTTCATGGAAATTTGTGAACAGTGCCTTTCAATGCACTTTGTACGTTGAATTTACTAATGGATTATTATGGAAACCGCCTGCTCATTAGCCGTTGATAATGTGAGGCAAATTCCATAGGAATCCATTTGTTATATGCCTCCATGAAAGTCTCATGCAGGCGTACATTGCGGCACTTTCAAGAGATTGATGAGTTGAGCTCAGAGGAGATCTTCTCTACGCTTCAAACCCTTCCTCTGTCTTATCAGAGCATCAAGCTGGGAAGAGTGTTAAATGGATCGGTCAAAGCAATACAGTGCACATTCACACCTCTGCTTAATGCTCCGTCCCATGCAAAATGAGGCTGTATACGTCAGCATGAAAATCTCACACTGGTGTCAAGCAAAGTATACTGACAAAATGAAGGAGGTAAGTACAGTGGCACTCTGATTTTCACTGTGTGCCTCTCCTCTGCCTTACCACTGCTGCAAAATGGACAATAATGTGAAATAATGGCGTAAAAAGCACTGCACCTGGCTTTTAAACGTTAATTTCCCACCATGCCCCATAGAAAATTGGGCTGATAGCGTAAACTTATTTCCAAAGACAGTTTGTGAATTTATTTCTGGTGTTTTCGGCAGTTACAAGGACTGTTGTCTCATCAACAGCAAATATCGAGAGCCTCAATTTTAAAAGTATCTGTTAGTGAAACAAAGGTAAAGTGAGGAGTCTCATCTTCATGTAAGAACAGGAATCCTGTTCTCATAAGCATTACCCGTATTCCCACAAAGATGCACCGCACTTTTATGGACTCATCAGGTTTCTCACATGCTGCAAGCCTGTCACTCACTGCCTGGGGTTACTGTGAGTCTTGACTTTGACAGTGATGTGGGCTGTAAGGGAAGTGGCTAGGAGATACCCGATCTACAAAATGCCTCCAACATGTCAGTCAGGTCAGGGGAAATCATGCCCACTGGTATTCTGTTAGGTAGTGTGGCGGTAGCCTTTCTACTTAATTTCTACCCATTTCCTGCCAGTCGTAATCAGATAGATTTAGCCGGATCACGAGTGGCGGCCTTGGTGAAACGTATGGTAGTATTGCCTCAGGACATGCTGCCAGTCTTAGAAGAAGGAGGCTGTTAAGGTGCCATTTTAAGTGAAATGCTAATGCATGGGAATGCAAACCGTAGCAGTTACATGATGTTGGAATCTTTTTTTTATTTGACACCTTGTATTGAACATATTTGTGATACACGAAACTGCAGGTATATTTAAAAGAAAAACACGAAATGTAAAGTGAAAGTGAGTAACTGCAACAAAGCACATCATTGTTGGCGTACATGTGACTGCCCACTATATGTATCATATTTAAAACAGTTCCCGTAAACCTGCTGCTGAAAAACATAAGGTTGTATCTAATCCAAAGACCAAAGGTTGCTGTAGCCGGAAAATAAGAGTGGAAAGAGGACACGAGTGTAGACAGTAGAGGAGCAAGAGGGACAGGAAAGAGGGGAGACGCTAGAGAGAAGGAAAGGCAGAGAGAGGAGAAAGAAATAGAGAAAAGAGTAAGGAGAAACAGCACTGTAGTATGCAATAACGGACACCACATATTAGTATCCTAATTATCACAAACTTTAAATTCACATTTACTTTTCTTTGGGTCTACTGTCCCCTTTTGTGGTAGGTTTCTAGACATCACTAAAAAGAGCTCACACGATAAGTGGTCATGTCTTGATAAACAGAAGTAAGGTGCAAAAGGGGATGACATAATACAATTAAAAGTTTGCCGCACTACATCAATGAAAATAATTGATATCAATACATTAACCTGAGCATGCAAAGTTATCTCAGGGTCGGGAGAGAAATGTTCCCAAAAGAAAACCTGGGGATGGCTTACGAGGTGGAAATGAAAGCTTCGTATATAGGTACCTTCACATGCGATATGTAAATACTATTTGTGATATGTGATACGTAAACACTATTTCTGATTTGTGATACGTTAACACTATTTGGTGCCACCATCTTTGACAGCCACGTAAAGTTTTTCCAGTTAGATGTTATCATGTTAATGACAATAGCAATCAACTCATCGAGATGTCTCCCTTCGCTGTCATTGGGGCTAAAGCTGGGGTTAGCGCTGCCAGACAATACTGAATACATTGGAAAAGGACCAACAGTCATATAGAGTCCTAGAATGGAGAGATGTACTGACAGTTAGATACCATGTGCCTAAGAGTCCCTGTTTCGGCATGGCAGTGCCAACAGTGCACCCAAGCGAGGCTTGCCTGAATATCCCTATCCGTGCCGGCATAGTAAGGGCTCTGTTGCATATCATGAACAGGGTCTGGGTACTAGAGGCTGCTGGTGATTTGCATCAGACTTTCCTTCAGATATTTTTGCCAAAGGGATTCTGGGATGGCTACAACACAGTCCTTATACCACGAATGTTCAGATTTAATAGCAGGTTTACCCGAATGGCCAATGATAATATTTCATGAACAGCCATGGCTGAAACAAGTAAAAGTGTAAAACAATAATTATTTGGGGCTGAGGGACGTGCAGAGCTGGGCACACAGTGATATAGTTGAACATACCTTATAGATTTGCTGCTGGGAAGTCTGACATGGACTGTAATGAAGAGAAAGACAGCATGCAAGATGGAGTCAAAACCTGATTCATGCATAATGCCACAGGTTTGGCCCATGAAGACCACTCAACTTGTTTGCTAGCTACCATGAGCCTATAATTAAACCTGAGCGGTAGTGAGGAGGACTCTGGATTGGATTTCTGTAAAGTAGACTCAGGTGTGTAAGGCCTTCCAGTTGTTCAGGATTGTACTCATGCTTTCTGAAGACGGTTTATATATTTAACAGGGACATCTCGCTGGTTGAACAGAATGGCCAGATCAGTCTCAAGGTCAAACCATAAAGGAGAGAGTGTATAGTCTGTACCTGAATACCATAGTAGGCCTTAAATAATCGTAAACCACGTCCACAAATCTTTTGAATTGGGGGACGCCAACTCCTCCCTGTAATGTATGTTAGATGAGACTGTTCCTTAAAATATTTGGCTTGACTCATTTGCATAAAAATATATTGGGTGCCCTGTTGAAATTTTTAAAAAAGATGGTGGCAATGTCAAAGGTAACATTGGGAGTCCGTTTTATACCAACGGGCTAAACGACATTTAGATGGTCTCTAAATGGTCAATTAGGACAACAGGCCCATCATGAAATTTTAACCATCAACTAAGTGTAGTGCAAAACTATGCAGTAAAACCCAGTTGAAATCGCCTTTACCTTTCAGTTTAACTTTCCACTTGTTATAAAAGTAAACGCTGCCTCCAAATTAAACTTTTAAGAAGCTTTTACTAACTGGTTCCTATTGAATTTGCCTCTCACTAGCAGATGCTACTCTGAGTCCTACTCGACAGGAATCCATTTATTTTATGCTGTATGAAAATCTCATGGAGGTGGAAATTCTTGAGCTCTTCCATGATGGAGGACAGCACAGCAGCGATGAAAACCCCTGCTTTATTCCCCCCTACCCTTTGTAAGGGCACAAACACAGAGCAAAATGAAGGAATATAGCATTACACATTATTTTAGGCTTTTGTTTTACACTCAGCTCATTTGAAAATGACTTCATAAGTGTTTTACCAGGTTTGTCAGACTTGCTTTCATACTCCTTCTTCTCTTGGTCAAATATTATTCAAAGCCTTCACAGACAGCCACATCTGGCTATTTGAAGAGCATCAACACCCAGCTCATTGCATTCAACCACACATTTATTGAGACCACCAACACCCATTCACTACTGAAACTTCAGCTCAGCAAACTGAAGTCTGCAACACCTTGGTGCTCACAGGTACTCTTTGGCAGTAAGTCCACCATCGAGAGAAAAGAAAAACTCAGGAGTAAATCCCACCAACTAGTAAACCTCATCACTCTGTGAACCCTGTGATCTGCATGCAGGACCTTCATTGCCACAGATAGAGCAGACTACTAAACTACAACCATCATGGAAGCATCCAACAAAAGCAGAGCGCTGCATCAAAACTATGCCAGACCCTTTAATAGCACAATCAATTGACAAGTACATCTCCGTCAACGGCTTCTTCACATACAAGATAAGCAACACACTGACAGCTCAAAATACATTGCAAACATCCCTCCCTTATCAGCCTTAAACATCTTAAGATGCAATGAATTTAGGACAATTACTGCATCAGACTTGACCAACACTCTTGCAGACCTCATACTCGCAAATTACAAAGATGGCATTTACCCCTTATCTAATCTGAAGGTCATTAAAGGTGAAGAACATACACCACTTCTCAATGTCATCAAATCACCCGAGATACACCACACCTTTCCAAATGCACAGAAAATAAGACACATCCTTCCCTTTCTGAAGAAATGGACACTAGACCCAGATGAACTAGCCAACTATATCAACAGGACTATCAATGTGGACTCCAGCACAATGCATGACAGAGGCTGCCACCAAAATATCAATTATGTTCTAGTCATCCTGCACAAAGGGGAACACTTGCTTACATGTATTCTGAGACTTCTCTGCTGCCTTTCATACCGTTGACCATGAAGCCTTCCTCAACATCCTCATAACTTGCATGGGCTTTGTTGGAACAGTCCTGGAATGGTTCACCTCATTTCTCTCCAACTCATCCAGATGTGGCCAAACAGATCTCAGCACCATCCCACAACCTGCAGAGTTCCACAGCGCCCCATCCATCCCTGCTTATCTTCAATCTCTACATGGAACCTTTGAATAAACTGCTCACCAACACCAAAATGAAGATAACACAGTGCACAGCTTCAACTAAAGATCATTTGCATCAATGACATCCAATAACTCATGCACTCTTGTCCCTCATCCATGCCTGGGTGTCAAGCACCTACCTGCCTCTCAACCCTGAAAAGCCCAAAGTCATCCACCTTAACAACTCCACCAAACATGCCCAAATCCAGAATTGGCTGATGGACGAGGATCGACAGAGTCACACCTCAACTCTCATCCAATGCAATATCTTTGCTATGCTATTGAATGTGACCTTTCATTAAGAAAACACACATTGCCATGAAGAGCCAAGAAGCATGGTACCAGTGTGTGCTCCACTGCATATTCAAGCCCTTTCTCCCAGTTTCAAAACTGTTGTCCAAGCCCTGTTCATGTTCCAACTTGATGTGGCCCTTCTGGAAGCCACCCAGCATGCTGCACCATCCCTCCTCTCAAGTCTAAGAAAATTCAACCACATCTCCCCTATCCTCAAGGAGCTGCCACAACTCCCCTCCAAGAATGCATCTGGTTCAAGAATGCCTGAGTCATCGGCAAAGCAGTCACAACCAAACTTCACTTTACTGGACTAGAAACTCACAATCTCCAGAGGCCAGCAATCCACCCAAAGCCACAACGTCACCAGGCTGGAAGCAATGAACTAAAAAAGGGAACAAAAAACAGGAAACAGTCCATTTCCTGCTGTATACTATATTTATGAACAAGTTACCATTGCAGATTAGACTGACCCCCTCTATTCTAAACTTCAGAAAGATTTAAAGGCCCTGCAATTACATGATATGATATGATATGATAGTTTATTTATATAGCGCCAATACACAATGGGGGTCATTACGACCCAGGCATTAACTATGGTGCTATTAGCTCCATGGTTGAAGCCGGTATTTTACCGATTGCGCCATGGTGGATGGCGGAATTACCGCCCCATTCCAAGGTTGGCAGGGCGGTAATTCCCCATTCACCATTGGCCCTTCCCCATTCCCATTTTCGCCCCATAGGGCTCAATGGGAATGGGGAAGGCGGTAATTACGGTACCGCAATTTGCGATACCGTAATTACCTCGAAAGTCCCTTTGCGAGTTCCTTCCTTAACGGCTGGTAAAACCAGCAGTTAAGGTGGGAACCCGCAAAGGGACCTCGTAATTAGGCGGTAAGGGGTTAACGGCGCCGCCACCTATTACGGCGCTGTTAACCCCTTACCGCCTGGGTCGTAATGAGTCTTAATGTGTTTCAAAGCGTTTCAAGGGAAGGGAGGGAACAAGGGAAAATGCAATAACATTCTCACAGGCCATGAGCAGTAAGGATGTGAAATTAACTATCATACTCATCCTGACGACATTTCAGATAGTACAAGAGCTAAGATATAGATAAGGAAGGGAGGGGGAGAGTGGGAAGCAAATGGAAACAGACAGACGACTACCGTACTAGGCCTCACAACATTGCTGGTAGAGCTGGAGAAAACAAAAGGTGAGGGGTGCAGAAAGGGAGGGGAGGAACAAAACAAGCAACAATTGTACTAGGCCTGACGACATTTCAGATAGTGCTGGAGGGGGAGGAGGAAACAAGTAAAGGGACGGGAGGAGATAGAAGAGGTTGCTATCATACTAGGTCCAGGGACAATTCTGATGGAGTAAGTACATTGAAGAAAGTAATGGAGGAGGGGAGGAGATAGGAAAAGGGAGAAAGGGAGATGAGAAGAGAACAGAGAGTAAGCAGTCAAAAACAGTGGAGAAGCAATAGGGGAGAGCGAATACAATTGCAAAAGTTAGTAGTAACACATAATGTTGCAAGTCAGGATACAGGGTGAAGATGGAAACAGCATGATTCAGGGCCACCATGAGTACAGTATGCAAAGGAAGTTCAGCATGAGAATTGACAAAGGGTGACGCACCGTGAATCAAAGTCCATAACAGTAAAATCCAGCATTGGCCACAAGACAGTGATGATGAAACCAGAATGTATCACGACAGACTCCTGCAGAAGTGAGCCGGACGGGGTGAGGGGGAGCAGGGTAGAAGAATCAAGCAAAACAGGCAACACCTGTGTGTGAGAAGGGAGGTGGGCACAAGGGAAAATCACAGGGGGACCCGAGAGGGTGGGGATGGCCTGTCGGGACAGAGGGAGTAAACACATGTTGGTGCATGCTTACCTGCTGTTTGAGCAGGGGGTCGGGCCCTGGGTCCTGCTGGTCCAAACAGGAATTGCCCTGTTCTTCGGCAGCCCTTCGCTTTGGACACTTGGTAGAGAGACTCCCTTGATCTAAGAGTTAAGAGCAGGAAGAAAGAGGCAGGGCTAAGAAGGTGGGTGGGGCTTAGGCCAGGTGACCTAGATCCACTTGCACCAGCTCCCCATCTGAAAAGGAAAAGAGACTGGGTGGCTCCTTAAGTAGGGAAAAAGAGCAGCAACCAAGAAGGCACCAGGTGCGCAGGGCTTGCTAAGTGGGGTAAAAGAGCGGTAACCGGGAAGGTGCCAGGTGGGCGGGGCTTAGGCCCAGTGACCTAGATCCACTTGCACCTGCTCCCCATCTGCAAAGGAAAAGAGGCTGGAGGGCTCCCTAAGTTAGGGAAAAAGAGCGGCAACCAGGAATCCACCAAACGGGCAGGGCTTGCTAAGTGGGGAAAAAGAGCAGCAACCTGGAAGACGCCAGGTGAGCGGGGCTTAGGCCAGGTGACCTAGATCCACTTGCAACTGCTCCCCATCTGCAAAGGAAACAAGGCTGGAGGGCTCCTTAAGTAAGGAAAAAGAGCAGCAACCAGGAAGGGACCAGGTGGGCGGGCTTGCTAGGTGGGGGAAAAGAGTGGCAACCTGGAAGGTGCCAGGTGGGCGGAGCTTAGGCCAGCTGACCTAGATCAACTTGCACCTGCTCCCCATTTGCAATTGAAACGAGGCTGGAGGGCTCCTTAAGTAGGGAAAAAGAGCAGCAACCAGGAAGGTACCAGGTGGGCGGGGCTTGCTTTGTGTGGAAAAAGAGCAACAACCTGGAAGGTGCCAGGTGGGTGGGGCTTAGGCCAGGTGACCTAGATCGACTTGCACCTTGCTCCCCATCTGCAAAGGAAACGAGGCTGGAGGGCTCCTTAAGTAGGGAAAAAGAGTGGCAACCAGGAAGGCACCAGGTGGGCGGGGCCTGCTAAGTGGGGAAAAAGAGCAGCAACCTGGAAGGTGCCAGGTGGGCAGGGCTTAGGCCAGGTGACCTAGATTCACTTGCACCTGCTCCACATCTGCAAAGGAAAAGAGGCTGGCGGCCTCCTTAAGTACGGAAAAAGAGCGGCAACCAGGAAGACACCAGGTGAGCAGGGCTTGCTAAGTGGGGAAAAAGTATGGCAACCTAGAAGGCACCAGGTGGGCGGGGCTTAGGCCAGGTGACCTAGCTTCACTTGCACCTGCTCCCCATATGCAAAGGAAAAGAGGCTGCAGGGCTCCTTAAGTAGGGAAAAAGAGCTGCAACCTGGAAGGTGCCATGTGGGCGGGCTTATTCCAGGTGACCTAGATCCACTTGCACCTGCTCCCCATCTGCTTAACATCTCAGCAATTACTGATCTCACCACTCACCCCTATTCTCTTCCTCTGGAATTCCCTACGTCTGGTGCTCCCTTACCATTCACAGCTTCTTTTCTACTTCTGCACCCTAGTTGGTGTGTACCCTTTGAACAGAACTCTTTTGCTACCCAGCTAGGTTTGCGCATTATACATGTCATAATCGCATATGAACATACATTAAAAATTGTAATCAGATACATATGTATGAACACAACTTGAAGACCAGTCTGCTTACGCATTGCTGCTGTAATTTTGGCAGTCCTCTCTAAATGTAAAATATAAATCTGATACTTTCCAATCAATTTCCTATCAGCACATGATGCATATTTCCTGGATGGAATACAGCTGCAATGTAGGGATGCCTACATGCTAGAGAAGACACGAATGGATTTGTGACTTGGGCAGTGTCAACGGTCAGAGTGTCAATCAGGCAGGATGAGGAAGCAGCGTTAGGTGCTGAAGTTGGGGAAAGGGTAAGAGCTGGTCACAGAAGAGGCGACTTGGTTGCATATTAGTCAGGTGCGTACTATGAAAAGTTGTCTCTCTGGGGAGCATCCCACTGGAATGAAAGAACAACGGGCTATTGTACTGGAAGCTTGACAGCAGGTACATGTCTCCTGCTCGAATATAAACTACATTTTTGAGCCAGTACGTGAGCGCTAGGGGCATTTAAAAGTGTGCTACAGTACTGGGAGTTTTCCAAGGCTCAGTTCTATAGAGGGTAGACGGCGCTCTGATTGTGAATCCTGGCAGACGTTAATTATCGTTGAACAAATAGCAGGTAGTGCACTTAAAGAAGCTTTGCATGAAGGCAGCCAGACTTGGAATTTCTGAACACTCAGAAAACTGTGTGGATCCAGCCATGCAATGAGAATAAAACGAAGCTGCAATGCTCTGGGCGAGAGACACAGATAGTAACCTGCCAGGATACGATCACATAAAGGCTCAGAATGGATATTGTTCTTAGCAAAGGTGAAAGTACACTTGAAGTGATATGCTGAGAATAATGTAAACCCTGTTCCCCCAGTATTCCTCATGTAGTATGAATAGATAACAGGTTGTACATCCTCTAGTAATACAAGGTTTACCTACAGATGAGTATGTATTTGCTATTTGATCAAATCTGAATAGACAGATGAACAATATTGTTTGAATTCAGAAGAATAGTGAGGGGGGGCTTTCAATTGGCGGTGAAAGCAGGTTTTAGATCAAATCACACAATGCTGGTGATGTCTCTATTACTGAGTGTACTGAACATGGATTTATGTTTGACTCATGTGCAGGGATGTCAAATATTTTGTGGGGCCTGGGTCAAAAAATTTGGTGCCCACATGGTGCCCACATTTGCTCAGTTGTGCCTCCAACGGGTGACTGTTAATATTTGTGGGCTCCCCCCCTTTTCATTTGCAAATGGAGATTGGAGAATCCTAATTTTATTTGTCACTCAGTATTTTAGCATTACACACAGACATCCTTTACAGATATATTATGTACACACATTTTATTTTTAAGGGGACTTTTGTTTCTAGGCAAAATCTGACCCATCTGCAAGTGGAGGGCAGGCATTACACATACTCACATATATCCTAGCCTTCAAACTTACCTGTGCCTGGGAACTTTCATCTCTTCACATGAACAATGTATTTTTCTTACAGTCAATATTGGATAACAATTTACTTACAATTGACAACATTGACAGCCTGTTTGTTCTCTCCTGCCCCATTGTTGACAGTGGGTCGTTTTTCTATAAACAACAATTTGCAAACAGAGTGTTCCCCTGTAGTTGGAGGAACTGGGATTTCCAGAAAGATCTGAAGACCCATGGAACCCTCATGAACTAGATTTTACACATGTTCCTTGTAAACTGCATTGCATAGTGCTAGGCAGAATCATCTGCAGTACCCTTTGGGACCACTACACACAATTAAGACTACAAGTGTAAGTACAATTTCACCTTCGGTACAAGCCTGTACTAAACAGTAAAGTGGTCGCGATGGCTGAGCAGCCAGACTTATCTCAAGAGTAAAGTGAGCAGTGCAAGAGACTACACAAAGGACAACAATCACAATGGTTCAAACAAACACTGACTCAAGGTTTCTGAGTAAAAAAATATACATTTATTTACACCATCATTTATAAAACAGTTCACTATCATAAAGTAACAGATAATCACAGTCTTACAATACTACAACAACCCCCAATCAATTCTGGACATGTTAGGCTCAAAATGAAGTGTGAGTAAATGGCACTCCAGCAATTTAAAAGGGAGAAAATACAAGGTTATTCAAAATCATTAGCACCAACAAGTTATAGGCAGGGCAATCTAGAAAAGGCTACTACAACTAGGATTCAAGTCAATAGATCTGGGCCAGGGTGGTATACAGTTATTTTGGCGCAGGATTTTTTGTCGCAAGA
The DNA here is from genome assembly GCF_040938575.1 of Ambystoma mexicanum. Classification (NCBI taxonomy): domain Eukaryota; kingdom Metazoa; phylum Chordata; class Amphibia; order Caudata; family Ambystomatidae; genus Ambystoma; species Ambystoma mexicanum. The sequence goes on from NC_090939.1 coordinate 530,968,185, forward strand.
CTTTTCATTGCCGTTTTTTTTATCGAAAAAAAATCATCGTTTTTTTTTGGGGTGGAGGGTTAAAAATTAAATAAATATTTGCGGGTGAATGGGAATAATGAAAAAAAACAAACGATGAGTTTTTTTCGATAAAAAAACAGCGATGAAAAGTCCTGCGACGAAAAATCCCACTGCAAAATAACATAGAACCGCCAGGGTTAATGGTTCAGAGTCTTTGCAGAGGATCACACAGTTCAAAGTAGTTTGTGGTTAAGTCTTTGCCAAGAGTTCAAAACGATTTTGGTCGCAGGAAAATGTATTCAAAGGAGAAGAGAAGGACAAGCCTTTGGAGAGGCGAAAGATTTCCTGCACTTTCACCGCGGTCAGACTGAATGAACGACTGGATTAAGAAGAATGCTGTAGCTCAATGGAAGAAGATTCCTTGCAGATCTCCTCTGCCCTCAAATTTTCAGGCGATTCAGACCTGCAGCAGGGCTTTACCGGGTGTCCAGTAGTTGCAGCAGTCGTCTTCCTTCAGCTTCTCGTTGGTTCCCTCATTCCAGTGGCGACTCTACCTTCCAGTCCCAGACACTGGCTTTTTATGCACCAAATCCCCCATTCACAGAGCCTGGCTGTCAGTCACACAGCAGGGTGGCTGTCCTGTCAGGGCAGCCACCTAGCCAATCGAACAAGAGTGTGACTTGGGTCTCAAGGGAGACCCTGTGTAGGGGGCTTCAAACCCCTGCCTCACATCCTGCCCACCCAAACACTCAGGCGCCTAAGGAGGGCTTCTGTGCGGAAGCCCACCAAAGGACGGCGAACAAAAGAACCAAACCTGGTTTGACGTGCAGAGTAAAACACTAGAAAGACCTTTACAAAAAGATATGGCGAATAAACTCGACCGGAACCAAGTTAAAATAAAATACCGGGTTTGAATTTGAGGCTACAACCATAGCCTCCAAAGGTACCGAAGGTTATTTTCATAGTCTGCGGTAGAATAAAAATGGTAGATACCACTGCCACCAGCCAAATCTTAGAGAAAGGGGAACATACTAATGTTCCATGAGAATCAGACAAAAGGGGATATCTATTAACCCCTCCAGTACTCTATGGGAAGATAGGGTGTACTGGGTCTGTAAATTTAAAAAGACTAGTAAAGTCAATGGCAACTTCACAGGTTCTGGAAGACAGTAGTCAGTCCCAGAAAATTGAGTTTAAAGTGGGAAGTCTGAAAAGACAACCCTGTGTCACTGTACCGAAGGTGCTGGGTGACACACGGTAAAAAGATGACGCTTATGGGGTGGGTGAGACTGCATAGTCCATGAGCACAAAAGAAACACATTGAAAATGAAAAGTTCAAAGCCCCAAAATATAGCAAAAGAGCTAGAGGGCTCTAGGGTAGAGGGAATTAAGCACTTGTGTGAGAAATCTCCCTAACACATAGCAGTAGACGAACCGGTTCTGTGCAATGGGTAAGAAGTGCTAACCTAATGGATAGTTTATTAATACGACTTTTAGAAACATCTTCCTTGTAAAATCCAACAAAATGGGTTGCTTCTCTGTGGATAGAGTCAGGTTACATTTGGCAAGAGTTCCATTAGACCTGGAATTTATTGTACATCTGACATTGAGTGCTCGCTCATTTCTGTTGCCAAATTATCAACCACTCTTTAAAATTAATCTCTAGGGAATGTGGCTTCTTGTCTTGGTTCAAAGACATCTACATGCGGTAAAGGATCTTCAGTGGTTTATAAAAGTTTGCTTCATTCTGTATATTTGACCATGAATCGGACACATTTTTCAAGATCAGAGAGCAGTGGCCAGATTATCGATGGAGCAAATTAATTATTCAGCCCCTTTTTTGCTACTTAGATAGTGGGGAATGGAGCAAAGTGGTTTGGCACTAATCCATATTATCTAAAAATATTTTTACTAGAGCAGAAAACAAGCAGTTTTTTATTTACTATGTTTCCTGTGTAACATGTAGAGAAATGTAGTGACCACATGTCATGGTATGGTTTTCAGCCAGATTAGCACAAAAAAATATGGTTCATTTTTGCACTAGTGCAAAGGCTTTTAGATAATATGAATTGTGACAGAACCTGTTGGTTCCATTCTCTATTAACGAAGAATTTTCTCTATTTTTAGCAACCATGCAAATGTTAGATAATCTGGTCCTGGTTGTTTACTTATCTACAATGACTTCCAAATTAAGAACTGCTTTTGTTGCAATACTTCATTTATGCAATCCACACATAGAAAAAAATGTGCACCAGGCGCTTGGAATTAAGATTAGAAGAAAAGTCACATTGCAAAATCCTTTGCATCTGCTTTGACACTTTTGTCAATCTGACTTCCGGTTAAACTCTCTCAAGTGCTTTAAACATAGATGTAAAGTCTTTTTCTACTGGTTTCCCTGCATTAATGCTTTAGCTCTGCCTACTTTGAGCCCATACTTTTAGCATCACAAATCACTGCATAATACTTTACGTTTTCTACCCACTTCCGAATTGTTCTGTTTAGTTCTTTATTGCATTGAGGCAGCAGCTCATTCTGACAATAATGCATTGTCTCAACCTCAGCTAACAGAGATGGCTGAACCTTTCTTAAATGGTCTCCCATTAAGCTGTCATGATGCCTAAAAGGTAACGAAGACATAACGCTTCTATTTTGTGGATTTCCTAAGAAAGTATTATCTCGAAATGTATGATCGTGCCTGCTAAAAATCGAATCACATGAAGGTAATTTTTAAGCAAGCCTTTCACTTCTAACCCTGATCAGCCACAACATTTTGAATAACTGTGCCAATTTTTCTACGCTTTATACTGGTCTGTTTATTTTGCCATTGCATATAGGAGAACATTTCGCTTCACTCAAGAGTTTTAATTTTTTCCCACTTACTATACTGTATAATGAGCTCTGGGAAATGGGCATTATCAGGGGACAAGGATCCCTTTGATCTCTGGCCATAGGTTGGGAAAGGACCATTATCCCAAGTGATAATGACCCTTCAAGGTTGATAAGACCTTTAACATAAAGTGCTAGTTGGGGAGTTGTGTTGAACATGTTAGGATAACAATGAGTAAAGTACACAAAGGGCCTGATTTACAGAATTCTTAGAGTGGTGCAAAGTGACTTTGCACTGCCAACAAACACCCTGATTTATAGAACAGTCAAAGGGTATTTTTGCTGTGCAAAGGCACACTTTGCACTGTTCTGTAAATGACTTTGCACTGAAAAAGTACTTTTTTCACAGCGCTAAATGGGCCTGTTTCACAGTGCAAATAGTACTTTTTCAGTTCAAAGTGTTCTGTAAATCAGGGTGTTTGTTGGCACTTTTCACCAGTACAAAGTCACTTTGCACCACGCTACAAATTTGATAAATCAGGCCCAAAATGTCTTTGTACATTAAATGTGGTTTTGTTTTGTAATACTAACACTAGTAAATAGTAATAATAAGGTAATCATTTTAATTGTAAACTTGGTTGAACTGGAACGGTTTTTGCATGAGCTCGTTAAAATTAACGTTTTTTTTTCACAACAGTGAAAGCACTATTGCATGTTTAAGATTTCACTTGTGCTAAATGGAGATGGAGTGTCTTGTTGAAAGAAACCTTGTAGAGGAATTGGATTGATCTTTCCTGAATGCAGAAAATTATTTTCAGTTGTTTCCCTGGCTGCTTCTAAAGTCTGAATGTCTGGCATGCAGTCAATAGTAGGAGTTACTGACTGCATTCCAAACCTTCCGATTGGCTGAGACGAGGTCCATAAAGACTTCCTCGTTTTCATTTCCACTAAGTAGAAAACACAAGCTTGAACTTTGTGTATGAAGGTTCTTTGAAAACAGGTGAGAATGAGAAGAAAATCTTTTTTTTAATTCTTGTAACTCCTGCACACATAATTTCAGAAACATTTTTCACCTTCCAAAAGAACACTGAGCAGAAAGCTTTTAGAAATACGTGCTAGATGGAAATTGTGCCTGTAAGTGATATTAACTGCCGTTTTTGCAAGACTTCAGACGAACCAGAGAATCTCATACATTTGGTATCCATGTACCCAGCTCTTCTTGAGCGCAGAATGAAATATTTTAAACATCTTTTCGAGGAGTATAGTAACTTTTCGCCAGAAAGATTATGGCATTATGTGAATAACACGGATCTGAATAAAGTAAGAGTGGCAGTAGTACATTTTTTATGTCACTGAATTTAGGAATTGATGTTGTGGATTCTGAGCTCGAATCTAAATAGTAATTATGATAAATAATGTCTCTATTGCATGTACGCTTTATGAGTTGAGTTTCTTTTAAAGATGACATTATGGGGTAATTCATGGATTATTTGCGCCGAAAAAAACGGGATTTGTGCGCCATTCTGCCCGCAAATCCCCATTTGTTAAACAGGGATTTGTGGGCAGAATGGCGCACAAATCCTGTTTTTTTTTGGGGCAGATAATTTATGAATTACCCCCTTATTTGGTAATAGTGTAATGACTTGTTTTATATTTTAATTGTGTTTACATTTTTTATTCATTTTTCTTTTATGATGTTTGTAAATCCATTGAAAAGTTGATTTATCAACTATATCAATAATAATAATTTAAAAAAGAAACCTTTTAGCGAACATATCACTATCATTGGATATTTTTCATTCATTTTCTTTAACTGGTTTCTGTCATTCTTTTTCTATGCTCCTGTGTCATAAGGCATCTTAAAGTCTTCTTTTGGTGGTTGCATGCATCAATTTGTATCAACAGTAAGTTTTAGGGGGTGACAGGATTATGAGTGCAGAGATTTTGGAGGTAAAGTTCATTATTAGAACTTCTAGGTTCTCCAGCTTGAAATAGGTTCCTTTACTTTGGGATCATTCGGACAATCTGGTGAAAGAGACTCCCATGTTTTCATCCAATATGCATCACCCATGTCACTCCTTTGCTACATCAGTCTACATAAGAGTTTAATGGAAGTAGAGGTTAAAGCTAACACATTATGATTTCCAGGACACTGATGAAATACATATTACTAAATATGGATTACAGGGTGTCAGGTAAGTAAGATTTCCCCTAAAAGTGGAACAGTTACTTCTCTGTATATAGAACATGTCTGAATTGGCCTGAGTTCAAGTTTCATTTGAAGCATAGGAAATAAGAGCGTACAGCCATACATAAAAACATGCTGTTAATGCTTTTGCTGCGCTGTTGTGGCAATCGGGTTGGCAATCATCCTCATTGGTTTAGCCTCTCACAATTTTCATTTTTGTCACCTTGTTGTCCAATTGGATACTCCTGAATGGTTTTTAATTTCTTGTCTTTACATGTAAGACATCAAGGTTGATGCACTCTTCAACTAAGGAGTTAAAACTGACAGTAATTCCTTTTTCTAACTTCTAAGGAGCAAGACATTTCACTACAGAGATCTCAAGTTTCCCAAGGACCATAGAAATATTTCCAACAAGGACCAGCATTTTAATGGAGTTAATTTTCAACTTACTGGTTGTCATTTATTTTAAATATAAAGCCAGGTGAGTCTGGTTGAATCACAAAACTGTGCATCATGTTGAGCTCTTAGCTGTCATTCCACCCTCACAACTAAAGTTTTTGATGGCCAAATACGTATATATGCTTGATATTTGCAAAAGCTTTATTTTTAGGGTGACTTTTGTTTATTAAAAAAAGAAAGAAAAAAAAAGAAAATAAGAAACGTGTACCAATCCTAGCGTAATTTAGGTGTATAGTGATTCAGTCATACAACTCTCACAGACATATTTTACAGATGTAAAGCTCTTTGGTCATTCTTATCTTCCCAGAATGCTCTTTAATATGCAAAACAGCTAAAACCTAATTTGTTTTATTGGTGCCATGTCGCATTATCTTTGGAGTTCTTTCTAATCAATACAAACATACACTGTGATAAGGATTCACTTTTATATTCCAATAAATGACATGCATTTTTTAAACCATTGCAAAAATTATGGGTTTCCCTCCAGAAAAGTAAAGGTTAAAAATGATGCATCATTTTACAATATTGAATGCATGCCTATGATTAAGTCAACTACAGAGTTGCCACCGGTGGCATTACAATGATGTTCTGCAGTAAGCACTCATTCCCCCCCCCCGGCCCCACATTTCAGAGGTCTGTGGCTGCCCAAAAGGTGCAAGCATGAAATAGGTCATAGGGAAGTTAAAATGACAAAGAGTAAATCTGAATGTGCAAGTTCATCAAGAAACCTATGAAAGGATACGCAAAGTTATAGAACGGTGAGAACAAAAACTGTGTGTCAAAGGTACACACAGTTTCACAGTTGTAAAGGTGTCCCATAAAGATATCCATTCAGCCATCTTTACTGAAGCTGCTCAAGGCTAAGCAGGCAAATGGTATTCCTGTGGGGTTTATCATGTGTCTTTGATGACAATGCCATTTGGTGAAGCTCACCCAGGAAGCACGGCACATTTAAATATCTTGCTGTGGATTGTGTTTTCTATTCTGCAGCTCCCTCGATTGTGCAGGTAGGAGCACCATTCCTAGGGCTTTTATCTGATGTAAACTTGCCCAAATACACTGTGTGTGCCTTTCTCAAGCCTGCAGCAATCATTATTGCCTTTCTTTCTCCTTCCCAGCCACCTGCCGCCTGTGATTGGGTGAAGCTCACCCAGGAAGCCCTCTTAGCTCAGTCCTCAGAGCAACCTTACATGGGCAGCCCATGGATAAGGTCCCCAAAACAAAGGGCAGCTCCGGAAGAAGCAGCTCCACTCTGTGTTTAATTGTGTTTGCCTGGGAAGCCTGCCGCTATCAACCAGTAGCAACTGATACGGTATGCATGTCTGAGTGGGGAGTAAAGTAATTACTGTATTCCAGAAAAGCCCTACCACTCCTTTTTCCTACATAACACAGCACACCAATGCTAGAAAGTAATTCTCCATTCACTGCTGTATACCAATTGCTAGTTGTTTACATTTAATGTTATCTCCAATGTAGGCTTTTTTCTCATCTACCAGGTGTCTAAAGTCCAGGTGCTTTCCATTTGCTGTTCTGTCTCCAATTTAGGCATTTTCCGACTTCCTGTGTCACATAGAGATAGAATTGTAAAACTTAGCCATGTATCATAGTTAGATAGAATTGTGAAACCTAGACATGCGTTACAGTTAGATAGAATTGTAAAGCTTACCCATGTGTCACATTTATATACATTGTGAAGCTTAGACCAGCATTTCAAGACACGTCCGATCTATGAAAGTCTTGTCAAAACAGGTTCTTCCCTGTTCATCCAAAACCATCAAGGACAACATTGACACCCTCACACTAGCCTTGGCTAATTTCTGCAACCACACTTTCGGCACTGGAACCTTCCCCTCCCCCCTGAGGCACTCCCTTGTGCACCTTCTTCGAAGAAACCCTTCGTAAGATCCCTCCTAACTATCGGCCAATCTCCATTACTCCTTTTCTGGGCAAACTCCTGGAAAACCGGCCATCTCCCAGCTTAACGTTCACACTGACTCTGTTGGTTGTCTCCATGACCATCAGTCTGGCTTCATATTGGCCAGAAGCACGGAAACTGCTCTCCTGAACATCCTTCTGTAATTATCCTCCTCAATCTCTCTTCTGCTTTGGTGCAGAGTCCGGCAGAGGTGGAGAAAAGTTGGGGGGGGGTACATGCACTTATCTGGGCCTAGAGCAGCAGTCAGCCTAAATTGCCACTGCCGAGGCCATGCGTTATAAGGCCATCCCGTCCTGCTATTGCTTGAAATTCTGAAATTTGTAATTTACCTGAACCTCAAATGAGAAAGAAACAACTACAATTCCCAGAATCTAAAGGGGAACAGAACAGGACTGGATAGTCTTCAAATGCATGGCCACTGAAAGCGTGAGACCTCTGAAGCTATGTACCTTGCAAAAGTCTTCTGTTTTTCTTTAGAATGGCAGTAGGGTGCTCCGCTATTCAAGATTGTTAATTGTGACATGCCCAAATGCAAAACATGCAAAAAAACAGTAAAATGTATTTGTGAAATAAGGTTTACCATAAATGTGATCGACCTGAGAACTGCATTTGATTGCTTGCTGGTAGTAGCCTTTTTCCAAATGTGTTTACTCTTCCTTTTTTCGAGACAGACTGCAGTTTAATTGTAACATGAGGAGATTATGGATTTCATCGCAAACAGTTATTTACAATGTCAAATTTTGAAGTAATTCCCCATTCAATAGTGAAAACAAAATTAATTTCTGAAACAGCTGCTACAGAGTTGTATTCTTATATGAAAACAAGGAAATTACAAATATGTAAGAGAACCTACAATGACAAAGTCCTCAATATGACTGACAGCCTAAAATATGAGCTATACAAGTAGCTTTGGTTTTCTTCTCCTTGTTTCAGGGGCTATATTGGAAAGATCCTGGTTACCTTGCAAAGGGAAGTATTTTTGCTGTTGAATCTTATCAATAAATGATTCTCACGCTGGATGCTGTGTTTCAAAATGTGTTTCTTAATTGTCCATAGTGTAGACACATAAGGCCTCATTACGAGGTTGGCGGTAAGGGAAAATGACGCCGGTAAAGGATTACCGACATCACATCACGCTCCGGTGTATTATGACCCGGCAACCCGCTATTAGCAGCACGCTGAATAACGGTGCCACTAATAGTGGCATGGGAGCGTACACCCGCCCCTTCGGGGAGCAAAAACCGGCATGCCGGCAATAAGAGGACATCCCAACCCACGCAGACATGCAAATACCGGCATCGCGAAGCCGGCAATCACGGGCTGCACGATGCCGGCCATACAGGCATCACGGACCACCCGCAAACAGCAATCAAGCCAACTGCCACAGGTGCACACAATCCCCACAGATACAGTCAATGGAGGCTGGGCCAGTATAAAATGAGCACACCCACACACCACACCCCTTCCAACACCAAAATGCTACCACTAGCTGTTGCAATCATGGCGCTGGAGGACATGCCAAATACAGCTAAAACTACAGCAACAACACCAACTACAACAACAAGTACAGCAGCAACAAAAGGCAGCACAGAGGAGACGTAGGAGGAGATCGAGGGTGAGACAGGCTCAACAATTACCACCAGCACAGCCAGCAGTGCCTCGTAGGCAGCCACCAATCCCTTGCATTAGACCCAGGCCATTCAACCTAACCCCTGAGCAGATCCACACCCTGTACCGGTTGGACCAGGACACCATCACCACCATAGTGGACATGATACACAAGCCTCATAGAAATACGCACTGCCATCCCCCCGCTTCTAAAGGTGGTGTCCGTGCTCCACTTCCTGGCCACAGGCACCTATCAACACACCGTGGGGCAGCTACATGGAATTTCACAACCACTTTTTTCACGCATGTTTGTAAGAAGATTCAATTCAACACTACAGCTAAGTCAATGCCTAGTCTGGGATACTGAATGGAAACCCTTATTGATATATCTTTATGTCCAGTTCATGAGTTCTGGATGACTACCCCTATATAACACCCCTCTCTTGGAATCCCCCTGACCCCACTGAGCGAAGAAGTAGTTCTGTTTTGCAAGTTTAAAAGGTTTATTTGAGAATTTAAACAATATATATATATATATATATATCACACTTTTATAATGAATTAATAATTGAATATCACACTTAATCTGAGCAGTAATCAATAATGGATAGTCTGGCACTAGCACACTTCTTTATAATCAATGATGACTGGGTATAGGATGGATAAGATAGCAACAATACTTTTCTGGTTTCAAATAGATGCAATGTGGAATGAAAATGCAGTACAGAAAATAACTTGATAGGATTTCAGCAAAAGACAATGGGCCTCATTACACGGAAGGCGGTAATGGTTAACGGCCACCGTTAATGGTAACGGTGGCCGTTAACCATTACCGCCTTACTACGAGGTCCCTTAGCGGGTTGGTGCTTTAACGCCTGCTTTTTGCAGGCGTTAAAAACCAACCCGCTAAGGGACCTCGGAGCTAATTATGGCACCGCAAAATTGCGGTGCCGTAATTAGCGCCTTCCCCATTCCCATAGAGCCCTATGGGGCAGAAATGGGAATGGGGAAGGGCAATGGCGGAAGGGGGATTTACCGCCCCTCCAACCTTGGAATGGGGCGGTAAATCCCCTTTCCGCCAAGGCGGTGCCGGTATTTTACCGGCATGAGCCATGGCGCTAATAGCGCCATGGCTCACCGCCTTCCGTGTAATGAGGCCCAATGTAATCACTTTCTTGGACAATTCACCCCCCCCCCTTTATGCAATGTAAGGAGATGAAGATGAGAGCACACAGTTCTTAGGAATGCAATCAAATAGAATTCAGTTCAATTCCCCCCCAGCAGCTTATACAACAGATAGGAGTTTTGAAACACAGGCAAAATGCTTTGAATATGGTGACAATGCAGTGAGAAATATGCTGAAAATGCTTTTAATTCCCTTTAGGAGGTTCAGGGTGAGTGAGAGATACTAGGGATGAGTTCAGGCTCACTTTAGCAATGATTCAGGGATGGTTCTTAAGATGCAAACAAATTTTAGCATTTCAGGCAAAAGCAGCTATCTTTTTACAAGTAAAGAAATCTGGCCAAATCGCAAATCGCGGCAAAATTCGCGAATGCGTGAATCGTGATTGCGGAGAAAGTATAAGGAGTAGGAAGTCGGTTCTAGGCTTGTTGGAGAGCTTAGATTCTAAGTTCCTAGCCCAAACAGTTCCAGAGATACGGACGATTAAATAAAGGTAGTTTTTCGGATTTAAAGTAAACTCAAAATGACAGGTGACATCTTGCAGCTTCAGAATTAACAAGTGACAGTGGTGCAGCTTTACAAAAGAACAAGTGACAACTCCTAGGAGGCAGTTCTGTTAGATTAAAATCGTTTGGATTAGATTATTTTAACTAAGAGATTGGTTCTGCACAGTTCTGCTAAGTACTCACAATATATTTTTGAAAAAGGCCTCGCCATGGATCTGGTCAGGTTTTGGACTGGACTCCGGTTCTGGTCTCGGCACTTCACAGTGATCTGTGTCAGCTCTCTGGGTCTGCTAACAGCGGTCTGGGTCATTCTGGATCTATGGCCTCTGGTTCTGGATACTGCTCTGCTTTCTCTGGGTACAGCACTGCTTCTGGATCTTTCTGGCGCAGGGTTTCAGGCCAGAATCAACAGCTGAGCCCGGCTGTGAATAGTCTGCAAATGATTTTTGGGCCTGCTGACAAATACTTTTGCTTGCAGTGGGCCTTCTTGGTTCAAGGTTCTGTAGTCTCTGTTTAGCTTGGAAGTCTAAGTGTAGGATCGCTGGATGTGAAGTCGTCGGTCAGCATGCTCCGCAGCAAATGGAATTGAATGTCCTCTCTAGCTTCCAGTGGCTCTTTTTATGTCTTTTGAAAGTGGTTGTGTGTGCAGCATCACTAGACAACCCCTCTCTCAACTGCCCATTGGTCAAGCTTTCCGCACTGCTTTGATTGGGGGAAGGAAATGTGAGTCAGAGTGATGCTGTAGGTTTTATGGGTCAGAGGATCCTCCCCTGGTCAGTTTGCCCACAAATCTATGTTTGATTCAAATACATATTGCACAGATACACAGTTGTTTAAAATTACATGCACCCATCACATATCACATGAGGTATACTCTGTTCAAACTCTGCTCTTCCTGGGGGCTTGCATTCAGAAATGGCAACATTTTGCACTTTTTAACTGGTTTTGCAATATCAGACATTTACCCAAATTTATACACATGTGCGCAAGGAGTATGGACATTAATTGATGAAGTGTCAGATTTTTAACATGCAGACATTTGGACTGAAACTCTATTTTCCGCTAGCAACCCCCCAGATCATACCACCAGGTCCTAAAACCTCTTAAAATGTGGGCAGAAAAATCACAAGAATTATGGTATCATTTAGATAATTTTGACAAGTCCGCACTGTGAGTTGGACCGGGAATCATATTCTGGCCAACAGGGGTGTGTCTTTTCAGGTCACATGGTGTAGAAACCAGTTTATCCAGTTTCTGCCAAGCTCAGAGACCCTGCCCCTCCCAGCTTCTGCCAAGAGGAAGCCACTTTATGACTTCCCCTGTAAACCATCTGCCTGAGTCAAGGAAGGGCTTTGTTCAAAAGGAAGCCATTTACGACCACCCTAATAAACCATCTGCCTGGGCCCAGGACAGGCCTTTGTTCAACTCCCTGTAGCTGCTCCACCCCTAATCTAATCAGAGAGGTGACAACTCCTTTTGGCAAGGGGAAGAGTGGCTGAGCAGGTTTTAACTCCTGTGGGGGTAGATGTCAGGCAGAATTCAGTTTCATTAAGCCAGGTTTCAGCTAAATGTCACTTTTTGTCCCCCAGTTTAAATCACTTACGATTTTTACATACACATTAAATAATGACTTCCTTCAAGTCATTTCAGAATATAGTTTTACATTGTATCCACCTCTTAGCAAGTCTTTCCTTGGTCTGGTTTTGTTTCATTTGTTCAGTTTTACACAAAAGTCTGGTGGTTTTAAAACGCCGGCTTTCTGATAGTGTTGAGTACTGGTAATGCAACCATTTTTGGGATTTAAGAAAATGAATTCCCCACAGTTCTAGGTTGCTTTTGGCAATCAGCATTGCCATTCCCAATGGTTTCAGGCTACTGTGTGGGTAGCCCAATGGTGGTTTTAGGCAGTGCCCTCCTGTGCTCACAACCTAGGCAAAAATGGGTGGCAGCCTATTCTTCATGCATTTCCCTGTGCATTTTCTGGGAAGTTCTGGCCATCATGATGTTTTCCATGCCAGTACTGCACAGTTTTCCTATTCTGGCGTACATGTGGGCTTTTTGGCCATCTTGGATTTTCTAAGCCCACAGCACCAAATGTTGCAGCATGATAGCTCAAACGTGGGTCAGGACACCCAACAAAGCCCCCCCACGCGACTGCACTTTGAATTTGAGTCGACGGGGAGTCGGGTGCACAGAAGGTGATGACCCACGCACTGGTATGTCCGCATAATCTTCTTCCAATTCTGCAAATGGCACAGTTCAGCATCTTTTCCTCCATCCGGTACTGATCGATTGGTTCTCCTCACCAGTCCTGATGGGAATATTGGGCGGTACCCCGGGCCCATTGGGTCTCTGCTCCCGGTCTCCGGATCGTCCTCCTTGGCCAGTCTCCAGGTTTTCTTTCTCCTAGGACGACAAAGGAAAAGCGGCAATACCTATTCATGGACATTTCTCCCCCACCATTGATATAGTGGTGTGGCATATATATTTTCGAACTCAACAGATATGAACATGCACATTTTTTTAAATTAAGCGACAGGAACACATAAACTTGAGAAACACAGAATTGGATAGGTTATATGTAGGATATTTCAGGGTTGGAATTGAATTACTCTGGTGCGGCCCCCTCTGGTATTGCAGAGGACTCCTCCAGTTGCTGCAGATGGCAACACTTTAGCTGATTTATATGTACCCACTTGTCTTCCCCCTCTGCCAAACCGCCTTTGGGGATGCGGATCTTGTAGGCCACAGGGGAGATCTTGTCTATAATCTCAAAGGGTCCCTTCCATGTAGGCAATAATTTTCGCTGTTATGCCTGGTTTCTTTGGAAGTTGTATATATAGACCCGATCCCCCACCTGATATTCCTTCCTGGAAGTTTTCAGGTCATAGTGGGTCTTCATACTCTCGGCTGATCTTTCTAGATTCCGCTGAGCATAGGCAAAAGCATGTTGAAGGTGTTTCCTTAAATTCTCCACATACTCATGAGTTGTGGAGGCATTTATCAACGTTTGCTCTTGGGTTCTGTAGAGCAAATGCTGGGGAAGCACCATCTTGCGTCCAGTCATCAACTCAAATGGTGACATTTTGGTTGCAGATGAAGGGGTAGATCTGATGGCCATTAGGACCAGAGGTAATCGGATATCCCAACTTGGCCCAGAATCTGCCACAAACTTCTTTAATATGCTCACAATGGTTCGGTTGTATCTCTCTACTGCACCAGAAGAAGCTGGCCGGTAAGCAATATGTAACTTCCTTTTGACCCCCAGTATCTCCCACATCTTTGTCATTACTTCACTGGTGAAGTGGCTACCCCTGTCTGACTCAATCCTTTGAGGTAGACCAAAACGGGAAAAGATGTGGTTAATCATCAGGGCAGCTGCTGTTTCTGCCTTGCAATTTGGAGCTGGGAGACATTCCACCCACTTGATAAACAAGCATGTAACGGTCAACATGTACTTGTTTCCTCTGGACGAGCGGATTGCAGGGCCTACAAAGTCGATTTGCAAATCTGACCATGGAGTGTCATCCCCCTCTTTTGGAGAGGCGCACGGTGTGTGAGGGATGATGGCTGAAATTGTGCACACACAAGACACCCCTTCAAGTATTGGTCGAGGTCCTGCCCAATGTGTGGCCAGTATGCAACCTCTCTTAAGATTTCCAGTGTTGTGTGAAACCCCCTATGACCGGCGGTGGCCACATCATGGGCGTGACTTAACATCAGGCTTCGGAATGAGGTAGGAACCACCCAATGATCATGGCCAGCTTGGGATTTCCTTACCAACAAACCGTCTTGGATTCGGAACATTTTTGGACATTTCATCAACACTCTTAGGTCCTCTTTCCCAATGTAATCGGTATACGTCAGGGGAAAGTTCTCAGGGTCCTCAAGGTGTTGGTAAAACTTACCAATAATTGGATCCCCCTTCTGAGCTGTAATTAAATCAGCATCAGGGGTCTTGCTCCATTGGGCAGTTGAAAGATCATTGTGAGCATTTGTCTGGGACCTAGTGATAGCGGTGACCTGGATTTCCCACAACAGGGACTCAATCTCAATTAGATCCCCTTGGATGGCCCCGGTTTTGGCCAGCTGATCAGCTAAGTCATTTCCAGTTTTGTCTGGTCCCTCTACTTTGGAATGACCCTTGATCTTTTTCCAGTAGATGGTCATCCCATTCGAAGTGACCAGATCATCAATATTTTGGATTAACTTCCCATGTTTCAGGGGTTTGTTATTAGTTCATAACATGCCTCTGGTTTTCCAGTTGACCAGGTGCTCCACGAACCCGTTCCGTACATAATCCGAATCTGTGATTATGACCAGTTCGTGGAGTTGATGCTGGACAGCAGTGAGGATGGCCTGATGCACAGCCATCAATTCTGCCACCTGACTACTTCGGGGACCAATTTTGTATCCAGCGGAGGGTTCTGGGAACTCATTCACCCATGCATTCCCTACGCCGGCCACCAGTTCTTTCTCCCTGTCGTTGTCAACATGGTAAGAGCATCCATCCACATAGACAGTGGGCATTCCCTCACACTTGTCTTCTTCAAAGACTTTGTGTGGGGAATTAAGGTATGCCTCCATGTTGTCCTTGATTTTTAGACTTTCGTCCTCGAGACAGCTTTCTCCGGCACAATCATGCAAGTCAGCCAGACCTTGCGCGAGGGGACTCTTCTTGTTTTGGCCATATCTGACCTCCACAGGAAAGCTTTGCATTGACAGAATCCAGGAAGTAATTCGGGAATTACTCACATTTCCGGCCCGGATTCTGTCACTTTGGAGATATTGCAGAGGCTGGTGTGGAGTCTCCACTATGATGTGTTCCCCCTGGATAAATGGGCGGTAATTCTTCAATGCCCACACCATTGCCAGGAGTGCCTTCTCACAATCGTTGAATTTTTTCTCCACAGAGGATAAAGTTTTGCTCGCATAGGAGATTACTTTATTGACCTTGTCATGCTTTTGGTATAATACTGCCGTCAAGCATGTATTAGAGAACCCTGTCTCCAGGAAGAACTCCTTGTTTCTGACAGGGTAAGCTAGGCAAGGCGCTTGTGAGAGGCTTCTTTTGAGTTGTCTTACTGCCTCGGACCCCATTCCCACTTGACCCCCCCTTTCAGGAGATGAATCAGGGGTCTAGTGATCTCTGCGTAGCCCTCAATGAACTTTCTGCTGTAATTAGTCAGTCCAAGGAGGCTCCTTAGCTCCTTAATTCTCACAGAGTCGTGGGGTCTTTTCTTGGGGACAGAGACCCTGAGGAGTAATCTCATGCCCCAAGAAATTAACACAGGTTCTACACCACTGTGCTTTCCGAAAGGAAAGTTTTGCTCTGGTGGCCCTCAACTGTGTCAGAACATAACGGATCTCTGCTATGTGTTCCTCCACAGATGAACTTTTGATGAGGACATCATCTACATAAGCCAGGTTACCCCTCGCACCCAGGTCGGGCATGGCCTTATGTAGGAAAATGTTGAATTCATTGCCGGAGTTGAGGTATCCGAAGGGAGTCCGGGTCCATGTGTACTGCTGGCCCCCAAAGGTAAAAACCAGTTTGTATTGGTCCTCCCTACTGACAGGCACGGTCCAGTATCCATTGGTCAGGTCTATTGCTGTGAATACCTGTGACCCCTGAATCTGGGCCAGCCTTTGGTCAATGTAGGGCAGAGGCCATCGGGAAGTATGGACCCGTTTGTTGAGCTCCCTAAGGTCAGCGCAGAGTCTCCACTGGCCATTTGGCTTCAATATTCCCAGCACCGGATTATTGAAGGTGCTGTGGACTGGACAGATTATTCCCCGGGACTGAAGGTTCTTAATTATTTCAGTAAGGGACTCCATGGATGCGAGAGGCAAGCGATATTGCTTCACAAACACTGGAGTCATGCCAGGGTCCGTGGGAATCGTTGTTGTGTGGATGTCGGTGCGACCACAATCATATGAGTCTACTGCAAAGAGATCTTGGAAATCCAAGAAAACTTGTTTCAACTTTTGCTTTTGTTCCAGAGTCACACAGGCATCAGCTAGGTTGACTCTCTCTTCCACCATTTGCCTGAAGCCTGGAAAGACTCTGGTTTGGTAATCTCAGCGGCCTCCTCCAGCTGGATGGAGAAGTCCCTGGTCAGAGTGCTGATTTGGACTGGAGGCCTCAGGTGGGAAAGGCAACCCTCATGGACCTGTAAAATCACCTCATCCCTCCTGAAGTCACAAGTCACATCTTCCTTACCATAAGGGCAGGAAGTGTACACCAGGAAGTTCCCCCCATGCCGGGTAAAATTCCTGTCTGGTGTTGTATCGTCATCACTGTCACTGTCAAAACAGTCCTTGGGGATTGGTCCTAACAGTTCATTTCCTAGATCAATGGAAAAATGTCGGTCATCAACCGCCATTCCAATAATGGTGCCTGCGGCTAGAGTAATACTCTTTAAGTCGCTGTTATCCACCTCTATTGGAATGGTGTCATGTTCTGTGTTGACTAATGGTGTTGGGTTTACCCCCAACCTTTTCTGTTGGAGAGAAGCATTTAGATGTATGTAAGCATCAGGGTTTTTCAAATGTTGTCCTCTTTTAACTTTCACTTCCAGGGAGAATTGTCGGGTCCTTTCTGGGATGGTGACTTCCTCTTTAATCTGAATTTCAACTGCATAAGGTAGCAATTGAGCTGACCTAAATGCTTTTTCTTGATCATCAAAGCCCATGGCATTATCCGCTAATCGGGACCAAGCTGTGAAGTTGATTAGGTCCAAACTAATGGCAAAGCGATTGAGAATGTCACTGCCTAAGTAAAAGGCGGCAGTGACG
The DNA here is from genome assembly GCF_040938575.1 of Ambystoma mexicanum. NCBI lineage: Eukaryota > Metazoa > Chordata > Amphibia > Caudata > Ambystomatidae > Ambystoma > Ambystoma mexicanum. The sequence goes on from NC_090939.1 coordinate 530,985,689, forward strand.
TCTCGCACCACCCAACAATTATGGACTATGCTCTTGTTGCCAATGGAGATTTTGAGCATACACCTGCTTGGCAGGAGATGTTTGGAATTGGGTGCTTCCAGGTCCATTTCCCATTTATCTATCAGTTTGAATGTGGGAATGGCTGGATCTTTTGGGATTTGGCGGAACATGGCTTCACTGATGAAGCTCTTACCGTTATTCACACACACTCGGGCGAGAACAGATTCCTTCCCATCATTTAACTGAACAGGGATGAAAAACTGCTCTCCAATTTGCTGAACATCAGCTGTGCTATGAGCTGATTTCACATCTTCCTGGACTATGGGAGTGGGAATGTCTGATTGTGAATTAGTATAGCATTTCAAAGTGTTTCCTTCCAGCGTGGAGTACCACTTTAAACTGGAAGGAAGGTTGATTTTCAGAAATAGAGAGGACCCCCCATCACCAGTCTGTTGTCCTACTGCTATTACTGTCACGTCTGGAATCTGGTTGTTCTGGAAGTGAAATTCTACTTGGTCAGATTTTTGTTCAACCATGTGGCAGGTGCCGTTTAAACTAACATGGTTGACACTCCTTTTTAATTTTTTTGGTCGGCTAGTCTGGGTCCAGAGGACCTTGTTTACACAATCTATTAGAGGTGACAGCCTTCTCAGGAGGTCATTCCCTAGTAAACAAGGGGTGCCCTCTGGGGTCACTACAAAGACCGGGTGTTTCACCCTGTGGCGGCCAATTTTAATGTCCAAATCTGCGGTCCCCTCGACGGGAATTTCCTTCCCGTCAAAGTTCTGAAGATGTCCAGGAAGAGGGGTGAGAGGAATTTGGTACTTCTCCCCCCTACTTGCATTCATTTCATCAAAGGCCCTTCTGGACGGAAGGGTAGCTGGGGATCCAGTGTCCACCAGTGCCAAAATTGTACCCTGCCCCTGTACTTGTACCGGGGCATAGTATCTTCCCTCCTTCTCCTCAAGGGGGCACAGATAATGCACATTTTTAGACAATTGGTGGGCTAACTTTCTGGTTTTGGACATGGCGAGAGAAGAGATTTGGGCAGAATTCTGTGGAGAGCCTTGGGAATCTGAAAGAAAAATTTGGCAACTGGAGATCAGAGCCATTGTGGGTTCCCCTGGTTCCGGTTCTGGGCCGCCCCCCCCTTTTTGGAGGCAGTCACCAGGATGGGTTTGAACCAGGGGATTTCGGTATTGTCGGTTCTGGGATGGGATGATGGGCGGCGGTAGCTCAGTCTCCACATCTCCCCAGTCTGAATTGGCATCCCTTGGGACCCATTTTTCTTTGGGAGGAGTTTCCCCATCTCTGAAGGAGAAGATCCTTTTCCCAGGATCCTCTCAGGATCCCTCTCCCTCAAATTGGAAGATCTGTACCTCCTCCACAAAGTGGGTCTGTTTGGGTGTTTTGTTTCTCCTACCCCCTCTCTGCTCCTTAGGAGGCAGACTTTCAGGGGCACGAGATTTTGTTTCCGGTTCCTGTTTTTCCAGGGGCTGTTTACAAGTTGGGAAGGAAGCTTCCTCCAAGGCTTTGCACCCCCTTCCCCTTGTGCCTCCTCCCTGGGAACCGGTGGGTTATCGGGGTGCTGCTCCCGTCATTGTTCTGGAGCACCAGGTCCCGAGTTTGGGGCATTCTGCGGTGGCATGCTCATCTGAGGGTTCTGTTCAGCCCTCAGTATGTGACCCAGATCTCGTGCCATATTTTGGACCTGGCGCTCAAGTTGTGAAACCCGCTCAGGCTGATACGGGGCTCTATTTTCTCCCATGGGCTGATCCCGGGAAGGGTAGCTATCCCTTCTCTGGTAGTACCCCTGGTTGGGAAGATTTTGGTACCCCTCCACCCTTGGCCTCCCCTCTCCCGGATTCAGTGGTCTGGGCTCAGGGAATTGGGGAAAGAAGGATGGATGATTTTGGGGCTGAAAGTTCTGCCCAGGGTTTGGAGAATTTCTGCCCTCCTGCGGGAAGTTGGGAGGGAAGTTCCCTGGGTTAGGTGCTTCGCTGGATCCCCCCCTTTGGGCTGGAGGAGTCCACACATAACCCAGGATTGGTTGGTTTCCCTTGTAGTGGGGACTTACATAGTCAGGGGAGCGGGGGACCCCATTTGTGGGACTACCTCCTCGACTCCCTGTCGGTGACTGGCCCGAGGGCCTTCTGGGCTGTGAATTATTTGGTGCAGGCAGGTTTTGAGGCCCCCCATATCCAAATCTAAAATGGGGGCAACCTTTACCTCTTCCACCTTGGCAGCAGCAGGGGTGCTGTTGGTTTTGGGGTTTTTCGGCGCGTTGTTTTTATTTTCGATAGGCTTCTGCACCTCATAGATCCGGGTAGCCTGTTCAATGTTGAACCAAGTGCTGGATGCGCTCCAGAAGCACCCACATATCCCACCCCCGGACTGTCCAGGAGATAGCCGACACCAAAGTAGGGCTCCATGCACTGGCAGGCATGCCCAATTGTGTTGGTGCCCTGGACTGCACCCATGTTGAATTGGTAGTCCCCCATGCCATAGAGGCGGTGTACCGCAATTGCAAACAATACCACTCCATCAATGTGCAAATGGTATGTGACTCCAGCAAGATTTTCACACATTGCTGCGCCCAATTTCCCAGATCAACACATGATGCCATGGTGCTGTGCAACTCCACGCTACCCCGTCACATGGAGCGACATGCTGGACCACATGCCTGGTTGCTAGGTGAGTTGGCCAACTGGCCCATGGCAGTGCTTTGTGGCACTTATGTGTAGGGATACATACTCCACCTGGGTGGGAAAGGGGGGGATGCATACTCCACCTGGGTGGGAAAGGGGGGATGCATACTCCACCTGTGTGGGATATGACAGTGATTGTAGAATGCATGCAGAGCTAAACACTCCTGACCTGAACCTCCCAAACAGAACACGACACATCACTGGCACACATTGTACCGTTCATGCATATCGAGGACAACAAGTAAGAGGCACGACCATGCCACCATGGGTTTCACAAGCAATGCATGACTGAACAGGATTGCAACTGTGCCAATGTGGCTAGTGTGACCATGCACAGTGTAGAATACACAGCATGAACGGGAGGCTAAACATTGTCGTACAACCACAGTACATCCACCTCTGCATGCATCATTATACCCTGCATCATCTATTGAACGCCATCCAGACTACCACGCCTCATAACAGTATGGTATGCATCAATGTTACAATCTTGCATACGTACAGGGACATGTGCGTGCCCACACCAAATAGCTGCGGGCATGATTGTGCCACCTGAAGGTGGCAGCTCAGAGTGACACACACCTATTTGTGTTTGCTTGCAGGTGATGGAGGATATCCCTTGAGGCCGTGGCTACTTACCCCTGTGCGTAACCCGCGAACAGCCATGTAGAGGAGTACAATCATGTGCACAACCGTACCCGTATTGTCATTGAGCAGACCTTTGGCCTGTTGAAGGAGCGTTTCCGCTGCCTAAGCAGGTCTGGTGGGGCACTCCTATATAGTCCTGACAAGGTGGCAAAGATCACCATGGCCTGTGTCATGCTGCACAACATGTGCGTCCGTAGAAATGTACCACTGCCACCTGACATTGACATGTATGCACCGGGTGAGGATGATGAGGATGGAGACGGAGGTGAAGTAGCCCCCCTGCCAGTACGTGATGCACGGGATGGCCATGCAGTACACCAAGCACTTATTCACAAATACTTCTTAGCCACAGTGACTATGATAGACATGTGTCACTGACAACTGGGTCAATGTGGACATGCACACTTGGATTGTCAGGAGTTGGCCACTGAACATCTTCACACATAATATGGATATACACAAAATGAACAATCTCTAGCCATGGACATTTTTTGCACACAACGGGTGTATTTGTTCTAACAGATAAAAATGTGACCAACCCCCAGTGAACTCCCAAACCCCCCCAACAAACCCCAAAAAACCCCAGTGCACTCCCAAACCCACCCGACTAACCCCAAAAAACCCCAGTGCACTCCCAAATCCTCTGGGTCGGCAGCACAGGGCTTGCGGGGACAGAGGATGCAGGTGTGCTGGCTGTGGATATGTCCGAGGCAGGTTCCACGCCCGCTCCAAGGCGTGGACGCTGCATATGGAGTAGAATGGAGGTGAGGACTTGGTTTACTGCACCCAGACAGTCCCTCATGAGCACAGCCGATGCATTCACGGTGGCTGTGTTTGCTGCGATGGCCGCTGTGGTCCCTGCAATGGCAGTTGCTATACCTCTCCTTGTGTCCTCACCATCGACAATATAATACCGCAAGAGATCCAGCATGGCCTCCTGTCGGGCCTCCACCCTCGACAGGCGTGACTCCAGGGTGTTGGTGGGAGCTGGAGTAGTGGGAGCTGGAGTGGTGGATGGTGCATGCACGGGGCTTACATCCTGGGTGCTGTCGTCCGCGAAGGGGCCGCGGTCCGAATCCCTGAGGTCTGAGACATGGAGGCAGGGATCATCACTGCTGTAGGCGGTTGAGGGCTCAATATGGGGGGGGCGGGCAGGGGGCTTGGGGTGGGTGTATAAGTCACTAATGTGACTCCCTCGGGGTCCACATTGGCATTCAAAATGTCCTCGGTGGTGGGTGGCACAGGAAGGTACACCCCTCCCACTGTTGTGGGTGTGTGCAGCTGCTCCTGATGTGTGTTCGGCACACTGGCAGCAGGTGTTGTTGGCTGGCTTTCCAACCAGTCAGGCACACTGCCTGTGGGTCTGGCCTGTTTGTCTGGCTGGGGGGTGGTGGCGGATGTGGCCCTTGTCTTATGGTGTGATGTGGATGCCCGTGCGGTCCTCTCCTGACTGGCATCTTCCTCATCGGTGCCTGGGGGTTAGAAGAGATGCAGGTCATCAGTGATGGTGTCACATGCCAGCGGCATACAATTGTGCTGTTCAATATTCATACATTCATGCCTTCAATGTCCTTCAGGTGTGTGGCACTTGGTGTTTTGAGGGGGCATATTAGCAATCACTGCATGGCAGGTGGCATGCCGTTGATATGGGGTTTGTGTGATGGGTTACAAGGGCCCGGTCCTGATGTGTTGCCCATGTGTTGGTTATGGGATTGGCACTCAGCATGCATTTCTGTGTGGCAGGGTTTGGGCCGCAATCTGGACTTGGATATGTTGATGTGGGAGTGGGGACATGCATTGCCTTGCCGAGTCTCTCTTCCACATTACTTGTGCTACGTTATGGTTTCCCCTACAGGGATGTGCAGGGTCACTCACCTCCTTCTGGGGATGATGCTGCACCCATCTCCATCTCTCCAAATTCCTCAATCGACTCAGGATCGATGAATGTGCTAGCAGTCTCCTCCCAGGGCATCAGCTTTGCAGGTGAGTGGGGACCCCCGCCTGTCGCCATGGCCGCCCTCCTGTTGCTTGACAGGATGTTTCTCACCCTCAAGGGGAGGTCGTCCCACCTCTTGTGGCAGTCAAGCACAGTACATGGGGTGGTCCCCACAGCCAACACCTTCCGGGCAACCTCCTGCCAGATTTCCTTTTTCCTCATCTGGGTATCACGCTTCATGTCATTAGTTTTCATTATGTCTGCATGTGCAGCGAGAGTGTCTGCCAGCATATTTAGCTCTGAGTCGGAGAAATGCTGTTTCCGCTGCCAGGGGGTGTCTTTTGGGTGGCCTTGGACATCTTCAGGGTTTTTCAACACAGCACAACTGGTGGTTTTGGAGGATTGCGATGGATTGTGTTTTTTAAGATGGCCGCCGGCCAATTTCCCGTTCCGACGCAATGGCGTTATTTCCGGGTCTGGTTTTACGAGCCCGGTATTAGCATGTTGGTATTACTGGGTCGGTATTTAGGGGTTCCTCCTAGATGGTGCCGGTATCAGCGGGTCCCGTCATGCCGCTATCTGGGGGTTGGAGGGCCTTTTGCGGCATGCCGGCATGGCCATGACCTGCATGGGGGCTCGCACGTGCTCGCGCACTCGTAATCACCCGCTATTAGCAGCATTATACGAGCACGGACCCGCTCATTCCGCCATGCCAGTAATGACCACGGTTTTACTGTGCTACTCGTAATGAGGCCCATAGTCTAAAGGGTGGTCAGCCGACACGTTTTGACCCCGGAGGGACCTTCTCAAGGCAGGTTAGATATAGATGCTGTAGGGGATCATTTCCCAAGGTTGCTCAAGGTGCTGCATGGTGAGTTTGATCAGGGTCGGGTCTGTTTATTGATTCATGGCTGCATTATCCGTAGTCAGGTATGCTTTAGTGAATAGAGTGAGCAACCTGGGGCAAAAAACCCATACAGCATCTATAACTAACCTGCCTTGATGCATTGAGAAGGACCCTCCGGGGTTGAAACACGTGTTGGCTGACCACCCTTTAGACTATGAGCCTCATCACGAGTTTGGCGGTAGCCCTTAAATCTGGCGGTAGCGCTGTTGCCGCCAGATTTAAGGGTCCGCCAAATCACGGCTTCGGCTGATTTCCCCCCAGCTCTGAGCTAGGGGACAATCCGCTGAGATTTAGCCAATTTTTGGCGCGTTTCCCACCGGCGGGAAATCCACCGGCGGTAAAAGCACGAAATTTCCCCATTGAGCCCAATGGGGAATTCCTGAATGGGCTCAATGGGGAATGGGGATTTCCCGTTACGCTAAACCTGTGATCCTGCACTAATAGCGCCGGTGGGTTTGGCAGTAGGGCTAATAACGCCAGCGCTATTAGCGCCGGCGTTACCGCCCAACTCGTGATGAGGCCCTATGTGTCTACACTATGGACAATAAAGAAACACACTTTGAAACACAGCATCCAGCGTGAGAATCTTTTATTGATAAGATTCAACAACAAAAATACTTCCCTTTGCAAGGTAACCAGGATCTTTCCACTATTTCCTTACAAGGGGTTTTGGGTTCAATTCTTCCCACCTGTTACCTTGCACAGAACTATTACAACCAACAAACTAAATACCGAGCTCAGCACAAGAGTGTTCAGTTCTAGAGCCCACCCTTGCCCCCTTTATCAAGTCTGGGCTATAGTTCACCTTTCTTTTGGGGCAGGTGAACATACTGTAAATGTTTTTTAGATTGAAAGGAGTTAGTGATTTCTTGCACTGGTGGCCTTAGTGTGCAGTGATGAGGGACAATTATCTTCTCAATCTTTCTAGCTCTTTCTGTCTCTCATGCCCTATTGTCTCATTGCAGTTAATGCTGTTCTCCTATCCCAGGCCTGGTTCCTCTTTAATGTCGCAGTAGTTAGGGAGTGAAGCATAGTTTATCCTTTGTTAGTTCTGCACTCACCTAACTGCACATCATCATCAATGAGGCATCAATCATCAATGAGGCAACAGAATGAATATCAGGCCATTTGATGGTGAGCATGTGGCCATGGTACTATTTTTTTTGGCACACGAACATGTAACCTTCAGATTGCACAAATATTTCTATAGCTGGTGCATTAACACACTGGGCCACCAGTCAGATAGCCTAGTGAGTTTATAACATGCCACTGTGAAGTGGGTTCAAATCACAGCTCACATTGTTCATATCCTAACAGGAGAACCCATTCCTTCTTCCTTCTGAGTTTGAAATTGAGAATCATTATGTTGGTGAATAGTAACATGATGTATTCACAGTGTGATTAAAGAGCAAACACAGATTATAGAATATATATATTCTATATTCAGTGAAAAAACTTTGTTAAAGGGACGTCATGGTTAAGTTGTGCTACTAAAAACCTATGAAATTCAGTGAAAAAAACTTTGTGAATGTAAATTTAACTAGTGTGCCCCATTTCCCCTTTGAAGTTGGCTCTGAAAAGAGCCGTTTTTTTTGTTTTTTTTACAGATGATTGACAGACACCTGTTATTTTGTATTTTTTTTCTTGTTTTTTTTCTTACTTTACTCCTAAAATCTTCACATACCTTCTCCAAAGCAACCCTTACATTCCAAAATAGAAAGGCATTTCCCGTAAAAGATAAAGAGATGCCATCTTCTTTAAAATTAACAGTATTACTGGCATCAATATTCTCATTATTGCAGAAGAACATACCAGCTCTAAGCATGAAGGCACACATGACTCGGTTGATGACACACCTAGCAATGTTTTGCTGAGGACAAAAAACTGAACTATTGTCCCATATTGCCCTAGGTAGTAATCCAGAAAAAATTACTTTCGCATTTGGAAGGATCTTCATTACGGCTTGAACCAAGCGTTCCAAATCAGCCAACAAAGTAGGGGCACTGACGTTGCCCAAATGGAAAGCACCATAGTGCAAAACTACCACATGCGGACTGTTCATTGTGGCCATATCCTCACAAACTTGTACAATTCCCTGTACATTGCAATCAGGCACAGTGCTCCACACCACCTCCACTCCTTTCACATCAAAGTTCTTTTCAACATGCCTGCATCGAGCATACTGTTGTAAACCATGCACAAACATATCTCCAAGCACCAACACCCTGACTTTCTCTACTTCTGGCATCTTCACCACACACAGTCTCTTTCAACACAAATCCACAACCTCGACATCTGATTGGTTAATCCGTACAGTCTTCTTTCCATGTTGGATTTGCTGGAAAACCCGGATGTAGCACGCCCTGTCCACGGACAGCCGCGGTGTCCGCGGACCGCGTAACTCTTCGACACCCCTTCTACCATTTCCACTTTACTTTCTGTGCCATTCCCTCATTACATACAGCTAAGCAGTCACACAATACGAAGAACGTCCTCAGAACACCCCCATTTTGTTTATTTTCGAACATTTCAGGACAGTTATCATTTCATTATTCAACATATTAACATTACAAATATTATACTTTCATCTTGTACGCTGCACACAATGCTATGTTTCTCATTAGTAGCTCAGTATAATAGATAGAACCCCATAATACAATGCTATTTATATCAATGCATCGTTCAAAGCACTAATTACGGTATGATATTTATTGCAATGATCCTTGACACTTTTTTCGCAACATTATAATAAAAATCCCTAGTACACAAATTTCATGAAAAGTAAATGCACATGTGATATCATCAGTGATGTCATCAATGACATTTGCGATGTCATCTTTGATGTTCTGGGTGTTAGTCTTAGCAGTGCACGGTGGTGGCGCGAGTTATGGTTGCTTAGCTTACCATAACTGGCGAATTTAAGGAGGTTTTCGGCTTAACTTGGAACCATAACGTCCCTTAAACAAACTTTTTTTATTAGCACGCAAACAATATACAAAGATGTAGTGTAAACAGCAAGTTCTCACAGATGGCTTTACACAGAATGTTGCAAAGTAAGCATTTATGCTCGTTCACAGTGAAGGTCAGCTGCTTCTATTTTTTTCTCTCGGCCCGGAGAGGCCCACGACTCCCAGTATAAGGTTCTATTTTTTCTTTACCTTGACAGACAGAGATTGTGCTGAAAGACTTCTTTTGAAGAAGTGTAGCAAAAACGTAAGACACGATAAAGATGACATTTCTGAAACTAAACCACTTTTGTATATTATATCACTTTGAGAAAGATCGCTGGCACACGCGGAGTCGTATTGTGGGACTGCACTACACTTGGACAATGGAAAATGCAATTATAATGTAAGTAACCCTTTAGATTATTTTATACCGGAATATAATAACAATAGCGTGGCATTAAAGCCCGGTCAAGTTGTACTTATTTGTTCAATGTGACATATTGTTTTCTACCGCGCACTATCACCGCCGAATTGATCCCCTGTCATTTAGAGGGCTCTGAAAAAGGCAGACGACACAGGGTGGGTTAATAGAAATAATTTAACCGGTCTGTAGCCGGTCAAGTGCTCTACTTGCTGTGCCACTTCACTGTAGCCGGTCAAGTGGCACAGCAAGTAGAGTGCTCGCTTTGACATCCGTGCACAGCTTGCTAACGCAGGTTCAAATCCCAGCACGGCCAAACTCAGCCTTTCATCTTTCTGTGGTCGATAAATGAGCACCACACACGTGTGTAATAATAAGCTGCGCTGAGATACCTTACAGTTCTTAGCGCTATATAAATGCGAAAGTATTATTATTTTATTATTAACATACTCCGTTGCACTATCTTCACTAGCAAATAGTTTCACGCCCTAATAAATAAAATGAATATTTTTAATAAAGATCGGCTGGTGAGATTAATTTATGTTTTTTAAAACAGGTATGTTGCCCCATTTTGCCAATGTCACGATTTTCAGACTCCAGCGGATGGATTTTTCAACTGCCAGGTGCAGCTCCATGTAAGCAACTTCATGACCCTCACCATTTTATGGGACAATCGCCAAGGACCAATATGCCCCTACGCAGTACTAGCGGCTAGAGCAACATACCAACCATTATGGTGGTCTAATGCCTCGTTGTTGGACCAACCTTCCGATTATCAGTGCAACCATTTACTGCTTTTATCATAAACCAACAGCCTATCTACCGCAAAGAAACAGCACGTGGCTCAAAATAAACTTTTGCTGATCGACAGCAGAGACAATTGCAAATCGCTGAATATTCACTAAACATTTCATATGAAATAAATGTACTTTAGCAAATGTACAATCCTGCTGTTTACTTTTAAACCACAGTTTCATATTCCGAAATGTGGCGCACTGTATTCTAAGCTGATCTAACACCCTCTGTACCGCGAAGGAACATCGCGTGGCTCAACATGAACTTTTGCGGATCGACAACAAAGACAAATGCAAATCGCTGAATATTCTCTAAACATTTGATGTCAAATAAATGTACTTTACAAAATTTACAATCTTGCTGTTTGCTTTTAAATCACAGTTTCATATTACGAATTGTGGCACGCTGTGTTGTGACAGAATGTGTGTTGTCTTCCGGGTTCTGTGTAAAGTCGCGTAGGACTGGAGACGACTGGGCGCGTTTGATGACGCACCCTGTAACGTCACAGAGAGAGGCAGGGAATATGAATGCTTTCATAATGTCAGGCTTAGGGGCGGGAGATATGATTTAGTGTCGCAAAAGCAAATCAGCCAGGTCAATAGCAGCAGTCATAGGATTATCACATAATGTGGGCGCACACCAGCCTGATTTATCGTTTCTTTACTGGACAAAAAGTCAGGTGAGGCCCATAGGAAATTGTACTATCAGCGTACAAAAGGAGGGTTCGTAGAACACTTTCAACCTGACAACGAACAATACAAACAACGTTCTCAGAACACCCCCATTTTGTGTAATTGCAACCATTTCGGGACACCGCAAGTCTTCTTAGAACACATTCAACAGCGTCCTCAGGACACCCCCAGTTTGTGTATTTACAAACATTTAAATACACCGAAAGTGTTTTTAGCTCAATTTAACCTTCCTTGCGAACAAAAAGGACAGATACTCCGTCCTCTGAACACCCCACCATTTAGTTTATTTACAAAATGTCAGAACTGCCGTGTTCTCCGCGGACATATCGAACACAACAAAAGCGTATAGCACATAAAAAACCAAAACATTGAACCTATCTCATACTCCCCCACCCTCCCCAAACTCTCTTACACACCAACACACTCCACTAAATACAATTTTTAATCCAAGTTTCACCGCGTTGTACGTGGTTGACGGTGAATACAAGATGGCGGGCGCCACAGAAAATCTGATGCGCTCCACGCCGTCCAATCAGCGAACGCGTCGCATGTCCGCGGACATGACGCAAGCCCATGGGCCAATCGGGGTGCTGTCCGCGGAGCGAACATAGATATCACTAATTTTTTTGCCTTACATTTTGGTCATTTTTTAAAAACCTACTGGACGGATTTACACCAAATTTGTAAAAGCACGCTTTCGGGACCAAGCTGCCGCTCGTGTCGCAAATTTGGTGTAAATCCGTCCAGCGGTTCGGGCTGTAGCCGTGCGCAAAGATTTTTCCCATTATGTCTATAGGAAAAAACAAAAGCTTTGGGGCCCTCCGCTATAACTTTACCCCCCATGGACCAAACCTCTCCCAACTTTGCAAATGCATTCAGACTAGGCCATATACTTTTTTTGCAAAGTTTGGTGAGGATTGGTCTAGAGGGAGCGAAGTTATAAGCCACCCAAAAAGTGCTCTTCCTATGGAAACACCAACTTAACCATAACTACATGGACGCTACCGCGTCCATGTAATTAGGTGTGGGACAGTTACATTACTTTGCATTATGTGAAAACAGGATGCAGCACATTGTTTGTTTTTTTGCTATCACTTGTTTTCATGTATGATAGATACTGTAATTTCTCTTTTTCTGGGCTATGGGAAATCAATGTTATTTCTCATAGCCCATTACTTTAGAATAGGTTGTATGACTGGGATTGGTTCAGTCACATACTAATGATTTGCATGTTAAAAAATGCAATGCTTTGATATTTAAATCATCCTTCAAAACTCATGTGGTTTTCACTTTGTTTTGCAGTCCCCCCTCTAGCCTGAAAACTACCCCTGAGGTTCTCTCTGCTTTAACATTTTCTGTGTTCAAAACGCACTTAGGGCCTCATTACGATCCGGGCGGTAAGGGATTACCGGTACCGGTAAGCCCTATGGGGGCTCAAATGGGAATGGGGAAGGGCCCTGGTGAATGGGGAATTACCGCCCCCGCCAACCTTGGAATGGGGCGGTAATAGCTCCATTCACCAGGGCGGAGTCGGTGAGGTAAAGGAGGCAGCCATGGTTACCTCCAATCACGTAATCACCCCCTTAGTCTACTATCGTCCCCGCTGGAGCAGGAGCTCCCAGCCTAGCCGTGTGCGGCAGGAGCAGCCTACACAACAACATCCAGTCCAGGATACAGAGGTAAGCTTACGGCAGAATTGCTAATGCCAAGAAGGCCCTCTGACCCCAAGTGGCTACCTGCGTGCAACATTGCCCAGCCCTCAGCACGCATCACCCTGAAGTGCCACCCTTCAACCTTCCTTCATATTCGCCGTGCTGAGATACGATCCTCTTGAACCATCGACCGAAATCCGTGAAGTGACCTGATCCTAAGATGGATGCCGCCTCAGACCTACATTTTGCCTGACTTTGTTACAGGGGCACCAAGCCTGTTACAGTGTGCTGATTGGTCCGGCCTCCCTCTTTGTTGAGGACCAATCGCTGGCAAGCATTAGCCGGCCTGTGTAGCAAGGCCTTGAAAGAAGGGCAGCAGCTGACTGAGCTGATCAGTCTACTATCGTCCCCGCTGGAGCAGGAGCTCCCAGCCGAGCCGTGTGCTGCAGGAGCAGCCCACATGACAAGATCCAGTCCAGGATGCAGAGATAAGCTTAAGGCAGAATTGCTAATGCCAAGAAGCCCCTTTGACCCCAAGTGGCTACCTCCGTGCCACATTGCCCAGCACCCAGCACCCATCACCCTGAAGTGCCACCCTTCCACCTCCCTTTATATTAGCTGTGCCGAGATAAGATCCTCTTCGAACTACGAACTGAAATCTGTGAAGCGACCTGATCCTAAAATGGCCGCCGCCTCAGACCTACATTTTGCCTGACTTTGTCACACGGGCACCAGGCCTGCTAAAGTGTGCTGATTGGTCCGGCCTCCCTCTTTGTTGAGGACCAATCACCGGCAGGCGTTAGCCGGCCTGTGGAGTTAGGCCTTGGAAGAAGGCCAGCAGCTGACTGAGCTGATCAGCTGATCTACCTACCTTAACCAAGAACACTAAACCTAGTATCAGCAACCCTCAGCACATAAAACCATGATCAAGGGGGCACTGATTAATGCCAGGTCCCTTAATGCTCACATATTTGACATGGTCGATCTGATTACAACTCATGACCTCGACTTTATCGCCATTACAGAAACCTGGCTCCATGCTGCCTCACCACCACTTCTATCATTGTCCATCCCCGCAGGATATACCATCATCAGAAGTGATCGCAACAACAACCAAACCAAAGGAGGCAGTATTGTCTTCATTCACAAAAACTCGATCAGCCTTCGTATCTCACCTACACAACAGACCCCATCAGTGTAACTTCTTTCAGTGAAATTAGCCATACCACCCAACCAAACTGTCACACATTTGCAGAAGACTTATCTTACATTCTTGCGGACAATACCAACACTAAATCACAAATTATTCTATTAGGGGATTTCAACCGGGGCCTCCAAGACCCCAATGATGCCTCAGCATGCAATATCACAAGTATAACCTAGGCTTTACGCCACGCATCAGTGAACCAACACATATTAAGGGTAGAACTCTTGATTGGTTAGCTGACCTAAACTGCAAAATCAATATGGAATCTAACCAACCTTGCGCTTGGACAGACCATCACTTAATCACCTTCAGCATTTTAGCAAAACACGTATGTACTACACAGGACATAACAAGAAGTAAGAGAGATATAACTTGTGAAAAACTACTCCCACATCTCCTCCCAGCCCTCAATGAACTCTCCTTCTCCTGTTCAGATCCTACCGTCTTGGTAGACACGTTTAATCAGACTATGCTGAAAGCTCTTGATCTTATTTTACCTATTAAATCCAGGAAACCTAAACCACATGCTCACCTCAACTCTTGGTTTACACCGCAGCTGAGAGTTTTACGCAAAGAAAAACGCAACCTAGAAGCTCGTTAGAAAAGTAACCCCACTGAAATGAACCAAGCAAGCCTGGCCATAGCCAATATGAACTACAAAGATACTATCCTCCAGGCCAAAAAAGACACATACAACAAGTATATCCTACAAGCCAAATCAAAGACTAAAGAGTTGTTTAAGATCCTAAAAGAATTGGAATCCCTGGTCTCCCCCACCTGACACGTGTACCAAAGATAGTACTTGGTGTGCCAATATCCAGAAGGTGCTCATTGATAAAATAGCCACACTCCAAACTAAAATGAATGATAAAAAAATGTGCCTTCAGAATGATCCGCACCTCAAGCCCCATCATGATAGAACGAAATCTAGTACACACACACATACACCTTTCAGCTTCTCTCCCCTCTCCACCACTTAAGTTGAAAATATCATCAACAATCTCAAACCCTCCAACTGTCAGGGTGACTTATGTCCAGCCCTCATTATCAAGGAGACCTCACATAATTTAGCCCCATTCATCACGCCTGTATAAATTCATCATTTAACTCAGGTATTGTGCCAGACAACTTGAAGGATGCGTGGGTCATCCCGCTTCTTAAAAAACCTACATTGGATGCAATCATACTGACAAACTACAGGCCTATCACTACTGTGCCAGATCCAAGACTACCTGGAAACAAATAAACTCCTTGGCCTCAGACAATCAGGATACCGTCCCCGCCACGGAACCGAAACAACCCTTATTGATCTAAAAACCCAGATTGAAGACTTAAAAGACAAGGGCAAGTTGGCCCTTCTACTCCTTCTTCATTTATCAGTGGTGTTTGACCTGGTAAATCACCAAATCCTCTGTCGACACCTCAAACTAGCTGCCCACTTCTCAAACAAAGCCACCGCTTGGATCAGATCCATGAGGGTCTGCTCCCCCTCTGCCGCTGCTGAACCTTCACCAGTTACATGCAGGGTACCACAAGGATCGTGTGTTTTCCCTACACTTTACAATGTGTTTACGAAACCACTGTTCGATATCCTGGACTATCTGGGTGTCACCTACACGAATTACGCAGATGACACCCAGATACTCATCCCCATCACAGGTGACCACACAGCTGACACACTAGCCATGAACACTCTCTACCAAGTCATCCCAGCATGGATAGCTCAACACAAACTCTGTGTCAATGACGAAAAGACAGAGCTTCTCATCTTGGGCTCTTATCAGAGAAATATTTTGTCATTGATGGTAACATCATTAAAGTCTCAAACGACACTAAAACTCTAGGTATATATCTCGATTCCACCCTCTCCCTTTCTAGACAAACTAATGCGGTATCCTCGGCCGCAGCGTACACATGCAAGCTCATCACAGCCTGCCGACCTTTCCTCACACAAGCCATCTGTACTACCCTATCTAGGATGTTGGTTATGTCCAAAATCGATTAATGCAATGCCCACTATTTAGGTACTAACCAATGCAATCTTAACAAGTTACAGATTATCCAAAATAATAATGCCATTAGAGCTGCACTAAATATCCCTAGGAACCATCACATATCTGACACCAGATGAAGCCTCCACTGGCTCCCTGTATCTAAAAGAGTTTCACTCAAAACACTTGCTTTTACGCGCAAATGCCTTGCCAACCAAGTGCCAGCTACCTGGCCTGCAGATTCACTTACCACATTACCAACAGTCCCCTCAGAACCGCCCAGGCCGATTGCCTCTCCATACCTCCCTTCAAGCTCCAAAGATCGGGTGGGTCAGCATCCCAGTTCTGGCTGGAAAACTATGGAACTCACTTCCAAACCCTCTCAGAGCTGAACCCTTGTTCCCTGCTTTCAAGAGCGAGGCCAAAGAATGGCTGTCCACCCAAGACCTGCCCCAACAATAACTGGACCACTAGTCACCACCCGTGCTCTTTTATCTTATTATACATAGCTGATAGTGTATATACCTGTATAATAGCTGTTATAATAGTTGTTTCTGTATACTATTGTATAATAGTTGTCTCTGTATACGACTGTATAATAGTTGTTTCTGTATATGACTGTAAATCTTTGCCTATTCCGTCACTGTATATCACCCTCTTTGTTATGCTTATGTGTGTATGTCTTGTAACTCAAGTGATGCGCCCGGTTGCCCTTGGGCCAGGTGCGCTATATAAATAAATAAAATACAAATACAAATACAAGTGCCTAAAAATACATTGTCATTCTCCCCCATTTACAAAATTCACATGACTCTAACACTGCTTTGGCCTTCTCCCCACCTGCAACATGCAGGTGTTCATTACAATGCTTTGTGGTTCTCCTACGTGTACAAAATACATGTGGGATGTCTTACTGTTTTGCGTTTATCCTCTGACCACAAACCCACATAGAGCTCACTCTGATTGACTGGGCTTTTTCCCCTACAAAATGTATATAGATTTATCAATGCTTTTACATTCTCCTTCTCAGCATATCCAGCAAATATGGAGTTCTCACTGTTTCTGCCGTCTTTTCCACCTGGCAAATGCACATGTGCTTAAAACTGTGTTGGACATCTCTGCTGCCTACAAAATGATTATATGTCTAAAACTGCCTTGGCACTCTCATCTGCATGTAAACAACAGGTGGTGTTCTCTCTGCTTTGGCATTCTCCTCCAACTAAAATGGCATGCGTGGCTCAAACTCCTTTGCCATTCCCACTGCCTACCAAACACCCTTGGAGTTATCACTGCTTTGGTGTCCTCCCTTCTCAACTACAAAATGCACATGTGTTTCTCACTGCTTTGGCATTCACCTACATCCTGCAAATGTGCATGTGCCTAGCAATGCTTTGGTCTTCTCATCTGCCTTCAAAATACATAGATACCTAACATGTCTGCTTTGTTCACATGTGTGTGCCTAGCACTGCTTTGTGATTCGTTCACCCTTCAAAATGCTTGTTGGGATTCTCAGTGCATTTGCCTTCCTCTTCACCTACACAATGGATGTGGGGCTCCCACTGCTTTGGCCTTTTACTCTGCATGTAAAATACAAGTGTGCCAAACTCTATTTTGGATTCCCCATGCTCCATGTTATTGGACACTTCATGAAGGAACATTGGAGAATGTTTTACTGAATGGCTGTTATTAATTAAAGATATGATTAAATACAGGGTTAACACAATAGGGTTGTATAATACACTTTTCTCAAAGATGTTAAGGCCCATGTATTAATGTACACTACATGTGTCCTTTCACTTTCAACTGTTATGCTTCTTATTTTCAGTGGATTTCATTGATTTAATAACATATCTTAATATTCATTTTGGTAAGCCATGTTTCTGTTGGTATAAGGTTACTTATAAATTCAACACTCTTTTCTATGAATCCATGCATGCAATAGATAATATAATGTTGATTGTGTCTTATTTGTTCAGTGTATTACAAGGACCGCGCTTGAATACTAGCCTTTTTTCTGTCTTTCATTTCTAGTGTTGGGTACATCTCTTTAGATTCTGACTTTTATCGTGCATAGAGGTGTGTACATACTTAAAATATCTTCTACGTGTCAGGAAAAGTTATTTGGAGATTCATTGAAAAACAGACAATTTGGAAAGTAATTTTTGGCAATTAGTCAGATAAATATATGGGAATTACTCAACACGAGTCACATCTTTCACTCAAAACATGCTTTTTCAAGAATTCCGTTCGTTTTATTATTTTACATTTCTCAAAATAATAGCAAAAACTGCCTGAAGTATAGTATGTATATTAATGTGAAATGAATCAAATTATGATCAATTATATATACTTTGCTGTGAACCTATATGTTATGACTTCTGTTGCTACAATGCACTAAAAGTAGGCTAATCCTGTCCACAACTCAATTCCACAGAGGAGGAATTGACCCTTAGACTGTCCATGGCAAAAAAGAAAATCTTCAAAAAGGACTGGTGCAACACAGTTGATGGTCTTTCCCGATCCAAGATATATAGAGAATACAGACATTTCCCAAGAAAACAGGAGTTGTTACCTACATGTGCATAATTTTTTCCCTGTAGCATAATTCACACTCTATCTCCTCGCTTTAGACTCACTCAACTGCCCATTTTGGCGTGAATAAGATGCTGGAGTTCTGACTTTGGTCAGAGACTACATTGTAGATTGTGTGAACATGTTTCCACCCCAGAGACTCTCGAGCACTTAACTCCAGACTGCATCAAACTAACGAACATCAGAGTCAAATACTTTAAAAAATAGTGCCACAGTAGTCAAACGGTCCAAGGGAATCACTATGGGCTTGCCTTATGTGGGTGACAGTGTTTCGCTGATAGTGGCTCTCCATGTTTTTTTGGTGGAGACCATTGAGTGAAATGACTAGCTTCCTTAAGGGTTTTCTTCTTTTTGTAAATTGTATTTGCCTTTCGCTTTTTCTTTAAAAATGATATTATTGCATGATTTAATGCTTCTATGGATCGTCTTCTGTCTACTTTTTGAAATCGTTGTAATTGTGAAAGGTTTAGTTTTAAACCAATAACACAATAAAAAAAATGCGGTACATTACGGTACACGTGTGTTTTTATGGATTTCTTTTGTCTTCTCTAGATATGGTTTTGATAGTGGGTTTAACTGAAATATCAATATACAACATATATACACTTTATAAAAGAGTGTATTGCTACTGGGATAGTTTCAGGTAAAATAAATTATAATAGGTTAATTTTTCAGATACTCAGTAAGTTTTCAACTTCACTTCTTGATTAAGTAAAAACGATAATGTTTGGAAATGAGTTTTGGTATTCAATAAAACCTGTAAAGACAACATAAATTAACTTTCTAGTCATTTCTTACCTACGTTCCCATGTATAATTTGGCTTGATACTGGTTTTCTAACTCATTTATTTGGATCATTTTGAACCAGAATGTGTGTCTTAACTTACACAACCTGTGTTTTTTGGCATACATGCACTTCCGTAGAGGATTCAGTCCAGTTGCTCGATATGCCTGCAGCATTCTGCATTTGATCACCATTTTCAGACAGCTTTTTATAGAACCCACTGCAGATATGGAAAGGGGACTGCTGTAACTGAAAAGGAGTTCACCATTCTGTCACAATGTGATTGACCCTTCAGGCATTACGAATATTATAGTACCCATCATAAACAGAGAGATGGGGCTCCCTTAACTTAACTAAGGGTCACTATTTTGTCCCAGTGGTTCCCTATATGTCACATACTGTTTGTTAATGCATACAAAGAAAAGCTGCAATAGCATTCTGTTCTGTATATAAAGTACAAGTGGGGTTCAAACTATTTTGAGATTCTCACTTCACACCTACACATCTAACATGGGATACTCACTGATTTACCATCTTCATCCACCTACAAAATGGAAGTATGACCAACACTGATTTGGTATTCTCCACAGCCTCCCGAATGCAAGTGTAGTTTTCATTGCTTCAACCTTGTGCTCTGCTTAAAATTCAAATGAGTACCCAACAATATGCTGTCCTCCTCCTCCACCTACACAATGTATATGGGGTTAATACTGCTCTGTCCTTCTACTCCACCTAAGCAGCTCACGTGGGGTTCTCTAATCTATGGTACAGATGGAGTTCTCACTGTTTTGGGATTCTCACTCCACACCTACAAAATTCACACGCGATAACCACTACTTTGACCTCCTCATCCACCTACAAATGAAACACTTGTGTATAGGCACTTTATAAATGCCATATCACATCATATCATATCATATCAAGTATTACTAACATTGATCTTGTATTCTCCTCAGCCTACAGAATGCATGTGGAGTTTTCATTGCTTCAACCTTTTGCTCGGTTTACAATAGAAATGAGTACCAAACAATGTAATACAAATCCTCCTCCACCTACAGAATGCATATGGACTTAACACTGCTGTGGCCTTCTTCTCCACCTACACAGCCCAAGTGGGGTTCTGTAAGCTTTGGAGCCCCCTTATTAGGCTATCACTGCAGTAACCTTCTCCTATGCCTACAACATACACATATGCCTAACAATTCCTTGGTCTACTCATCTGCTAACAAAATGCATCTATGGGCCTCATTAGGAGTTTGGAGGTAGCCATGCCATTTTTAGTGGCATGGCTACCCCCAAACCGGGTATCGGGTCCCGAAAATAGGGAATTACTGGGCCATTCCGACCTTGGAGGGCCCGGTAATTCCATTTTGTGGGACCCGGACCCGGTACGTTCCCATTCCCATTTGAGCCCCCGTAGAGCTCAATGGGAATGGGGGGATGCTAACAACGGACCGTTAATGTCTGGTCTGGCCAGGCAACCAGGCAGACCTCATAATGTGGCGGCCCGGAATGAACGGTGCCGGTCCCATACCAGCACCGTTAATTCTCCACGCCCGCCACACTCCTAATGAGGCCCTATGCCTAAAACTGCTGTGGGGGTCTCTTCCACATGCAAAACACAAGTGGATGTATGTTTTTGCTTTGTTTTCTGCCTACATGACACATGTGTGCCTAATACTGCTGTAGCATCCCAACCCCTACAAAATGATTTTTGGGGTTATCACCTATTTGGCCTTCTCCTTCACCAACAAAATGCATGTGTGGTTCTCCTGCTTGGGTCTTCTCCTCTGACTACAAAATACAAATGTGAATAACACTACTTTGGCATTCTTCCACCTACATTATTCTTGTATACCTAACAGTGTGTTCTCCTCCATCTCCAAAACATGTGTGCTGTTTTGGCATGCTCTTCCATGTATACAATGCACAAGGGTTTTCAGTACTCCAGTGTGCTCCTCCGATAACAAACCTCACATGTGTGTGTGCTTAATACTGCTTTGGCCTTCTCCATGTCTGCAAAATGCATGTGTGCCTAACAATTATTATTGGTTCTGCTAAAACTACAGAATACTTGTAAGGTTATCTGTGCTTTGGCATTCTCCCTACCTGCAAAAGATGTGTGGGATTCTCACTGCATTGGTTTTCTTCCTGCCTACACAATACTTGTGTATTTCTCACTGTTTTGAATTTCCCTGCCCCTACAAAGCACACATAGAGTTCCAGAGTTCTCATTGATTAAGCCTTATCATATGCCCCCAAAACACACATGTGCCTAACAGTGATTTGATTTTTTACACCACCTAGAGAATGCACATGTGGTTCTCATTGCTTTGCTCTCCTCAGCCTACTAAACACTATTGGTGTTCTGACTCGTTTGGCATTCTCTCTTCCCACCCACAAAACACACTTAGGGTCTCATTGCTTTGGTGGTCTCCCACGCTTACAAAATGTGCATGTGCCTAACATAGCTTAGGAGTTCTCTTCTGCCGGCAAAAGAAATATATGTCTAACAATGTAATAATGTTTGCCTCTGAGTGCAAAAAAACTCAGGTGGAATTCTCACTGATTTTCCTTTTTTTCCCCAACTATAAAACACATATGTAACTCACAGTTCTTTGGCACTTCCCCCTACCAACAAAAGTCACTGGGGTTCTTACTGCTTTGGCCTTCTCCTTCACTTACAAAATGAACATGGGGTTCTCACTGCTTTGGCATTCTCCTCTGCTTACAAAATGCAATGTGCTTAACAGTACTTTGACATTCTACTCCACCTACAATATTAACATGTGTTTAGCACTGTTTTGGCTTCTGCCCACCTACAAATTGCAAGCATGCCCGATGAAGCTCACCCTGAAGAGCTTGTGTGCACTCCCCATCCACCCAGAAATCATGTACCCAATAAACATACCACAACATTCTTCATTAATTCCCTATCTCTATCCAGGTCATATTATCCTTTCATTTCTAGAAGGAAACATTTTGTTTGAACTGTCCCACCAATGCTTAGTTATAAGTGGCAAGGCGTGGCTTTTCTGGCCTTTCAAGACAGAGCCAGTTCTGTGCTCTTTATCAAGTCAGTACCCATGCTAAAATGTGTTTTTTGCTGTGCATGTTGAAATTTGAAAACTGTTTTGGTTTTGTCCCTAACTAATCCAAGAATATTAATCCCAGAATGCAAGAAAGGGCTAATCATGCATTTCCTGAACAAAATGTTATATGTTGGTGTATAAGCTAACGGTTATCTGATAAAGAATTGGTAGCACCCATGGGTCATTCAGGGTTAGAGGGCATTATAGACTGAGAGTGCATCTGCAGGTGGATGTATTCCAGGAATGGGGAAAGTATTGTGTGGTGGGCTTTCTTAGTCGGTGGTGGATTGGGAGATTGGAGGAATCTATTCAGGGGAGTAATGCAAATTCAGAGTCATTTTCTGCCTGTAGCATGGTGGGCTCGATGGGTGAAATTGAGCGTTGGATCTTATGAGACTAGCAATGCATAGGGCTGTGAGAGCACCCATTCCAACAGCAATCATTACGTGTGGTACATGCTTATCCAGTTTTATTTTTTTCAGTGCAATCTTGGATGTGTAATCTTAGTTTTTCAATTACAAAACTGCCACTGCAAGTCCCGCAATGTAAAGGAAACAAAATGGGAAAGCATGAACCTGATGGAAAGGGTCATGCTGGATGATATGGGAGGGCAATGCATGGGTAACAGGGGATCTGAGGCTGAGGAGGTATCTGAAGATCAGGGTATGCTGACTGGTGTCATGCATGGACTTGTGCACGCGTGGCCGGAGGCATGCAGGTCTGGGGGTAGTAAGGATTGGTGGAAGTTATGGGTCAGTATTTCAACCTGTGAAGAATCGAGTGCTAAGGGAATCCTAGAATTGGTGACATCTGGGATTGAGACACAAGGGGACTGATCTGTTGAGTGTCATGCATGGGGAGTTTTAGAATGGTCAAATGGCATTTTAGGTTAGCCAGGCATTCAGGAGTATGGTTTTCTAAGGATAGTGGGTATAAGGTGACATGCACAATGAATCAGTTGGCAAACACCTGATGGGCTGTGGTGATAATAAGAGGATACCCAAAGGATGTTTCTTTTAAAAGGTCAGTGGGGCCGGGCCGGGTGGAGGAGAATGCCAATGTATTCTTAGGCACAAGTGTGTTTTGTACACAGAAAATGCCAAAACAGTGTGAGCCTCATGTGTATATTGCAGGCTAGGAGTGGGACTGCAAAGCACTGAGAAGAGCAGGTGAGTTTTGAAGGACGCCATAAACACCAAAGCATTGAATACAAGCACACACATTTTAGGTGAAGACAAAGACCAACACAGTTTTAGGATCATGCGCATTTTGAAGGTGTTTTGTACACAGAAAATGCCAAGGCAGTGCAAACCTCATGTGTATTTTGTAGGCTGGGAGTGGGAGTGCAAATCACTGAGAAGACCACGAGAGTTTTGATGGATGCTATACACAGCAAAGCATTGAAATACAAGCATGCATTTTTAGGTGAAGAAAAATACCAAATCAGTTTTAGGATCATGTGCATTTTCAAGGTGAAGAAGGCAGACAAACCAGTGTTAGATACATATTTGTTTCACAGGCACAGAAGACGGATGAAGCACTTATAAACAGTGGCATGCACAATTTGTGTTTTGCAAGTGGTGGAGAAGGCCAAATCATTGGGAACTCCATATGTGCATTGTAGACAGCGGAGACACCCAAAGCAGTGTTCACCCTTCACTCCTCTTGTAGAAGGGGAGAACCACAAAAAGGTGTTAGGCACACGTGTTTTGCAGGTGTAGAGAAGACAACAGTAGTGTTAAGCACATTTGGGTTTTGTAGGCATATACAAATCTCAAAGCAATGAGAACCCTACATACTTTTTGTAGGTGAAGGACAAAGCCACAGCACTAAGAACCCCACCTGCACTTTTTTTAATTCTTTTTTTATTGTCTTATAGTTTCCTCAACATTTCACAAATACAATTCATCATTCCCATTCACTCACATGTTCTAATACATATTATGCTCTTCATTTCATTCAGCTAAAAAGTCCATGATGTTCCCAATTTCCCTCCAAAATAAGGTCAAATACGTGATACACGCATGATAATTGCCCATCATGAAACGATCCCACTGATCCTCCCCTGACAACTGCAATTCCCATCCAATGATTTTCCCAGCCTTCCATCTTAAGGCCACGAGGGCTTCACAATCGCAAAGTAAATGTCTGGCGGATTCCAGTACCACAACCCTGCAGAGACGGCACATTCTATCGTGTATGGCCGTCTTTTGCCAGGCTCCCTCAATTTCTCTAGACCTTACCACATTGCATTTGATTTTCAGAAAGTCCCAAATGAAATAGTTCCCCAGTTTTTTGGTAATGAAAGTTGGGAGATGGGATCTTTGTTGGACATAATGAACAAACTCTGTGGCATGACTCTGTTCTGTGATGATAGCTTTCATCACAGATTTAAAATGGCTCAGGGGTTCTTGCAAGACATCCTCAGGTGCCTTTCTTAGCCAAGAGCCTGCAACGTTGCAGATGTTTGCCACATTGCCGCCAGCCATGTATTTCGAACACAGGGTATTTAGAACCCACCCTGCACTTTTTGTAGGAAGAGAAGGACAAAGCTATGATAAACCGATGTGCATTTTGTAGGTGAGGAGAATGTCAAACAGTGTTAGGTACGTGCATTTTTTAGGTAGAGAAGGCCAACGCAATGTAAACCACATAACCCATTTCAAGGCAGATGAGATGGTCAAATCAACAAAATCCCAATGTGAATTTTGCAGGAGGATGAAAGTGGTAGACCATTGTTGTTAGACAAACACTCATTTTTCAGAAGCAGGTGAAGGACAAAACAGGATTTAGCATGCATGCATATTATAGGTTGAGAAGTAGGAGAAAGCAGTGTTAGGTACACATTTATTTTGTTGGCAGCAGAGGAGAAAGGTAAATCTGTGTGAACCTCACATTCAATTTGTAGACAGAGGACAATGCTGAAGTAGTGTTAGACACACATGCATTTATAGACAGAGGAGACTGCCAAAGCAGTGCTAGGTACAGGCGAATTGAGCAGGCAATAGGGTGGGCAAAACAATACTATTTGAACTGGAGGAGGAGGACATACATTGAGTTCCCCCATGTGTGGGCACACATTAATTTTGTATGTGGAGGAAAAGTCCAGAGTAGTTGTAGGTACACTTTGATTTTGTAAGCAGAGGAGAAAGCAAAAGCAATGAGAATTTTGTAATTGAAAGAGAAGACCAAAACAGTGAGAACGACAATTGGAATTCTGTAGGTGGGGAGAAATGCCAGAAAATGGTAGAAATTCATGTGTTCTGTAGGTGCAAGTGAATGCCAAAGCCCTCCTAGGCAGCTGTGCATTTTGTAGGCATCGGAGAACACCAAAGCATTGAAACCTTCATGTGTGTTTTGTATGTGGGAAAGGAGATCATACAATCAGTGAGAACCCCAAGTGACTTTTGTAGGCCGTTAGGAAGGACAAAGCAGGTTTAGCACTCATTTCAATTTTAGAGGAAATAGAAGGGCCTCACAGTGAGCACCCCATTTGAATTGTGTAGCTGGGGAGAATAATGACAATGCTGTCAGAACACTGTCTGATTTATAGGCCAAGCAGAAGGTACAAGCAGTTTTGGCACACAATAATTTTGTAGGCAGAGAGGAAGGCCCAAGCAGTGGGAACCACATGTACATTTTGTATGCCATGGAGAAAGCCGAATTGGTGTTAGGCACACACACATTTTACAGGCTTTTGAGAAGGCTCGACCGTGGAGAGCAAAATATGTGCTATGTAGGGATAGAGGAAAATGCCAAAGCACTTAGTAGCCCCATTCATGTTATTGGCAGAGAGAACGTTATGTGCATTTTATAGGCATAAAAGAACACCAAAGCAGCAAGAACTCCATGTGCTTTTTGCAGGTACAGGAGAAACACAAAGCACTGCTAGGAAACCTCTTTTTTTGAAGGCAGGGAGAAGGCCAAAATAGTTTTAGATAGATGTGAGGTTGGTAGGCAAAGGAGAATGCCAAAGCACTGACAACATCACAGGCATTTTGTAAATAGAGAGCCACCACTAACGCAGTTATAATCACACATGTGCTTTGTCGGTGGAAGTGAATGCCATCACAGTCTAAGGTCCACATGCATTCGGATTTTGCAGCTGAAGGAGAAGGCCAAAGTAGTTATAGGCACACTTGTATTGGTTGGTGGAGGAACATTTCAAAGCAGTGAAAACATACATGCATTTCATATGTGAAGAAGAAGGGCAAAGCAGTCAAAAACCCCAACATGCCATTTGTAGGCACACATGTTTTGTAGGCAGAGAAAAATGCATACGCATAGTTTCTTCTCTTTAGCGTTATGTATATGGAGAACAGTACCAAATCTGTGTTAGCCATACATGCACTTTTTAGACACTCTAGAATGCCAAATTAGTTTTAAGCACATGTGCATTTTGTAGGTATAGGAGAATGCTAAATCAGCAAGATTCCTGCATCGTTTTGTAAGTGTGAAGGGAGACTTTAATGGAAGTGTGAATCCCAAGTGTGTTTACTAGGAAGAGGAGAAGGCCAAAGCACTTTTAGAAAAATATGCACTTTTTTGGTGGAGGATAAGCCCACAGCAGTGAGCATGCCATATTAGTTGTTTTTAGATGTGTACAGACATTGGTAAAGCAGTGAGAGCCCCACTAGCAGTTTATTGGCATAGGAAAGTGCCAACACTGTGTTAGACACACAAACATTGTGCAGACAGAGGAAAAGGCCAAAGCAGTGAGAACCACATGTTCAGTTTGTAGGCTCTGGAGAACTCCAAATCAGTGTAAAACAGATTTTGGTTTTGAAGGTGTGCGAGAAGGCTCACTTAACCTTTGTAGCTGGGAGGGAGAATGGCAAAGCAGTGAGAACCCTGTGTGCATTTTGTAGGAAGAGCGGTACTATAACGCGTTGCTTTTCACACGTGCATTTTTGCAGGTGGGTAGAAAACCAAAACAGTGTTAGGCACATGTTGGTTTGTGTAGGAAGAAGAAAACACTGTAGATCTAAGAACCTCACATGCCTTTTGTAAGCCAGGAGATGCTGAAAATGGTATGTTTTTTAAGAGGATGAAAACAGCAAAGCATTGTTAGGCACTTGTGAATTTTATAGGCGAGGAAAAATCAAAGGTAGAATAGGGTGCATATGCATTCTGTAGTTGGAGGAGGAGGACATAGTAGTGTTAGGCACACATTTGTTTTGTAGGCAGAGGAAAAGGCTGAATCAGTGAGATACAAATGTGCACTTTGTAGGTGAGTAGAATGCCAAAGCAGCCATTTTGCAGGCACAGAAGTCTGCATGCATTTTGTAGGTGAAGCAAAAGAGCAAAGCAGTCAAAAAGCCACATGAAATGTTTATAGGAGTATTCCAAAGATGTGTTCAGTGTGCATATTTTGTAGGTGGAGTACAATGAACAGGTAGTGAGAATCACACAATCATTTTATAGGCAGAGGAGAATGACAAAGCAATCTTAAGCATTCATGTTTTTGTAGCTAGATGAGTAGGCCAAAACTGTGTGTTATCACATGTGAATTGTGTAATGGTAGGAGAACACCAAATCAGTGAAAACCCCAAGTTCATTTGTTAGGCTGAGGAGAAGGACGAAGCAGTTTTAGGTGCACATGATATTTTAGGTAGAGGAAGAAGCCCATAAGTGATCACCACACATGGATTGTGTACATGGACTGAAGAATGCCAAAGCAGTGAGAGCCCCAACCACACTTTTTAGCCAGAAGATTTCACCAGCACAGTTTTAGGCATACATGTATTTGGAAGGTAAAGGTGAAGTCCAAACCTGTGTGAAGCACATGCACATTTTGTAGGCAGAGGAGAAAGCCAAAACAGTGTTAGGCACCTATGAAGTTTGGAGGTGGAAGTGAAAGCCAAAGAGGTGAGAGATCCATTTCCATGCAGGCAGGGAGAATGCCAAAGCAGTGAGGGCTCCAGATACAATGTGTAGTTTGGGAGAGCCACAAGCAATGAGAACCCCATCTATGCTTTGTAAGTAGTGGCAAATGCTAAGTCAGTGGGAACTCCAAGTGCATTTTGTAGGCAGAGGAGTACTATACAGTATTGTATGGCACACATGCATTTTTGCAGGTGGTTATAAAATCAAAACAGTGTTAGGCACATGTGAATTTGGTTGGAGGAAGAAAACGCCATAGATCTGAAAACCTCACATGCATGTTCTAAGAGAGATGAAAGCCAAAACACTGAAAACCCAAATGTGTTTTGTTTGAAAAGACATCCATAGCTGTGAGAAACTTATGTTTATAGGTGGAAAAGAATGCCAAAACAGTTTTATGCCCTTGTGAATTATGGAGACAAACAAAGCCAAAGCAGTGAGACTTACATACACATATGTTTTGTAGGCAAATTAAAATGACAAAACAATGAGAACCCCATATGCGTTTTGTGACCAAAGAAATGCTAGTCACATACGTACCGTGTGGGAACAATGGAAGGACAAAGCAGTGAGAAGCCCACATGTGCTTTTAAGACAGATGAAAACCACAAAGTAGTGTTACACAGACAGGGGAGAATACCCAAGTAGTGCTAGGCCTTCCTGCTTTTCTTTAGGTGGAGTAGATTACCCAAACAGTTCTATGCACACAAATATTTTATAGGTGGAGGAGAATTCCATATCAGTGAGAACCCCAGGTGTAGTTTGTAGGTGGAGAAGATTGGCTAAGCAGTGTTAGGCACAAATATTTTCTTTGGCAGAGGAGAATTCCAAGCAGTATTAGCCATATCTGCCTTTTGTCAGTGAAGGTGCATATCAAAGCAGTGCTAGACATATGTGTGTTGTAGGTGAAGTAGAACACCACAGAAATGGAAGCCCCACATGCATTTTGTGGGCAGTGAAAAACCAAAAAGCAGTGGTATGCACACATGGTTTATAGACAAAGGAAAATGGCAAATCTGTATTCAGCACATGGTCATCCTGTAGGTGAATGAGAATGGTAAAGCAGTTGTTGCCACTCAGGCATTTTATAGGCAAAGAATGCCAAAGTTGTGAGAACACCACATGTCGCTCATAGGCAGAGGAGAAGCCAGCATATTGAGAACGCCATGTGCCTTTTGTAAGTAGAAGGAGATTCTGCCACTGTAAGTAGGTTATCAGACTGTGCACACATATTCTTCTGTAGCATGAGATGGTTTATTGTGTGGTGTATTATTCTCTAGGTGTGTCTTTTCTTGTGTTTTATTGTATACCGCAGATGTTCCTTTTTTTCATTCTCAATTACTCCAGTTTTCTGGATTTCTTTTAGTTGTGTGTTCCAATCTCAGGCAGCAATCACACACGCTATCTTCAGGGATTATTTGCTCCTCCTGCTCTCCTCCATTTACATTTCACACAATAACACATGCGTTGCTCACTCACTTCAAGAAACAGACACTGAATTTTGTTTCCCCACTCCCTTCTAAGTTCCCCCACAAATATCATGTGAGTGTGTGCTTCAAATAAGCTGCCCTCAGGTATTTCTGCTTGTGATGGTACATTTGTTTTGTACACGCTTCAGAAGATTCACACTGCATGGTTTCTCCAGCCTCCCTGAATCTCTGCTACTTTCTCCCAAACTTATTACATGAGCTTGTGCCTTGCATAAGCGGTCCCCAAAGATTATCTTCTCTCGCTTCTCGTCCTCCTGTTAAGTGTCACAAAATTGTACATGTGTCCTTCACTCACTTCCAGAGATGAATACTGAATTGTATCTGCAATCTCCCTGTGAGAATGTTCCTCACACAAGCTTCCCCCAGATATTCTATTTTCTTTTTGCCCCTCCTCCTCTACCCAATTGTCAAACGATGGCAGATGTGTCATTCACTCTCGTCAAGATATGGACACAATTATATTTCCTGTCTCCCTGAATCTCTGCTATTTTCTCCCACATATATTGCACAAGTGTGTGTCTCAAACAAGCTGTTCTGCAGAATTACCTTCTCACCCTGATCCTCCTCCTGATCCACCCAAGTGTCACCCGAGGACATGGTTGTCATTCACTCCCTTCAAGGAACCAGAAACAAAGTCTAACTCCCCCATCACTGAATCTCTGCTCCTTCATCTGGCAAACATTATGTGAAGCTCTGTCACTAAGAAGCTGCCCACAAGGAATCTATACCCTTCCTACTACTTCTCCTCCCCCTTTCCATCTTGGTGTCATGCATAAACTGGGCTAGGTTTATGTTGTTGTTTGTGGCACATCTGTTGTTTACTGTCACTTAAAGAGACTGAACGCTTGGTATTTCCAGCCTCCCACAACCACTAGTTTTTTTTCTCCACATTCATATACGAGTCATACAAAATTAAAAGTCCTTGAAATCCATTCTTCGAAGTCACCCAAGGAAATCTCACACTCTCAGTTGTTTCCTCTCCAGAGACTCATCTGATAGCAGTTGTGGTGTTCACCCTCTTCAAATCACTGAATGGGACACACAATGAAGACTGAACATATCAAAACCTATCTAAACAACACTTATTCTAACTCTAAGTCCTCATTACTTCTCCCTACTCAGATTCCTACTCAACTACTTTTTCTCCAGTTGTAAACCCTTCCCTAAATGTCATAAGCCTGTCTGCAGTACAACGTCCTGCATCTCTTAATGTTGCCTAAGACTAAAAATTAGCTGTAACAATGCCAGTTAAAGCCTCATATGCATGCCATAGTCACCATGGGTTGCAAGTGGTGTGCCAGGACTCACACATGAGTCACCAGGTGAATCATCTGCCACACTTGGGGAACCCCAAATGACATCCATGACACCTCAGCCCATGGGCAAACAAATATTTGCCTATGCAGTAGCGGCTCATTGTACGTTGATTATTTTTTATATCTCGCAATAGGTGCGTCAGGATCTATGATGTCGAGGTTCAAGTAAGATCAGAAAGTGACCACTTACCCATTAAGTGTGGGTATCAAGAGTGGCAGCTGGGTTATGAAAGATGTTTGAGCCATTAAGGGGAAACAACCGATTGCCATAGTAGGTCATGCCCGAATATCAGTTAAATGGGCCAGGATAGTAGAGCGTGAAGATAAATCAGCATTGTATCGCATATATTGGAAAACTTGGATATCATTTGCAGATGTGAGTCAACAGAGAGTGAAATACTGAAGAAGGCCAATTGGCTTGGCATCAACCTGATTCCTTCCATATGTCTCCCAATCTACAGCTATTGTAAAAAGAAGAACTTTGTCAAAAGGATTCTGGAACGGTGAAGACTGTGCAAAGGCAAAGAAAAGATTGGTGAGATGTGTACAAACTTAATCAGGGGCGAATAAAACCAAGCTTCATTATGGGGAAAAAATGAGTTCATTTTGGGCCTGTGGAGCACTCTTAATAAATCACTTGACGAGGGCGATTTCAATCTTTTTTGGAAATTGGTCGCAGCAAAAGATCTAAATGGTGACAAAACCCAACAATGGGCCTCATTACAGGTCAGGCGGTCCGGAAATAATAGTGGCGGTAAACCCGCCGCCACTTTTAATTCCGGGCAGCCCGATCCCGACTCCTGCAGGCGGGAGGTGATGTTCCCGCCAGGTCTGACCTGGAGGCTTTAACACCACCCGCCTGCAGTCGGACGTGGAAACACCATCACCATCACGAGATGGTGCCGGTGTTTCCACTTCCCCATTCCCATTGAGTCCTATTGGACTCAATGGGAATGGGGATTAACCGAATTCCGCCTACGGAATTCCCGGGACACCAGGGTCGTAATGCCCTGGTATTTCTGGGAGTCACGGAGGCAGAATGGTAATACGAGTCCGGCGGTAACCAGGCGGTTTTACCGCCTTGGTTACCGCCGGACTCGTAATGAGGCCCAATGTTCTATACTGGCCAAACATTGGCAGGCTCACTGCTCCACATTATATCAAAGCTCTGAGGCAGTTGCTCCCCATTCCCATAATTATTTTGCTGACACAATCACTATTTCGAGGGTTTTTTCCCTAACAGTCGTGGAGGTGGAGAGGGCATTAAAGTTGGAAAGTGGCAGCGCCTGATCGAAATCCATTGGATATTCATAAAGATGAGGTGGAGATTTGGGCACCGATTTTATGTAAAATATTTAACGCAACAATTAGAACAGGGTCCGTCCCAAATTCCTGGCTGAGCGTGATAATAGTGCCAAAATGCAAAAACTGGTGGAGGGACGTCCCCAGGAATTATCACCCACTTTTCCTCCTCGGCTGCATGGGATAAACCTTTTGGAAAGGGAACCAGTTTCATTTACAAGAATTGGTTGAAAGCAACCATGTGATTAGCAGCCTCCTGGCAGGCTTCCGCAGCAATACAGGCACTGTGGATCATTGCTTCTTGCTCTTTTTGATAATTCAGAAGTACACAGGGTTGTATAAAATGAAGCTATATGCAATATTCCTGGATTTAAAAACAGCATTTGATTCAGTCTCAAGAAACAAGGTATGGCAAATCTTGCTAGAGCATAACATTCCTATTGAGCTTTTGGCCCCTGTAATGCTGCTTTACTTTGAGAACCAAGCAACGGTTCGCTAGGGCCCTGGAGACGAGAAGACTCATCCATTCTCCTTTACCAAGGGGCTGAGGCAGGGGTGCATATTGACACCCCTGCTCTTTAGTGTCTACAGCCAGGAAATAATAGATTGCCTCGAAAGAGATTGGGCCTCATTACAACCCTGGCGTTAATGGGTTAACGGCGCCGTAAAAGGCTGCGGCGCAGTTAAACCCTTAATGCCCGATTCACACTTTAACGCCTGCTTTTTGCAGGCGTTAAAGTCCAACCCGCTAAGGGACCTTGGTGCTAATTACGGCACCGTAATTTGCGGTGCCGTAATTAGCGCCTTCCCCATTCCCATTGCGCCCTATGGGCCAAAAATGGGAATGGGGAAGGGGCCATGGTGAATGGGGATTTACCGCCCCGCCAACCTTGGAATGGGGCGGTAAATCCGCCATCCACCATGGCGGAATCCGGCATGGACCATGGTGCTAATAGCACCATGGTCCAACGCCAGGGTTGTAATGAGGCCCGGATTGACCGAAAATGGCGTCAAAGAAATATCCAGCATTATTTTACGCTGATGACGCAGTTATTTTAGCAACTACCCCTACAGGCCTGGAAAAGTCACTGCACATCTTGATGTACAAATGTAAGGAATTGCAACTTGAACGAAATGTAGAAAAAACCAAGATCATGGTTTTCAAGTCGCAATTCGTCAAACACTGCCCCTTTTCAATAAAAGTAAATGACATCAAGTTGGAGCAGGTTGAACATTTTGACTACCTGGATGTCAGATTTCAAGAATCAGACGGATGGAGCAAGCAAGTTCTCAAAGTGAGAAATCATTTGGAGAAACACAGTGGGGCTTTTCAATCCTATTTGTCAGGCATTGTAGTGGGGCAATATCGCCGGCTTTGGATTTATTTCAGAAACAGGCCTTACCAGCAGTCACCTATGGCTCGGAACTTTAGGGCTACGTCAACATAGGGGATTTAGCTATCACAGAGCACACATTTATGAAAAAATGATCCCGCCTTCGAAACAGTGCTCCGTACTCATTAGTATAACTAGGATTGAATATAACCACACTTGGTGACCGGGTTGCAGTTAAGCCAACCCTATATTGGGAACGGTAATGGAAAATAGAGGGCTTGGAGATTCATTGAGATACTGTGAAACATGTGATGTCACTGGATGGGGGTAAAAGCATTAAGCGGGCTGTACACATGCAGTCTATCCTCTGTGACTTAGGAACTGTTTCCCTGTTAGAATGTCTGTGCACCTGACCTGGTGCAAATGTAGTTATCCTGAAAGAAACCACACAAATAAATACAAGAGAAAGGCTAAAAATCAAGGTTTTATCCATGAAGCAATTCCCAGGATACTTATCCCTTCAGATGATGGTTGGCAACCACATTTATTTAGATTTAATAACCCTTCGGGGCTGCACCCTATGTGTAGGCCGACTGAAGACACATGTATCCACTATATGTTCATTTGTCACAACACAATGAAATTGAGGTGCTCCTGTTTGGAACCTGTTCTGAAGGAAGCAGGGATTTGTCATGTAGATGAAGCTATGGCGTATCTAAAACAGGCAACGCGGCCACATGATCTATTAGCAACAGTACAGTATATGCGTAGAGTGTGGCTCCAATGATCAAAGACCTTGGAACATGTTATCACGGGAACATAAACAATATTCTGATGCAATCCTAAAGTCAGATTTGTCACCTTTATTTTGAAATGACGTTTGTTATACTGAGGAGTAGGTGTACAACTTGTGTAATACCGTGAGGCTGCGAGCTTGTCTCTCCTCGTAAGCATAACCCCGGAACTTCCAAAAAAAGGGGTGCTGTTTCTCTCCAGTTCATATCATATGTTAATTCTCGTGTGATTTTAGTGATTAACTGGGAACATGTGATTTGACCTTAATTTAATATTTCTAATTAGGAGTTGTTGTATTTAGTTATACCTCTGAAAAGTCTTTTACATGTGTTTCATTGTGCATGTTCTTAGATTTTGGTATTCAAAACATGGATGTATTTAAACTGTGTATTGCTTAAAGGTTTTAAACTGATAAAAGCTGCTTTGAAGTCAAATGACATTAACCTAGCACCTTGCAACTCTGCTTCACTGGTTTCTCCCCTCCTCTTAAATGTCTAAAGGCATTTGAAAATGGTGGTTAAGTTAAGGGAGGGCAGTTAGTTTTCCTTCAAAAAAGGAAATGCTTCTATGAGACAATCTGAAGCAAGGCCCTACAGCACACTTCATAATGCAGCACTTCCATAGCTGGAGTTGAATGAGCCAGCGAGCCAGCAGAGTGGGTTCACTGACCACACTTCTAGTTTTTAAGATTTCTGTTGAAGTGTGTTTAATATCTCTGGCTGGATATTGTTGGAAGGCAATGCGTTTAATCTTGTGGCAGTAGTCAACCACAGGGGGCCTGCTAGTAAGGGATGTTCGCTGTTAGCTTTAATAGTTCAGAGAATTGTTGTAAAACATAGTAATAGGAAATTAAAGGACTCCTGACGGACTGGGATTCAGTACAGTGTGTTCTCCTTGTATAGCTGCCATGATGGCACTGGCCAAGCCTAGGAAGGAGCATCTGTCAATTAAGTACTTCCTTCAGCCAATGGCGTTGATGTTGGCATAGAGCTCAGATGACATTCTCAAAAGAAAATCTAATGGCATGATTTAACTCTTTTAAGGTAGGAATAATGTTAGAGTACAAACAAATATGTAAACGATGAGAGCGGACCAAGGTATAAACATATGGGAAAACACATTCTTGAATTAGGATGCAATGAATCTGTACATTCATCCTAGTGACTGAGGGGAAGGGAATCAAAGTCTGTCTCAAAGTGATGCATAAATAATAATAATTTAGCATTTATATAGCGCTACAAACCCTCAGTTATCTGAGCACTGCCTGTTATTACCCACGTTGTGCTTTGCTCATTTATAGTCCTAAAAAAAAAAGAATTCTGAGTTTGACCCTGCCAGGATTCAAACCTTCATCAACAATCTCTACACAGATGTCAAAGCGAGCACGCTACTTGCTGTGCTATTGGACCAGATATGCTGCATCAATGCGTGATTGATGCTCTTGTGATACACAAGATATGAGAACTGTAGTTACTGAGAGATCATTCATACGCAATGGGCCTCATTACAAGTTTTCCGGTCCGGTAACAACGGTACCGGTAAGCTTGACGGTACCGTTGTTACCGGACCGGTAAACTACGAGTTCTGCAAGCGGGTGCCTTTCAGTCCACCAGACCTTGCTCGCAGACCTTGCCGATAGCACAGGCACTGTTGTGAACGGTGCCTGTGGCTACCGGCCTCCCCATTCCCATTGAGTCCCATGGGATTCAAATGGGAATGGGGAGTAGAAAATACCGGCGCCTGGCATTGGGGAAATACAGGGTCCGCCAAGGCTGTAATAGCCCTGTATTTCCCCATTGCTAGGCACCGATAAAAATCGCAAGTTTGGCGGCAGCCTGCTTTTATTGCAGGCAAGGCTACCGCCAAAATTGTAATGAGGCCCAATGGCTGGTTGAGGATGATAAAGACACATAGTTTAATACATTTGTAAAAGACCTATTCACTTTCACCCTGAATTATACAAACAGGGGAATCATAGAAAATCGGGTCAGACCGAAGAGTGGTCAGACAGAAGGCTCTCACATTTACTTGTGAAGTTCCATTCATTCCTAACAAAAAATATATATGCCCTCATTCCGAGATCGGAGTTAAGTACCGGTATTTTCCGGCATGGCGTAAAGTACAACACCGCCCTGGCGTCAAACTGCTAATTGCGGCCCATTTCGACCTCACGGACGCGCGCTTTTTGCCATGCCGGAAAAGAACCGAGCGGCCTGCCGCTAAACGACCCGCAAACCCCCTACCGGCATGCTGCGACACGTAAATAACAACACCTCCTTGGAAGCAGTAGCGTCAGTACATAACGGTGACCGTAATTACGGATGCCGTAAATTACGATCACCGCAAAAAAAGGAACCGGAAATTACGTCATCGCACAGGAACGGGAAGGAGAGCGGCGGCCATCTTTAAAAACACAATCCATTGCCAACCTCATCCGCCAGCACCCTTAGGAGCAAACTAAAGTTCGGAAAAGGACCAGACGACTACCAACATGCTGAAAGCTCCAAAGAAGGCTGCGGACCGCATCCGCAAGAGGAGATTCAGCCCAGAGGAACTCCAGGCCATGGTGGACTTCCTGGCTGAGCATGCAGATGTCGTTTTCAGCAACAACATGCGGAGGGAGTCTATCCTCCGCAAAAAGAACATCTGGGCTGAACTTGCCCAGAGGGTGAGCGCTGTAGGCAACACCCCCCCACCCCCAGGGACTGCCGCAAGCAGTGGGATGACCTGCGGGTGCGGGGCCTCATCTCCAGCAACCGGAGTCAGGCCATGCAGACGGGAGGCGGTCCAAGTACTCCTGTGCAACTAGAGCCGTGGGAGGAGACATGTGCGGCTCTGATTGGCACAGAATCTATCGAGGGCGTGGGGAACATGGAGTGCGGGGCAATGACTTCTGCCGAAGGAGGTGAGTGTCCACAGTGTACACTGCCAATGTCCATTGCATGATTCAAACTGCCCCAAGGGCCATCGAAGGCACCTTCTCGTGTTGCCCTCCCCCATCCAACTCATCCCCCCATCCAACAAATGCAGAGGCAAGTCCCACGCAATCAAGGGCCAAGTGCGAGTACATAACGCACATCAACCATAGTGCATTAACTTGCACATCCCATCATGCACACTGTGCAGCCGGCTCGGCATTGTGCCAGCCAAACTGCACATAACCAGGCCACGACGAGTCACTCCCAAACATGCGTACATGACATACTCATGTACATGAACCACTGCCGTAGCTACACCCAAAAGGCCACAAACCGCAATTGACTGAAATGTGAATGCAGCCATGTATGCAAATAGGACATCTTACAATCACTCATGTTGTCCCTCTCTTCTACCCCCACAGGCACTGACCATGACAGCGCCGAGCCACAATCAAGCGGGCCAAGCACCTCCATGGGTAGTGGCAGGGTCAGGCGACTCCCTGCACCAAAAAGAACAGCCCCCCACCCGGCTCCGGAAAGGCCACTGGATGCTGCCCCACCACAATCCATCCCAGCATTGGCGCCAGCCACAATGCCAACCACAACATCGGCACAGTCGAGCATCTCTGGGGAGGCTGCTGCTACCGGCCCTCACGAGTGTGTGGGCAGCCCGTCACTCATCTGTGGGGCGTCCGAGGAGGAGGGCCAACACACAGTCCACACCCCGGAGCCCTGCATTGTACCCCTGGCCTCATGTAGTGACTGTGGAGATGCACCAACACCTGTCCGTAGTCCTCAAATAGACCCGCAGGGGTATGATGATGATGTCCCAAGTCCACCGGTACAGCTCTCGCCCGAGCATGCAGGGGCAAGTGGTTTCAGCGATGGTTTTCCATCATTCGGAACACGTCGAGTGAACCAGCTGGCAGACCTCATAACAGAGTTCATGGAGGACAACCGCCAGGCCAGGGTTCAATGGCATGATGGAGTAAGGGAAATGCGGCAGGCACTCACCAACTGCACCAACCGGTTGTGTGACACTGTCATTGTCAGCAGAACCCGTCTGTGTCGCATCCTTGGCCGCATAGCCAATGCCCTTGAGGCAGGCCATTCTAATGCCCAGCCAGAGCAGGCGGACACGCCCGCATCCAGTGATGCCACACAAGGCAGCCCAGCAAGACGCACTTGGCGTTCCATGCGGCGCAGGGATATGCCTCCCCCGGACCAGGGGAGCAAGAAACAATAGTCATTGCTGCCACATGTGGCCTTACGTCCTACATGGGACCACTGCTGTGGAGTTGGGGGGGAAGGGGGTGGGGGTTGGGGGTTTGTTGTGGAGTTGGGGGAGGGGTTTGGGGGGTGGGGGTTTGATGTGGTGTTGGGGTTTAGGGGGTGATGGTTTGTTGTGGAGTTGGGGGGGAGGGCGGGGGCTGCAGATAATGTTCTCACTAATACCTTTTTCACAATACACTATTGGTGTTGCAAAGTTCCACCGTTGTGGACATTCATCATTGAGCATGTGTATAATGACGTCTGACAGTGCATGGTGTACAAGTATACACACATCCAGTGCCCTGTGTGCCCATGTTATGCCACCCTCTGCTGACTTGTGTTCTGGACATCTTGTCCACTCTTTTTATGGCGCATTACATGTCCCTCAAGTGCACTGCCTGCATGATGCTTTCTTGCCACTTCCTCCTCCACCTTCACCACATCGTCATGTGGTAGTAGCAGTACCATGTCAGGGGAGAGAGACGCAATTGTAGGCATGCACATTTTGTTCAGCTACACATATGACATGGGGTTTTTGGACACCAGATAGTAGTGGATGGGTCACCCACCAGTCCTGCTTCGCCAACTCATATGTGCCTTACGCAAGCCAGGTGACTGCTTCATCTACACGCATGCACGGGTATTGCCAGTGTTTTAGTGCTCCCTGGGCCTGTTCTGTGGATTACTGACAGGGGTCATGTACCATGGTGTCAAGGGACAGCCACCAACAGCTGCATGTCTAGCCAAATAAGGTGAGTGTTTGAACTGTCATGGTGGAGAACTGAACTTGACTGACATGGCAGGGTTTCACTGATGGCCATATGCACATGTCCATGGATGCATTCTGCACATTCATGGACAAAATATGTGTCCAATACAAAGGAATGCTGTGGGGGGTTGCGTCTTCAAGATGGTCCGTGAACGATGGCATGGACATCTCGTGGTACATGTTCTGTTGATGCATGCTGCTGTCCTGATGTTAGATCCATGTGGTGCTGTGTACTGTGTAGAATCGTATTTGGTTGTGATGGCTGTAGTCAGTGGCTCATGGTCATCATCCTGCTCTGATACATACTATGGTGAATCCCAACACTCCTATGGGTGTGCCATGCCGGTGACGTGGTGTGGTATCCCTGCTGCCCTCAGTTCAATCCACTCCCAGGGATGGGTCTCCGATGTGGTGCCATGCTGGGGGCAGCCACATTGTGCATATGCAGTATGTCTTCCTATATGCGCTTACGGTTGTGGTGGCCGCCAATGAGTGGTGCAAGTGTAGTGGGATTTGCCCTTGTCAGATGGTGGAGATGTAGTGTATTGTGAGTGCCTTATTCCATCGATGTGGTAATCTGTTCTCATGTGCCATTGCACTGGTTCTGTGGCAGGTTGGTTGTTGGGGTGAACATCGTACGATGGCTTCATCATTTCAACCCAGTTGGTTCATGCAGGCACCCACCTCATGGCACCAATGCACTTGCATGACAAAGTCAGACAACTCAACAGGCAGCCAGGCACGTCATCCTGCATGTTGCACGATGTGGCACAGTAGCGTGGTGAACTGCTGGCCCTTTGAGTCATGTGTAGTTCTTTGATGTCAGGCCCACCCATGTGTGTGGTTCTTGGTTGCGTTGCATTCCATCTGCACGTAGGGAGAGTGGTATTGTTTGCAGTTGCTGTCCGCCACCTGCATGCCATGCTGGTCCACTTACGACACGTGGGTGCTGTCAGGGGCACCAATGTCATTTGGCATGCCTCCATATGCATGAGGTTCAGCTTTACTGTTGTGTATCTCCTGGGTGGTCCATGTTGGGGATTGGTAGGCCCTTGTGTGCTTGGGGAGGTGAAACAGCACTTGTTTGTGTCCGTGTAATGGACAGTTGTGACATGCCATGCATGGGCACCACTGTGTGCTGGTAGGTGCCTGTGAAATGGGTGTGGGGCACAGGCAACACGGTCACTTGTGCCAGGTTAGCAGTGTATATTTGTATGCTGCTCGCTTATCTTGTTATGTCTCAGGCCAAATATGGTGGTGACGGTGTCACAGTCAAGGTGGTCAGCGGTGTCTATCTGCTAAGGGTTTTCCTTGAGTGGCCGGACATGCTGCGTGTGCATGGGGGCTGCTGGGGGGGTGACGGAGGCTGCACTGGTGCTGCATGCAGGGCCTGTCTCCCCCTCTTTCTCCCCCTGTGTCTCCTCAAAGGGGGGGCCTGGTGTTGTTGCTGAAGTTTTTGTGGTTGTGCCCTTGCTGGTTCTATTGGTGTCATCTTGGTGTGGGAGGGGGGGGTGGTGTGTGGGTGTGTTCCTTTTCTGCTGTGGCAGACTCCATTGCCTCCACCTGTGCTGATTGTGTGCACCTGTGGCTCTGGGAACCACTGCTCAGGGTTCTTTACTCCTTCTCTGAGATGCCTGTATGTACTCCATGCCGGTAAGGTACTTTACGGGCTTGAGGAGGCCGTTATTTACGTGTGCTCCTTACTTGCGATCAGCTCCGGTTTACGCCATGCCGCTAATTTCGGCATGGTGGGGCGCGCGCAAGACCCAGGACCGATAATTACGGCATTGTAGTTTACGGTGCCGTAATTAGCTGTCTGAGGGGTCAGAATAGCATGTACCGGTAAACAATGCCGGTAAATCATTACCGGCATGGTTTTTAGCTTACCTCCATGCTCGGAATGACCCCCATAGTAATGCGGTTGGGCAGACACTGCAGAAATGTCTGTACAAACAAACCCTACAGTCGTGAGCGCAGCAAACATCTGAACATATACTTAACTGCATGGTTTTCCGCAATAAGAAATATTATTTGTTGTTCCACCCCCCATCCGCCATCCCCCACTTACCTGTTTGCTGGCCACCTGTCTAACTTCAACCCTGCAGCGTCAGATCTGTCCCTCTAAGGCGGGTCGGATACGACGCTGCAAGGTCCTTTTTTCCTTTTTTTCACAGTCCCCTGCCTCCAATATTGAGAAAGCGGGGGACACCCCCGCAATCCCCCAAGGCTAATAAATACTGAACATGGGGAGTGGGTGGCACCCCCGCAAAACCCGCTCCCCATGTTTGGTATGTATTAGCCTAATTCTTCACTTTATTTTTTGATCGAATGGTACTGACGAAATTCGGTCAAATGCAGTGGTCAAGTCCTAAAAATTCAAGTGGGGAGGCTCATCAACAAATGCAATGGGATGTGACGTCTCCAGAATATAGCATATCAAGGTGAAATATGCAAATTTCATTACATTGGCTTTGCATAACAACCCAAATTGAACAGGATGAATGGCATTTGCCTTTCATAAAATCCACAACCAAGCAAAACCAAGACAGGATATTTTCTTCTGATAGATTTTTTGAAAACGTTAAAAGGTGTGCATGTTTTAAACCCCAAAAACCAATACAAATGTTTTCCCTGGGACTGGCAGTACCAAAATGGGATATTTCACCTTTAGTTGTTTGCCATTTTTCATCAGGTTATATCGTGCAGTGGTTAAGTGTCCAGCCTAGAAACGATTGCGGTCTGATCCCCGAGATCGGCATAAAGTCGGAGAGGATATCAATGTTTCTCTTTTAGCTGGGGTGGACTGAGTCCACCCTTTGAATAAAGTGGGTGGACTCCATCCCACTGCGTGTACCCTCGACTTGAGCCCTGGTCAAATGTATCATTCGATCAAAAAAAAATAAACAATTATGCTAATACCTTCAGTTTGATTGGTCCCACATGAAGGGATGCTTCCCTTTCAATGACCCAACAGGAAGCTGTTCAGGGACTTCATGGCTGAGGATAGGAATGCTGCAGTTGGCTGTAGCATTGGAGAAAGATATATGGCAGATTAGACAGCTGAATGGAGGAGGTCTCACTTGAGCTGAAGACAGGCATGTTGTACAGCCATTGGCAGAAAACAGACTGACTTACTTACTAGTGACTCATAAACATGAGTCATTTAAAGGACAGTAGATTCCTTGCTGCTTGTGGCCATTAAAGTGGCTGTACCTTCCACAGTAAACAGCATTGAAAATCATTCTCCAGTGTTAAGCAAGATTGTAAGTAGTAACCCTGTGGGAGACTACACCAGCCTTGTCCTCTTGGCAATAGGTAACCCAACCTTTTGTACAGGTCTGTACTCCACAAGTTGTTAGAGTGGGCGAGCAGCCAGGCTTATCTCAAGTAGGGTCAAAGTGAATTGTGGGTTTGTAACATAGAGTTTGACAGTGACAAATATTCAAATAACACTTATACTCAAGGTCTCTTGATTAAATTATCTATTTATTAATTTAACAGCCAGTTTTATAATACACCTTCTTTAGAAGGGATCAATATGCAACACTTAAAATACACTTCAAAATACACTCCTTCAGTTCAATAAAGTAAGTATATACCCTTTTGGGATAACACACAGATATTCCTACACCCTGAGGCGAATTCAATAGTTGAGACACTGTGGACATTAATATATCACTTTTCACACTTAAATGGTAATACTGAAGTTGTTCACAGTACTTTGAGTCTGAAGAAAAGGTTCCAGCTGGCTTCTGTTCCTGTTGTAGTCCTGCAGGTCCTGTTGTTCCTGGGCCTAATTCTTCACTTTATTTTTTATCGAATGGTACTGACGAAATTCGGTCAAATGCAGTCCACTGGGCCACAGTCATGGGGACAAGAGGGAGGATGTCTGAGGACTCCTGCACTACGATTCAAAGGACAATTCAGATCAGCGGCACTTCACGGTTTCGGCTACTCGCAAATAGCACCACCGCGGTTCTTCGACCCCTTGTGGGCTTTCCTTGCTTCTGGGGTCCAGCACACTGTTGAGGTGGCTCAGGCTGGGTCAGTCCTGCTTCGAGGGATGCCCGGTGGATCTTCCTGGAGCTCGGGTCTGGCTTATAGGCGATGCACACAATTCTGGTGTTCCTGTCCGCTGGCACTCGGTTCCTGCAGCAGCAAAGAAGTACAGCCAGCAGAGAGAAGGGTACCAGTCAAGTTCATCTTGGGGCTGATTCGTCCCACCAACCCAAAAGAAGTAGTCCTTTCCGGGCTTCTCTAGACGATTAGAAATTCGGCGGTTCAGCACTGCAGCAGGACTTAACCGGGCAAACCAATGGTCCTGGAGGATGCAGCAAGCTTCTTCTTCAGTGTCTTCTTTGGTTCCTTCGTCCAGTGGTCGACTCTGCCTTGCTTGCAAAAGACTTTGCCTTTTACACAATATTCTCCCATTCATTTGCAGCCTAGCTGTCACTCACACAGCAGGGTGGCTGTCCTCCAAGGATAGTCCGCCAGCCAATCACCTTTAGGTACATTCCTGTAACCAAGGAGACTAAGCACAGGGAGTTCAGGAACCTCCCTCGCTTCCTGCCCTGCCAGACACGCTGGAGCCAGAGGCGGGTTTCACCAGTGAATCCCGCCAAAGACAAAATGAACAAAGGGACCACACTTGGTTTGCACGCAGAGTAAATCTCAAGAAAAACCTTTCCAACAAGAAATGGCGATAAAAGAAGACC
Organism: Ambystoma mexicanum; assembly: GCF_040938575.1. Taxonomy (NCBI): domain Eukaryota; kingdom Metazoa; phylum Chordata; class Amphibia; order Caudata; family Ambystomatidae; genus Ambystoma; species Ambystoma mexicanum. The sequence continues at coordinate 531,029,856 of NC_090939.1, forward strand.
GGGCCATTTTAACAAAACGGGCACCCATGGGTGCAATACTGCAGCTGAGGATTCAGCCTGCGGTAAAAATGCACAATGGTTTGTAAAAGTAAACCACTGCCACAGCCATAAAGTGTAGAAAGGGTAACATTAAAATGTTACATGAGAAGGTAGACACGTAAGATAGTGTGTGCTGGGTCTACAAAGAGAAAAAGTAAGTAAAGTCAATTTCACTTAGCTACTCTTGGAAACAGTAGTTTAGCCAAGAGAAGGTATTTGAACCTTAGCAGAAATCCAAAGGATTTCTCTGTGACACTGCACTGAGGGTGCTGTGTGTCACAATGTAAAAAGATAATGCCTATGGAGTTTGTCAGACTCCAAAATCACAAGAAACACAGGGCTCAAATCAAATAAAAATACATGAGAGGGTGGGAAAAAGGTCTCACTCACTCTCTCCAGGATGAAAATGAAAAGTCCTCAAGTCCAGCAAAAGAGCTGGGGGTCTCTAAGGTAGAAGGGAATTAGCAAAGAAATGAGAATTCTACCTAACAGCTAGCAATGCCAAATTTCATCAGAGACTGGATTCTCTGGAGCACAATAATTATCCTCATGTCTCTAAGTCTCAGAAAGTAGAGCAGGAATTAAATTTGGCTGATGTTTGAGTTTCTCAATGATTTTGATAATTCACACACTGCTTTTATCAAGAATATTGGCAAGAGTGTTTACTTCAGTCTCAGCAGTAAGATCAGCAGTTAAAATAAGTGTTCTCTAACACCTTATTGCTACACTGCCTACTTGTTTGGAGTGTTTGAACATCTAAGTGGGAGTAATGTTGTATTGTAATTAGTTGTAATTAGTTAAGGCAGGGCCTGTGCTATCACAAGGCAAGGATAGGCACTTGCCTATAATGTGCAAATCATAGAGCGGCAAAACCTCCTCTACAGTAGTTATAAATGATATACTTTCTCTCGCCTTCTCTCAGGCTGCTTTCACCCCATCTGCAGGCTGGCTGCAGTTGCAGCAGCAGCAGGCCAACCATCCAGGCTCCGTGAAGGTGGTTGGGGTCGGGTCAGGGTCACAAGTGGGCATGGGCATGGCGGCATTCGCCTCGCATGAGTCGCACCTGTGCATTAGCAGTAGCACGAGACAAGCACTTCACGTGCCATGATCTACCTTCATGACTCTGGGCTCATGTGAATGCTGCCTCACTGCTTGCATTCAGCAAGCAATTGTTTCTATGATAACCGTCCGATCGCTGTGGTGACTGTGGTCTGTGCCTGGCTGCCGCCTGCATGTATCTGACTCCTGTCCCGGACTTCCACAGCACCACCACCAGTCCTGGAATAGCAGCTTTCTGTCATGTGGATGGTGTGCCGGTAGTAGGCCAACCCAACTCTGGCCCCTGCTGACTCTCTGAGAGACAATTCAGTACTGTGAACTACAGACTGACTGACAGGTGAGGTGCCGACTGTTATACTAGCAAATATATGCCGGTCGGTCAGGGTGCATGCCCCCTGCCAATGCACAATCTCTCTTTTGCAAATTGCAATTAAATGTACTATTGCCTAATTTGGCTGGCTGCGCTGGCAGTGACTGAGTGGCTGACCAACTCCCTTCTTCAGAGACTCCCAGGACATAATAACAACAGGTTCTGCGCTAATGTGTGCCAACTTGATGATTCGGTGTGCAGTGTAGATGGCAGTTTTCATAAATGCTACCGGGCCAAAGTTCTTTAAAATATATATTTTCTATACATTTTCCCAAAAATGACTTTGTTGTTCAACTCAGAATACATTCTTGAAAATTTTACTCAGTGCTATTTGCAAAAAGTGTGGGGGAGGGGTTAATTTGTGGTTTGACTGACCCCATGAGGTGGCCGGGGTAATATTCAAGAGAAGCAGCAGCAGGGATCTAAATACCTCTGGCGGCAGAGAGGTGCAAGTTTGATGCAGCAGTACTGGCAAGGGCATGGGGCAACAACATGGAGTAAAGGCCCCACATCTAAAGTTGTGGAAAGCAGGAAAGCAACAGCTTTTGGAGACAGGAAGCAGGGCTCTTCAGGAAACTCTTGCCTCGCCTCAGAGGTCCTGGATATAGGCCTGGGGAGCAGGAATGTAAGCGCCTGGGTGGGGCAGCAGGGAGGCGAGAACTCATGGCAGGGTGGTAGGCTTTATCAGTGAGTGGTAAAGGGTGGATCACTAGAGAGCCTGGTGCAACAACGGAGAGGTGGCCCATTTCTGCACTGCACACCTCTATTGCCCTGTAGGTCAGTCTGGTATTGCCTTCTTGTTGGTCCTTGGCCTCCTGTTGCCTTACCTCCTGCTGGACCTTTGCTCCCTTGGTGCCCTAGACCATCCCCCCAACACCCACATACCATTCTTCGGACCCAGAATGTTACCCAGTGTCTTCCTGTGCTCTTATCTCTCTTTACCCACCCAAATTGTTAACCTGGCTGCTAGCAGCTTTCTGCCATGCGGATGGTGTGCCAGTAGGCCAGCCCGGCTCTGCCCCTGCTGACTCATGGAGACTAGCAGCAGAGACAGTAATTATTTATCTTAATATATTTTATATAGCTGGATGGTCAGTCCATCCAGTGACATAAGCAAATGCATGTGGCAACTGACATCTGAGCACAGACACTGCTTATTCGCCTTAATACATATTATGTAGCTGGATGATCAGTCCATCCAGTTACATAGCACTTGCATGTGGGGGCTGACTGTTGAGCACACATGCTGCTCAGTCTCCCTAACATATATACATACATTCCTCTTCTTTTGAAGTGCATACAAATAAAAAGCATAGACTCCCTTTACTAAGTGCTCAGCAGTTAGCCTCCCTGTGCATGTGCTTATAAACATGATTGTATCTAAAGCTGCTCAATTTATCGACCTCTGACGGATGAAGGGCCAAGTCGGCCTGGTCTTGATTTATGACGTGCATGTTGGACTCATATGGGAGGCTAGTTCTTAATTTGTGAGATAACCACCCAAAGTACTCCAACCCGATCCAAAACACCAGCTTAGTGCATTTGAATTGCAAGAAGAGTTCCAAATGGTTCATCACCACAAGATGTACTGAACTTTGTGTACACTAATAATTTGGCAGAGAGCATCCCCAACACATGTATCGCTCTCCAGATTCTCTTAACCCTGCCTGTTTCAGTGGCAAGTGGCGAAAGAAGCTTTACAAAGCTAAAGTTAATCAAAAGTTATATTTGATTTTCGATGATGCAAGAAAGACTTGTTGGGCTGGCAACCTTGTCATTAGAGCATGACATTGCTCAACACATTGATATCAAGAACCTTGTGTCCACATCTGAAAAAATTAAAGCTCGAAAAGTTAATTTCTAATGTGCATTTTCACTTGTTTTAAACACACCTCTGGTACTGTGAGGAACTCATGGTGACAAGAGTAAAGACAGACGTAGGTGATCACATTCAAGGGTGTTTATTAAACTGTATGCAGGTTGGAACAACGCCTAATCTAAACCTAAATCTAAGATGGAAGCAAGCGTCAACCATCAACTGTAAACAAGGCAGTCCTAGCGGCATTGTGTCAAATAAAAAGGGGCTATACTAGGAAACCTATTGCCAGACCTTACAACTAATACAAAAAGGGTGTTGGATGATTTTCAAGGAAAACCTAGTCCACTTAGAATTGAACCTTCCTTCCATTCCTTCTGAAGGAAAGTCAAAACCTGGCTTGTAGCGCAGGACCATTAGCTTCAGCTCCTTATACCTGGCTCGTGCCTACCTAACCTTTGCCGTGCACCTTTGCAATGCATCTGTAAATATTTAACTGCACCTAACTGTATATCTAATATGTAATACATTTGTAATACTTTGTAAATATATGTAACTGTAACCTCTTCAAGAAATGCTCCCAGATGCCCCCGGGCGTGGTGCGCTATACAAATAAATAAAATACAAATATAAATACAAAGTAAGAAGTCTTCTTAAATAATATGTCAGGCTGCGGTAGCTTAGATCTCCCTTACCAATGTTTTGCGCACAGGTTAAGATGGGATCTTGGAGCACAGTACACACTCGAGTCTCTCCCAGCATGAATTGACAGTTCCGTTCCAGTTAATCAGGAGCCTCATTTGCCAAGTCTCGTTTTTCTTGAAAGTCACTTGCCTTCCGGGGCCTGACGTAAATAACAAATAAAAGTTTCTTCAGCAAACATTAAAGTTTGTTTCTTGGTTTCACTTTGGGTGAGGATTTCACACCTCTTCTGGGCACTGACCCTTCTTTACTTTCATCCTCCCTTCTCTCGGTTCACTACGGCTTTTCCTTTGCTCACAAATCTTAATGTCTTTCTAAACAGTTCCAGTGGACATCCCTCGGCCAGGTTCACTCTTGTCAACACACTGTTTCCTGGGACTTTAGACTTGCCCCACTCGTCAGCATCCCTTGGTCGGCCTCACTCATGCGATTTTCATGTTCACTTATATTTGCGGGATTCACTTCCCTTGTTTTCTCATATGGCGGGATTCACTTCCCTTGCTTTGACACAATTTGTAGATCAATGTTTTTCGAGTGTACAGGGATTTTACTACACCTCCTGTATGACCACTTTGACCTCTTTTGGCAGCTTTCCTCTGGCCTTCTGGTACTTGTAGTTTCGCTTATATGGGGATCGACCAGGGTCTCTTGAGTTAGCACCCAGATGGTGCTGATTTCCCTCAGCAACTGGTCTCCCCTTAACACTTTTCACAGTTCATTTGCAGTTCATTGAACTTGATGAAACTTGCAACTCTGAGCTTCTCATTCAACACAGCCCAGTTCTTATTGCGTCTCCCCTTGACTCACCGGCTGGGATGAACCACTTGGCTTTCGGCTTCACTGGAGTCAAGACCGGTACCATGGTCATGGGAGCTTCCCTCGCTCCTGCTTATCAGTGTAGGCTTGCCCTGCGTACCATTGACATCATTGCAAGACACTTGTGTTATTCTTCATGGTCTTATGTCCTTTTCCATGAAGGTTCTGCGGGCCTGGGACAAAAAAAGGGCAAGGTTGCTTCTCTCCTCGCCACCCTCTCAATTCCTGCCACCTTCTTCTTCTCTTGAACTGCCATGCCTGGTTAGCTTTGCCTTCGTAAAGTCTGCCTTGCTTGCCTGGCTCGTACTCTGCTCTCTTGCTCCACCTTTTATCCCTGTGGGCAAGGGAAAGGGCCTTCAGGTGTGTGTGATTCTGATCAATTGGCTGAGTTTGCCTGACCCTTGTATTGGGACATGTCAGGTAAATGGATCTAGCGTTAGTCTGTTCTCTGTTGTGTCATGTGAAAGTGTTCGTGTTAGAAAACAGTGGGGTAGTGGTTTTGAATATCCTACGTGGTAGGATAGGAAAAAAAAGTTGAAGGAAGGGGGATACTGTGTCACACCCATCGTTTTCCCACTCCCTCTCCCTGAGGAGCCCCTATCCAGGTGATTTTCCCTCATTGGTCCACCCCAGAAACTGGATCCAATAGTGATGGCCGTGTCCTGGCCACCTGGATGACAGATCCTGGGGAATCGCTAGGGAGACACCTTCATGTTTCTCACAGTGCAAAGTAACGTGTAGGTCTAGATCAGGGCTCAAGTCGAGGGTACACGGGGGGGACGGACCCCCCACTTTATTCAGAGGGTGGACTCAGTCCCCCAGCTAAAAGAGAAACCTTGGATGTCCTCTTGGAATTTATTAATTAAAGCATACGTCTAACGTCGGGGCAGAAAAAATAGCAATCACCTGGGGATGCAAAGTCGATGATATCCGCATCCCATTCGTCTGTGACAACTTCAGTGAGCAATATTCTAAGTATAGCATCTTGGAATACCAGGGGACACGCACACCTCACCAAATCTGAGAGCCATGATCTCAGCTGTTATGACATCATATGCTTGCAAGAGACTTGGCTGCGTGAAAAACCGACACTCGATGGCTATTGTATCGAAATATCCCCGGCCCATAAGGGACCACTTGGCCGCCCTTCATCAGGTCTACTCACAGCGATCCGGACTGGTTCCGGGGTAGCAATCATAAAGCGGATTTACGAAATCCTGGCAGTGATACCTACATGGGATCCAAGAAGTCTTAAGACTAAGTCTGGAACACAAGATGTTGTAGCAATAATAAATGTCTATTGGAATCCCCAAAAGACTTCAACAGAGAACATGTGCGAAGAAGTAACAACACAATTGATGAAATCGCTATTAACTACAAATCCTTTAATATCATGATCTGTGGTGACTTAAACTCCAACTGTGCAACGTCCAGCCCGAATCAAAGAAAACTATCTACAAATTCGACCTCGTTAAATAGGGGTTTGGCATGGAACATAATCATGAAATCTCGTAACCTTCATAATTCGTCCTCAGTGAAGGATTTAGATACCTTGCTACCAACTTGGGAACGTGATGCATCATCGGCCACTCTTGACTACATCTTTGTCTCCGATTCCCTACATCGCAACATAGTCTCCTTCAATGTCGTCAAAACAAAACACAGCGACCATAACTTCCTAAATCTCAAATGTAAACGCAAGGAGACTGTATTGCAATTCTATGTTCCAGAAATTGAGACAAATTCACAACAAACTCGATAACGGATGATTGCATCAAATGTCTGCAAACTTAAAGACCAGTTCACAACCTTAAACTTTGATCCAACACTGCAAGATGGTGTGGCTAGATCGAGCTACATTCCTCTCCTCCTGGCCTTTAAGAACCCTAGAAATAACCTGAATACGCAGTCGACCCAGCACACCCACGAATACAATGCAACTTTGGTCGGAAAACGCAGAGCACTAAGAAAACTAAGAAGAGAAGCAAGAAGCTGGAATTTACCATCACTTTGGGAAACTCTCAAAGTAGAAACTAGATTCTATAAACAATGGCTGAAAAATTCAAGAAGCCTTTTATATCTAGCGGATGCTGAGCAGATGCTGAAGGCACTAGCCAACAAAAAATCCTGTGACTTTTGGACTGTGATAAACAAACCTAATAAGATCTCAAACTCGCACATGATAAACCCAGTTCCAGAAGAAAACTGGAGTATGCACTTCTCGAATCTGTTCCAACAACCAGAAGAAAACAAGGAGGCATTTATTAGAGCTCCGGACTCACCAGATGGCTTAGCTGCGATTTAAAACAACATCCAGATGAGTGGTCTAATCTCATAAGTGCAATCTTCAAACTCTGCAGAGAAAAAAGAACAGTACCGGAATCATGGTCAAAAGCTTTGATTGTCCCAATTTTCAAAAAAGGTTCCAGAGACGACCCTGTGAACTATCAGCAGATAGCGCTTCTGGATGTTATTGGGAAGATCTTCGCCTCCATCCTTCTGTCTCATTTTCAGAAATGGACGGTCTCAGCAAACTGCGTTGATCCTCTACAAACAGGTTTTCAGAAAAACGCAAGCACCAGCGCAAACATTATGTGTCTGACCATACTCAAAGAAAGAGTCCTGACACGTGGCCCTTGAATCTTTCTTGCTTTTGTTGACTTATCTCAAGCTTACGACCGAGTGGACAGGCAGAAACTGTGGCGAAACTGAAGACATGGGACTGTCCGAATTCAATCTTGGAGCCCATAATCAGTCTACATAGTGACACTAGCATAAGAGTCCGCCTAAACAAAGCAGGCCTCACATCAAAATCCATCCAAACATGTTGCGGGGTAAAGCAAGGCTGCCCCCTTGCCCCGGCGCTGTTTATATCATTTTTGGGAGACACTAAGGATAGCCAAAGCAAGATCAGAACATTTCCACCTAAAATAGGTTCAACAACAATCCCGAAACTGTTGTACGCGGACGATTTAATTCTACTCGAGCATACCCAGGTGGGCCTCCAACGTCAACTGGATAATCTGTCATCGTACATACAGGAAAACAACCTGGAGATTAACAAATCCAAAACAAAGATAATGATTTTACAAAAAACGGCCATCAAAAAAAAAAGGAGCGGTTTCAGTGGCATCTCAACGAGACACAAATTGAAGTGGTGGACACCTTCAAATATTTGGGAGTACAGTTGGACAGCTCGAAGAAATCTGGCAGCATGCAAGCTATCTTATGGTCGAAAACCAAAAATCTGACAGCACAGCTGAGATTGGTTGACCGAAAATACGGAAAGTTCTCACTCCATCCAGCTATAAACTGCTACAAAGCTAAAATTGTGCCGTCACTGATTTGTGGCATGGACGCCATACCTTCAATCCCTCCCTTACTCTGGCAAAAACTGGAAGGTCATATATGGAGAGCCGTCCTGGGTCTACCTAACTCGTCCCGGATCGCTCCGATCAGGCGAGAACTTGGCCTTCTGTCTTTAAAGGCAGTAGTGGACCATAGCTCTCTTCAGCTATATAGCAAAATTATTCACCCTGAGAGTCTCAAAATCTATCAAATAATGGCAACAGAACTGGAAAAAGGTTTAAATCGGACTATGAACCAGTGGGCTGCGGACCAAAAACAAAAATGACAGCTAATCGTGTGTACCGAAGAAGAACTGAAGGAAAATCCAACTAGGATAAAAACAAAACTAGAATGCTGGGACTGGATCAACACGACAGATTTAGCATCATCGTACAAACTTCTAGCACACCTTCTAATGAACACTAACAAATTGAAAGAACCGATGGTGTACTGTAAAAAATACCCTGACAAACTACTGATGAGAACTCTTCTAAAAGCTTGCCTAAATGTCTTACCGACCAGAGAAATCTTAGCTATCAGAGCAGGCTTGGAGAAAAAAACTTGTAGACTCTGTGCAAATCCCGAGGACATTGAATCGATAAAACATCTACTGATGCATTGTCCGGCTCTTCATCAGGCCAGGATCACCTATTTCTCCACTTTGACGGCCACCTCCTTTGCGGGGAACGAAGATATCTGGTGGAAGCGCCTGATAACAGGAGAAAAAACTCGATGGCACACGGCTGCTGCAAAACATCTGAACCTGGCCTTGGAAAGAATAAAAGCGACACCGGAAGCTGGGGTCTGATCGCACCATCAACGAATCTAATTGCAAGGTTCGCTTTACTTATCAAACAAAATATGAAAGGACTTCATTCAGATTGCAATGCGCTCTTGTAAAAATCTTTTTTATGATTAAATACAAGTAAATAAAAAAAAATTAAAAAATTAAAGCATACCTCAGGGATCAAACTGCAGTTGTCAGGTTTGTAGGCCGGACACTTCACCACAGTACTGTATAACCTGATCAAAAATAACAAAAACAACTAAAGGTGAAATGTCCGATTTCGGTGCTGCAAGTCCCAGGGAAACATTTGTATTTGTTCTTGGAGTTTAAACATGCACACATTTTGATGTTTTCAAAAACACTATTAGAAGAAAATATACTCTCTTGGTTTTGTGTGTGTGTTGAGTTTATGAAAGGCAAATGCCATTTGTCATGTTCAATTTGGGTGGTTATGCAAAGTCAATTGAATGAAATGTGCATATTTCACCTTGATATGCTAATTCCTGGTGACGTCACATCCCATTGCGTTTGCTGATGAGTCCCCCACTTTCATTTTTAAGACCTGCCCCGGGTCTAGATATGTGTGTTTTATATGCGTGGTTCACCAAAGCTCTCATGTATCATACATGATGGCTTTGGTGATCCAGACACACGTTTCTTGGTTTGTGAACAGTTGTCCCACCCCTTCTGCTCCAGTGTTTCTTGGGTTTTTGGATGGTTTAAGACACTCACTCACTTTTTTTCACTTTTTCAGGTGTTTGAAAACTAATAATAAGAGACATATTGCAAATTTGTGTTGAATGTATACATATAATACTAAAGTATTGGGATTGGTTTACTATTTTGTGCCAGGTAGTGCTGCTTATGTGCTTACAGGTGTTTAGTATATGTTCCCAAAATAGTTTTCCTACTGTCTGTATTGTCTATATATAATTTACAGAAATGATTAGATCCACATGCGTGAGTATTACATTTGTTGTTGCTATTATATCATTGACTTGTTTAATAAACCTGTATTTATGAAAAAACAAGTCTTCAATTTGACTTCTGAAACCTAACACTGTGAGTAGATGTGAGGGTGAGGAAAGTACAATGGGATCCATCCGTAGCAGAAGACGTGAGCAAGGTGTTAGTTGGAGGTAATGGGTTACAGCAATCAGTAACAAAATGGGGGTGGTTGGTTGAGAACGGTTAGGACCCTGAGTGGAGTCGGGGGATGGGGGGGGTCAATCTGACAGTTCGCCTAGAGTGGCAAAAATCCTTGCAACGGCCTTGAGTTAAGGCATTTCTTGGGATGCAGGAAGATATTTGCCTCATGTAGTGCCTCATGTAGTGCCCAGATCAAGGGCTGTATTAGGAAAACTGAACTTGTCATTCCATTTGACCATATTGTTGACAATGATCATTATTACTGGATGTGCGGGCCCTTGAGAATGGACAGTGGTCACACGGCTTTCTTAGTTTGGCCCAAGGCGGGAGCAGGCAGTGACATTTATGTCAGGCATGCCAGCAATATTTAGAGGCGATCTTGCAGTAATGGTACCGATTAAAAGAGGAGATATGTGCTGTAGCTTCTAGTCAGCAAAGGGCACAGAGTCTCGAGTTCCGCAGAACGGCGAGAGACATGAAAGTAAAACTTTAGTGCAAGAAAATGTTTTCATTTTTCGACTGTCACAGTTGCCTGTGATTTTGCATCTGCAGTCTTTATATTGTTTTATGTAGTTGATTTTTGCGTTTGCTGCACTTAATCATTATTTGTATTACTCCTACAAAAATGAGTTTTGTTTATTGTATTCTCCCAATGAATCCATAATGGGGCTAGGAATAGTTTCGCCAGAAAAAAAGCAACAACAAAAGGTGAGATTAGAAATGGCTAATGCCATCAGTCATAGCTGCAGAACATATACAGAGCGTGTTGCCTAATATAAGATTTGCATCAGTAACATTGACATAATCAGGTGACGTTATCATTTACGGATACTACGACAGCAGTTTGGCAGCTGTAAAAACACGGACAATGCACTCAGCATTGGGTTGTGCTCTGGAGATTTTGCTGAACATAAACTTAGTAATATTTACTAAAACTTGTTATCCCTGCATTTTTTTCTGGTTCAGAGTGGTAATTGCATCAATAGGGCAGACCAAAAATAACCGTCCCATTTTGGAGATCTAAGAATAGACACCCGAATTTTCGTTTCACTATCAGAGGACTTTTTTGTTTAGCAAACATGTCCTTTAGTATATTGTTTTCTGTTTTCAAGGTTTGCATTTTCAATGAATCATGCTTAGAACCAAATGGATATCTATGGAAGTACGCGAAATGCAGTTGAGGCAGGGCTCTCTGCTGTGTTGGGTGAATTTGCTGCTATTTGGAGGAACTTTGTGGCAGTTTGTGTCACCGTATAGCTTGGGCACCGGCAAAGACCTCTGTGAAGCAAGAGGACTACTGGAAGTCCTTTCTTCCTTTTTACTGCCCTGCACAAGTCGTCTGAGAAGAAAGAAGGGGGCACTAATTCTTAAGACCGGCGCAACGCGCAGTGAAGTTCAGGAAGTTCAGGAAGTGCAGGAAGTGCAGTTGAGGCAGGACCCATTGCTGTGTTGGCTGTGTTTGCTGCTACTTGGAGGAACTTTTGAGGTGGATTGTGTCCCTGTCTTGCTTGGACAATAACAACAACCTCTGTGAAGCCAAAGGACTACTGGAAGTCCTTTCTTCCTTTTTACTGCCCTGCAGAATTCACCTGAGAGGAAGAGGAGAGGGACCTTCTTCTTAAGCCCATCGCGAAGTGCCGCAAAGTGCTGGAAGTGTGGGAAGTACAGTTGAGTCAGGACCCTCTGCTGTGTTGGCTGTGTTTGCTGCTACTTGGAGGATCATTTGTGGTGGATTGTGTCCCCATCTTGCTTGGACACTGGCAACAACCTCTGTGAAGCCATGGACTACTAGAAGTTCTTCTTTTGTTTTTACCGCCCTGCATGAGTCACCTGTGAGTAAGAGGAGGGTGCACTTCCTCTTATGCCCGGCTATGGTGCAAAGCACGGGAAGTGCAGTTGAGGCAGTTGTGGCGGGTGCGACGAAAGGGAGCTTAATTTGGTGCTTCTATGAAGTTGATTCAAGTAAGTGCTGGGATAATTTATGCATTCACGAGAAATACTGCTACATGGCAACAGGATGATGTTGGTGAAGATAGGACAACATCGGCCAGGGGTTCTAACCCTGTATCCTCATTGTCCTGCAGCAAGTCCATATTCGCTATTTCTGAAGGAGTTGATCTGAGCACAACAACTAGCTATTTTTTCTAAGACTGGTGCCTTGTAATTTCTTCCTCAGAACAGCCCAAAGGTTTCCTTGAGGAGGAATTTGATGGCTCTAGAACATATTGCTACTGAGGACTTGGGGCAACACACCAATGTTGATTTAATCTCTGATGTGTCTTTCTTGGCTCAGGTTGTATCCCAGGAAGTAGCAAGAAGGTTTTGTCTGTCTTTAGATTTAAGGCCTATTGAAGCCCGCTACTGGTGAGAGGGAAGAAGTAGTCCTGTATAGAACTCAACAATTAAATAACTCTGCTAGAAAGTCATCAGACGTATTTTGGAGACACTTACAAGCGCTTAGTATTAGCCCTGCTCTATTAAGAACAGGTCCCTAATTTTCACCATAGAGTCTCCCAAAAGAAGAGAGGGAACCTTCAGATAGATCGTCTAGGGGCCTATTTGGAAATCCAATAGACCGCATTGATGAAATAATAACTATTCCCACTCTGTATCATATTCTTAATTCTCTTGATGGTGATTATGATAACCCCAATTGTGAGGTAAGGGAAGTTCGGTCCATTTTAACAGATCTGAAGTACAAGATGTGTTTTCGGAGAGTTTTATTACTGCTTTACCGGATAGAATTGGGTGCATTGGTGGACTCTCAGTGCATGTAAACAACCCTCACTTGAGAAATGCTTTGGTCCCTAATATGGTCGCTTGTAATGAAAAAATGCTTGAAGTGGTGGAGGATATTCATGAGGTTATTCACTTGTTGACTGTTTTAGATATGGATTTAGATTCTGTGACTGGTGGAGTTTCCATATCTTCTTCTAAACGAAGGAGGGTGGAGAGAAGTGTATTATTCCATTAGGAGGTACCAGTTGTAATTGTGGATGACAAGACAAATACCCCTAGAGTGAAGAGGAAGGGGAAAAAGTAAAGGAGTAATTGTTAGGCATAAATGAAGCAGCACAGTGAGTCAACACAGTGTGACAGTAGGGGTGTTTCAATCCCCAAAAATATGAAATCTGTGAGAATGAAGAAATGCTGTAGCTCTCGAAAGTTTCTTTGAAAATTGGGAGCTCAACTGGTATCTCCTGAAGTGGGGAATAGGGCAGAGGATATTAATATAAAGCTGGAGGGACACTGTAAATTGAAAAAGGTTACTGGAAAGGTTGAGCTGTCTCATCGTCTGTCAGATCTGGAACGGGGGTAGCTGTGAATCAAAAACACAGCACGATAATTCCCTTTTTGCAAAGGTGAATGTGCAGAAACTGGATGATGGTCTTTCCAACATTTCTGTACATGAAGAAGACAGCGGTAATCAATCTTTGATTGAAGAGGTCAATAGGGATCCATCAGATGCATCTCTTCTTCTATCAGAGGGATTAACTATGGCCTCTATGTTGGCTAATCCAACAAATGTTCATAGACTCCTCTTCCTACTGCAGGAAAAGAGAGATCTCCTGACAAAACCCCATATTGAGAATTCATATCTGGATTGCCCTAGTCAGGTATACTCCCCACTGGAGAAAGGTGGAGAGGTTTAGAATATAAGTGTTTGCATTGATTCTATACTCCAGCAGTCAGGTTCTCTTGAATAGAAGGAATGTTCTGGATATTTCAGTGAATATTCACTCACTAACAAATAAGTATTCAAGCAATATTGTCTTGGTGTTTTTTCCAGAGCCTTATCGCACAGACATTGTATTTTTGCATGTGAAAACAGAATCTATGTATTATCTTCTCGTATATGAGTCTGAGACCTTGTTAATTGTTGGGTATGACCTCTATAAGTGGTGCCCCACACTTCACCAGGTTAAAGGAGGGGGAAACTCAACTAGTATGGTGGGTAACAAGGCATTAACTGAAAGAGAATCAAATAGACATGTAGTATTACAGGACATGGATGGTTCTCTTAGACCTGCTAGGTTACAAGTTGGATCTGTTTCTGGTCAATATTTACTGGAATCACACATTACCAAATGGAGGGGAGTTGATACCTTGCATCAAAGATTTGTTACAAGAGTGTCTGAGTTCGGGGACTGTTCACAATGCAACCCTGGTGGCTGCTTTGGACTGTTATTGTGGGGATGATTTTGGAGATCACCGCCAAAGTAAGAGGTTAAAAGCAGGTACCAGAGAGCGTAATAATTATAATTGGCTTCAATTTGTGAAGGACTGGGGTTTTTACTGTCTCAATGTGGTGTATGCTGCGGGGGAAGGCTCTAGAGAAGATGTGGAGCTCCAAGCATACTTCATCTACTCTTTCTACATTTCTCCTTCGTGTCTGTTATAGGATGCCTGTAGAATTTTCTGGATTTTTTGAAACAGTGAGTAGTGACCACGGTATACTGAGTGGTGCTTTGGATTTACAATTTGCCTCAAATTCACCTAGTTTGGCTGCTAATCTATGGGTAAAAAACTCAGGGAACCATCTATCATGGCGACCAGGTAATATCAATAGATTTATCCATGATTTACAATCCACTCTGCTCTGCAGTGGGAAAACCTGAAAGTCTGTCTCTCAGCCCTCAACTTCTCACATTTGATTAAGGGGGAAATAGACTTGACGGAAGAGGGATGAACAATTAGGGAGTTTACTGGGAAGAATGAGAACAATCAGAAATATGTTTGTTTAATCCTGGAAAAAAAGGGAATGAATGGATTTCCATGCTCTGAGATTAAGGGCCTCATTACGACTTTGGAGGCAGCCATGGCGCTATTAGCGCCATGGCTGCCTCCAAAATCGTGTCCGGGTCTGGTCTGGTGGAGAGGGAACTTACCAGGACATTCTGCCCTAGGTGGACCCGGTACGTCCCCCTTCAAAATGCCAGTCCACCTTATTAGCACCAAGGTCCCTTAACGGGTCCCGTAAAGAACGTGTGCTCAGACCACACATCCTTTACGGTTTCCGCCAAGGGACCTTGGAATAGGGCGGTAAGGGATTACCGGCACCGGTCTCCTTACCGGTGCCCGGTATCCCTTACCGCCCACCTCAAAATGAGGCCCTAAGACTACGTTCAAAGGAATATGTTTACAGGCCAAAAAAGTTGGAACAGCATTTTAAAACTTGGTTAAGTGCCATTCGTATCAGCTGGATGGTGAGTTAGTGTTAAAAATGGTTAGGTAAAGGGATTCAAGATCTTTTTGGAGACAAATGAATGCTGATACTGGGAGGCATGTACATGTTCAGTCTAACCCCATTTCGGAGGGTGAGTGGATAAAATATCTCCATTCCATCTACTCCTGTGAAGACAATTTCAAGAAAAGGTATTACCCTACAAATTGGTCCTTGACCTTCGACAATGAGTATATAGAATCTTTGATCAGTGCCACAAAATTATCCATAGCACAGGGTATTAATGGGAAATCCAATTTAGTCATCAAGGTGGTCCTAGGTTTGTGGTCAGATATTTTACATATTTTGTTTCATGACATGACACACTAGTGACATCTAGTGAAAAATAATAATATTTCAGAGTCATGGAAGACCATGATAATTATTCTGATCTTCAAGAAGAGTGATAAGATGTCTCCTATTAACTATCGGCAACAAATAGAACTTGAAACTCTTAACAAAGTAATATTTTCTTTAAAAGAAATTTGTTTTTTTTATACTCAATTTCGTGAAAGTATTGAAAAAATATGAGTTTTTCAAGAGTTGTAATTTTAATAGAATGGTAACGGCTAACACATAGGTGAAGTGTATTGAGGCAAGTGGTTTCACACTTCCCCTATGGAGCTGTATTTTAATGAAGAAAGTTACCATTACAATTCTGCAGCAATTTTGGCATTGTCTGAGTTTGGTTGAGCTTATGAGGTTCAAGCTGGCATTTTTTGTGAATTAGAAAAAATAGGCATTTTATAGAAATGTGGATAGTGTAGTTCCTTCGAATGCTTACAAAGCAAGACCTGTCCTGCAATGGTAGTGTACTTTGTAGTACAATATTCAACAACAATTGTGCACGAAGTTGGGGTCATTCCTTATTGGTTTCCACAAGAGCAAAAGTAGAAAAAAACAGATACAAATTCTGCAAATGTGTGGTTCATTAAGAATTAAGTGGATTGACTAGTTAACAGGGTCATTATTTAGATAAATGTCCCAGTAGATTCCACTATGTAAGCATGCTAGCAGTGCATCTTAGTATAATGATTCACCTTCTTACAGAGTTAGACTTTTGTAGTGCACCAGGTCTTTCTCTTGGAAATTTGAACAAGGTTTTTATTTGTGGTACTGTGGAGGAACTGAACACTGCATCATTACAGGAGATTTATTTGTATCAAATTCATTATTTCAAGAGACTTCTATTGGAGCAGGTGAAACCCACCTCTTCAAGGAGTGACTGCTCCTCAACACCTAGGCCATCACGTTGCCCCTTGTGCCACCTGACTCACTAGATGATGCCCACCCCAATCCTCCCCATGCCCCAGTACAGCAGTACCCATCATCTGCCCATTCTGTATCCTACCCCCTGTATATCTGCTCTGTTGTTTCCTCTGTAAAGTGCTTTGTGATGCATCTGTATTGGGGGGTCCCTCTGTAAAACACTTTGGTGCTTCTCTAAGCAAGGTCCACGCTCAAAAGATTACAATAATAATAATAATAATAATAATAATAATAATAATAATAATAATAATACAATTAATGTCATGATTTCCAATGAAGGAATAGTGTAAACATATGAATATGTCTCTGAATCAGTTGTCGGTCAAAAGACAAACAAGATTTTGTGTCTTGTCGACACACATTCTGTAGGTCACAATTGAAAAAAGTCGATATTTAGAGGCAGGTGCATCCTGATAGAGATTAAGGGGCCGATTCATGGAACAAACGTGCGCCGAAAATCTTCGCGCAAGAAGGCGCAAGCAGGCGCAAGCGGAAAAAAACAGGCGCACGCGCACGCGTGGGATTCATGGAAGTCCCTGCGCGTGTACACCCCGGGATGTGCGCCAAACCCGTGCATGGCGCACAAGTCACTGCAACATCCCGAAAGGAGTGCGCGACGCGCACAGTGAAAGCGCACAACCTCGGCGCATACACCAGAAAGTGGGCGGGACACAGGGCGTAACGCGCGGTATGGGGAACAACGCGCGAAAATAAGGGCGTAACTGGGGATGTACTGCAGGGAAGCAGACGGAACGCCCACACGCACTCGTACCACACGTATTCATGGAATCGAATAGGGCAAAGCCATGCACAGCCAAAGACACACACAAGCCAAAACACGTCCGCCACACGAAGGCAGGCGGTAACGTCCCTGCGCATTACAAAAGTGGCAACATACAGCAATTGGGCCTGTGCGAGCGGGCTACGTGTGTTTCAGGGGTTCGCGTGAAGTTTCTCACGCGATCGGGCCTGGGGGAGCGGGCTGTGTGTATTTCAGGGGTTCGCGTGAAGTTCCACACGCAATTCCATCAGGGTACGTGTATTACAGGGGTGCGCGGGAAGTTCCACACGCAATTCCATCAGGGTACGTGTATTACAGGGGTGCGCGGGAAGTTCCACACGCGATGTCATCAGGGTACGTGTATTACAGGGGTGCGCGGGGAGCAGCACACGTGAATTACACGTGTGGGTCCTCCCAGGTGTTCCCTCTACACCCTCCACGGCCCCTGCAGGTGGCTCACACCACAGGGGCCTACCCAGCACATGTCATGCAGGCACCCCATCCAGCATGGCCATGCCCACCAGCCAACCCACATGTCAACTTGCACTACTGCCCACCAACGCATGTCCCCTGCACCCCCAGCCACCAGGGGCAGCCTCCACCAGGCCCCCACCCATGTCTCCCACCACCCCCACCCCCCAGTCACCAGGGGCAGCCTCCACCAGGCCCCCACCCATGTCTCCCACCACCCCCACCCCCAGTCACCAGGGGCAGCCTCCACCAGGCCCCCACCCATGTCTCCCACCACCCCCACCCCCCAGTCACCAGGGGCAGCCTCCACCAGGCCCTCACCCATGTCTCCCACCACCCCCACCCCCCAGCAGTGCAGGGGCAGCCTCCATCAGGCCCCACCCATGTCTCCCACCACCCCCACCCCCCAGTCACCAGGGGCAGCCTCCACCAGGCCCCCACCCATGTCTCAAACCACCCCCACCACCCAGTCACCAGGGGCAGCCTCCACCAGGCCCCCACCCATGTCTCCCACCACCCCCACCCCCCAGTCACCAGGGGCAGCCTCCACCAGGCCCCCACCCATGTCTCCCACCACCCCCACCCCCCAGCAGTGCAGGGGGGTGGGGGGGTGGGGAACATGAGTTGGACATGGGTGGGGGCCTGCTGGCAGGTGCCCCACAGTGCTGGGGGGTGGGGGTGGTGGGAGTCAAGGGTGGGGGCCTTGTAGTGGGTGCCCCTGCACTGCTGGGGGGTGGGGGTGCTGGGAGACATGGGTGGGGGCCTGGTGGAGGCTGCCCCTGGTGGCTGGGGGGTGGGGGTGCTGGGAGACATGGGTGGGGCCTGGTGGAGGCTGCCCCTGGTGGCTGGGGATGGGGGTGGTGGGAGACATTGGTGGGGGCCTGGTGGTGGGTGCCCCTGCACTGCTGGGGGGTGGGGGTGGTGGGAGACATGGGTGGGGGCCTGTGGAGGGTGCCCCTGGTGGCTGGGGGTGCAGGGGGACCTGCGTTGGTGGGCAGTAGTGCAAGCTGACATGTGGGTTGGCTGGGTAGCATGGCCATGGTGGATGGGGTGCCTGCAGGACATGTGCAGGGTAGGCCCCTGTGGTGTGAGCCACCTGCAGGGGCTGTGGAGGGTGTAGAGGGAACACCTGGGAGGACCCACACGTGCAATTCACGTGTGGTGCTCCCCGCGCACCCCTGAAATACACGTACCCTGCTGAAATCGCGTGTGGAACTTCACGCGCACACCTGAAATACACGTACCCTGCGGAAATCACATGTGTAACTTCCCCTGCACCCTGAAATACACGTACCCTGATGATATCGCGTGTGGAACTTCACGCGCACCCCGAAATACACATACCCTGATGGAATCGCGTGTGGAACTTCCCGCGCACCCCTGGAATACACGTACCCTGCTGTAATCGCGTGTGTAACTTCCCCTGTACCCTGAAAAACACGTACCCTGCGGAAATCGCGTGTGTAACTTCCCCTGCACCCTGAAATACACGTACCCTGCTGATATCGCGTGTGGAATTTCACGCGCACCCCGAAATACACATACCCTGATGGAATCGCGTGTGGAACTTCCCGCGCACCCCTGGAATACACGTACCCTGCTGTAATCGCGTGTGTAACTTCCCCTGCACCCTGAAATACACGTACCCTGCTGATATCGCGTGTGGAACTTCACGCGCACCCCGAAATACACGTACCCTGATGGAATCGCGTGTGGAACTTCCCACGCACCCCTGTAATACACATACCCTGCTGTAATCGGGTGTTTAACTTCCCCTGCACCCTGGAATACACATACCCTGCTGTAATCGCGTGTGTAACTTCCCCTGCACCCTGAAATACACGTACCCTGCTGATATCGCATGTGGAACTTCACGCGCACCCCTGAAATACACGTACCCTGTGGAAATCGCGTGTGTAACTTCCCATGCACCCTGAAATACACGTACCCTGCTGATATCGCGTGTGGAACTTCACGTGCACCCCGAAATACACGTACCCTGATGGAATCGCGTGAGGTACTTCCCGCGCACCCCAGTGATACACGTAGCCCGCTTGCTGTGCTGGTACAGGGTTAGCGCAGCCCTTTGCGCTGGATTGGGTATATTGATGGCTTTTCCCTGCGCGAGAGGCGTTCTTGGGGGCGTAACTGGCGCTGCTGCAGGGTCGCTGCGCCACTGTGCACCACGGCTGGTTTTGGTGGCTGGAATCCATGAATACGCTGTGCGCGGAATTGGATTTTAGCGCACGCGGCTGACGCAGGGATTCGCACGCGCACACTGTGCGCCAGCCGCGTGCGCCACTTGTGCGCTGGATTCTATGAATTACCCCCTAAGTGTGGAAAGCATTCTTATTGATTATCAGATCTTGTGCAAGTATTGCTTCAGGAGTGTCAAAAAAAAGCAATGCCCTGAAGGAGTGTTTTGCATAAAATGGAGATGCGTGCTATTCCTTCAACTCTGCAGAACCTGCATATGTTTGAGGTGATTGCATTACAAACTGATCACCCATTTAAGGTTACAGCCCGGTTGGAGAAGTCTTCAAAGCTTCCTTCAAAAGCAGTTGTGCAGGCAGTGAAAGTTAGAGTGGTGTATTTACCATGTGATTTGAAAGAACATTTCCAGAATCTGGGAGTCAGAAGGCCGATTGAGGATTCATTGTTGATATTAGTTAATGTTTGTAGCAACAAAAGACAGACACTCTGGCAGAATATTGTTGATTTGAAAAGGGTGATAGGAAGTCTTTGGATTGAAGAAAACATTTCATTTATTGATACGTCTTTAATGGCAGGAGGACAATTCAGTGTTTTAGTAATGCTTACGGCTTCTGGTTTATATGAGCACTATAATAGTTATCCTTTGAATTCTTATGAGGTCATGGGTGATGCACTTGAATCTCATCAACTGCAGTAAGCTAGGGGTTTACAGACTAGTTTGTGTGAGAAGAGTTTAGATATTTTGCAATAATTTTTCCTTCTGGCACAGGTGGTCGGTTGGATGAACACCCTGAACCCATTTCTACGTCAGATTATCCCTGCGCATGCATGTATTCTGGGGACCCACGATTCAGGACAAACATAGAGTTCATTTTACTCTTGCTGTATGAGAGTACGTTCTCTACTTTTTTGCTTTTCTGTGGCACACGTTTTCAAAATGTCACGTCAAGTGAAATGGTGCAGGAGTTGAAAGAGAATGATGAAATATTAGAAACCAAGGTAAACAACATTCTTGCTAACATGTGTGGAACTAAAGAGTATTGTTATCATCTTATGATGAGAAACATAGGCCAACCTGCCTGGTTTGTAACTCTGAACTGTGCAGAGTATGGATGGGATTATCTGAGGGACTTTATTCGTGAAAGCAACCCCTCAATACGTAGGATAGAAAACCTGATGCCAGCTGAACTCTGTGCAATGGTCCCTGTTCTTGTTTTCTACTTGTTCCACCATCATTTTCTAGCTATGTTGCCTTTCATATGCAGCAAAGAGATGGCTCCCCTTGTACAAGCTGAACAATAATTTTGGAGGAAGGAGTATCGGGCTCATAGAGCACCTCATATTCACATACATTTATGGGTGAGAGATGCCCCAAAGTTTGGTGAAGATCCGGAGAGCACTGTTTTGGAGTTCATTGAGAAATATGTTACATGCGAACTACCAACAGAGGCTCAAAATGCAGAATTGCGCTTGAAGGTCTTACTTTTCCAAATGCACAAGTGTGGTACATATTTTTGAAGCAGATATAAGTGCAAAGGGAAATATTGCACACTGTACAGATTTGTATTCCCTAGACCTGTTTTTTCAGCTTGTCAGGTGAACAATGTTGTCTTCTGTTCCAAACTAAGTGACTTGAAAATCACCCAAAAACACATACAACCTCGAATGCAATATAAATGTCAATTTCGTAAATGGCTACTATCCTGCCATTGCTCTGCTTTGGAGTGTGAACTTATTATGTAGCTGACAACAGTACTGCTGTTGTACGATATGTCACAGCTTATCTGACCTGAATCAAATGAGACTTGGGCGGGTAAGAGCTTGAATCCAAGTTTTGGCATGAAAATGCTCTCTTGCTGTGAGTGTGGTGCATATAAAGCTACTGACAAACTTACCAGCACTGCTCTTTGTGGATGAAGTGTCAATATTTTGTGGTTGACCATTGGGCCTGCCATTTCTAGCAAACATGTGCTACTCTTCCAAATTTTGCAAAAAAAAAAGAACCATACAGTAAGGATATGTTTAAAACACTTTGATTGGCAGATACTATCAAATGAGGCCCAGTGTTAAGGAGGACCTGTGCTTGTATTAAGTAGCAAAGCACTACCATACCACAATATTTATGACACACATAAAAAGGGACATTTCAAGATTTCCAGAGTGCCTAGTGAGACGTGAGAAAGCATTTCCCATCAACCACATGTAACTGCCTTGTGAAAAAGATTTGTTTTACTGTGCAGTTGCTTTAACTGTGGCATAGTGAAGATGCATTGCTTGATGCTTTTGAGTCTTATCAAGCAAAATTTGAGAGTAGAAAACCCATATTTGAATGATATTTAAGGATGCTTGAGGAGGAAATGTGCCCGGACGTGAAGGTGGCAGCTTAAATTGCACAGGAATCTCCCGAAGGAAGCCAAGAGCCTGTTGATAACAGTCAACATACTCTAGGAAATCCACTTTTATGCAAAGATGTGAAATAGATATGCAAGAAGTATAAAATGTAATGGAACAAGCGTAGGATTCTGAGCTTCAACTTCCTGGATTAGTAGCACAACTAACCAATGTGCAGAAAGACATTTTTAAACAAGTTAGTGAACATATTTCTCTTGGCTTTGACCTTGATAAAAAGATGTATTCATGCTCAGATGTGTGTCCCTTATTGCTGTATGTAAGTGGACAAGCTGGAGCAGGGAAATTTTGTTTAATTCATGTCCTGTTTAAATGTGTCCAGTAAAAGTCCAGCTGTTCTCTGTCTTGTGTTGTGAAGGTTCCCACTGGTTTGGCAGCATTTAGCAGCTTCTCCTGAGACATTTTGCAATTCCAGCTTGTTGTCATGTTAAACAGGTAACATCAACAAGTGCGCCACTTGTTGATGTTACCTGTTTAACATGACAACAAGCTGGAATTGCAAAATGTCTCAGGAGAAGCTGCTCATCAAATCAAGTTGGTAGGATTCTCCAGCAAGCTAAAGTTCCCTTTGTCGATGAAGTTAGCATGATGTCTTGTTGCATACTTGTTTTCATACATTTGAGAATGCAGGAGGTGTTGAAGACTGATTTGAGGAACTGTTTGCCGGAAAACATGTGATTGTTTTTGTTGATCTCCTGCAGTTAACTCCTGTCAAGGGTCAGTCTATTGTTGAAACCCTGCATTGTAAAGATTCAGAAAAGTGTATTGGCAGGATAGGAAATGTGAACATCTGACCATAAATTTAATATTGAGAACTCACTGTCCATAAGAGGAAATCTGCATATTTTGACTGTGCAGATAACTTAAACCATGTCAGTGTATTTGCGTTGAGTGAATGTGCGCACACTGCTTTACAAATTAGACTCATTTCTAACATATCCTACAAATCATGTGCTGCTTCTGAGTTATGTTGGATTTGTGAGAAAGGAAAATACAATGTGTTTGCTTGATGTCTACCATTGAGGAATGAGGAATGTGATTGATTCAATTCTGTAATGATGACGAGTGAGCCTGAAGACATTGTAGATGTTTTGGAAGGCCAAACATGGGATTCAAATTTCCTAAGTAATCAAAGACATGTCCAGTTCACTTCACGAACAGCAGGATTTTAATGTATAATTGTGTATCAAATCCATGAGTTATGTTGAGACATAACTTGAATGTGGACATTGGGCTTGTTAATCGAGCAATAGAAAGAGTAATATATTGTATGCTTTATTCCCAGAGTACTTAAGTACAGTTCATTATTGTGCAGTTTGTCCACATAAAAGAACTACAGTTGGTATGGAGAACATCTGTGTGGTTACAGCTTTTCAAAGACATGTATGTCCAAACGGCACAGTTTCCTTTGTGCTCTGCTTATGCCATCACAGTGCAAAAATCTCAAGGTTTAAGTTTAGATGTTGCACTGGTCAAATGTTGGGTGGACTGCCTGGAAGGAAGGCATGTCATATGTTGCATTGTCTCATGTAAGATTTTTGCTAGAATTATTTTTAATAACATTTGAGGAATCAAACGTTGCTGCTGACGTGTAATGTGTTGCAGAATATAATCATCTATGTTTACAGTAGTCTCCTCTTTGGGTACAGTGCCAGTTCCTGTAGGAGTGGGGGGAGTAGTTGTAAAAGAAAGAGGTTGGATGCAGTTACTGAGAGGCAACAGGATGAAATTATCACTTTTAAAAAGCAAATATTGCTGAAGGAAGAGAACAGTAGTGTTTCTTTTCACACATTCACTGACCTGGAATTCAGTAACCGAATTGGAGTTGAATGATATGGCAATTCAAATTTGACTTTGCTGGTTCAGATGACGTTAATGGAAAGTGTAAACACTCATGCAGGCAATATCCTCTGTGGTGAATTAACCACTCTCCACTCAATATGGCAGCTCCAGAGGATGCCCATTGTGCATTTTCAGTTCATCGTGTTGTTGCAGCTGCAAGTCAATGTTTATATTTTTCTGAAATGACTCAGCAAGATGCACATGAATTTCTCATTTGGGTTCTACAAAATTAACATGTTGACTCTTTTGTTGGTTTGTCATATGAGTGTTTACATGTTTGTACTTGTTGCCATCCTCAAATTGTGAACTGTGAACCCTTTGAGTGGTTTGTGTATCTTTCAGATAGACCAAGATAGTGATTCATTCTGTGACATGGTTAGCAACGCCTACCAAGACATGGTCTGCGATCAATGCAGTGCTAATTACTATACTACATTAAGGTATTT
Source organism: Ambystoma mexicanum (assembly GCF_040938575.1). NCBI lineage: Eukaryota > Metazoa > Chordata > Amphibia > Caudata > Ambystomatidae > Ambystoma > Ambystoma mexicanum. The sequence goes on from NC_090939.1 coordinate 531,054,598, forward strand.
GCATTGTCAAAAGTATTTTATACTTTTGTTGCAGCAATATAAAGATGACTGCACAAACATTAATATCAACATTTTGAAGTTTGCACATGTCACATTTCAATAGTACAAAAACATTTGAAACTGTTGGAATTATATTCCACCATGGAGTAAACATATACAGTGGCCATTATGCCAGTTGGTTTCTTTCAAGCTTAGATTGCCTAGGCATCTTAAGAGTGTTTATTTAATTTTGTTTAAATCAAAATGTACATTGTAGTTTCATTTTGCAATAAAGATAATATTATTATACAGACACAAATCAGTGTTTTTAAAAAGAAATCTGGATTGTATTGTAATTAGGTAGTCATTTGTAAACATATTGTATGCATATGAAGTGTAATTACATTCAGAATGATGAACATTTCATATTTCAATTGTATCACTATAAATAGTTGCACATTAAGTAAAAGGAGTACTACTACTAGTACTACCATTCTGCAATCATTTTTTCTCTATTTTACATAAAATGTGGTTACAAATCCAAATATGTACTAAAGTTTCCTATTGATATTTAGGTGGTGTACTGTTGTTGCAGATACATTATTTCTGGGATAGTTTCATTCTTATGTCAATGTATTTAATGATACCAAAATATTAAGTTAAGGTAACAGGACAAGATGTATCACCTGATGATTGTATATGAAACATAAATAGGATTTCCATTTTATGGTATAGAAGACAGTTAAGTTAGCTCAAATGTTTGTCAAAGAAACTTAGAAATAGAGGGACTGGTTTTTAATCTGTGAGTGTGGCACAACTGTGGACACACATTATATTAACTTAGTGTTTTATATGTATTTCTCATTACACTTTTGTGTAGATGAGTGCATGATTTGGAATGTTTCATTCATTTTTAGCCTTATTTTGCAAAAATAGTATATTGTTTGTGCAAATTGTTTTTATTGAACTATCATACTAGCTTATTAGAGGAATATGCAGAATGTGTAAAAACTCATTAGTAGTACTATTGTATGTTTGTACGTAATACAGACTTAAGTTTTTTTAATTTTAATGAAGTATTATCCTAGCATGTGATTGCATTGTGTAAATACTTCCAGAAATAAATGTAACCTGCTCTGGTGACTTTAGAGAATTCCATAAAATGTATAACACAATTTAGTTAAAGTATCAATGTTTCCTTTTAACGGGTTTGAAAATAATCATAAAATGTTGCTGCTAATGTCTAAAACATGTTCAGGACATGTTCTGTACACAGTACTAATCTTGTTTTTTTGTTCTTATGTTTTGTTTTTTAAATGTTTCTTTGATACTAGTTAGATCCAAAATACAGTTGTATTAAATAATAAATGTAACAAAAGTTTGATCAAAAATGTTAAATTAATATCAACATACTACTAATGGTCACAGTGGGGCTGATTTACTACAATAAAAAATAGTATAAATGGCCATTGCACCCAAAATGCACCTTACAAAATTAATTATCATATCAGTAAATATACACTTACTTAAGCTACTTGTTTAGCTTAGTAAATCAGGCCCATATTTGTATTATGTCAAAAAATGAATCTAATGTGAATTTAGAAAATAGAAATTCATTATACTTTTCAACATTTTAAAAATATATTTTTTAGCAAATGTATACATTTTAATTTTCAGGTGTATAGAGAGTATACACGTGTAATAAATATGTAAGCTATTATATCACTTTTTATACTATGTTATTTGATGTAACATGCAATGTATTGCATTATTATTTTGCTGGTTTCAAAGTTATGTTATATTAAAGGAGTTATGTTAAATATTCTGAAATTGTTCTAATTAAATTATATTTAATGTTACATTTTGTAGTTTGGCACATTAAAATATAAAATACTTATTTGGATGTGGATGTTTTTAGCTTTTCAGTGAGTTGATTTTTCCTCCATTGCCCATGTGATTATATATTACACAAACCTAGGTTGTTTGGATATACGAAACATGCATTCCTTTCTTTCTGTACAGATATGATGGGCAAACAAGAACAGTACATGCATTTTTGTATTTGTTGTATGTTATGTTTCAATAATGATGCACTTTTAAAAAATATTTATAGTGTTTTCAATGTCTGTGAACCGGCATCATACTTGTTCAAAAGGGTGAACAGTGAAATCCTGGAGGTAAGGATTTTCATGTATCACTGTTATATAATGTGTATTAGTTTATAGTAGACATGCTCAGCTTTTACACATTTTATTTTTATAGGTAAAAACAAGTGTGTTTTATGTCAGGGACAGAGATTTAAAATTATTAACATGGCAATAATACAGTGCAGAAATACAAGTGCATGAAAGGTATAGCACAACAAAACCACTGAAGTTCAGTGTAAAAAAACCTTTAATTAAGGCAGAGTTATGGTGAATCAGTTCAGTGTAACAAAGAATCAGTTTAGTGTAACAAAACCTTTGAAATTCAGTGAAAAAACATTTGTTGAAGCACTGTTAACGTGAAATAATCTGATGAAACGAAATCCTTGAAATTCATTAAAACCCCTCAGTTTAAGTGATGTTACTGTGCCGATTTAATTCCGTAGAATCCAATACAATTCTGCAGGTGGTGGAAGCTAAGACACCTTAACTATGAGGCCCCCATTGTGTAGCCTGTAAGCACCCTCATGACATCACACATTACATCACTGATTATATCACGTGACATCACTTATGGCATCAGAAATGACATCACTGTGTCAGTCTAGAAATACGCGTACCACTACTTTGAGACCACAAACGCATTTTGGTGGCCGTGGGCCAACCGTCTCATGCACGATATGACAAAATATAGGTTTTCGAGTTTGCCAATGAACGGCCATTTTGATGTAACAAGAATCGCCATTTTGTTTTCTAACCATTGCTCATTGCTTTCTGTTCCAATTGCTTCGCAGTATATTTTCCGCTTACACTGCTCGACTGTGAAACATTGTTGTCTGTGTGTGAAAAGGACAAGGCCGCAGGGCCGTGAGGATAACAAGAGTTTGCTGAAACACAAACGTAGGCAGCGCCAGGAAGAATGCCCGTCTCCCTCCCGAATGTAGCCTTGAAGCAGAGCTGCGGGGCATTTAATCATTTCACAGCTGCCAGCCAGTCTCGTTATATGGTAGAATATGTTAGAATAATACCGCTAAAGGCTTGAATTATGCTTTTCTTACGGCCCCCCTTTGCTGAGCCCGCTAAAGCATGTCGGGTCCCAGGACGCGAATAGCACCTGATAGATAGCAAGGTCCAGAATGCAACCCCCCCGAATGTAGTTCGCTTCCAAGAACAGAAGCGCTGTGTTCTATTTAATAACCGAAAGATGCCTTTGCACTCACAAATTGCAAATTGTTACTAGAATAGATGTTTGAAGGTGTCATAGTGGTCGGAGATGTCCATCATCACACCAAGTTCAAAGAAACCCAATAAAGGGGGGTATTAAACATGTCATAGCTGATTTTTTGATATGCATTTTGTTTATATGTAACTGATGTACATAATTCGCTCTCTTGCGTCCCTCGAGGTCTAGAGATACACGTCGTGGGGCGTGAGACCGAGTTGGCCAACAGACTTTTGCTTTGCAATAAAACTCTAGCTTTGGGAATACAACCTCGTGTCTGGCGTCTCTATTGTATGTGGTGACTCGCCTTGTTTCCAGAGACGTCAGGGTCCCCTAGGGGCCCCTTTCAAGATGGTGCCCGAATAGGGACCCTCCTCCACTTGTTCCATCGCGTAACGTTGTAATTGAGAAAGGCAGAGAACGGCGAAGACGGGACGATCGAGCCGGGATGAAGAGGTGTTCGGGGCGCCCTGTAAAAGTGATGAGAGACTCCTTTGCAGATCTGCACACATCTGATCCTTGATCGACGTGCCTGGCTAGAGAACAAGGAGGCGAAGGTCCCGAAACGAGGCGGAAGCCAAGAAACGCAGACACGACGTCCTTTGGTGAGTCAGTATACAGACGACTTGATTTATCAGGTGAGTCATTCCCCGATTCAAAGCATCCTGATATTGGTTGAGAGTTGACTTTGCAAAATCAAATGCCCTAGCTAAGGTTGATTAACCAGGGGGAAGGTTGAAACATGCCTGGGGTATTGTCCACCCTAGCAGGGTTTTTCCGCTGTGGTAGACAATCTTTGGAAGATGGCCAAATTGCACCACCTTTGGGAACGCCGGTGTATGAGATGTATGTGAAGTATGGAGTGGGTGCGATAATATTCGGTAAGTCTTGGCATAGACAAACCAGAAAGCAACAAGACCATCAGTGGCTGATTAATGGTAGTTTTGAGATAGCGAGGATTGATAACTTGGAAAGGGTATTGATAAGAAAGAAAGCGCGTCCTGCAGCATTTGAGACTATTAAAGACTGGAGAAAAGAAGCAATGCTCCGATTTAAAAGCAGAGCAAAGCATGTGCGCAGGCATAAATCAAAAGGTGAGGTAGCGGAAGAAAAAGAAGAGGAGGAGTGGACTGAGAGTCTAAGAAGGGCAGGCAGGCGTGACCAGTTGAATATAGAAAAGATATACCCACAACGAGAATTACACATAGCAGATGAATTGATAGAAAATATATTGACCCATACAAAACAAGGCCCAAGATCACAAGTAAGACAAGACACGTCAGTAGCTATTGCCCGGGCCCCGCCCGTAGCTCAAGCTCCCACTCCGGAAGCTCAAGCCCTCCCACAGCCACAGACCGTGCACATAACACTTCCTATTAGCCAACCAGGCCCACAACAGACACTCCCTGTTCCCATTGTCCCATCCGCACCTCCCGCCTTAGACACAGACTCGGTACCGTCCGTTCCTCCCGGGGTTGAAGTTGAAACCGCGGGGGAAAGAGGCAGGACTGACCAACGCGGGTGCACGAGGGTAACCCGCAGCGCAATCAGCAAAGAAAGGAAGGTGGAATTGCAGCAACAGGCAGAGATGTATATAGACGGGAATGATGGGACGGCAACATTGGCTTCGATATATGACTTCCGTAGAAGCAACGAAAGACAGGTAGTGTTGGAATGCATGGGTGAATATTTGGTGGAGAAATGGAAACAGCTAATTGGGAAATTACCACTGCAGCGATTGTTAGATTTGAATGCATTAGCACGCTGTAGGGAGAGGGATGAAGAAGTGAGAGAACATGTATATAGACTTTTTGAGCTTAAAGATGAATTAGATAATGATTATCCCAAAATGTTTACTGCACCTGGGTACAGGAGTAGAGATATCGGGAGAAATAGGAAGGAAACTGTAAAGCCATATATACAACAACGACATTCGATGTCGTCAGTACAAAGGGGCGACAAGTTAAAAGTATGTATGCGAGAAGCGTTTAGATGGATGTCAGATCCTAGTATTCCCACAATGGAGATACACGAGATATTTGATGAATATTCCATGCCCATGAAAAGAAAAGCACTACAGTCGATGGTTGAACATTTATTAGACAAAGATATAAAAAACGATAAGGCCAGCCCACCCGAAATAATGGCAGTATATAGAAGAGCACTAGAGTGAGGCACAGGAGAAACAGCCCTATCGCTAGATCTGGGAATATTATTACACCTAAGAGAAGGGGGAGGGACAGTAAGTGGGGCATTTCCTATGAGAGAGGTCCCACCTACCTTTGTGCCCAAAGTGGAGGTTCCCGCAATGGGCAGTGCAGCGGCGCAGGTGACACCAGCCCATTAGACCGCCCAATTTGTGCATGTCCCCTTTTCCAGACAGGAGTTGAACAGCATAAAGCAGATGATTCCTGATATAAGAAAGAATCCTGCAGGGTTTTACAAGGAAGTAGAGTCCTGCCTACAATCATCCGTGCTTACCATGGGTGATATAGACCTAATATTCCCTGTGATCCTGCCAGCAGACATATCGAAACAAATAAGGAAGGTAGATGACACAACGGCCTTTGGCGCCACATGGGCGGACTTGATAATAGAAGATAGAAATAAAGCGGTTGGAGGGACACCAGGAGAGAACCTGGCGGCGTTACCAGCACGTATAGTACAGAAGTTAAAAACAATTGTCCCAGAGAAAAGAATCCAATGGGACAAATTGACTGCATGTGTACAAGGCAAAGATGAGTTGGCTAAAGAATATTTTAATAGATTTGAAGAAGTATTCACAGACTTCAGTGGGCAGGATGTGGGTTCAGAAGCAGGAAAGAGGTTATTTGTTGACAAATATGTGAGGGGGTTAAAACTTCCAATTCAGGATCTAATAATGACATCAGAGAGTGCATGGCAAGCAAAAACATTGGGCGAAGTACTGCATATGGGCCAATATTATGAGTGCAGAGTGACTGCAGGAAAAGAAAAAGAACAGAGGAATAGGATAAATCTAAAGGCACGAGTATTAATGCAGCAAGTAGTAGGACATAATAGAGGGCGAGGGAATGCACAAGGAAGGAGTAATTCAAATATGCATGGGGGAACAGTGGGACCGAATCAGTGTGCATATTGTAAAGAGGAAGGACATTGGCGAGTGCAATGCCCGCATCTACAGAATAGAAATGGGTCTGGTCAGAGGAGACAGCATAGAGGACACCCAGGAGCGAATGGAACAAATAGGAATAGTATGCAGCAGCATCATAATAACGGAGGTAATCAAAACCAGGGCCAAAACCAAACTGCCCCAAACCAGAGTCAGGGACAGCAAAATCAACAATATGGCAATCAGAGTGGGGGAAATAGAGGGAAGAGTGGAAATGTTTTCGATACACAGCCAAACATGTATTACAGTAATAGTAATGATTACACATCGGACGATGTGTTATTTCCCCAATATGACAGCCCAGGACAGGGGTCGGAACCAGTGTCTATTCCCGTGAATCAGAGAGGACCCTATGTAGAAATGAGAGTCAGGAATGAGGAGCACTGCTTTCTTGTAGATACAGGAGCACAGAAGTGTTCAATAGACCATCACTTGGTTCCGGATATACCACTGTCAGGGCAAAAGAATATTTCCGTAGGGTTTGCAGCTACACCAGTCATAAACCCAGTGTCCAAACCAGTCCCAGTTACCATAGGACCATTTACTGAACATTGTCCTTTCCTTCTAACAGAAAATTGTGGAGAAAATTTGTTGGGATTAAATTTGTTGAAAAAACTAGGTTCTGTTATACATTGCACGGCAGACGAGTGTTTCTAACAATATGGCCACACGATGCCCCTGTGTCAGAATTCATGTCTGAAGCGTTACCAGGGGAACTAAGTAAAGTACCAACCTGTATATGGGCAATGCATGAGAACGATGTGGGATGTTTAAAGATAGAGCCAGTAAAGATTATTTTGAAAGGTGTTACCCTACCGCGAATACCCCAATACAAAATTTTGGTTGAAGGTGAGAAAGGATTGAAGAGTATTGTTACTGATTTGGTGAAATTAGGGGTTAATCGAGGAAATCACAGGCAGTACATGCAACAGCCCGATTCTTCTGGTTTATAAAAAAGGAGGTAATGCGGTTCCATACCGTTTCATAATTGATCTACGCGCATTGAATAAGGTAGTAGATCCACTATTTCCTCTACTGCCAGACGTCACTACAATATTGACAATGATACCTGTTTCAGCAGAATATTTTAGTGTAGTAGATTTTAAAATGCATTCTTTAGTATTCCAGTGGACAAGGACAGTAGATATTTGTTCGCGCCCACATTAGGAGGACGATCATTTACATTTACGCGGATTCCACAAGGTTACACGGAAAGTCCAAGTATTTACAGTAAAGCATTAAAAGAACAGCTAGACATGCTGGAATTACCCATGGGTTGTGTACTTTTGCAATACATAGACGATCTATTGCTAGCTGCAGACACAGAGGAGATTTGCAAAGAAAGCACTGTATTACTACTCTCACACCTAGCGGCACATGGCCATAAAGCTAGTTTGAAGAAATTTCAGTATAATCAAAAGGAGGTGGCTTATTTGGGCTACCTACTTTCGAAAGGAGGGAGAAGACTTATGCCAGAACGCATAGAAAGTATTTCTTGTATGCCTATTCCAAAGACACAAAAAGGAGTCAGAGCCATAATAGGCATGGCTTCATATTGCCGACAATGGATTGGTAATTTTGCGTTAATTGTGAAACCATTAGTGAATTTAACTAGAAAGGATGCGGTTAGGCCTTTGCAGTGGGATGAGGAATGTCAGAAAGCATTTGATGGATTGAAAACTGCATTATGCTCGGCTCCAGTTTTGGGTACGCCGAACTATGAAAAAAAATTTGCAGGGTAATTCATCGAAATTCGCACAAAAGTGGCGCTCGCGGCTGGCGCACAGTGTCCCCGTGCGATACACTGCACCAGTCGCGTGCGATAAAATCCTTTTCATCGCACAGCGTATTCATAGTTTTTAGCCTCCAAAACCAGCCGTGGCGCAGTGTGGCGCAGCGACCCTGCAGCAGCGCCAGTTACGCCCCCAAGAACGCCCTCGCGCAAGGAAAAGCCTTCAAAATTCCAAAATCATCGCAAAGGGCTGCGCTAACCCTGGACCAGTTCACAGGGCTGCCAAACAGCAAACGCCAAGCGGGGAACGTGTATTTCAGTGGTTCTCGGGAAGTTTCACACGCAATTGTCCTGGGTACGTGTACATCAGGGGTGCGTGGGAAGTAACACACGCAATTCCATCAGGGCACGTGTATTCCAGGGGTGTGCGGGAAGTATCACACGCAAAAACAGCAGGGTACGTGTATTCCAGGGGTGCGCGGGAAGTATCACACACAATAGCAGCAGGGTACATGCATTTCAGGGGTGCGCGGGAAGTATCACACGCGATTCCATCAGGGTACGTGTATTCCAGGGGTGCGCGGGAAGTATCACACGCAAAAGCAGCAGGGTACGTGTATTCCAGGGGTGCGCGGGAAGTATCACACGCAATTCCATCAGGGTACATGTATTCCAGGGGTGCGTGGGGAGCACTACACTTGAATTGCCCGTGTGGGTCCTCCCAGGTGTTCCCTCTACACCCTCCACGGCCCCTGCAGGTGGCCCACACCACAGGGGACTACCCTGCACATGTCCCGCAGGCAGCCCATCCACCATGCCCATGCCCCCCAGCCAACCCACATGTCACCTTGCACTACTGCCCACCAACGCATGTCCCCCTGCACCCCCACCCTCCAGCAGTGCAGGGCACCCTCCACCAGGCCCCCACTCATGTCCCCCATGCACACCCACTCCCCAGCAGCCAGGGGCACCCTCCACCAGGCCCCCATTCATGTCCCCCTGCACCCCCACCCCCCAGCATCCAGGGACACCCTCCACCAGGCCCCCACTCATGTCCCCCTGCACTCCCACCCCCAAGCAGTGCAGGGCACCCTCCACCAGGCCCCCACTCATGTCTCCCAGCACCCCCACCCCCCAGCAGTGCAGGGCACCCTCCACCAGGCCCCCACTCATGTCCAACTCATGTCTCTCAGCACCCCCACCCCCCAGCAGTGCAGGGCACCATCCACCAGGCCCCCACTCATGTCCTTCTGCACCCCCACCCCCCAACATCCAGGGGCACCCTCCACCAGGCCCCCACTCATGTCCCCCTGCACCCCCACCCCCCAGCACTGTGGTGCACCCTCCACCAGGCCCCCACGCATGTCCAACTCATGTCTCCCAGCACCCCCACCCCCCAGCAGTGCAGGGCACCCTCCACCAGGCCCCCACTCATGTCCCCCTGCACCCCCACCCCCCACCAGTCAGGGGCACCCTAAACCAGGCCCCCACTCATGTCCCCCTGCACCCCCACCCCCCCCCCCAGTCAGGGGCACCCTAAACCAGGCCCCCACTCATGTCCCCCTGCACCCCCACCCACTAGCAGCCAGGGGCACCCTCCACCAGGCCCCCACTCATGTCCCCCTGCACCCCCACCCCCCAGCAGTCAGGGGCACCCTCCACCATGCCCCCACTCATGTCTCCCAGCACCCCCACCCCCCAGCAGTGCAGTGCACCCTCCACCAGGCCCCCACTCATGTCCAACTCATGTCTCCCAGCACCCCCACCCCCAGCAGTGCAGGGCACCCTCCACCAGGCCCCACTCATGCCCCCCTGCACCCCCACCCCCAGCATCCAGGGGCACCCTCCACCAGGCCCCCACTCATGTCCCCCTGCACTCCCACCCCCCAGCAGTGCAGGGCACCCTCCACCAGGACCCCACTCATGTCCCCCTGCACCCCCACCCCCCAGCAGCCAGGGGCACCCTCCACCAGGCCCCCACTCATGTCCAGCTCATGTCTCCCAGCACCCCCACCCCCCAGCAGTGCAGGGCACCCTCCACCAGGCCCCCACACATGTCTCCCACCACCCCCACCCCCCAGCAGTCAGGGGCACCCTCCACCAGGCCCCCACACATGTCTCCCACCACCCCCACACCCCAGCAGTCAGGGGCACCTGCCAGCAGCCCAACACACATGTCTCCCACCACCCCCATCCCCCAGCAGTCAGGGGCAGCCTCCACCAGGCCCCCACTCATGTCCAACTCATTTCCCCCTGCACCTCCACCCCCCAGCAGTGCAGGGCACCCTCCACCAGGCCCCCACTCATGTCCAAATCATGTCTCCCAGCACCCCCACCTCCCAGCAGTGCAGGGCACCCTCCACCAGGCCCCCACACATGTCCCCCAGCCAACATGTCATCACAATCCAGATCCCAGGCTCCTATGCCCACCCAAATCACACCCCACGCCACCTCAGTCCAAACACCCAACCAAGCTTTACATCCATTCAAAATTGAAATACCCATTACATGATAGATAACAAATAAGCAGTATGCGCATGAGTACAAGTCCGTCAGACCCACACAATGGCAACACATGACTGTGAAAACCCACATTGTGGCAGGCATGAAACCAATGAGAGAAGTCCACACATTGAACTAAGAAACAAAAATGTATTACAGTGTAAATTAAGTGAATGAAATCAAAAGAAACCATAATGGCAACAAATATCAAAATGCAGCATGTCCACCAAAATAATAAATAATGAAAATGGGAATCCAAAATAACCGTAATGAAATTGTGTCCAAAGTCACTGTCCAACAAAGCAAATCCAAAGGGAAAGTAACGTGAAAATCCATTGCTCCATGGTGAAAAAATAATAAAAGATGAAGGCCACAAATCCACTGTCAAACTATGTACAAAGAGCAAATCCAGGGTCCATGATCCCAACGATGTAAATGAAACCTACAATAAAACCCACCTAACTAATAACTATATACAAAAAAGTGGGGCATAGTCCAAGCGCCCCAAATTAAAAAAAAAATAAATAAAACCTAACACTAATTAACTATATACAATGGCAGCGGGCTAGTCCAACGGCTCACTTCTGGATGTTGCGGGCCAGGGCATCATCAAACTCCTGCTCAATGTCCCGGAGGCGGTCCTGTTCCATGGCCCTGAGGGTCCGCAGGGACGACGACATGTTCTCCTCCAACTCCCTGCGGATTGCCTCGAGGCCCTCGGCCCGCCTAATGGCCCTCCGCATGGAGTTCTCCGTCCTGACCATCGTGAGCCATGCCTCTTCTGTCCGCTGCCGCTCCGCATTTATGGCATGGCGCAACCGCTGCCACACAGAAGACACTTCTCGTCCTGGGTCCTCCTGCCCTCTGGCCGATGCCTGCCCCTCCGATGTCGAAGGCCCCGAGCCATCGTGGTTCCCACCTACAGCCTCCTGCTGCTGCTGCTGCTCCTGTCCATGTGCCCTGTCCGATGGTGCCTGCACATCCTCCTCCAGCTGGGGTGCAGTTGTTGATGTGGCCACCCCTGCTGGACGTCCGACTCCTGACTGTGGCAGGGATCTGTTGTCCACCAGCCTGGCCGCACGGTCAGAGGCAGCTCCACAGGCACCCAGGTGATACATGGGTGGGAAGATGGCATGGAGGACGACTGGGGCATAGGGGGTTCCGTTGAGGATGGGGTCGGAACAAGGTCCAGGAAACGGAGGAATCCGGCCATGGTGAGCTTGGCATAGTGTCCCAGTGGGTCAACGCAGTCAACGAGCCATGCGAGAAGACGTGCGGTCTTATCATGGAAAGACTGCAGGTCAGCTCGCATGGCCCGTTGACGCAACGCCACCCCACCCTGGACAGGCTCAACCTCTTGCAGGATAGCCACATCCGCAGGGAGAGGAAAGCCAGTTGGTGTAAGCCAATCCCCTCCCTGAGAACGGGTCTGGAGGTAGGCATCCCTGCTGGTGCAAGATAATGCAGTGACAGGAGCAGGGACAGGATTGCACACAGGCACCTCCGCGGTGGCCTGTGCTGCCACCTGTCCCTGGTCCTGCACTGCACCACTAGCACCAGTGGAATCCCCACCTCCAGACCCCGCCTCTGTTGCTTGCACGGCCTCCTCCTCCACCAAACCCCCCACCAACCTGGATGACTCCGTGCCATCTTCCTCCGTTGTGCCATGTGGGGTCCCAGCTGCCCCTTCTGCTGCCGAGGAGTCCAACTCAGACCTCCGCCTCTTGGACCTCCCCTCGGCAGCTGCGGCCTCGAACGCGGCACCGGACTCCTCACTCCCCGACGAGATCACAACCTGGGAGGGGAGCCGGGCCTTGCGTCTCTGGCTGGTGGTGCGGCCCCTGCCGCTGTGCTCCACAGCACCTTCTCCGCCCTCTTCATCAGTTGACGCTGCAAACAGGAAGAAATAAAACACAGGCATCAGGGCACTGTATAATGGACTCATAAACACATGACAGTTATAAATGAGTGGCATTGGCAAACCTCAGACATGGCATCACAATCCCCAACACACATGTCATTTCAACTTGCACACATGGGCTATACCACAGCCATATCGCAACAGCCAGCACCATCCATACACATACAACAGCATGAGCAGGTGAGCCAGACATCACATGCGACACAAGGAGTGCACTACACATGCACACACACCACCACACTTGCATGCATGTGTACACCTCCGCCAACTGTCGCATTGTTCAGATCGGCATCCATGTCACACCTGCCAATCATTCTTCCACATCCTTTGCCATGCAAGCCTACACACACAAGCACCATCCATGTGTCACACATGAGAGCCCTCGCATGTGTCAGCCTCACGGCCCTGTACCCCCCCCATACTTGGCCACATAAAACCACATGTGCAAACTGCACACTCCTGCCACACCACCACACGCACAGCTTACAATCAGTATGCATGTACACTTACCGCTCGACTCCAGACGGGTCTGCCTCTCAAGGACCTGGACGAGGAGCGCTGGGGATATGCGTTCCAGGACCCTCATCTGATCTTCCCCCTTAGCGTCCGCTGCTTTCAGGAGGTGCCAGGCCTTCTTGAGGGTCCTGGACCTGAAGTCCTCCCAGCGCTTCTTCACATGATGGAATAGTCGGACTGCCACCCCCTCCGCATTGATGGCAGTCACGATGTCCGTCCAGATCCGAGTCTGTCCTTCCTTGTCGGCGCGCAAACTTCCAAAGAGGGCCTCATACTGCCCCAGGACATGCTCCACCAGGACACCAACTTTGGTGGCAGTGAAGCTGGTGCCCCTCTGCCTCTCTGGCCGGGGGTTGCCCCTGGTGCCAGATGTTGCAGTGCCCGACATGGCAACCCCAGAGGCAGCAGTGGGTGGGCAACTGGGTCCTGGGGCTGGGCTGTGGAGCGATGGTATCCCAGTCGGGAGTCTTCAGTTCCAGCAGGGGTGGTCACAGCAACAGCACCCCTGGCTGATGTGCAGGCAGCAAATGGCAGGACACTTGGGCAGCAGGCAGTCAGGAAGCAGCAGATGGCAGGTGGGAGCGTGCTCGGGGCTCTGGGGGGCAGTAATTCGGCCTTCTGGGCAGGAGCGTGGTCTTCCGTGTGCTTACGTGTGGCCAGCTTGATACCGAGTGATTTGGCACGTGAAAATCCAGCACGTCTGAGTGTAATTCGAGGAAAGGCCCTTCCACACGTACGTTAATTCATTGGCCCAAAGGCCCCCAGGCGCGTCTATGACGTCACGCGCATGGCCGTTGAGAATGGCGCGTGTTAAAAATAAATACACGTCTGAGTGTCAAAGCGTGTAATTGGTGGAAATGGCCTCAGCGCGTATGACCGTCTGTGACGTTTGTATAAAAGGTACGTGTAGAACACCATTTCCTTGTAAGTGCTTTTCGTGGAGAGCGAGTGGGTGAAATCTGTACTTCTTGTCAGTTCACACGCGATTTACTTCACAACGTTTCAAGTTCGTACTCCCTGTTACCTCTGACAGCTTTTTCTCTTTTCCTCTTTTTCCTGGGCCTTTTTCCTCAAACAGCGTTCCCTTCTACTGTTGTCCTGTCTCCTCAGACAGCGTACAATTCTTCTTTTTTTTGGCGGGGGTGTTGCCAACGTGCGCGTCTTTTTCATGCTTTTTTTCCTGGCAGACGGTGAGTCGCGCACGTATTTAACATCTGTGCTTGCCTCGTATGTCGCGTACCCCTTCCGAGGTCATTCTAGGCTGCGTGTGACACGCATACGTTCATTCTTGTGTTTCTGGGTGCCACAGCATAGTGCAGGTTTATTTTTCCACACACGTGGTCTAGGAGGGGTTGCGTGCACCTTACTTCCCTTTTTTGGGGTGCCTGTGCGTTGCGTGACCCGTCATCTTTCCCCAGGGGTGACATACAGCCTTGCTAGAGCACTAGAGTACGATTACTATCTGGTACGCAACCCCTTTAACCCCCAATTGCCCAGGACAATAGTTCACAGCGACTCCCATATGCACAATAACATCAGTGCCAGGGCTGGGAGGCGAACAAGCCGTAAGGGTGGCAAAGGTGGCCGAGCCCCAGGTGGTGGCCGTGGTGGATCCGGTAGGGGACGTGGCCGTGACTTGCAGGGTGCCCCTAGCCTCCCATATGTGGAGGACCAGTCAGGGATACCAATGCCCCCCCCCCCCTGGTCAAGGGTAATGTGGCTGACACCATCCATGCTCAGCCCTTGTTGGACCAGCCCACTGTGGCACCAGACCTGGCACAGGGTGACTCCATGGCTGACTTCCAGGTCAGCAGGTCTAGGCCACGTGCGCCGGTGCACGTTGGTGTCATCAGGCCACGTGGATCAGGGGCAGCTAGGTCATCTGCTGCCCCGAGTAGGCAGGGTGGGGAGGCTGCAGGGGCAGCTGCGGCTCCATCCACCCCTCCTCTCAGACACCCAGCCAGGACAGTGTCGGCCCAAGTCCATCCTGCTGACATTCCCCCTGACACCATCACACTTGAGCTAATGCCTGCACCAACTCCCATGCTGAGTGTGCAATCCCACACTCCTAGTACAGAGTCCACCGGGGTTCCTGCCCCTAGTGTCCAGAACGGCATAGGACACTCAGGATCCCAACCACCTTCCAAGCGGAAGAGGAAGAGTGCTTGTCCAGTAGAGGCTGATGCCCCAGACACGGCTACACAGTCCGGCCCGTCAAGGAAGCCCAGCTTCAATGAGGCTGAACTGAATGCACTTGTAGAGTATGTGTCCGCACATGACCACAAAATGGTGATTGTTGCAGGATCCAAAACCACACCTGCACAACGTCTGGCACACTGGCAGACCATCGGGGACATCATAAGTGCCCTTGGAATTGTGAGGCGCACAGCTACTGAATGCTACAAGCGCTGGAATGACCTGAAGCGCAGGGCAAAGAATAAGCTGGCCTCAAGTGATGCCGCTACTCTAGTGACTGGAGGTGGGTCTCCAGCAGAGGACATAGAACTCACTCCACATGAGCATATTGCTGGGACCTACGTCACGGAGGAACGGATCCAAGGCGTGGGAGAACTGGCAGATTACGAGGCATTGTCCGGTGAGTGCACATGCATGTGTGTGTCATCCATGTGCATGGTGTGTGTGTGAGGGCTTCTGTTTGGGTGCCAGGTGAGGGTGTGTGTGCCTGAGTAGTTTGGGTCACCCATGTGCCTCATCCAATACATTCTGCGCACCAGCATTTGGGTATAGCAGTATCCCTTCTGCCAACAGTAGACATCCAGCCCAACACCACGCCAGTTGCCCTTGAAGTGTCATCTTGCCACAACATTGTTGCTTATTTTTCTCTGTTTATTCAGGCAGATTGTTTGCATTCCACCACTTTTACTAGGCATTTCTCAGTCCTATTGTCACATGTCTGACATGGCTATGGTTCAGTGGACTGACTTTGTTTCCTGGATATCATTTGTTTAGACATGTCCCTGTGCTATAGGACCATTTTGGACTGGCAGCTCCAGGTTAAACATTTGAACAATTTCAATTAAAAAAGCAATTTCATGAGCAAACTAGACTGAATGAACAATTGGTGCCCTCCTCTCCCTCTTCACTTTATGGCTCGGGTACATGCCATCTGTGTGATGGCATGTGTATTTGACCTGCCAATCACAGGCCAATATGTGATGCCACTGCTAGGCAGCATGCAGCAAATGTGTTCATCTTCCATCTTGGTGTCATCAATGTGTGCCATCTGCCTCCCCTTCATACGCAGTGACGGTGCATGAATGGGAGGGTTTTAGTCATGTGGGACATGTGTCAATCAAGTACTGGTTCTGTAGCTTCTCAGCCCTAATTGTGTGCCATAGTGCTAATGCCTGTTTCCATTTCTATTCTTTTATGTCTTTGCAGGCGATGACGCACTTGATACTGCTGGGGTTGTGGAGATGGTGCAGACCCAGGAGGGGTCTCAGTGCCGACCGACCACCAGTGAGGGACGTGGTGTGGTGGTGGATGAGAACCCACAACTGCTGCAGGTCGTGCTCTCAAGGGGTGTCTCTGGGTGCACCTCCTCCGAGCTGTATTCAGGTTTCGATTCGGATGATGAGACCTATGTGGCGTCGCAGGTGAATGTTCCTGGGAGGGATTCTGTTCTGTCCGACCCACCTCCACCAGGGGTAGAACCCTCAATGGGGATGCCAGTGTTGGCAGGTACGCCTTTGGTGGTTACGGATGCAGGGTCACACTCCGCAACATCTGATCCTGTTCCTGGGCCAGCAGATCAGAGGGGGAATGCATTCCTGCAACCTCAGGCAGTGCCGGCACAGCAAGGCGCAGTTCGCCTTGTCCCAGACAGGTGTGGTGCCCGCCGACGTGGTGGCCGTACGCCACCTGCAATACCGCATGGGAGCAATCCATATACGGTATGGCAAACCAACAGGCAGCATCATCTGAGATGATGGCTCAGGCCATGGATAGAGTGGCCACTTCCATTGTCCCCCCAGAAAGGCTGATGGAGCGACTACAGCAGGCAACAGACTCCATCTGCCAGTCACACAGGGAGGACATGTTGGCGTCCGACAGGGACAGGCGGGCGGCACTGGCGACTCTGTGGGAAGCCATTTCCATAGAGTCCCAGGGCCACAGGGAAGCCCTGAGGGTGGAACTCCGTCACCTCAGGACGACTCTTGTTGAGCTTGAGGCTTCAACAAACACAAGGACAGAACAGCAGCTGGAGCGTCTCACACGTACGCTCTCAGCTCAGATGCAGGCAACTCGTGAGGAGGTCCGGTCATCCCGTGAGTTATTGCATGGGGACCTCCGCACGATTATCCTCCAGAACCAGACCTTCCAGACCCGCATGCTTGCTGCCATGGAGGACCAGACTAGGGCTTTGCATGGGCTGCCTCCCATAGTGCCACCACCTCCTGAGGCAGCTGCAGAGTCTGGAGAGAGCGACAGCAGTGATTCTCTCACAATAGGGTAGCCGTGCAGGCCATGAGCCCATGGAGGTGTTTTTTTTTTTTTTTCGCAAGATCCACACAGGTGGGTTTTGGTGTGCACCCTGTCCTCGGACCACCTGGGTGGCCTCCCCCACCCCCCGGGCCCATTAATGGCCATTTTTTATTTTATTTTTTTATTTTTGATTTTTTGGACA
The DNA here is from genome assembly GCF_040938575.1 of Ambystoma mexicanum. Taxonomy (NCBI): domain Eukaryota; kingdom Metazoa; phylum Chordata; class Amphibia; order Caudata; family Ambystomatidae; genus Ambystoma; species Ambystoma mexicanum. Next base: position 531,072,413 of record NC_090939.1, read on the forward strand.
GTGTGTTGCCTTGTGTGGCTCCCGTGAGCATACGCTGTATTGTGGCTGGGCACATGCAGGCTTGTCATGAATTTGGGTCAGATGCTTGGGTTTGTGTGACACACACCCCTCCTGCTTCCCGTTTCCATGGGCTTGCAAAGGGTGTGCCCAAGTGACATTGACGTACACGGTGACATTGGACTCCCATTTGATGTGTGGGCAGTCTGTAGTCAATACTTTGTATACATTCCTAATGCATATTGTTGTTGTATTGTGCACTGCATGGTGTATTGATATGTGCCTCTGCATCCATCTCATCCTCCTAATTTGCAGGTCCATTTCTCATGTCTTCACAAGGCGGTCTACTTTGGAACTGGAGTCCATGTTGTAAGCAGTGCACCTACACTCTTGCGTGGCGCTAACACTGTATTCTTGGAAGTGTTCGAAGTGCTGGCATTATCAGGTAGTGAGGCTACCAATTTTTTAAGTCTGTACTGTCATGTTTATGGTAGGTTGAAGGTTGTGTAGGTGATTGGTATTCTTGGTAAGTATTTGGTAATGTGTGTGTAGGTCCTGCATTACTGTGAACATTTCATGTGTGGCCAGTTTCCATTAGGGACACTGTAGTTGGTGACACTTGGGGCATGTTGTGGGGATTAATTTGTTTGCTCTCACATTGCATGACATGCCATGGTGTGTTGTGTGGCCGTGCCGGTGAGGGGTTGGGTGACATGGCACTGTTCTCATGTTGTATTTTGCAAGTGTGTATTCATTTCTGCTGCATGGAATTGTGTCTTTTGATGACACTGCATTGGTGGTGTTTGTGTAGGTTGGGATGCACACATTGTGACACTTCCACATGAACAATCTCAGGCTGCTATGGTTCTGACAGTTGACTGTCCCTTTGTTCGTCATAATTGTCAGGTCAAGTCATCATTGCTTATCAGATGGTATGTGCCAGGGCTGTGGGCACTCCACAGGGGTGTGATGTCTATGTGAAGTAATTAGCCACCAGCTGCGTACGGGCTGCCTCACCCCGTGCCCTTTCCCCTCCCATGCGCAGCGGGCATGCATGTGGTTGGGGATGTGGGGGCACCACCATGTCCACAGCCAGGCCCCGGCGTGTTGCAACATTGTGCAGGACACAGGCTGCCACTATGATCCTGCACACTACTGGGGGCGCATATAACAGCTGCCCGCCAGAACGGTCAAGGGAGCGAAAGCGTGACTTGAGCACTCCGAATGTGCGCTCCACTATGCCCCGGGTTGCAATATGGGCTGTGTTGTATTTTACCTCGGGAGGCGTGATGGGGTTCCGAATTGGCATCATCATGTGGGTGCTCAGAGGGTAGGCACTGTCCCCTGGTGAGGAGGTGATGGGTATCATTAGTGGGGTAGTGACATAACTCTGCATCTGACATGCATGCATGTGCAGTGGCATTCATACTCACCAAGCAGCCATGTATCGCCATGCCGCCCAGCTTCTAGGTCCCGGTTTAGGGTAGACATTCGGTAAATGAAGCTGTCGTGGGTGGACCCTGGATAGTTGGCATATACTGAGGTGATGATTCCCTTGGCATTACATACTACCTGCACATTGATGGAATGCCAGTGCTTGCGGTTCCTATAGATGTGCTCAGATGCCCTGGGGGGACGTAGTGCCACATGGGTGCAGTCAATGGCCCCTAGCACTTTGGGGAATTGTGCCACACCGTAAAAATCCAGGGCGGCAGCCTGCCTTTCTGCAGGTGTCCTGGGCAGGTATATGTGCCTGCGGACTGATGGGCGTGCAGTGATGATGTTCAAGACCTGGTGTAGGCACCGTGACTGCGTGGCCTGTGACACCCCACCCACTATGGCACTTGTCCGCTGAAATGATCCAGTGGCCAAGAAGTGCATTACATTAAGGACCTTCTCCAGGGGGCTGAGGGCTTGGGAGCACAGGGTGGGTGATGTGAGGTCATCCTCCCACTCACTCACCAGGTCCAGTATTATGTGAGGTGGAAACCTGTACCTCCCATTCACCTGGTCATCAGGCATCCCAAAAAGGCTGGTTCTGGGTGTGCCCTCACTATCCTCCTCCTCCTCCTTTGGTAACCCACGGCCACTGCTGCTAGGAACGGTATATTCATCCTGGCGTCTGAGCTTGTTTGTTGTTTGCACGCACTTTTATGCTGTGCGGGTCGACGTATGCCTGCTTCCTGCTGGTGTACGTGTTTCCGGATTAGCACGTTTTTTTGTGCGCATGCCTTAGCCCCGTTCAATTCCATGGATACTTGTTGTTGGCGAGCGTGTAAAACTTCCCGCGCACCCCTGTAATACACGTACCCAAGCAAATGGCGTGTGAGAATTCCCGCGCACCCCTGTAATACACATACCCAAGCAAATCGCGTGTGAGAATTCCCGCGCACCCCTGTAATACACGTACCCAAGCAAATCGTGTGTGAGAATTCCCGCGCACCCCTGTAATACACGTACCCAACCAAATCGCGTGTGAGAATTCCCGCGCACCCCTGCAATACACGTACCCAGGCCAATTGCGTGTACGCGCACTTTCATCCAATTACACGCAATGATACTCTGACGTGTAGTGTTTCCACCTGTGCTCTGTCATCACGTGCTATGAGGGAAACACCCGCGCGCGTCATGTCACAGACGCGCTTACGCGCTGAGGGCCTTTGGTCCAATGGAATTGCGTATGCGTGCTGACGCGCTTACGCGCTAAGGCCCTTTCGTCGAATTTCACATTGACGTGCAGGATTTTCACGTGCCAATTCACTCGGTATCAAGCTGGCCACACGTAAGCACACGGAAGACCACGCTCCTGCCCAGAAGGCCAAATTACTGCCCCCCAGAGCCCTGAGCAGCCTCCCAAGAGCCATCTGCTGCTGCCTGCCTGCCTGCTGCCACCATGCCCTGCCATTTTGTGCCTGCACATCTGCCATCTGCAGGGGTCCAGTTGGTGTGTCCACCCCTGCTGGAACAGAAGACTCCCGACTGGTATACCATCGCTCCACAGCCCAGCCCCAGGACCCAGTTGCCCATCCACTCCTGCCTCTGGGGTTGCCATGTCGGGCACTGCAACATCTGGCACCAGTGGCAACCCCCGGCCAGAGAGGCAGAGGGGCACCAGCTTCACTGCCACCGAAGTTGGTGTCCTGGTGGAGCAAGTCCTGGGGCAGTATGATGCCCTCTTCGGATCGTCACGCGCCAACAAGGAAGGATGGGACAGGATCTGGGACGACTTGGTGGTTGCCATCAACACGGAGGGGGTGGCAACCCACAACATCCAGAAAGTCAAGAAGCGCTGGGAGGACTTGAGGACCAGGACCCTCTTGAAGGCCCGGCGCCTCGTATGTTTGGACAGTCCCTTGGACATGTATGCAAATGTCCATAGCATGTGCCATGCCTGTTACTGTGTGTGTTTTGCCTGCACTGACCCATGTATTGTGGAGGGACATGATGGAAGTGATCATTGACAGTGCCACTCATCTGCTATTGCTTCCTGTCTAGGGGACCACTGTACAGTACTCTGATGCTTGTGTTCTATGTCTCCCTCTACACAGCAGCAAGTGAAGAAGAGGGCGGAGACGGCGCTGTGGAGCAAAGCAGCGGGGATGCCCCCACGGCTGCAGCGGAAGGGGTGGGTGAGCCCCCACAGGGGCTTGCAATGGCGGAAGACGGTGTGGAGCCATCCAGGTTGGTGGTTTCACAGAGGAGGAGGAGGCCGCTACTGAGGCGCACATGGGGCCTGGTGGGGGCATCCCTGCTGGTGCAAGTGGTGCAGTCCAGGGGCAGGGGCAGGAGGCAGCACAGGTCGCCGTGGCGGGGCCTGTGCATGTCACTGTCCCTGACACTGTGACTGCACCACCATTCACCAGCAGGGATGCCCCATCCCAGGCCCGTCCGCAGGTAGGGGGATGTCCATGTCATCTGACTCCCCTCCACCTGCGGACGAGGGGACCCGTGGCCATATGGAGAAGGTCCTGATTGGTGTTGCGTTGCGCATGGGTGTCATTCGTGATGACGTGCATGCTTCCCGGAAGGAGCTTGCACGTCATCACGAAGAGCACCGTGCCAACGTGGCCCAGTTGGGATCGGCCGTGGTCGGGGGTTTCATACATGTGTCGACCAATCTGGAGGCCCTCTCCTCTGTGGAGACTATACGCCAGTCGTTCTCCATGCCGTATTCCGGCCCAGATGCCACCAGGGCCCCCTGTGGACCTGCCCTGACCAACGCAGCCAGCTTGGTGGGGATCCCATCCCTGCCACAGTCGGGAGTCGGAGGTCCAGCAGGGGTGGACACCACACCAACTGGACCCCAGCAGATGGAGGATGCGCAGGCATCATTGGGCAGGGCACGTGCACAACGGCGTCGGTGGATTCCATCAGCCTGGATGCCGTCATGCTGCCAGAGGCAGTTGCGTCGGAGGCAGCAGCGGAGTCAACGTGGGAGGCATCTTGGCTCGGGGCAATCTACATCGGAGGGGCAGGCATCGGCCGGAGGGCAGGAGGACCCAGGACGGGAAGTGTCTTCCGTGTGGCAGCGGTTGGGCCAGCAGATAGGTGCGGAGCGGCGGCGGGCGGAAGAGGCGCGGCTCACGATGGTCAGGGCAGAGAACTCCATGCAGAGGGCCCTGAGGCGGGCCGAGTGCCTCGAGGGAATCCGCAGGGAGTTGGAGGAGGACATGTCGGCGTCCCTGCGGACCCTCGGGGCCATGGAACAGGACCGCCTCCGGGACATCGAACAGAAGTTTGATGATGCCCTGGCCCGGGACACCACGGAGTGAGCCGCTGGACTAGCCCGCCACCTTTGTATATAGTTAATTAGTGTTAGGTTTTATTTCTTTTTTTTAATTTGGGGCGCTTGGATTATGCCCCACTTTTTTGTATATAGTTATTAGTTAGGTAGGTTTTTTTGTAGGTTTCATTTACATCGTTGGGATCATGGACCATGGATTTGCTCTTTGTACATAGTTTGACAGTGGATTTGTGGCCTTCATCTTTTATTATTTTTTTCACCATGGAGCAATGGATTTTCACTTTACTTTCTCTTTGGATTTGCTTTGTTGGACAGTGACTTTGGACACAATTTCTTTACGGTTATTTTGGAGTCCCATTTTTGTTATTTATTATTTTTGTGGACATGCTGCATTTTAATATTTGTTGCCATTATTGTTTGTTTAGATTTCATTCACTTCATTTACACTGTAATACATTTTTGTTTCTTACTTCAATGTGTGGACTTCTCTCATTGGTTTCATGCCTGTCAGAATGTGGGTTTTCACAGTCATGTGTTGCCATTGTGTGGGTCTGACGGACTTGTACTCATGCGCATACTGCTTGTTTGTTATCTATCATGTAATGGGTATTTCCATTTTGAATGGATGTAAAGCTTGGTTGGGTGTTTGGACTGGGGTGGCGTGGGGTGGGATTTGGGTGGGCATAGGAGCCTGGGATCTGGATTGTGATGACGTGTTGGCTGGGGGACGTGTGTGGGGGCCTGCTGGCAGGTGCCCCGCACTGCTGGGGGGTGGGGGTGCTGGGAGACATGTGTGGGGGCCTGGTGGAGGGTGCCCTGCACTGCTGGGGGGTGGGAGTGCAGGGGGACATGAGTGGGGGCCTGGTGGAGGGCGCCCCTGGATGCTGGGGGTTGAGGGTGCAGGGGGACATGAGTGGGGGCCTGGTGGAGGGTGCCCTGCACTGCTCGGGGGTGGGGGTGCTGGGAGACATGAGTTGGACATGAGTGGGGGCCTGGTGGAGGGTGCCCCTGGCTGCTGGGGGGTAGGGGTGGAGGGGGACATGAGTGGGGGCCTGGTGGAGGGTGCCCTGCACTGCTGGGGGTGGGAGTGCAGGGGGACATGAGTGGGGGCCTGGTGGAGGGTGCCCATGACTGCTGGGGGGTGGGGGTGGTGGGAGACATGCGTGTGGGCTTGCTGGCAGGTACCCCTGACTGCGGGGCGGTGGGGGTGGTGGGAGACATGTGTTGGGGCCTGGTGGAGGGTGCCCCTGGATGCTGGTGGGTGGGGATGCTGGGAGACATGCGTTGGTGATCAGTAGTGCAAGGTGACATGTGGGTTGGCTGGGGGGCATGGCCATGGTGGATGGGCTGCCTGCGGGACATGAGCAGGGGTGCAGGGTAGTCACCTGTGGTGTGGGCTGCCTGCAGGGGCTGTGGAGGGTATAGAGGGAACACCTGAGAGGACCCACACGGTCAATTCACGTGTAGTACTACCCAGCACCCCGGAATCCACGTACCATGCTGAAATCGCGTGTGGAACTTCCTGCGCACCCCGGAATACACGTACCCTGCAGAATTAGCGTGTAGAACTTCACGCTCACCCCGGAATCCACGTGCCCTGCTGAAATCGCGTGTGGAACTTCCCACGCACCCCGGAATACACGTACCCAGGCCAATCGTGTGTGGGACTTCCCGCGCACCCCGGAATAAACGGACCCAGGCAATTCGCGTGTGGGACTTCCCGCACACCCCGCAATGCACGGACCCAGGCCAATCGCGTGTGGAACTTCCCGCGCACCCCGGAATCCACGTACCCTGCTGAAATCACGTGTGGAACTTCCCGCGCACCCCGGAATACACGTACCCAGGCCAGTCGCGTGTGGGACTTCCCGCGCACCCCGGAATACACGGACCCAGGCAATTCGTGTGTGGGACTTCCCGCGCACCCTGGAATACACGGACCCAGGCAATTCGCGTGTGGAACTTCCAGCGCAGCCCGGAATACACGTACCCAGGCCAATCGCATGTGGAACTTCCCACGTACCCCGGAATCCACGTACCCTGCTGAAATCGCATGTGGGACTTCCCGTGCACCCCAGAATACACGTACCCTGCAGAATTAGTGTGTGGAACTTCACGTGCACTACGAAATCCACGTACCCTGCTGAAATCGCGTGTGGAACTTCCCGCGCAGCACAGAATACACGCACACACTATTTTTCACACAGGGGGTGTCCGTGTTTGTCGCATACCCCTTTGCACGTCATTTGTCTTAGAGGGCCACAGCATGTGACATTCATCATAGCTGTATATAGGTGCTTTTTGTTGGCGCACATTTTGGCGCACATTTATTTCAGGGACAGGGACACTACCGCCTACTTTCTTGTGGCGGACGTGTTTGGGCCTGTGCACTGGTTTGACCGTGCGCTGGTTTGCCCTATTGGATTCCATGAATACGTGTTGTAGGCGAGCGTGTGGGCGTTCCGCGCACTTGCCTCCTGTACTTCCCCCGTGACGCCCACATTATGATGAATCGTTCCCCATTCCGAGTGTTACCCCCCTTGTTACGCCTACTTTTGTTGTTTGCGCCACGCTATGTGCGATTTCGCTGTGGCCGTGGTGCACGCCGTTAGATATCATTTGCGCCGGAGTGCGCCGCGCACTTTTTCAGCACACATGCGATATTTTTCTCTCGCACGGCCTTCCATGAACTTGCACTGCGATTTTCGCACTTTTACTGCTATTCGCACGTTTTGGCACCTCTGAGCGGGAATTTTCGGCACACTTTAATTCCATGAATCGACACCTTAGACTATTTGTGTGTGAAAGTGAAGGATGTGCATTGGCGGTTTTGACACAGGAACAAGGTGGAAGAAATAGGCAGTGCGGCTATTTTTCTTCTGCGCTGGACCCTGTAGCGCGCACACTACCACGATGTTTGCGTTCTGTCGCAGCGGCTGCTGCATCAGTGAAACAAACGGAAGGGATGGTATTGGGGCACACTTTAATTCTGATGGTGCCACATGCCATAGACGTTCTATTAAATAAGACACAGACGCAACACCTCACCTCTGCTAGATTGACAAGATATGAGATTATCTTGTTCGCGCCCCATATCCAAATTATGAGGTGTAGCGCTTTGAATCCTGCAGAATTAATGCCACTGACCTTAAAAGAAATTGGGAAGAATGAATCACCCACCCACGATTGCTTAATGGTCTCTGAGGAAGAAACCAAAGGAAGAGGTGGTTTAAGTGATATTCCACAGAAAGAGCCGGATGGAGAGTTATTTTGGGACTGCTCATGTTTTAAATTACCAGATGGCACGACAACTGCCGCATACGCTATCACTACCCTAGAGAGTGTTGTAGAAAGTAAAAGAATCCCCTATAATTCAGCATAAGCCGCGGAAATAATAGCATTGACCAGAGCCTGCGAGATTTCTGAAAATTTGAATGTGAATATACATACTGATAGTCAGTATGCTTTTGGAGTGGTTCATAACTTTGGTCGACTCTGGGCTGAGAGAGGGTTTCTGACATCACATGGTGCCAGAATTCAACATGGCCTTTTGATTGTACGATTGCTGTCTGCACTCAGGTTTCCAAAGCGCCTTGCAATAGTGAAATGCGAGGCACATAAAAAAGTAACATGCAAAGTAGGAGAGGGAAACGCGTTTGCAGACAGAATTGTGAAACAAACTGCCACTGATTTGAATACCAAGATGATGACGGTTCAGACAGAGGAAGTACCCTGTATGATAGAAGATGGAGTTGCGACTGTCAAAGAAATGCAGGCCGAGGCTACAGCCGATGAAATACAGGGATGGGCAGAGGGATCTGCTGAGTTGGATGTGGAGGGTTGTTGGGTGGACAAGGGAACTAGAAACTGGATGTTGCCAAATTCGTATGTGACTGCAATGGTCACAATGGCCCACAGCCCTACGCACATCTGTGCCAATAAAATAATACAGCACCTTTCTACAGTATGGCAGAATGTAAACATAAAAAAGAATGCAGAGAGGTTGGTGCAGAACTGTATCACATGTTTGCAACACAATGTAGGAAAGGGAACGGTGACTCCAACAGGCAGTTTTGGCCCACCCTCATTGTCCTTTGAGGTAATTCATTTTGATTTCATAGAGATGGAGAGGTGCCAAAACGTAAAATACGTCTTGGTGGTGATCTGTGCATTCAGTAAGTGGGTGGAGGCATATCCTTTGAAAGATTGCACAGCAATCAGTACGGCAAAAGTAATGTTGAAGGAGTACTTTTCCAGATTTGGCTTGCCCCGAGTCCTATGGTCTGATAATGGACCGCATTTTGTGGGTGCAGTGTTATTACAGATATGTGTTGGTCTCCAGATTGATAAGAGATTCCATAGGTCAAGGCATCCGAGTTCTGCCGGTCTTGTGGAGAGGCACAACGGGATTCTTAAATCAAAGATAAGCAAGATTTGTGCGAGAAGCAAGTTGAGTTGGGTGGATGCATTACCAATAGCACTATTATGCATGCGTACGTCTGTACAGGCTAAAACTGGGCTCTCCCCGTACAAAATCGTAATGGGGTGGCCGGCAAATGTTTGGTGCGCACTTCAGCCAAAACGACTTAGTGAGATAGAACATCCTGTGCTGAGTACTTATTGTGGCCTTTTAATGCAGAAATTGCATTTGATTCATCAGCAGGTGCAGGAGGCATTACCAGTGAGATACACCGGTCCGGGGCACGCGCTAGAGCCAGGAGACTGGGTGCTGCTAAAAAACTTTGAAAGAAAGTCATCATTAGCACCCAGGTGGCGCGGGCCCCATCAAGTACTTTTGGCGACGCAGACGGCAATACAGGTGGATGGAAGGAAGTCGTGGATCCATGCCACCCATGCCAAGAAGATTCCAACTGCACTGAAAGACTTGCCTGACACTGATGACCGGAAAGAGACAGCGGTCCCAGAAACGAAAGAAACTGTTGCCAGTAAGCAGCCACCTAATCTGCCAAAACGAGAAGTGAAACTCGAAACAAAGCCTGAGACGATTGCCAAAGAGGGGGAAGGGCAAAGAGTGCCCCAACGTTGCCCAGCAAAATCGACATCACTGCTGACCGACGCAAAATCTGCCTTGCAGATACCATCAAAACCAAATTGTGTACCCCTTTGGCCCCCACCAGCACTTGCCAGCACGCCAAAGAACGGATCTGCATCATTGGTGCGGCGCACACCAGCACCTGCAGTAGCGCCACAGGCTGACTTCAAGCCTGAATCTGAAAGTGCACCGGCACTGTTCACGGAACATACGATACCAGGAGCAAGACGATACAACCTGCGGCCTCGGGAGACAAAGTGATCCGCAATCTTTTTGGTGTTTATGTCAACCTCTGGTTCAGCTCATGGACGGAGAAGGAACCAGAGGTGTAGAGGAGTGAAGCGTGAGAATTGTGCAAGTTGGACAATTCAAGACTCGCGGCTCCTCTGTGCGATCATAAAAAGTACATGTGTCCTGAACCAGAACGGACAAACTGGGCGTACATTATACTATGGCAAGTGAGATAACCGATTAAAAGTACATGTGTACTGAACCAGAGCGGACAAGCTGGGCGCACATGATACTAAGGCAATAAGATAACTGATCAAAGGTCCTCTGAGCAGCAAAAGAGGTAACAAGTGATCTTGCCTAAAAACGAATAATCGAATCCAGCCTAAAATGGACAGGCAGAACTGAACTGCGACAATTCCATTGAACTTATTAACATCAGAGCAAGCGCGACGAAGAAAGATATCCACAACGAACTGTGATAAAAAAGAAGAAGGACGACGAGAAACATGCCGGGACCAGTTCCAGCCTCCTCCTGCACCACCACCGCTGAGAATGAGTCAGTTATAAAGACTATAAGTTTAAGAAAAACGCATGGTAAAACAAATTGTATGCTGGTACTAACAATAATAATGTGCCTTATGAGCGTGGTAGCACCAATATCGACAGCCCTAATATTATGGTGGGTAGAAACAATACACCCATTAGGAATGTTTTTACCAATAATTAATATATCCACTACTGAAAGCCCGGTTCAGGTGATCACTTATACCCTACCCCCAATGGAAGAAAAACACAGGGAAGGTTTTGGAAATAACACCTTACTGCTGATGATGAACATGACACATGCAATCCTGAAGAAAACAAACTGCTGTGTATGTGCCCATTTACCACAGCATGCCGGGAAAGTAATAGGGTGGTATGTGCAGCCATTACCATTAAGTTCTGCATGTAGTGCATCTTTAGGTGCAATGTTCTATGGGAAATGGAATGACAGTAATACGGGTCATTTAGACAGAACCAACATGAATGAGTTTGAGGAGATAGTAATGAAGCCTGTGGGTTGTTCCATTTTCCATAAAGCACAAGTAATAGCCCCAGAGCCCACGAGGAAAAGTACACAAAAGATAACACGACAAAATAGACGAGATAGATTGTCCCCACCAGAAAAAACATCTGTAATGACGTTTCGTGTAAGAACAGAAGGAGACAAAGATGCAATTCCCCCATTTTACACAGTGAATAATAGCCCAAGAACTGTCCCTTTTTGTCTAAAAAAGAAAGGCTCTTTTTCAGTCGGAACATATACTGGTTGTATGAATACAGTGGTACTAAGATGGGAAATAGAACCAGTATACGTAGGTGATCCAGTTTATTTTATATGTGGAGAGAAAGCATACCCGTGGTTGCCCAGAAACTGGGGAGGTACATGTTACCTAGGGCTACTGTTCCCAGAAGTATTCCTCTTAGAAACAGCAGCCATGGCCAGAATATCCAGAACTAGAGTCAAAAGGACTAACAAAGGTGTTTTAATAGCAACTGATGTAGCAAAATCATTCATTCCATTCTTAGGACAGATAGTGAACTCCTATAATATAAGACAACTGTCCAGAATCCTAAAGAATACAATAAACACAACAACAGATATATTATTTAACATGACGTTGGAAGAAAGAGGAATCAGGTTAATGATGCTGCAAAATAGAATGGCGCTCGATGTGATCCTGGTTGATCGTGGGGGAATATGCAAAATAGTGGGATCAGCATGTTGCATTTATGTCGATGGCTATTCCCCCACGATCTTTGAAGCAATAAAGAAAATGCACGTTCTAAGCTCTGAACTCCCTACTGGAGAAGGGAGCTGGGGAATAGGATCTTGGTTTTGGGGAATACTACGATCTTGGGGATGGAAGTTGATCTCAATATCAGTAGTGGTGTTCGGAATATTCCTAACGTGCTGTTGTTGTATACATTGTTTACCCATAGTTTGCGCTGAGGTAACTGAGGGATGTACGGAGGGATGCATGCATATGATAACAAAGAAAAAACAACCTCATGATCGAACTAGCCCAGACCCAAATGAGATGAGAGCAGTAAAAGAGTTGATGGCAATAGATATTGATGAAGACAATGATGTTCACGATAGCATGCAAGACTCAGACATAAGTACTTCAGATTCATCATCACTAGAGGAGGTTTCAATAAATAGATGAGACGTTTGGCATACGGCCAAAGGAGGGTTTGTCAGTCTAGAAATACGGGTACCACTACTTTGAGACCACAAACGCATTTTGGTGGCAGTGGGCCAACCGTCTCATGCACGATATGACAAAATATAGGTTTTCGAGTTTGCCAATGAATGGCCATTTTGATGTAACAAGAATCGCCATTTTGTTTTCTAACCATTGCTCATTGCTTTCTGTTCCTATTGCTTCACAGTATATTTTCCGCTTACACTGCTCGACTGTGAAACATTGTTGTCTGTATGTGAAAAGGACAAGGCCCGGCTCCCTCCCGAATGTAGCCTTGAAGCAGAGCTGCAGGGCATTTAATCATTTCACAGCTGCCAGCCAGTCTCGTTATATGGTAGAATGTGTTAGAATTATACCGCTAAAGGCTTGAATTATGCTTTTCTTACAGCCCCCCTTTGCTGAGCCCGCTAGAGCATGTCGGCTCCCAGGACGCGAATAGCACCTGATAGATATCAAGGTCCGGAATGCAACTCCCCCCCGTATGTAGTTCGCTTCCAAGAAGCCAGAGAGGCAGAGGGGCACCAGCTTCACTGCCACCGAAGTTGGTGTCCTGGTGGAGCAAGTCCTGGGGCAGTATGATGCCCTCTTCGGATCGTCACGCGCCAACAAGGAAGGATGGGACAGGATCTGGGACGACTTGGTGGTTGCCATCAACACGGAGGGGGTGGCAACCCACAACATCCAGAAAGTCAAGAAGCGCTGGGAGGACTTGAGGACCAGGACCCTCTTGAAGGCCCGGCGCCTCGTATGTTTGGACAGTCCCTTGGACATGTATGCAAATGTCCATAGCATGTGCCATGCCTGTTACTGTGTGTGTTTTGCCTGCACTGACCCATGTATTGTGGAGGGACATGATGGAAGTGATCATTGACAGTGCCACTCATCTGCTATTGCTTCCTGTCTAGGGGACCACTGTACAGTACTCTGATGCTTGTGTTCTATGTCTCCCTCTACACAGCAGCAAGTGAAGAAGAGGGCGGAGACGGCGCTGTGGAGCAAAGCAGCGGGGATGCCCCCACGGCTGCAGCGGAAGGGGTGGGTGAGCCCCCACAGGGGCTTGCAATGGCGGAAGACGGTGTGGAGCCATCCAGGTTGGTGGTTTCACAGAGGAGGAGGAGGCCGCTACTGAGGCGCACATGGGGCCTGGTGGGGGCATCCCTGCTGGTGCAAGTGGTGCAGTCCAGGGGCAGGGGCAGGAGGCAGCACAGGTCGCCGTGGCGGGGCCTGTGCATGTCACTGTCCCTGACACTGTGACTGCACCACCATTCACCAGCAGGGATGCCCCATCCCAGGCCCGTCCGCAGGTAGGGGGGATGTCCATGTCATCTGACTCCCCTCCACCTGCGGACGAGGGGACCCGTGGCCGTATGGAGAAGGTTCTGATTGGTGTCGCGTTGCGCACGGGTGTCATTCGTGATGACGTGCATGCTTCCCGGAAGGAGCTTGCACGTCATCACGAAGAGCACCGTGCCAACGTGGCCCAGTTGGGATCGGCCGTGGTCGGGGGTTTCATACATGTGTCGACCAATCTGGAGGCCCTCTCCTCCTCTGTGGAGACTATACGCCAGTCGTTCTCCATGCCGTATTCCGGCCCAGATGCCACCAGGGCCCCCTGTGGACCTGCCCTGACCAACGCAGCCAGCTTGGTGGGGATCCCATCCCTGCCACAGTCGGGAGTCGGAGGTCCAGCAGGGGTGGACACCACACCAACTGGACCCCAGCAGATGGAGGATGCGCAGGCATCATTGGGCAGGGCACGTGCACAACGGCGTCGGTGGATTCCATCAGCCTGGATGCCGTCATGCTGCCAGAGGCAGTTGCGTCGGAGGCAGCAGCGGAGTCAACGTGGGAGGCATCTTGGCTCGGGGCAATCTACATCGGAGGGGCAGGCATCGGCCGGAGGGCAGGAGGACCCAGGACGGGAAGTGTCTTCCGTGTGGCAGCGGTTGGGCCAGCAGATAGGTGCGGAGCGGCGGCGGGCGGAAGAGGCGCGGCTCACGATGGTCAGGGCAGAGAACTCCATGCAGAGGGCCCTGAGGCGGGCCGAGTGCCTCGAGGGAATCCGCAGGGAGTTGGAGGAGGACATGTCGGCGTCCCTGCGGACCCTCGGGGCCATGGAACAGGACCGCCTCCGGGACATCGAACAGAAGTTTGATGATGCCCTGGCCCGGGACACCACGGAGTGAGCCGCTGGACTAGCCCGCCACCTTTGTATATAGTTAATTAGTGTTAGGTTTTATTTCTTTTTTTTAATTTGGGGCGCTTGGATTATGCCCCACTTTTTTGTATATAGTTATTAGTTAGGTAGGTTTTTTTGTAGGTTTCATTTACATCGTTGGGATCATGGACCATGGATTTGCTCTTTGTACATAGTTTGACAGTGGATTTGTGGCCTTCATCTTTTATTATTTTTTTCACCATGGAGCAATGGATTTTCACTTTACTTTCTCTTTGGATTTGCTTTGTTGGACAGTGACTTTGGACACAATTTCTTTACGGTTATTTTGGAGTCCCATTTTTGTTATTTATTATTTTTGTGGACATGCTGCATTTTAATATTTGTTGCCATTATTGTTTGTTTAGATTTCATTCACTTCATTTACACTGTAATACATTTTTGTTTCTTACTTCAATGTGTGGACTTCTCTCATTGGTTTCATGCCTGTCAGAATGTGGGTTTTCACAGTCATGTGTTGCCATTGTGTGGGTCTGACGGACTTGTACTCATGCGCATACTGCTTGTTTGTTATCTATCATG
This sequence comes from Ambystoma mexicanum, assembly GCF_040938575.1. Lineage (NCBI taxonomy): Eukaryota > Metazoa > Chordata > Amphibia > Caudata > Ambystomatidae > Ambystoma > Ambystoma mexicanum. The sequence continues at coordinate 531,087,445 of NC_090939.1, forward strand.
TAATGGGTATTTCCATTTTGAATGGATGTAAAGCTTGGTTGGGTGTTTGGACTGGGGTGGCGTGGGGTGGGATTTGGGTGGGCATAGGAGCCTGGGATCTGGATTGTGATGACGTGTTGGCTGGGGGACGTGTGTGGGGGCCTGCTGGCAGGTGCCCCGCACTGCTGGGGGGTGGGGGTGCTGGGAGACATGTGTGGGGGCCTGGTGGAGGGTGCCCTGCACTGCTGGGGGGTGGGAGTGCAGGGGGACATGAGTGGGGGCCTGGTGGAGGGCGCCCCTGGATGCTGGGGGTTGAGGGTGCAGGGGGACATGAGTGGGGGCCTGGTGGAGGGTGCCCTGCACTGCTCGGGGGTGGGGGTGCTGGGAGACATGAGTTGGACATGAGTGGGGGCCTGGTGGAGGGTGCCCCTGGCTGCTGGGGGGTAGGGGTGGAGGGGGACATGAGTGGGGGCCTGGTGGAGGGTGCCCTGCACTGCTGGGGGGTGGGAGTGCAGGGGGACATGAGTGGGGGCCTGGTGGAGGGTGCCCATGACTGCTGGGGGGTGGGGGTGGTGGGAGACATGCGTGTGGGCCTGCTGGCAGGTACCCCTGACTGCTGGGGGGTGGGGGTGGTGGGAGACATGTGTTGGGGCCTGGTGGAGGGTGCCCCTGGATGCTGGTGGGTGGGGATGCTGGGAGACATGCGTTGGTGATCAGTAGTGCAAGGTGACATGTGGGTTGGCTGGGGGGCATGGCCATGGTGGATGGGCTGCCTGCGGGACATGAGCAGGGGTGCAGGGTAGTCACCTGTGGTGTGGGCTGCCTGCAGGGGCTGTGGAGGGTATAGAGGGAACACCTGAGAGGACCCACACGGTCAATTCACGTGTAGTACTACCCAGCACCCCGGAATCCACGTACCATGCTGAAATCGCGTGTGGAACTTCCTGCGCACCCCGGAATACACGTACCCTGCAGAATTAGCGTGTAGAACTTCACGCTCACCCCGGAATCCACGTGCCCTGCTGAAATCGCGTGTGGAACTTCCCACGCACCCCGGAATACACGTACCCAGGCCAATCGCGTGTGGGACTTCCCGCGCACCCCGGAATAAACGGACCCAGGCAATTTGCGTGTGGGACTTCCCGCACACCCCGCAATGCACGGACCCAGGCCAATCGCGTGTGGAACTTCCCGCGCACCCCGGAATCCACGTACCCTGCTGAAATCACGTGTGGAACTTCCCGCGCACCCCGGAATACACGTACCCAGGCCAATCGCGTGTGGGACTTCCCGCGCACCCCGGAATACACGGACCCAGGCAATTCGTGTGTGGGACTTCCCGCGCACCCTGGAATACACGGACCCAGGCAATTCGCGTGTGGAACTTCCAGCGCAGCCCGGAATACACGTACCCAGGCCAATCGCATGTGGAACTTCCCACGTACCCCGGAATCCACGTACCCTGCTGAAATCGCATGTGGGACTTCCCGTGCACCCCAGAATACACGTACCCTGCAGAATTAGCGTGTGGAACTTCACGTGCACTACGAAATCCACGTACCCTGCTGAAATCGCGTGTGGAACTTCCCGCGCAGCACAGAATACACGCACACACTATTTTTCACACAGGGGGTGTCCGTGTTTGTCGCATACCCCTTTGCACGTCATTTGTCTTAGAGGGCCACAGTATGTGACATTCATCATAGCTGTATATAGGTGCTTTTTGTTGGCGCACATTTTGGCGCACATTTATTTCAGGGACAGGGACACTACCGCCTACTTTCTTGTGGCGGACGTGTTTGGGCCTGTGCACTGGTTTGACCGTGCGCTGGTTTGCCCTATTGGATTCCATGAATACGTGTTGTAGGCGAGCGTGTGGGCGTTCCGCGCACTTGCCTCCTGTACTTCCCCCGTGACGCCCACATTATGATGAATCGTTCCCCATTCCGAGTGTTACCCCCCTTGTTACGCCTACTTTTGTTGTTTGCGCCACGCTATGTGCGATTTCGCTGTGGCCGTGGTGCACGCCGTTAGATATCATTTGCGCCGGAGTGCGCCGCGCACTTTTTCAGCACACATGCGATATTTTTCTCTCGCACGGCCTTCCATGAACTTGCACTGCGATTTTCGCACTTTTACTGCTATTCGCACGTTTTGGCACCTCTGAGCGGGAATTTTCGGCACACTTTAATTCCATGAATCGACACCTTAGACTATTTGTGTGTGAAAGTGAAGGATGTGCATTGGCGGTTTTGACACAGGAACAAGGTGGAAGAAATAGGCAGTGCGGCTATTTTTCTTCTGCGTTGGACCCTGTAGCGCGCACACTACCACGATGTTTGCGTTCTGTCGCAGCGGCTGCTGCATCAGTGAAACAAACGGAAGGGATGGTATTGGGGCACACTTTAATTCTGATGGTGCCACATGCCATAGACGTTCTATTAAATAAGACACAGACGCAACACCTCACCTCTGCTAGATTGACAAGATATGAGATTATCTTGTTCGCGCCCCATATCCAAATTATGAGGTGTAGCGCTTTGAATCCTGCAGAATTAATGCCACTGACCTTAAAAGAAATTGGGAAGAATGAATCACCCACCCACGATTGCTTAATGGTCTCTGAGGAAGAAACCAAAGGAAGAGGTGGTTTAAGTGATATTCCACAGAAAGAGCCGGATGGAGAGTTATTTTGGGACTGCTCATGTTTTAAATTACCAGATGGCACGACAACTGCCACATACGCTATCACTACCCTAGAGAGTGTTGTAGAAAGTAAAAGAATCCCCTATAATTCAGCATAAGCCACGGAAATAATAGCATTGACCAGAGCCTGCGAGATTTCTGAAAATTTGAATGTGAATATACATACTGATAGTCAGTATGCTTTTGGAGTGGTTCATAACTTTGGTCGACTCTGGGCTGAGAGAGGGTTTCTGACATCACATGGTGCCAGAATTCAACATGGCCTTTTGATTGTACGATTGCTGTCTGCACTCAGGTTTCCAAAGCGCCTTGCAATAGTGAAATGCGAGGCACATAAAAAAGTAACATGCAAAGTAGGAGAGGGAAACGCGTTTGCAGACAGAATTGTGAAACAAACTGCCACTGATTTGAATACCAAGATGATGACGGTTCAGACAGAGGAAGTACCCTGTATGATAGAAGATGGAGTTGCGACTGTCAAAGAAATGCAGGCCGAGGCTACAGCCGATGAAATACAGGGATGGGCAGAGGGATCTGCTGAGTTGGATGTGGAGGGTTGTTGGGTGGACAAGGGAACTAGAAACTGGATGTTGCCAAATTCGTATGTGACTGCAATGGTCACAATGGCCCACAGCCCTACGCACATCTGTGCCAATAAAATAATACAGCACCTTTCTACAGTATGGCAGAATGTAAACATAAAAAAGAATGCAGAGAGGTTGGTGCAGAACTGTATCACATGTTTGCAACACAATGTAGGAAAGGGAACGGTGACTCCAACAGGCAGTTTTGGCCCACCCTCATTGTCCTTTGAGGTAATTCATTTTGATTTCATAGAGATGGAGAGGTGCCAAAACGTAAAATACGTCTTGGTGGTGATCTGTGCATTCAGTAAGTGGGTGGAGGCATATCCTTTGAAAGATTGCACAGCAATCAGTACGGCAAAAGTAATGTTGAAGGAGTACTTTTCCAGATTTGGCTTGCCCCGAGTCCTATGGTCTGATAATGGACCGCATTTTGTGGGTGCAGTGTTATTACAGATATGTGTTGGTCTCCAGATTGATAAGAGATTCCATAGGTCAAGGCATCCGAGTTCTGCCGGTCTTGTGGAGAGGCACAACGGGATTCTTAAATCAAAGATAAGCAAGATTTGTGCGAGAAGCAAGTTGAGTTGGGTGGATGCATTACCAATAGCACTATTATGCATGCGTACGTCTGTACAGGCTAAAACTGGGCTCTCCCCGTACAAAATCGTAATGGGGTGGCCGGCAAATGTTTGGTGTGCACTTCAGCCAAAACGACTTAGTGAGATAGAACATCCTGTGCTGAGTACTTATTGTGGCCTTTTAATGCAGAAATTGCATTTGATTCATCAGCAGGTGCAGGAGGCATTACCAGTGAGATACACCGGTCCGGGGCACGCGCTAGAGCCAGGAGACTGGGTGCTGCTAAAAAACTTTGAAAGAAAGTCATCATTAGCACCCAGGTGGCGCGGGCCCCATCAAGTACTTTTGGCGACGCAGACGGCAATACAGGTGGATGGAAGGAAGTCGTGGATCCATGCCACCCATGCCAAGAAGATTCCAACTGCACTGAAAGACTTGCCTGACACTGATGACCGGAAAGAGACAGCGGTCCCAGAAACGAAAGAAACTGTTGCCAGTAAGCAGCCACCTAATCTGCCAAAACGAGAAGTGAAACTCGAAACAAAGCCTGAGACGATTGCCAAAGAGGGGGAAGGGCAAAGAGTGCCCCAACGTTGCCCAGCAAAATCGACATCACTGCTGACCGACGCAAAATCTGCCTTGCAGATACCATCAAAACCAAATTGTGTACCCCTTTGGCCCCCACCAGCACTTGCCAGCACGCCAAAGAACGGATCTGCATCATTGGTGCGGCGCACACCAGCACCTGCAGTAGCGCCACAGGCTGACTTCAAGCCTGAATCTGAAAGTGCACCGGCACTGTTCACGGAACATACGATACCAGGAGCAAGACGATACAACCTGCGGCCTCGGGAGACAAAGTGATCCGCAATCTTTTTGGTGTTTATGTCAACCTCTGGTTCAGCTCATGGACGGAGAAGGAACCAGAGGTGTAGAGGAGTGAAGCGTGAGAATTGTGCAAGTTGGACAATTCAAGACTCGCGGCTCCTCTGTGCGATCATAAAAAGTACATGTGTCCTGAACCAGAACGGAAAACTGGGCGTACATTATACTATGGCAAGTGAGATAACCGATTAAAAGTACATGTGTACTGAACCAGAGCGGACAAGCTGGGCGCACATGATACTAAGGCAATAAGATAACTGATCAAAGGTCCTCTGAGCAGCAAAAGAGGTAACAAGTGATCTTGCCTAAAAACGAATAATCGAATCCAGCCTAAAATGGACAGGCAGAACTGAACTGCGACAATTCCATTGAACTTATTAACATCAGAGCAAGCGCGACGAAGAAAGATATCCACAACGAACTGTGATAAAAAAGAAGAAGGACAACGAGAAACATGCCGGGACCAGTTCCAGCCTCCTCCTGCACCACCACCGCTGAGAATGAGTCAGTTATAAAGACTATAAGTTTAAGAAAAACGCATGGTAAAACAAATTGTATGCTGGTACTAACAATAATAATGTGCCTTATGAGCGTGGTAGCACCAATATCGACAGCCCTAATATTATGGTGGGTAGAAACAATACACCCATTAGGAATGTTTTTACCAATAATTAATATATCCACTACTGAAAGCCCGGTTCAGGTGATCACTTATACCCTACCCCCAATGGAAGAAAAACACAGGGAAGGTTTTGGAAATAACACCTTACTGCTGATAATGAACATGACACATGCAATCCTGAAGAAAACAAACTGCTGTGTATGTGCCCATTTACCACAGCATGCCGGGAAAGTAATAGGGTGGTATGTGCAGCCATTACCATTAAGTTCTGCATGTAGTGCATCTTTAGGTGCAATGTTCTATGGGAAATGGAATGACAGTAATACGGGTCATTTAGACAGAACCAACATGAATGAGTTTGAGGAGATAGTAATGAAGCCTGTGGGTTGTTCCATTTTCCATAAAGCACAAGTAATAGCCCCAGAGCCCACGAGGAAAAGTACACAAAAGATAACACGACAAAATAGACGAGATAGATTGTCCCCACCAGAAAAAACATCTGTAATGACGTTTCGTGTAAGAACAGAAGGAGACAAAGATGCAATTCCCCCATTTTACACAGTGAATAATAGCCCAAGAACTGTCCCTTTTTGTCTAAAAAAGAAAGGCTCTTTTTCAGTCGGAACATATACTGGTTGTATGAATACAGTGGTACTAAGATGGGAAATAGAACCAGTATACGTAGGTGATCCAGTTTATTTTATATGTGGAGAGAAAGCATACCCGTGGTTGCCCAGAAACTGGGGAGGTACATGTTACCTAGGGCTACTGTTCCCAGAAGTATTCCTCTTAGAAACAGCAGCCATGGCCAGAATATCCAGAACTAGAGTCAAAAGGACTGACAAAGGTGTTTTAATAGCAACTGATGTAGCAAAATCATTCATTCCATTCTTAGGACAGATAGTGAACTCCTATAATATAAGACAACTGTCCAGAATCCTAAAGAATACAATAAACACAACAACAGATATATTATTTAACATGACGTTGGAAGAAAGAGGAATCAGGTTAATGATGCTGCAAAATAGAATGGCGCTCGATGTGATCCTGGTTGATCGTGGGGGAATATGCAAAATAGTGGGATCAGCATGTTGCATTTATGTCGATGGCTATTCCCCCACGATCTTTGAAGCAATAAAGAAAATGCACGTTCTAAGCTCTGAACTCCCTACTGGAGAAGGGAGCTGGGGAATAGGATCTTGGTTTTGGGGAATACTACGATCTTGGGGATGGAAGTTGATCTCAATATCAGTAGTGGTGTTCAGAATATTCCTAACGTGCTGTTGTTGTATACATTGTTTACCCATAGTTTGCGCTGAGGTAACTGAGGGATGTACGGAGGGATGCATGCATATGATAACAAAGAAAAAACAACCTCATGATCGAACTAGCCCAGACCCAAATGAGATGAGAGCAGTAAAAGAGTTGATGGCAATAGATATTGATGAAGACAATGATGTTCACGATAGCATGCAAGACTCAGACATAAGTACTTCAGATTCATCATCACTAGAGGAGGTTTCAATAAATAGATGAGACGTTTGGCATACGGCCAAAGGAGGGTTTGTCAGTCTAGAAATACGGGTACCACTACTTTGAGACCACAAACGCATTTTGGTGGCAGTGGGCCAACCGTCTCATGCACGATATGACAAAATATAGGTTTTCGAGTTTGCCAATGAATGGCCATTTTGATGTAACAAGAATCGCCATTTTGTTTTCTAACCATTGCTCATTGCTTTCTGTTCTTATTGCTTCACAATATATTTTCCGCTTACACTGCTCGACTGTGAAACATTGTTGTCTGTATGTGAAAAGGACAAGGCCCGGCTCCCTCCCGAATGTAGCCTTGAAGCAGAGCTGCAGGGCATTTAATCATTTCACAGCTGCCAGCCAGTCTCGTTATATGGTAGAATGTGTTAGAATTATACCGCTAAAGGCTTGAATTATGCTTTTCTTACAGCCCCCCTTTGCTGAGCCCGCTAGAGCATGTCGGCTCCCAGGACGCGAATAGCACCTGATAGATATCAAGGTCCGGAATGCAACTCCCCCCCGTATGTAGTTCGCTTCCAAGAACAGAAGCGCCGTGTTCTATTCAATAACCGAAAGATGCCTTCGCACTCACAAATTGCAAATTGTTACTAGAATAGATGTTTGAAGGGGTCATAGTGGTCAGAGATGTCCATCATCACACCAAGTTCAAAGAAACCCAATAAAGGAGGGTGTTAAACATGTCATAGCAGATTATTTGATATGCATTTTGTATATATGTAACTGATGTACGTAATTCACTCTCTTGCGTCCCTCGAGGTCTAGAGATACACGTCGCGGGGCGTGAGACCGAGTTGGCCAACTAAGACTTTTGCTTTGCAATAAAACCCTAGCTTTTGGAATTCAACCTCGTGCCTGGCGTCTCTATCGTGTGTGGTGACTTGCCTTGTTTCCATAGACGTCAGTGTCCCCTAGGGGCCCCTTTCAACACAGCAGATCACATGTTCAATAAAGAGAGATGCAACATTTAAAAAAACGTGTTTCTGCATGTTTGGCTGGATTCAAGATCTGCAATAGAGTTTAACGTATGCAAAGTATGTAAAATATCCATGGGCATTATGTAAACATAGGAGCTGGCATGTCCCATATTCGAGGAACATATAGGATATTTGCCCATGGTAAAAATTTGTATGGCAAAAACTGGATATTTTTTCATCTCAGTGCATGGTTTCATTCAAGTCACTCTTTGTTAGTAAAAAAAAAAAAAGAAATACAAATGCAAAACAATAAAAATGTGTCCAAGCTTCAAACAGTTCCATTTTTCTGTTAAGAAAAAAAGGAGTAGCCTTTACACTTTGTATTCATAAGTGAATGGCTTAATTCTCTATGGATTTACCGCTGGTATGAGCATTTCCAACATTAGCAATGCTTGTCTTGGACACATCAATGGGATTCCCATTTTGCATATGCAAATGAAGTGATTTGCATTTTACACCATCCTTAATCCACTGTCTTGACATAGTGTGCAATTTGCAGATGTACAAATGGAAATCACTACTTGTGAAATGTCACACAAGAATATATGTGCATTTTTGTTTCACATCTTTATGAAGCATGCACAATATGCTTGCGTACAAAATGGGAGTTTTCTAGGTGAAGAGCCTTGCATCACCCACCCCCTCGAAACATTTGTCAAATCACGCCAGTTGTTAGAAAATATGATTCTCTACTGTTATCAAAGGTATCGGAAACAAATGAATGTTCATAGTTGATATATGTATTCTGCACAGTACATCATTACAAATGAGATACATTTTATATTATAATAATCATTCACATTATTAATTTACCGTGATCAAGATAGCATGTTCTTTCATCCACCCACAGTCCACATTGTCTGAAAGATTTGGTAAACCCTCCAGTCCTTAGAGTAGCACAAAATAGACAGTGATCCACAAGAAAAAAGAGCTCTGGGAACCCTCTAGCGAGAACTAACATGGCCAGATAACCTGTTCTTTGGGAAGGTGACCATTTGTGAGGGTCTACAACTATGTTTTAGCTCACTGTACCTTTCACAGAGGAGAAATATTCTTTTGCATATCAGACCGGTCTCACTCACTTGGGCAGTCCAGCATCGAAATACTAGGCAATTCTCCTCTGAACAAGAGTACCAACAGCAACCCCAGACACGTGTGTCGGATTAGTCGGGCCTCATCAGTGAGGTGAAGCTATGCCTCTCTAAGCACAGTGAGCAAGGGGTCTACGTCTGAATAACCCTGGGTAACTTAGGGTGAAACCCTGGGTTCCCAAACATACAGAAATAAGTCTGGGAGGCTCTCTACTGAGAATCAACATAGCAAAATAACCTGTTCTTTGGGAAGGTGCCCACTCAGGAGGGTCTGCAGCCATGGTTTTGCCCACTGTGATTTTGACACAGGAGAAATATCCTTTTGCATATCAGTCTGGTCCCACCCACCTGGGGAGTGCACAACCACAATACTAGTCAACTCTCCTCTGAACAAGAGTAGCAACAGCAACCCTGGACACTTGTTTCGGCCTTGTTGGGCCTCATCAGTGAGGTGAAGCTATGTCTATCTAAACAAAGTGAGCAAGGGGTCCATATCTGATTAACCCTGGGTAATTTAGGGTGAAAAATCAAGTTCCTAAACATACAAAAAGAGGTCTGGAAACCCCTCAAATGGGGACAAACATGGCCAAATAACCTGTTTATTGGGAAGGTACCCACTCGGGAGGGTCTACAACCACATTTTAGCTCAATGTACCTTTCACAGAGGAGAAATACCCTTTTGCATATCCGTCTGTTTCCGCCCACTTGGGCAGTCCAGTACCGAAATACTGGGCAATTCTCCTCTGAACAAGAGTACCAACAGCAAACCCAGATATGTGTTTAAGCCTAGTTGGGCCTCATCAGTGAGGTGAAGCTGTGCCTCTCTAAGCAGAGTGAGCAAGGGGTCCACGTCTGGATAACCCTGGGTAACTTAGGTGAAACAATATGCATATGTACAAAATGTGAGTTTTCTGGGTGAAGAGTCTCACCCCCTAGAAGCATTTGTCAAATCACACCAGTTATTAGTAAATGTGATTGTGTACTTTTATCACAGCTAAGGGATACAAATTAATGTTCATAGTTTAAATATGTATTCTGCACAGTATTTCATTACAAATGAGGTACATGTTTATTATAATAATCATTCACATTATCAGTTCACCATGATCAAGATGGCATGTCCTTTCCTATACTCACAGTCCACATTGAAATAGTTGGTAAGACCTTGAGTCCTCAGAGTAGCATAAACTAGACACTAATCCACAAGCGTTGGCAACACCATTAGGGTTTCATAAATGTATATTTCTATGCCTTGTATTGCAGGGCAGACTTTGGAAACATGAAGACAAAAATAACACTATAATCCAGTACACAAGGGAGAACACATCAATGTACCAAGTGGCAGGGTAGCAAAACATGGTTTCAAAAGCATAATTTTCACATAGCTCCCTATTTTACACAGTTCTAGTCACTCCTGAAAAATGACCAGCACTATAACAGAGCTTCTATTGGCAGAGGCATAGCTAAGGGGGGTTGAGTGGGCTATAGCCCCAGGTCTTTTGGTTGTAGTCCCGTCTAGAAGCTCAGGGGCTACAACCAAAAGGCTAGCTAGACCAGAATCCCGACAGTCGCAACATTAGCGTAGCCCCAGATCTTTTCCAGACCTAGCAACACCGCTGTCTATAAGAATGCATTTGTTCTGCATCACATTTTTTTTAAATTTATTTATTGTGCCATAGCCAACATTTGACTTTAAACACTTTCCATGAACAAACATACATCAGGCAACTGAAATTACAACCATAAAAAAGAATTATGACGATTCCAATTCCTTAAATGTTATCTTTAAATAGACAAACAATTTCAACACAGACTATAAATTCTTAAAGAGCAGCACATCTAGGAAGTAGTAAAAAAGGACAGAAAAGGGAGGGTGAGTGAGCAGGAGAACACCTATTCGTTCCTCACTATAACTCTTAGGTCTCCTAGAGACTAAATTAAAACAGATTACTCATTAAAACACAAAATCTAATAACTTAAAAGTAGTAAAAAACGGATCTGTCACCTTGTTGCATCCAATCACCCTTCCCCTCCTTCTCTCCTCATTACAAGTCAGTCACTAATCAAATTGAGTTCCCGCAGAGCTCTAACAAGTTCCATTGAGAGAGCAGACTCATGACATGAGGATAGTCTACCCCAGAAATCAGTGGTATTTAACCATAGCGGATGATGGACAAACCTACCAAATCGTTTTACCCTCCTACTCCAGGTGCCTGGACACTCTGATAATAAGTGTTTAGATGTCTGATTAATACTATTATCACACTTATCACAGCTCGGTAGTATTTTCCATTCATTATTCCTTGTAGCCTGAATCTCAAGGGTCGGGAGGAGATTTAGACGAAATCTAAGGATAGCTAAACCCAGCCGCAGATCTGGTGATTTTTTGAGATAGGCAGGGAGCATTGATAATCGTTTAGCAATCACTGTAAACAAGGCAGATCTCTTTGCCCTCCTCATCATCTCTATGGTATCAGTCCAATCCCGCTGTTTCATTTTATCCTTCACCCTGTCCGGATTACCCAGCAGAAGCTCAACATCACAACCTGCTTTCACTAATATTTCTGAGCATCTTCGCTGGAATTTATTCAGGAAGCCATTTTTACCCATTTTCAGCTCTTGCACTACTTCCTGAAATAAGGAATTTTTGGGAAAGTCTAGGATCACTCTATGTAGGTTCAGCCATTTCCATTGGAGCCAAGATCTAAGTGAGGCAAGACCCAATTCATACCTCAGGGCCACTTTTGGGACAGAGTCTGGTAGTCCCAGTGTGTGTTTCCACAATTTGGCTTCAATTGGATCCCATTCAATATCCAGTGCTAAACAATTATAGTCTAGACCAAAAAGAATTATAGGAACAACCTTGCCTATATAGAATCTCACTAGGGGAAGTATCGAAAATGTACAGAATTGAGTCTTGATTTTTTTCATTTGTGCTCCCAACTTTACCAATTTTAGTTCAATAGATCGCAACAGATCGCCTTTTGTTGGAAAGGAGCTTATTGTTGCTCCCAAGTATGTTAAATCCGGCACAATCTCAATTGGTAATTGGTTCAAGATCCACACATAGTGCTTCACCACCCTCCGTGGTTGTTTAAGTCTTAAGATCTTAGATTTTAGAGGATTAATGATGAGACTATTATTTTGTGCGTAATTTTCTATTGCAGACAGAAGTCGTTGCAGCCCTACCTGAGAATGATCGAGGACTACAACGTCATCTGCATAAGCCAACCAATTAATTTTTGAATTTCCAATTACGGGGGATATTACTCCAAAATCTTTCAGCCATCCCGCTAGGTCGGCCATGAATAGAATAAACAGGAAAGGAGCTAGTAGGCAACCCTGACCGACCTCTCTCTGTATTCTAATCGGATTTGTGAGTAGGCCGGCTCTAGTCAGCCTTACCCTCATGAAGTTATTAGAGTAGAGTTCTATCAGGATAGCCAATAGGTTGGGAGGAATACCCCAGGCATCTAGTATTTTCCATAACAGATACCAACCTACTGAGTTAGGTTGAGAGGCCCTTTCTAAAGCCTGATTGCTGTCTTGGTATAATTCCCATTTTTTTGCCCAAGCTTCCATTTCCTCTAGGAAGAGACCAGCAAAAATGTTGCTGTCTGCATCTAAAAGGTAGATTGGCCGATAGTTGGCTGCTAGCAATCGATCCCCCTTTTTGTAGCTAGGAATAACTATAGAATGTTTCCAAGACTCCGGAAGAATCTTCCCCAAAATGATATTATCGAACAATTTTTTTAAGACCCTTGCCCACAGAGGAGGATCAATTTTTAAGATTGAGTTACTCAGGCCATTCGGCCCCGCAGCTCTAGAAGTTGAAGATTTCCGTATCAACATTTCTACATCTGTGGCCGAAAAGTCCAGGAACCAATTACCCAGTTTTATTCTCTCCCCAGGACTAATATTTCGGCAATCATAAACTCCTGCAAAATGATCACACCACACCTGTTCTTGGATAACTGCATCCTGCTTTTGCGCACAGCTTATTCCATTCATTCCAACCAACGCCCAAAAGTTTCTCGAGTTTCCCCGGGACAGGGCTGCTAGCATTTTCTCCCCATCTTGCTGGAACATAAGACTCCTATGAGCTCTAACCCAATTTCTGTAAGAGTTACTCAGCACTCTCAGGCCCTCCTTGAGATGTTCTGTATCTTGACAGTGTCTGTTTAACCAACCCCTTTGAGTTCTGAGTTGCTTCTTTTTGACCATTATATCAACATTAAATGAATGCTTGCAAATCCCATGTAATTTCTGGATGTTTGATTCTTTTGGGGCCACATTAGATAAGAAACAAGAGAAATCCTGTGGGTTACAAAGGTTAGATAGTTGTTGATCCGAGATCTGCTGAGCCAAAATCCTCAGTTCACAATTTAACACTTTGCCCCCCCTTTGAAATCTTGTTACAGCATTGCCTGCTCCACTCATAGACAGCTCTTGGTCATAGAACATTGCATCGGGATCCCCCGCTAACCGTAGAGTTGCAATTAACATTACATGATCATCGTTATTGCCTTCCCCCAAATGAAAATCAAAACACGTGTCAAAAATACCTCTCGAGGCAAAAAGGTAATCAATTGTTGAAAAGGCCTCCCCTCTTCTCCAAGAGGGAGCATTTGGGATATCTCCCCTAGCGTTACCATTAAACATTTGCAAACCCCATTCTCTCAAGAAATCTGTCCAAATGTTGCCATTACTTGTTTTTTGACGAGATCTTCACGAGCTGGGGTCAACCGTCGTGATACATTGAGAGTTCAAATCACCTGCAAGGATAACGTCATCTAGCGGGAACTGCTGAGAGGATTGCAGTAAACCATTAGACAGACTGAGCAGAAAATCGTCTAAAGAGATGATTTTGGGGTTCCAATAGGTATTAATAATCAACCAACCTTTACCCCTGCTTGCCCCTCTTTTTGTTGCTCGCACCATTAAAATACCTTCACTTATATCCGACACACTCTTTCATGACTCAAACATCTCATTACTACATGCCACCATCAAACCCCCCCTTAGCCTTCCCCCCTCTGAACCCCTAGCCAACTGTTGAAAAATAGAAAAGCCATTAAACCCCACCGGACAGGTTAACTGAATCTCTTGGAATAGAATTAAATCTGCTGATTTAAAGATTTGGGATTTCCTTGGTTCCTGAGAGAAGGAATTATACCCTCTAGTGTTCCACTATAATACTTTTAGTTGAATCTTCCCTAGAGTCTCTGTTGGGAGATGCCCATTTTATGGATGACCTGGGAGATTATTTCCGGAACCATTTTCCACATGTTTACTGTGTTTGTAGAGCATCCCTCTTTGTTCTTGGTTAACATCTGTTGAGTGTTCCACTGCGGATATCCTGTGTTGACAGTCGGAGTTAGTGGACATACATTGGAAATCAACATTCCTCTTTGATTCCATGCCTCTATCTCCCCCAAGTCTCGACTTCAGAGATAATTCTGCTGTGTTTGTATCTGGGGCTAGAGGAAAGCTAACTACATCAATATCCTCTGTTGTAAAATATTTTAGGGCAGGGATCATACCCATTTCCCGTAGAATTGTAGATCGGTTCAGAGGGGACTGATTTTGCATTACTGGAGATTTACTTGATAGGAATACTTTACAATACATTTTTTTATTTTGTTGGTTGGTTAAATTCCGAGAGGCATTCACCACATCAGTATTTGTTGTTGATTGATCCACGGTAATGCTTCCATTGCCACTCACTGGCAATTCCTCCACCTGAGGGACTTTCGGGAGTCTGCCACTGAATATAGTCTCCATCTGCTTATTGTCCAAAGTGTTCACCTCTGCTGCCTTAGGAGCCCCAGCTTTGCTGATCTGATCCAGGGGCTTCCCCATATTGGAGATGACATTTTTCACTTTTTTCAGAAAAATCAGAGCAATTTTTACTGAAGAGATTGCTGATTTATTTTGACGTTTCGCCAAAAGAAATATAGGAGCAATTTTCTTTGGCAGCTCTGGTATCTCCGTCTGGCTTCCCACTGTTAATTTCTCGATCGTTTTTCCTTTTTCCATTTGGTCATTTTTACATCCATTATTTGCCTTCTTTGTCCTCTTTGCCTTATTCCCTTGATCCTTATTCAGGGGATTTTCTTTCTGGATTTTTTCAACCGTTTTCATACCCTCCTTTAACTTATTCAAGAATTGGTTTGAGTCTGTGGACTTACACTTCTTTTTTTTCTTCTTTCCCTGAGCACTCAATTGAGGTTGAGGCTCCGGTATTGATTTTGCCCTTCTTTTTCTCTTGTTTTTCGTCTTTCCATTCATTTTCTTACTCTGTGGGACTGCCCGATCAGAATCTCCTGAGGAAATATTAATCGGACATTCTTTATCATCTAACAGAAGATCATTATCTACCACAAGAGCCATCCTCAGAAACTCTTCCATTACCGAGGCGGAGAGTGGAGTGTCTTGCGAGAAAGGTTCAATACCAGTTTTTTGAGGTGAAACCTTCTCTGGAATCTCAGATCTTCTGTCATTCGGCTCTAGTTGGTCCGTTATAGACGCCGATTTTTTTTACCAGATCCCCACATAAAGCGGTCAAAAGATCCAACTTTCCTGATTGATCCTTAACTTCTTTTTGGAGACTCCTCATCGGTTCACCCATAGCCTCATTGATTGCCGATTTTAAAGCAACAATAGATGATTCATTTATCTCCAGTTCTTTTGTGACCTCCAGTAAGATGCCCGTATGTTGTTGCACTTCCTGCTTTATATTTTCAAACACTTTAACCAGTGATGTTAAAACTAAATTCAGGGCCATTATTGTGGGTGGAACCAGCTCCTGTGTTGAAGTTCCTAGAAGGATTTTCGAAATTGGTTTCCTTTCATCCGCACAATTACCAGACTTGTGTAGGTCAGGGGTATTATCTTCTGACCGATCTACACCCTCAGTGTTTTGCTTTTGCTGACACGGTCCAATAACGGGTATCTCCATTTCCAGATCCAAGAGGTCTTCATCTCTCGGTTCACTAAGACTAGCAGGGACCTGGCATTGGGAGTCTCCAGATTCCCTTGGGGACTCTCCTTGAGGAAGTGGAGCCACCACACTCTCATTTCTCTGCACTTCGGATGTTATCAATAAGTGATTCGTAATCATTTTTTTCATGGTGGTTGCCCTTAAAGTATAGTCCAGGTTTCCTTGAAATAGAGCCTGAATTGGATGGTTTTTTGGGGTAGATTCACTTCCTTTATGTCTGGGAACTACTGATTCTTTTATTAAACCAGAGCCCATCTGTGACTGATTATACACTGGATAAATGCTTGGAGGAGGGACAAAGATACCCCCACCTGTCTCAGGGTTTAAAAAATCTTACGGTTTCCACCTCCTTTTCTGTACATTGAGACTTCTTGCCCATTTCAGTACTCTTCGCCTGTTTGCAGCCGGCAATTACAGCTCCTTTTGCCGAGTTCCGCAGATAATACATATGCAGAAAAGTATGGGTATGATCTTCACACCTGGGTCAAAGGCCAGCACAGCCCGCAGTCTCCAGGTACCAATAGGATCAGAAGGTAGAGTCTAGAGAGTGCAGGAAGACGGTCGTAAAAATAAGAACTTAACAATTCACACTGTCCCTGCTCGGGTCAAAGGCCCAGGCCCGCAGTCCCCGAGTCTTTAGCTGCACTTAGACACTTAGACAGCCCAGCGGAAAGAGAGAAAAAGGTGGCTTCTTATGTTGATTTCTACTCATAGTACAGTCTCGAGAGACACAGAGGAAACCCTCCCTTCTCTGTGGCACAAACAGATGTCAAAGATGATTCTGTTAAACTCTTCACCTCAGTCTTTGAGGCGCTTAAATGTTGCCACCCTCAGGAGCAACTCTAAGCAGTTCTTACCACTGTTAAAAGAATCAAATATCAGGCCAGAAGATTAGACACCCAGACCGGCAGATAGCTGAGAGCACACTGTAAGCACTATGAGCATACTGCCCACCAAAAATTAAATCTCTAATGATTTAATGATTTAGCAAACTCTGGCTGAAAAGCGTACAGCACACCCGATGAAAACTACAACGCTGCCACATATATATCAGGAAAAATATTAAGGCGGCCCCCCAGCGCCTGAGCTAGCGCACCTCGAGCACTTTTTACTTATGTGTTCTGTGCTCTACACATCCACGATCACTGGGGTCTTCCGCTTTCCGCCTGCATATTATTATGCTTACCGCCTGAGAGAAGAAATAGGAGCAGCAGCTCCTGGACCTTATGCCCGAGCCCGAGCCTGTATAGCAAAATCCCCTGCCCACGCCGTGATTCTTTCCAATCTTCAGGGGTTATACAGCACCGGCTCGTGGTTTTTAGCTGCCAGCTTAACACCGTATTTTCGGGCCTGAAGGGGGCAAGAGGGCTCAGGACAACTCAGGTTAGCTCAGCTCACTCAGATCGGCACCGGTCGGCTTACTGCATCGCGTCGCAAATTTTTTGAGGAAAGGACCTACTGACCAACGAGTCAAACCGCACTGTGAGACACAGACTTAATTAACACACAGCCGCTTCCGACTCGTTTGAATAGCCATTGCTGACCCCTCTCTAACATGCGTCTTCAAGTGCCCTGGCAGAGAGCTAACAATTTCTCTGACACCTAAAGGTGTTATTTTCGAAATGACAAAGATGTTAAAAGATGTATCCACTTACTGATTAGTGTGTGGTGGATTCATTTTCAGAATGTACAATGCAAGTGTGTCAGTGTGATATTGATGATCATGCAACCTTGAAAGACATTTTTTCAACCAAAATGGTTCCTGTATATTTATTGTGCCACATTTCAAACAATAGTTCAGTATAGGCCTATACTGTAAAACTCTGTACAGCAGCTACTGCGCTTACACTGTAAGTCAAGTTTCACGCTGAAACAGGAAATGAGCAAATGGGAGTTTGGATTTTGTATTTGTTATTTTACTTGAGTATGGGTCACTCCAGATCTGATTTTTTTTCTTTCTTTTCCTGTATATGCATTTTCATTCCCAGTTAAAGATCTGGAGAATGCACTTGGGCCCTTATTCACAGAGCGTTTTCCAATGGAGTTTTGACATTATGAAACGCTTCTCTGAATGGTCTCACAGGGTCCAATTGTCAGAAAATGAATTGTGCTACACTTATATGAAGTCGCTATTCCTCTGTCTCTGTTTGATTTCAGAAAGTGGTGAGTTCTCTTTTCACAGTCGCTATTCCTTCTTAAGTATGTATACCGTGTCGACACATCTTTCTGTGCAGACATTTTATGAAGATAATAATGTATTCGCAATGAAGGGGTATGAAAAAAGAGATACATACTCGCATTCAACCACTTTGTAATTGTTGTCTTTGAAAGGATGCATTATTGAAATAGTGCCAATTAACCATGGTTTACTTTATGCATGAACATGCAGTTTTAAACTTGAAACGTTCAAATTACCTAATTTATAAAATATGAATATCTCTTGGTATAGCTGAAGCATGTCTGTTCATAAAAAAATAAAAAAATAAACTATTCATTGCCGTCCGTGTGACAGACTGTTTTTCATGAGCCACATTTCATGATTGTTTTCTTAATCCTTTACACTGCGCATTGCATCATGTTCAATATTTCCACTGCTTGGGTAAATATTCACACTGGCCCTGGTGTAGCAGTTTTTGAAGGGCTCTGTTTTGTCCGTGCCTTCTAATTCCTGTAAATCCCAGGGAGGCGGCTAGACTTGGGTGCTATTTGCTTATTGCTTCAAACTGTCTCGACTGACTATCCCCATTCATTCATAGGTACAATAATACTGGCCCCATAGCTCCCAATATTTGGCGTTAGTGAGTGGACAGCCTTCAGACCTGAACTACTGTGCATCTTCTGATCGTTGCCCCAAAGCTAGCAGGCAAACTTGCATGTGCCAGAGTAGATCGCGTCTGAATTAATCGTTGCCACGGTGAAATGTCTAATAATATATGTTTAAGATTTTGCCTGAATAATAGTCGAAGTACCTTAATAAATAACGGATGAACAGCAGCCAATTAAATAATATTTGGCCACACCTTAATAAAAGACACACTTATCTCAAGACTTTTAAGTCATAACTCCTGAAACAAAATGGGGCTAACATCATCAGGCCTCGAGGGCCTGGATCCTGGCGGGTTTTGAGGATACCCCTCATTAATATTCATGAGTAAAGAATTGAATGCATTTAGAATCATTTTATGCAAATGTACTCATGAATATTAATGAGAGGTAGCCTAAAAAACCTGCATGCCTCAGGGCCCTCGAGGCCTGGAGTTGGATATGCCACTATACTCGTCTACATACAATACAATGAATGACAGGCCACTCACAATACCTGCTCACCATGATAGTCGACACTCCTAATCCGTTTGCACTCAGACGTTCTAAATACTAACTAACGAGTGTTGTGTTATTTGGCTGAAGACATAGACTCATTTTTTTCCTCAATCTTGTCCCATAGCTTTCGCAGTCTGGTGAGTTATCTCTACCAAGTCAGGCACTCTGTCAGGCAACCATTGCCTTTCTTTACAAACTAATCAATGCTGCACTATAAAAAGAAGTCTTCCATCCCCAGCTCCTGTTTTCTTAGCCTCCAAACAGGCTTCCTTTGGGCCCTTCAGCGAGAAGTTTTTCTTCTGGTGCCTCCCTCGTGCCTAGATGTATACAATTCAATTGTTTCAGACAGGCCTCATGTTTTGAGGTCTTCAGTCTTTTTAGACTCACCTGTCCTTGTTAGAGAAAGGTTGGTCTGCTTTTTTTTTCTTTTTCCGAAGGCTATTTCTTGCCACCAGTCCCTGGCAGGCATGTTGATAGGGTTGACAAGACCGCTGATGAATGTACCTATTCTTTAAAATATGATTGCTCAGCAGATATGTATTCAGTTTACAGTCCTCACAGGACCTCTGGAATGTTAGTTGCCTGTTCAGAAACCTGATCTTCAAAGTTACCAATAAAGTTTGAGTGGTTCTAGATCAGGGCACACACTTCAAGTGAATGTACTTGCAGTTTGTCTTGCAGCTATGGGATGTGCTCTTCTGGAATTGCTTGGTCACATTCTATTTCATTATTTATTTTATTTTGCAAGGTGCAGCAGGCCTTATACCACTAATGAAAAGCTAATCTAGATGAGGTTTCAGTAACAAGAATAGAGAAAGACAGAAATGAAGCTCTACCGATTCATGTAAAGCCAAGCGATTATGCACTGGATGTGAGGTCATCACATCCAGTGCATAATCACTTGGCTTTACAATCTACTTTGTGCTCTCATTCAAACCACACATCATTAAAAAGATCCAAAATCATGGTACCAGCTCACTCACACTCTTCTGCAAAGTCGAGCCCTTCATCTCCACCCGGGTTTCAGATCAATTGTGTGATCTTACTATTAATCCACTTAAGTCCAAGATAATCAGATTTAAACATCTGAAAAAGATAATTAAACAGTATGTCTGAACCCTGGATCAACTTCCAATTGAGGTAGTTTTGGAATTAAATTAACGTACTTGGGAGCATCAGTTAGCTCCTTTCCAATGAAAGGTAACTTGATGCGCTTGTTGGAAATTAAAGTTGTAAAATTGGGAGCACAAATGAGAAAAATCAAATCTCAGTTTTGCAAATTCTCTATTCTCCCCTTGCTGAAATTCTATATGGGGAAAGTTATCCCGATTCTTTTGTTTGGTCTTGATTATAACATCCTAGCAATGGACCTCGAATGGGATCCTTGGGAAGCCAGATTATGGAAACGTACTCTGGGGCTTCCGGACTGCGTTCCAATAGTCTCTCTCCGTTACGAATTGGGTTTGCTTTCCCTTAGATCATGGCTTCAATGGAAGTGGCTAACTCTATAAAGATCAGTTTTAGATGCTCCTAAAAACTCACTTTTTGAGGAAATTACAGATGAATTAAATCAGGGAAAAAATCTATTCTTGACTAAGTTCAAGCAAAGATGCTTGGAAATATTAGATAGAGCGGATTGTGATTCGACCCTTTTGCTCCAAAATCCAGAAAGAGTAAAACGAAAGATGAAACAAAGAGACTGGATTGATACGATTGACAGCATGAAGAGGACGAAAAGAGTGGCTTTGTTTTCAGTGGTCGATAAGCCCCTCTCTGTGGTTCCCACTTATCTAAAAATAACCCCCGACCTGAGTTTTGGATCATCTCTTCTTAGATTTAGTTTAAATCTATTTCCTACTCAAGAGATTTTGGCCTCTAGAGATAGAGAAGAGACAATTGATCCATACTGTGATAAGTGTTCAATCATGGTCTCTCAGTCGCTAAAGCATCTACTATCTAGCTACCAGGGTACTTGGAATGTGAGGGTCAGAAGATTTAGCAGGTTTGTCCATCACCCATCCTGGCTTGATTCTGATGCGTTCTGGGGGCGATAATCCTCCTGCCAGGAATCTGCTCTCTCTATGGAACTTGTTAGAGCTCTAAAAGAAATTAATTTAATCAGTGATTCAGTTTTGCTTACACAGGAATTAAGATCCTAGTAACTAGTGTCATTCTGGCCAATCTTACTATGGAGGGTCCTTAATGGATTTTGGATAATTAACATGCTTATTATATTGGAGAACTCTCCTTTGTGAAACTTGGATCTTCAGTTTGATGGATCTCTTTGGGAAAACAGTTTGTTTCTTATTCTTTTTTTTTCTTATTGTGTGTTTATTCTGTTATTTCATTTTTTCTTTGTATGATGAAGATTTTATTGATGTAGATTTTGGAAAATGATTGAAGAATTTTATTTTATTTTAAATGGTATCTTTTGTATTGCTCTAAATGTGTTAAAAGTCAAATGTTGGCCATTGCACAATAAATAATAAAAAAAATAAAAATAAAAAAAAGATCAGTTGTGTGAACCCAGGTCCTCTCCCATCTAGTTGGTAGCCTTGCTGTATTCACAGGAGTCCCAGATGCCACCTTGGCCATTCTGAAAGCCAACCAGTATGTTCATCATATGAGTAAGATAGCAAAACAAGTAGCCCACCATTTTCAGAGAGCAATCCACCAGTGGAAACCATAAAGAACTAACAGGGACAATAAACTAAGAAAAATGCCTTTTCCTGCTACACTGCATAACTCTGGAACAACTTAGCAGCACAGGTCAGACTACCTCCATCCATCCTACACTTCAGGAAGAAACTGAAGATCATAAGTTTGGAAAACACATCGCCAGATGCTGATCACTCCATTCAACTCTCCTTCTCCACTTCTCTCTCTGTCCCCTCCTTTCCTGCTCCAACTACCCAGTGCAGCAATCTCTACTACCCCAACACCTTACCTGGAAATGCCTGGGGGCGTCCTCAATGTGCAGTGCTCTATTGCATCCCAGACAGGGCTGCACTTCATAAACCAAATGCATGCATACACACACATGTAACCCAGAAAATTAACCAAATTAGAACAGATATGTGAGTATGGGATTTCACCATAAAGCAAAATGGAAACTGAATACATCTATACAAATAAAATGGTACGCTAAAAGGTATACTGCAGGTTCCCGGTGCACCTGAATGGTTAGGCATGAACATAAAAGCGGGGAAAGGGCACAGAGGGTAGAAATCAAGTGGCAGTAAGAGTGACAAATATATGTCAAAAAGTGTGCAGAAATGTGTGGGCCGTGAAGCGTCAGAGAGAAAAGGGTAAGTAAACAGCAAAAGTGTCAGATTGCAGGAAAATAGGCTAACAACATTCTATGCTGGCAGAGAGAGTAAACGAGAAACTTAGGGAAACAATTAAGCTTCCAGTTACTCATAAGGACACATCTTGCAATGAAGATTGGTTTCCCTGGTGGCTAACTTGTTGAATGCCAGCACTTATCTTTAGTCAGGTTGATGTCAGGCATATCTGGCGAGCCTAGGCTGCTGCTGAAAGAGAAGTGAGGACCAGCTGTTTTGCTGTCCATGAAGGTGTCCATAAAGAACACAACATGTTATTAGTGATGACTGCATATACCTGTGTGTTCTCAGGTAAAGAGCAAGATGCATGGTTTACTGCAGGGGCTGGGGGTTCTGGCTACTTTTCTTCTTCTGCTTCTTCTTCCTTCACTCTTCTTCATAGCGTTTATATGTTTTAAACTCAGATGAGAGAACGACTTCAAGGGACTATACCTTTAGTATTGGTCAACAAGTTGAACAAACAAGTCCAGCTAAGAAACCTAGAACACAATGGGCCTCGTTATGTTTTGAGCGATGTAGTTCTTTTTCTGACAGTGAGCTTTTGGCCCTTTGGAACATGCATATCCAATGGATGGGATTACAACAGAATAATTCTGAGTCCAAATTACCAGACAAACTCAAGAAGAAAGTTACTGTTTCATTAACAATGATCTAAAACAGGGAGGTAAAAACAAACATCAACGGATGCACGCTCAATCTCTCAATGATCTCCACAATTTATGCATAGCTCTTAAAACATATAATTTCAGAAACTTTAGATGCACAGTTTGTCTTTCGTCTTACAAGCTCTAAGGACCTTTGTTATATGGACTAATACAATTGGTTGGCATGTTTTTGCCATGTCTGGAACATTCGGTTCATTTAGCAGCATGTAAGCACAGACCCAGGTGCAAGGAGATAGAACATGAAGCTACCTCACCACCCAATTAGCCCAGCATCTCTCATCGACAATGCCTTCTGCCTTTAAATTGTCTTTGTACTTGGCCTTATAGAGTATTCTCGCCTTTGAGAATGTAGCGGAGGGAGGGCACTCGCTATTGTGCCTGGAACTCCAAGTTCAAGCTCTATTTCCATCCTTGGCTCACGTGACAGGAGACCACGATCTGATCTGTTTTGCAACTTTTAAATGCTCTAAATGAATTAAAACTTGGCATCCTTTGTGTTCTTTCTTGCACCTTAATGTGAGAACATTCATCCTCTGCACTCTCGTTCTTCTTCAGAGTAGATAGCTGACCTCGATTTCGACGATCTTGACTTGAGGCCAGACAGCCTCGCCATGCAGCTCCATGAGCCTGCTATTCAGCTGTGACACAGCTTTTCCATTCCCCCTTCATGGTTTATGGCATATTTAATTCATAATTCCAATGTCCAGTTTCTGTGCAATGGCAGCTTCGCCTGCATTCTATTTACTACTCATTGCTAGCCTCTATAATGACTTGAACTACCTTGCATTGCAGCATCTGTAAATTCAATGAACTTCTGTTTTCTTCAGCACTTTGTTAACGTGTAATCTTTCTTTTCCACATTTGTCAGTTCACTCAATTCTTTACTTCAGCATTCATCCTCTAGGTCCATACATTGTCTGTAGTCAGTATCTCGGGACATTGTGCACATTTTCTTATGATGTCATCACTGCATTTGCTTAGTTCCTGCTCATATTCCTTCAGGGAGTTCTTCCTGCAGGTTGTCATCAGTTTGTGGGTACATTCGATAAGGTTGTCTCAATGGGTATCTCCTTCCAAAGACTTGCTGCTGTATTGGTACGATAGCTGATGTCAGGCAAGGCACGGGCTCATGTCTCCAATACAGGGGAGGTAGTGGGGCGGGATCTCCTGCAGATGTATGCAGCTGCCCCTCTACAGCAGTAATTGCATTACCACCACTCTTTTTACGATAACAGAATTACCACCAGTTTTACCACACCTCCAAACACAGAGTTTGAACTTGAAGTGGAGGATTTAGGATTTGAAGTGGAGGTAAGGTGCTCCCAGTAAATCCTCTACTTCAATGCCAAAATGTGCCAGGTATAGGACAGGCAGATTGACTGCCTGCAGTTAATCAGGAAAATCCCCAATCGAGTTCCATGGCCTCCAAGAACAGGGATGAAGACAGCCAGGCTGCCACTTAGAATTCCGAGCTAAATCACCAACGGAATTGGTCCCCAGGCGCTGTGGCGGATCTGCAAATGATAAGGTGGGATGGATTAGTAAGGTGAAGAGGAGTAGGATAGTGAGAGGAGTGGTGTTCTGATGGCAGCTTCAGCTCGGTATACACCAGATACTGAGCTTTGCTGCGGGTACTGGATCGGTGTCAGTCCGCGTGTGCTGTTGCTCCGGATAATGTGTTGTTGCAGTGTTGTGAAGTGCATGCGGCTTGTTGTGCGAGAGATGGTTGTGTGACTTTTTTGAGTGAGAAAAGTAAGCAGAGTTTCAGCTTATATCAGTTAGTGGGTTACCTGACCTTTAGCATGCTAACATTCACAGTTTTGTCTAAATGTGGCATTTGTTTGCGTTCCTATTCCTATCTAGATGTGGCACAGGCTGTTGTTCAGAAATCTGTCTAGGTGTGGGCATGTCAACATTCAAAGTCCCATCTAGATGCGATGCAGGCTAACATTCACAATTCCAACTAGGTGTGGACATGCTAATATTATGGCAGTCTATGTTATTTGAAAGTAAGATAGAGTGGCATGGGCTTTCTGGAGTAGAGTGATTGCTCTACTCCCCACCCATACCACACTCACGGTTTTGTTGGTGTTTGTTAGTTGCTGGCTTCCTTGGCTTCCCCTGTGGACACCTGTGGACACCTGCAGACACATCTTGGAGCTGCCAATGTTGGAGCCGCCCTCTGCCTTGGGGCTGCCGGGCAGAGGGCTGCCCTGGGATGTGCATAGATATGCATATTTCATAGAGCAACAAGTAGATGTTATTTGTGCGTTTCTTTTGGTGGGAACATTCTCAGCTCAATAGGAAATAACTTTTGCTCATTGACTGAACGATTGAGGTTCTTCAATGAACCATTTTAGTTAAGTTATCCCTCCTGGGCAATCATTTACTTCGTGCAGAACTAAACGAACTTAACAAAAACATATCTTTCTTTTTTTTAAAGAAAGGAAGCAGCTCTTACCACTCTCCATGCATCTTTAATAATCTTTCTCAAACCATCCTATGATAGGTTTCCAATTCAACAACCTCTGTTGATAATCAACTTAAACCAAGCCAGGCTGCACAAGCGCATCCTTGTTGGACGTGTACAAGACAAATCAAGAGAATCCCCAGCTATCTCTGCATCCTTGACTATGAGATGTCTTAGCTGTAGGACATAGGAATGCTAGCTGAACATTTGTATAGCTTCAGAGAGGAATGGGATTAGTCTATTTCCCAGCATTGCATCCAATTACTTGTATCCAAGAGTTGTGTCATCACCACGTCGACAAGGAACCCAGTTATTCACTCATTTACTCACTATGTAAGAGAAAGTGATTTTTGACAGGAAAGTAATGCTATCGCCAATATCCCACTAGGACGGGAACCTTGAAAAAATTCTCACGTTCTAACCCCAATAGGCTTCCTGACCTTTGTTAATTGATTTAAATGGGTTCTACGTGGCCTGAAGATTACACTGAGAGTTGTTACCAGAGTACAGGTAACTTTCGTATGCATCCGGCAGAATCATTGGAGTACAGTCCACTAATAATATACCTGGATGATTGGGGTGACATAGGATCCCCAAACAAAGTGATAGATCCTTGTAAGTCGACAGATCTCTGCTTAATAGTGACATACTCCAGCATTTCAGAACCTTAAAACCAGGCTTAACCCTATGGGACATTACAAAGAACCACACAGAGGGCGGGATTTATATTTACAAAATCTATTCATAACCAGCAATAATTAGGCAAACTGCATGAAGCAACAGACAGTACAGTGGAGCATATCACACAAATCACACAATAGGCATATACGGGTACTCAACAATGACACCAAACAATACAATAGGGGAACTCTCTGATCCTTGGCATCATCATATCTTCACTGAGAGGCCACCAAGGAGCCTGTCAGAATGTATTTCCAGTGAGTCATAGCACAGCAGCGCGCTGGACACATCAGTGTCCTCCTCAAGAACATAATCAAAATAAAAAGAGAGAGAGAGGGAGAGAGGAGAGAGAGAGAGGAGCGAGAGACATAGAAAGAGAGTGAGAGCAACTTACAGTGATAGAACCAGAGAGAGAAAGAGAAATAGAGAGAGAGAGGGAGAGAGAGAGTGAGAGAGACAGAGAGAGAACAATGTGCCATGTTGCGGGGGGATATAATATTTGTATTTATTTGTATATATTTTAAGAACAGGGATGCAATCACAAATGACTTAGGATAACACATTTAGAGATGTCATTGGCATTCCTGCAAACTGTTTCTGAACAAGAGCAGAACAATGAAAAGTGGTGAGCCAGTTTATTGATATTAAATTGTCAGTAAATATCACAAATGAACTGATGTTGGATACATTTTTTCCACAAACGTTGCGTTTAAGTCTTTGGAATAGGGAGTTGTTTTTGTTTCAAGCAGTAGACTTCAGCAGTAGTCAAGTTTCCAGAGCTTGAGGGTGGAGATTAGAGTTTTCATACAGTGGTAACTAAGAAATGAATGAATTTCCTGAATATTGTGGTGGTTAAGATGAACTGTAGTTGCAGTGGTGGTATTAAATTGTTTCAGTTGTAAGTCACTCTCAAAGAGGATTGTAAGTTTGCAAGCCTTGGGTGAGGGAGCAAGAAACTCGGGTTGGGAATAGATAAGAGATGAAAGGGAAGAGATGGCATTGGAAGCTGGCAGGTAGAGGATTTTTGTTTTTGAAGAGTTCAGCAAGAGGCAGCAATGAACCAACCATTTAATGATTACAGCTTTTAATCTGTTTCCGAAATGGCTGGTGTGAATGAGGGAAAGGAGGAAAAGTTTTGAGTGTCATCAGCAAAGAGGTGATAGTGAAGTCCGAAGGACGAGATATGTCGTCTTTGGGTAGAGGTATAGATGGTGAACAGCAGAGGTTGATGCATGGGGTCAAAGGTTTGCACTTTCCAGGAGATTTTAAAGGCTTAATCTTCTAGATAGAAGGTGATGCTGGCAAGAGTCGATTTGCAAATTGCAAGATCCTGGTGAGTGAAGAGGAGAGATGAGAGGTTGATAGTGTTGAAAAAAGAAGAGGGGTCAAAAATGATGAATATAGAAGAGAGTTTGAATTGGTGAGCATCAGAGAGTACATTGGAGATATGTATGAGTGCAGTCTCAGTGGACTGCTTACTATGGTATCTAGATTTAGGTGGTTCACCAAGGCTATTAACCTGAAGATACTTAGAGATCTGATTGAAAATCCCTCACTCAAAGAGTATGTGAAAGGGGGGAAACTGGGTGATAGTGTGCAGTGATGTTGGGATCAGCTGAGGGTTTCTTTAATATAGGTAGAGAAGCTGAAAATGTGAAGGAGGCACTAAAAGGGGAAGAGGCAAGCATGGAGAGAGTGGGTAAAGAGCTCAGAGAGCTAAGGACAGGTGATTGAGACTAAGAGGCTGATTAATGGAACGTTTAGCATGGTACAAAGTGACTTTTCACTTCCAATAAACACCCGATTCACAGAGCGGTGCAAAGTGTACTTGTGCAGTGCAATGTGAGTATGCACTGAAAATATATACTTAGTACTGCTCTGTGAATCAGGGTGTTTGTTGGGAGTGTCCTAAAAGTTCCATGAATCAGGCCAGAAGTATTTGACCATTTGGGGTGCAAATTGGCTGAAGGGTACAAACATTTGGTTGGCTCTGCAAAGAACGGCTGCTAATTCAATAGTAGAGATAGGGGAGAACTATTCACGAGAAGAGGTGATGGACAGAAGGGGGTTGCAGAGAGAGAGAGCAGGTCTGTGAATGTGTCAGACATTTTAGAGATTTAAGAGGAAAAGTAATGAGCAAATGATTAGCAGAAAGGGAGGAGGACATTGATATTGACTTGGGAGTTGTGTGCAAAGCTTGGAGGGTAGATGGAAGTTTTTGGAGGTGAGTGTGAAGTGAGGAGATTAGGTTTCTGAGGTGGCATAGTTTGACAGAGACCAATGCACAGATGAGATAGGCAAGGGGATTTTTAGGGGCTACCATACATTCTATAAACCTTAGAAAACATGTGGCAACAGTCTCACCAACCCCACTATCTCAGGATCGAACACATCACATGAGGCTTGAGTCATAACCTTCAATCTCCAAAAATGCTTAAAGCCTTCCTTATGGTCTGCAGGAAAGTTTAAGGTACACTGCATCCAATCTATCTGCCGGATGTGCCTTTCAAGCCAGGGCATCACCACAATCACTCAGAATTGTGTGGCATCAATAATATTTCTTCTCAATGACCCAATAGGCCATGTCGCCACAGAACAATGGGGCCTGAGGTTAGCTTGGTGCCATTCCTTGCTGTCGTGTGTTCTACTTGTTGTTAGTATAACATAGGCCATTGTAATTGTGCATAGGCAATGTCTAGATAATTTACAGTGGCCCTACAATACATAAAGGCATGCATGGGTACAGAGATCCATCGTTTTGGCTACAGGTATCACTAATATCTCGAGATGGGACTATTTTCCCACACAATTTCCAGCGCAAGCCTGAAGAGGGTAAACACTCAGAAGGTTGGCCCCTGACACTGTTGAGTTCTCTAGCTTCGTATCTGGAGTTGATCTTCATTTGTCTCTAATTCAGCAACCCCCAAGGTTTCTGTGCAGTTTTAAGTCTAGACAGGCATTCCCAAAGAAAATTCCCAGAGGCGTTCCAAAACAGACATAGCTGTTTTAAATATCGTCTCACGTTCTGTTTTACTGATTGGTCCCTGTGTAGTCCAAATCTGCATAGGCTTGCAGGGGAGACCACATGGATTGTGTTAGATGGAGCCAAGGTGAAGGCTGCTATCAGTAAATCTAGTGGGTTTGTGATGCAGAGTGTTCACTCAGACCCCTAGGGTATTAGTGGCCTCCCTTGTGGTCACTACATCGTGTTGCATCTTGTCGCAGGTCACTACTCTCAGCCCTACTGGCCTCAAACTCTAAGTCTCTTAGCAGCCCTATCAAATTCTACATGGATCGCTGTATTCAGAGGGTGAAATTGATGTGGACTTTGCATTCTGTGACACTTTACCTGGCTCTATCTCAGCCTCTACCTCTACCCAGAGAATGAAGCAAGACTAGAACACCTGTGAGGCACAGGTGTGATGATTGCAGTCCCTTTAGTGAAGCTGTCCAGAGAATACATTAAACATGTGCTCTGTACAGCTCCCCAAAAGAGTGGGGTCAATATTTCCATCCCCAGATGCTTGACCTATTAGGTAGGAAAAATCTCACTCTTGCCAAATTTTCCTATTGAATGAAATGCACTGATATAAGTAAAGATTGTCATCTGATAACCATGTTACTGCTGCTTTTTAGTGATCAGTACCTGAATGTCTCCAGCTCTGGGTATGAGTGAGTTCCAAGCAAGCAACATGTTTTGTATTGCACTTTTAGGAATTCCAGGAGTTACTCCATTTATAGTGTTTGACATCGATGGAGACTGAGTTAATGACACTCAGTGAGGTATAACCGGCCTGCTGTTGTCTGCTAATAGCAGATTTGCACAATAGTAAAGTGTCAATGTCAGATTCATATTTAAAGCATGAGCACAAACATAAACATTCATTTGAATGTGCATTCACAGCACAATATCTGGTGTTTCTTCTGTTCTGGTTTGCTTTTTGATTAGTTTCAGGAATAAGCATGAAGGTAGGCATGCCTTAGAATGATCATTTTCTGCACATTAACTTGTATTTCTTCTATTCTTCTCTTGCAGTACTAGCTTTTCTCCTCTTTTCCTTTAGGTGTTGGGGTGCAAGACAGATCAGGACATGTGGTTGCTGCAGATGAAGAACCAATCAGTGTGGAGTTGTGGAGAGGATCCTTGCAAGTAGGTGAAGCTCTGGTGACTGTAATGCCAAGGCCATGTACCCTAAGGGCATGGCCTTTTATTTTACCTTTCCCAAGATGGTCCTTGAGACTTGGTTAATCTCTCAGGATGTCCCAATTACTGTTTATCTGCCTCAAACAACTTCTTTAGAATCCTTTTTATGGTTTGATTAAACTGTTTGACCAAGCCGTCAGTCTGTGGGTGATAAACAATTTGAAGGACTTCCACACCTCAGCCATCACTTTACTCATAAAACTCGTGCCTTGATCAGTAAGGATTTCCCTGTTTATGCCAACCTGTGACAAGAAAGGGATTACCAGTTTCAATATTTGTTGGGTGGTATTGCTTTGTATAGGTAAAGCCTCAGGATAGCGGGTAGCATAATCCAAGGTGACTAGTATATACCGGTTCCTCAGTTTGGAAGGCTCCGGTGGACCTATTATGTCCATCCCTAGTCTTGAAAATGCACCTCTATAATGGGTAAGGGTTGTAAGGGAACTGGCAAAGCTTTTGTGGATCAGTCATTTAGCATAAGGGGGACGCTGTGAATGAGTTTTTAATGTCGAAATAAATACCTAGAAAATAGGACCTGTCAACCACTTGACTTAGGGTCTTAGATGTTTTGAGATGTCCAGCTGTGAGAATGGCATGGGCAATCTCAAGAACCACCCTCTGATGACTCTTGGGGACTATTATTTGGGACCAGACCACCATTTCAATGGTAACGTCCCCCCATAAAGCAGGTCCATGCATTGTGAATTAAAACAGACCCTCCTTTCCTCTTCCCTCCACTTCTGGTATTACCTTAAGGAAGGCCCCAGACAAGAGTGGGTCATTCCTTTGCACAAAAGCAAGGTCTGGCATCATTTCCGTTTCATCCTGGTCAACATGGGACTCAGGTGCCTTGGTACTTGTAGATAGTAGTATGTCTGTCTCCCCAAACCCTTTGATACCTCTGTCCATTTGATCTTGGTTAAAAACGTCCTCTATTTTGGGGGACACTGCTCTCTCTAAGATACCTTGTACCACCTTAACCCCAACCTTGATTCTATAAGAGAGCTTCCCGCTGTTTTGCATTACAATTTTTACATATCCTCTGTAGTCGGGGTCGACAACTCCTGCGAACATATTTAATCCATACCTCCGAACCCAGACTTAGATGTTAGATGGATGTATGTGCCCGCTGGTGGATTTAGTATTAGGCAAGTTGAGGCATAGGCTTTAGTTGAGGGTCTATTTCGTTTGAGGGTCCCCTGATTTGCATCAATCAGATCTGATCCCACTCTGACACCATATGGTAGGGTGTAGGAGTAAGAGTCAGACACAAGGTTGGCATGTTGATTGACAAATACCTTTATTAATAACACAAATGGAGGGGTGAGTTGGAGGGAAACCTAAATGACCCTATCTCTAAGAGGGGTTTACCTGCCTTAACAAAACTAACAAATTAACCTGTTGATGTCAGAATGTCCAAAGTAATTTTGCCGTCCTGTGTACAAATTCTAATCTATCCCTAACAAGCTCAATTTAACTAATGTTGAAAAGGGGAAATGTCTCTTGGTTGACAATCTGCAGCCCAGCTTTGTAGTTCAAAACAAAATAGCCAAAAGTTGTTGAAAAGTAAACAAAAGTTCCACAAGACTCAAGTGGTTGATTTTCTTTCCACAGATTCTTCGCAGCCTTATCCAACTTGTCTCAGTGTCTTTAATGTTAACAATATTTATTGACCTTGATATGATACAATATGATGTGGCAATTGTAACGCACCTGTATGCAAGTGTTTATAGGCATGACAAGACAAGGAGGGGGAAACAAAGGGGGGACAAAATAACAATATTACTAGGCCTCGTGTCATTCAGATCGCACAAGTGTGTGGAAGAGGGAAGGGGAGAAGTTCCAGGGGGGAGGAGAAGTTCCAGGGAGGAGGGGAAGTGGAAGTGCAGTTAACTCACAAGTGCTGCCAGGGAGTGGATCATAAGTGCAGAGAGAAGGGACTGTGGGGTTGCAGATACAGACCCTTAAATTCTGGGGAGCCTGGAGGCAGTGTGAGGGCAACTGAACATGCAGGAGCCTGGGCCCAAGTTCAGAGAGTGATCAGGTGACCAGTGCGCGGAGCAGTCAGGTGCATGAGCAGTGGAGAGAAAGCAGAAGCGAAAAGGAAGGTCTTGAGTTGCTTCCAGAACAAGAGGTGGGCCTGGTCAAGTTTGAGAGAGGGAGGGAGGCTGATCCAGAGGGAGGTCCCAGCTGAGGAGATAGATCACCACCAACTCTCGGCTTGGAGAAGCATCTGACGCCCAGAGTTGGAGGTGGATGAGCGGAGAGCTTGAGAAGGAAGATTTTTTGGAAGAGAACATTTGGGGTAGAGCATTCCCAAGCCCCAGAAAGCCTTGTGGGTGATGCAAAAGGTCTTGAAGTTGATTCTTGCAGCCAAGGGGAGACAATGAAGAGATTTCAAAGCAGGAGAGATACGATCCCTGTGCGTGAGGCCAAAGACAAGTCTTGCAGTCCTGTCTGGATAAGTTGTAAAGGTTGAAGAGTAGAGGCAGGAAGATTTACAAAGAGGCTGTTGCAATAGTCTAGCCTAGCGAGGACCAGTGCTCTGGAGACAGTGAGCTTCTGGGAGAAAGTGAGAAAATGAAGAATACCTCTGAGGAGGTGCAGCTGATAGTTTGCCTTCTTAGAGACATCAGAGATGTATGGAGAAAAGGAGAGGGTGGAGTCGAAGATGACACCAAGGTTCTTAGCCTCACAGGAAGGAGGAGGGCCCAGAGTGGGCAGCCAGAGAGAGGGAGGAAAGGAGGGAGTGGGTGTCCCAATGAGGCGGATCTCAGTCTTAATGGGTTTAAAGCAGAGATCATTGGTGGCACACCCTTCCTGAATTGCGGCCAGACGGTCTGGTATGAGAGAAGAAGCAGAGGTGGCTGAGGAGAGCCTTTAAGAGAGCTGAGTGTCATCAGCATAACATTGAAAATTGGACCATACATTAGCGATAATGTGGGCAAGAGGTGCCAGGTAGTGGTTGAAGAGCCAGGGAGAGAGTTTGGACCTCTTGGGAACACCACAAGTAGAGAGAGAGAGAGAGAGAGAGAGAGGAGAGAAAAGACCCCAGTTGGACCTACAAGGGTCGGTCAGTGAGAAAGGAGGTCAAGCAGGCCAGGGCCTGATCAGTAATACCTAGGTGGCCTTGGAGATGATTGAGCTGGATGGCATGGTTGACCGTGTCAAAAGCAGATGGAAGATCAAGGAGAATGAGGCCATAAGGGAGATTAGAGTCAAGATTGGAGAGCAAGTATTCACGGGTGTTCAGGAGAGCAGTTTCCGTGCTTCTGGCAGCTCTGAAGCCAGACTGGTGCTCATGGAGGCAACCAACCTATTCAGTAGGGAGATAAAGCTGGAAGATGACCAGATTTCCCAAGAGCTTTCCCAGGAAAGGAGTGATGGAGATCGGGGGATAGTTAGCTGGAGAGGAAGGATCAGCTGAGGGCTTCTTTAGAAGGGGGTGCACAAGAGTGTGCTTAAGGAGGGGATGGGAAAGCTCCAGTGGCAAAGGATTGAATGCAGAAATCTGCCAAGACTGCAGCAAGGGTGTCGATGTGGTCTTTGATTGTTGTCCATGAGCAGGGAACAACCTCCTTTGCCAAGACTTTCACAAGGTCAGAATTGTTTAGAAACATTGTCGGTGCTGAACAGGGAAAGGAGAAGAAAGGAGGAGGAGAGATGGCCTCAGACAGGCCAGGAGGGGTAGAGGAGGAAAAAGAGGAGTTGTAGGAAGAGAGGGTGGACAGGATGTTTTGAGTTTTAGTAGTGAAATGAGAGGCGAAGGCCATGCAGAGGACCTGGGTGGGAACATGAGAGTTAGAGACGGCAGCAGGATTGGCCAGCTCCTTGCAGATTTTGAAAAGTTCGGTTGAGTTGTTAGATGCTGCAGAGATACAGGCTTGGATGTAGGCTCTCTTCTTAGAGTGGACAGATAGTCTGTACTGCCTTTGGAGCGCAAGGCAGGCCAGTTTTTCAGGGGGTGCACCTGATGCCCTCCACTTCCTCTCTGCCACCCTAGACTTGCGTTTAAGGGTGGCAAGGTCAGCACCTTCACTTGACAAAACTGACTCCTAGGCCATGCCGCAAGGAAGGATGGCTTGAACTTCTTAGCCAAACCTCTTGAGAGTTCCAGACCCTTTGTGGGCAGCCCCAGCTTAGAGGTACTGTGGTGGGGAAGCATAGCCTTGTTATTACTCCCCAAGCTATGCTGATGGGGCCCAACCCGTTCTCTTAATTTGTGTTGTTCCCATACCCTGTTCTGGTAAGTAAGGTACTCAATGTTCTTGGATTCACAATTCTCTCTCTCCATCCTTAATTCCGTCCACAGTCTTGTTGTACTCTCCTGCCAAGGACTCTGAATGTCACTGGTGTATGTAAACTTTGTATTCCTCTGGATTATAGTTTGGGGTATACTTCTCCAACATGGGTCCCATGCCCTTTTCACCTGGTCAAGCACAATGTTCTCTTTGTTTAATCCCTCTCTGATTCACATCCTGGGTTTTGTCTCCTGCCAAGGTCTGTGACTGATGTTTGTATATATAAAGTTTGTGTCCCCCTTTATTACTGGTCAAAGTATATCTTCTTGGTATGGGTCCCAGACGCCCTTCACTTGGTTGTTCAGGGCATACTATTTATGTAGCTTCCCTTCATTCCAGAGCCCTGGTCTACTCTGTCTGCCAAGGTCTGCTTTTGTTATTTGAATCTGTAAAGTTTGTATACCCCCTTGTTTCCTTGTCAGGGCATGCCGTGCTGATATCGGATCCCAACCCCATTCACTAGGTCACTCTGGCCCAGTGATTGTGCTTCCCTCCTGGACAACTTCTGCCTCTCTGCACTGTGGGTCTGTGCGGACATTTCCAAGCTCTCAGTCCGTGCCGAGCCATGAATGAAGACGTCATTGTTCTCTTCCCTCTCTGTCTTTGAATGACAGCTGACCAATGGTATTACTAGAACGACGAGAGCGTGCACCTTGGCTCTTGTCAGTGAATCTCATTACTTGTGGCCTCTTCCTAGTCTCCGTAGTTCTTGTCTGAGATATACTACAAACACATATGGGAATTGGAGGGTTTTGAGGGACGGTGGGAGGTTCAAAGGGATACTGCTGTTGGGGAGAAGTTGGACCCCCACCCGGGATTCTGGGAGTCCGAGCTATGGGAGACCCCAACACCTCCCATTTTGCCCAAAGAAATGCAGCGGAGTCCCAAGCAGGCAGCAACATATTCCAAACTGCGTTTATTTCTGGGCAGCAAAAAAAAAACACACAGAGAGCTTTGTGCACAGCGAAAATCCAGGCACCGTCTCCCCCGGGGCTGGCTTGCAAGCCAGCTTTGTAACACACTTCAGGCTGACATCACATGATTGGAACAGCTCCCAGAAACCTATCTCATCGTGCTATTGGCTGCTAAGTGATAGGTTACCTATGTAGCCCTTATAGGAAGCCTGACCATTGGACATTAGGACTTTTGCGTCAGTGGGTTGGTTTAGCTGTGCCACCCCATTACCTAATTCTAAAATTGTTGCAGTATGAATTTGTTCCCATCAGTTTTAGCTGAAACAGGCTTTTCGCCCTTGGGCTCTCAGTGTTCATTGGCCAGAGCTGAGCCATTCTTGTTACAATTATGTTTCAAATGATGTGTGAGTCTTGCGAAAATGTCTTTAGAAAGGAATCTTATCTTATTGTAAGACCTTGGCTGCTGCTGGATTTGCGAGGAGCATTGCTGAAGTCAGCTTGAATCCCCACTGCGGCTGGTGTTCAGTGAGACAAATGCACTTGGCTGTGATTTTCCTGAAATATGGCTTTACACTGTGCAATTAGATCAGGTTAATTCATATAGGCATCTGCAAGCCTTTAAACAGGGATTCTTGTGTTTTGTAGATTCTGGTATTGCTGCATTGATAGCATGTAGGTTGCAATGTTGGTGAAGTGGGTGTCTTTCAGCATATTTGTCACCCATGGGTCTGCTGGGGCCTGGTTCAAATGATAAGTGTGCTCCTTCTTCTTCCTGCTGTTTTTTCTGTTTATGGCCTGGGGTGAGGAGGCAGGGGTTTGATCTTGATTTTCCCTCTTCACTGCATTCTCACGAGATAGTCACTACTATCCATGAGATCCTCCCGCTGAGAACCAACCCTAGGGGATTATCAGGTAGCGGCCTCACCTTCCTGGCCTCAAGTTAAGGGGCTTCCCCATGCAAAGTAGTGACAATACCTTGGAATTAGTCACACCTGCTTATGTATGAAGTCCATGGAAGTGGCTCATAATGCCAGAATGGACATTGTCGATGGCCTTCAGAGAAGATCAATGTTAGATGCAGAACATCCAGGATCTAAGAACCCCAAAAGGTAGGGTCCCGTTTGTCAGTGTAGACCACAGCAGATGCAACTGTCAAAAGAATTAGGAAAGGCATTTAAAGGCCATATGAAGCATACTAGAATTAAATGGGGTCATGTTCTCCACGGGCGACCATAGTGGAAAAATTGAGAGAAGAAACAGCAGGGGAGGCCTCATGAAAAGTGACTCTATGGTTTGTTTGTTTGTGTCATGACCACTGCTTTCAAGGAGTCAGGACCTACCCAACATCCTTGGAAGCAGGCTCATAGCATGTCTTATCGGCACCAGCAAGTCCCAATAGGGACCTTTTGGACCTTGTCCTGGCACCGGTGGTGCCAGGCTCATAGTGAGGATCCGTCCCGGCACAGGAAGCGCCGGGCTCATATCAAGTGTAAAAGTGCTTGGGTGAACCCACCTGGAGCAGACCATGCTGCTTACTTACCAGCAAGATGATGCTTTACTCTCTTCTGGCAGGGACTACTTTTCCTTCTGGGTGGGGCAGGCACCACTCCCTGGATCATTGCTGCCGGAACCCTTCTGGAAGCAGGAACTCTTTTACCTGGGCGAGGCTGCTGTGGAAGAAGACACTTAAGCACTCCTATGGGCTATTTAAACCACACCCGATTGGTACCACATGCTTCGCGTTATTCTGCATCTGCAGCAGGACGCTCACCGTGTCAGCTCCAGCGAATCTTCAGCTCCGGATCCTGTAATTACGAAAATTACCTGCTGGGAACCAATCTTCAATCTTCAGCGGCTCCTGCAAAACAAAAGGCACAGGTTAGACAAAGGCAAAGTTAGCGCTTCAACTCACCCGATCCATCGGCAGCATCCAAGACGTTTTTTCTGCATTTCTCGTCCGGCATCGGGCCTGCAAAGACAAAGAACATTGGTTAGTAACGCTTGGTTACAATACTGCTTACCTGTGTTGCGCTTGCTCCAACCTTGCTCGCACTGCACTCCGGCACCTGTAGAGACAAAAGGGGACATTAAGGTGCATTCTACGGCCCCAAAGCAGCCTTCCTACTTACGTGCCTTCGAATTCATCATCTTCTTGTTATGCTCTCTGCCACGAATCGGGGAGAGCATCTTCTTTGGCATCGACAGCATCTGAAAAGTAAAAGACATAGACATTAGGGAAAAAGACATTTGAAGAGAGCAATCTAAAGAGAACTTTAATACTTACAAGTCACGCTTGTTCAGCAAACGGCGGCTTCGCTCTCAACTACCCTCTGCAATCAAGAGGCGGAACTCACATCCAGTGAAGTAACTGGACCCAGCGCCCCTGCACAAGACGCAGGATGGAGAGCTCAGCATTCACTTACTTAAGGTGAGCACAACAATCACCCGAGTACCACGGGAAGAGAGGGAGAGAGGGGCTAAGAACTTCTCCCAACCTTCCAGCCACTAATACCTTGATTTTCCACTTGCAGACACCTCACTCTGCAGGTCAAGCTTTCAGTGAGGAAGGGGTCAAATCCGGGAGCCAAACGAATCCTACGCCTAACCAATTGGCCCAGTTGCTCGGGGAGTTGAGAGCAGAAGTACATGCAGCTCTCCAGGAAACAAATGCCCTAAAGAGAGAACTAGTGGTTTCATAAGTAGTGAACAGACGACTTGGCTAGACAATTGTTACAAGCCCAAGCGGGACAGACTCCTCTGCCTACCCCTGGTGGAAGCCATGCCCCAACAGCTTCCTCTAATCCGGTGCAAATTAATCTACCTTTTCCAACGGACCAGGCTAAGGTGGCCTTCGTGCTCTCATATCTTAGTGGCAGTGCCGCAGATTGGTCTATTCCTTTAGTGACTCAAGATAACCCTATTCTGTATAATTTCCAGG
Source organism: Ambystoma mexicanum (assembly GCF_040938575.1). Classification (NCBI taxonomy): domain Eukaryota; kingdom Metazoa; phylum Chordata; class Amphibia; order Caudata; family Ambystomatidae; genus Ambystoma; species Ambystoma mexicanum. The sequence continues at coordinate 531,126,263 of NC_090939.1, forward strand.
ACTTCCAAGCTAGTATGGAAAGATTGTTCGCAGGACATTCTCAGGGACAGGCCCTGGACAATGAACTTCTTTCACTACGACAGGGCAATCAAGATCTTCTGGCCTACATTGCATCATTTAACAGACTAGTGGTTGAAACCGGGTGGCCTGAGGATAAGAGAATCACCCTTTTCTATAGAGGCCTTCGTGGAGAACTTAAAGACGTTCTGGCCCAGGTGGTGAATCCTCCACAAGACTGTTCCGAATACATTGATCTAGTGGTGCAACTGGATCATAGAATGCAAAATCGAAAAGCCGATCGTTCCAGGTTTGAGAATCGAGTTTTTTCAAGACCACAGAGCTCCGTTAAAGGAAATGATACTGTGGAACCCATGCAGATTGGGGTGGTGAAAGGACCTCTAACCCAAAAGGAAAGAGAAAGGAGAAGACAACTGCAATTGTGCCTCTATTGCGGGAACTCAGGGCACTTCCTCCAAGATTGCCCAGTGAAACCAAAGAAGAAGACAGTAGGAGCTTTCGATAAGGGTGCCAAAAGTTCAGAGTTGGAAAACGACCTCGCACGACAAGTGTAGAGGTCCGCTTGCCGAGCGTTAAAACCAGTTCTTTGACCTCGCATTTTACCATGGCCATGGTCCTCGTGAGTCCGGAACAACCCAATCGTATGCATGCCATTAAATCATACATAGATAGTGGCGCAATCGGCAATTATGTGGACTGTGAATTGGCCGCCAGGATGAATCTATCTCTTTGTCCTAAGTCGGTGAAAGACGTTATCACCACCGTGAATGGTACGGAAATAGCTTCCGGACCAGTTACTCACACCACCATGGAAGTGACGTTGGTAAGCCAAGATGGACATCAAGAGAAAATCGTGTTTGACGTGATCAAGGCTCCACAGTTTCAAGTTATCCTAGGAATCCCTTGGCTGGAGAAACACAATCCTCAAATTGATTGGCGAGCAAAGACAATCCGGTTTCCAGAATGCGCACCTACCTGTTATCCGCAGCCCCCCACGAAGCTAGCTGCAACTGCTTCTGAGAGTCCTCACCTGCCTCCTGAATACCGGGAATTTCAGGATGTCTTTCGGAAAGATCAAGCTAATTCGCTGCCTCCTCACAGATCATACGACTGCCAAATAGACTTGGTTCCAGGATCCACTCCTCCATGCAGTCGAATTTATGCCCTCACAGAACCTGAAAATTTTCACCTAAGGCAGTATTTGGACCAGTACTTGGCTAATGGATTTATCCGTCCCTCAAAGTCCCCAGCCTCTTCAGCTTTGTTCTTCGCGCCAAAAAAAGAGGGAGACCTAAGAACATGCATAGATTACTGTGCCCTGAACCAGATTACGATTAAGAACAGATATCCATTACCATTGATCCCTGAACTTCTTGACCAGGTTAAAAGTGCCTGTATCTACACAAAGCTGGACCTCAGAGGAGCTTACCATTTAGTACGAATAAAAGAGGGCGATGAATGGAAGACGGCCTTTCGTACTAAATATGGACTGTTCGAGTATCAAGTAATGCCCTTTGGGCTTTGCAACGCTCCGGCAGCCTTTCAGTATTTTATGAATGACGTCCTCAGAGAGCTCATTGACATATGTGTAGTTGTCTATATTGATGACATTCTGGTCTACTCATCCTCTGAGGCGGAACATCGAAAACATGTCACCGCAGTACTGGAGCGGCTCCGAAAACACAGACTCTTTGCAAAATTGGAAAAATGCGTTTTTCACGTCACGGAGGTCGAATTTTTGGGATTTATTTTGTCACCTAATGGAGTCCACATGGACTCAAGAAAAGTGGACGCTATCGTTAAGTGGCCCTCACCAACGTCAGTGAAAGGAGTTCAAAGCATGTTGGGCTTCGCCAACTTTTATCGAAGATTTATCCCAGAGTTTTCTCGAGTAGTCCAACCCATTACATCCCTCCTCAGAAAGAATAAACGTTTTGAATGGTCTACAGAGGCTGAACAAGCTTTTCAGGAACTAAAAACAAAATTCACCTCGGCTCCAGTTCTAAAACATCCTCGCCCGAAACTTCCCTATATAGTAGAGACTGATGCTTCCAGTCTCGCAATGGGAGCAGTACTTTCGCAAAGAGACCCGGAAACAAATCAGTTACACCCAGTGGCATTTTGGTCCCGCAAATTTTCAGCTCCTGAAATCAACTATACCATTACAGATAAGGAACTTTTGGCTATCAAGTCTGCCTTTAAAGCTTGGCGGCATTATCTCTTGGGAGCCCGACACACAGTCACCGTCATCACGGATCATCGTAATTTACAGTACCTTAAATCAGCCAAAGCTCAATCCTCTAGACAGCTTCGCTGGGCATTGTTTTTCGCCGAATTCGACTTTGTGATAACTTACCGACCAGGCAACAAGAATGGAAAAGCAGATGCTCTCTCCCGAATTGGAGTAGATGAACTCACGACCAATCCTGAACCCGTACCCATAATTCCGGAACAGAGAATCCCGGGTTTGATAGATGCACAATCCATTGAAGACATTGAAGCTAAAGTTAAAGATCTTCTGACTCCAGCAGAAGTGCAAGACTGGCAACTCAAGGGAAATGATTTCACAATGGATAAGGACCTACTATACTTTCGAGGAAGATTATATCTACCATGTACCGATTTACAAAGACAGGTGATCTCTTGTTACCATGACTCCTTAATGGTCGGACATCCCGGCATTACCAAAACGTTGGAAAAGATAAAAAGACATTTCTGGTGGCCGTCTTGGAGAAAGGACATTAAGGATTTCATTAATTCCTGTGGTGTGTGCGCTCAAAGCAAAAGCCAGAAGGAGAAACCAGCAGGCCTCCTACATCCAATAGACATTCCTCCACACCCATGACATACTCTCTCCATGGACTTCATCACGGATTTACCACCATGCTCCGGATTTAATACAATCTTAGTGATTGTGGACCTATTCTCGAAAATGGCTCATTTCATCCCATTGAAAGGGTTACCTACAGCTCCAATTTTGGCCCAAGAATTCCTCGAAAACATCGTTCGGTTGCACGGCTTTCCTTCAGTTTTAATCTCAGATAGAGGGAGTCAATTTATTTCCCACTTCTGGCGGAGTTGTTGTCGCCTAGCCCAAATTGACATAAGGCTTTCGACCAGCCACCATCCCCAGACCGACGGGCAGACCGAGAGGACCAACCAAACCTTGGAACAGTATCTACGCTGCATGTTACAATAATCAGAGGGCACTTGGAAAGACATTCTCTGGATTGCGGAGTACGCTTATAATAATTCAGTCCACGCCGGAACTGGAAAAACTCTGTTTTTTCTTTCATATGGAATCCACCCTCGCACCTCAAATCTTGACCCACCTCAAACTCTTGGAACACCCGCTGTAGATCATCTGCATTCGACAATCACTCAAGCCTTTAAAGAGGCCACATCTCACCTCAAGCAGGCCAAGGAGCAATACAAGAAGTGTGCGGATCTACATCGAAAGGAAGCTCCTCAATATCTTGTGGGAGATCAGGTCTGGCTATCCACCAAACATTTACCCCTAAAAGGACCGCGTACTTTCAATCCACGATTCCTGGGGCCTTACCCAATCACTGCCATAATCAATCCAGTGGCGGTTAAATTGGGCCTACCTGCCCATATGAAGATACATCCAGTTTTCCACGTCTCACTACTGAAACCCATGCAACCTGGAACCCGTTTGACAAAATCTCCAGACCCTATTCTTGTGGACGGAGAACTAGAATTCGAAATACAAGACATATTAGACTCCAAGATTTCCAAATCTAAATTATACTATCTGATTGACTGGAAAGGTTATGGCCCCCAGGAACGATCTTGGGAACCGTCGGAACATGTTCATGCACCCCGTCTGGTTAAGAAGTTTCATCGAACTTTTCCTGATAAACCAAAACCCCCGGAGAAGACGAATTTGGGAGGGGCCTTGAGGGGGGGGTGCTGTCATGACCACTGCTTTCAAGGAGTCAGGACCTACCCAACATCCTTGGAAGCAGGCTCATAACATGTCTTATCGGCACCAGCAAGTCCCAATAGGGACCTTTTGGACCTTGTCCTGGCACCGGTGGTGCCAGGCTCATAGTGAGGATCTGTCCCGGCACAGGAAGCGCCAGGCTCATATCAAGTGTAAAAGTGCTTGGGTGAACCTACCTGGAGCAGACCATGCTGCTTACTTACCAGCAAGATGATGCTTTACTCTCTTCTGGCAGGGACTACTTTTCCTTCTGGGTGGGGCAGGCACCACTCCCTGGATCATTGCTGCTGGAACCCTTCTGGAAGCAGGAACTCTTTTACCTGGGCGAGGCTGCTGTGGAAGAAGACACCTAAGCACTCCTATGGGCTATTTAAACCACACCCGATTGGTACCACATGCTTCGCGTTATTCTGCATCTGCAGCAGGACGCTCACCGTGTCAGCTCCAGCGAATCTTCAGCTCCGGATCCTGTAATTACGAAAATTACCTGCTGGGAACCAATCTTCAATCTTCAGCGGCTCCTGCAAAACAAAAGGCACAGGTTAGACAAAGGCAAAGTTAGCGCTTCAACTCACCCGATCCATCGGCAACATCCAAGACGTTTTTTCTGCATTTCTCGTCCGGCATCGGGCCTGCAAAGACAAAGAACATTGGTTAGTAACGCTTGGTTACAATACTGCTTACCTGTGTTGCGCTTGCTCCAACCTTGCTCGCACTGCATTCCGGCACCTGTAGAGACAAAAGGGGACATTAAGGTGCATTCTACGGCCCCAAAGCAGCCTTCCTACTTACGTGCCTTCGAATTCATCATCTTCTTGTTATGCTCTCTGCCACGAATCGGGGAGAGCATCTTCTTTGGCATCGACAGCATCTGAAAAGTAAAAGACATAGACATTAGGGAAAAAGACATTTGAAGAGAGCAATCTAAAGAGAACGTTAATACTTACAAGTCACGCTCGTGCAGCAAACGGCGGCTTCGCTCTCAACTACCCTCTGCAATCAAGAGGTGGAACTCACATCCAGTGAAGTAACTGGACCCAGCGCCCCTGCACAAGACGCAGGATGGAGAGCTCAGCATTCACTTACTTAAGGTGAGCACAACAATCACCCGAGTACCACGGGAAGAGAGGGAGAGAGGGGCTAAGAACTTCTCCCAACCTTCCAGCCACTAATACCTTGATTTTCCACTTGCAGACACCTCACTCTGCAGGTCAAGCTTTCGGTGAGGAAGGGGTCAAATCCGGGAGCCAAACGAATCCTACGCCTAACGTTGAAGACGTTTTCACCGCCTAGTCAAGACCAGCGCCTCCGAGGGAACCAGGTGAGCGTTACAGTTTGTTTATTTGTTTGTAGCGCGCGCCAGACCCAGAGGTAACTGGGCGCGTGTTCAAGAATACTTTAAGCTTACAGGTTACAGTTACATACAGTTACAGATTCAAGTAATTACATGGTGCATTTACAGCAAAAGGATGATGATATACAAGGTTATATACACAGGTATTTGTACACAGAGGTGTATACACAGTATGCATTGAGAGTTAAAGGAGCATGAGAGGTGTACAGGTTAACAGGTGGGTCAGGCGTGAGTAGTCCCAGTGTCGGTCAGTTATAGTCATTTTCTTTGAGTCATTTTATACAGGTAAGTCTGAAGTGTGGATAGGATTGGTCAGACCTTAAGGAAGATGGGAGGGAGTTCCACAGCTGGCCCGCTTTGACAGGGACGCTGTTGCCTCCGGCTGTGCTCAATTTAAATGGGGGTACAACTAGCTGGTTGTTATATGCTTCTCGGGTGGGTCTATTAGAGGTTCGTCTTTTGAATGTTTCTGTTAGGTATTTGGGGGCTAGGTCATTGATACTTTTGAATGTTAGTGATACTGTTTTAAGTTTAATTTTGTCCGCTGTAGAGAGCCAGTTAGATTGTCTTCTGATTTCTGATATATGCTCTCTTCTTGGGATTCCTAGTGCGGCTCTAAGGGCATTGTTCTGCAAGGTTTGGATTTTTTGCAATGTGTGTTTATTGGACCCTATGTATAGTGCGTTGCAATAGTCCAATTTGGATAATACCAGAGCTCTTGATAGGGTGAGGCAGCTGGTAGTGGACAAGTATGGTTTAGCTGCTCTGATCAGCTTACAGGTGTATACAGTGCTAGAGGCCATCACACTCACTTGCTTTGTTAGGGAGAGGCAAGAGTCGAGGTAAAAACCTAATGTTTTTACCTCTTTTGCTACTTTGATGGTGTTGCCATCTATAACAAATGATGAATAGTCGTTGTTCAGCCTTTTGATATTTTGTGTGTTCCCGAGTATGATGAGTTCCGTTTTGTCATCATTCAGGCATAGACCATGGCGGGCCATCCATGCCTGAATGATGAGGTACATCTTGTTCACCAAGGCCAAATCCTGTTCGTAATCCCCGAAAGTGGGATGAGAATCTGAGTGTCATCTGCACAGTTTGTGTAGGTGACACCCAGAAGGTCCAGATCATCAAACAGGGGCTTTGTGAAGATGTTATACATGGTCGGAGAGACACAGGGGAACGCCACATGTGATGGGTACTGATTCAGCTGCTGCAGAGGTAGAGAAAACCCTCATGGTTCTGCCACTTAGGAACGACTTGATCCATGCAATGGCATGTATGGAGAAGTGGGCCGCAGATTCCAGGTGGGAGCAGAGCACATCATTGTCCACCAGGTCAAATGCCGCTGAGAGATCCAATAGGAGGAGTAGGGCAGTTTTTCCCAAGATCTCTCAGCTCATCGACTTGGGTTTTGAGATCGATAAGTGCAGTTTCGGTACCATGTTGAGGCCTGAAGCCTGTTGGATGGTATCCATTGCTGATGTATGGATCCTCACAAGCACTCACATAAAGCAACAGAGTTCCAGGCCATGGAAGACAGTAGAGCTGCTGGAGTCCTGAACACGACTAAAGGACTGCAAGCCGGAGGAACACAGCCCTGGAGTTATGATAGTACTTCCATCCAAATCAAAGGTGGGTGAACTTGCAGCAGCTGGGATGAATGTAACAATTGTTATGTTGACCATAACTAGAGGGTCCAGAGATAGCAAACTCAAGCACATCCAGTAAGAGACCTTTGGTAGATCAGTCTGCTAGGATAAAGGCACATACCAAGTCAAGGCAAATTTGGTTTGTAGATCACTACAGAATGGAGAGGAAAAACAAAATACGACAAACACTAACAGCCTCCACGAAAGATTTGGAGCCTAAGAGTTGCCATGGATGGCCATCCTTCTGATTTATTCTCGCAGAAGGAGTGGAAGTTAACGGAGAAGCTTGGAGGCTTGCTCAAGTGGTTAGACAATAACCTAACAACAAGCCTGAAGGAAGTGAAAGCTGGATTTCTGAAGTGTGAGATGGGCACATTATCCCAGGGCAGTGAGTTGGGCATTATAGTCCTGTACAGTGATTTGTGCTCTAGGCCCATGAGTGATCTGGATAGTATATCCCTGAAAGGTTGGCTTCCACTATAGGCCAGGGCTTGCTGAGAAAGGTTGACTGTGGGTATTGAAGATGTTTTTAAGCTCGGTTCTCTCATGCATGCCTCATGGCCTTCCTTCAACTCTTTATTGTACATGAAAACTGGATCTGATGAAAAAGATCAAGGAGAAAAAATAGCCAAATCAAATGGCAATGTGCTGAAATCCAATTTGATCTCTTTCCTACTTGCTTCATTAGAAAAATATTCAAGTTATGTTGAGCAGTCACTTTTATCAGATTGGACCGAGGCAGGCTAGATATATTAAATCTGTTTGATGGAAGAGCCTGATAAATAATTATTCATGAAAAACGATGGTGATGCCAATAATTTAGAGCATGTTATTATGACCTTCCTCTTGGGCGATTTTGGCCAGCTTATCACCTTCTTGTAATTCAACCGGAAGTCTGCTTTACTAAAATTTCCAAAGCCTTGGAAGAACTATGCAATCATTTCCAATTACCTGGCCTCCATGAGCAAGACAGACCCAAGATGGCAATGATGAAATTGAAGAACCATTCATTTGAAGCAATTCTCTTAGGTGGAACATAAATTAATTCAGTTTGCAAGGGAGGTTGACTCCAGCTAACATTCAAGGAATGTAGTCAATAGCTTGCATTATGAAGGAAAAGCCATAACATTGATTGTTAAGATAGCAGAGCCTAAATTGCCTAATGTCTGTCTCCTTGAAGAGAACCTCTCTCTCTCATGGATGCAAATCAAGCAGAAACATTGTTCCTAACTTTGAGATTAACAAAAGGATTTTGACACCTGATGAACATTATAGGAATCATGCTTTCTGTGGGGCCTTGTGGTGGGAGTGAGCCGGTTAGAGGTTAACTACCCTTTGAAAAGAATCTCCCAATTCCTATGCAAGGGTTTTCTAATCTGTGGTCTGGTCTAGAAAAGAGTACAGAGATCGGCACCTATGAAGGAGTTCCATAGGTGAGGTCAGCCTTTCTAAGGAGAAAAAAAGTAAACCTTTGAAATCCATAACAGAAAGATCTACATTGGCTGAAATTAATGTTAGAGCCTGTATAACACCACTTCCGATACATACATTTGAAAATGTTATATGAATCTCTGAGTCAAATTTTGATTTATGATTTCTAAATGTGTTTAAATGTTCAAACAGTTATTTTCAGACATCATAAAGTTAAGGCAATTCACATAATATATTTTTCTTTCATTATTTCTTATTCTTTCATCCTTTTTTTCTTATTCTTTTTGTTTTGTTTCTTTATTTTTTCATCACATGGTAACATGGGTAACCGTTGGTGGCAGTGTCAGCCTACAGACCATTCACTCTCTTATAGGACAGGCTATAACCATGTCACATGGTTACTATTGTAATGAGTTCTCATATATAAATATCCATTGAGACTGAGTAATCATACTTAGGCTGTCACTCCCTACTCTTGTATGTGTCCTCCACCATGTTCCCACCCACCCATTGTGTGACCACGTGCTTTGTGAAACTTACATTTACTGTATCCCCCGGAGATGACACCCATACATAGAATGGGTCTTTCTAGAACCTATGTGCATTGGCTATGTAGTTTATTGTATTGTCTTGTACTCGTCATTTATATGGCGCCTTTTCCACTATTATAGTCTCAAAGTGATTTTAGTGGCAATGTCTTCCGTGGACTGAGGTCCAGAGTGTTGGAGGTCATGGAGTAAGATTAGAATGTGTGTGTGGCCAGATAAGGCTTAGCAGGGCTGGACATACTCCAGTAGAGAGCAACCCATGTGGCCACGTGGATGGGTGCTTAGAGGAGTCAGGAGATGGTGTGAGTGCTAGAGACTTGCTATGTATTCAGCGTGCCCTAATTTGTGATAGGGCTTCGCTGCATTCTGATGTCAGAGGTGTTGAAGCATAGCCTGGTGTAAGAAGGCCGAGAATTTTGTGACCAGCACAACCACATTTTTTCATAATCCTTGCCATATTCTGATATGTGTTGGTAGCCATGCCTATGGCCAGTGTCCACTGGAGTGGTGCGTTTTATGTACCTAGCAGATGCAGTGGTGATTTGTTGTTTGTACACCCAATCAGGTATTGGTTTCTGTCGATTCTTCTGGCTGTGATAAAATGGTTAGCAACAGTGACAGTCTATACTCCAACTATTGGCAACTAGAGGAGCACAGGGTTGTAATTCCAGGTTCTTCTAGGGGATAGCGTGGTGAGTCTACCCAGAAATCAATTGCTTACATAAAGTTCTCAATTGTTACCTTTACCATGTTCAGCCCATCTTATAGCTCATACATGCACAATACCTGCACATCCCTCAAGACCTTCCAGTGTGATTCCAGGGCTAATTCTTGATTGCCTTCCTGGAGTAAAGCAAGAGAAAACCCCACCTGGCCTTCTGGTGTGAGACATAGCCATGGCACAATTCCTCCCATGACAATTCCCTGCAGTGCATCCCAAGCTGTCCGATTGCAATGGTGGTGATTCTCTAAGAACCACTTTGAGTGTAATATGCCTGTTTTCCCGTACATGCCAGGTGCAGTGACTAAGCAATCCAGTGACATTTCATAGTGTGAGTAAAGATATGAAGAGCTGTGTTTCAGCTGGTGGTGCTTGTGGGAAACCCGGGTCATGATTGGTGAATAATAGTGTATGTAGTCCGGGTCGCTGCGATAACGGCTGGCACCGCCAGTTGCTGCAAAGCTCGGGCTGCTGCCAATATGACCCATGCAACCAGATGCTGAGTGTTCCTTTGTTTGGATTGGGAATTATGAAGGTTTAGGGGGATGGCGGATCAGGATAATGCATCAGATTGCAAGGTTTCGAGGACTCTTTTGAAGGAAAGGTAGTTCTTGGCGCAGCAGATGTGCAGAGGAAGAGTGCTCCAGATGGTGGGAGCTAGGATAGAGAATGCTGAGCCACCAACTCTGGTTGAGCGGTAAGTGGGTATAGTGAGGAAGAGTGCTGAGCTCAATTTGAGGTTTCTGGTGGTTTGGTAGTGGATGATTTTGTTCTGAAGGAACTAAGATCCTGTATTATCGAGGGCTCGGTTTGTGATGCTCATGGCTTCGAAGGTCACTCTTTGTCTAACAGTGAGCCAGTGTAGTACTCTGAGTGCGGAGATAATATATTCTCCTGAAAAGAAGGCAAGAGGGCAAGGAGCAGTTTCGACTGAGTTTTGGAATTGTTGGAGTTTCCTGAGCTGGCATGCTTGGAAACTGAGATAGAGGGAGTTGGCGTAGTCTAGGCAGAAGATGATGATGGGCGGTATTGTGGAAACTCTCTGAGAATAGGAGAGGTTGGGAAAAATTTGTTTTAGGATGCGTAAGAGGAGGTTGCAGGTTCTGGATACAGAGTTGATGTGCTTGGAGATAGATAGGTCTGCATTCATGGTGCATCCAAGATTTTTAAGGGAGGTGGAGGGAGCAGTTGGGGCTCACAGGGCTAATGGTCATGGTTAAGGATGGAGAATCAGAGCAGTTTTGACAGATATTAGTATTTCTGATTTGCCTGGGTTGTGGATTACTTGGTTGGTCATCATCTTTAGGTCGATATCGAGGGGGCAAGGTCAGGAAGTGGGAAGGCTGGAGAATTTTGAAAATTATCTGGGTGTTGTCTGCATATTTGTAGCATGTAAGGTTGTGAGAGTGGCTGAGAGCTTGCAGTGAGCTTATGAAGAGGTTGAAGAGGAGGAGTGAAAGGAGGCTCCTTGTGGCACCACATTTGAGACGGGGTAGTGGGTAGAGGAGGAAGGTGGGAGGAGAATGATTTGCGAGTGATTGTAAATGAGAGAGGTGATGCAATTAAGGGCCAAATTTGGGATGCCTAGGATGAGGGGCCTCTTACTGAGTATTGTGTTGTTGATGGTATCAAAGGCCACAGATAGATCCAGGCAGATGAGTGCAGCCCACCCATCTGGATCAATAGTTTGTTTTAGGTCATCCAAGATAGAACTGATAGACGATTCTGTTCCACAGAGGGGTCAGATCCCTGATTGGGCTGGGTCAAGGAGTCTATTGGCTTCTTTTAAGAGGTCAAGTTGCTTATATGCCACTCAGTCCATTAGTTTAGAAACGAAGCAGGTGTTGGAAATTGGGTGATAGCTTGTTGGGGAGAGTGGGTCAAGCCTGGGTTTCTGGAGTAATGGTTTGACATGAGAGGTTTTACAAGCCTCTAGGAAGGTGCCAGATGAGAGGGATTTATGAAGGAGTGGGCTACGCTGCCAGCAGAGGTGGAGGTAAGGATCATATTTAGAAGGGGTGGTGGGCAAGGATATCCAGGCGAGCCCGAAGATCAGCTAAATGCTATTAGGTTGCACACATTGACCTGGGAAAGAGGTGTGAATGAGGAGAAATTTGGTAGCGAGGGCAAGGAAAAGTTTGGGTTTCAGAGAAGGCCACATGTAGATGGCGGGTTATGCAACTAGGTGATTGACTACCTGTCATGATGCCTACCTCCAAGGAGCCAGGTCCGACCCAGCACCCCCAGAGGCAGGCATCATTCCCCCCAGGGAAGTGCCAGCGGGCCCAAGCTGGGGCCCTTTGGACACAGTCCTGGCGCCTTAGGCGCCAGGCTCATGTTGAACCCCTGTCCTGGCACCTTAGGCGCCAGGCTCATAAAGCTAGACATGTGTTCAAGTGTTTTAATGTGCACTTACCTGATGCAGACCATGCTGCTACATCCAGGCCCTCTTGAGGCCTGAATGGAACTACTTTACCTGTGGGACTACTTTCCACCTGGGTGTGGTCGGGGAAGGATACATACCTGATCGGTGGAGGGATACATACCTGGAACTTCTTCCAAAGCTATTTAAACCACGCCCGATCAGCAACTCACGCTTCGCGTTGTTCTGCTCCTCGCAGCTGGACGCTCACCGTGTCAGCTCCTGCATCTGGACTTCAGCCACGCCTTTCAGCATCCTGGGTCACCTGCAAAGGGAGATAAGAGAGAATTGGAGAGAAAGAAGACCTTACCTGCTAAAGCTGCATCACGGAGACATCACACCAACGATCCTGAAAGGGAAGTCATCATTTTTAAAAGCATTTTGCTTCGATCGCTGCAGCGGTGCATTTCACTCACCTTTCCTGGGCACCTCCATCTTCAGCAGCGATCATCCGGATCCGCAGCCACTTCCCAGAGCCTAGAGAGAAAAAGACAAGAACACAAGGTGAGAGAAGGAAGGGAATAGGAAAAGCTCAGTTTCCTTCTAAGACTTACCTGTTGGGTCATTCCCATTTCATTTCGGGTCCTGCCGCTTCCTGGCATTCCGGACCCCGGCCCGCTCATCCAGAACTTACCTGTCATTTACTGGAACTGCACGTTTCACTTCGGGTCGGTGCCATATCTCCGGCATTCCGAACCCCGGCCCCTAAGGGGAAAAAGACATAAGCGTTAGCGCTTGCTGCAATAAGACAATGAACATTATTATTAAGCTTGAACTTTTGAACTTGCTACAGAACGCTTACAGCACCTTACCTGAATAGTCAAGCTTATTTGAACTCCCATCAAACCTCAATCCAGTGAAGTAACTGGGCTTCAACGCGCCCCTGCATCAGAAGCAGGATGGAGAGCTCATCCTTCCAGACCCTAAGGTGAGACTTCACGGGGAATCGTGGAAGGGTAGCGTGGAGGGTTGGAAGGGAGTGGGAGGCTTGAGCGTTATTCCGTCAGTAGGTAATACTCCCTTTTCACGTACAGGGGAATATTCCTGCGAGCCAGAGAAGCCAGAGTAGAGGGGCCCTACCTGTCCATCCTCAGAGTCCTGCGCTTCACCATTGAAGAAGCATCAGCACTCGAAGCCAGACCTGCGCCTCCGTGGGAATCAGGTGAGCGTGACACTACCCCTAGGATTTTGTGGAGTTCCCTGCATGGATTTTTGGAGTTGGAGATTCTTTTTCCATAGTGTATTCTTTTTACTTTCTTGATTTCGTACAGATATGCCCTGTTCAGTCTTGCTAAACCCGTTCTGTTTTGTGGGGTGGGGTTGGTCCTCCGAGTTCGTTCTAGGCAAGGCTTGAGGGTTTTGAGAACTTTTATGAAAAGGCTGTACCAAGTTTGGTGTGGGCTTGATTGTAGGAAGGGGTGACAGATTGGTGTGAGGGGGTCATAGATTTGGAGAGACATTGGTCGAAGAGGTTTATGGAGGCCTGTCCTTCCTTGTGAGAGAGACAAGGTAGTGTGTGAAGTAGGAAATTGGTCAGATCTAGGTTGGTGATGATTTTATTACAGATAGGGAGGGTTGTTGGGTTGGTTGAGGAGATGTTTGCTGGAATTGCAATAGGGCAGTGGTGTTGAAGTGAGAAAGGTGTAGCGTGACGATACATCTAGATGAACAGGAAAGGCAGGAGGGAGAAAACAAGACCTGATGTGCAGAATATTGCTTTGAGGGTGTGTCCTGCAATGTGGGTTGGGTGGGAAATCAGTTGTGTTAGGCCGAGAGCTTCCAGATTGTAAGTGAGGCAGCGGGTCATGGGGCTGGCAGGAACATCAAACCAGATGTTGAGGTCTCCTGCAAAGTGAGTTTGGGGTGCTGGATCAGTATGGTTGAGCAGGAGTAGTAGAGAGAGTCAGTGAAATTCCGGTCATAACCGGGAGTCCTATTTATGAGAAGGAAACTGTGGGTGACGTAAGGGCTGAGGTGGAACTTAGCAAGAATAGATTTGCATTTTCTGTTGTGAGGTAGATTCTTGGTGGATATTACTGAAAGGTGTTTGTGGAGGATGGCTAGGCCTCTCGCTAAGTTATGCACGAGCAGGGAGTAGCCAGGTGGAAAGGCATGGTGTGCAATGTGGCTGAAGTCATCGGTGAACCAGGTTTCAGTGATGCATAGGATGTCTGGGTTTTAGGTGGCTATGAGGTCAAAGATGTTTTTATTTTTTGCAACCAATCTGGTGATGATAAGTATGCAGGATAGTGTGAGCGAATTCTGGTGTATGGCTGGCGTCAGGAGTGGTAGAAGGTTGAGCATGGTGGGGGAGGTAGCAGGGATATTTGAGTGCATGCTGGGAAGTTCAGAAGGAGGGAGGTTTAGAGGGATATTGATCTGGGAAGGGTGTTTTGGAGGAGAGGTGAAAAGGACTAGGACAGGGTTAGGTGTGGGCGATGAACTATGGGGAGAGTACAGAGTGGGAGCAGGGGGTACCCTGGGAAGGAGAAGGGGAGAGTCATGTGTTGGTGGCAGTCTGTGATGAGTATGGCCTGTGCAATTTGTGGGGCACTTGAGGGGTACAGGAGTGTGCGAGAGGTTAGGATGGTTTGCTTACGGGGCTGTGTTGGCCAGGGCGGCTCATGCTGTGCTTATGGAGGGGAAGTCTGAGTTTGGTGTCCGAGGGGCTGGGGTGGAGGGCAGTGAGGCACCAGCTGAGGGGCATTGCAACATTGCCATGGGAGTGGGTGAGGGTGGGTTCAGCAGGGGTGGGTGGTTTATAGTGAGAGATGTACACTGGGGTGTAAAGATGGGGTGTGAGGGGGTAGTGTGCCAGTGAGCTGCCTAATTTCAGTCCAGGTGTAGATGACAGGGGTTGGGGTGGATTTGGATGGGTGAGTTCCATTGTGTGATGTAGGGGCTGGTGAGTACTGAAGGCTTTCTGGGGAGTCGTGTCCCAGTGAGCTGCCTGAGTTACCTTTTGTATGGTGAAATGTCAGTTGCATGCCCGGCTACTGAGAGAGGGGAGACATTTGGGGCGGGGAAGGGGCGAGGAGTGGGGATGGGTGTGGTAAATCTGGGGCCGGCATGGCAGGTTGAGGAGTGAAAGCCATAATCACCTAGAATTGACTTTGACACAGCAATGGAAAGCCATGCAGTTTCATCTTTGGCAAAGTAATGGAAAATTACCTAGTTGTAAAACCAGATATTATGAAGAGGCCTGGTATTTTATCATTAGTAATTCATTACTCATTTAGGGATTCATGTATGCCATCATTCATTCTGATTAGTAGTGACATTAGCTATCCATATATTATTCAGCCATTTGGTTTGCTAGAGAAAGAGGGCCTGTTATATTAAGTACCTTATAGAGACATGTTTAGACATATGTTATTATTTATTATGTATGCAATTAGACACACGCATGTGGGCACTTAGAAGTATGCATTGAGCCATGGCATAGTGCTTGGTTTGAGTGAATGCGTTAGGCACTATAGAGCATGTCGCTGGCATTTTGAAGCCATTTCGCAAAGAGACACTGGAAGCTGTTTGTTCCACAGACATTGTTATGGTACAATGTGAATCGAGGAATGTGTAAACAGTTTCTTGGCAGAAGAGGTGACTGTTGCCTGAGTCGAAGGAGAAGGGAAGCTGGCTTTATCAGGCCCTGGGTTGCTCGCAGACAGACAGGAAGGTGGGGGCATGCAGGGAGTGAGGAGATTTGCGCAGATACATGCACGAAAAAAGGAATTTTAGCTTGCTAAGAGCTGACAGTGAATGGAGAGAAATGGGAAGATGGTGTTTCGCAACACAGACAGGAGAAGGACATAGAATACAGGCAAGATATGATGTACAATGTCACAATGACAGAACACACAGTGACTGGGGACTAGAACAACACGCGTACACAGACCACCAGGCGCTGTCCGGATTTAGAAATGCTGGTTTGACAGAAGAGAGTTTAGACATGTAACCATGGAGAAAGAGTGATGTGAATTTACACTATAACTGGGAGCCTGAAATGAGCAGTGGTTGTATGAGAGAGAGAGGCATTTAGGTAGTGTTTTGGATGCAGCTTGGAGGCGGATTGGCAGAGAGGCTTTTGGAGAATCGGATGGCTTTGGCTGACATGATGCTTGGGGAAGCATTCTGGGAGAGCTGAAGAGGGAGATGAGATCGATCCAGCAGGGAGACTGGCAGAGAGTTGGCAGGAGACCAGACCACTGAGAGGCCAAGGAGAGAGGCCCTGACTGGCTGGCTGCAAGGGAGCTGGAGAGGAGAGGGATGGGACACAATTGAGATGAGATCTTGAGAGGGGAGTATTGCTGATTGATCTTGGAGCTTGTCTTAGAGAGAGAGTGTGATGTGTGGTGTGGATTGGAGAGGAATGCGGATGCGTTGTTGCTATTAGATTGCTTGCATTAGAAGCCTGTAAGGCTTACATTTATTGCAGTTTGCACCCAAGCATAAGGGGTGCACAAGTATGTTTTGCTAGAAGTACTTCTCATGCCTTGCTGTGTATGGATAAATGTATTCCATTGTTATAATTGAGACTGACTTGTGTGTTTTCATTTGTGTCCATTGTTATCTTATTTCTCATGTCATTTCTTAGTGTTTGGTTTGGTTTGTCATGTATGTTGTAGATTGTGTTTATTCTTAGCATTAGACAGTATGTTTGTGTGTCCATAGCATAGCAATTTGGCAGTAACACAGTGCACAATCATCCTGAGATACATTTGCAGGGGGTGCCAGAGTGGCACACCCCCCTGAGGTAGTTT
The DNA here is from genome assembly GCF_040938575.1 of Ambystoma mexicanum. Lineage (NCBI taxonomy): Eukaryota > Metazoa > Chordata > Amphibia > Caudata > Ambystomatidae > Ambystoma > Ambystoma mexicanum. The sequence goes on from NC_090939.1 coordinate 531,143,136, forward strand.
TGGAAACTAACAAATGGTCGCCCACGCGGGGCTAGGCCAAAGGTAGATTTGTTGCAGTTCCACATCATGTCAACTTTGATAGAGCAATGGAAAACACTCTGATTTAACTTTGGCACAGTAATAGGAAGATGGCTAGAATCAACTTTGACACAGTGGTGGAACAAGCCTAGATATAACTTTGGCACAGTAGGGGAAAAAACTCTGATTCAACTAGATTGAAGCAGTTGAAAAACCACCTAGATTTAACTTTGGTAGAGCAAGGTGAACACACCTAGCATTATCTTTGACACAGCAAAGACAAACACTCAGATTTAACTTTGGCTCTGTGATGGAAAACACTCAGATGTATGTATGGCACTGCAATGGGAAACACCTACCTTTAACTTTGGCACAGTGATGGAAAACCACCTAGAATCAAATTTGGCACATCAATGGGCACAACCAGACTCAAATTTGTCACAGCAATGGAAAGACACAAAGATTCAACTGAGGCGAAACAGTTGGAAACCACCTAGATTTAATTTTGGCACAGCAATGGCCACACTCGGATTTAACTTTGGCACTGCAATAGATACAACTAGATTTAACTTTGGTAGAGTGAAGGAAAAAAAAGCCTGGATTTGACCCTGGCACTGCAATAGAAAATTACCAAGACTCAACATTGTTAAAGCAATGTGAAACACTCTAATTTAATGTTGGCACATCAATGAAAATGGAGGGTTTCTTGTTCATCCTCTGACAAACTGGCCTTTCGACTGCTCCAAAGGCAATACCGACTCTATGTGCTCACCAAGAAGAGAGTCCACATTCAAGCTCGTGTCTCTGTGGCATCTAACAACTCAGTCGAACTTTTTAAAATATGCAAGGATCTGGACAACCCTGCTGCAGTCTCAACCCCTCCTGTTGCCTCCCAGGCTATTTGCAATGCCCTTGCCTCTCGCTTTATCTCAAAAACCCAAGACATTCTGTCCACCCTCTCCTCCGCTACCCCTCCTCTCCCCTCACCATCTTTGCTTGCTGACACTCCTTCTGCAACCCCAACCCTCGTTCTCGTCCTTTCCTCTTTTCTTCCCTGATGAGGTCGCTAGACAAGTCCGATCTATGAAAGCATCATTAAAACAGGTCATCCCTGTTCCTCTAAAACCATCAAGGACCACATTGACACCCACGCTCGAGCACTTGCTGATTTTTGCAAACACTCCTTTGCCTCAGGATCCTTCCCCTCCCCTCTGAAGCAATCTCTTGTGCATTCTCTCCTCAAGAAACACACAGCTGATCCTTCTTGTCAAGCTAGCTATTGCCCCATTTCCATTACTCCCTTTCTGGGCAAACTCCTGGAAAAATTGGCCATCTCTCAGCTTAACCTTTATTCCAATTTTGTTGGCTGTCTCCATGACCACCAGTCTGGCTTCAGAGCTGTCAGAAGCACAGCAACTGCTCTCCTGAACATCCATGAAGATCTGCTCTCCAACCTTGACTCTAACATTCCCTCTGTCCTCATCCTCCTCGATCTCTCTTCTGCCTTCGACACGTCAACCATACCATCCTGCTCAACCGTCTCTGTGATAACCTGTGTATCACTGATCAGGCTCCGGCCTGGCTGACCAATTTCCTCTCTGATCGACCCTTCCAGGTCCAACTTGGGTCCTTCATATCATCTATCTTCCTCCCTACCTGTGGTGTTCCCCAGGGGTCTAACCTCTCTCCCTGGCTTTTCAACCAATACCTGGCAACTGTCGCCCCTGGGCTTCCATTTCTGCTCAAATTTCCAGTGCTATGCTGACGATACTCAACTCATTTTCAGGCTGCCCTTGGCCACCTCCTCTCCCTCTCTCATCTCTGATTGCCTAAATGCCATTCAAGATTGGGGTGCCACCAATGATCTTTGTCTGAATGACAGCAAGACAGAGATCCTCCTCATCGGCACACCTTCACCATCCTTTCCCCTCACTGTCTGGCCGGCCTCCCTTGGCCCTCCTCCTACCCCCACCTGCAAGGCTAAGAACATCATGGTCATCTTTGACTCCACACTTTCCTTCTCTGCCCACATCTCTGATGTCTCTAAAAAGTCAAACTCCCTACTGCACCTCCTCAGAGGTACTCTGCCTTTCCTCTCCTTCCCCCAGAAGCTCATCGTCTCCCAAGCTCTGGTTCTCTCTAGGTTGGACTATTGTAACAGCCTCTTTCTAAATCTACCTGCCTCTACTCTCCGCCCTCTGCAACTAATCCAGAACAGAATTGTGAGATTTGTCCTTGGCCTCAAGCCCTGGGATCGTATCTCTCCAGCTCTGAAATCTCTTCATTGGCTCCCAGTGGATGCAAGGATTAAATTCAAAACCCTCTGCATTGTCCACAAAGCTTTCTGGGTCCTGGGTCCAAAATACCTTCAGCTATCCCTCCGCAAATACCTCCCATCTTGAGTTCCTCGCTCCTCCACCTCTGACTCCCTCAGGGTCAGTCGTTTTTCAAAGAAACAACCTGGGGGTAGATCTCTGCCTTTGGCTGGGGTCTCCCTCTGGAACAGCCTCCCTGCCACTCTAAAACTTGAGGAGAACCATCTCTAGTTCCGGAAACACCTCAAGACCTTCCTCTTTTCTTCTGCCTTCGCTCCCCCTCTCCCCTGCTGATCTGTTTTCTCTTGGTACCGTGCACCTGGACACCCACACTGCCTCTGTGCCACCCCTTGCACTGGGGTCTGTATCTGAAACCATACAATCCCCGCTTTTTCTTCCTGCACTTATCAGACCTACCCTGTCTTCTGCCTTAAACCCATCACTTGCCAATTGCTGCCTGCACTACCACAGTTTGTTGTCTTTATTATTTATTTATTTATTTATTTATTATTTATCTGTTTCTCCTTTGCTCCGACCTTTCCACTTCTCCCCTCCAGTCACTTTTCCTCTCCCCCTCTCCCATGCACTTGCGTGTTCTCAATGTCACTGGGTCTAGTAAGATCGTTTTGTTCTTCCCTGTTCCCTTCCTTGCCTTGTTGAACTTTTAAAAACTTGTGTACAAGTGCGATAGAAATAAAATATGAATATCAATATGAATATCAACGGAAAACTGCCTAATATCAAATTTGGTACAGCAGTGGAACACACCTAGATTTAACTTTGGCACAGTGAGTGAAAATACTCAGATTCAACTAAGTCTAAGCAGTTGAAAAACACCTATATTTAACTTTGGTAGAGCAATGTGAAAACACATAGAATTAACTTTGGCACACCAATGGAGCACACTCAGACTCAAATTTGGCACAGCAGTGGAGCACACCCAGACTCAAATTTGGCACAGCAATGGAAAGACACTCAGAGTCAATGTTGGCTCTGAAATAGAAACACCTAGATTTAACATTGGGGGAGTGAAGGAAAAAAGCATTGATTTAACTTTGACAATAGCAAAGGAAAACACTCAGATTTGACTTTGGCACTGCAAAAGAAACACCTAGATTTATCTTTAGTAGAGCAAAAGAAAAGGCCTAGATTTAACATTCAGAACAGTTCTGAATTGGGAGAAACAAGCAGTGTGTTGAATTACCAGGCCCAGACCAACTATGCAGAAACCATTATTGGTTTCTATATTAACGTATTGTTATATGATTGTAGTTATTTGTCTGCAGCATGTACCATGGAGTATGGTTATCTGAACTGAGGGCTGCACTTAATTGCTGCCCTCCAGCATCTGCCTCCAAAGTTTCATGACTTTTGAACATCCTACACAAGGTCGCAGCCAGGATCATTGATCACTCTAGATCCTGTTAGTTTACCTTTGATCCAACCATTGCTGCAGGCTTGCCATATGTTGCCAGATGATTTCAAACATGTTGTCCATGGATTATTCTAGGTGCAGGTATGACATTAGTGGTCCTGCTGTCATTCGAGGCAAGACTGTATTATGCGGGAATACACATGCCAAATAAAATCATGCCAGACACAATCACTTCTCAATTTGTGCATAGGAACACAAGCGACTTAAGGAGTTAAGTGGATAGTGGCCCAAGAGATATGCATCATTTGGATCAATATTCAAAAGCTGTGATGGCACTAGTTCTTCCATGTCCAGGTACATTCACCTAGGCTGGAAAAGCCTGTCAAATGACACCTGCTCCATTGATTTCCCTGGGGTGTGATTATTTTGTTTTACATGTAATGTGGTTGTCTTTTAATGTGTTTTGGACAATGTCAAGGAGATAGGTCAAATGCTCACAAGATGTTGCAGTAACTGCCCTTTGTGCACGGATGTTAGTGCCTGTGGCATGTCACAGCATGTATCATGCTGCTGTATACTCTGAGGAATTTGTGCTGATTGTGTGTTATATTCTGCAGAACAGCACACTTTTGGGCTAGATGGTTGGTTGTCGTATACCTGCAGGAGAGTGTAGCGATAGTTCAAAGTGTTCTTCTGTAACCCTTTTGGAGGTTATGGATAAGGTCTTGGCTACTGCTTGGCTGCAGGTATTTGTGGTCAGTGCTCATAGGTTTCTGTGAAAGTGGGGAGATGTGTGGCATTGTGTGCGTGTGTGTTTGCATTTGTGAGAAGGGCGTGTGTGGCAACTGGGCGTCATCCATTTTCGCTTCTTGCATGGCACATAGGTGTGTGAGTGATGTCATGGGTAAATGGAGCAGGAGAGTAATACCAGTGGGTGTTCCCAACCGAACATTCCAGGAAGTTCAATTAAGACGTGCCTCCTTTGAAGGTGGATTTACTGGCATGTTACCCTCTATATACTAACTACATTGAGAATGAATGAGATCCAACCTATACATACCTATGAACTGCAGACTGGTATTGACTTACTCTATATCAGTACCCGGCAGGGGAGGAGGGCAGCCTCTCAGCCAATGAGAAGGCTTGGAATGGGGGAATTAGCAGTAGTAATCCCCCCGCTACAAGTCACCTTATGGCTGGAGGCTGCCATCTTCCCTCTCCGGAGAATGAGGAAAGTGCTGTCAGTTGTGTTAGGCCGAGAGCTTCCAGATTGTAAGTGAGGCAGCGGGTCATGGGGCTGGCAGGAACATCAAACCAGATGTTGAGGTCTCCTGCAAAGTGAGTTTGGGGTGCTGGATCAGTATAGTTGAGCAGGAGTAGTAGAGAGAGTCAGTGAAATTCCGGTCATAACCGGGAGTCCTATTTATGAGAAGGAAACTGTGGGTGACGTAAGGGCTGAGGTGGAACTTAGCAAGAATAGATTTGCATTTTCTGTTGTGAGGTAGATTCTTGGTGGATATTACTGAAAGGTGTTTGTGGAGGATGGCTAGGCCTCTCGCTAAGTTATGCACGAGCAGGGAGTAGCCAGGTGGAAAGGCATGGTGTGCAATGTGGCTGAAGTCATCGGTGAACCAGGTTTCAGTGATGCATAGGATGTCTGGGTTTTAGGTGGCTATGAGGTCAAAGATGTTTTTATTTTTTGCAACCAATCTGGTGATGATAAGTATGCAGGATAGTGTGAGCGAATTCTGGTGTATGGCTGGCGTCAGGAGTGGTAGAAGGTTGAGCATGGTGGGGGAGGTAGCAGGGATATTTGAGTGCATGCTGGGAAGTTCAGAAGGAGGGAGGTTTAGAGGGATATTGATCTGGGAAGGGTGTTTTGGAGGAGAGGTGAAAAGGACTAGGACAGGGTTAGGTGTGGGCGATGAACTATGGGGAGAGTACAGAGTGGGAGCAGGGGGTACCCTGGGAAGGAGAAGGGGAGAGTCATGTGTTGGTGGCAGTCTGTGATGAGTATGGCCTGTGCAATTTGTGGGGCACTTGAGGGGTACAGGAGTGTGCGAGAGGTTAGGATGGTTTGCTTACGGGGCTGTGTTGGCCAGGGCGGCTCATGCTGTGCTTATGGAGGGGAAGTCTGAGTTTGGTGTCCGAGGGGCTGGGGTGGAGGGCAGTGAGGCACCAGCTGAGGGGCATTGCAACATTGCCATGGGAGTGGGTGAGGGTGGGTTCAGCAGGGGTGGGTGGTTTATAGTGAGAGATGTACACTGGGGTGTAAAGATGGGGTGTGAGGGGGTAGTGTGCCAGTGAGCTGCCTAATTTCAGTCCAGGTGTAGATGACAGGGGTTGGGGTGGATTTGGATGGGTGAGTTCCATTGTGTGATGTAGGGGCTGGTGAGTACTGAAGGCTTTCTGGGGAGTCGTGTCCCAGTGAGCTGCCTGAGTTACCTTTTGTATGGTGAAATGTCAGTTGCATGCCCGGCTACTGAGAGAGGGGAGACATTTGGGGCGGGGAAGGGGCGAGGAGTGGGGATGGGTGTGGTAAATCTGGGGCCGGCATGGCAGGTTGAGGAGTGAAAGCCATAATCACCTAGAATTGACTTTGACACAGCAATGGAAAGCCATGCAGTTTCATCTTTGGCAAAGTAATGGAAAATTACCTAGTTGTAAAACCAGATATTATGAAGAGGCCTGGTATTTTATCATTAGTAATTCATTACTCATTTAGGGATTCATGTATGCCATCATTCATTCTGATTAGTAGTGACATTAGCTATCCATATATTATTCAGCCATTTGGTTTGCTAGAGAAAGAGGGCCTGTTATATTAAGTACCTTATAGAGACATGTTTAGACATATGTTATTATTTATTATGTATGCAATTAGACACACGCATGTGGGCACTTAGAAGTATGCATTGAGCCATGGCATAGTACTTGGTTTGAGTGAATGCGTTAGGCACTATAGAGCATGTCGCTGGCATTTTGAAGCCATTTCGCAAAGAGACACTGGAAGCTGTTTGTTCCACAGACATTGTTATGGTACAATGTGAATCGAGGAATGTGTAAACAGTTTCTTGGCAGAAGAGGTGACTGTTGCCTGAGTCGAAGGAGAAGGGAAGCTGGCTTTATCAGGCCCTGCGTTGCTCGCAGACAGACAGGAAGGTGGGGGCATGCAGGGAGTGAGGAGATTTGCGCAGATACATGCACGAAAAAAGGAATTTTAGCTTGCTAAGAGCTGACAGTGAATGGAGAGAAATGGGAAGATGGTGTTTCGCAACACAGACAGGAGAAGGACATAGAATACAGGCAAGATATGATGTACAATGTCACAATGACAGAACACACAGTGACTGGGGACTAGAACAACACGCGTACACAGACCACCAGGCGCTGTCCGGATTTAGAAATGCTGGTTTGACAGAAGAGAGTTTAGACATGTAACCATAGAGAAAGAGGGATGTGAATTTACACTATAACTGGGAGCCTGAAATGAGCAGTGGTTGTATGAGAGAGAGAGGCATTTAGGTAGTGTTTTGGATGCAGCTTGGAGGCGGATTGGCAGAGAGGCTTTTGGAGAATCGGATGGCTTTGGCTGACATGATGCTTGGGGAAGCATTCTGGGAGAGCTGAAGAGGGAGATGAGATCGATCCAGCAGGGAGACTGGCAGAGAGTTGGCAGGAGACCAGACCACTGAGAGGCCAAGGAGAGAGGCCCTGACTGGCTGGCTGCAAGGGAGCTGGAGAGGAGAGGGATGGGACACAATTGAGATGAGATCTTGAGAGGGGAGTATTGCTGATTGATCTTGGAGCTTGTCTTAGAGAGAGAGTGTGATGTGTGGTGTGGATTGGAGAGGAATGCGGATGCGTTGTTGCTATTAGATTGCTTGCATTAGAAGCCTGTAAGGCTTACATTTATTGCAGTTTGCACCCAAGCATAAGGGGTGCACAAGTATGTTTTGCTAGAAGTACTTCTCATGCCTTGCTGTGTATGGATAAATGTATTCCATTGTTATAATTGAGACTGACTTGTGTGTTTTCATTTGTGTCCATTGTTATCTTATTTCTCATGTCATTTCTTAGTGTTTGGTTTGGTTTGTCATGTATGTTGTAGATTGTGTTTATTCTTAGCATTAGACAGTATGTTTGTGTGTCCATAGCATAGCAATTTGGCAGTAACACAGTGCACAATCATCCTGAGATACATTTGCAGGGGGTGCCAGAGTGGCACACCCCCCTGAGGTAGTTTTGGAAACTAACAAATGGTCGCCCACGCGGGGCTAGGCCAAAGGTAGATTTGTTGCAGTTCCACATCATGTCAACTTTGATAGAGCAATGGAAAACACTCTGATTTAACTTTGGCACAGTAATGGGAAGATGGCTAGAATCAACTTTGACACAGTGGTGGAACAAGCCTAGATATAACTTTGGCACAGTAGGGGAAAAAACTCTGATTCAACTAGATTGAAGCAGTTGAAAAACCACCTAGATTTAACTTTGGTAGAGCAAGGTGAACACACCTAGCATTATCTTTGACACAGCAAAGACAAACACTCAGATTTAACTTTGGCTCTGTGATGGAAAACACTCAGATGTATGTATGGCACTGCAATGGGAAACACCTACCTGTAACTTTGGCACAGTGATGGAAAACCACCTAGAATCAAATTTGGCACATCAATGGGCACAACCAGACTCAAATTTGTCACAGCAATGGAAAGACACAAAGATTCAACTGAGGCGAAACAGTTGGAAACCACCTAGATTTAATTTTGGCACAGCAATGGCCACACTCGGATTTAACTTTGGCACTGCAATAGATACAACTAGATTTAACTTTGGTAGAGTGAAGGAAAAAAAAGCCTGGATTTGACCCTGGCACTGCAATAGAAAATTACCAAGACTCAACATTGTTAAAGCAATGTGAAACACTCTAATTTAACGTTGGCACATCAATGAAAATGGAGGGTTTCTTGTTCATCCTCTGACAAACTGGCCTTTCGACTGCTCCAAAGGCAATACCGACTCTATGTGCTCACCAAGAAGAGAGTCCACATTCAAGCTCGTGTCTCTGTGGCATCTAACAACTCAGTCGAACTTTTTAAAATATGCAAGGATCTGGACAACCCTGCTGCAGTCTCAACCCCTCCTGTTGCCTCCCAGGCTATTTGCAATGCCCTTGCCTCTCGCTTTATCTCAAAAACCCAAGACATTCTGTCCACCCTCTCCTCCGCTACCCCTCCTCTCCCCTCACCATCTTTGCTTGCTGACACTCCTTCTGCAACCCCTACCCTCGTTCTCGTCCTTTCCTCTTTTCTTCCCTGATGAGGTCGCTAGACAAGTCCGATCTATGAAAGCCTCATTAAAACAGGTCATCCCTGTTCCTCTAAAACCATCAAGGACCACATTGACACCCACGCTCGAGCACTTGCTGATTTTTGCAAACACTCCTTTGCCTCAGGATCCTTCCCCTCCCCTCTGAAGCAATCTCATGTGCATTCTCTCCTCAAGAAACACACAGCTGATCCTTCTTGTCAAGCTAGCTATTGCCCCATTTCCATTACTCCCTTTCTGGGCAAACTCCTGGAAAAATTGGCCATCTCTCAGCTTAACCTTTATTCCAATTTTGTTGGCTGTCTCCATGACCACCAGTCTGGCTTCAGAGCTGTCAGAAGCACAGCAACTGCTCTCCTGAACATCCATGAAGATCTGCTCTCCAACCTTGACTCTAACATTCCCTCTGTCCTCATCCTCCTCGATCTCTCTTCATCCTTCGACACGTCAACCATACCATCCTGCTCAACCGTCTCTGTGATAACCTGTGTATCACTGATCAGGCTCCGGCCTGGCTGACCAATTTCCTCTCTGATCGACCCTTCCAGGTCCAACTTGGGTCCTTCATATCATCTATCTTCCTCCCTACCTGTGGTGTTCCCCAGGGGTCTAACCTCTCTCCCTGGCTTTTCAACCAATACCTGGCAACTGTCGCCCCTGGGCTTCCATTTCTGCTCAAATTTCCAGTGCTATGCTGACGATACTCAACTCATTTTCAGGCTGCCCTTGGCCACCTCCTCTCCCTCTCTCATCTCTGATTGCCTAAATGCCATTCAAGATTGGGGTGCCACCAATGATCTTTGTCTGAATGACAGCAAGACAGAGATCCTCCTCATCGGCACACCTTCACCATCCTTTCCCCTCACTGTCTGGCCGGCCTCCCTTGGCCCTCCTCCTACCCCCACCTGCAAGGCTAAGAACATCATGGTCATCTTTGACTCCACACTTTCCTTCTCTGCCCACATCTCTGATGTCTCTAAAAAGTCAAACTCCCTACTGCACCTCCTCAGAGGTACTCTGCCTTTCCTCTCCTTCCCCCAGAAGCTCATCGTCTCCCAAGCTCTGGTTCTCTCTAGGTTGGACTATTGTAACAGCCTCTTTCTAAATCTACCTGCCTCTACTCTCCGCCCTCTGCAACTAATCCAGAACAGAATTGTGAGATTTGTCCTTGGCCTCAAGCCCTGGGATCGTATCTCTCCAGCTCTGAAATCTCTTCATTGGCTCCCAGTGGATGCAAGGATTAAATTCAAAACCCTCTGCATTGTCCACAAAGCTTTCTGGGTCCTGGGTCCAAAATACCTTCAGCTATCCCTCCGCAAATACCTCCCATCTTGAGTTCCTCGCTCCTCCACCTCTGACTCCCTCAGGGTCAGTCGTTTTTCAAAGAAACAACCTGGGGGTAGATCTCTGCCTTTGGCTGGGGTCTCCCTCTGGAACAGCCTCCCTGCCACTCTAAAACTTGAGGAGAACCATCTCTAGTTCCGGAAACACCTCAAGACCTTCCTCTTTTCTTCTGCCTTCGCTCCCCCTCTCCCCTGCTGATCTGTTTTCTCTTGGTACCGTGCACCTGGACACCCACACTGCCTCTGTGCCACCCCTTGCACTGGGGTCTGTATCTGAAACCATACAATCCCCGCTTTTTCTTCCTGCACTTATCAGACCTACCCTGTCTTCTGCCTTAAACCCATCACTTGCCAATTGCTGCCTGCACTACCACAGTTTGTTGTCTTTATTATTTATTTATTTATTTATTTATTATTTATCTGTTTCTCCTTTGCTCCGACCTTTCCACTTCTCCCCCTCCAGTCACTTTTCCTCTCCCCCTCTCCCATGCACTTGCGTGTTCTCAATGTCACTGGGTCTAGTAAGATCGTTTTGTTCTTCCCTGTTCCCTTCCTTGCCTTGTTGAACTTTTAAAAACTTGTGTACAAGTGCGATAGAAATAAAATATGAATATCAATATGAATATCAACGGAAAACTGCCTAATATCAAATTTGGTACAGCAGTGGAACACACCTAGATTTAACTTTGGCACAGTGAGTGAAAATACTCAGATTCAACTAAGTCTAAGCAGTTGAAAAACACCTATATTTAACTTTGGTAGAGCAATGTGAAAACACATAGAATTAACTTTGGCACACCAATGGAGCACACTCAGACTCAAATTTGGCACAGCAGTGGAGCACACCCAGACTCAAATTTGGCACAGCAATGGAAAGACACTCAGAGTCAATGTTGGCTCTGAAATAGAAACACCTAGATTTAACATTGGGGGAGTGAAGGAAAAAAGCATTGATTTAACTTTGACAATAGCAAAGGAAAACACTCAGATTTGACTTTGGCACTGCAAAAGAAACACCTAGATTTATCTTTAGTAGAGCAAAAGAAAAGGCCTAGATTTAACATTCAGAACAGTTCTGAATTGGGAGAAACAAGCAGTGTGTTGAATTACCAGGCCCAGACCAACTATGCAGAAACCATTATTGGTTTCTATATTAACGTATTGTTATATGATTGTAGTTATTTGTCTGCAGCATGTACCATGGAGTATGGTTATCTGAACTGAGGGCTGCACTTAATTGCTGCCCTCCAGCATCTGCCTCCAAAGTTTCATGACTTTTGAACATCCTACACAAGGTCGCAGCCAGGATCATTGATCACTCTAGATCCTGTTAGTTTACCTTTGATCCAACCATTGCTGCAGGCTTGCCATATGTTGCCAGATGATTTCAAACATGTTGTCCATGGATTATTCTAGGTGCAGGTATGACATTAGTGGTCCTGCTGTCATTCGAGGCAAGACTGTATTATGCGGGAATACACATGCCAAATAAAATCATGCCAGACACAATCACTTCTCAATTTGTGCATAGGAACACAAGCGACTTAAGGAGTTAAGTGGATAGTGGCCCAAGAGATATGCATCATTTGGATCAATATTCAAAAGCTGTGATGGCACTAGTTCTTCCATGTCCAGGTACATTCACCTAGGCTGGAAAAGCCTGTCAAATGACACCTGCTCCATTGATTTCCCTGGGGTGTGATTATTTTGTTTTACATGTAATGTGGTTGTCTTTTAATGTGTTTTGGACAATGTCAAGGAGATAGGTCAAATGCTCACAAGATGTTGCAGTAACTGCCCTTTGTGCACGGATGTTAGTGCCTGTGGCATGTCACAGCATGTATCATGCTGCTGTATACTCTGAGGAATTTGTGCTGATTGTGTGTTATATTCTGCAGAACAGCACACTTTTGGGCTAGATGGTTGGTTGTCGTATACCTGCAGGAGAGTGTAGCGATAGTTCAAAGTGTTCTTCTGTAACCCTTTTGGAGGTTATGGATAAGGTCTTGGCTACTGCTTGGCTGCAGGTATTTGTGGTCAGTGCTCATAGGTTTCTGTGAAAGTGGGGAGATGTGTGGCATTGTGTGCGTGTGTGTTTGCATTTGTGAGAAGGGCGTGTGTGGCAACTGGGCGTCATCCATTTTCGCTTCTTGCATGGCACATAGGTGTGTGAGTGATGTCATGGGTAAATGGAGCAGGAGAGTAATACCAGTGGGTGTTCCCAACCGAACATTCCAGGAAGTTCAATTAAGACGTGCCTCCTTTGAAGGTGGATTTACTGGCATGTTACCCTCTATATACTAACTACATTGAGAATGAATGAGATCCAACCTATACATACCTATGAACTGCAGACTGGTATTGACTTACTCTATATCAGTACCCGGCAGGGGAGGAGGGCAGCCTCTCAGCCAATGAGAAGGCTTGGAATGGGGGAATTAGCAGTAGTAATCCCCCCGCTACAAGTCACCTTATGGCTGGAGGCTGCCATCTTCCCTCTCCGGAGAATGAGGAAAGTGCTGTCCTCCTCCTCTTCGCCCCTCCCACCTCCCCCTTCCACAGAATTCCCTTTCCACCCCCAATTCCCACTTACTGTTGTGGGGCAACTCACACGTTCACACAATGAACACACGGGGGGCTGGCTCACACGTCTTGATCCTTTATTCTCCTCATACAAAACTAAACCCCCTCTCCCGGCCCCTCCATTTCCTCCTCCTTTCCCAGTCTCTTTCTGTGCTTCCCAGCCCCTTTCTTCTTAAAGTGGCCATGTTCTGCTCATCCACAACTTCACCCCATTACTTATCACAGTAGTTTGTGGCCTACATCTGTTTGATGAGACGTGGGTGCTTGCAGATGGTTCTCTGGGGGTGGCTAGGTGCCTCAGGGACTTCTTTGTTGGATGCTCTCTACGGGGTTTCCTCAGGTGGTTCCACACTGAGCTCTTCTTCTTCTTCGACGTGTGTCTCTTTCTCTGTGTCCTCTTGGAACTTCTTACGAAAGAATGAGGCATTCAGGGTTACCTCTCCTTCATCCCCCAGGGCCGTATTCATTGGCCCTTTGACCTTCGTGACCGCCAGTGGCTTTGGCCTGCACCTGCCGTCCGTCTTCCTTTGTTGCTTCTGTCGGATAAGCACAACCTCGCTGACTGGGAGTTGGTGTTCTTCGGCTTTCTGCTTTCGATCTGTCCATTCTTTGGCTTTCTTTCTTTTCTCTGCCGCTCATTCTCTAATTTCCTCATCTTCCGCAGGGGTGTAGTCTTCCAGCTGCGCCGGGTTCTAGGTTTGTATCGTGTCATCAGTTCACTGGGAGTGTGTCCGGTCGCCTCGGGTGGTGTATTCCAGTAGTAACTCCTCGACATTTGTGAGATGGCTTGCAGCATGGACTGCAGCTGCTTTTTGACTTGCCCATTTTATTGTGGCCATGAAGCGCTCCACCATGCCATTGGCCTGTGGCCATAGGGGTGTGATCCATTGATGGTGGACTCCTAAATGTGCTGCAAACTTCTTGAAGTCCTGTCCCTGAAAGGGTGGTCCATTGTGAATTTTGACTATGTTGGGGACACCCCACTCACTGAATAGCTCGTCTACCACCATCACCACATGGTGGAAGACTGTGGACGGGACATGTTTGACCATGGGAAAGCGGGAGTATTCATCTATGGTTACCAACAGGTGGCCTTCTTCTTCTAGTGGGCCATAAAAATCCATTGTCACCCTCTGCCAGGGCCCATCAGGCAGCAGGACCATTTGGAGCAGACATGGGGGTCTGTGTGGTGCAGTCACTTGTCTGGCCGTGTAGTGTTTTAGTGTGTCTTCCACTATCATGTCCATGTATGGAAACAACACCTGGTTCCGCAGTATTTTCTTTGTATTTGACATTCCCACATGACCTTTGTGCGCTATGATGATGAGGGCGTTCCTGAGAATCTTGGGGGCCACCAGTCGGTTGCCTCTGAGCAGTGTTCCTTGGCCCGTAGTGTCCTGTTTGCCTTGTATCCTCGCTATTCTCTGTAAGTCTCTCCTGTCCACCTCCCCATTTTCAAATCATTCCGTGGCCAGGTGTCGCCACCTGTTGGCATTGGTGAGCTGGATGGCCACTTGTATGGCGAATAAGCCTTTCGTAATGGCTGGGGGAAGGGCCTTGAGAGACAGGTACGCAATGTATGCTTCTGCCTCCAGTTGCATGGTGCTCTCGGGTGTGCCGTTGGGGTGCCCTGAAGGTTTGTGAACTATGGTGTAACTGTATTCCTGTAAGCGAATACCCCACTGCTCTATGCAAGGTGGCATCTTGATCTTGGAGTTCCCAAAGAGGGACAGAAGAGCCTGGTGGTCCGTAATGAGGACGAATGTTCTCCTGATGACGAACTGGTGAAACTTCTCGCATGCCAGACCACATTGAGGCTCTCATGTTCGGCTTGGGAGTAGGCTTGCTCAACGAGGGTGAGCGCCCTGCTGGCGTAGGCTACAATGCACCCGTCAGAATTTCCCTTTTGGATCTGTCTGGGCTAGGGTGCCCCCCAGCCCTAATGGACTTGCATCCACTGTTACTTCGATGTCCCAGTCAGGCTTGAAGTACGCAAGTTGGCGATCCCTGGCCAGTTTGCGCTTGATCTGAGTAAACTGTTGTTACAAAGGCTGCCCAGGTGAGTGTTCCAGCAACAAGGACCCCTTGGGCCTTGTTTGCAACACATTTCAAGTAATTTCGGGCTCCCACAGGCCCCCGAGCTGTGTAGTTTGCCCAGACCCTCCCCAGCCCCCAATCCACAAACCCTCCCGTCCTCCCGCCTCCCAGACCGCCTTGCCTTCCCTGATTGGCCCAGCCCTTGTCTGTTTGGGGCTCTGGTCTCCGGCACTGCCTGCGAGCGCCTTCTTACACCAAGGTTGCCCAGGTGAGTGTTCCAGCAACAAGGACCCCCTTGGGCCTTGTTTGCAACCCATTTCAAGTAATTTCAGGCTCCCACAGGCCCCCGAGCTGTGTAGTTTCCCCAGACCCTCCCCAGCTCCCAATCCACAAACCCTCCCGTCCTCCCGCCTCGCAGACCGCCTTGCCTTCCCTGATTGGCCCAGCCCTCGTCTGTGTGGGGCTCTGGTCTCCGGCACTGCCTGTGAGCGCCTTCTTACACCAAGGCTGCCCAGGTGAGTGTTCCAGCAACAAGGACCCCATTGGGCCTTGTTTGTGACCCATTTCAAGTAATTACGGGCTCCCACAGGCCCCCGAGCTGTGTAGTTTGCCCAGACCGGATCAGGCAGCCCTCTGCCCGGCAGCCCCTGCAGCTAAGGGCACCTAGGCAAAGGGCGGCTCCTACATTGACGGCTCAAAGATGTGTCTACAGGTGTCAGCAGGGAAAGCCAATGAAGCCATCAGCTAACAGACACCAACAAAAACTGTAAGTGTGGCATGGGTGGGGTTTAGAGCAATTACTCTACACCAGAAATCCCCCCGCCTCTCTACCTTATCTTCTCATATCATAGACTGCCATAGACTTAGCCCATGCATACTTAGAAAGTTGTGTGACAACCAGCTGGATTTCAACCATGACAGTATTTGAAATATTGCCTGCACTGCATCCTAACATACTAGTCAATGTTAACAAGTGTCACACATGGAGGGAATTGTGGACGCTAGCATGTGTCGCACCTAGATAGGTCTGCCTACTTTAATGGAATTAGAAAGGCTTAGCATACACCACACTTGATAGAACTCCTATTGAAATGTTAGAAATGGGAATATTAGCATGTGCCACAATTCCTGACTTTGGCCTGCGCCGGATCTAGACAGGATTGTGAATGTTGGCATATACCACACTTATAATTGAGAACACAAGCCTGCGCCGTATCTAGATGGGATTGTGAATGTTAGCTTGTACCACACTTATAATTGAGAACACAAGCCTGTGCCGTATCTAGACGCGATTGTGAATGTTAGCTTGTGCCAGACTTAAAGTTGAGAACATCAGCCTGTGCCGTATCTAGACAGAATTGTGAATGTTAGCATATAACACACTTAGAATTGAGAGCACTAGCCTGCGCCGTATCTAGACAGGGTTGTGAATGTTAGCATATACCAAATTTAGAATTGAGAACACAAGCCTGTGCCGTATCTAGACAGGATTGTGAATGTTAGCATGTGCCACACTCAAACATAATTCCTAACTTTGTCCTGCCCCATATCTAGACAGGATTGTGAGTGTTAGCATGTGCCACACTTAGAATTGAGAACACAAGCCTGCCCTGCATCGTATCTGGACGGGATTGTGAGGATTGCCAGGCACTGCACTAGAAGGGAATTGAGAATGTTGGGATTTCCCGCACTTGGATAGAATTATGAACATTGGCCTGTGCGGTATCTGGATGGTATTGTGAGGGTTGGTGAGTGCCACACTCAGACTGAATTGTGTAGGGCAGCGGGTGCTACACTTAGATAGAACTGTGAATGCTTGCATGTCAGATGTCACATAAGCCACTAACCAATATAAACTCTAACTCTCTGCATACTTAAAAAACTCACACAAACATCTCTTGCACAACCGGCTGCACGCACTTCACCACACTTCAACAACACATAAGCCGCACCAACAGCACACGCAAACTGACACCGATCCAATACTCGCACCAAAGCTCAGCACCCGGTGTCTACCGAGTTGAAGCTGCCAACAGTACACCACTCCTCTCACTATCCTATGCCCTCTTCACCTTAGTAACCCATCCCACCTTCTCATTTACAGATCCTCCAGAGCGCTTGGGGACCAATTCCGTTGGTGACGGTGCGCTATATAAGTACTGTTAACATAACATAACATAAAAAGAATATAATCAAAGTTTCTTAAATTCTATTTGGTGAAAAGTAATATTAATGTAAATTCCTATAATTCTTTATGAAATCCTTCTAGAATGCTGACTGAAATTACATCAGTAAATATAGGTGTGCAAGGGATGGGAGTGCCCATGAAGTATGGACATTTTGTTTGTTTCTAATCTATGTTTTGACTATTGATACAGAGTCATAGATTTCTCCCTTGTACCCTTAACAGATCGTAAATCCCCTTTACCTAGGTCCTAGCTTTACATACTCTAAAACAATAACCTGCAATTCTTAAATTTGGTGTGCTTAGCCACTTCCCAATCTTGTGAGCCATTACACCAACCCCACAAAGTTTAATAATAAAGGTTTTAAAACGGTTACTTCTGAGTCTGAGGGGGTCATTACAACCCTGCTGGGCCCGTAACAATGGTGCCAGTAATCTTACCGGGACCGTTGTTACCGGACCAGCAGAGTACAAGTTTGCGAACCAGATGCCCTCCCACCCATCAAGTCTGACCTGGTGGGCGGAACGGCACACACCCGCAGCCTGTGACGGTAGCACGGACACCATTATAAATGGTGCCCGTGCTACCATCTTCCCCATTCCCATTGAGTCCCATTGAGCCCATTATTCCAGCGCCTGACTTCACGAACGCCGGGGTCAGAATACACCAGTAATTCCAGGAAGCCAGGCACCGGAAATATTCACAAGTCCGGCAGCAGCCTGCCAGTTTCACCGGAACGGCCACTGCCGGACTTGTAATGAGGCCCTGTTTCTCTCTTGATTCCATGCCTGTCTCACAGTACTTAATATATAACATCTAGAACATTAAGTTACTCCTTGTTTTCTACATTGTTCTCATGGCAGTGGCAGTTAGGGTGTTATGAGCATTGTTGTCCAGGTTAATTGTAATCTACCTCAAAAGATCAACCTTTCACACCACTTTGCTTGAATTGCTGATATAGCCTACAACAATGTAACCCCCTATCCAATGCACACATGTATATTCAGAGTTTTTCAGCGCCGCTCATTGATTTATTTTTAACTGGATGTGTTGATTTGTTTTTTTTTACTGGTTGGGTGTACATATTTACCAGTAACAGACAAGATATTTACATTCGGTTTTTAGGATAACGCATGAAAAAATTCAATAATTGCCAGGTCACAACCAGTTCACAAGAACATTTTGCAACACCTCTTCATGATGCTGGTGCCGGTATAATATGTCAGTATTGCCACTATAAAAACACATTCATGTTGGCTATGTCCAATAACAGCAGTATAGCCATTGTAAGAAGACGCTGCTATTCTGATTATATCAGTACAGGGGAGTAAATGTACTGTAAGAGCACACTCATTGTGAATGTGCACATTAAAGCCAGTATTCCACCTGTAAAAAGACATTTGTATGATGACTGTACCAATATATGCCAGTATTGCTAGTATGAGAGCACACTCATTATGAATGTGCCGAATAATGCCAATATTACCACTTTAAGTGCACACTTATGTTGGTTGGGCATAATGATGCCAATAGTGCCAATTTTAAAGTACACACATTTGCTCTATCTAATGTCAATGTTGTCACTGTAAGATGACACTATCATGCAATATATGCCCATAATGCCACTGTAGGAAGATTCTGTAGCTGGCTGTGCCTAATGGTTCCAATACTGAACCTGCAAGAATACAAGTCCATATTGGGTGTGCCTACATATGCAAGAATTGCCACTGTTATGGTGCACTCACTTTGGATATGTTGAATAATGTCAGTATATCATTGTAAAACAGCATTGTTATTCTGGCTGTGCAAATAAATACATGTATTGCCCCTGTAAGAATATGTTTGTATTGGTGATTGATTATTATGCTAATATTGCTACTTCAAGAATATGTTTTCATGCCAGATGTGCAAATACATGCCAGTGATGCCCAGTAACATGCCGCCTTGGCACTAAGACAGCTCACACCATCCCCCTGCACCATAAAGACTGATGCTTTTCTGTTCACCCCTTTAACATCTCTGGCACTGTGATCCCCAACCCTTCACCTTTGGTACTTCCCTCACCATGCACAATGCATTGATTCACATGCACGTGGACACACACAACTGCTCGCATACACACACATACATGCACAGACATACTTAATTTTTTTAAACTTAAATATCTCCCACCATCATCCCGGAAATTCACCTCCACATTACTGCCAATTGCTTATGTGTATGATCCCTAAGATTGATGCAGGAAGCCTGAAAGAGGGAGAGGTGCCAAACAAAACCTCTTCCTGTGTCCTTCTATCAGCCACTGTTCTGGTATTTCAAATCCAGAGCCTTTAATGAGCAGGGAGGAACATGAACAATCGTTTAGAGTAAAATGGCATTTTGTAACTCATCCTGTATATCCAATGGGCCATGCAAGGCTGAAGAAGCAAAATACCCCCAGAATTGTGAGGACCATTTGGCATAAATGGATAGGCTGTCATGGATAGAAAGAACAAAACATGGTTCTCTTTGACACGTGGGCTGTCTCAGGAGTGCTTTCAGCTGCTTGCGACTCAGGCTTATATGGGCCTGCCATCTATGGCTCCTCCATAATTGGCAGCAGAACACTGACCATCATGTAAGAGCCACCATTGAAACTTTGTGAATTCACTCTCTTGTAACAGTATTTGTGTGAGGGTTGAAAAGCAGATTTTGAAAATAAATGTATTTGATTAAATGTTTTTGATAAAATTACTTCACCCTTTACAACGTTATCAGACATTAACAGTATACACAATACATACTCAGAGATAAAAAAGAAATACAGCTAATACACATTCCAAACTCATAATAAGCAGATCATGTTGCAGAGCTCACATAAAAAGGAGAAAGGCCCTACCAATTGCCAATTGCCTTAAAACATATGCATTCATATTTTTAACAAAACCCCATGCAGCAATTGCCACTGATGTGGGTGTGAGACTCAGCATCCTCTGCCGCAAAAGCTCATTATTAGCTTACCTAATATTGTGCATGCATTGTCTATAATATAGCATTGAAAAGAAAATGAAGGCTGGACAAAATGAAAACATATGTTGCCAAGTTTCTATTTCGGTAGTGTTCCCACAATGGCAACAACACCTGAGGTCTGAAGAAATAAAGCATATTTTTGCCAGGACTTCTCTGTTGAATTGAAATCTCAACAAAACATTCTGTGCCGTAGAATCAGGGAAGCGGGTTAGGTATGGTGCAAGAGAACCCAAAATCTTATGTTCTAGGGAAAGGAGAGACACAGAACTAGACCCATGCAGTACTTTGATGGTAGTGATCCAGTCAGACCTACACACACCGGTTTTGTGATGTGCGTTGGACCTTACAACAGCCAGATCCCCATGCAACGACAGAGCCGGTAGAGCCGGTGGCGCTACTATTTTTTTGAATAAGAGCAATTTCCAATTCTCTCTTAAAAACGGTGATTTTAGGCCCAATTCATGTCGTTTAAGTACCATGGGCGTGCATTTTGATGGGCCAAGAGCCTGCCTCCATATTAGGTCTTCCAGTTTCACTAACACCCCGAGCTGAAGATTTGAATAGTATAGCATCATTGTTGTCTGTGTTTTTAAGGGCTAAAGATATATACATGGGCTTTGTCTTATCATTAGTACATGTATTTAACTGCATTTAAAAGCAGTTTGCTTTTCTGACATGTAGCCTGCTGCCCATTACTTTTAAATTGATACAGGCTCTGTATTTAGCTTACACTTATTTTTGGCTTAAGTCAACATTTAATTAGTTATTTGAATGCATTTTAATGCAAATGTTCAGTTTCCAATTCTCATTATTGAATGCCCAAAGAATCGATGCATACACTCATTGTATGTAATGCCATTTTAATACAGACTACTTTGGCTTCACCTTAGCTGGCAAGTACATTAATCAGCAGTACAGGAACGGCTTCAAATCTTCCTTGCAGTTAATCACCTCTGCTTTGTTCGTTCATGTAGTTATGTATACAGTAAATCACAAAAGTGTACACACCAGTAATTTAACATGACCACTTATAGAGATTTCCACCTCTGCGGCATGCAATTTCAAGTTGATTATATCCTTTTAGTCACACTTGCTATAACAAGCATGCTTTATCCTTGATTTCCTAACACCAACATGTGCATGAAAAAGAACCGTTTATTTAAATGTTGGTGTTTCTTGCAATGTGCATCATGCAAACAGCTGCCTTTGTCAACTTCAGTTTACGCCACTTCCTCCACAATTGAAACAACCTTTTCCCCCCCATGAGGAGCATGATAGAGCCTGAATTTACGATTAGCCCACCACCAGTAAACACGTCCCTGCATTAACTGGTATCAGGTAATAATGTCCCTATATATGGTTGCCATACATAATGTAGCTGGGAAAAGGTTGTGGCGACATTATATAGGTCACCATATATATAGGGACAAGTGGAGCAGGGGTTGCAGGGGTGTCCCCCACTCTCCTGAAAAAAAAGGGTTGGGGTTGCAGGGGTGTCCCCCGCCATGTTCCATGTATTAATGTCTCTGCAAAAAATTGCAATTTTTCGGCGAATTCTTTGCATGGAAAACATTTTGTGGGGACATTATCACATGGAACCCATTAACTGAGGTAGGGTCATCATAAGTTTGCCACTCAAGAAAATACGTGTCAGTAATAAGATATACCACCACTTTTCAGGACTAGCAAACTAAAGTTTGCCAGTGGGGTTGCCCGATTTACCTCCAGCTAAAAGCTGGATGTAAGTCAGGCATCCCACCGGCAAAAACAGCTGGTATTACCAGCACTGGTATTACAGGTGCCATTAATAGGGCCTCATTACGAGTATGGAGGCAGCCATGCCCTTAACAAGGGCATGGCTGCCTCCATACTGGGTTCCAGCACCGGGTTCCTTCAATGAGGAATTACCGGGTCATTCCAACCTTGGAGGACCCGGTAATTCCTCATTGAAAAAAAACATCCCCATTGAAAAAAATGGGGAGGGAGCTAATAACGGGCCCGTTATTAGCTCCCTGGTCCCCTTGCGGGACCCGCTAAGGACATCTGGTCTTACCAGACGTTCTAAGCGGGTCCCGCAAGGGAACCTCATAATTGGTATCCCATAATGAAGGGTGCCGGTCCCATACTGGCACCCTTCATTACGGGAGCGCCAGGGTCGGAATGAGGCCCATAGTCTTATGGACTCTTGGGAATGGAGAATACCATACCCTTACCAGCACCTGTAATCTGCCGGTAATGGTATTAGCATAATTGTTCATTTTTATTCGGTCGAATGGTACATTTCACAGAATTTGGCCTGTACCATTCGACCGATTAAAAACAAACAATCAGGCTAATACATACCGACTATGTGGAGTGGGGGTTGCAGGGGTGTCCGCCGCTCCCTATGATCAGTATGTATTAGCCTTGGGAGTTTGCAGGGGTGTCCCCCGCTTCCTCAACATTGGAGGAGGGGGACTGGAAGCAAAAAAAAAGAGAAAAGGATCCTGCGGCATCAGATCCAACCCGCGTTAAATGGACGGATCTGACACAGCAGGGGTGAAGGGGACCAGGTGCCATGCAAACAGGTAAGTAGGGGAGTGGGGTCGGGGGTGTGGGTTGGTGTGCGCGCGTTTCTTTTGGGCTTTGATCCTCGGAACAATTGATCGCATGAAGGCAGTGTCTTTTTGATCTGTTTGCTGCGATCAATTGTCAGACGATCAAACACCACCAAACCACAGGCAATACCGGCAGGTCAGGCACCCCTAATGGTATTGCTGTTTGCCGGGATCCTAACAGATTTTGTGCCAGGAAACTGACAAACTTGTGATGACCCCCAATGCCAGATGACATTGGGGTCCGTGTAAGAGCTGAAAGTGCATTCAAATTGGTCTCATAAAACAATGATGCCCCAATTAGCTTTTTACAACTGCTTTCACATTTGAGTGAATGTATTTGAGAACTTGTGCACTTTACATCTAAATCTTGCCAGAGGGAGCTTTAGCTCTTGCAGTAGTATATAGATGGGCCCTCCATTTATGCAGTTACTCTCTAATGCAGGAAGCATGCATCATGGTGAAACCTGTTTTATGATCTTTAGATGATAATAAAACTGTGAAAGTTGTTGAAACAGCTTTTAAGAGTTAATCCTGTTCCCATGCTGCTTGAAATCTGTACTCCATTATAGAGTGGATGTAGAATACACTAATGAGGCTCACATTCCAAATCAATCAGATGATCGGTGATAGAGAGAGAGTCTTTCATTGGCATTGTTTCATACCATGATGAATCTGCAGAGTCATCCCAGAATCCCAGTTTAAAGCCCCCTCCCATGTGGCCAGGGAAAGGCAGGAACTACATGATCCTAACCCTGGGGGATGTATCAGGAGGAAGGATCACATGGGAGAGAAGGCTATCAAGGGAATATGGTGAGTTCAAGAGGAGAGATACAGTGTTCATATTCTTCTTAGGATGAAGGTTTGCGAATGCCTGAATATTTAATATATTGTCACTGTAAAACCTTCCCTCCCAGACTCTTAGCAGGTACTAAATATAAAGGCCTTCTTTATGCATATGAAAAGGATGAATATCAGAAACAGGGAGTTAATGCTACTTCTTTTAGTAGTACTGATTCTACATGGGGTTCCAATTATAAACCTAAGAAAGAAATCCTAAAGCCCTTAAAACCTTCCATTAAACATAGGTCACAATCCCTTGAACAAAGTGATTTGCAAAATCTTGAAGATTTGTATGTTAATCCAAATAAGAACATTATGGACTTCCAGTCCCATGATGTTCTTAGTACTGGGACGACGGTCTGGATTTACCAGACTGTAGTATGCAGTCTAGTGGTTGTAATATTCCAAACGTGAGTGGTATCTTTAAATAGTTAAAGGACATTCAGGTGTGGGATGAAGGAAGGCAGCAGGAACAGCAGGAGCATTAAAAGCAGTGTGAAGCAGAGGATGGCGTCGCTGCTGTGGCAGGAGCGGTACGCTGTGAGGAGACAGTGTTTGAAATTGTGGTGCCCAAGAGATGCAGAGGACGCACAGTGTGAATCGGTGCTGTCACCAGCTGTCCTGAGAGGGAGAAGTGCTCTCTGCTTACTGCATTTCTCTCTGGTGAGCGAACTGCACTGGAGCACAATCAATGTGAGAATCATCATCCTCTTGTGTATGAAAGAAGCTTTCAACCAATTGTATTAAAAGTCAAAAGACTTATTTCAGAAGATGTTGTTGGTTTAACTTTTTGAAATATGTGTGTTGGATACTAGAGGGTATTCTTAATGACCCCGCCAAACAATTCCTCATTTACAAAAGCTAATATTACTCCAATTTGTTTGGGTGGTCCTATGTCGTTTAAGGTGTGCACTTGATTAACTGGTGCCAAATCTGTTTTTAGATAATAAACAACTCTGTAGCATACAATTTTAACTTTTTTACAAAGACAATTTTTTTTCTTTTCTGGTGCCCAGAAAAGGGCAATTACCGGATCATTACGACCTTGTACCCGGTAATTGCCCTTTTCTGGGCCCCGGAAAAAATTCATCCCCATTCCCATTTGCGCCGCATAGGGCTCAATGGGAATGGGAAGTTGGTAACACTGGTACAGTTGATAATAGTACTGGCGCTACAGTCATGTTCTGCTCCTGGGTGCCGGTATGGCCACCAGGTCAGACCTGGTGGCTGCAAGGGCACCCGCAAGCAGAACTCGTAGTTTGCTGGTATGGTAATAACAATAACAGCAAGTTAACCGGCACTTTTGTTACTGTACCGGCAAACTCATAATGAGGCCCAATGTCTGCCCACAATGTGAATATGGTGGCACCAGTGGTCTTACCATGTTCTTGGTCAGATTCTGTGTGCATCTACCTTCAGATCACGAATGAACTCTTCTCAAATAGAATTATTAAGACCAGGACTTTAAAGGCAGCCAGAAGCTATAAGAAACTTACAGCTGAAGCAATTCAACCATGGGCTATAGCACTTTCCTCAGAGTTTCTGAATTCAGACACTCTGAATAAGATAACTCACTCATTTCTTAATACCTTCCATAATATAACGGAATCATTAGCCACAATAAAGAATAAGCTTTGCTTTGCCCGGAGGGCCACATGGACAATAAATGGTTCTCAGCTGATATCCAGAAATTAAAAACTGAGAAAATAAAAAAAATATATGTTTGGAGAAAAAGTTAGAAGTCATTAAATTTAACACTCTATAAAAAGAAATGGATGGCGCAAAATGGAATGGCACTCAACAGTGCAAAAACGGAACTTGTGGTGGTTGGCTCAGTAAACATGTTGGCTGATCTATGCTCCCTATGCCCCCTATATAGTAGTTTCACTGTAGACAATCACAAAATAGACACTAAAAGGAAAGTAAAAACATTAGGAATCACTTTAGATCAATGCCTGAACATGAAGGGACAAGTGGGTAGTCTTGTCTCGACCGTAGCGTATTTGATGAAACTACTTAAACATCTTTGCCCTTTATATCACAAGACATAGCAGAGACAATAGCTAGAGCCATTATAGGTGCAAAGTTAGATTATTATTGCAGCCTAATAATGGGTGTAGCCCAAGCTGAGATAGGTTGCCTGCAGGTAATACAAAATAGTGCAGTTAGAGTGATCAAATCTTAGCATGGAGGGACCACATATCAGAGGCCAGTCATAGCTTACACTGGGTTCCAGTAAAAGCAACAATCACCTTCTGGATGCTATTGATCACACATAAATGTCTGACAGGCCCAATGTCAGCTTATCTGAAGGAATGCATTGTAGTGAAGCAGAGCCAGAGACAGCTAAGCTCTAATAACACTATACAGTTACAAACCCGTTACTGTAAAACATCCAAAATCCTGAAGGGGTTCTTCAGTATAGTGGCCCCTCTGGCATGAAATAAACTCTCACTTGACATGAGAGAAACACAATCTACAAATATGTTTAAGGAGAAATTGAAAACGCTCCTGTTTCACTAGACACATAAACTCTGCTTCTACCCAATCAGGCTAGGATAAATGTCTATCTGTTCATTGGTCAGTTTTATCTCTATGCTCGTGCCCTTAAGCCCATGGGCACTCGGTTGCATGCTATAAATTTGAAAGTAAAGTATGCAGTACTTTTTCTAGAAACATATTTTAGTTATTTCAGTAAATATTTACATCAGTACAATTCATCAATTTGCCACGTTAAAAGGTTTAAGTGGATTTTCAACTGTTTAGTGCAATTAATGGAATTTTTCTGTTTATTTTGAAAAATTCTATTCTCAATCCATAGAAAATATTCTTGCAGATTTTAAGACTGTTGGTTTAACTTTGCCCATTAAGGAATTTTAGTGTGGAAAGTTGTGAACAAGCCTTACTACAAAGTATGAGTAGTAGTAGTAGTAGTAGGAGCTTTATCCTGGCAGGCGAGTATAACAGGAAATGGACAATTAGTGGTTAGTCATGGAAAGCAAGTAGACCAGGAAGAAAATATGTGCTGTAATTGAGGTAGAAGGTTGTGGTTGAAGTAGAAGATGGAAAATAATTGACATTTCAACAAAGTGTTTTGATGAACAGTTGCGTAAGCATCCTGAGTGACTGAAGTGGAACCTTTGAATGATCTGAGATTGAAGTAGAAGGTGGAAAAGAATTGAAATTTCACCAAAGTGTTTTGAAGATCTGTTGTATAACCATTCTGACTAAAGTAGAACTTTCAAATGATCTATCTTGATTAAGGTGTTGTTGGTCAAGAAGAAATGTCTCCTGAGTAAGGAATCTTTTTTTTTTGTCATTACATTTTTAACTTTATATATGAAGAAAGAGACTGTTTGATTTTTAAGAGTGAGAAACTTTGTGGACATTAGGACGTCACCTTGCCAAGTGAAGGTCATTTTGGATATTGATATTGATATTGTATTTCTATCGCGCTCGTGCACAAGTGTTTCAGAGCGCGACAAGGCAAGGGAGGGGAACAGGGGAGAACAAAACAGCGATCTTACTAGGCCTAGTGACATTGAGAACGCGCAAGTGCATGGGATACAAAGAACTGTATATTTCACCTGAAATGAAAGGTGGCGAGGGAACATAACTTTTCTGAAACTGAACATGGGTTTCACATATTCTATATTAATCTAGGGGGGGGGGGATTCCCCCTAAGAATTCTTGTTTTCTCTACGTTTGCATGTACGTTAAAGTAGACTTATAATCCCTGTATGATTTAGTTGTATGTTATTAGTGTGAGGGACATACAGTTTGGACACTAGGTCATTTTCGTTAAGTATACATTTGACAGGCAGGGAAATCCTTCTTAGGTTAGGGAGAGATAGGCATTTATCACACCTTTTATTATTTAATAAATGGCATCTTGTGATAAAACTTCACCGATGTGTCCGACTCCCATGTCTGATTGCTCGCAATACAGAAAGGTGCATTTTTGTGGCTGCCCTTTTGGAATGCTAGGGCACTTTTTACAATGTTTGTGTTTTAGCAGTGTGATAATCTTCTGATACATTGTGCATTTCCCTTATGTTTGATAGTTTAGAGTTTATATACCAATACATTTTAGTGAATTAATCACTTCATTCAATTATTTGCTCATAGATTAGTGTTTTTGCAAGGTAGTGCAATGGTTCCTATGTAAACACTCGTTAAAGAAGCTTCTGAAATTTCTCTCTGATGTAGAGAGAGATTTTCATTATGCTTCAGCTGTATATTTTATATTCCAAGTTTTGTTAGCATTTCTTGAAG
Source organism: Ambystoma mexicanum (assembly GCF_040938575.1). NCBI lineage: Eukaryota > Metazoa > Chordata > Amphibia > Caudata > Ambystomatidae > Ambystoma > Ambystoma mexicanum. The sequence continues at coordinate 531,171,045 of NC_090939.1, forward strand.
AACCAGATACACATTAACAGAGGAGTGCATCAAAGACCTTGGACCTCATTACAGGCCCGGAGGTAACCCTGCTGGTGCTACCGGCGGGTTGCCGCCGGACCCGTAAAAAATTACTGGCTCATGATTTCCCGGTGCCACTGGGAGATTACAACTCTGGCAGCCAGGAAGTCAGGTGCCAGTAATTTTGTTAATCCCCATTCCCATAGAGTGGGGACACGAAGCACTGGCACTGTTGTTAACGGTGCCAGTGATTCCGTGACAGTTTTTCTTACCGTGACCGCTGCGCCCAGCAGGGTCAGACCTGTGGGGCACAGCAGCTCTGGCAGGCAAACCCGTAGTTTGCTGGTCCAGAAATAAGGGTGCCAGTGAGCTTAACAGTACCCTTGTTTCCGGACCGGCAGGGTCATAATGAGGCCCATTGTCCTTAAAGGAGAAGCATAAACAGACCATCATCCAAATCTCGTCAAAGCCTTCAGTACATGTTCCTATTAAACAAGAATTAAATCAGTTACTGGCCATGAACATTTAAATCAGTAAAAACATAACTTACAAATAGCTGTAGACTTAGAAGACTAAGGGCCTCATTACACAGTGTGCGGTAACCATGGCGCTATTAGCGCCATGGTTGCTGCCGGTATTTTACCGTGTCCGCCTTGGTGGATGGTGGAATTACCGCCCGACTCCAAGGTGAGCGGGGGCGTTAATTCCCCATGTACCAAGGCACTTCCCCATTCCCATTTTTTCCCCCATAGGGCTCAATGGGAATGGGGAAGAAGCTAATTACGGTACCGCAAATTGCAGTACCGTAATTAGCACCAAGGTCCCTTTGCGGGCCCGTTCCTTAATGGCTGATAAAACCAGCCGTTGAGGTCGGGTCCCGCAAAGGGACCTCGTAGTACGGCGGTAAGGGTTTACCGGTAGCGGTGCCCTTACCGGTACCGGTAAAGCCTTACCGCATTCCGTGTAATGAGGCCCTAAGACTAAGAATATTGCAGGTTTCATTATGGTACGATAGTATGAAATCACGGGGGCATTGTTTTTGACAATCACCTCAAACTGGAATACCATCTGTTAGCTCTGTTTGCTATCCATTTTATTGAACTTTTTATAAAGCAACAAAGTCATGTCAGCAATGGTAATGCACTGCAAAAAGTCAAAAGTGCATTGATAAAGTCGTATGGTTTGGGCTTTGATATATCAAGTGCAGCTTCAAAGCTTCAATGTAATACTTCTTTATCGATAGCTTTCAAAAGGGAGGCTGGAAGAATCGTTGAAAATATGCTCATAGGGAACAGAATTGTAAGAGCAGACCCATTTTGACAGATTAAAGGTGGCCCCACCACGTAAAGAATAAAATCGACCATTTTGCAATGAAGTACTAGGCTTCTTCCAGCGTGCGGGCATCATATTTACAGCTGGCATCCTCAATGGTGGCTGCAAATTAGATACTTCAATATTTTTTCTTTAAAAACATTTATTTATACAGCTCGAGAATACAAGGGATACAGGCGGAGGCCACCATGGGCCAGCAACGAAAGAAAGAAAACGTAACGGAAAAAGCCCCAATACACATCCTTAGGCTACAACATTACGTTACAGTACGATATACACAAGCATTTGTAAAAAACATTTAACAAAGACAAAAGAGGAACCCATGGCAACTGGGACAAACGAGGATCAATCCTCAGGGGATGTGACAGGGGAGGAGCCCCAGGAGGTGGTGATCGATTCTACATCAGACATGAACAGGCGAAACTTCAACCAAAAGTTTCTGGGTCAGGGGTGAGATGGTTGTTGGCTCCTCCAGGCCTCCTCTATATCAGAGGCCCAGGTTACTGCCCTTAGCCACTGTGCATGGGAGGGTGGACCGGGACGCAACCAACATTGTAGGATGCAGCGGACCGCAAGCAGGATACAGAGGCCAGCTAATTTTTTAGAGTCCCGGCTCAGACCAGGGAGATCATGGAAAAGACACACCAGGGTGGAGGGGGAGATCGAATAGTCCATTATGGCAGTTACAGTCGCACATACCTCCTTCCAATATTGCATCAATTTAGGACAGGACCAGATCATGTGTATGTATGAGGCATTGTCCTCCTTGCAGCTGGGACAGCTGGGGGGATAGTCACTGGACATGCGAAGTAACCTGAGTGGAGTGAGATGGCATCTATGGAGGTCTTTGAACTGGATTAGTTTGAAATGAGAATTAAAGGACACCTTATGAATACATGCACACATGTGTTTCCAGCGTTCATCGGTCATGTCCACTCCCAGTCTTCCGCCCACTTACATTTCATCTTAGTGAAAAGAGGAGTAGTGTTGGTCTGCAAAAAGGAATATAGCCTGGAGAACTTCCCCTTAAAAGAATCGAAGCTGCACAACTCGGGGACAATGGGGTCGTCGGGAGATATAGTAGGGAAAACGGAGTATCTAATTTTAAGGACCTTACGAAGGGACAGGTATTGGAGCCATGCTGAGGGTCTACATTTAAGGATGGGAGGAAGATGCGGCCACTCAGCGAAATTACCATTCACAAAAACGTTTTGGATAGTTTCATAGCCCATTTCAGCCCAACGTTGGGCTATGGTCATTGCTAGATATGGAATCCCTGGGAGAAAGTTCCACAGAGGTAAGTCGCCATTAAAGGGATGGGGTGTATCCTGCAGCTTCCAGATTTTAGTGAGGGCAAGAGAAGTGCTAGCGACAGGGTTCAACGACTCTGATGCAGGAGGGAGAGGGGAGAGAATCAGAGATCGGATATCCTGGTCGCTGACCGCCAACCTCTCGAGACGAACATGAAGTGGGGTGTCCGAGGTATTAAACCAATAGGAGGCGAATTGGGCCAGTGCGACCAGCCAGTACTTGTAGAAATCTGGTTCACCAAAGCCTCCACCCTCCATGGGTGTGGCCAGGGTGGCGAGTTTTAGCTGGACTGCCCCAGAATGCCATAGGAAGGTATTGGTCATACGAGTTAATGCCCAAAAAAAGCTGTCTCCCAGCCATAAAGGTAGATTTATAAATTTGTATAGTAGTTGGGGGAGCACAACCATTTTAAGGATCACAATACAACCCGCCAGGGAGATAGGGAGTCTGTACCAGCTGGGGACCTTGTTGGAAAAATTTGTGAGATACCCTTGGTAATTCTCAGAGAACAGTGTCTCATGATGAAGAGTTACCTCTATGCCTAGGTAGGTAAAGCTAGATTGGGAGCAAGTGAATCCCATCAGGTTAGGGCGGGGATGTGCACTCATACAGTGAAAACAGGATCGATTTGGACCAATTCAATTTAAGGCCGGACACTTGCGGAAAAGAACCACATCGTCAAGTATCGGGGCGAGGTTGGAAGAAGGAGAGCGAACATATAGAAGGGCATTGTCAGCGTATAGAGAAATAATATCAGCTTGGCCCACTGTTCTCAGCACTCTTTGTGCATGGCACTGGCGTATCCTATCAGCAAATGGTTCCATGGCTATAGCAAATATTAAGGGAGAAAAGGAGCAGCCCTGACGAGGCCTCTAGCAACATGGAACGGAGGGGAACATCTGTCCTCCGTGCGGACTCTGGCAACAGGATTGGAGTAATGCAGCTGAACCCATGAGCGGAATGTGGGGCTGAATTTGAACTTCTCAAGGACCCGCCAAAGCTATCTCCAAGAGACAGAGTCAAAGGCTTTTTGCATGTCCAGAGAGACAGCCACCGCCTGGACATTCGGTCCAATCCTGTTGATGACATTAAACAAGCGTCTCAGATTCAGGGAGTTTGAACGTCCCGGGATAAAACCTGACTGATCGGGGTGAATGAAATACTGCATGAGGGGGGCCAGACGCATGGCTAGGAGCTTAACAAAAATGTTCACATCACAATTAATCAATGATAATGGACGGTATGAGCTGCAATGGGTGGGGGGCTTGCCAGGTTTTAAGAGGACCGTTATTATAGCCTCCCTGAGGGAGGTAGGGAGACTGCCCACCTCACAGGCCTCATTTCATAGGGACAATAAGTGTGGGATGAGAAGTGGTTTGAAGTGCTTGTAAAATTCCACTGGAAGACTGTCTGAACCTGGGGATTTGCCAGATGACAAGGAGTCAATGGCATTGGAAAGTTCCCTGCCAGAGAACGGCCTTTCCAGCGAGGCACTAGCCTAGGGTGATAGGATTGAAAGAGGGAGGCCATCTAGGAAAGCATTGATGGCAGCGACAGGGGTGTCCTCATCTTCCGAATAAAGGGCTTCGTAAAATGCCCAGAACTCAGAGTTAATATCTTGTGGGAGCGTGGCCAAACTGCATTCAGTTCTTTCGATAGCGGGGATGCTGGGGGTGCAGAGCTCGCGACAGAGGAGTCTAGCCAGCAAGAAGCCTGCTCACTCGCCCTCCCCATACCTCCTCGCGCTCTGAGGGCCATCAAGAAATTTCACCTCTCACTGCGCATGTGCACGGAATGTATCCAGTTCCACGGCCAAGGATGCCAAAAACTCGGAAGCCTGGTGAAGTGAGTATTGAGTCTCGAGGGCAGCAAGGGTTGATTCACGTCTCCGAATATCCCCACAAATGGATTTCTGAATACCACACTTCTTAGAGATAGAGACACCTCTGTAATATAGGCCTTGAATGCCTCCCACAAAGAAGAATGTGACGGTACTGAATCAATATTGATTTCAAATAACTCTTCAATGGCAGTTTCTAGCTCAGAGGCAAAGGATGGGTCCAATAGGGAGTGTGGTTTCATCTTCCATCCCCGAGGTTTCTCGTAGTCCGGACCCTAGTAGAAGGAAATAGTCACAGGGGACTGGTCGGAAAGGGTCCTAGGAAGGATTGACTGCTGTGATATGTTTCTTATCAGTATGTCCGATACCAACCACCTATCAATCCTAGAATGTGAGTCATGGACCGAAGAGTAGAAAGAGTATGTCCGGGAATCAGGGTTTAACAGGCGCCAAGCATCCACGATGGCCAGGCGGGGAAGAGAGGACAGCATGGTATAAGCTGCTTTAGAGAGTTGGCGAGGCCGCGAGCCTGACCTGTCCAGGACTATGTCGAATATTGTATTCAAGTCCCCCCCCATATAATTGGCACCATAGGGAAGCTGGCAAGGAGAGAGGCCAGGTGAAGCTAAAATTCAGGATCATCGACATTGGGACCGTAGATATTCAAAAGTACCAGTTCCTTATTTTGCAATACCCCATGAAGGAGCACAAATCTACCCACTGGGTCTATCTGCGAGGATTTACAAGTGAATTTGAGACTACTGTGCACAAGGGTCTCAACCCCACGGCACTGAGTGAAATAACTGGTGTAGTATCTTTGAGGACCCCAACCCCTAGTTAACTTTTCACAGTGTTCCGCACATGCATGCGTTTCTTGAAGAAAAAGGATTTTCGCTCCATGACGATCGGCATATAGTTGTACCTGTCGCATTTTCTTGTAGCTACCCATCCACGTACATTTCAGCTCATGAACATCACTTCATCATCGCCATTTGGAGTGAGAACAGTGAACAAACATTATGGTTAAGCGAGGCAGCAGCACCATGTCTAAGGCCTGGGTTAGGCTGAAAGGACCTTTTCCGTAAAATAAACAGTCCAGCGCTGTATCGCACCCTGCACCCCCAGAGTATTGTTGATACAATCATCAGGATCCTCGTTGGTCTTTTTTAATAGCGGAGTAACCAAGATTTATTTTAGATTGTCTGGAACCAGTCCATCATGGAATGATGCATTAATACAGAGGTCTTCAAACTGTGGGGTGCGCCCCCCCAGGGGGGCACGGCCACCTCCTAGGGCTGGGGGGCGCCAGAGCCCAGTATGAAATGTAAAAAAATATATATTATTATTATTATTTTTTTTTTTAGATTGGAGGAAATGGGAGGGGGCAGCTCACATGGTCAGAATGGACCATAAAACGGTCTTGGGCACCAATGAAAAAATGGCCAGTAGTTGCAAATGGATATTCAGTCCTTTAGTCACAGACTGTTTGAATAGTACCCAAGGGGTTATTTTTTGTTGAAATGTAAACAAATTGTGATATTTAAAGAATATTTATTCAGCAGCAATGGTCAAAACTACTAGCTGCATAGTGAAGTAACTCCTCAAACTGCCCCACATTGTCCAAAAAAGTGGCCCATTTTGACTGGCCTACACCAGCATTTTGCATTTTCGGTATGGTCATCGCCCTAATGCCCTATAGGCCAGTCCAAGCCTGCCGGCTCATCCATAATGGGTGAGGGGGCGTCCACCCACTGCCCCCCTCACCCATTACGGAGGAGCCGAGGAGCCAGCCCAGTGAAACACTGAGCACTCCCTCAGCTGTTTTTTCGAGCTGAGGGAGTGCTCCTAGGCTTGCTGAAGTGTCAAAGGGAAACACTGGGCCTCATTACGAGTTTGGAGGTAACCATGCCGCTATTTGCGGCATGGCTGCCTCCAAACTCGTTCCAACTCCGGCCTGGTGAATGGAGCAATTACCGGTCCATTCCGAGGTCGGAGGGACCGGTAATTCCCCATTCACCAAGGCCATTCCCCATTCCCATTTGAGCCCCCATAGGGCTCAATGGGAAGGGGGAAGGCGGCAATAACGGTACCGCAAATTGCGGTACCGTTATTGACCACGGTAGCCCTTTACAGGTCCCGTCCTTAACGCCTGCAAAAACCAGGCGTTAAGGAAGGACCCGCAAAGGGAACTCATAGTAGTGCGGTAAGGGATTACTGGCACTGGTTCCCTTAACGGTGCCGGTAATCCCTTACAGCCCACCTCGTAATGAGGCCCACTGTTTGCCTTTGACATTTCAGTTCCCCAGCCGCACATGATCACTGAGCCATGCAATGCTGGGGGAGTTTTGCTTCGCCAGCCTTGCATAGCTCATTGGAACTGCTGACTGGGGCACTGCATGTATGTATGTGCGAGGGGGTGCTCCTGCGCCTCCTCACACATATGGGCAGAGCAACCTGGAGCGGGGCATTTTAGCAACCACACGCAGGCCCCTGCAGAAGGTACGTTTATGGTAATTTATTTTTTATTTAAATGTGTATGGATGTGTGTATGCTTGTGTTATGGGACTGTGGTAGGAGCAGGATGGGCGGCAGCACTGGGATAGTGGTGGGAGTAGGGTGGGGAGAGCCCAGGGTCTGTACTGGGAATAGGGTGCGGTGACGGCACTCAAAAGTTCATAGCGATTTCTACATACTGTCATCTGGCACTTTTGGGGGGGCCCGGCCTGCCCAAATTTTGCTCAGGGGGTGCCCAGGCCAAAAAAGTTTGAAGACCACTGCATTAATATATCTTGTGATTGACGGGCAGATCTTTAAAAGTTTCATAAATGCATAAATAATTTCTAATTGAAAAAACAAAAAAACTTTTTGAGAGTTCACTGCCTTTCCTGCACATAACATAAGTACGCACGGGTAGATACTGCAAGCTGTAGTGCCTCAGCCGGCCCTCCTAACCTGCTATTGGAGGATTACAATACGATACAGTAAATTCAAGGGAGCTATGGCTATATATTAGGGTCCAGTCCCTTCCAAGCTTGGAGAAAACAGACATTAGGGTCTCAAGGAAAAAACTGTTTGTAGGTTAGTTTTTGTTTCTATGATTGCACAATTGTAGAAGGTTGGGGGCCAACATATGTAGGAAAGATGATAGGATTCTGCTGTCAGGTTGTCCAAGCATGGGATATTTAGAAAAGAAAGCTATAGCTGTGATAATATAATTTACTGTAATGGGGTACACAGCAATGTCAGCTTTAGAGATGGAAGGAAGTCAGTCTGAATCTGTTGGTAATACCACCACTTTGGATGTTAATAGCATCTTGAGAAAGTTGCCACAGCACACGAATCATCAGTGATAATGGTGTGTCCTTAATCGTCACCAGAGGTGGACTTGGAAGCAAAAGACGCCCTGGAAATAATTTACAAAGTGGTCCCATATTACACATTTTCAGCAAGTCCAACCATTTTCCTATGGGAACATTTGGAAATACCACACAAAAAGAGGCCAAGGGTGCAGAGGCCTACCGGGAAATTTCCAGATATTGATCTTGCCTTCACTGTAAATAAGCTGCTAAATATGTTATCCTTGTATTCTTCTCAAAATGGAGTTTGGCATGAGCATTCAGCCTAGCTAATTTGACACTGCACTGCATTTAGATCAATTGTGGTTCTCCTCATGTTATTAAGAATTGCAGTCACTAGTAGCTGTGCATTTGTGTTCCAACTGTTTAATGCCTTTTTTAGGGAGTCAGTGTCTATGTGTTCCTTCATTTTATTATGTGCTAATTCAATCTCATAGGCCCTCATTCTGAGCCTGCTGGTAGTACCATCAGCCTACCGGCAACCTCAGCTTACCATTTCCACTGGCCGATATCCCGGTAATACCAGGATATTACGGGTGGCAGCCGAATGGTAAGTTCCCATTCCGTCCACGGGAATTGGTACACTGGGTACACTGCAATTGGTACACTACAATGGGCACACTGAAGCACCGGCACAGTTTCTAACGATGCTGGTGCATTAGTGAATTATCTGCCTGTAGGGGCCTGAACTACCAGCAGATCAGGCCTGCTGGTTGTTCACAGCCCCTACCAGCAGACTCAGAGTGGGCCAGACAAGAAAAGGTGCCGATAACCTTATTTCTGGACCAGCTCACTTGTAATGGGCCTATAGACATTTTCTAGGTCTGTGGAAAAATTGTACTTATAGGTGTGTCAGTTGTTCTGGGGAGTGGACTCATAAGGCAGAATCATGGAAAAGTCCTTTATAATTGGGGATTTACCTACCACAACCATTATGGAATCTTTAATGGTGGGTAAGTTCAAAGGCCATCTGGGGGATCTCCATATTGAAAAAAAGAAATCCGGGAATGATCAGTAATTCTTTGAATGCCTATATCATATTGTATAAACAGGCAGGTGGCATATTTATTCAATTGGTGTGTAGTACAGCCTTCAATGGGTCTTGGGAGGGGATACAATGGTTTTATATTCCAAGTGCTGTGAGTGTACATTAGGCACAGTGAAGCCTTTCCTGTCATTAGTGATTAGTGGTTCGTGGAATGGAAGACCTGACTTTAGAGAATCTATCCAAGTGTGTGGCAAGAACAAGAATAAAGTCCCAAGCAGCTATCAATGGGTAATTAATGTGTAATTGCCGAAACTTCAGAAATCATTTGAAAAAAAATAGAGGTATTTTTTATTATAACCATAAATGTGGAAGACAGTGATATCTTGTGTTGCCAATTGAAGTACTGTGTCTAAGCAGTAGTGCAGATACACATTTCTTCTGATTGGTGCCCAGGCCAAATTGAACTACAGAAACTCAGCCACTCTGGAGATTTTTCGATTCTGTGGCAGATAAATGTGTCTCTTGCAGATTGTAATATCACATTTGTCTTCCTTGTGGGCACTAAATTGTAAAGGATTGTAGAGGATAAGAGTGAGCCTATGAATGTTCTAACACATTAGCTCAAGTAACCCCTTTCCTAAGTTGGTCGTAAAGTGGGCATCGGTGGTGAAATGTAGGTCTGATATGAAAGACTTGATAGTTGTAAATGAAATAAAACAAATGCTGTTTAAGAAGTAATTATCCAATGTAACATAATCCTTTCTTTTTTTAAACAGGCATGCCTAAGATCTTAAAGCGACACGCAAAAATCAAAATAGAACAACTGTGAATAAGCACCAATGTCAACACATTATCCTTGAACACATTCTTAGTAATATGGCAAACATGTTGGTGTGCCAAACAAATAAAACAATTTTGTAATTGAGTAACATTTTTTGTTTCAGGTAAAATCTGTAATATTTTTTGCATCATGCAAAATATTGGGCCTCATTACACGGATGGCGGAGAATCATGGCGCTATTAGCGCCATGGTTCATGCCGGTAAAATACCGGCACTGCCTTGGCGGAAAGGGGAATTACCGCCCCATTCCAAGGTTGGCGGGGCGGTAATTCCCCCTTCCACCATTGCCCTTCCCCATTCCCATTTTTGTCCCATAGGGCATAATGGGAATGGGGAAGGCGCTAATTATGGTACCGCAAATTGCGGTACCGTAATTAGCTCCCTGGGTCCCTTTGCGGGTTGGTTTTTAACACCTGCAAAAAGCAGGTGTTAAATCCCCCAACCAGCAAAGGGACCTTGTAGTAAGGCGGTAAGGATTTACCGGTACCGGTAAAATACTGGTACCGGTAAACCCATACCGCCATCCGTGTAATGAGGCCCATTGTTTCTTAAAATAAATTAGAGTAGCAATAATATGGTGATATCAATAGTCTAAATTAATGTACTCAGTTAAGCGAGATGTTATTTGTCTCAATTATCTAGTTGGGTGAAGCTGTAACCTGACACTCTGAATAGACTCACATCAAAAAAATATAATTAGCACAGAAGATTATTTTTACTCCAATGTGTGTGTTTGTTGTTTTATTACCTGATATGACAGTGTGAAACAGTGAAGGGCAATACTGGTAGACATGTCAGGGTTCACAAAGGGGTAATATTTGGAAACCTTAGATTGGGGTATGAGTCTCATATACAGAAACATCTTTTGATTGGCATCAGGGGAGTTGGAGATCCCTTGATTTATTTAGCTTTTAGCCACTTTCCAGTCTCAATGTCTAATGTGCTTGGCCGTTCATAAAAGCCTACTTTCTTGTGTGTGTTTAGGCATTAGAACAGTGAGAGTGAATCATTTTCTATTTAATAATCTGGGCCAGGGAGGAAGTGCAGAAATAAGAGCAAGATACATGGACACCCAAAGGCCTCGTTGACATTTCACAATAACCCTTCAACCATCACTGATGCTTAGAGCAGTTCTTGTGTATCTGTGACCCATCTCACTGTTATGTTGTACCTGTTCTTTGCAGGAAATCTGGAGCTCAGATTCAGCTTATATCCCAGATTGGGTCCCTCAAAGAGCATTTACTGTTCTCTAGGACTCACATGCTATGTCTCCACTGACTCCTGGTTATCCAGAGCATGCAGGAAACAGCAATTGTGTGCAATTGCTAGCCCCAAAATAATTCAGCACTTTTCAATGTAGATTAGTCATTCATTTGCTGTCTTTTACAATTGTAGGGCTCTGGTATCATCAGTGCTATGCTGAGGTATCCCTCCCAGTGGTCGCCATTCATATTATTTTCTGATCCATAGGGACAATATGGTTATAAGGCTGAGTATTATGCTCGAGTAAATGTAGATATGACAGCTGGTAAAGAGAGAAATACACTATTGTTAGCACATGAAGATGTGCATGATCATGATCAGGAACATAACCCAAATTATTCATAATACTGACAGAAGATTGATATGACAGAAATCATGAGGATGTATTTTGCTATATGGGAGCAACCATTTTGCATGATCTATTGTAGATTTCAGTGCCACTTTAGCTTCAATTGATGGTGACATACATTTTTTCATATGCTGTTAGACTTTTAACTGAAAAATATTTTAACATTCACGAATGGTAGGTTTGCCAAATATACACTTGGCTACATTAATTATCAAAAAATGAATAATGAGCAATCTCATCATTTATTATTTATTGTCTCAATTGATGTATTTATTATATACCATTTGAAATATATTTTATAGGTGAAGCAAATCATCACCTACTTCTATTATCACTTAAATGCTGCTTACATAAGAAGAATCCCCCTGGAGGTAAAATAATACACAGGTTCTTGCCTTCAATGTGTATCTGTGGTCCAATAAGATTGTTATGAGCATACATTACTTTACAGAAGATACAAGAGATTCATTATTGAATATTTACACATGTAATTGCAGATGGGATAAACACTACAATGCCTTAAACACAAGCACCTGCAACCAAACCTGGTAACAATATGAAGCTAGACAAACAAGGCAGAAACTGAACTCATAAAAAAAAACTACATATATACAAAATGGCAGATGTTTTATCAATCTACCTAAGTAGAACTGGCAAAGATATGAACATATATAATAGAACAGAACAGAATATACAAATGAAAAATACAAGCAATCAAACTGGTAATAATTCATTAAAAGTTCAATAACTGGTGATGGTTTGACAGAAGGGGTGGTGGAAATATTCCCATAAAGACCCCTTGAGTTCCTGAATACAGTGGGTAAATGGCATTGACAACCAAGACATGCTAATCCATTCTGTTAGAAATACAGTTGGAATACCATCATAAGAAAGAGAAGTGAAAGATGGAAACATTAAAACAATTATTATAAACAATACCAAGTTATGAAGGAATAAATAAGAACAATGGAGTTTAGAAGGGAATGGTCTATCATGGATTTCACCTATGACTAAATGGTGAAGTTCTCTTGTTTCTACCTGCTAGATCTTGTGAGTCAGACACATTTTCAGTGCCTGTATTCAAGCAGACAGCATATATACGGGTAAATATACATATGTCTCTATGTTGTATGACAAAATCCTAGTAGTGAGGCTGGGATGAGTTCAGATGACTTTATGTAATGAAAAAAGCAACCCACTCCTTGATACGTGAAATTGATCTATTGAGGATTTCCTAAGGCTTCCTGGCAACTTGTAACTCATCCCTCACACAACCCATAGTTTCATAGACACTATCAGTAGTGGAACTAAGAGAATAGAATGTACACAGTATGATTCCATATTTGGTAAAGAAAATGTACTTGGACATGTTCTGTAGTCTGAACAATCAATGTGATCATGACCTTACCTCATCCATGGGTCTCTCAGTGTCAGGGAACACACACAGAATGGAAGAATGAGTCACACACATGCTAGCCTGAGGGAACAATGACAAAATCAGGTGAACTGATTTCTAGAAATGGCCTCCATCCTCCCCCCTATTTAAAGCCTCAACCTGTGGAGCAGTGGCCTGGTAACAAGTTAAACAAACAGCTAATGACATCGGTCAGAGGAAAGTCATATGACTGCCTTCCAATCAGATCTATGTGATCACTGAGCCACTGAAAATGCAGAACAAACAAATGTCGAATGCAAAAAAAGTGAGGTGCAGTGATCACATAGATCCCTTTTTCCTGAAATCCCGATGCCTGCACCCTATTTACCTTGTGGCGGTTTCTGCCGCACACTGCCACCGACTTTCCTCTATCCCTGCTATGCAAGGTCCCTCCCACATATGTGGGTGGGAGCTGGCGCAGCAGGGTCCTTTTTTTTCTTGTCTTTTCCCTCGCAACCCTTTTCTCCCATTGCACTCAACAAAGGGAGCTGGAGACACACCTGCAACCACTGCTCCGCTTGGTCAGTGGACAGTACTGCGCATTTGCACCATAAAAGTTGGAATATTGGTACATCGCAAATGCCCAGTACTGTTTTTTTATTGTATTTAGTTTGACAAAGAAAACTTTAACAACATATAAAAAACACAAAACAATTATACAACAATGTATAAGTTAAAATAACTCACAATTAAAAAACACAACACAGATCTCCTCCTTGAGGATGTTAGTGACTGTTCAACAATTACTACATTACAAGAGAAACCACACATAAAACTCAAATTGATACATATATAGCAGTTGTTAGAACATTCTAACTAATTCACTAATCCATCTCTCATTATTTCATTGAGATCTTGAAAGAACGAGTTACCGGGTGGAACCAGTATTTTCGCATATCTGGCTAGTTTTTGCCAGGTTCATCTACAGGCAAGCAATGAGATACCCAATTCATGCAAGATTATAGAGTTTGGGACTGATGACGCCAAACCTAAAGTGCATTTCCACATCTGGGCCTGTATGCTGTTTAAGATGACATCCAACTCGAGAAGACAAATGTCCAACCCAAACAGTAAGATGGGCTCAACCTTCATCATATAGAAGCCATTAACTGGAAGCATTGAAAACTTACAGTGCTTCCTAAACATAATTCTCATTTTAGAAGTCAGAGGACGAGCTTTCACTTTAAGATCATTGGACCATGACATTTTAGAGTTGACATCGGACAGGGTATAGCCGAGGTAGCATAAGCTATTAACACACTCAATTTGTGCACCGGCGCAGTACTGTATAAGTCAAAGTTTTGGTGGAAACATTTTGGATTAATACCCATCCAAACTAGAGTTAAGGTTCATCACCAAGCACAGGTGTCTCCACAAAAACCCATATGATCCCAATTACAGACAGAGCCCATATACAAAATAGGGAAAGGACCAGCTTAGTGCAAGGGTGTTTGGAGACAAGTTAATAGTGTTGAGGTGTGCAGAGAAAGCAATAATAGATAAACAACTAGAAAAGAGAAAGCAAATGACTGAGCTAGATTGAAGCAAGAACAAAAGAGAAGGAAGAAGGAAGGAACAGACATTGTTAGAGGATGGCAACCCCAGGGTTAACATGTAAGCAGGAAGGGAAAGATCAGTGTTCATAGAGTACATGGCCAGCAGAGAGAAAAAATGACAGAATTTGGAAAAGGTATGCAGTTCAAGCAGGAGGGAGTGGTTGAAGGGCAACAGGAGGATTGGAAACTAGAAGTTCATCAGAGTCAGCTAAAGGTTGGATATGAAGGAACGTGGTGGAGGTGGATAGCGAGGTCCAGAATAGAACCAGCAGTAGCAAAGCCATGAGGGGGACTAATTGGAAGAAGTGCTCCGAGGAAGATGGCATATCGAGTGGGTCCAGAGCTGAGATAAAGCCAGGACATAAGTGCTAGTGAAGAAGCGAAACACCTTCTTAATGTGGACCGACGACAGGGCTAAATGTCTCTTGGAACAATACAAACAGAAATAGAGAGGCTAGCCTGCTGTACCTAATGGACTACCCTTGCGGCTCCTCGCCATCCCTGTGCTTCCTCTCGCTTCCACTCCTTCTCTCATCTTGCTCCACTTGAATGGATTTCTTTTCCCCCAGACATCTGAGAAACTGTCCACATGGATTTGTTTAAAACCAAACTAAAGCCTACCTCCTCACCTCTGAGTTGCCCTCTTAACATAACTCTCATCTGCCTGCTAGCGAAAATGTTTCCCTCTACTCTAAACTGCTTCTGTCCCTCACTTCCTCTGCCTCCACTCTAGCACTTCACCCATCATGGCCACACCCCAAACACAGCTGGCTGTACTGCCTAACTGCATTTAAAAATGTCCAATGTTCATTGTCCTTAATCTATGTATGTCTACTTATGTATTGTCCCCAGGGAATGTTCAATTTTCTCCCTTGCACAACCTCTTCAGAATGTCCCTCAAACTCACCCCATTGTAAAAAGCATACCGCTTTCCATCAAATCTGAATTCTTACCTATTGTATGTTCTTTTGGGATCACAAGAGCATTATTTCTCCTATATATAACATCTGGATCATTTCACTTATAAGATGTTGTTGGTTTCCAGTATTTGTAGTACGCACATTAGGAACTATTGAGTATCGTGTTGTGAATGTAAGGTCAGTCCTACCGTTCCTGCACACTAGTCCAATTCTTGCCTTATACCTGAGGCACTGTAAGTACTGTCAGGATTAGTTGCAGCATTTCCATGAAGTACAAGCATTTGCAAACACAACTGCTTCGAATTTGCAAACACAACTGCTTCGAGGCACTTAAGTCAATGTTGTGAACAATTGATGGCAATTGGAAGAGAACATTGATTGTTACATTTGCATAGCAATTTACTCCATTTCTGTTGCTGAATTTTAATGGACCATAGAGTTGTGTGTCAGCATCTTTAGATGGGCCTGCAGATTTTTCTGGAGAAGAGATATTTGTCTTTTTCTTTTCTGAATGACGTGCAGTTGAGTTTGTAGTAGATAGTTTTGTGGTTGTATGATTCGATGCAGAAAGAGTTGGTTGTTGTTTCTTTAGTTGTATTGTTGGGAGATATGTTGTCGATTCTGTTTGTATTTGTTTTATTTTTAAAGGTTTTATTTTTCAGGTACAGTGTACATATCTAGATGAGGGGTGTACCGTACACATAGCCTTTTGTATTCTAGGATGCAAGGAATAGCAGCCTTGACTTTGTGTGCATCAAAGTTAACTAGGAATTGACCATTGAGTGTATGCAGACGTGAAAGCGGTAAATAACTCATACCTTCCATAAACACTATGCTGCCAATGTCAATAAATGTGTGCTCTAGGGATAGACCTTGTAATTTGTGAACACTGACAGCATAGGCAAGAGATAAGGAACATTGTTCTCTGCATACCTACATGTCTTTGAAAAGAAGAAAACATGTTATTGTGTGCCCAATTATTGTAAATTATGCAGGTTTGTCAAAGTGGATGTTGACAAACTGAATGTTGTTGTCAGTGGATATGTTTGGAAGCCAACAACTGTACCAATAGCTCCATTAACTAAATTGCTGTGTTGGAGATACATTTTTCTAAGCTATTTAGTCGAGCTTTTGCTTGTTGACACATAGGGAGTGTTATGTCGTGCAATTCAAGTTTGTATGTGGAGCGCATATGCAGTATGCGTTGCATTTCTTTTTTTAACAATGTCTTATGGAATTGACTACAGCTTACAAGGGTTGGTATTAAGGACGCGCATTTTAGATTCTGTTTATAGTTAATTTTTCCATGGCAACCGGAGCAGATGTGTTTTGCCCATTTAGCTCATGGGTTAGTATACTATTTAAAATGGATTTTGCATCTTTTGTAAGCAGTCCAGTTCTAATGTTTTTAACATGTTAGCATAGGTACAGACTGACACATGATGTCAGTTAGTTCTCTGTACTCAAAATACTGCCAGAGATTTATATTTCCATTGCTGCCTAGTGCTTTGTGGCATGTTGGTGTCCTAAGGTTTTGAGATAGGTTGACCTTTTACTGGTGTTAACTGTAGGAGGTCTCCGAAAACAATAAGGGTTTCCTCCAAACAGTTTTTCATAGTCGGTTTTTAGGACTTCTTGCATTCTTAGGTAAATTAAAGCCAACATGATGTTGGAAACCATGCTTATCTCATCTATTAGGAGACCTTTCGTTTATTTATTTCAGAATTCTGCGTATCTCAGTAGCAGCGTCTGCTGATATTTTGTAGTATTCTAATTTATTTTGATGTTCTACTGAACGGAGGATTAGTCAGTGTAATGTTACACCTCCTATGTTGTAGGCAGCTAAACCTGTGGGGACTGTTAAAACAGCCAAAGGTTTTTGTTTGTTAAGGTTTGTCGAAATGTGCTGATTATTCTAATTAAGAATGTTTTACCAGAACTATCTTCACCACTTACATACAGGAGCAGAGCTTTATAATTTTTACAGCTACACGTTTTAGTTTCATGTTTAAACCATGTTACATTTCTTTAGCGACTTCTAGATAAATGGTGAGTCGTTCAGCACTTCTTCAGATTGTTTATATTGACACATGGTATTTTCCACCTCAGTCATGGATATTTCTGCTTTATTTAGAATTAGTTGTTCTCCAAGTGTTTCTTGGCTTCCTGTAAGGGAAGGGTGACTGTCCTTAGGAGTGTCCTTATCTAGTTTAGCTTCAATGTCTTCCTCTTGTTGGCGTTCTTTGTCCAACATTTCTTTGAGCTGTTTGAACTTGGCATTTGTTATAGTGCTTTCATTTGTTTTGAATGCAGTTTCAAATTAGTCATAGTCACCTAATAATTATTTTTCTTTTCTCTGTGGTTTAAAAAGTTGTAGTAGGGCCATGTAATACAGTTCTCTATGTTGTGGAGATTGAAATGATAACTTTATATGATTAATTAGGCTGGGTTTGGTAAGTTTTACTAGGCTTCCTTCACACGTTGAGACTGAATATTTGCTAGTTGTCTCACCTGGTGTGACATTGTTTTTGTAGGAGTAGTGTTGGGCTATGTCGTACAAGCACCTGTTTTCCAAAGCAGCACTTCTGTTTGGGTAGTATGTGTCAACTAAATTGTTTTTTTCAAATGTTCTGGCTGTTGGGATCATTTGTGGCTATTGTTTCTCTCTCTTGGTACAATTTTTGTACTCTTTTCCCGGATGAAGATTGACCAAGGTTTAGCTTGACAATGTGCTCAGATTTGCCATTTAAGGCTGTACATGTTAAACAGTATGCAGCTTCGTAGCACCAGCATGCTCTAAGGGAGAACATTTTTATACCAACGCTGTACTCATTTTGTGATAGTGTTTTGTCAGATGATATGTCATCCAAAAGGTATTTTAGCTTTGTTTTCTCAGCTTTGGTGAGGTAGGCTGTGCCATATCTTGCAACCACAGTTGGTTTGTCTGCAATGTATTCTATGTCTATGTTTGCATTCTACAAGAGGGCAATGATTTAATTGCAATCTTTGATGTACTTGGATGCTTCATCCCTTTTAATGTTGTATGTGTTTTAGGGGATTTGCCTTTTACGCTGTGTCTAATAGAAGACATCAAGCTATTTACATTTCTTTTTTTTGAAAAGTGGTCTAGGGAAGCCAAAGCGACATTTGGTATAGTATTTTCCTTTGTTTTTATATCTACGTTGGCAGTATTTGCCACACTTATGTTTTGGGTGCAAGATTTGTGTATGTAGGTCACTATCTGTGGTTTCTTACGGGATGTCGCAGGTATTGCATTTTTCAATAAACTGTAAAACAGTGGTTTCACTGTCATGGCCACATTTGGGAGCATCTTTTATCCACAAAAGCATGTGGATGTGTGCTGCTCCTTTGGATTGATATTCTTTTCTCTAAAAGAAGTGTTGCACTTCTCTGAGCAAAGGGGTATTATTATTGCAGATAAAGTGCAGCATGGTAATAAAGAGATGGTGAAGGTACCTTGATACTTTGACAGGGTCAAGAGAACAGAGTTCTCCTGGTGATTTTATATTTATTCCCTCTTTATTTTGGTTTGTAGTGCGTGAGAAGTCATACAAGTCATCACATGCGTACTCTGCACACCTTAAAGTAACCAACCATGTGGGTGGGCCTAGGTATCTTAGCAAACAACATACATCAGTGTGACATTGGAACCAGTATTCTTTTGTACCGCGTATGGTTGCCAAGAGATTTGATACTTGATTGCAAAACTTCATCTTTGTCTTTCATCTTTTTAAGCAGTTGATTAGCGAACATGTTTAAAAAATGAGAGCCTGTTTTTAATGTGTGTGGAACTCCATAACATGGAGTTGCTAGTTCACTTTCGAACATGAGGTTAAAAATGTATTATACATTTTGTCTGAATCTGGGGTATTAAGAACACATCCATAAAGAGCGATATTCTGATGTACTCATTTGTGTGGACCTTTCATCATATCTACCTTTGTTTCCTGTAGTAAAGATTAGAGGAAAAGAACATGATTCTACACTTTTTTCTCATATGCTCATTGGGGATCCTTTGGCTTGATGCATTTGATATGTTTCTTATGTATCTTCAATGGTGTCTTTGGAGTTTAGTGGGTGAATTCTATGCTGGTCAAAAATGTTGGCAGCAGTAACAGGATCTATATGTTCAAATTGGCCAGTTGCTAGTGAATTATTTGGGTGGTTTCTCTTAGGTCTTCCTCTATATTTACATCTTTGCAGTATTCATTGTTTTCTTTTAGATATTGTAGGGCTTATCTAACTTTGTTAAAGGCGACTAGTTGTTGACAATAAAAGTTTGATCTATTGGTCGTAGAACTCCTAGATTTCTACATTTTCTTTGAGTTCTAATGGCACATATACTTTTTATTTTTATTTTATTTTTTATTGATTTTAGTTGAATTTAATCAACTTTTTCAATAATACAAAATATAATTTTATCAAACATATGAAACATAAAAACAATTAATAATTAAAAAACAAAAAGAAAAGACATTTTTACATTCCATTCCTGATGTACTCCACACAAGGAGAAAGAAGAGGACCACAAGTGCTCGTAAGACAACTTCACAATCATTAATATCAAACAATATAAAATTAGAATCATACAAAAAACGAGGAGATGAATAAAAATTGTTCAAAAATCTTAATCATTATCAACCTGGCAAAACTTAAAACAACTATACATTTAAATTCTAAATTTGTGTAGATAGTCTAGAAGCAAGATGCGCACGGCAATTTTTTTGTGTTCCTTCTCCAGCATAAGATTTAAATTAAATTTAATGATAACAGAAAATTAATGGTTGCAATTCTTATGCTCATGATGTTGGTAGAGGCAATGGCAATCCATCCATGTTCATGTCTCATCTGGCCAAAATATTCGAGATGTTTAATAAAGTGAATTTGCCTTAAGTGCATAAGATCTGGGCAATCTACTACAATATGTTTCAAAGATTCAACAACAGTTACATTTTTACTAAAGCGACACCCTTTAATTTCAGGATCAATCTCTTTCCTACGAGTTTGAATTTCTCGAGTGTTACATAGATTGAAACGGATGCGTATTGGCACATATACTACTTTGCTACGGATGCCCTTTAGTAACTCAGATGGAGGTAATGTGGCTGATTTCAGATGAAGGTGTATTATAGCTTGAAATGGGTGCACTGTTTGTATTATAATGCTCTAATACAAGTTAAGTTATTGGAGAGCTTTTGGAAGTGAGAATTTAAAAAACATTATTAGTGATAGCATGTGATTGCATTTTGTTATTGTCAAGCTTTGTGTTGCAGTACGTGCAGACTATTGAGGGGTCAAATTTTTTGTATTTAGTTTGGTTAGGTTTGGTTTGGTTTGTTTATTTATAATGCGCGTCTCACCCACAGGTATCTGAGCGCAGTACAAGAATATGCAGTTTCTTAGTTACACAGGAAGAAGTAGAGGTACAACAAAGTATCTAACATATGTACACGAGCAGTTTCAAAAATTATTCACAATTACAAAAAACAAGGCAATATGGAAAGGATAGCATAAATAAATACAGTAGGAGCAGAGAATATTGCATATGTACATGGTAAGGCTGATACATTAGTATGGGTCATTGTTGAGGTTAAGCCAATTCTTCATATTGTTTCTGAAGCTAGAGAGGGATTGATTTGTTCTGAAATTGGAAGGGAGAGGGTTCCAAAGTTGGGCGTCAAGGACAGGGAAGTTATTACCTCCTGCTTTTTTGAGTTTATATCTGGGAACTTGTAGGTAGCCCGAGCTGGCTTATCTGTTAAGTCTGGCGTATTGTTTCATGGCAAATTTATCCGAAAGATATTGTGGGGCTGAGTTGTTGAGGCATTTGTATGTGAGGGATTCAGTTTTAAGTTGAATTTCTTTTTTCTTTAATAGAAAGCCAGTTGAAGTCTCTTCTTACGGAGGAGACATTTTGTTTACGAGGAATGCTCAAGGCTGTCCTAAGAGCACTATTCTGCAAGATCAGCAGTTTCTTCATGATGTATTTGTTAGCCCCAATATATAGTCTGTTGCAGTAGTTAACTTTCGATAAGATTAGGGCTCTGGCCAGTGCGATGTAGCTTTTAGTGGAGACGAAGGGTTTGCATGCTCGAATGAATTTACCGGTGTAGGCACTTGACAAAGCTGTAGTGTTGACCTGGTTTCTCAAATTTAGGGAGGAATCTAGGACTTCGCTGGTGACTTTTATGATGTTGCCATCAATATTAAACAAACGATATTGTTCACCTAATTTGGAGATGTTAATGGGAGTGGCTAGGAGGAGGAGTTCTTTTTTTTCATCATTCAGGCAAAGACCATGGGTGACTATCCGTGCCTGAATGATAAGGTAGATTCTGTTAATCAGGGCTAGGTCCTTTGCATAGTCACCTGTCAAGGGAATAAGGATTTGGGTGTCATGAGCATAGTTCTTGTAGGTGACACCCATATGATCCAGGTCATCAAACAATGGTTTGGAAAAAGCGGTGTACATTGTAGGTGATACACACGATCCTTGTGGGACTCCACATGTAATAGGGATCGGGTTTGCAGCCGCTGATGCTGAGAACACTCTCATTGATCGGTTGCTAAGAAATTACTTGATCCATGCTGTGACTTCTAGTGAGAAGTGTGATGTTGTAGAGAGATTGTTGCATAGGATTTTACGGTCGACCTAGTCAAAGGCAGCCAATAGATCTAGGAGAAGCAGGAGGGCTGAGTTTCCTTTATCTTTGAGGTCGTCTATTTGCATTTTTAGATCAATCAAGACTGTTTCAGTGCCATGTTGTGGCCTGAAGCCTGATTGACGGAGACCTAATACTTTGTTAGACTCTAGGAATTTTTGTATTTGATTATAGGCAGCTTTGTCTATAATCTTCAGCAAGAAAGGGACAGTAGTAATAGGTCTGAAGTTAGTGGGTATATTTGGGTCAAGAGCAGTTTTTTCTAGCAGAGGCAACACCCATGAGTCCTTCAGGTTGGTTGGCACAGTGCACATATGGAAGGAGGCATTAATGAGTGATGTGATGAAGGGAGTCAATATGCTCACTGCCTCCTTAATGTTGGCGGCTGGGCAGAAATCTCCTTGGCAATTTGATGATTTGAGGGAAGCTATGATTTTTTGCACCTTTCAGGTGTTTTAAGAGCACGGAAAATGGCTATGGCTATGTCTTTGAGGAGGCAGAGAGTATGGATTTTGGGGGACTCTTGGATCCATTGGCTAATGGTCTACATTGAGCACTGTGGATTTGGTGAATATCTGTGATTACATGAATTTGAAGTGTCATGGTATGGAGTGTGAGCAATGAAGTGGGTGGACTATCTCGCGTTTTGTGATAATATGGTTCACCTAAAACATTTGAACATCATTGTTCTTCATTGAGGAGGGACAAGTTTGAGGTGCGTTACTAGAATTTCATTGCAGTTTGCAGTGAAGGAGACATTTGGAAAGTTGATAGAAATGTTTCCAAATTAAAAAAAAATAATAATTCTCGGATTGCTCAGAGACTCATGTGGATGCTTTTGAATGTATTCTGTCTGCAAATGGAAAAAGCAAGGCAGAACATGAATAAAGCTGTGTGTGCTTTTTTGCTAGATGTTGGCATGACATTTTTTTCATAATGAGAGCATTACATTTGATATTGTCAACATTTTTTGGAGAGATGGAGTACATCTAACTGATGTGAGCAATCCGATTTTTTGGGAAAATGTTTTTGTGCACACATAATAATTGTGTTGAGTAGAATGTTTGTACTGTATTAAACAAACAAAATAATCAAAAACATTTAAAAGTCAAAACACCAAAAAAAGGTTATTTTAAGAGCCACCATTTTTGCGTGAAAATCAATTAAAATCATTTCCATTTCCCCACCTCACGTCTGGAATTTTTCCAGGGACTAGTGTGCTGTCCGTGGACTATGCAGGCTGCAAAGGGGCCTGTGACTTTTTTTTCTCAATTCAATCTTTTAACTGGGAAAGGTGGCTCCTAAAGGAACCTTTTTATTTTGTGTTTTGTTGGTATTGTATTTTCTGGGGACTTTTTTGTGTTTTTTCAAGGAGGGGCAAGTTAAGGTGGGGAGGGAAGGGAGAGAAGGGGCGCCAACCACACAGACGAAGAGGCAGGTGGACAGAGGAAGATGTTGGGCAGGCCTTAATCAAGGTAAGTGGCAGTGTTTCTCATGTTCTATGACCGCAGCCTCGAAAGCACTCAGAAACTGCACTCCCTACAGATCAGTGTTTCACAGTACAGGCATATCACTGTGACCCTTGAAACGTAAGGGTCTACAGCATTCTGTATGGCCTGTGAGGCTGTCGCTGGGATCCTTTGCCACAAAGGAGTATCCTTTATGGTAACAGGAGCAGTTAAAGAAGATGATGGGGTAAAGGGCGTCAACCTACTTATCCCTGAGAAAGGTGCTGCTTTCCTCAGAGCACCTAGGTTGTTGGACTTGGTGTGGCACCACATGGAGGTGGTGCTGTAGGAATACAGCCCTGGTTTTCTGTGACTGAATACAACGTTGCACTCAGTGCATCGAACCTTGGTTGCACAAGCCTTCAGCACATTTCCAACTACGGTGAAAAACTGCCACAACTAGGACTCACACCTCACCTTCATCTTCTTCTTGATCCTCATCATCCATATCACCACGCCTGTTCCCCTCTCCAGGCCTCCAGGTTGTTGAGTTGGTGGTGGTTGGGTGACTGGAAAGGAGTGATGGCATAAGAGATGCCATTATGTTCTCCAAAAAGTTCTGCAAAACTGATCTGCAAAGCAGCAAAGCAGGTGCTCTCTCCTGAGTAGCCAAATTGAAGAAAAATAATGGGTGGGTCCCTTCAGAAGAACCGTCCATGCACAAGCATGTTTTCTGCTGACTACCAAGTCGCTAATAGGCCTTGAAAAGTTGTAAACAAGTTGCCAGATCAACCAAGAACAGTTCTGGGAGCAGTGGAAGGGTAACGTCTCATCTTGAAACACACTAGATTGGACAGAAAATGCACTTTTAAACTATCAGTGGATCGCAGACTCTGTTTGCGGACAAGCGGTCATGCTGCACGGGTGCAGTTACATGATGACATCCGGGAACATCCACGGCACTGCCAGATGTCTGCAGCAACCCTTTGTCAGGTATTCATCCATCCGCATGGGGAGTGTGTGCAAACCTAAGCTTTTTTATAATTTTGTAAATGAAAATGAATGATGGGAGATCAACCTCAGAACATATGTGGGGCTAATCCGCACACATTTTCCTGTGCTCACCGCACAACAAACACATAGTTACATGTACTCCAGTGGGACACAGCCTACAGGCGTAGTTCTCCCTGTCATATTTAGCTGGAATGTGACAGCCATGTGTACATCAAAGCATCTTATGAAGGGTGAAGGCAACACCTTCCTCTGGCCATGGCCAGCCCAATTCAAATATCAAAGGCTCCACAGATCTGCCCTCTCCATTGTTTAAGTTCTGCTGGTGGCAGCGCATACTGATGACAGTTAATTGAGTCAAGTCTGCGGAAGGGGCTTGTTTGCAGAACTGACAACAGGGGGCAGGACACTAACACTTCTTTCATATGTAATGTGTCAACTCAAAGCTAGCTCCCAAACCTCTGTATGAAGGGCAGTGAATTGCATGTGTGGGATAAGTTTTTACTGCAGGGAACCCCCTTTCAGAGGGAAGAAGTATGTGATTTGATGGAGACAGAAGTCTGTTCTCACCACAAACGTCAAGGGAGACCTGCGCTTTGATCAAAAGTCACAGAGAGCTCAATTAACTAGAGAGGCACTTTGATCCACAACGGACAGGAAGATGGGTGGGACTTGTCACCCCTTACCTTTGCTGGTGCAAAGCACTCTGGTTATGACCTCATGCATAACAGAAGAATGTTGTTGGTGACCCAGGATTGGTTACTTAAGGTAGGCCTAGCCTGCACGAATCACTGGGACCCATTTGGCCCCTCAATAAGGAGATCATCTGACGACTTTGAAATGTGTAAGAAGAAGGACTCATTTGGACCCTGGCTAAAGGTACAGACTGCCTTACATCTTCCACCAGTGAAGGAAGGCCAGGATTTTCAAGAGGGAAGCAATATCCCTCCCCTAAATATCTCCCAGGGAACAGAGGGAGATACCAGACTCAGAGGACCCATCCAGCAGCTTCAGAACTGCTACACAGCCAGCACACATCATGCCCAGCTGGGTTCTGCCAGCAAGCTTCCTCGGTGGGAAGTTCCAAAGAATCTCTGAACAAAGGACAAGGCCGTTGCCTGCAAACACTCTCCTGAGCTTTGGGCCGTCTGCCTTAAAGGATGACAAGAGCCCTGCGAAGAAGCTAGGAGGAACACCACGAGAAGCATTAACCAGCATCCATCTTTAAGGACATTTTCGAGGCGCTTGAGCCCGAGACGCCTTGATGAGCATTCCAGATCCGCCAACCAGCACAGAGACAATTCTTGACCCTGAGCCACAGTGTAGACCAGCTTGCAGCCATCCATCCGGCCTTGCTTGCCGAACTGCCTGCCGCCTGATACCTGCAGCTGTCGCCCACCTTGAACTCTGTCGCAGGAGCTGCAAAGTGTTCTGCAACCGACTTGATGCTGTCAAGCATGAAGATCATCTCAAGCACCAGTTACATTGTGGTTCTGTCCCCCTGGTGCTTCTCCAAAGGCCCCTAGTGACATTTATGACTCTTTGCTCCCTTGATGCTGAAACCAAATAACCTTGAACAGATAAGACTGATTGCTTTACCGCCTCCCTCCTGCCAGTACCCAAATTTCATCCCTTTCCTTCGTGAAACTGTGCGTCCTCTGCATTCCTTTACAGAGTGGGTTGTATTTTTTAGCGTGCTAGAACTGTTTGTTGTAATAATAATAAAGTAGATCATTTTATACAATCTTGAATGGATAGTCCCTTTTAACGTTGGGAAATAATTGAATTTCAGCTGTGTTGCAACTAACCAATGATCCACGACCTTGCAGAGATAAGCCTGCTGTTCCGTCTACATCACCAAAATTGGACAAGGAAGTTTATAATTTACTTGTGTTTCAATCTGTTTGGATGCCTTCTGGTGTACTAGAGGTGAGGGGTGATTGATGGTCTAGAAACCGATATTCATCCCTGGACCACTGGTGCCTCGGAAGTTGATTCGTCACACCTGTTGGGCAGGAATTGCAGGGCGCATGCGGGTGGATGTCCGTAGAACACGTGTGGTGTCCGCAGACAAATTAAAAGTGCATCATGCGAAACCGGACATGTCCAGACATTGCAACTATCTGGGGGCACCTCAATTTTAGTGCGGTCACCCCGGACAGTCACAGTGTCCAGGGACTATAATTGAGCTTTAAAAAAAAGAAATACATACCACACAACAATATACAACACATTTATAATATAAAAAATAAATGTATTTATGAAAGTAATGGGGTATTAGAATGGAAGCATAAATGGGAGAATTAGGAATTTCTGTACAATAATGATCAGTGGAGGAAAGGAGTGAGGTTTCATGAAAGCGTCTTTCATTTAAATTTTGGGAATTTGATAGGGGTGATTGCTGGGGACACTGCGGGATTCCGCACATAGGGCCATTAACGAGCAGCTTGGAAAACACATTTGTGGTTATTTGATGGCTGAAAGAGTGTTTGTAAAGTGTGGAGGAGTGGAATAAAGATGATATGGAGTTGGTTTTATAGGTGAATAAAGGGGCTGAAGATGCTGCCGACTATTTGTTATTTGAAGGTGTATTGTACATACTTGTTATATGGTTTCATTCTATTGTGGTGGTTGTGGTCAGTGGCCAGATTCTTGGCAGCATGTCCCCAAGAATCTGCCCATGGGCAACAACCACCACAGTATTAGTATGTGTATAGTAATTATAGGTAATGTAGTGGGAGTATAATCTGTTTGTAATATGGTGGAATGATATAATTGAACTGCATATGGTATTTATGATAGTAGTGCACTTGAGGATAGTGCTTGTTTGTTTGTTTGTTTGTTTGTTTGTTTTATTATTTATAATGCACATCATACCCTGGGGTAACAGGGCGCAACAGTTACAAGTATATGCGAATCTTAGTTACACAGAAATATATGCAGATTACATACAGGTAGAAATTACAAGGGTATATATACAGAGAGGGCATATTTACAGGTATAGTATGCAGCAGGAGAATGTGCAGGCAGTTCCCAGAGGATATTACATACAAAATAAAATCTGGTGCCAGGGATAATTACAAAGATACTGTCATAGAAGTGAACATATCAGGTCATATGGTGATTACCATGGCAGAGGCCGATCAGTTCTAAGTGTGTCCTGGGTAGTGGTTATTAATGCTGGTTGTTGGATTTCAGCCATGTGATGGTGTTGGATCTAAACTTGTGGTAGGATTGGTCTGTTCTTAGACTGGGAGGCAGAGTATTCCATAGTTTGGCCGTTTTCACCGGGAAGCTGTTACCTCCAATTGTGGATCGTTTGAAACTTGGTATGGAGAGACGATCTCTGCTGGCAAGTCTTACTGGTCTTGTGGAAGTCTGCTTGTGGTAAATAGGTGCAGCATTGTTGAGAGATTTGTGAGTAAGCGACAGAGTTTTTAGGAGGACTTTGTCGTAAGTTGGGAGCCAATTGTTCTGTCGACAGATCTCTGAAATGTGGTCACTTTTGGATATGCCTAAAACCGCTCTAAGAGCATTATTTTGTAAAGTTTGGATTCTTTTGATGGTGGCTTTGGACGATCCTAGGTAAAGGGCATTACAGTGGTCCAGGCGCAACAGGATGAGGGCTCAGGCCAGAGTAATGCAACTGCTATCAGAGAGGAATGGCTTGCCAGTGCGTATCAGTTTGCTCGTGTAGGCTGTGGACGATGCTAGGGAGTTGACCTGTTTAGTGAATGAAAGGTTTGAGTCAAGGTAAAAGCCAAGTGTTTTTACCTCATGTACTACTTTAATGATGTTGCCATTGATTATGAATGATGAGTAGTTGGAGCCTAGTTTTTTTAAGTTGGACGGGGTGCCCAGGATGATGAGTTCAGTTTTATCATCATTCAGGCATAGACCATGTGTGGTCATCCATGCCTGGATGATGATATACACTCTGTTAACCAAGGCCAAATCCTTTTCATAATCCCCTGAAAGCGGGAGGAGGATCTGGGTATCATCTGCATAGTTAGTGTAGGTGATACCGAGATGATCCAGATCATCGAGAAGGGGATTAGTGAAAATATTGTAGAGTGTATGCGAGACGCATTAACCCTGGGGCACACCGCAGGTGATGGGTATAGGGTCTGCAGCTGTTAGCAGTGAGAAGACCCTCATTGTTCTGCCATTTAAGAAGGATCTGATCCAGGTAACAGCGTCATCAGAGAAGTGTGCTGATGTGTTTAGATGGTTGCATAGAATAGTGTGGTCGACTAGATCGAAAGCAGCTGAGGGATCTAGGAGGAGGAGTAGTGCTGATTTACCACTATCTTTGAGCTCAACGATTTGGGTCTTCAGATCGATGAGGGCAGTTTCTGTGCCGTGCTAGGGACGGAAACCTGATTGTCTGGCTCCTAACAAATGTTGTCGTTCCAAGTGTTTTTGAATTTGAGTATACGCTACCACGCTACCTTATCCCAGATTTTTAGAAGGAAAGGCACAGTAGTAATGGGACTATAGTTGGTTAGTGTAGATGGGCAGAGGGTGGGTTTTTTTAGGAGTGGGAGTACCCACGATTGTTTAAGGTTAGTGGGAATGATGCCAGTAGCGAAGGACACATTAATGAGTTTGGTGATGAACAGAGATAGGTCTCGGGCAGCATCCTTGATAAACTGCACAGGGCATAGGTCTCCCTGACAGTTCGAGGGTTTAAGGGACAGAATCATTCTTTCCACTTCAAGGATGGAGACTTTGGTAAAGTTGAATCGAGTAGATTCATCTATGATAGCCTTACCAATTGTATTGGAAGCAGGAGGATCATTTAGGGCAGTTCTTTTGCATGAAATTTTATTTTGTAGAGTGGCTATCCTATTGGCTAGGGCGTGTTGGATATCTTCACACCATTTTTTATCTTTCGTGCATGTGTCAGGTAATGCTATCGGAGTCTCTATTTCTTTAAGAATGGTGAAGAGTTCCTTTGTGTTGGATTTGGCATTGAATATGCGTGTGTCAAAGGATATTCTTTTTGCTAGGTATATTTCTTTTTTGTAGAGGGAGGACAATTTAGTAAGTTTGAGCTTATTGGCTTCAGACGGATGTTTTATCCATGTAGCCTCGCAATTTCTTTTTTGTTGTCTTACATTTTTTAAGAAAGGTGTAAACCATTTATTCAGATGAGTTTTCAGCTTACTTGGTCTTAGTTTCGAGGGGTTGATCTGGTCCAAGGAAGTGGTCATGATTTTATTATATTCTTCAACCAATCTCTAAGGATCAGTATTGTCAGGGAGTGAGTTAAGAGTGGGAAGTAGTACCCGGATAAGCCTATCCACAGTAATACTCTTTTTATTTCTGGTTAATGTAGGTGGAGCCCTAAGTGCTGTAGGCGGTGGGGGTCTGTTATTGGAGAAAATAAAGGACACAAGGTGGTGGTCCGTCCAATTCAAGTTCTGATAGGGTGTTAGCTGTGGTTGTGGCAAGCTGGTCTGATTGGTCATTAAAGCCCATATTCAGGTCTCCAAGTAGAAGTACTTGCGAGGAACTTTTAAGGTTGTTGGTTAGGATACAATTAATGTCATCCACGAAGGTTCCAGGTGGGCCTGGAGGGTGGCATATCAAATGGATATTCAGGGTTTGGGCTTTGGTTAAAGGGACTTTGACTGAAAGTAATTTGCATGACTGGGTGTCGATCTGGGTAGCTAGTCTCATGGCAAGGCCGCATTTGTAGATAATAGGGATACCCCCTCCTCTGGATTTAGGTCTATCATGTCTCAGGATGGAAAATCCATCAGGGACTGCTAGCATGATCATAGGGCCTGCAGCAGGATGAGCCACATCTCAGTAATAGCGAGGAAGTCTAAGTCATCTTTCAGGATCAAATCGGCTATTTCCGTAGCGTGTGCTACCAGAGATCTGGAGTTTATTAGGGCTCCTTTTATCTGGGGACTCGTAATAGTTAGTGTAGATGGTAGGGGGGTTTGTAGAAGTTTAGGTTTACTGTACTTAGCTAAACTTTTTTTGTAGGCTTAGAGCCGCAATAGGGGGCTGAGGGCGTGCTAGGAATCCTTGGTTCTGGGGAGATATTTAGAGACCTGGTGAGTGGCTCATATATTTTGGCTAATCTCGCTCTAAGGCGTACATTTCTGTCCGTGGTTGGGCAAGGCTTGCATGGGAAGTGGTTTATGGCATCTGTCATGTCTGTAGTTGATGTGGTGGACGAATTAGGCAAGGTGGTGGAGGTGAAGGAGGGCAGTGTCCTGTTAGTGGGAGTGATGAGTGTCATAAGGTGGAACGTAGTGCTCAGAGCAAGGACTATCATGTAGATAGTCCGGTTAGTCATTGAAGGGGATATGCTGATGCTTGATGCAGTGAAAGACTAGACGTTTGCATAAGGGCTAGGTACCACAGTGGTGTATTAAACAACAGTGGAATAATAGGAAATGGTTATGCTAGGTATTACAGTCCCATGGGGCTGGCAAATGGGTCTATTATTTGTAAGCAGCAGACGGGAGTATGTAGATTCAACATCAAGGGTTCAGCTAAATCAAAATTTACTATGCAGGATAGAATGCAATGTGCAGAGTATGCAGATTTAATATTAAGGGTTCACCTAAATTCAAAATTTGCAGTGCAGGCTAAAATGCAATGTGCATACGGGAGTATGCAGATTCAATAGTAAGGGTTCACCTAGATTCAAGAGTTACAATACAGGCTAAAATACAAAGTGCAGACGGGCGTATGCCGGTTCAGCAGTTAAAGGTTCATTTAGGTTAAAAAATCACAGTCTAAGCTAGGTGCAATATGTGTAGGTACAAATTCAGTTTCCATAGAGTGGTTTACAGGACTGTGTGTGGAGAATTGTATGTGCAGGTAGCAGATTGTAGGAGTGCACTTCCAAGAGAGTGCAGATCCTGGAGGTGGTGGTTCCGGTGAGACAAGCACAGCAGTAATGGCCATGGTCAAAGTAGCAAGGGTAATAAGTTGGGCATATCACATGCAATGCAAAGGACAACTAGGTCTAGGACGCGTTAGTGGCAGCACGCGGAGAAGGCAGAAGATGGCAGAAGTAATGTTAACACTGGAGCAGCAACTGCCATGGCTAAGTAAGTTGTTGGGAAGATGAAGCAAAGGATGGTTATATAACGCTCACATAGTAAAGAATAGGGCGGGTATACTCAGGATAGGGGCCTTGCGAGCAGACAGCATAGTGGGTTACATATGAAAAGTACTTTATCAATGTGCGAAAGAAGATGCTGGTAAAAATTATAAGGATCCACACAGTGTAATGGGGTACTTTGTAGCGCGCTGGCAGTTATTAATGTTGTGAGTCGAGAGTTCTCACGCAGGTGATAATTAAAGGGCAGTTAAGGAGCTCTTACTAAAAGCATTATAGTACCTGTTGAGGGAGTGCGACAAAGGTTCCACAGCTGCCAGATAGGAGGCAGGATTTCTGGCCAACGGCCGGAAAGGCAAGGACAGGCTGGGACAGAGGAGTAAGCCTTAGTGCATGCAATATGTATATGTGTACACTTGGTATGGTTACTTAGTTGCATACATTACATTAGTGAAGCTGGAATCTCTGGTTGTTTTTCTGCAAAAAAACAGCATTATTTGTTAAGCAGGATAGTTTAATTGCTTTAATTGAATACCATTTTACATATACATTTACTTTTTGTGACCCTTTTGGATATATTCTGGGGTTACACCTAATTTTGTCGTGTTTTATGGTGATTCGTTAGGGTGTCTCTTTTTACGTTTGTGAGACCAACTTCAGAATATAACCTAACAACTTACCAGGGCCACTTACCGCAACAAAGTACTGGACTTGATGCACTCAGAATACGTCACTTATTTCCCCTGCTTGCAGTATTTTATGTACAATACTGCCGTATGCCCTGTTGGCTGAGTTGTAAAATCATAAACAATAAGTTGAAACAACAGGCATTAATTTCACTCTCTATCTAACTAAATACTTCACAGCAGTTATCTCATTTGGAAACATATATTCTCGTACACTTGTCTGTGTGGGCAGATAAATTAAAATGACCAACTGCCACAAAAATAACCAGAACACCCAAATATTTTCAGTTTCTATGTTTTATCATAATAGATGAATTTACCACAGGCAAACTTTTCAGTGCAAATGTTTTACCAGGAGCAAAAGCACATTACAAAATTGAATAAGCTGTGACCAGTCTTACCAAACCGACCTTGGTGGCAATAGACTTGGCAAGAGTTAGGCTTTGTGAAACAATAGAACAATATTGCAAACACATTAATGTAAATTCTAAATAGCATGCACTTTTAACATTGAACAACACTACACATAAAATAATCTGTTTCCTTGTCTAACTGCTTAACAGGCACATACCAACCCCCTCACTTTTGAGCTAAATTACCTAGAGGCAGTTACTTTCTTGGCTTGATCGGAACTGGAGAATCCCCCTCAGTCTTTTCGTCCACAGATAAGGACTGCCACGACCCGGGAAGTCTGCCAGCCCTGGACTCTGCCCTGCAATTCACCGTCCCTCTCAGCCCAGCTTTCAAAGAGGTCTCCCCAGAATGCCTCTCTGTGGATGTCTCTGGTTGTCTGTCTCAGCTACACCCACTCAAGTCCTTATATTACCTCTTGCTGCCACTCAAAAAGAAAATACCTCCCATCAAAATCATACCACTACAATAGCTTGTCTTTAGTTCTTGCTTGTCATACAAGCTCATGCTGCACGTTTAAGAACCTCATGGAAACAGATCCACATGCATTTCAAATTTGGATTCAAGACATTTATTTCCATATAAACTCATTTGCACTCAATGTTAAGGATATGGGATTCAGTTTGTTAAATGGGATTCCTTGAGTTAGTATGTCAATGTAGATTATTTTTTTTTTATTGTTCGTTTAGTTCCATAATAAAAAACTTTAAGCACAGTTACACAAAAACATTCATTACCAGAATGAATACATTACAAGAAAACCAAATTATTTAAAGTAAGCACTTTAGAAAAAAGAACATTCTTATTTTTTTAATTTTATTTTTTTATTTGTTTGGCTGAATTAAATCAACCTTTCAAATCTTCAAATCCATCTTTTACAAACAACTTAACATTTTTTTCATACATACATATCAATTTCATATATTCATATTTACAGACACAAAAATTACATTAACATTAAAATTATTGAAAATTGCAATAGTCTGGAATAATACACTCTACATTTTTCTTATAAATGTTTGTGAACTATTCTGGAAATAACTGAGCAAGAAAATGGACTATTGCTTTCCTCATAGGTAATTTTGTATTAGAGAAGATACGCTGCCATAATGATCAGTTGGTGTAAAAATACATAATATGTTTGAGAAAAAGAAATTTTGCTGCGTTTCCAGATTCGGACAATAGACTATAATATGTTCTAAAGTCTCTATCTGCATAGTATTCTTACAAAAACGACAGAAATTAAATTCTTTAGGGATTTGTTTCATCCTAGCCAAGATGCCATTAGTGGGCCATAGATTCAGTCTGAATCTAAGATATTTATTTCTTATATATGCAGAAGGATATTTAACCAAATAATCTGACATTTGGCGGTGTCTCTTGTGTCCAAACAACACAGAAGTAAAATCCTTATATACTTATATAACATACATTTTTCTCTGTTGGAAATCCAACTATACTGATATAATTTCCTTTTCGCTTGCATTGGATTTTCAACTAATAATTGTAAAGTAATACTTGCATCTGACATTTTGTTATACACCTCTTGTCTCCACAGTAGTGGAAAGGAATGTACTGAAGTCATCAAGTAGTGTGCTACTACCCCTATGATGTTATTTAGATGTAAACTCAATAAGCATTTGCGTAGAAAACCACATTTTTTCTATGTAACATATACTGAAAAAAGGCACTAAACCCAATTCATAACGCAAAATCGGCATTGGTGTACATGTAGGTAATCTCAAAACCATTTTCCAAAATCGAGCTTCGAGAACGTGCCATAATGGTTGTTGATTTCTTAACAATACTTCCATTCCATACATCAAAACTGGCACAACTTTTTGCTCGTAAAAAAACAATATATGTTTAAAAGAAAATTTGAAATATTTATAAAGGTTGCCATTTTACAATCGAGACTGTTTAGATGTTTCAAATAGGGTACAGAATCTTGGACATACATGCCTAAATACTTATAATCTGAGAAAATCTGAAGACCCATTTGATGTATGTGCCAATTATATTTAGTGAATCGGTTTGTAGTTTTCCTTTAACATACCAATATCTGTGTTTGTTCCTGATTCACAGACAAATGATTCAAATCAGTATATTGTGCCAATCCATCAATTCGTTTTTGAAGCCCTGTCGGGGTACTGGACAAGAGCACTAAATCATCTGCCTACAACATCCAAGGTATACGCTGAGTTCCTAATTTAGGTGGATCCGATGCAATAGAAAGAAAAAATGCACCACTATCCAATATGAAAAAAATAAACAGTGTCAATGCCAAAATGCAACCTTGTTTTAATCCACAATTCATTTTAATAGGAAGAGATAATAGGCCTTCTGTATTTAAACGAACTTGCAGCAGAGTATTCTAATGCAAATGCTGAATCAGAGCAATCAGAGAGGAAGGACATCCATAACGATACCATTTCTCATACAGCAGATTCCGGTCAATGGAATCAAAGGCAATTTTAAAATCCATAAAGGCCATGCAAAGGTACTGATTTTCTGTTGAACTTTGTGATTTTAACATATTTATAGTCATCATGTTTGGCGTGGTGTTACAAAGCCTGACTGAAAGGGGTCGCGTCTGAATGTCTTTAGTGACCAATTGTTAAATTCACGTAGAACAATACGTGCAAATATTTTACTTGGTGTGGTTAGAACATTCTTATAACAGTGTAGAGAAAAAAGAAATCCTAAATCCATTCCCTTCACTTCCTAAGTGTTCTATAATTTTAAAACAAACAAAATTTTATATACGTCCAGGTACTTTGATCCATCATTTATTAATTCTACATGATTGCAATTGATATATTGCAGAAACATCCTCCATATATCAAATGCTGCTGAACATACTACCACAGATATTAGTTATTAAGTTTGGTGCAAATTCAGTCAAGTGGAATATTATCCTGACATGAAACAATTTTAAAGCATGCTCTCCATTTCTGAACTTGTTACCTTCCGATTTGGCACGCCGACTGCATTGGCAACCTATGCCTTGCATATGTTTGTTTTTCTGTGTTTCTGTATAAAGCCCAGAATGAAATTACATGCGCATGCAAGCTAAAAAAAAACTGTAACTCACAGCCCCCCAGCTATTCAGAGCCCCCATCAACTCCCACATGTCCCTCCTTTTTATGGCTGGGATGAACTTGAAATCACTGCAGGAAAATCAAAACCAAAGGCTCTAAAATACTTGTGCTGCTCCCAATTAAAATACCCATATGTGAAAATGAATAATATGTACATTGAAATCCAGGCATCAGAACATTATATACATATCTCCAGCTTTCAGTAAAATAATTATCATTCTCAATCACAAGAACAACACCAATATCTTTGAAAAGGAATAAATCACAAATCGTATTTCTACTTTTGTAAAAATAAAATCAGTTTTCTTTTTTTTTTAGATATTGATCTTTGAATCTTTTGATCTCATTTTTTTGGTGATCTCATTTTTTTAATGATATATAAATATTTTTGTAATCTGGTGATCCAAGTATATATATATATATGTGAAGAAGCGGTTTGTTACCATGAAACACATTGTTGCCTGCTACTTTCTTTTTCCACAGCACATTTAATAAAGGATAACTGTTGATGTGGAGATCTCGGCAGTTTTTCTGGCAGTTTTGGATATTAATGTGCACTTCTGCGCCCGAAGTGCTCTCCGCCCCTGTACTTTTGTAAACCTTTTTTCAAATATATATATATATTTTTTAACAACAGTTAAATCATTAACATTTTCAGAAAACATTTGAACACATCTGTGTCATTTAATCGAACCCCAAACCAGTAACAATGAAAACAGAAATAATATAAAACCGTTTGTGATAAAATAAGAGTTTGTGTTTATGATAGCGAGAGTAAAACAGTCTGTACTTCAAGTATATACTGTCCATAAGAGTTTGTGGTACAATCACACAGAACATCGTTGGAGGCAGAACTCATGATTCCAGGACTCCATGGGACCTCCTCCGGGGTTATCATCTCCACAAATTTTAGGTCATCATCTTCAACCCCTTCTTCAGTCCAGAGGGCTTTCCAGGGGACTCCGATCCAGTGGTATATTCCAGGGCTCCAGCGCTCCGAGAATCCAGCACTGATGAGGCAAAATATTATTTTTCTAGATTAAATAGAAAAGACACATTAAGTACCAAGCACACTAACCTTTCATTTCCTTTTCCACCTGAGCATTTGAAATCAAATGTCATTATACACATAAATACCCATCATAAAAATACATGCCATGCAACCAACATTTTTTTCAATAAATACACAATACCCACATTGTACCTTCAGATACGAGCCCCTTTTTACTTTTGTGCACTAGCACTACTTACACTTATTCATTTTCTAAGGCAACTCCACATATAATATATTTTTTAGTTTTATTCTCTATTAGCTTCAACTTGCTCAAGCCTCTTCACTTCATTTTTCGGGTGAAAAGGTTTGATCTGGTTAACATGGACAAACTGTTCCACTATCAATACACCTTCCTTTATTAGCAATTCTGTACAGGTGAAACCTGATCTGTGATTTTATATGGCCCTTGCCGCCATGTTGCAAGAAATTAAGTGTTTTGTTTTTCCTCATCCCAAAATTAAATTTGTGTACCTGTTCTCCTATTTCATACTCTTTCTCAGATGCCTTCCTATCATAATCTGTTTTTACACCGTCAGCGGCTTTTTCCAAATTCCGCTGCACTAATGCAAACGCATGTTGTAAGTGCTTCCTCAACTCTTCCAGATATTCGTGAATCGTAGGTGCATTTACAAGGGCCTGCTCATTTGTCTTCCAAAGATTCTTTTCCCCCAGCATTCTGCAGCTGGCTAAACATGTGTCTGATCTCATTGAAGTAGCTTTTCAGATTTTTAATTAGCACATCATCCATGTAAACTATTGTGCCCCTTTCAGCTGCATCTGGGAGCGCCTTGCTCAGGAGTATCCCAAACTCACTCCGACTATTGAAATACCCTAAAGGTGTCCGTGACCACTCCTACTGTGATTTGTCAAAATAAAATGCAAACACATTTTGAATATATTCAACCATTGGTACACACCAGTATCTAGCTGTAAGATCTACAGGGTAATTCATAGAATTTTGCACAAAAGTGGTGCACGTGGCTGGCGCACAGTGTGCACGTGCGAATTTCTGCGCCAGCCGTGTGCGTTAAATCGATTTCCACGCACAGCGTATTCATGGATTTTAGCCTCCAAAACCAGCCGTGGCGCAGAGTGGCCCAGCGACCCTGCAGCAGCGCCAGTTATGCCCCCAAGAACGCCCTTGCGCACGGAAAAGCCATCAAAATCCCCAATCCAGCGCAAAGGGCTGTGGTAACCCTGGACCAGTTTACAGGGCTGCCAAACAGCAAACGCCAAGTGGGGAACGTGTATTACTGGGGTTCACGTGAAGTTTCACACGCGAAAGGGCCTGTGTGAGTGGGGTACGTGTATTACTGGGGTTCTCGTGAAGTTTCACACGCGATTGGAGCAGGGTATGTGTATTACGGGGTTTGCGGGAAGTTTCACATGCGAAAGGGCCTGTGCGAGTGGGGTACGTGTATAACTGGGGTTCGTGGGAAGTTTCACACACGATTGAGGCAGGCACGTGTATTACGGGGGTTTGCGGGAAGTCTCACGCACGATTGGAGCAGGGTACGTGTATTACGGGGGTTTGCGGGATGTTTCACACGCGAAAGGGCCTGTGCGAGTGGGGCATGTCTATAACTGTGGTTCGCTGGAAGTTTCACACGTGATAGGCCCTGTGCGAGCGGGGTACGTGTATTACTGGGGTTTGCAGGAAGTTTCACACGTGATTGGAGCAGGGTACGTGTATTATGGCGTTCGCAGGAAGTTTCACATGCGAAAGTGCCTGTGCGAGTGGGGTACGTGTATAACTGGGGTTCGCAGGAAGTCTCACACGCAATTTCAGCACGGTACGTGTATTACGGGGGTTCGCGGGAAGTTTCACAAGCGAAAGGGCCTGTGCGAGTGGGGTACGTGTATTCCTGGGGTTCGCGTGAAGTTTTACACACGAAAGGGCCCTGTGCGAGTGGGATACTGTATTCCTGGGGTTCGCATGAAGTTTTACACGCGAAAGGGCCCTGTGCGAGTGGGGTATGTGTATTCCTGGGGTTCAATGAAATCGCGTACGTGTGCTGACCCGCTTACGCGCTAAGGGCCTGTCCTCGAATTACACGCTGATGTGCAATTTTTTCACGTGCCAAATCACACCGTATCAAGCTGGCCACGCATACACACACGGAAGACCACGCTCCTGCCCTGAAGGCCATTTTCCTGCCCCCCAGAGCCTTGAGCACGCTCCCACCTGCCATCTGCTGCTGCCTGACTGTCTGCTGCCCACGTGCCCTGCTATTTGGTGTCTGCACATCAGCCATCTGCAGGGGTCCAGTTGCTGTGTCCACCCCTGCTGGAACAGAAGACTCCCGACTGGGATACCATTGCTCCACAGCCCAGCCCCAGGACCCAGTTGCCCACCCACTCCTGTCTCTGGGGTTGCCATGTTGGGCACATATCCATCTGGCACCACTGGCAACCCCCAGCCAGAGAGGCAGAGGGCCACCAGCTTCACTGCCACCGAAGTTGGTGTCCTGGTGGTGCATGTCCTGGGGCAGTATGATGCCCTCTTCGGGAAAATCACGCGCCAACAAGGAAAGACGGGAGAGGATCTGGGACGACGTAGTGGTTGCCATCAACACGGAGGGGGTGGCAACCCGCAACATCAAGCACGTCAAGAAGCGCTGGGAGGAATTCAGGTCCAGGACCCTCCACAAGGCCCGGCGCCTCGCGGAGGGGGGCCGGGCATGCATGAGTAACATCCAGATGAGGGTCCTGGAACGCGTAGGCCCAGCGCTCCACACCCAGATCCTTCAGAAGCAGACCCGCCTGGAGTTGAGCAGTAAGTGGCCAAGCATTGCTGTGTGAGACAGGGCATGTTGCAGTGTGCTGGTAGTCTGATGCTTGCCTGTATGTGGGACATAGGCCATGTATGGATGTGTGTGTGCAGGGACATCATGGTCATGCATGTGAGACCAGTTATGTGTGACCCACATGGTTGGTGCATGTGTTTTAATGCAACATGGGGAGCTCTATTCGGAATGCACACATGAAAGCATGGCTGTCTCTGTTCCTGGACATGAAGGGGGGTGAGGAATGGGTGCTGATGTCATGTACATGTGTGGTGCACATGTGTATGTGTGTGCCTGAGAAGTGTGTGTGTGACTTTGAAACGCCATGGATGAATGTGACTTTGAAGGCAACATCTTGGTTTACAGGGGCCCTTCTACCTGGATGTTGATGTTGATTGCAGGTGCCAGGACTGTTTCTGCATGTGTGTTGTGTGCATTCACCCATGTGTTGTTGAATGACAGGATGGAAGTGACATTTGACAGTGCCACTCATGTGTTAATGCACCCTGTCTAGGGTATTTTGTACTGTACCCTGATGCTTGTGTTCTATGTCTCCGTCTACGCAGCGTCAAGTGAAGAAGAGGGCAGAGACGTCGCTGTGGAGTCAAGTGGCGGGGATGCCTCCACTGGGCGGCGACGCAAGGCCCAGCCACCCTCCCAGGAATTACCATCATCCGGGAGCGAGGGGGCAGGTGCTGCGTCTGCCACAACGGCTGTGGCGGAAGGGCCGGGTGAGAGCCCACAGGGGCTTCCAATGGTGGAAGACGGTGTGGAGACATCCTTGTTGGTGGTCTCCACAGAGGAGGAGGAGCCCGCTACTGAGCCGCACAAGGGGCCTGGTGGGGGTAGTACCACTGGTGCAAGTGGTGCAGTCCAGGGCCAGGGTCAGGAGGCAGCACAGGTCACCACGGAGGGGCTTGTGCATGTCTCTGTCCCTGACCCTGTGACTGCACCACTATCCAACAGTAGGGATGCCCGTCCCAGGCCCGTCCGCAGGTAGGGGAGAGTGCCATGTCATCTGCCTCTCCACTACCTGCGGACGAGGGGTCCCATGAACGTATGGGCACCGTCCTGGTTGGTGTCGCGTTGCGCACGCATGTCATTCGTGATGACGTGCGTTATTCCTGGGCAGAGAACGCATGCCATCACAGAGAGCAGCGTCATGACGTGGCACTGCTGGAAGGGGCCCTGGTTGGTGGGTTCCTACATGTGTCGCACACTCTGGCGGACCTCTCCTCCTCTGTGGAGACTATGCGCCAGTCGTTCTCCACACCGTCTTCTGGCCCAGATTCCACCAGGGCCCCCTGTGGACCTGGCCCGACCAACACAGCCAGCTTGGTGGAGCTCACATCCCTGCCACAGTCGGGAGTCGGCGGCCCAGCAAGGGT
The DNA here is from genome assembly GCF_040938575.1 of Ambystoma mexicanum. Lineage (NCBI taxonomy): Eukaryota > Metazoa > Chordata > Amphibia > Caudata > Ambystomatidae > Ambystoma > Ambystoma mexicanum. The sequence continues at coordinate 531,211,894 of NC_090939.1, forward strand.
GGACACCAATACTGGAGACCAGCTGATGGAGGATGTGCAGGCACCATCAGACACGCACATGGACAGCAGCAGCAGGAGCAGGCTCTAGGTGGGAGCAATGATGGCTCGGGCCATAAAAATAGGAGGGGCAAGCATCGGTCAGAGGGCAGGAGGACCCAGGACTGGAAGTGTCTTCCATGTGGCAGCGGTTAGGCCATGCTATAGATGCGGAGTGGCTGCGGGCTCACGATGGTCAGGGCGGAGAACTGCATGCGGAGGGCCCTGAGGCGGGCCGAGTGCCTTAAGGCAATTCGCAGGGAGTTGGAGGAGAACATGTCATCGTCCCTGCGAACCCTCAGGGCCATGGAAGAGGACCGCCTCCAGGACATTGAGCAGGAGTTCGATGATGCCCTGACCCGGGACATCCAAAAGTGAGCCGTCGGACTAGCCCGCTGCCCTTGTAAATAGTTTTTAGAGTTAGGTTTCCTTTTCGTTTTCCTTTTATTTGTGGTCAATGGACAATGCCACACAAATTTGTGTTTAGTTATATTTTTCGGTAGTTTGTTAGGTAGGTTTCATTTGTTTGGTTGGGATCATGGACCCTTTACATCCTTGGACAATGGATTGTCTATAGTTTCATCATGTATTCATTTTATTTTTTTTTGCATTATGGAAATGGAGCAATGGATTTATTTTTTCCGGACAATGGATTGTAAATAGTTGGACTATGGATTGATATGTCTTTTTTTATATTATGAACATGAAGCAATGGAGATTTTTTTTTACATTTCCTTTGGATTTGCATTGTTGGAGGGTGACTTTGGACTGATTTTCTTTCAATTTTTTTTGGATTGGTTATCATTTTCATTCAATCATCTTTTCACATGCTTTTCATTTCATGTTTCATATTTTGGTATGCTTTCATTTCATTTTTGATTTCATGTACATAATACATTTTCATTTTTTAGTTCCATGTGTGGGATTCGCTGATTGGGTAGATACATGTGAAAATGCGGGTTTACACAAGCAATGCCAACCAGTGCATGTGTGTGACGGACATGTGTTGATGTACATAGTTGAATTTTGGTTTGTGTCCTGAGATCGGCATTTCACTGCTGGGGGGTGGGGGTGCACGGGGACATGAGTGCGACATGAGTGGGGGCCTGCTGGCAGGTGCCCCACAGTGCTGGGGGGTGGGGGTGCAAGGGGACATGAGTTGGTGATCAGTAGTGCAAGGTGACATGTGGCTTGGCTGGGGGCCATGCCTATGGTAGATGGGCTGCCTGCGGGACATGACTAGGGGTGCAGGGTAGTCCCCTGTGGTGTGGGCTGCCCTCAGGGGCCGTGGAGGGTGTAGAGGGAACACCTGGGAGGACCCCCACTGCCAATTCACATGTAGGACTCCGCGGCACAACCGAAATACACGTACCCTGCTGAAATCGCGTGTGAGACTTCCCGCAAACCCCAGTTATACACGTACCCCGCTCGCACAGGGCCCTTTCACGTGTGAAACTTCCCGCAAACCCTGAAATACACGTACCCTGCTGAAATCGCATGTGAGACATTCCGCGAACCCCAGTTATACACGTACCCCGCTCGCACAGGGCCCTTTCGCGTGTGAAACTTCCCGCGAACCCCAGTTGTAAACATACCCCGCTCGCACAGGGCCATTTCGTGTGTAAAACTTCCTGCGAACCCCGTAATACACGTACCCTGCTGAAATCATGTGTGAGACTTCCGCGAACCCCAGTTATACACGTACCCCGCTCGCACAGGGCCCTTTCGTGTGTGTAAACTATTTACAAGGGCAGCGGGCTAGTCCGAAGGGTCACTTTTGGATGTCCCGGGGCAGGGCATCATCGAACTCCTGCTCAATGTCCTGGAGGCGGTCCTCTTCCATGGCCCCGAGAGTTCGCAGGGACGACGACATGTTCTCCTCCAACTCCCTGCGAATTGCCTCGAGGCACTCGGCCCGTCTCAGGGTCCTCCACATGGAGTTCTCTGCCCTGACCATTGTGCGCCGTGCCTCTTCTGCCCGCTGCCGCTCTGCATCTATAGCATCTCCTTACCGCTGCCACACGGAAGACACTTCCAGTCATAGGTCCTCCTGCCCTCTGGCCGATGCCTGCCCCTCTGATGTCGAAGGCTTCGAGCCATGATGGCTCCCACCTTGTTGCTGCTGCTGCTGTGCCTCTGCCTGTGCCCATCCTCCTCCGGCTGGGGTGCAGTTGTTGAGGAGGCCACCCCTGCTGGACGTCCGACTCCCGACTGTGGCAGGGATGTGTCCTCCACCAGCCTGGCCGCAGGGTCTGAGGCAGCTCCACAGGGTACCCAGGTGATACATGGCTGGGAAGATGGCATGGAAGACGACTGGGGTTTAGGGGGTTCAGTTGAGGAGGGGGTCGGAACAAGGTCCAGAAAACTGAGGAATCCGGCACTGGTGAGCTGTCCCAGTAGGTCAACGCGGTCAACGAGCCATTCGAGAAGAGGTGCAGTCTCCTTATGAAAAGACTGCAGGTCACCTCGCACGGCCCGTTGACGCAATGCAACCCCACCCAGGACAGGTTCAACCCGGTCCCGAACAGCCACGTCCGCAGGGAGAGGAAGGCCAGTTGTTGTAAGCGGATCCCCTCCCTGAAAACGGGTCTGGACGTAGGCATCCCTGCTGGTGCGGGATGATGCAATCACAGGATCAGGGACATGATTACACACAGGCACCTCCGCGGTGGCCTGTGCTGCCTCCTGTCCATGCCCCTGCACTGCACCACTAGCACCAGTGGAATCCCCACCTCCAGACCCCATGTCTGTCCCTTGCACGGCCTCCTCCTCCACCAAACCCCCCACCAACCTGGATGACTCCGTGCCATCTTCCTCCGTTGCACCCTGTGGGCACTCAGCTGCCCCTTCTGCAGCCGAGGATTCCAACTCCGACCTCTGCCTCTTGGACCTTCCCTGGGCAGCTGCGGCCTGGGATGGGGCACCAGACTCCTCACTCCCCGACAAGATGACAACCTGGGAGGGGCGCCGGGCCTTGCGTCTCCGGCTGGCGGGATGAAACCTGCCACTGTGCTCCACAGCACCCTGTCCGCCCTCTTCTTCAGTTGACGCTGCAGACAGGGAGAGATAAAACACAGGCATCAGGGCACTGTACAATGGACTGATACACACATGACAGTTGCACATGAGTGGCATTGTTTAACTACAGACACGGCATCACACTCCACGACACACATGTCATTTTAACTCACACACATGAACATTTCAACAGCAATATTGCACCAGGCAGCACCATCCATACACATACAACAGTATGAACAGCCAAATGTGAGCCTGACATCACATGAAACACAAGGAGTGCACTAGACATGCACACACACCACCACACTTACATGCATGTCTACATCTCCTCCAACTGTTGCAGTGATGAGATCGCCATACATGTCACATCTGCCATTCATCCTTCTTCATGTCAGTGTCACGTGCATCCATGTTGCATCACAGTTGCACACTTGTCAGATACACATACATGCACATGTACACAGTGCAGATACATGCATTATGAACCACCATCCATGCCTCAACCATGCCAATGTACATACACAGAAATTCAAACATGTGTGCTCCCACACCTGCATTTGCCCAGGATGCTTATCAACACATACACCATCAATGTGTCTCACAACTGAGAGGACTCACATGTGGCAGCCTCACGCCCATGTTCATACACATCCCTACATGGCCCTACATAAACACATGTGCAACCTGCATACTACTGGCACACCACGACACGCACAGCATACTATCAACATGCATGTACACTTACCGCTCGACTCCAGACGGGTCTGCCTCTCAAGGATCTGGACATAGAGCGCTGGGCATATGCGTTCCAGGACCCTCATTTGATGCTTCAACAGCTGGCCCCGGCGCCCCTTGGCATCTGCTGCCTTAGCGAGGCGCCGGGCCTTGTTGAGGGTCCTGGACCTGAAGTCCTCCCAGCGCTTCTTGACATGATGTAAGTTGCGGACTGCCACCCCCTCCGCATTGATGGCAGTCACGATGTCCATCCAGATCCTGGTCCATCCTTCATTGTCGGCGCGCAAACTTCCAAAGAGGGCATCATACTGCCCCAGGACTTGCTCCACCAGGACACCAACTTCGGTGGCAGTGAAGCTGGTGGTGCTCTGCCTCTCTGGCTGGGGGTTGCCAGTGCTGCCAGATGGTGTTGTGCTGGACATGGCAACCCCAGAGGCAGGAGTGGGTGGGCAACTGGGTCCTGGGGCTGGGCTGTGGAGCGATGGAATCCCAGTCGGGAGTCTTCGGTTCCAGCAGGGGTGGTCACAGCAACTACACCCCTGACTGACATGCAGGCAGCAAATGGCAGGGCACGTGGGCAGCAGGCAGTCAGGCAGCAGCAGATGGCAGGTGGGAGCGTGCTCAGGGCTCTGGGGGGCAGTAATTCGGACCTTCTGGGCAGGAGCGTGGTCTTCCGTGTGTTTTCGCGTGGCCAGCTTGATACAGAGTGATTTGGCACGTGAAAAAATTGCACGTCAGCGTGTAATTCGAGGAAAGGGCTTTAGCGCGTAAGTGCGTCAGCACACGCAAGCAATTTCATTGGACCAAAGTAAGCGCGTAAGCGTGTAAGTTACATTACACACGCGGGCGTTTCCCTCATTACACGTGATGACAGAGCACACGTGGAAAAACTGCATGTCCGAGTTTCATCGCATGTAATTGGAGGAAAGCACCCGCGTACACGCGTATCTGATGTGTACGTGTGGGCCAGTTTAAAAGCTACGTGTAGGACGCCATTTCCTTGTACGTGCTTTTTGTGGAGAGCGAGTGGGTGAAATCTGTACTTCTTGTTGGTTCACACGCGATTACTTCACAGCGTTTCTACTTCGTACTCCCTGTTAACTCTTACAGCTCTTTTCTGATTTTTTGTTGGGCCTGTTTCCTCAAAAAGAGTTCACTTCTCCTTTTGTCCTGTCTCCTCAGACAGCGTACAATTCTTATTTTGGCAGGGGTGTTGCCAACGCGCACACGCACATATTTTTTACGTTCTTTTTCCTTTCAGACGGTGAGTTCCGCACGTACTTAGCAACTGTGCTTGCCCCGTGTGTCGTGTTCCCCTTCAGAGGTCATTGTAGGCTGCGTGTATTACGCGTACGCTTAGTTTTGTGTTTCTGGGTCCCACAGCGTAGTGCGGGTTCATTTTTTCACGCAAGTGGTCTACAAGGGGTTTCGTGCACGTTAATTTTTGATTTTGGGCTGCCTGTGCGTTGCGTGACCCGTCATCTTCCCCCAGGGGTCACAGACAGCCTTGTTAGAGCACTATGGTACGCATTCCATCTGGTATCCTACCCCTTTGACCCCCAATTGCCCAGGACAATAGTTTACTGCAACTCCCATACGCACAACAACATCAGTGCCATGGTTGGGAGGCGACCACGCGGTAGGGGAGGCAAAGGTGGCCGACCTTCAAAAGGTGGGCGTGGTGGGCGCGGTAGGGGACGTGGCCGGGATTTGCAGGTTGCCCCTATACCCCCATGTGTGGAGGAACAATCAGGGACACCCATGCTCCCCCCATGGTTGAGGGAAACGTGGCTGACACCATCCCAGCTCAGCCCCTGTTGGACAAGCCCATTGTAGCACCTGACCTGGCACAGGATGACTCCCTGGCTGACTTCCAGGTCATCAAGTCTAGGCCACGTGTGGCGGTGCAAGTTGTTGTCAACAAGCCACGTGGATCTGGGGTAGCTATGTCATCTGCTGCCCCAAGTATGCAGGGTGGGGAGGCTGCAGGGACAGCTGCAGCTCCATCGCCCCAGCTCTGACTCTCCCAGTCAGGACAGTGTCAGTCCAGGTACATCAAACTGAAGTTCCCCCTGCCAACATTACCCTGCATCCAATGCCTGCATCAAGACCTATGGTCATTGTGCATTCCCACACTCCTACTACGCAGTCCACCGGTGATTCTGCCCCTACTGACCAGAGCAGCGTAAGCCACTCTGGCTCTGCTCCACCTTTAAATAAGAGGAAGAAGGGTGCTCTGGCATGACAGGCTGAGACCCCAGACAAGGCTACACAATCCGGTACCTCAAGGAAGCCTTGCTTTAATGATCCGGAACTTGATGCACTTGTGGCCTATGTGTCAGCACATAGCCGCAAAATGGTGGTGACTGCAGGGTGCAAGACCACACCTGGTCAACATAGGGCACACTGGCAGACCATCGCGGACCGCATAAGTGCCCTTGGATTTGTGAGGCGCACAGCTGATGATTGCTACAAGCGGTGGAATGACCTGAAAGGCAGAGCAAAGAACAAGCTGGCCTCAAATCATGCCGCTACTCTGGTGACTGGCGGTGGGTCTCCACAAGAGGACAACAAACTCACTGAACATGAGTCTGTTGCTGGGGTCTTCGTCACAGAGGAAGAGATCCAAGGTGTGGGAGAACTACCTGATTATGATGCATTGTCCGGTGAGTGCCCATGCATGTTTGTGTAATGCATTTATATGTTGTTTAGGTGACGGGTTCTGATTGAGTGCCAGGTGAGGGTGTGTGTGCCTGAGTTGTATGGGTCACCAATGTGCTTCATCCAAAACATTCAGCAGCCTTGGATTTGGTTATGACAGCATCCCTTCTGCCCACAGTAGTAAATTAGCGCAACATTACAGCAGTTGCCCTAGAAGTGGCATCTTGCAACAACATTGATTGTATTTTTCAGTGTTCGTTCAGGCTGATTGTTTCAATTCTCCCACTTTTGCTACGCATTCCTCAGCCCTATTGTCACATTTGTGACATGCTTCTGTCATTGATGAACCCCACATTGGCCCACATGTGTTACCTTGTTAGGTGAATGATTTGTCCATTCAGGCTGATTGAGTATTGGCCTGATCACATACATTTTTGGGGCCTGTTTGAATGTGGAACATGATAGTTGTTTCCTGTCATGTTGAGGTGCACAACCATTGATGTGTACATCGTCCTGCAATCACTGTATTTTTGTACACTGGATGTGTTGCAGTGTGTGGCACATGCATATTTTGTCACACTATGTACCATTTTTCATCTCATCATGTCCATCTCACATGGATGGCTGACAGTATTCATTCACTGACATATGGATGTACTTGTGGAATGTACCATGGCTATGGTACATGCCATCTGTGTGATGACAGGTGTCATGTATGTGTATTAGACATGCCCATCACAGGCCGATGTGTGATGGCAGTGCTACCCAGCATGCAGCAAATGTGTTGCTCTTCCATCTTGGTGTCATCAGTGTCTGCCTTTTGCCTCCCCTTCCAACTCAGTGACAGTGCATGCATGGGAGGGTTATAGTCATGTGGGACATGTGTAAATCATGTACTGATTCTGTAGCTTGTCAGGCCTATTTGTGTGCTATGGTGGTAATGCCTGTTTCCATTTTTTGTCTTTCATGTTTTTGCAGGGGATGACGCACTTGATGCTGTTGAGGAGATGGTGCAGACCCAGGAGGGATTTCAGGCACGACCGGGCACCAGTGGGGGACATGGTGTGGTGGTGGGTGAGAACCCAATCTTGCTGCAGACCATTCTGTCCAGGGGTGACTCTGGGTGCACCTCCACAGACCTCTATTCAGGTGCTGATTCGGATGATGAGACCTATGTGGCGTTGCAGGTAAGTGTTTCTGGCAGGGATTCTGTTCTGTCCAACCCAACTGCACCAGGGGTAGAACCCTCTACGGGGATGTCAGTGTTGGTAAGTCTGCCTTTGGCGGTTACGGATGCAGGGTCACACTCCACAACATCTGATCCTGTTCCTGGGCCAGCTGATTAGAGGGGGAATGCAGTCCTGCAGCCTCAGGCAGTGCCGGCACAGCAAGGCGCAGATCGCCTTGCCCCAAACAGGTGTGGTGCCCACCGACGCCGTGCCGGTGCCCGTACGCCATCAGGCAATACCGCATGGGAACAATCCATGTGCGGTATGGCAACCCAACAGGCAGCATCAGTTGAGATGATGGCTCAAGCAATGGAGAGGGTGGCCACTTCCATTGTCCCCCCTGAAAGGCGGATGGAGCAACTACAGTAGGCAACAGACTCCATTTGCCAATCACACAGGGAGGACATGTTGGCATCCAACAGGGACAGACGGGTGGCACTGGAGACTGTACGCCAATCGATATCAATAGAGTCCCAGGGCCACAGGGAAGCCCTGAGGGTAGAACCCCATCACCTCAGGGAGACTCTTGTTGACCTTGAGGCTTCCACTAACTTGAGGACAGAACAGCAGCTGGAGCGGCTCACACGTTCGCTCTCAGCTGAGATGCAGGTAACTCGGGAGGAGATCAGGGCATCACGGCAGGTGATGCATAGGGATCTCCGCACTATAATCCTCCAGAACGAGACCTTCCACACCTGCATGCTTGCTGCCATGGAGGACCATACCAGGGCTTTGCGTGGGCTGCCTCCCATAGCACCACCACCTCCTGTGGCAGCAGCAGAGGGTGATGAGAGCGACAGCAGCAGTTCTCCCACATTGGCATAGCCGTGCAGGCCATGAGCCCGTGGAGGTGTTTTTTTTCCCAACATCCACACAGGTGGCTGTTGGTGCGCACCCTGTCCTCGGACCTCCTGGGTGCCCCTCTCCCCGGCCCCACATGGCCATTTTTGATTTTTGATTTTTGATTTTGGATTTTTTTTTACAGTGTGTTTCTTTGTGTGGCTCCCGTGGGCATCCACTGTATTCCGGCTGGGCACATGCAGACTTGTCCTGAGTTCGGGTTAGATGCTTGGGTTTGTGAGACACACACCCCTCCTGCTTCCCGTTTCCATGAGCTTGCAAAGGGTGTGCCCAAGTGACAGTGACTTACACAGTGACGTTGGTCTCCTATGAGCTGTGTGGGCAGTCTGTAGTCAATACTGTGCATACATTCCTAGTGGATATTGTTGTTGTATTGTACACTGCATGGTGTATTGATATGTGCTTGTGCATCCATGTCTTCCTCCTAATTTGCAGGTTCATTCCTCATGTCTTCACAAGGCCGTCTACTTTGGAGATGGAATTCATGTTGTAAGCAGTGCACTTACACATTTGCGTGGCAGCAACACTGTACATTTGGAAGTGGTCGATGTGCTGTAATAATCAGGTTGTAAGACTACCACTACTTTAACTTAGTACTGTCATGTTTATGCTATGTTTGAGGTTGTGTAGCTGGATTGTATTGTTGGTAAGTATTTGGTCATGTGTGTTGTTAGTTCTACATTACTGGGAGCATTTTGTGTGTGGCCAGTTTCCATTAGGGACACTCTACTTTGTGACACTTATGTCACAATGTAACACTTCCAGGTGACCAATCTCAGGCTGGTATGGTTGTGACAGTTGACTATCCCTTATGTCATCATCATTGATTGTCAGATGGTATGTGCCAGGGCTGTGTGCACTCCACAGGGGTGTGATTTTAGTTGAAGTAATTAGCCACCAGCTGCGTACGGGCTGCCTCCCCCCATGCCCTTTCCCCTCCCATGCGCAGTGGCCGTGCATGTGTTTGGGGATGTGGGGGCACCACCATGTCCACGGGCAGGCTCTGGCGTGTTGCAACATTGTGCAGGACACATGCTACCACTATGATCCTGCACACTACTGGGGGAGCGTATAACAGCTGCCCGCCAGAACGGTCAAGGGAGCGAAAGCGTGACTTGAGCACTCCGAATGTGTGCTCCACTATGCCCCGGGTTGCAATGTGGGCTGTGTTGTATCTTACCTCAGGTGGCGTGGTGGGGTTCCGAATTGGCGTCATCATGTGGGTGCTCAGAGGGTAGGCACTGTCCCCTGGGGAGGTGGTGAAGGGTATCATTAGTGGGGTTGTGACATTACTCAGTACCGGACATGCATGCATGTGCTGTGGCATTTATACTCACCGAGCAGCCATGTATCGCCATGCCGCCCAGCTTCTAGGTCCCGGTTTAGGGTTGACATTCTGTAAATAAAACTGTCGTGGGTGGACCCTGGATAGTTGGCATATACTTAGTTAATGATTCCTTTGGCATCACATACTACTTGGACGTTGATGGAATGCCAGTGCTTGCGGTTTCTATAGATGTGCTCAGATGCCCTGGGGGGACGTAGTGCCACATGGGTGCAATCAATGGCACCTAGGACTTTGGGGAATTGTGCCACCCCGTAGATATCCTGGACGGCAGCCTGCCTTTCTGCAGGTGTTCTGGGCAGGTATATATGCCTGCGGACTGATGGGCGTGCAGTCATGATGGCCAAGACCTGGTGTAGGCAGCGTGACTGCGTGGCCTGTGACACCCCCTCCCCCCACTATAGCACTTGGCCGCTGAAATGATCCAGTGGCCAAGAAGTGCAGTACATTGAGGACCTTCTCCAGGGGGCTGAGTGCTTGGGAGCACAGGGTGGGTGATGTGAGGTCATCTTCCCACTCACTCACCAGGTCGAGTATTATGTGAGGTGGAAACCTGTACCTCCCATACACCTGGTCATCAGGCATCTGAAAAAGGCTGGTTCTGGGTGTGAAAATTCTGGGCCTGACTATCCTCCTCCTCCTCCTGCGGTATCCCACGACCACTGCTGCTAGGAACGGTATATTCATCCTGGCGTCTGAGCTTGTTTGTTGTTTGCGCGCACTTTCATGCTTTGCGGGTCCACGTATGCCTGCTTCCTGCTGGCGTACGTGTTTCAGGATTAGCGCGTCTTTTATGGTGCACGCGTTAGCCCTGTTCGAATCCATGAATATGTGTTTTGAACGTGCGTGTGGGTGTTTTGCGCATTTGCCTCCTGTACTTCCCCATGACGCCCACATTTTCAAGCAATGTTCCCCATTCCGCGTGTCACGCCCCCTGTTCCTCCTACTTTTGTTGTGTGCGCCGTGCTATGTGCGATTTCGCTGTGCGCATAGTGCACGCTGTTTGGAGACGTGTGCACCAGCGTGCGCCACGCAGAATTTTGGCACTCATCCTGGGATTTACACGTGCACAAACTTCCATGAATCGCTGTGCGCGGGTTTCGCTGCGATTTTGGCATTGGCACTACCATCTGCACGCTTTCGCACGCTTGCGCTGAAAATGTCAGTGCACATTAATTCCATGAAACGGCCTCCTAATGTGGTGAACACCTTGGACCCCTGAACCTGTGTGAGACCCTGATCAATAAATGGAAGGGGCCACCTTGAAACAGGTATCTTTTTGTTTAATTCTAGTAGATCTGTATTTTATTTATTATTTGTAACACGCTCCGAACCCTAAGATAACAGTACACTGGAAAACTTGAGTGTTACAGGCATAAATATAGATATGGACAACAGTTGGTTGACCCATGGTTACAGTTACGTCTAATGACAAACAATACATGTGAGAGCAGGAGAGTTAGGCAATCGTAAGTAGAGAGCAAAAAGGAACAGCACCAAAAAGACCTTAGCCTCAGCGGATACATTTATCGTTAAACCAGATTTATACTCCGGTTTTCAAGGCAAGGAAGGTTGGTTCTAGTCTGTTGGTGAGAGGCAGGGAATTCCAGCACTTGGCTGCTTGGACTGGAAGCTACCTCCTCCTGCAGTTTTTAGGTTGAATCTTGGTACTGAGAGACAGTGGGCCTGGGCAGATCTGGTAGGCCGAGATCGTTGGTATTTGCTGAATTTATCTGACAGGTATTTGGGAGCTGAATTTGACAGGCATTTGTGTGCGATTGCCAGACTGCGAAGAGTAATTCTATTGAAAACTGACAGCCAATTGGCTTTCCATCTGAGAGTTGAGATGTGGCTGGATCTGGGATTGTTAAGTGCTGCTCTCAGGGAATTATTTTATAGGACCTGTATCCTATTGAGATTCTGTTCAGTGGATCCTAAGAAAAGTGTAGCACTCCAGCTAGCGTTAAGCAGCTGCAGTGGATAGATATGATTTACAGCTGTAGATTAACTTGTTAGTGTAGGTTGTAGAAGACGCCACAGAGCTGACTTGTTTCTTTAAGGACAAAGTAGAGTCAAGATAGACTCCCAAGGTTTTTATTTACTTGGCGACTTTGATCATGTTTCCATCAAAAGTAAAGGAAGTGTACCTCTGGTCTAGTTTATTTAGGTGTGCCTCGGTGCCGACAATCAGGAGCTCGGTCTTTTCAACATTGAGACAGAGGCTGTTAGGGGCCATCCAGGCCTGGATTTCTAGGTATATTTTGTTAATTCACTTGGAATCCTCATCATAGCGCCTGTAAGTGGGATGAGGACCTGGGTGTCATCAGCGTAGTTCATGTAGATGACACCTATGTTATCCAGGTGATCGAAGAGGAGCTTTGTGAATATATTTTAAAGTGTTGGTGAAACGCAGGAGCCCTCAGGAACCCCACAGTGTATAGGGATCGGGTCTGCTGAGGCTGAGGGTGAAAAGACTCTGGTGGTACGGTTGGAAAGGAAGGATTTGATCCATTTAGCAGCATTAGAGGAGAAGGCAGCTGCAGTGGTCAGATGTTCAGTTAGGATCTGGTGGTTGACTAAATCAAATGCTGCAGCAGTAAGATCGCCAAGCTACCTTTGCCCTTCGCCTCATCCATCTGGATTTTCAAATCCAGGAGTGCTGTCTCTGTTCCATGTCTAGGCCGTATACCGGATTGTTTAAGGCCTAGTAAGTGGTTTTTCTTCGAAGTGATTCTGGATTTGCAGGTATGCAACTCTATCCAGGATTTTTAAGAGGAAGGGGACGGTAGTAATAGGCCTATAGTTCGTTGCAATGTTAGGCTCAAGGTTATTTCTTTTTTAAGAGGGGCATGACCCATGCCTCCTTAAGATTAATAGGGACTAGACTTGTCTTGAATGATGAGTTTATCAAGGTGGCAATGAAAACGGCTCATAGGTCTTATGCTCCTTCCTTAATGATAGAGGTCGGACAGGTGTCTCCTTCGCAATGTGAGGGTTTTAGGCTTTTAATAATGTCCTCCACTTCTTTTGGTGTAATTTGAGAGAACACAAAAGGCAGGCATTGAGGGAATCCTTGATCATGAGCTGGTTTAGCGGAATGGCTACTCCCGAGGCTGCTGTTTTTAGATTCTATTTTGTTTTGTAATAGCGCTTTTTTTCGGCTAGGGCTTGCTGTATTTTGGTGATTGATCTGTGCACAAACACTATTGGCCATTAGGTTTTAACACACCTAATATAGGGGTATTTGATGTGCTATGAATGGGCCAATTAATTCCACTAGATTCTACATTTTTGGCCAAATGGGAAGGTATAGAGTTCAGAAATGCAGAGCATGTGTAAACATTGTTTCATGTCAGGAGAATATTCCATTTGACTGAATTTTCACCAAACGTAATGACTTATATACATTTAACATACTAATTCAATGAATCCAATTTAACAAACGGAATCCCATATCCTTAACATTGAGTGCAAATTAGTTTATACGAAAATGAATGACTTAAATCCAAATTTGAAATGCATGTGGCTCTGTTTCCATGGGGTTCTTAAATGTGCAGCATGAGCTGTTGTGACAAGCTGAAATATGCGAGAGCTAAAGACAAGCTGTTGTGTGCGCAGGAAACGCAGAAAGAGATGTATCTTCTTGCTCTCCAACAGTAAAGTTACGTGGGTTTCAGTTGTATGATTTCAGTGGGAGGTATTTTCTTTTTGAGTAGCAGCAAGAGGTAATATAAGGACGTGAGTGGGTGTAGGTGTGTCAGAAAATCAGGAACATCCAGAGGCAGACATTCAGAGAAATTCAGAAACATCCACACAGAGAGACATCCTGGGGAGAGATCTTCGAATGCTGGCCTGAGATGAAGCTAGAATATCTGGTTCTTTTTCTGCTGAAAAAAACAATATAATTTGGTAAGCAGGATAGTTTAAGAGCTTTAATTGCATACCATTTTACATATGCATTTACTTTTTGTGACCTTCATAAACAGTACATTCCATGCACTATGTTTAGTACAACATTAGGCTATGATACACTCTTGTTTATTGACATTAAATAATCATTGGGTCAATTGGAAAAAAATCAATACAGAATAAAAAAAAAAAAACTATTACTATTATGTGAGTGTAATTGGGATAGTGGGCCTCATTATAAGGCTGGCGCTCCCGAAATGAAGGGGGCCGGTACGGGACCGGCCCCCTTCATTCCAGGAGCACCGATTACGAGCTTCCCATCGCGGGACCCGGATCGCACGCCTGGTAAAACCAGGTATGCTTTCCAGGACCCGCGAGGGGAAGAAGGATGCAATAACGGGCCAGATGTAATCTGCCCCTTATTACCTGCCTCCCCATTCCCATTGAGCCCTATGGGGGCTCAAATGGGAATGGGGATGGGTTCCTCAAGGAGGAATTACTGGGTCCTCCTATGTCGGAGTAACCCGGTAAGTCCCCATTGCAGGAACCCGGTATTGGAGCCCAGAACGGAGCCAGCCATGGACCTAATAGCTCCATGGCTATCTCCATTCTCGTAATGAGGCCCAGTATGTTTGTTTGAAATGTGTTGTCATTAAGGGACTGTTTAAAGTAGTTAGATACCTCTTGTCGTATTCTAAATAAGTTAGCCTTTAGAAGATGTTTTGTAGTAACAATAACTGTGATAGCGAATTTGAAGTGTCTTGTATTGAAGGGTATTTTTGAAGTAGCTAGATACCTGTTGGCACAGTCTAACTAAATTGACTTTTAAAAGTACTATTGTAGTATTACAGATGCAGTTATATACCTGTTGGCATATTCTAATTGTTCTTTTTGCTACAGTTTAGTGGGTAAATTTGGGTGAAGGAATCTTAAGTAGGTGTTTGTTAGATTTGCTGGTAACCTATGTTTTGGAGTAACTGAGGTGTTGTTACATTCAAACCAACCGCTTCTTTTTTGACATTTGCTGTATAGTGCCCTGAAGTGGTTGTTGGACCAGTGCGGTAAATTATGCCTACTGTTGTGAAGGCTTTTTTGCCAACAGATACTTAGCCCTGTGTGAAGCTGGTGAGCTTACAGTTATTTGTGTAGCATCTGCATTGTACCCTAGACACATTATTCTTTCATATTGGCTATGTGGGTTTATTTGTATGCTGGAACGATTGTCTGAATTGCAAAAAGGGCATAATATGCCATTATTTGCATTCTGCAGAAACTAGTGAAATGGAATGGATTCACAATTTGGCACGGACACATATACAAATTGTTCACTAGGGTTGTGCTCTTGTGAAACTTGGTTGCAGAGTGTATGTAATTTGGAAGATTTCATTTATAGGACTGTTTTTGGTTTCCAGTACTTGTAGGAAGTACATTCAGAATTCTTGAGGATCTTCTGGTGTGTTTATGGTGCATTTTACCATTCTTAACACTAGTCCAATTCTTGCCTTGTACCTGAGACACTGTAAGAGTTGTCAGGGTTATTTGTGGCATTTCTATGAAGAACACGCATTTGTAAACACAACTGGTCTGTGCCGTTTAAGTAAATGTTTTGAACAATTGGTGGTAATTGGAAGAGAAGATTAAGTGCTACATTTGCATAGCAATTTACTCAGTTGTGTTGCTAAATTTAAATGGACCAGAGTTTTTTTTCTGTGTTTTTTCTGTGTTATTTGATTGGCCTGCACTTGTTTTTTTAGAAGAAATATTTGTCATTTTGTCTTCTGATGGACTTTCAGTTGTATTTTATTTCTTTGCTGGTATTGCAGGGAGATCTCTTAAAGGTTCTGTCTGTATTACGTTTCTTTTTAAATGTTTAGGTTTTTTAGGTACAGGGTACATATCTACATAGGGGGTGTATAGTCCATGTAGCCTTTTTTAATGTAGGATGCAAGGGATGTCAGTGTTGACTTTGTTTGCATCAAAGTTGACTAGGAAAAAACCTTCAAGTGCACGTAGACTTGAAATTGCTACGTAACACATGCCTTCCTTAAAGACTGTGCTGCCAATGTCAACCAATGCATGATCTAGGGTTAGACCTTGCAATTTATGAATAGTGACAGTATATCCAAGAGACAGAGAGAATTGTTCTCTGTGTACTGTAAGGAAGGCATGGTATTAAACAGTAATACAGACACAAGTGATCACAATTCCAGGGTGTTTGTTGAATTTCAATTGGGTTTGGAAAACACCTATCTAATCCTAAATCTAAAGATGAGAGAAAGCTATGACCATCAAATAATATTAACACAGTCCTAGTCTTGTCTGTCAAAGTAAAAGGTCCTATGCTAATAAACCTATTGACAATCCTTAATTCTAAATACAAATATTGTGGGAATAATGCTATGCAAAAGAAAAGTGTTCAAGAAATGATATGTCGTGCTATTCAAGCCATCGGCTTCCCTTCACCATGTTTTCAGCATGGAACATGGCAGCACAATTGAGCTTAGCACACTCTCTGGCTTTTCTAGCATGAGGATGCAGTTCAAGACTTCAACATCAGGGGCTTCAGTGCCAAAGTCTCTTTGCCATTCAAAGTCTCTCACTTCAGAGTGCCTGATGCAACATGACAAAACATTAAAGTTCCTTTCCTCGCAGGGTTTTCACTTATACAACTTCTTGGGTAATTTACCATTCACCCCAGGGCCCCCTGTGCAGGGCCAGTCCCACTTAAACACAAAACCTTCAATTGGTCTCCCTTTGTCGGGCTCAGACCAAATTCATGTACTTTTCCAAACTTCCTCTACTTTCGAATGAGTGCAGGATTTAGCTTGACCCTTCGCAGGACCACTTAGATTCATATTTATTCATTCTCTTTCAATTGGTCTGCCTCCAATGGGTTTGGACCAAATGTATCTGCATTTGTCACTTCTTAGCTGGAGACCTTCAATTGAGCACCCACATGGTGCTGGACCACTCTGTCCAAGGTATTGCAGCTTGCTTTAAAGTTCAATCAATCATCAGCAGTTCAACTTCACTTGCGTCTCTTATCACACACGTTTTAACAATGTTCTTTCCAGCACTCATCTAAAAATGTAGCTGCTTGCAACCTTGACTTCAACACAGACCGGTCTTATATCGGTCTCGCCAACTCACCGGCTGTGTTGACTTCACTGAAGCTGCTTTGTTCTTGGAGCCAAGGAAGAACCACAGTGGCTGGTGATTCTGCCTGCCTTGATTATTGACGCAGAATGGCACTCGGTATCTCCGACACACAATGTAGGATTCTTCTGCCTAGTTTCCTGGTCTGACGCTATTCTTTTCTCAAGGTCTCTGGAGAGTAAAGCTTCCTTGTCGAAAAGGTCAAGGGAATTTCCCTCCTTGCGATCCCCTTTGATTTTGCCATATTTCCTCTCTTCCTCAGTTTCCATCTCAAAACTGCTTTTTCCTCATTTGCTTTTCCTCACTCAGAGTGTGCTCTTGTGCTCTGCCTTTTACCTGTGAGGGGAAGCTTAATGGAAGTCAGGTGTGTGTGATGGTCAGTAATTGCCTGACCTTGCATGACCTTTGTATTGGGACACATCTGGTATACGTCTTGGGTGTTAGTCTGTTTTCCCTCATAGCGGGCTGTCCATGTGAAAGTGTTCATGTTGTAAATGGGGTGGGGGGTAGATTTTCTAAATATCCTACTTGGTAGGATGGGGTAAAGGTGTTACAAGTAATGGGATACCGCATCTCACCATCCGTTGTCCAACTCCCACTCCCCGAAGACCCTCACCCAGGTGATCCTCCCACACTGGTCCACAACCAGGGACTGGATCCAGAAGCGATGGCCATGTCCTGTCCACCTAGATGACAGATTACAAGGGACTAGTGGGCGAGACACCTTCTGGTTTCTCACAATACGTACACGACTTTGAAAAGAAGGAATTGTGCTATTGTGCTGCCTATTTTCTTAACTCTGCAAGTTTGACAAAGTGGATATTGATAAACTGAATGTTTTTGTCATGTTTATGTTTGGAAGATAACAACTGTACCAATTGTTCCATTGACTAAACCTTGTTCTACATCAAGGTTATGTTTTGGAATTACTCTGTTGTTCAGATACAACATTAAAATGTTCTCCAATCCAGCAGTGTGGATTGTTCTAAGCTATTTAGTTGTGCAATTGCTTGCTGATACATAGGCAGTGTCATTCATGCAATGCACTTCTAGTATGCACTTCTACTTTGTCTGTAGAGCTAATATTCAGTATGGGTTGCATTTCTTTTTTAAAATTGTCTCATAGAATTGACTGCAGCTTTCTAGGGTTGGCATTAAAGACATGCATTTTATATTTTTTTGAGTTAATTGTTCCATTACATCAGGAGCAGATGTGTTTCGCCCATACAACTCATGGATTAGCCTACTATTTCAGATGGATGCTGCATCTTTAGTGAGAAGACCAGTTATAATGCTTTTTAAAATGTTAGCATAGGTGGGGTCTGCAGATTGATGCATGTTTTTAGTTAATACTCTGTTGCAGAGATTTATATTTCCTATGCTGCCAAGTGTTTTGCTGCATTGTTTGTGTCCTAATGTTTTGAAAATAGGTTGGCCTTTTACTGGTGTTCCCTGTTGACTGTAGGTCTCCGAAAACAAAAACATGTTTTCCTTCAAACAGTTATTTGTAGTCAGGTTTCTAGGACGTCTTGCATTCTGAGGTAAATTAAAGCCAACATGAGGTTGGAAACCCTGCTCACTTCATCTATTATGGCCACTTTCATTAGTTTCAGAATTCTGTGTGCTTCAAAAGCAGCTTCTGCTGATAATTTGTAGTATTCTGATTTTCTTTGGTGTTCCACTGGTGTTCCAGTGGAAGGAGCAGTAGTCGGTGTAAAGTTATACCTCCTATGTTGTAGGCAGCTAAACCTGTGAGGACTGTTAGAACAGCCGAGAGGTTGTTGTTTATTACATTTTGTGGAAATGTGCTAATTATTTTAATTCATGTTTTTCCAGAACCAGCTCTTCACCACTTACATACAGGAGAAGAGGTTTATTGTTTTTACAGCTACAACATTTAGTTTCATGTTTAAAAACATGTTTAATATCTTCAGTGACTTCTAAAAAAAATGTGAGTTGTTCATCATCTAGATGTGATTTGAGCACTGACAAGTCTTCCTCCGATTGTTTATATTGATACATGATGTTTTCTACTTCAGTCATGGCTATTTCTGCTTCATTTAGAATGAGTGTCTCTCCAAGTGGTTCTTGGCTTCCTGTAAGGGAAGGTTGACTGCCCCCAGGAGTGTATTTATCTAGTTGAGCTTCAACCTCTTCTACTTGTTGGCGTTCATTGTACAACATTGCTTGAAATTGACATTTTTTATACTGCTTTAATTTGCATTGAATGCAGCTTAAATTAATTACCTACTAATTATTTTCCAATTCTCCATGGATTTAAATGTTGCAGTAGGGCCATGCAATAAAGCTCCCTATGTTGCAGTGTTTTAATTAATATTTTCATATGATGAATTAGACTGGGTTTGGTAAGTTTGACTAGGGTTCTTTTCACAAGTTGAGACTACTTCTATGTCAGTTGTATCATCTGGTGTGACATTATTTTTGTAGGAGTAGATATGGACTATGTGGTTCTGTTTGGGTAGTGTGTGTCTATTACATTTTATTTTTAAATGTCCTGGCTGTTGGGACAATTTGTGGCTATTGTTTCTATCTCTTGGTAGTATTTCAGTACTCTTTTTCAGGATGCAGCTGGACCAAGGTTTAGCCAGTCAATAGACATCATTACAAGTATGTCGGTCTGGAAATAGCTGTACTGTTCGCTCCGTACCAGCACCTTTTTCCGAGCACAACCCACACCACCTGCAGCACAAAATAATCATTCAAATGCATCACAACATCCCAGCTCCAAACCACTAGCATACCGCACACCATGTAGCCAGGTCCCCTGCCTGTTTCAAGTGCACATGCACATATGCATGTGACCAGAAAGGCAATAAAATAGCCTGACATATCAATGGATGGGTTATATGCCCATCATAGGACATGCAAATCGAAACTAAATAAGAAGCCACATCAGTCTAATGTGTGTGTGTCATAGGTGTAAATGGGCCATGGGAAAGCGACTGAAAACCACACATCCACCAAGCATATTGACAAAGAGTATTGGCTGGTTGGCAATCATTAGGCTGTCCTTGCCTTCCCCATCCATTCAATTCCTTGTATGGTACCCCTCTGTTTATTCATCCACATCCATCATTTTTCCAGTATCATTGATGCTGGGCAACCACTCCAATGCTGCAGATTCTGTACATCAAAATGCAAGTATGCCTGCAGGCATGTAATCAATCCCAAATAATAGGAAATCTTAATTTAACGTAGATAAAAGTTATTAACTCTGTCAGCTCTGCCTACCAGGTCAGCAGCCCCCAGCAGGGTCTGCTGTGTCGGGCAGACCGGCTGTGTCAGGCAGATTACTATTTTTCAGGCCCAGAAACATGGCTCCTGGTAATAACACCAGCACAATGCCACCCAGACAAGCCACATTTTCAATTTACATATGTCATTACATTGACATTGATGATTGCAGACATATATCCGTAAAATCACCCTGATTCCACGCAGACATTTCCATACAATACATGGACATCCATTCCCACTGACAAGGCGCATGTTAACATGCTCATCTATGACGTATGCTATGTCTTCAACAATTTGCATGTAAAATGTAGCATTGGTTAATGAACAATATACAGACTGTAGCAACATGATACAGGCCTCACAATGACTTTTGCCCCTTTCTGTCGCTCCTGTGCAGGTGATGCTGGATATCCCTTGATGCCATGGCTGATGATCCCTGTGAGGCAACCACAGAACCAGCACGAGCAGGGATACAACCATGCTCACATCAGGACTAGTACAATTGAGCAGACATTTGGCCAGTTAAAGGCAAGGTTCTGCTGCCTGATCAGATCGGGGATGGGGAACTTATGTACAGCTCTGTGAAGTTGGGCAAGATACTCCTGGCCTGTGCCATGTTGCACAACATGTGTATCAGGTGCAATATTCCACTGCCCCCGGATATGGACATGCACCCAAATGATGCAGAAGATGAGAATGACAGTAATGATGAACCTCCATTGGCACATTGCAGGAATGTCATGGATGGCCGTGAGGCACAGAATGCACTGATTACCCACCATTTCTGAGAGCATCACACAAGCACATGCCCTAGGACAACTAATGCACTCAGCACTGTACATGAAATAAATCACTCAGTCACACTAAAAAAGAATGTCCAGTCATGATTTCAATGCAACACCAAGTGCAATGTATATAATGGAATGAATAACAAATGTGGAACTCCACCAACAACCAAAACTATCCCTCCCCACTATCCCTCCGCAACTATCCCTACCCACTGCCCCTCCCAAGCTATCCCTCCACAACTATCCCTCCTCACTCCCGCTCCCTAACTGTCTCTCCACAACTCCTGTCATGTTGTACAAGTAGTTCTTGCAGAAGTCACAGGCAGGGCACATGTCTGTTCTGGGCCTATTTGCATCACCTTTTTGTATCTGGTGTGCGACTGTGTGCAGAGGTTGACAGCCGCATTAAATGTTGCCCTGGGCTGCTGGGCACAGGTGTGGAACTTGTGGATGGTGTGTGTGCCTGTTCCTTGGGCCGTCTGTCGAGGAATGCCTCAAGGCACATTGCCTTGCCATTGTCTCAGCAATGGAGGACATGACACTGTTGCCCTCATTTATCCTCGTGGAAATCTGTACAATGGCCATAGTTCAAAGGCCAAGGGCACAAGGATTTCGACGCCCACTGGCCTAAACACTCTCTTGCATCAACTGCACCTCCTGGAGGTGGTGCTGCACTAGGGCAGACAAGGCATCCCAAGGTTCCGTAGTCTGCCATCCATTTCCCTTACACTGCGGAATGATGAGCGTTGTGGGCTCATTGGGTCCAGGGGGCTGAATACCAATGGCTCATATGTGCTGTGGTCGGTGGTCTCCCCTGTGTCCACTCCACCATCGCCAGCTATGTCCTCTGCACTGGATTGATGTGCACATGCAAGTGGCTGCTCTGCTGGTGCTGGTAGTACTACAGCAGCTGGAGCTGCCTGGATGGGTGCAGCTGGATTGACAGGTGCTGCCTATATGGGCGCAGCTGGGATGACAGGTACTGCCTGGACGGGTGCAGGTGGGATGTCAGGTGCTGCCTGGACGGGTGCAGCTTGGATGACAGGTGCTGCCTGGATGGACGCAGCTGGGATGACAGGTGCTGCCTGGGTGGGTGCAGCTGGGATGTGAGGTGCTGCCTGGGCAGGTGCAGCTGGGATGTCAGCTGTGCTGGCCTTGGCAGTTGTGCCAGTGGAGGCTATGGTGTTCTGGGTGCAGGTGGTGGTCCATGGTGTCCTGCTGTGGTGGTGGCGGTGCCCCTTGAGGTGCTTGGCTGGGCCTTTTCATTGTCAGATGATGTGCCTGAGGGAGTCAGAAAAGTAGTTTGTCAGTGAACATAGTGGATTGATGAGGCAGCGATACATGCATTATGTTGGTTCTGGCTGTGCTGTGTTGGGGAAATGGTGGGGTACATGGCATGGTGCACACATGCTTATGTTATGCATACAGAGCAGGAGGATGTGTGATTTTTGTACATGGTAGAGTAGTGTGCTGGGGATACTTTTGTGGTGTACTGCCAATTGCTGGGTATGGTGTTAGGGGGGACCTTCACGCTGTGACATGTTGGGGTCGGGAATGGTGTGGTATGGATCGGGTCAATATGGGCCTGCTGCCTGTACCAGTTACGGGACAGTTGTGCATTTATGCTCAGGGCTCGGGCTGGCTGGGAGGATGGGGTCAAATGTTGACTTTTTGTGTAACGGTTGTCCTTTGTGGGTGAAGATGGGGTTTAGGGCCTCATTACAACTCAGGCGTTAAGGGTTAACACCACCGTTAACCCTTAACGCCTGATTCTGATTTTAACGCCTGCTTTTAGCAGGCGTTAAAATCCATGGCGCTAACCTGCCATGGTGCTAATTACGCCGCCGTAATTTACAGCGGCGTAATTAGCGCCTTCCCCACTCCCATTATGCCCTATGGGGCAAAAATGGGAATGGGGAAGGGAAAATGGGAAATGGGGATTTACCGCCCCACTCACCTTGGAATGGGGCGGTAAATCCGCCATCCACCATGGTGTAAACAGAGTTTACACCATGGTGGTAAAGTTGGTGCACTTAGCACCAAGGTTGTAATGAGGCCCTTAGTCTTGCACGTCTCCTCCCATGGCAGCAGGTATAATGGGGATGTGCTCCTGCCACATGTTGCCATGCCCTGTCTATGCTGGGCTGAGAGGAGGCTATGTACCCTCAGGCACAGGTCATCCCACAGCTTGTGGCTGCCTCGCACCGTGTGGGGGGTTGTGCCAACTGCTGACACCTTCTGGGCCACCTCCTCTCAGATGCCCTTCTTGCGCAACTGGGTCTGCCTGTGCTGGTCATTGCTGAAGATCTCTGCAGCATGGTGGACAATGGTGTCTGCTAGCATGTTCAGCTTAGTCTCAGAGAAACGTGGCTTCCGCTTTCCGGTCTCACAGACTCTAGATGTCATGCTGACAGCGGAGTTTTCCTAGTCAGGAGGGATGGATTGTGTTTTTTAATGGCTGCCAGCCGATTTCCTAATCCAGCGATAACTTTATGTCCAGTCACGCTAATTGCGGGATCACCGTTTCCGGTGCCGGTGGGTCCGGGACGGTGATGCCGAATTAGGAGCCACCGACACTGAGGAGGATGGTGTTGACATTTTATGGGTGTTTTGATGGTGTTTCTGTGATGCCGGTGCTGCTGTTTCCGACATGCCAGAATGCACGTGCACGAAAACACATAATCATCTGGAGATTCCGGCATCACGGGTTGCCGGAAACGGTAGCACTGGCATGCCAGAAACTGGCATTACTTACCGGCATACGTGTAATGAAGCTCAATTTGTTCAGATTTGCCATATAAGTCTGTACCTTTTAAACGGTCTGCAGCTTCATAGCACCCACATTCTATGGGAGAGCATATTTATACTGAGGCTGTACGATTATAGTGACAGTGTTTTGTCAGATGATATGTCATTCCAGAGGCCTTTTAGCTCTGCTTTCTCAGCTTTGATAAGATGAGAAGGCTGTGACATATTTTGCAACTGCAGTGTAATTGTCTGCAATATATTGTATGTCTATGTTTGCATTCCACAAGAGGACAATGATTTCATTGAATCATTGATGTACTTTGATGCTTCGTCCCTTTTAATTTTTTATGTGTGTTTTTAGGGGATTTGCCTATTACACTGTGGGCCTCATCACGAATTGGGCGGTATCTGGGTGCATTTATCATCGAGCGGTATTTGCGTTAATGCTGGGAGTTGTGGCGCAAATAATTCCCCATCATGAGTTGGTGGCAATGCGCACAAGACCCGAGCGTTAACGCTAATACCATTCAGCCGTAATAGAGGCTGGAAATCCAAAAATCCAGCGAACATTTCATTAGCATCGGTGGCACACTCCAATGAGATATGCGGCACCGTCAGAACAGGAAACAAAGTGGTGCCCATTTTGGAAATCACAATCCACCTAAAATCAGAGCCCCTGGAAGCAATCCATTGCAAAAAAAGACCTGAAAATGTCCCAGCAGCGTGTGAGGGGCAAGTCTGCCCTGCATAGGCTGTGCAAGCCCACATTCTCGGGCTGAGAACTTGCAATACTGGTGGTGGAGGTGATTTCCCACCAGGATGAACAATGAACTACATGGTCCCCAACAGAAGAAGACAGGGTCACAGCGGCATAACCGGATCTGGGAGGATATCAGTGAGAAGGTCACTGCAGCAGGCTGTGTCCCCAGGGATGGAAAAGACTGCTGCGAGAGCTTTAACAACCTGCATGTCCATGTCTGGGGCCTTCTGGCACAGCACAGGAGTGAGAGTATGGCGACCAGGGCAGGTCCATCACCAACGGAGCAGGCACCATGGGAAAAGTAGTGCACCACCCTCATCCACCTCCATTGAGGGAGGCACCATGGGTGGCAGCAGTGGCACCCAGGAGGCTGGAGGAGAGGCACCCCATTTAGAAATTGCATTGTGAAAACGCCACCACTAAATCCCAAGTGTGAATACCTGACAGCTGGGCACTGTGAGTGGGTGCCAGTGGAACTAGGTGACCCCTGTGAGCCAGAGTCATGGGTAGGGCAGTCAATAGACACATGCAAGCACCACATCCATGGCAGGGGCACAGCACTGCCCCATTGCCAGGTGGGCATGTGTAGTGCCAGCACCCCTCACTGACTGCGGCATGCCATATGTGCATTTGCATCATATGTATGAAATGCCTAAGCCAACAATTCAAAACTGTGTCCCCCCTCACGTAGCAGGACCCAGTAATACCAGCCCATTGCAAAATGCAAACAGGCCAGGCCCAAACATGAGTGAAACTGCCCGTTACAAACCCCCTCCTGTAAGTACTGAAATGCATGAAAACTATTTGAGGGGCTCTGTCATACCATATGTTCCCTAGATGCACGCAGGCATCTTCCGAGGCCAATGTGGATGTTGAGGAAGCAGGCCCATTCCAACATGTGCCCAGCTATTCCTCCACCAGCACCACCACCCCGTGAAGGGCCCAGAAGGACATCCTAAGGCAGAGGACCCACCCCACTACAGCAGTGTCACTTCACCTCGGAGCTCCAAGCCCCCAGGGCCCCACCACCTTGGCGCACCAAAGCCACCAGGGCCCCACCACTTTGGCGCACCAAAGCCACCAAGGCCTCACTACCTCAGTGCACCCAAGCCACCCACTCCGCATCAACAAGCCTGTCACAAGCCACCGGGGTTTACCAGGATGTGGAAGTGGCCATGAGTGCAACAACTCCAGAGGAGGGAGCATCATACGGTGAAGAGCAGCAGGCTGGATCTGCCCTGACACCGATACACAGTCCTGTGCAGCAAATGGTCACTCCAGAAAGGACCACTGACCATGTGGAGATGCACAGCCACAGTCCACAGGTCCCTGCACACTGCCGCCATGCACGCACACCAGTGGTGGATGAGGACACTCCGTCATATGGGTAATCTGCTGGCAGCCCCTCCATCCACAGCAGCCCCACCAGACAGCCCAGCACCTCCAGTGACAGCAGCCCCACAACCCTGTGCAGCCCTGCCCGGCACAGCAGCCCTACAACACTGTGCAGCCCTGCCCGGTACACAGGAACATGTCCCACCAGTGCTGTCATGGCATGCCTGAATGTTATAGAGGCATGCCAAAGGAGGATAAAGGGCATGGCCAGAGCACACAACCACCACATCAAAGCCATAAAGTATGCTGTTAGGGGGGCCAAGTCCATGGCACGTGACAATGCACGCACAGGTCATGGAGGCATGCATTGTGGCCCACACCGGGTTTGCCAGCAAGTCCATGAATGGTGTGAGGGGCAATCTGCACATGCAGAACAGATGCGGGAGTAGAACAATCTGCTCTGCCAGCAGTTTCAGTTGGCTGCATTGGTGCCATTACCTCCACCATCCCCACAGAGGGTTCCCTACAGGGGTCACCCAGGCAGAGGTCACTGTGTCATTTGGCAACTCCGCTCACCTGATGTCAGTGCACGTAAGAAGCGTCCACGTCCCTGTTACATGGACACTGTTCTGTTGGCCTGAGGGCCGGGCACATGGACCCATTGGCACTGTGTGGGTTGAAGGGGGTATGTGTGCTGGGGAGTTGGTGGGGCAAGGGTGTATGTGTGCTGGGGAGTTGGTGGGAGAGAGGTGTATGTGTGCTGGGGTGTTGGTGGGGAAGGGGGTAAGTTTCACAATCATTCAAGCCCATTCAAACCTGCCGTAATGCAAGGACATTCATGATTGTGCACAAGTGTTCTTTATTTTACCAGTGTTGGTCATGGTATGTGTGCATTCACTTTGTTAAAACAAATTGTCGATCAGCACCTCTCTGGCCAACCTCCCCTGCCTTACCCCATCCCTGTGTGCAAGAGCCCCGTCCCAGTCACATGCTCATCAACACTCTCATCCCCTGGGGTTTCCCATTTGCGTCGGTGGGTAGTGGCACATTCCTTCGGCAGTAGGTGCTGTTCAGCATAGCACATGTGAGGACTATCTTCCCAATTTTTTCAGGCGCATACATTTGTGCTCCTCCACTATGGTCCTGTCATCTGAATCGTACCTTCAATAGTCCAAATGTCCTTTCTATACAGATGCGTGCCCTACTGTGGGCATGGTTGTATGCTTGCTCAGCAGTTGTTTGAGGATTCCACACAGCGGTCATCAGCCAGGTGAGCTGCGGGTATCCTGATTCACCTGCATGGGATGAAATGAGTACATGAGGCCCACGGGACAATCGTCATGACTGGCTGTTCAGGGGGAGTGGTCATTTGTATTTGGATGTGGATGTCTCAGTGGATGGTGGAGATTTAACAACATGGCACCAGTTTTCGTTTTGGTTATCCTGCATGTAAATGTGCAGTCATGGGTCACTCTCTCAGGGATATTCATGTCCGTGTTCGCTCCTGATCATCTACAGCGCTTAAGGGGACGGGGAGTGGATTCCTCACACTTTGCATTCCTGTGTGATGCCCTGGGTGGAGTAGCGCTTGGGTGTCCGTGTATAATGCTGCACAGACAAGGTGCATTGTTGGTGTTGTGGTCCCATGTGCTATGGTGTTTTGAGCAGTGTGTGGCCTTCACCTTCTGTGGGTCCAGGTGTGGTGGCCATGTGCAGGTGTCTGTGTGTGCCGCCCGTACATGGTACTGGTGCTGTGATGGTGCTGGCTCTGGCTCATCGTGGCATACAAGGCTTCTTGTGGTTATGCTCCCCCCTTCATTTCTTGTGCTTTGGCATGCTTTTCTAGCAGGTTTTGTACTCACCCACTATCCAGGTGCATTGTCCTATGTGCCTCTTCATGTAGGCCGGCAGTGTGCTGTAGCGCAGCACCATGAAGTCGTGGGTGGATCCAGGGTAGTGAGCGCAGCAGTTGCTGATGGTGAGGTCTGGGCTACAGGTCATCTGGACATTCAATGAATGGAAATGTTTCCTATTCAGGTACGCTGCCTCATGGTCCCGGGGGTGCAACATTTGCTACATGTGTGCAGTCTAGGGTTGCAATCACATTGGGCACTTGTGCAATAGCATAGAATTGTGCCTTCAGTTCATTCACCTGTGCCTGGGTGGTGGGCAATGCCATATGCTGGTTCACGTGGTGCAGCAAAGCATCCAGCACCTGGCCCAGGACTGCACTAAATGTGGACTGGGCCATGCCATGCATCATAGCTACTGAGTGTTGAAAGCTTCCCGCCCCAAGGTATTGCAGGACTGAAACCAGCTTGACGAGTGGGGGCACAGCAGTGCTGATGGCAATCCAGCTCCCAACGTCCCCTTGAATTGTGCCCAGCAACTGTGTGATGGTAGCCCTGTCCAGCCTGTACTCTGCTACCAACTGGCCATGACTCAGAGCCTGAACATGGGGATGGCTGCATGCTTTGCTGGGGCTGGTCTCCTCCTCCTCATCATCCTCATCCTCCCCTACCCTGTGCTCCCTGTGCCCTGGGCTGGTTGTCAGGCCCCTGTAGCTCCTGGCACAGCATGTAGATATCCATGTCAAAGCTCCCTGCTCCAAATTGTATCATGGTGTTGGGAATTGTGTTTTGGGCCTGGGTGGGTCTTGTGTAGCCCTCTTGTGTGCATTGTTTGCACCTGTGGCTTCATTACTCTCACTTGGGTTCATTTACCTCCAGCAAGTGGCCACGGGTATTTCCAGCACTATTAGCGCTGGTTTCTGGAGCTATTAGTACTGGTACTGTACTTATAATAGGTCTGTGATAGCGGTGTGTGTTGTCGGTGCAATAACAGCCGGCTGTAATAGTGCTTGCTGGATTACAGTTGTGATCCAGCAGAGCAGTATTTACGGCGCTAATACCGTTACCGCTGGATCTAAGGGCTACCACCCAACTCGTGATGAAGCCCAGTGTCTAACAGAAGACATCAAGCTATTTACTTGTCATTTTGCCGAAACTGGTCTAGGGAAGCCAAACCGACATTTGGTGTAGTATTTACCACACGTATGTTTTTGGAAGCGTAAGATGTGTGTATGTAGGTCACTATGTGTGGTTCTGAAGGGTTGTTGTTGGTAATGTATTTTTGAATAAACTGTAAAACAGTGGACTCTCTGTCATGACCACATTTGGGAGCATCGTTTATCAACAATAGCATGGGGATGTGTGGTGCTCCTAAGGATTGATATTCTTCTCTACAAAAGAAGTGTTTCACTTCTCTGAGTGCAGGTTGTAGTTTTATTGCAGATGAAGTGCCGCAGGGCATTAAAGCATTGGTTAAAGTACCTTGATACATTCACAGGGTCAGAGAACAGAGTTCTCCTTGTGGTTTTATGTCTATTCATTCTTTATTTTGGTTTGCTATGCACAAGAAATCATCATCCCATGTGTATTCTGCACCACTTAAAGTAACACACCATGTGGGTGGGCCTAGGTTCCTTAGCATACAACATACATCAGTGTGATGTCGGACCCTGTATTCTTTTGTACCACACATGTTTGTCAAAAAATGTGTGATGTTTAACTGCAAAACTTCATCTTTGTCTTTTATCTTTTGAAGCAGTTGTGTAGCAGACATGTTTAAAAAATGAGTGCCTGTTTTTAATGTGTGTGCAACTCCATAAAATAGAGTTGCTAGTTAACTTCCGAACAGGAGGTGGAAAATGTATTCTACATTTTGTCTGAATCTGGGGTCTTCACAATACCTTCGTAAAGAGCGATAATCTGAGTTATTTATGTGTATCTTTCATCATATCTTCCTCCTTTTCCTTTTCGCTTTTCTCCCATATTCTCATTGGAGATCCTTTGGCTTGACACATTTCATGTTTCTAATGCATCCTCTATGGTGTCTTTGAAGTGTAGTGGGTGAATTGTATACTGGTCCAAAATGTTGGTTGCAGTAATAGGATTTACACTTTCAAATCAGCCAGTTGGTTGTGTATCCTGAATTATTTGGGTGGTTTCTGTTAAGTTCTCTTATATGTTTATATCTTTGCAGTATTCATTGTTTTCTTTTAGATATTGTATGGCTTGTCTAACCTTGCTTAAGACGACTAATTGTTGCCACATTTTTTTGTTTTTTGTTGGTACACCAATAACTAGTATAATCAAAGATTGATCTATTGGTTGTTGTACTAGTAGAGTTTCTACACTTGGTTGAATGTTTGTTGGGGATGGGTTTCTATACGGTTTTCTTGTGCCATAATGGTGTGTCCTAACATTTCATAACCTTGGCCATTACTGTTTATGGAAATTATTTTTGTTTTGCCTATGTTTATAAGCCTCTTCATTGAAACATGGTTCTGTGCTACTTGTGTGAATCCATTCACCTTCACAGACGTTTGAAAAGGTATCTATATTGACATTGCACATGTTTAGAAGTACTTTTTGTAATGTACTAATTCATTAAGTTAGTGGTTTCATTCTGTTTATAATTAATATAAACAACTTTCTTTTCAGTTGAAATACACTGTCCATTAGAGCTTTCAGGATTAGTCTTCTGTGGTAGTTTTTAAAGGTAGATTGTGAGTTTTCAGCAGTCTTCATAAGATTGTGAAGCACTCTATGATGGAAACATTTTTGTAAAATGCATTTTCTGGAAGGCTTCACTGTGGCTCCGTTAAAATTTGTAGATATAGTGTTAGGTTCATTAGTAGGTGTGGTTTTGTTCATGCATTTTATTTTAGTTTTTGAAAGAGGGGCCTTACTTTGTTTAGTGTTCGCTGGTTCCGTTTTTTTGAGTGACGTTATCAGCAGTTTTGTTTTAATGTTTTCTAGAAATTGTTTTAAAGGTGGATGACTATATGGCTTGCTTTTATTCTCATCTGTTCTATTGTATTCTTAGTTTTTTATGGAGTTGCTTTTTAGTAGTCATTATGTTGTGCCTGTTGGAAAAAATGAAGGTTTGGGTGTGAACGTTGTGGAAAGTATATGGATGCATTGTGAATGGTTGTGTGAATGTGATGGTAGAGATTAATAGAATGCTGTGTGATTTCGCAGTGGGATGATTGTTATGGGTGGGACATTTGTAAGAGTGTACAGGTGTGTAAAGAGCTTGCGTTAGTAAGATAATGGTGGTGTGAATGAATAAGTAGGGACATTATTATATTTTGCGGAGAACAGTGGGTGTTGTAATGATGGTGTTTAGATGAGAATAGAAAGTGTGCATGTTGAAATATAATGACCAAGAGTGAAATAAATGTTGTAGATTTGAAAGGAATACTGTAGGCTAATGTACAGGAAAACGATCCTGGTACAATAACAGTCAGATTAATACTATAGTAATGTACTTAATTTGTAGGATGTGGAGAGTATCCTTCTTCTGGTTGGTGTCTTTGGGAATTATCTTCTTTCTTGTAATTGTAAAAGAAAATTAGTGGGTGTATATATGGTAATGGTGAAGTACTTTTAGTAAAAGAGGTTGTTATTTGTGAATGTAGAAGGCGTTGCTGGGAAAAAGAGTTAACAAAGTTGTGTTATAGATAGTCTGCTAATGTATGTTAACTATGTTAGAACAATTTGAATATGAGTGGTGCTATTTGGGAGATTAGAAGCAACAGGGCAACAATCTGTGTAAGAAAAAGGTGCATTTGTAGGTTACTTTAGTGATGCTGATTGTAATGAATGCAATGCTGTGATTCTGGTGCAATGTATTTGTAATGTGTTGCACTGTTTTAAAACAATAGGGAAACGGTTGCCTATTAGTAATGCAATGAAGGATTGTTGTTGCAGCAGTGTGTGGTGTCTTATAGTCAGGGTTTGGAAAAAAGAGTACTTTATGTGTCAGGGGAAGTGTTGTATACAGATGCTCTGGTGGTATTCATGTATGTGTGAGCAGGTGGAGAATAGTGGAAGTGTAAGGGATGTAATGAGTGACGTTGGAAAGTGTGACATTTATAAGGACTGAAAAATGCAGAGCGTTCAAAAAAATATATTTTTAGTAACTTTTTCATGAACGTTAAATAATGGATTTGTGAATTTATAGGAGCACTGTGTGTAACTTGTTTGTAAAAAAAAAGTTGATGTTAAAGATTTATAGAACATTTTTAAGTGGCACTTGTATGGAAGTTTGGAATGCTGGCAGTAAATGTATAATTGCAATTTGATGCATTCTAATATGTAAGTGCTAATTAATTGTTGCTTTTTGTCTTTGTATTATGGGAGTTGTAGTTGCACTTTTTCTATTAGAAAGGCTGGACTACAAATCCCAGAATGCAGAGAAAAAGAAGTACTGGATAAGCACCTACAGATTGGAATGGGTTATGTTAGCAAGTATGCATGTGCTCCCAAGTTGTTAAACTTTCACACACCAAGTGGCACTTAAAAACATTTGCATTTGCTTTCTTTTTTTTTAGATACACAATTTGCTGTTATAAATGTATATATATTTGTGTTAGCTTTAATGAAAATGCTGCTAAAAAGATACGTTTTTTGCTGCTTAAAAGATACATTTTTAAATGCACGACATTTTCCATATTTAAGTCAATGTATATGTCATACTTGGTAAGCTTCCATGTAGTCCTGGTTTTGACTTTGCATTCTGGGAGTTGTAGTCTGTATTTTATAATGGGAGAAGTGGTATTTGAAGTGACAGTATGCAAAGAAAAAAAGAAGAGTGGCTAAAAAAGAGAATATGCTTATTAAGAAGCTTATTACAGTGTAAGTAGCAGGAACCCTCTCTCTACATATATTTATAAATGTGTCGCAGAAAATACTTAAAGAAATATAAGCACACCTGTACTATGTATTGTTAGATCCAGATATTGAATGTGGCTATTGAAATATTTGAGCATTTCACAGTAGCTTTTGATGCAGATGGCTGTGATTAACAGGAGATATGTACTCTCAGAGTTTAAGTTTACATCTGAAGTGTTGAACTGAGATGACTGGGTTAGGTGTAGAGATTTTGGATGTGATTTGTGGATAGATGTGTGACTCTTTGAAAGCAGCCAATGAGAGTGTTGAGAGCATGAAAGTGGAAAGGGTAGAAAGACTGCCCTTGTGCTACATGGTCTGTGTACAACCCTATAGTCTGTGGACGGCACGTGCCACATCAGGGACTTTAAAGGGTGACTGGCATGGAAAGGGGACAGTTGGAATTAGCCAATGAGGTGGTCTGGTTGTGGTTTACAGAAAGAGAGGGTAGTAGGTGTGTTGACTGTTGTGTGTAGAGAAGATGGATGTGGCAATGGCTTTGAGGATGCAGAGTGTGTGGATTTTGTGAGATTCTTCAATATCAAGTATTGGATTGGCATAAGTGGAAATGTTGTGGGATGCAGTGTGTGGCTCAAACTGGGCAAGCTTGTTCTCATTTTGTGAGAGTATGGCTCACTTTAAATTTCCAGACATTGTAATTGTGAAGGGGACAGTTTGGGTTATGTTACTCCAATATATATGCAGGTTGCCCTGAAGGATTTCTTGAAAAGGCTAATGGAACTGTTTCCCGCTGCAAAGATTATTTTTTTCTGGAATGAATCAGAGGTGCAAACATGCACAAATGGAAGAATCGAGGCAGCTTGTCAATAAAAGTGTATCTGCTTTTGTATGTGCTGCAGGAATGTCATCTTTTGAGAATGACAATATAAGGTCTAATGATGTGATTTTTTTGTGAGGAAGGAGTTCATTTTACAGATGTCGGAAATGTGATTTTTCTTCACAAGGTTAGGAATGCATTGGAAAAGCTCCTGTAAAACAATTGCAAGGGGATATGTACAGTGTACAGTGCTACTGTACATAAAAGCAAATAAAACTGTGTTTTTTGACAATCCCCCCCAAACAAAGGTTCTTTTCAGAGCCACCACTAAAGAAAAATAACTTAAACTGTGTTTAATTTCCCCTGCCCTGTTTAATTTCCCCTGCCCATCCCTTTGAGCGGCTGGACGACATCTGTGGACACCGCTTTAGTCCACGAACGGCACATGCCACATCTGGGTCTTTTGAGTGTGCCTCGCACGAAAAAGACTGCGGTTATTTGTGGTATCCGCAGACATCGTGTAACAGCCGGTCAGGTTTCCTGGGTGTGGTGTACAGGAAGAGAGGGTAGCAGGAGTTTTGTTTGCAGGAGTTTTGAGAGCAGTGAAAATGGCTATGTCTTGGAGGAGGCCGATTGTATGTATTTTGGGGGACTCTTGCATCCATTGGCTGAAATTGTATGATGAGCACTGTAGAGTGGCTGAAAATCTTGGATTTCATGAATTTGAAGTGTCATGATATGGAGTGAGAGAATGTAGTGGCCTGACTCACTCCTCACTCCCATTTTGTAACAATATGTTCACTTAAAACACCTGGACATTATTTTTGTTCATTGTAGAGGGAACAGTTTGTGGAACGTTACCGGGATTTCAATGCAATTTAGGATACCTTTGGAAAGTTGACACAAATATTTCCAAATTTGAAAATTATGTTTTTCCGTATTGCACAGAGACTAATGCTGATGCGCTCAAATGTATTTCGTCCGCAAATGGAAAAAGCAAGGCGCAATGTCAATAAATCTGTGTGTGCTTTTTTCCGAGATGTTGGCATGACATCTTTTCATAATGAGAACATTAAATTTGACATTGCAAACATTTTTCAGAGAGATGGAGTCCATCTAACTGATGTGGGTAATCAGATTTCTCTGGAAAATGTTAAAAATGGTTTGAAACAATTTTTGTGACCATAAAAAGTATGGATTTAAGTGTTCCTTAGTAGATGAAATAAAGAAAATGGAATACCCAGGAAAAAAATCACACTTGAAAATTAGAAGAAAATATTAAGTTCAGTAAAATATTCCTTAGTTCAGTGTATAAAAACAAAAAACAAAAAAGGTCATTTTAAGAGCCACACTTTTTAACGTAAAACAATTAAAATGATTTAAATTATCCCACCCCCCCACTGGAAATGTTTCAGATGTCCTCGGACTACCGCGCTGTCCACGGACTATGAAGGCTGCACAGTAACCTGTTACTTTTGTTCTCACGTCTATTTTTTTACTGTGAAAGGTGGCTCCAAGATGAACACTTTTTTGTTTTTTGGGTTTTGTTTTTTGTGTGGCTTTTTTGTGGGGTTTTTCTCCAGGAAAGGTAAGGAAAGGTGGGGGAGGGAAGGGAGGCAAGGGGCACCAACCACAGAGACGGAGAGGTAGGTGGACAGAGGAAGATGTTGGGCGAGCCTTAAATTTAAGGTAAGGGGCAATATTTCTCATGCTCCTTGACAGCAACCTCGAAAGCACTCCGAAACTGCTTCCCCCTGTAGATCGTTGCATCGCAGTACAAACGTATTACTGTGACCCTCGAAAAGTAAGGGACAACAGTATTCTGTATGGCCTGTGAGGTGGCCACTGGGATCCTCTGCCCCAAAGGAGTATCCTTTGTGGTAACAGGAGTAGTTGAAAAGATGGGGTAGAGGGTGTCTACCTACTTTTCCCTGAGAAAGGTACCACCTTCCTCAGAGCACTCAAGTGGTTAGATTTGGTGTGGCACCTCATGGGGTTTTTCTCCAGGAAAGGTAAGGAAAGGTGGGGGAGGGAAGGGAGGCAAGGGGCACCAACCACAGAGACGGAGGGGCAGGTGGACAGAGGAAGATGTTGGGCGGGCCTTAAATTTAAGGTAAGGGGCAGTATTTCTCATGCTCCTTGACAGCAACCTCGAAAGCACTCCAAAACTGCGTCCCCCTGTAGATCGTTGCATCGCAGTACAAAGATATTACTGTGACCTTCGAAAAGTAAGGGACAACAGTATTCTGTATGGCGTGTGAGGTGGCCACTGGGATCCTCTGCCCCAAAGGAGTATACTTTGTGGTAACAGGAGTAGTTGAAAAGATGGGGTAGAGGGTGTCTACCTACTTTTCCCTGAGAAAGGTACCACCTTCCTCAGAGCACTCAAGTGGTTAGATTTGGTGTGGCACCTCATGGAGGTTGTCCTGTAGGAATACAAAACATGTTTTCCACGACTGAGTGCAACTTTTCAGTCAGTGCATCTGACCTTGACTGCACAAGCTTTTGGGACATCCCAATGGTCATGAAGAATTGCCGTACTCAGGACTCTCTGGTTGCTGGAGATAGGGACTTACTCAACCTCATCTTCATCTTCCTCTTCATCCTGATCTGTATCACCATGCATGTTCCTCTGTCCAGGACCTCCAGATGGTGCTGGTG
The DNA here is from genome assembly GCF_040938575.1 of Ambystoma mexicanum. Taxonomy (NCBI): domain Eukaryota; kingdom Metazoa; phylum Chordata; class Amphibia; order Caudata; family Ambystomatidae; genus Ambystoma; species Ambystoma mexicanum. Next base: position 531,247,915 of record NC_090939.1, read on the forward strand.
GTTGGGGAGGAGGAATGGTCCTAGCAGATCTCATTGATGCAGTATTGCAGATGATCTCCAAAGCAGGTGCTGCAAGATGCTCTCTCCTGGATACCCAGATGGAGATTGAGGAAACGTAATGGGTGGGTCCCTTCAGAGGAACCGTCCGTGGACAGTCTTGCTGTCTGCAGACAACTGAGTTGCAAATAGGCATGGAAAAGTTGTAAAAAGTTGCCAGATCAATCATGAATTGGTCTGGGAGCTGTGGAGAAGGGTAAGGTTTCTGCTTGAAACACCCTAGATTAGCTGATAATGCTCTTTTAAATTGTACAAAGTGCGGACACCCTCCGCGAACAGGCCATTACGCTGCATGGGTGGGGTGACATGATTATGTCTGGGGATGTCCACAGCACTGATGGCCGTCTGTGGGCACCCATCGGGTAGGGATCACAGGACGCATGTGTGTGGATGTCCATAGAACAGGTGTGCTGGTGTGCACTAATTAAAAGTTTGTCATGTGAGAACGGACGTGTCCGGACAATGTGCGTGACCGGGGGCACCAACATTATGAGTCCGTATACCCTTGACAGGTGTACTGTCCGCAGACTCATGATTGGGCTTTTAAAAAAAAATAAAATCATCATATAATGATATGCAACATATTTATAGTATAAAATATACATTTATTCATAAAAGGGATGGGGTATCGGAATGGGAAACATAAATTGGAGAATTTGGAATTTGTATACAATAATGATGAGAGGAGGAATTGAGTGAGGTTTCATCAAAGCGTCTTTGATTTAAATGTTCAGAATTTGATTGGGATGATTACTGAGGACAAGGAGGACAGGTGCATGAAGGACATGGTTTTTCACATATTGTAAAAGTTCCTCCAATTTTGTAGACAAGTTCATAATTTGATTATGTACAGTTGGGGTTAGGCCTTCTCTTTGTGATTTTTGGGATTATGTATAATTAAACTGGGGCGTGGTTTCTTCATGAAAACTATGTACTGTAAGATAAAAAGAAATGATTATTTTAGTGAGATCTGTACAAATTAGATTATTTGTTCACATTAAAACATGAATTGTATACCATTAGAGATGTTATCATTACTCATTTCTTCTTTTAGGAAGTTCTCCTCTAACCATTTAAGTCTGTTTGCCATTTCTGTCAAAATGAATAAAATAGCGCTTTTTGTTTATTATAAATGTTTACATAATGAATGCCAATAATAATGCAATAAATTGAGTGTACTTACTGTGTGATGAGAGATTGTTATTTTTTTTTTTTTAAACATATTTTTATTGATGGTCTCGACAGTTACATTGGCACACAGTGAACATGGCTTACAATTGCATGTACAGTTTTACCTTCGTTAAATAATTAACAGTTGTCATTCAAGTGGGTGTATCAGTGTCTGAAAGCATATCACAAAGGTATGCCCTGAATGGGCCCCAAATGTCCTTTGGCCTACTCTTGCTCGGTTGGGTCATTACATACTGCTCCTCACATTCGTTTATGTAGGTTAACTCACGCAGGAAAGTGTCCATGGTGAGGGCAGTCGGGCTCCTCCATGCTTTCAATATACATCTCTTAGCAATAACACATGACACATTGAACAACCTTCTGAGTTTTCCAGAGCATTTGCCAATATCACCAAAAAGATATTTTTGTGGGGTCAAATGTGGGGGGATCTGTGTGATTTCCATCACCATACCTTCAACCCCCTCCCAGAACTGTGCAACAGCCGGGCACTCCCAGTCCATATGATAGGGCCCCGCTGCCGGGGTCCCGCATTTGGGGCACTTGTCTGTGTCATTAGGCACAAATGTAGCTATCCTGGCAGGGGTGCAGTGCAGTCTATTCAGGATTTTGAACTGTATTTGATGCAGCCCCGCATTAAAGGACACCCTTTTCGTGAGCACGCAGTATCTTGCCCGCTTGTCTTCTGGTATTGACATTTTCATGTCTGCTTCCCATTTCTCCTTCACCTGGCTTACCATATCGGAGTGTGTCTGTATTATCTTGTAAAGTCTGGAGATTCCCAGCCCGCCCTGTGTTGTGACCAGCTGTACGCATGGGTGGGTAGGGGGTTCTTCGGAAATGAAGGCCAGCGTGTTTGGTATGCGGACCTCATTCTCTAATATTGCAGTGTCTTGAGCTGCCCACCTCCCATACCCCTCGTAAACATCTCGAGGGTCACAAACTTCCCCTCTATGTACATGTCTCCTACTTTCATTTCTGTGTTGGGGTCCCAATTTTCTTGTATGCCAGTATCAAATGTGGGGGGGAGGTCGGGGTACTTCCAGAGGGGGATATAAGGGTTGTATGGCATCTCTATTTTCAGTTTTCTATATATAGCTCCCCAGGCTTTTACCGTGCAGCTCACAGGGTCGAATTCGCAAGAGTCCTTATGTTTAGTGTTGAAAATCACCGACCTGATGTTGGTGGGCACAGTGGTGTATTCTTCTATTTGCGTATGCGGGGAGTTGTCAAATTCATCGTACCAGTACTTTGCAAATTGTGCCTGTGCCACCGTATAATAGAGCTCAAAGTCTGGTGCAGCTACCCCCCCCCTTTTCGTATGGTTCTGTCATTCTCTCCCAGCTGATTCTTGCTGTCTTCCCGTCCCAAAGAAAAGACACCACCATGGATCGTATCCTAGAGAAGAACTCCCTCCCCGGCCATATGGGGATATTTACAAATAGGTATAGCAGCTTGGGAAGTACTATCATTTTAAGTATGGCCATTCTGCCGTGTAATGAGATCGGGAGTCGCCTCCAAATCTGTAGTTTAGTATTAAGCGTTTGTAGAGCCTGGTCGTGATTCTTAGTGTGTAAGGTTTGTTTAGTACTAGAGACTAGAACCCCAAGGTATCTGATGTGGTGTACGGACCATTTGAGGCCACACATTTGAGCTGGGCACTTTGTGGAGGGTGTGAGCGGGAACACTTCTGATTTGGTGCTATTTACCGTATACCCCGAGTATTCTGCAAATTCGTTGATATCTGTCATAATGGGAACAATGTTTATATCAGGTTCGCAGACATATAGTAGCGTGTCATCCGCATACAATGATATTATTTGGGCGGCTCCTTTCAGAGCTATGCCCCTGTTGCCGTGCCTCAGCCGTATCGCCACCGCCATGGGTTCAATTGTCAGGGCAAAAAGGATAGGGGAGAAGGGGCATCCCTGCCTGGTGCCCCTGCCCAGCTTAAATAATCTAGACATAGTTCTATTCGTGTGTACTTTCAAGCATGGAGCTGTATAAAGCAGTTTGACATATTGAATGAAATATGGGCCCACTCCGAATGCCTGCAATACCAGAAAAAGATACTCCCATGAGACCGAGTCAAACGCTTTCTTGGCGTCTAGGGATATCGCCACTGCTTGTTTGTTCGGGTTGATCTGTGACATTATGCCGAATAGCCTGCGCAAGTTTAAGGCAGTAGACCTTTGGGGAATAAACCCGCTTTGATCCGTATGTACTAATATTGGCGTTACGGGTAGCATACGGTTTGCCAGCACTTTCGCAAAAATCTTTGCATCCACATTTATCAGGGACAAGGGTCTATAGGAGGACATAACTTGTGGCGGGCGTCGGGGTTTAGGCAGCACCGTGATTATGGCCTCGCGCATAGACTGTGGCAGGGTTTGTTCACCCAGAGCCTCCCCCCACACCTCCAACAATAAGGGAACCAGTTCTTCCCGGAATTCCTTATAAAATTCCACTCCCAGGCCGTCTGAACCCAGCGCCTTGCCTGACGAGAGCCCCTTAATCACCTCGGTGAGCTCCTCTGCCGTGCCAGGTTGCTCCAACATTAGCCTATTTTCTTCTGTGAGTTTAGGGCGGTCCATTGTATCAAGATAAGTTTTGATCTTGTCAGGGGATTTCCTATCTTTATTTGCGTACAATGTTTTGTAAAACTCTGTGAATTAATTGTTTATTCCCTGTTCGCTCGTTATTGTCACGTTTTGTGCCGTGTCGATTGATGCAATCAGGGCCACATGTTTTTCCTGCCTAACCAGGTTGGCAAGCATTTTCCCTGCTTTATTTCCCTCCTTGTATCTGAGAACCCTGGAAGGGGCTGCCATATAATGTACTTCCCGCACCGCCAATCTGTCAAATTCCCTGAGAGATTTATGTATTTCAGCCAGGGTGTCTTCCCCGTGTATCCGGCCGTACACCTCCTCTAGTACGTTCAGTTCCCTCTCCACCCTCTCCAGGTCACGGCGTACTTCCCTCAAAAGCCCTGTGGTCTTAGATATCAGGGCCCCCCTCGCTCACACCTTGAACGTTTCCCATACTGACGAGATGCGGTCAACAGACCCGATGTTGTCTGCAAAGAATTTGGCAATTTCCGTGTGCAAGCTTTCCGCCACGTTTGGGTCTTTTAGTATACCACTGGGCATCCTCCATCTCCTAGCCACCCTTGGGGCGTCACTAAGAGTAATTTCCAATACCACCGGGGAATGATCAGACATTGTGCGGGGGAGTATTTCACAACTCTGTAGGGCGTGTATTGTACTAGCGGGGACGAACCAGTAGTCTATTCGTGACTCGCTATCTTGTACAGAGGAATAGAACGTGTAACGCCTGGTAGTTGGGTGAAGCACCCTCCAGGCATCCGACATGGACAGCTGCTGGATGATCCGCTTCAACGCCAGCTCCGTCCTGGACAGCGACCTGAGTGCCGTGGCGGACCTGTCCAGAGTCTGGTCAAGCACCACATTGAAGTCTCCTCCCCATAGTATGGTTGCTGCTTCATGTTTAAGAAGGATCTCAAGCATATGTAGATAGAAGTCTGGGTCTTCTATGTTGGGGCAATAGGTGTTTACCAGGGTCATGTGTTTCCCTGCAGTTTCCCCCCAAACCAGCACATATCTGCCCATTGGGTCCACAAGATGGCCTTCGTCAATGAATCCTAAAGATTTGTGTATAAAGATGCTTACCCCTCTGGACTGCGAGGAGTAATTCGTGTAGTAACGCTGCCTACCCCACCTCGCCAGTATCTTCTCATTCACCAATCCCTGCGCATGCGTTTCCTGCAGCATCAAAATGTGGGGTCCGTGTCTGGTGACATAATTACCAACCTTCCTGGCCTTCATTAGATTGATTAGGCCTCGAACATTCCATGTCATTAGCTTAACCTTCAGCCCATCAACCATTTCCTACGTGTATACATTGCATTGCATTGTGACAACCATAGCTGCGTGTGTAGCCAGAACTGAGGCGGTACCAGCATCTGTGAGACCTTTTTCCAAAAAAGCGGCTCACTTACTTCAGCAGCCACGTCCCAGCTGGACTCAGCCGCGGGGGGGACCAGGATCCAAAGGAGCACACGTTGCCGTCGCGGCGTGTCCTCGAAGGATTTTCTTCCGGCCCGGTGTCTGGTGTGGGAAGGTCTGGACGCCTGTCTTTGCACAGGCGGGGGGAAGAATAAACGGAGCGTCGCTGATGTGTTGGCGGGCTGCCCCTCCCCCACCTGGTTGACCTGCCGCTGCACGCCACGGACTCAAGTGGAAATCGCCTGGAGCCCGCAGGCGCTCGCGCCGCAGCTCTTCAGATGCTGCAGCTGTAGCTTCGGATATTTCCGCAGTCCCAGGGTACGCGCGCTCCGCCTTCACAGGATGCCTTCAGCGAACCTTCCCACAGAGAATTCTGCAATTTTACTCCGGTCAACCCAACTCTGGAAGGATTTATATTTAAAAGGATTTCAGTCGAGCCGGAACTCTTCACCTAGGCGGCCATTTTAGCTGTGTGCAACAGCGCCCCCCTTGAGAGATTGTTTTAGAATAAGCGCTTGGTGTATGTCAGTCTGTATGAACAGTTGTATTGAAGTGTACACTTATTGTTTATCCTTGGTGCATTCCATTGTATTGTGTGTTATAAATAAAAAATAATATGTACATTTTTAAGTAATCATTTCTACAAAAAGGTATATCTGGTTGCAGAAAATATAAGTAGCATTGCTTTATGGAAATGTGTTTATTGGTTGATGCGTAGAATACTTTCTGTTCCCTCCTTTGCTTCTGGGCTTTGTGAATGCTACCTGCTGTCCGCGGACATTCATACTGTCCATGGAGTCTAAAGCTGCTACAATGGGGGTGAGTACAATATAAGGAACTTGTAGCAGATTAAGGGTGCACTTGTAAAAACCTATGAAACTCAGTGAAAAAATGTGTCAGGGGGTATCTTAGATTGTTCTATCATGCCATATAAACACTGAACAAGTTAAAAAAAGCAGCACATGAACACTTTATATGTAATAATAAATAAGAAGTGGAACCTATATATGTAACACATCAACCGTCCATTTAATACCATATGTACTAAAATGGAATATACCAAAACAATAGAGATATGCCTCCAACATAATTACCTCACAGAAACTGCACAGCAAGAAGCAACAGCAGACCTACACAACTGTAACAACAAAACCTACCAGAAACTAGTAAGTAAACTTTATTTTTCCTATATATTTTTCTAAACTTTCGGGATTGGGTAAACTAAAAGTAATATATTTTTTTCACACAAAAAATCTCCAGTACTCTGGAATGGCTTGAAGAAATTTCCCACGTGATGAAATGAGTGAAGACAGTGAGACTAATGGTAGACACTTCTCTATATAAGCAAATTAATAATCATTACTTTATGTGTACTTAACACATTTTTTTTAACAGACCATACAAACAGTGAAAATAATATAGCAAAAGAGACATTAAAAAATGCCCTGCAGCGCATGGAACAAAAAATGGATATGCTTATGGAACATTTTTATCTTTTAAAACATTTTGTGGAGGACCACATAAAAGAAAAAATTAAATATCATTGTCCCACATGTACCTGTTCCCTCTCTCCATGTCCCAGTCAACTATCCCCAAACCCTCAGTACCTAGAAAAACATTATGAGACTTCCATCCCTTCATCCCCTCCCATCCATCCTTTCCGAACCCCTAATTCCCCTGTATTTGTGTCAGTTTCTGCTTCCCCCTCTTTTTCATAAATTTTATATTTGTATATTATAAAAAAATGATTATGTGTGTTTTAATTCAGTCCTTTTTTTTTTTTTAAAGGCAGTTAGGGTGTCCGCGGACAGCGCTGGTGTCCAGAATGTCTGCAATTAACCAAAATGGAGGTGTCCTAAAGATACTATACCTGTCCGTACCGTCCACAATCAAAATTGGAACTGTTCTTAGAACACACTCGTTGTTCTGAATGTCCGTAATTAACCAAAATGGAGGTGTCCTAAGGACACTATACCTGTCCGTATTGTCCGGAATCAAAATGGAACTGTTCTTAGAACACACTAGGTGTCCGGAATGTCCGCAATTAACCAATATAGAGGTGTCCTAAGGACACTATACCTGTCCGTACTGTCCGCATTCAAAATGAAACTGTTCTTAGAACACACTCGATGTCCGGAATGTCCACAATTAACCAAAATGGGGGTGTCCTGAGGACACTATACCTGTCTGTACTGTCCGCAATCAAAATGGAACTGTTTTTAGAACACACTAGGTGTCCGGAATGTCCACAATTAACCAAAATGGAGGTGTCTTAAGGACACTATGCTGTCCGTACTGAACGCAATCAAGATGGAACTGTTCTTAGAACACACTCGATGTCCAGGATGTCTGTAATTAACCAAAATGGAGGTGTCCTAAGGACACAATACCTTTTTGTACTGTTCGTAATTAGAATAGGACTGTCTGTACTGTCCGTAGAACATCTACGCACATGCGCACCACACCCATAGGTCCAACAAACATCGCGCTTGTCGGTATCTTTCTGTAACACATGTGTCACACTTTTAATTAGTTTGAGGTTCCGAACACTGTCCGTAGAACACCCATGCACATGCGCGCAATGTTCCTGCACATTTGGTGTCCTGCGGACAGCCGTTCCATTCGCGAACGTGTCTGCGACGTCATCATGTGACCGCACCCATGCTGATCATGTGTCCTGATTTGCGGACACTCTCCGGGTCCCTGAACATTTTAAAAGTACTTTTTTGAACAATTCTAAGTATTTTACAGTAAAAGCTCACCATTGCACATGTCCCAGACAATGTCCCTGGCAATCTACATACTTTTTGGAACTTTATTAGCCTTTTTTGGGTGTTTGATCTGTCCGCAGACTGCACGGCTGTCCGCGGAGCATGAAACAGCACCCCTATAAAAGGCCACATCCTAGAGCCCATCCTCATTCGTCTTTCTACTACTGCAGATTGACATGCTTTTTTGGCTTTTGCTGCTCTTGCTGTTTTCCATCATCTAACCTGATGACATCCATGGTTGCTGATGCTCCAGCTGGTGCTACTTCTGCCTCAGCACCACCCCCTACACCACCTCCTCAAGGGCCTGCAGAGGGGAGCAGGCATGAGGATGTAGAGGAGATGGATGAAGAGGATGAAGAAGATGAGGTACTGGAAGTCCCTACTACCAGCAATCACCATGAGTCTTGGGTGTGGCGGTTGTTTACCACTCTTGATGGAGTGCTAAAACATGTGCGAATAAGGTCACCTGCAATCAGTGCCACATGGTGCTGAGTCGTGGGAGGCCCTGTTTGTACAGCTTTGTACGACATCAATGAAGTGACACCTAAGGTCGTTCCAAGGTGGGGCTATTCGCAATGTTGCACCTTGTGATAAACGTAGTAGGTTGAGTTCCTCTACAACATCCTCCATTTCCGCTCTGGTCACCACATGAGACACTCCTGTGGGACAGTGCATCCCTCCAACTGCCTCACAGGACATTCATGATGCTGTTGACACTTACCTTTTGAGGGTCACAATATTGTGTATGTACTGCGATGAATACTCTGCAGGGGGGAGAATCTTCAGAGTGCTTTCGAGACTGCGGTCAAGGAGCACAAGAAGATCTGCCCACTTCCTGAAAAAGGCCCACCCTATATATTCCTCTCTCCACCTGCCCTTTCTTATCCCCTTGGTTGGTGTCCCTTCCTTACCCTCCTTTCCCCTCCTTTCCTTGTGTGTCGTGTTTAAAAAAATATATATATGTGAAATAACAAAAAAAAAAAAACAAAAGGCTCTTTTCAGAGCCGCCTTTCACAGTTTAAAAATAGAATTGACAAATAAATAGTGCATGGCCCTGTGCATTTTTTAGAAGTCCACGGACAGTCCACGGAAATGTACTCTTTGGGGGTGCTGCCCTATCATAACCATTGCACTTTTCTATGGGAGGAAGTGGTGGCTCTGAAAAGAGCCTTTTGGTGGTGTTTTTTTGTGTTTGAAAAACTTCAAATGGTCAAAACCTACTGCAAAATGGATTGCTGCAATTCCAAAAAAGGTTGCAATGCATTTTGTACATTTCTGAGAAAAATCTGATTGCCAGCATAAGTAAGATGGACTCCGTCTCTGCGAAAAATGTATGTGCTACGAAACATAATATTTTCATTGTGAAAAGAGGACATGCCAACATCTCTTAAAAAGGCACCAACAGCTTTATTGACATTATGCCTCGCTTTCTCCATTTGTGGACCAAATGATGAAGAACGCAGCCACATTTGTCTCTGCACAATACAAGAAACAATACTTGGGAATTTGGAAACATGTCCATGACCTTCCCAAGTCCTTCTTTCATTGCAAATTTGCAAAGAAATTCCAGACACATGTCTTAAACTGTTCCCTCCACAATTAATTATAATTGTGTCTGGATGATGCTGTGTCTCCAAAGTAGCACAGAGAGGTACCAAGTCCAACCACTTCATTCCACACACCCCATGCCAGAGCACTTCCACAGAAGGGAATCCAAGATGTGCTACTCCACAGCGTTCTGCATGCACTTCCAACCAATGTATCCATGAGTCTCCCAAAATCCAGATAATCTGTTTTCTGAAACACACAGCCATATCTATCTGTTCTTCTCTCAGGAAAAATAGTTTCTGACAAACTCTCTCCTTACACAACACACCCAGTAAACTTTATTGACCAATCCCTTGCTCTACTCATTCTCATTTGCATGCCTCTCCACCCCAAAATCTCCATATGTTATACGCAGCGTCCACGGACAACCGCCATGTCCGCAGACATATCAAAAAATCTGAGCGTGATGAATGTAAATTTAAATAATGTACTCCATTTCCCCTTTGAGGTTGTCTCTGAAAAGAGACATTTTTTATTTGCAGATGCTTGACAGACACCTGCTATTTTGTATTTTTTTTCTTTTTTTCTTACTTGACTCCTAAAATCTTCACATAAGCTTCTCCAAAGCAACCCTTGCGTTCCAAAACAGCATGGCATTTCCCATAAAAGATAAAGAAATGCCATCTTCTTTAAAATAAACAGAAACATACCAAATGCGACAAACCAAAGGGTCACAAATCAGCATATGGGAAAAAAGTATAGAAGCACGTGCTTTTCCTCTACTCTTTACTACTGGGAAAGGAGAAAGGTACAATGATAGACCCACTCAGATAACAAGATCAGAATACCGCTCGTTACGAATGTATTCTGAAGATCCCAGATTTAGACAAAATGTGGAGTACATATTCCACCTACTCTTTGAAAGTGAACTAGCAACTCTATGCTAGAGAGATGCACACACATTAAAATCACCCATTTTCAAAATATGTCAGCTACGCAATTACTACAAAAAGTGCAAGAAAAAGATGAGGTTTTACAATCAAGCATTACAAATGTGTTAGCAAACATGCGTTGTACTAATGAGTACTAAAGAGTACTGGTTCCGAAGTCACAGAGATGTACGTTGTATGATAAGAAACCTTGGCCCACCCACTTGGTTTGTTACATTAAGTTGTGCAGAATATGCATGGGAAGATTTACATGATTTCCTATGCATATCAAACAAAAACAAAACAAACATAGATATACTAATACATGGAGAACTTTGCTCTCTAGATCCTGTTAATGTTTCAAGATATTTCCATCATCGCTTCATTGCTATGCTACACTTTATTTGTAATAAAACTGTTCCTCCCCTCAGAGAAGTACAACAATTCTTTTGGAGAAAAGAATACCAAGACAGAGGAGCACCACATATCCACATGCTTTTATGGATTAAAAATGCTTCTAAATTTGGTCAGGACAGTGATACTACTGTTTTACATTTTATCAAAAAATAAATCACTTGTGAAATTCCTTCACAAACAACAAATAGTGATCTTCATGCACACATTTTACAATTTCAAAGACACAAATGTGGGAAATATTGTTGTTGCAAATACAAGAACAAAGGGACATACTACACCAAATGCTGCTTTGGTTTCCCTAGACCAGTTACAGCAACAGGTCAAGTAAACAACTTCATGTCTTCTTCAGTTAGACATAGTGTTAAAGGTAAATCACTTAAGAACACATATTACATGAAAAGAACAGAAGAAGAAAAATATATCAATGATTACAATGCAATTATTGTCCTTTTATGGAATGCAAACATAGATGTGCAGTACATTGCAGACAATTCCACTGCAGTTGCACAATATGTCACAGCCTACTTAACCAAAGCAGAAAAATCAGAGCTTCAAGACCTCTCGAATGACCTATCATCGGACAAAACACTGTCTCAGAAATTGTACAGTTTAGGCATAAAAATGCTCTCTCATAGAGTATGTGGCTGCTATGAAGCTGCAGGCCGTTTAACCGGTACTGCTTTGTATGGCAAATATGAAAATATATTATGGCTATGTCTTGGTCCTGCTAAATCTAGATAAAGAGTTCTCAAATCATACAAGGACATAGAAACAATAGCCAAAAATGATCCCAACAGCCAAGACATTTTGAAAAACAATATACTAGACACATACTACTCAAACAAGAGTACCACTTTGGAAACCATGTGCCTATACAAAATAGCCCAAAACTTCACATACAAAAATAATATAAAACCAGATGAAAACAAAGGTAGGTACAGAGTGACACATTTTGAAGGCAGCTTAGTGAAACTTACCAAACCAAGCTTAACTTATCATATCAAATTGTCATTAAAAACTTCTCAACATAAAGAACTGTATTGCATGTCCCTACTACAACTCTTTAAACCATGGAGAAAAGAAGAAGAGTTATTAGATATCTATGGGCCTCATTACGACTCAGGCGGTAAGGGGTTTACGGCGGCGTAAACAGCGCTGACCCTTACCGCCTGATTCCGAGGTCCCTTAGCGCCATGGAGGTTTTAACACCGCAGGTGTTAAAATCCATGGCGCTAAGGGACCTTGATGTTAATTACGCCACCGTAATTTACGGTGGCGTAATTAACGCCTTCCCCACTCCCATTATGCCCTATGAGGCAAAAATGGGAATGGGGAAGGGTAAATGGGGATTGGGGACTTACCGCCCCGCCAACCTCGGAATAGTCCGCCAACCACCATGGCGTAAACATAGTTTACGCCATGGTGGTAAAGGTACGACCCAGGCGGTAACTTACCGCCTGGGTCGTAATGAGGCCCTATGACTCCTATGAAGACGCTTTCAAAGCAAATGAAAGCACTATAACAGATGTAAACTTTACAGAGTACAAAACAATGTTGCACAATGAATAGCAACATGAAGAAGAACTCCAGGCCCGACTAGATAAGGACACTCCCTACAGTAATCACCTTTCTGTAAAAGGAAGCCAAGAACCACTGGGACAGCCACTAAAAGCAAATGAGGCAGAATTAGCTATGACAGAAGTAGAAAACACCATGTGTCACTATGAAGAAGATACAGAAGATGTAACTGTACTGAAATCAAAACTGAACAATGAGCAGGGTAGCATTTTTCAAGAAGTAACAAAACAAATTGCACATGGTGTACAACATGAAAATAAAGAATATACCTGCCAAAATTACAAACCTATACTACTATACGTCAGTGGTCAAGCTGGTCCAGGCAAAACATTCTTAATCAAAATCATCAGCAAGTTCCTTCAACAACTGACAAACAACAAACTGTCAGCTGTTGTAACTGCCCCCACAGGTTTAGCTGCCTACAACATAGGCGGTGTCAATTTACACTGATTACTACTCTTTCCAGTAGAACACCAAAACAAATTAGAATATTACAAACTTTCTACAGAAGCTGCAATGGAACTACGCAGAGTTTTAAAACAAATGAAAATGCTACTAATAGATGAAGTGAGCATGGTCTCCAACCTAATGTTGTCTTTGATTCACCTCAGATTACCAGAAGTACTCAAAACAAACTACGAAGAGCTCTTTGGAGGAAAACACATTATTGTTTTCAGAGATCTTATTCAATTGACACCAGTGAAAGGTGAACCTATTTTTAAAACCTTAGGGCACAACCTGTGCCGTAAAACTGTTGGCAGCATAGGAAATGTCAACCTTTGGCAACATTTCCAATACAGAGAATTAACAGAAAAACATGCACCAGTCTGCAGACCTCACATACGCCAACATTTTAAAAAGTATTAGAGTTGGTGTACTATCTCAAGAAGCACAATAATATTAAAAACCCGGCACATCCATGCACTGTATGGCCATAACTCATGTGCTACTGATGTCATGGAAAAAATGAGCAAACAAAAATGTCAATTGTATGTCCTTGATTGCAACTCTTGCAAGCTGTTCAAAATTCAATGAAACAATGTTGAAAAAAGAAATCCAACCAATAATTGGAATTTGCTCGAGAGACAAACTGGACGTACATGGTATGACACTACCCATGCATCAACAAGCCACAACAAGACTAAGTACCTTAGAAAAATCTATCTCCAACACAGCTGGTTTAGAGAAATATTAAAATTAAAAATTATCTTTAAACTGTAGAGTAATGCTTAAACGTAACCTTGACGTGGAGCAAGGACTAGTTAATGGAGCACTTGGTACAGTTGTTGGCTTTCAAACATGCCCACGTGACAACAACATTCAGTTTGTCAATATTCTCTTTGACAAACTATCAGAAGTTAAAAGGATAGGATGCTCAACAGCTCGATTCCTTCTTTTCAAAGACATGTATGTACGCAGAGAACAATTTTCTCTTACTCTTGCATACGCAGTCACCATTCACAAATTACAAAGTCTTACCCTAGATAAAGCATTGATAGATATTGGGATCACAGTCTTTAAAGAAGGCATGAGCTACGGAGCACTATCACGCTTACGTACACTTGACGGTCTATTTCTAAACAACTTTGATGCAAGTAAAGTAAACGCTGATATTTCTTGCATTTTAGAATACAATAGACTACATTCACTGTGCGCCCCATCTAAAAACCTATCCTGTTGCACAAAAAGCAAAACGTTGTAAAAGAAAACTACTTCAAACAGAAATGCAACAGGATCTCACTGCAAATCCTCCAAAGACAGTAAAGAAGCTAATACTTCATCAATTACGACAACCAAAGAAGAATCTACTACTCAAAGTAACTCAGGGTCTTCTTTAAAGAAGCAACACACACTCCGAAGAAATGACTTGGACACAGAACTATCAGGTCCATTCAAATTTTCAAATATAACTGATGTAAATTGCTACGCAAATGTAGCAATAAATATTCTGTTCCAATTGCCACCAATTATTGACAACCTTTACTTATACAATACCGACAAATTCTGTTTGCAAATGTTAGTCCTTCATAGAAATGCAATTAACAATCCTGACAACACATACAATGTTCATGGAATAAGACAAGAATTGAACTACTGTGCTGGAATGGTGAAATTCACTATAAACTCACAAGAAGATCCACAATAATTTCTAATGTACTTACTACAAGTACTGGAAAACAAAAACATACCTATGAATGAAATCTTCCAGATTTTATACCTGTGGAAACATACATGCACTCTCTTCAACCATGTGGCACAGGAACAAATCCCTAATGAACACTTCATGTACGTATCCATACCTAACTGTGAATCCGTTCCATTTCAGCAACTTGTAAAAAATGCAAACCATGGTAGATTATGTACTACCTGCAATTCAGATAATCGCTCCACCTTACAAATACAAACACATAGTAAATACGTAATACTAATGCTTTTACGTTACAATGCAGATGGTACCAAAAACAACTGCAAGCTGACTGGATTCACACATGGTCAAGTATCACTTGGTAAGAAAACCTTCACTACAATAGGTATAATCTACCACACAGGAGCCACAACCAATGCAGGTCAGTACACTGCATATATAAAAAAGAATTGTGGATGGTTAGAATGTAATGATAGTACCATTACTCTAAAGCAGAGATTACCAGCACATCTTATAAATGCTTCTTTAATATTCTTAAAACCAAAATGTAATAAGTAATCTGTGCATAAACATTAATGAAACTTCAATTAGAAAACTATAAACAGTTAGAATACGCCAACAGGTATCTAACTGCCCCAAGGTTCTGCAACAACCAAACATAAATCAATACCACTAAATTATAAGACGAAATAAACAGTTAGAATACACCAACAGGTATCTAACTGCCCCAAAAATCTGCAACAATCCAACAGATAGATGAGTAACTTGAAAATATAAATAAAAAACTATAACCAGTTAGAATACGCCAACAGGTACCTAACTTCCCCATAAAATCTGCAACAAGACAACAGATAGAACATTAGCCAGCATGGATTTTTTTCCCCACAAACCCAATGATTTAAGAAACAAACACAGAAACTGAGCAAATTGCACAGTACACTGGTTTGTAAATTAAACATGAGGGTCGAAATAATGCAGACATGTCTATTATGCAATGCAATAACTCATTATGGACTACCTACACTAACATGATCTTTTCTTTTATCACAGAAATTGAAAAAGAGTATCTGCTCCAGTTACCCAAGTCATGAAAAAAATATATCCAATCACAAAAAATCAAACAGTAAGTATATAATAATCAAACTCACAAATACTGCTCCATAACACAACCATTGAAGCAAACATCTAACCATACACCAAAATCCAAAATGTTTACTTCCATGGATATGTTATACTGCAGTGCTTGTTACCAAACTCTACAATCTTAATTGCATGACATAGCCAAAACTTCACATACAAACTGTATACCAAAAAGTGTTCTTCCTATGGGATTAGCAACTTAACCATAACTACAAGGCCAATTACATGGCCTGCGGTAGCGGCCATGTAGTTATGGTTAAGTTGCTAAACCCATAGGAAGAGCCTTTATTGGGTGGCTTATAACTTTGCTCCCCCTGGACGAATCCTCACCAAACTTAGCCCACTCAAATTGTTTTTGCAAAGTTTGGTGAGGTTTGGTCAAGGGGGGGCAAAGTTATAGGGGGGTACCAACATTTTTTTTTCCCATAGACATAATGGGAAAACATTTCTGTCGCACCTACAGCCCAAACCACTGCACAGATTTTCACTAAATTTGCAGCAGGAGTTGCCGCTTGGTCCCAAAAGCATGCTTTTGTTAATTTGGTGTAAATCCGTCCAGTAGTTTTTTTTAAATGACCAAAACGTAAGGCAAAACAATTTGTGATATCTATGTCCGCGGACTCACTTTCCTATTCGGTCTGCGGACTGGCCTCTGATTGGATAGAAAATTTTCTGACTTTTGCGTGGTCCGCAGACATCGAGACGCGGCCGCTGATTGCGTGGTGAGAAAACGTGAAATGCGTCGGTTTTTCTCGAAACGCCCGCCATTTTGGATTCACAGACTTTTTTGGGGTCTGCGGACAGCGGAGTGAAAACATTAAAAAAAGCAGCATTGCACTTGTGAAACTCAACAAACAATCTTTATTTATAAGGCACCAATGCTCACAGACATCAGGCTGTGTGGTTACAGTATTTGTTGAGGAAGATGAGGTGGAGGAAGACAGCTTACTACTTGCTGAGAAAGCAACAACCTTTCTGAGAGCATTGCTGTAATTGGATTTGGTGTGGTGGAGGTGGTCCCGTAGGAGTACTGTCCAGGTAGCCTATGGCTAAGTACAAAATTGCACTCAGTGCATTTCACTTTGGTAGCTTTAGCCTTTGGTACACTCCCAACAGTAGCAAAGAACTGGCACACCCATGATTCGATCTTGGTGCGACAAGTAGGCACTTCCTCTCGCTCATCTTCTTGGTCCTCTTCATTGTCTTTGAACCTACTGCCCTTTTATTTGTTGTGAAGGTCCTCCAGTTGGTGGTGATGGTGGCTCTTGGGGAAGAGGGATGGCAATAACTGATGCCATTTTTAAGATAAATAGCAGTTTGGTAAAATTCTTCCAAGTATGTACTGTGTACTAGATTGGTAATGGATAATGAGTATGAAAAGTTGTAGGAGGTGTGCAAGTGAAATTTTGAAGTTGAAAGTTACTAGATCAGTAGAAAATGCAGTTTCAAACTGCTTGCAAAGCACGGATATGATCACGAAGTGTAGACACCTTCACGAACATGTCACCATGCCGCGCGCAAGCGTATGGTCACGTGGCACTGTCCAGAAGGTCTGCGATGAAGCCAGAAGTTCTCGACGTCTACGGATGCAAAATGATTTCAAAAAAGTTGCAAAAAGTGTATAGGCATGTTAAAAATGATGCTACAAGGTAGGAAATGGCAGAGGTTTAAGCTTAAACTTTGTAAATTGGACACAATATTTCTTATTGGCTAAGTATGATATTAGTAAGTTGTAGGAAAATAGCATGTACGGTACAAACCTATAAAATTCACTGAAAAAACATTGTTAAAGGGACGTTATTGTTAAGTTGCTCTACTAAAAACCTCTGAAATCCAATGAAAAAACTTTGTTAAAGGGATGTTATGGTTAAGTTTGACTAATAAAAACCTATGAAATTCAATGAACAAACTTTGTTAAAGTGACGTTATGGTTAAGTTGCACTAATAAAAACCTATGAAATTCAATGAAAAAACATTGTTACAGGGACATTATGGTTATAGGTAAAACTGAAAAAACCCAGAAATTCCCTAGTTATGGTAAGTTAAGCAACCATAACTCGCGCCACCACAGTGCACTGCTACGACTAACACCCAGGACATCAACAATGACATCACAAATGTCATTGATGTTAACATGTCTGAAGACAGTAATACTAATGGTAGACACTTCTCTTTATAAGCAAATAAAAAATCATTAATTTATGTGCACTTAACATATATTTATTTTTTAACAGACCATACAAACATTGAAAATAATACACCAAAAGACACATTGGAAAATACTCCACAGCGCATGGAACAAAAAATGGACATGCTCATGGAAAATTTAAATCTTTTGAAACATTTTGTGGAGGACCACAAAATTTTGTGGAGGACCCCCTCTCCGTGTCCCAGTCAACTATCCCCAAACCCTCAACACCAAGAAAAACGTTTTGATGAGACTTCCATCCCTTCATCCCCTCCCATCCCTCCTCTCCAAACCCATAATTCCCCTGTATTCGTATCAGTTTCTGCTTCCCCCTCTCTTTTTTTAAATTGTGTATCTGTATATAATTAAAAAAATATTATGTGTCTTTTTATTCAATCCTTTGTGTCTTATTTTTTTTAAAACTTAGTTGGGGTGTCCGCGGACAGTGCGCCTGTCCGGAATGTCCGTAATTAGCAAAATGGGTGTGTCCTAAGGACACTATACCTGTCCGTACCGTTCGCAACCAAGATGGAACTGTTCTTAGAACACACCCGGTGTCCGGGATGTCCATAAGTGAACAAAATGGAGGTATCCTGAGGACTCTATGACTGTCTGTACCGTCCACAGGCAACTTGAAACTGTCCTAAGAACACGCGCGGTGTCTGGGATGTCTGTAGTTAAACAAAATGGAGGTGGCCTAAGGACACTATACCTGTCCGTACAGTCTGTAGAACATCTACGCACATGCGCAACACACCCGTAAATCCTGCGAACATCGCGACTGTCCATAACTGTCCATCTCACTTGTGTCGCACTTTCAATTTGTTTGAGGACCCGAACACTGTCCGTAGAACACCCTCGCGCATGCACACGACCGTTTCCGTGCATTTGGTGTCCTGCGGACAGCCGTTCCCTTCACGGACGTGTTCCCGACGTCATCATGTGACCGCACCCACGCTGAGCGTGTGTCCTAATTTGCAGGCACTGTCCGGTTCCCCAACATTTTAAAAGAACTTTTTCAGACAATCCAAATTATTTTGCAGTAAAAATTCACCATTGCACATGTCCCAGACAATGACCCTGGCTTTCCACTTACTTTTTGGAACTTTTTGAACCTTTTTGGGATGTTTGATCTGTCCGCAAAGCGCACCCCTCGACCCCTATAAAAGGCCACACCCCAGAGCTGATCTTCATTGTACTTTTGGCTATTGCAGATTGACATTTGCTGCCTTTGTTGTTCTTGCTGAGATTATCTCATCAACCCTGATTGCATCCATGGCTGCTGTTGCTACATCTGCCTCAGCACCACCCCCAAAACCTCCACCACCACCACCTCCACAAAGGCCTGCAGAAGGAAACAGGCGTGAGGATGTAGAGATCGAGGATGAAGAGGATAAAAAGAATGAGGTAGAGGAACTCCCTACTACCAGCACTCGCCGGGAGTCTTGAGTGTGGCGGTTGTTTACCATTCATGGCAACGTTTCCGCTCCTCTCACCACAAGAGACACTCCTGTGGGAGAGCGCATCCCTCCAGCTGCCTCACAGGACATTCACGATGCTGTTGACCCTTACCATTCGAGGGTCACAATATTGTGTATGTACTGCGATGAGTACTCTGCAGGGGGGAGAGTCTTCGAAGTGCTTTCGAGACTACGGTCATGGAGCACCAGAACACCTGCTATCTACCTAAGTAAGGCCCACCCTACATCTTCCTCTCTCCACCTGCCTTTCTTTTCCCCATGGTTGGTGCCCCTTCATTACCCTCCTTTCCCCTCCTCTCCTAGTGTGTCATGTGTACAAAACCCAAAAAAATATAAAAGAACAAAAATAAAAAAAGGCTCTTTTTAGAGCTGCCGTCCACAGTTTAAAAATAGAAGTGGCAAACAAACAGTGCAGGGCCCTGTCAATTTTTTGTAAGTCTGCGGACAGTCCTAGGACATATAAAGTTTTAGGGTGCTGCCCCAGCAAAACAAATGCACTTTTCTCTGGGATTCAATGCATTTTGTAAATTTCTCAGAAAAATCTGATTGCCAGCATAAGTAAAATGGACTCCATCTATGCGAAAAACGTATGTGTTACGAAACATAATATTTTCATTGTGAAAAGAGGACATGCCAACATCTCTTAGAAAGGCACAAACATCCTTATTGACATTGCACCTCGCTTTCTCCATTTGTGGACCAAATGAAGAAGAACGCAGTCACATTTGTCTTTGCGCAATACAAGAAAAAATTACTTGGGAATTTGGAAACACATGCATGACCTTCCCAAGTCCTTCTTTCATTGCAAATTGCAAAGAAATTCCAGACACATGTTCTAAACTGTTCCTTCCACAATGAATTATAATTATGTCTGGATGATGCTCTGTCTCCAAAGTAGCACAGAGAGGTACCAAGTCCAGCCACTTCATTCCACGCACTCCGTGCAAGTGCACTTCCACATGAGGGAATCCAAGATGTGCAGCTACTCCACAGAATTCTGCATGCTCCTCCAACCAATATATCCATGAGTCTCACAAAATCCAGATAATCTGTTTTCGGAAACACACAGCCATAGCTATCTGTTCTTCTCTCAGCAAAAAGACATTCTGACAAACTCTCTCCTTACAAAACACACCCAGTAAACTTTACTGACCAATCCCTATCTCTGCTCATTCTCTTTTGCATGCTTCTCCACCCTAAAACCCCTGTATGTAATACGCGGTGTCCGGGGACTACCTCCATGTCTGCGGACAGATCGAAAATCTGAGAGTGGTGAATGTAAATTTCAATAGTGCGCCCCATTTCCCCTTTGAGGTTGGCTCTGAAAAGAGACGTTTTTTCTTTTGTTTTGCAGATGCTTGACAGACACCTGTTATTTTGTATTTTTGGGTGCTTTTTTCTTCTTAATTTTCTACTAAAATCTTCACATAACTTTCTCCAAAGCAACCCTTATATTACAAAACAGCATAGCATTTACCAAAAAAGATAAGGAAATGCCATCTTCTTTAAAATAAACAGCATTACTGGAATCAATATTCTCATTATTACAGAAAAACATACCAGCTCTAAGCATGAAAGCACACATGCCTCGGTTGATTGCACACCTACCAATGTTTTGCTGAGGACAAAAAACAAAGCTATTGTCCCATATTGCCCTAGGTAGTAATCCAGAAATTATTACTTTGGCATTTGGAAGTATGTTCATTACTGCTTGAACCAAGTGTTCCAAATCTGCCAACAAAGTAGCGGCACTGACGTAGCCCAAATGGAAAGCACCATAGTGCAAAACTATCAGATGCGGACTGTTAATCCTGCTCATATCTTCATAACCTTGTACAATTCCCTGTACATTGCAATCAGGCACAGTGCTCCATACCACCTTCACTCCTTTAACATTGAAATTGTTTGCCACGTGCCTACATTGTGCATACTGCTGTAAACCATGCACAAACATATCTCAAAGCACCAACACCCTGACTTTCTCCACCTCTGCCATCTTCACTACACACAGTCTCTTTCAACAGAAATCCACAACCTCAACATTTGATGGGCTGATCCCTACAGTCCCCTTTCCATGCTGGATTTGCGCCCTATCCGCGGACAGCCGTGGTGTCCGCGGAGCGCGTAACTCTTAGCCAGCCCTTCTACCCTTTCCACATCACTCTCCGTGCCATTCCCTCATTGGATACAGCTAAGCAGTCACACAACCATCCACCAATCAAATCCAAGATTTCTACATCTAACTCCATCATCAGAAATCCGCACTTCAAATGTACTGTTGATCACTCTGAGTACAAGTCGCATATCATTGGAAAGCACCTACTACAAAAACGACTCTACAAGTCTCCAAGATTTCTACTTACAGCTGCATGCATATCCACATGCATGAATACAAACTACAGGTATGCATATTGTATTCAAAGTACATGTACAACTCTTATGAATGCATATAAACATAGTAATGCCACTAAACCTGCATAACCTATAAAATGAACTTATTGTAATTTTTCCCATCTACTATAATCAACTGTCACTTTGAAACCAGTCTGCTATCTACAACACAGCTTTAAAAAACCAAGTTAATTTCATACACTTAAAATTCTACTAATTTGCAAACCATGTTGAACTAACATATTATAAATAAAACATAAAGGCTGCGCATAGTCAAATGAAATGCATGCATAGACTATGTTCAGATATCAAACAAGAATACTACTACAAAAACATAAAAATCAAACGTCTAAATTAACATCAGTGCTATAAACACACAAAATTACTAACTTCTTTCTTTTACAATTGCAGTGAAGACCACTCTCCTGAAAAGCAGCAGCATCTGAACTACAAACAACATATCCGAAGAAACCTGCTCATTCCACAAAGAAAATAGTAAGTACAATGTTACCTTAATATCCTTACTGTTACTCAAACACACTGTGTAGTTCATTCATGTAATTTGCGCACCAAAAAAACAGAGATTTCTGAACCATTCTGCCCACAAATCCCCATTTATTAAACAGGATTAGCAGGCAGAATGGCACACAAATCCCCGTGTTTTGGAACACAAATAACATAATTCAACCCCTAGAATGTTAGTACTACAAATCAAAGAACTGTTTTAATTGTATACCATTAGATTTACTATTAGTGCTTCTCATCACCACTAGCTCATTTTCTACTGTCATCTGAACCACAGTATAGTAACACACAAATAGAAGAATAGCCTTCCCAACTAATTGTAGATGCCCAAAGCACAATCACACACCACCACATACATCTTTAACATCATACTCAGACACTCATGTACACAGCTCACATACATTGCAGAACGGCCCAACCCATACCTTCTTTTTATTTTCAACAGACCCCAAAGAATGCCTACTAAAAAGCAAGTCCATAGAAAACAATGCAGAAATAGAGCAAATGAAAATAAAAGTGTTCAAAATAAGCATCCATCTCTAGCAGGGTTTGTACAAAAAGTTCAAACAAAACAGCTAATACAGTCATTTAGCAAAACAAGGTTCCAGTACAGAAACTTTGCCTCCTCTATCAAAATGTAAAACGAAACAGAAAATGATTAACAAGAATTCAGCTACCACTACTGCTAAAACTGCTCCTATAAATCTTGATATAGTAGCAAGTAACCATACCAAAAAAAGTATTTTAGCAAAAATGTTCCACCATAGAGTCCTTCAGAATCTTATAAAGACAGGAGACAAATCATGCACAACCCTTAAATCCTACAGTAGAACGATAATCTTAGAAGCTTTGATAGACAGAGCTATCCTTCTCAAACGAAAGTTATTTATTTTAGTGTTAAACAGAATGAAACCACTAACAAAACTAATGACTAAATTACAAAAAAGACATCTCAATAAACGGAATGTCAACAAAAATAACTTCTTAAATATCTGTGGAGGAGAATGTAGTCACACCACGAGCACAGAACCATATTTTAATGAAGACGCATACAAACAAAACTAAATAAACACAATTGTCATACATAGCAGTGGACGAGGTTATGAAAAACTTAATAATACCATAATGCAACAAGAAATACTGCTTACAAAAATATCCCCAGAAAACTCAGAATTACCTGTCCTTTCGACTGAACCAGAACGTCCAGTATACAAATGGCCATGCACGTCAATGTGTAACATTCCCAAAAAATCTTTCAAATCTTTACGCCAGTTCCTCAATCAGTATGTGAAAGACAAAGACAGAATCAAAATGAAAGTGCTGCAACATATGGATACCTGTCCAGTGCGCAAATACACGGGACTACAAGGACATTCATCAGCCTGCATTTCAGGACCTATTTGCAAAAGCACCTTCCATCATATCAAAATGATATCAACACATCATTCAACTATAAGAAATCTAGTCTATAAACTGTACTATGCCAAAACTCCTGCTTTAGCACTAGCCAATTTAAATAACAATCTTCTTCATGGTACAGCCAAAGACCTACTCAAAGAAATCGAGCATATCCAGAAAATATATTTTGGAAATGAAAGCCACTTATAAAATGCAATAGCTTTACAACAGACTAGCAACAATTCTACACATGGCAACCTTCTACTAAACACATACAAAAAAGAAATGCTAACATTTAAAATACATCCGCTGCAGTACCAAACCATGTATGTGCGTGCTGCCGCAGAACTTTTTATAAAAGTAACACAAAAACTGTAGACATAAAATACAAAATAGAAGACAATGAAGATTCCAAATGGTTTGAATTAGCTTTCTACCTTATAGCAGAAAACAAATATGAAATAACTGACCCCTTAATACTTTGCAGTTACTGCACTACAAAGCTTGACAACAACCAAACTCCTTCACGTGCTATCACAAATAACTTGGAATTATTCCCACTACCAAGACCTCTGCAAACTCAATTTATATGAGAGCATCATAATTCCAAAAGTGCACCCATTTCAAGCAATAATACGCCTTCAACCAAAAACAGCTAAATTACCTCCCTCTGAATTGATGAAATTCATTTGTGGCAACATAGTTTATTTACCATTAGATCTGAAAGAAAATGTACACACTCTGGGATTGCAACGTCCAATAGAGCAATCTTTTATTGTCTTAGTAAATAGTGTACCTACAAAAGACAAACAAATTTGGCAACAACTCGTAGACTTACATAAAGTTAGACATGCCTTGCAATATCTAAAAGACAACAATGATTACTACAAAGAAATACATATTGAAGAATACTTAAGGGCAACAACTCAAATAATTCAAGAGTCACAGAAAAACTGGTCAATTTGAACTTCTAGATCCTGCTACAGAATCCAATATTTTAGACCATTATACAATTCATCCATTACACTCTAATGACACCATAGATGATGTACTAGAAACGTACCAAATGCGACAAACCAAAGGATCACCAATCAGCATATGGGAAAAAGGTATAGAAGCATGTGCTTTTTCTCTACTCTTTCCTACTGGCAAAGGAGGAAGGTACGATGATAGACCTATTCAGATAACAGTATCAGAATACAGCTCATTACAAATGTATTCTGAAGATCCCAGATTTAGACAAAATGTGGAATACATATTCCACCTACTCTTTGAAAGTTAACTAGCAACTCTATGTTACGGAGTTGCACACACATTGAAATCAGGAACCCACTTTCAAAATATGTCAGCTACGCAATGAATACAAAAAGTGGAAGAAATAGATGAGGTTTTACAATCAAGCATTACAAATATGTTAGCAAACATGCATGGTGCGAAAGAGTACTGGTTCCGACATCACAAAGATGTACGTTGCATGATAAAAACCTTGGCCCACCCACTTGGTTTGTTACATTACGTTGTGCAGAATATGCATGGGAAGATTTACATGATTTCCTATGCATATCAAACAAAAACAAATCAAACATAGATATACTAACACCTGGAGAACTTTGCTCTCTAGTTCCTGTTAATGTTTCAAGTTATTTACATCATTGTTTCATTGCTATGCTACACTTTATTTGTAATAAAACTGTTCCTCCCCTCGGAGCAGTGCAACACTTCTTTTGGAGAAAAGAATACCAAGCCAGAGGAGCACCACATATCCACATGCTCTTATGGTTTAAAGATGCTCCTAAATTTGGTCAAGACAGTGATGCCACTGTTTTGCAGTTTATCAAAAAATATGTCACTTGGGAAAGTTCATCGGAAGCAACAAATAGTGATCTTCATGCACAAATCGTACAATTTCAAAGACATAAATGTGGCAAATATTGTCATCACAAATACAAAAACTAAGGGAAATACTACACCAAATGCTTTGGTTTCCCTAGACCAGTTACAGAAACAGGTGAAGTGAACAACTTCATGTCTTCAGTTAGACATAGGGCCTCATTACGACCCTGGCGGAAATCGAAAAACGATGGCGGAAATGCAATACCGGCATCGAATAGCGCTCGGTGCGATCATGACCCGTCACCGCAAAGTACGATGCCATTAGCGACACCGTAGTGAACGCCAACGCTAACTGCACCAAGTACGCGCGCGCGCGCCATGCCAAACCGTAATTACCACCATGGCGCAACGGTACGCGAATTCTGACCCTAGCGGACATGCACCTAACGCCATCAAGCACGGCGGAAAGTACCATTCCGCCATGGTGAGAAGTACGGCATCACGAACCAACCGTAAACGGCCCTACTGAGTGCCTATACACCGCTCCCTGGCCACATTGTACAACTCCCCGTAGGTGCAATGAAGTCACACAATGCAACCAGTGAAATGTACTAGTCATCCATGCCTGCCAACGAACAAATGAATCTCAAGAGGGGCCAATGGGAGCTGCAGGGCACAGATGGCACGAATACAGAAGCTATACAAATGGACATGACCTCAGTCTCCCACCAAGAAACGCACGCAAACACAGGCACCTGTGACCAGCCATATTCCGATAATCACATCATTCCACCAATCCAACTGGCTGACCGGCATCTGTCACACAAAAGCTAATCCCCCGCCCCTGAGCATGACATCATCAAAACAGTCATAT
Source organism: Ambystoma mexicanum (assembly GCF_040938575.1). Taxonomy (NCBI): domain Eukaryota; kingdom Metazoa; phylum Chordata; class Amphibia; order Caudata; family Ambystomatidae; genus Ambystoma; species Ambystoma mexicanum. The sequence continues at coordinate 531,274,404 of NC_090939.1, forward strand.
TGGCAGCCCTTATCCCTGACCTCACTGGGCTTCGTAGGCAAACGCGCCCAGCACAGTACCACGCAACTATACTCCGAAGCTGGAACCCAATGCAGATCTCCTCACAATACATCGCTCCCCAAATAGGAATATGCCACATCACTTGCAAAGAAGAACGCTACACGGTTCATATCAGAATAGAAATTTAATGCACAACAAATTCACCAAGCCCATACAGCCATTAGGCCATGAACTCCAAAAAACATTTCACCATTGTGGGCTGCATCCGCAATAAATGACCAGCTACTTCTTGTGTGACGCCCTGTTCCTTCATGGTACACAGGGGCTACATTCTCGTACGAAAAGGCAACATGGAAGCGCCTAGAACCGCAGGGCCGTCCCAATAGGGAGGCACTAGTCCAGCTGAAAGGCCGAAATGTTGCTCCTAGCCACTAGTACTGCGTAAGGGCATGTGGCCCATTGGCGATCGTCCCATAAGATCGTAATGCTGCTCCACTGATTAACACGAAGCAGCAGGTGTCGGGAGTAAAATCCATCTGCAGGAGTGGCATACAGATGGCAGTGGCAAAAGGGGAGGAGATACCTGTCACCCAAATGAAATGAAAAAGAATAGTATGGCCATCAGAACTACATTTGAATTACTCACTTCAATGATCACACCAAATCCACAGCCATATGCATGCTAGCCCACTCCAAAGGATCATCACCACCCAAAAACCACTTGCGAATCATAACTATCTATATCGAGGTGAAAACACTATCACAAACGAGTGTACCTGTGCATGCGTCTGTTAAAACAGAATCCATCAGATGGGATTGGTAACGTGCATAGACACAAGTGTCTGAAGGCGCGTCGAGACAGGGAGGGCTCAACAAGGCCAGATAGACGATGGTCCCACTATGGCAGCCCTGCATCACATAGCGCAGGGGAGGCGGATAGATTCCAAGAAGCCCTGTACATGGCAAACTCTGTATCAAATCATCTGTCCATGCATCCATACATCATTCCCTCATCCCGTAATGAAAACGCCTGTTTCCATACTCACATAACATGTGAAATTTCCATTGAGTCTGTGCGTTATGCAGCCTGCAAAATCCACTGTGCCCCAGCCCGTAATTCCAGTGTTGTGAAGTAACATGTATTTGGGAACGTCCGGCCTTATCGCCCACTTCGCTATTGCGCATCCCAAACTATTCATATCAATCATTGCATCCTCGCCATGGCCCCTGTCCCAAGGACATTGAACAATAGAACGTTATATTTGCAGTCAGACCTGTGGGCATCTCCTCGCCGCTAGCTGAAAACCGAAAGCGCCGCCCTTCGAATACCTCATTTGCAACATCACGTCGAAAAGGCATCTGTGGCCGCTTGAAATCACAAATTAATCCATCTAGTGCGGCTGTGTGTGAAAATGGCAACTGCCTTCACTCACAAATGGGACGCCCCGCCCGTCGGTGAACCTCGGTACAGTGTTGCATGAGGATCCACCGTTACTCGAGTACTACGTTCCACTGACCCTTCACAAGTCTGTTCGCGACTGCAAAGATAGTATGTGAAACAATGGGACCATAGCCGAATGAACATATCAACCAATGTTACACTGCCATCGGGTACAAATACATGATTGTAATAGCAAGATGCCATTCGTCGAATTGCAGCGTTGTGTGCGGGACGTGCTCGCCCAAAGGGGAGAGCAGCTTGCACAGGTGGAATGAATCACCACAGGTGGAGGCCATACAGCCTGAAAACACATAAATTGCACACCCTGTCTCCTCCCACAACCACACCCACTCCGAAATGCTACCGGCAGGACTAGCTATGTTGGCCCTGGGGGACCTGATAGCACTGCAAGTACTCCAACTTCAAGAAGAAGACGAACACCAACTACAACCGGCCGCACGGAGGAGACGCAGGAGGAGGAGGAGGGCAAGGCAGGGCTAGCAAGGGCCGCCAGCACAGCCACTACCACCACGCAGGCAGCCCGCAATCCCACGCCTCTGAGCACATCCGTTCAACCTCACTGATGAGCAGATCCACACCCTCTACCGTTTGGACCGGGACACCATAACCGCCATTGTGGACATGACACAGGCTGACCTTGTCAGCATGATAGATAGCCCAACCGCCATCCCACCCCTACTGAAGGTGGTGTCTGTACTCCACTTCCTGGCCACAGGCACCTACCAGCACACAGTCGGACAGTTGCATGGCATATCACAGCCACTGTTCTCACGGACACTATTGCAAGTGCTCGATGCCCTCCTGCAGCACGCAGACGACTACATCTCTCTACCACGCTCGGAGCAGGAAATTACCAACACAAAAGTGGGATTCCATGCACTTGCCGGCATACCGGGTTGCATTGGTGCCATCGACTGCACCCATGTGGAATTGGTCGTCCCACATGCCATGGAGGCCCAGTACCGCAACCGAAAACAATTTAATTCTCTGAATGTACAAATGGTGTGTGACTCCAACAGGATCATTACACATTGTTGTGCCCGATTCCCTGGATCAACCCATGATTCTATGGTCTTGAGGAACTCTACAATACCACGCTACATGGAGCGACACGCAGGGAACAGATCCTGGCTACTCGGTGAGTCTCATTTCATGCATGATGATGTGGGGTATGTGATGCGGCAATGACCTGGCAGGAAGGGGGGGGGCGTACGTAGCAATGGCATTCCTCAAAATTCCTTTATTGTCCACATACAGGTGATGCCGGGTATCCACTGAAGAGATGGCTCCTCACACCAGTCCGGAACCCACGGGACCAGCATGAGGAGGACTACAACCATGCCCACTCACGTACCCGTGTAGTCATAGAACAGGCATTCGGCCTACTGAAGACTCGTTTCCGCTGCCTCAGCAGGTCTGGCGGGGCACTCCTGTACCGCCATGTGAAGGTTGCAAAGATGGTCATGGCATGTGTCATGCTCCACAACATGTGCGTACGTAGAAATGTGCCCATGCCCCCTGACGCAGAACTGCAAGCACCTGAAGATGGTCATGATGAGGGTGGGGATGTGGCAGCACCTCAAGGAGTCCGCGAGGCACAGGAGGGCCGTGACATTCGTCAGCATCTCATAGATGCATGCTTCTAGCACTCACGCCTGGTGGCTGATACATGGACACGGGACTCGTGGCACTGTGTGTGTCTGGAACATGCACAATATGGACTGTACGCCTATAATGGCCTCGTACACAAAGATCAATGTCCACACATCTCATTGGATGATCGTGCATTGTTTATGGCATATGTGATATCATGTTAAACACCCTATCGACCCGCCACCCAAGTGAGCCCAACACACCCCCTCCACCCTCCTACCTCCCCCCCGAACACCAGTGTCCAAAGATGCTCATTGTCAGTGGGCAGTCGCTATTGCAAGCCCCCTCTCCGGGTATCAGGGGCACCCCTGCCTGTGGAGCGCAGGTTCCTCCCAGATCTACGTTGGGGGCTGCCCTGGACGGAACTTGCAACGGATGATGTCTCTGCCTGCTCACGTCCATGCATGTCCCTAAGGGTTTGTGAGAGCTCAGTGAGCACACGGCGCACTGCGGCAAGTTCGGCACATACGTCTTTGGACGTCGCATGCAGTTCCCCCCTCAGGCTCTCGGTGCTTCTCTCCATTTGTACTCTCAGGCTCTCGGTGCTACTCTCCATTTGTGCCCTTAGTGTCTCTGTACTTCTCTCCATTTCTGCCCTAAGTGTCTCAGTTGATGTTTCTATGTCTGCCTTAGTGCCCCCACATTCATCGGCATGGTCCTTGAGGAGCGTGGCCAGTTGCTGCTGTTGCACGATTACCTGGTCGAGGGACTGTTGCCTCTGCTGGGCCATGGCCATTTGCGGTGGTGTCACAGAGTGGCTGATCACCTCATGTTGCCTTGCCACAGGGCTTGTGGGGGATGGCCAGTCGTCGTCTTGTGGGTGCCCCTGCGTGGTATCCTCATGGTGTACGGGATGGAACAGACAGGGGGATTGAGACAGGTCATGGATGGATCTAACTTCGACATCCCCGTTTTCTGTGTCGGAGCATGCTGCCATTAATGCAGTGTCACCTATGGTGCTGCTGCCACCAGAAGCAGTGCTTACTGTGGCATCCATTGGGGGGACCTGTGGTGGTGCTGTTGTGGGCATGCTGGCTGCTGGGGTGCCTGTTGGAGTTCCCTCCGCTGTGCTGCCACTTGATTTGTGCTGCTTCCGTGTCTTGATGCGTGCAGCTGAGGTGGAGGGTCTTTGGCCGTTGGTCTTGGCCCTCTTTGCAGGTGTGCTGGTAGGGGTGTCCTGGAGCTCGTCGTTTGGATCGGACCCTGTGGTGGAGTAAAGGAGGGCAAGCGTTATTAATGGGCCTGTGGGAATTGGAATGGCAATGTATCACATGCATTGGGGTGGTACCTGAGGGTGATTTGGGTCGGGGCCTTGGAGGTGGTTTCATTTGTGTGTGGAGTGAGGGTGCAGTTGTTTTGCAGTCTGCAGTTAGGGTGTGCCTGCTGCACGTGTAGAGGGTGTTTTTAGGATTTTTAATTATTTATGTATTTGATGTGAGTTTTAAAGTGTGCTATCAGGCCTATGTATGTGGACGTTCTCCTGGACATGTGTTACTGTTGCACTTTGTGGACACGTGGTACTTCACATGATTGGACATTGTGGTTTTGGCATTGTTTTATTTGGGACACCTACCTGATTCTTCGGATGTCTGCACTCCTTTCTCCATCCCTCCGACTCCCTCTATGCTCTCCATTCCAATGGTGGAGGCACAGATTTCTTCCCAGGGGTTCAACTTGATGGGTGATTCCGATCCTCCCCGGTAGCTGTGGCAATGTTGCGGTTGGCAGAAAGTATGCTACGGACGCGTATCCGCAGGTCGTCCCATCGCTTTCTGCATTGCTGTGGGTTGCGGGGTGCGGTCCCCACCGCACTTACCCGCTGTGCCACCAGGGCCCATATGGCCTTCTTGTTCGCAAGTGCCGTCCTGGTCATTTGTGTGGAGAAGACGGCGGCAGCATTCTCCTGGAGGGTCTCTGTGAGCACGGTGAGTTCCTCACGGGAGAAGTGGACCTGCCGCTTGCGGTCGCACGCTTTCTTCGCTACTTTTCCCATTTTTCTTGGTTTCACTAGGGTGGATGACGGGTTGGGATGTGTCTCAGGGTAGTATTTTTAATGGTTGTGTGGAATTTGTGGTTTTATAGGTGTACGGCGTGATGTTTCCCGTTCCGGGACCATGCTTTTACTTCCGTTTCCGTATATTTCCGGTCACCGTACTTTCCGGTTGGCGCTCACTGCGGTGTCCGCTAAGATAAGTGGCGGTATTGCACCTAGGGCGCCGTACGGCGGCGGTGTGGGCTGTTTTGAGGTCATTTGCGCCATCGCGGACTTTGCACTTCCGCCATGGCGTGGTGCTCGTGCCCGATGGGTCGGAATGAGCCGCACTTTGCTCCGTCGTGCAATGGCGGAAACGCTATTTACGCTATGGCGGTCCGGTCGGTTGATTTCCGCCAGGGTCGTAATGAGGGCCATAGTGTTAAAGGTAAATCACCTAAGAACACGTATTACTTAAAAAGAACAGAAGAATCAAAATATATCAATGATTACAATGCAATCATTGCCCTCTTATGGAATGCAAACATAGATATGCAGTACATTGCAGACAATTCCACTGAAGTTGCACAATATTTTACAGCCTACTTAACAAAAGCAGAAAAAACAGAGCTTCAAGACCTCTGGAATGACCTATCATCAGACAAAACACTATCTCAGAAATTGTACAGCTTAGGCATAAAAAATGCTCTCTCATAGAGAATGTGGCTCCTATGAAGCTGCAGATCGTTTAACTGCTTTGTATGGAAAATCTGAAAATATAGTATGGCTAACTCTTGGTCCTGCTAAATCTAGAAAAAGAGTTCTCAAATCATATGAGGACATAGAAACAATAGCCAAAAATTATCCCACAGCCAAGACATTTTGAAAAAATAATTAACTAGACACATACTACCCAAACAGGAGTACCACTTTGGGAACCATGTGTCTATACCACATAGTCCAAAACTTTGTATACAAAAATAATATAAAACCCAAACAAAAAGGTAGATATAGAGTGACACATTGTGAAGGCAGCTTACTAAACGAAGCTTAATAAATCATATCAAATTGTCATTAAAAACTCCTCAACAGAAAGAACTATATTACATGTCCCTGCTACAACTTTTTAAACCACGAAGAAAAGAAGAAGAGATACTAGATAACTATGACTCCTATGAAGACGCGTTCAAAGCAAATTAAAGCACTATCACTGATGTAAACCTTACGCAGTACAATACAATGTTGCACAATGAACAGCAACACGAAGAAGAACTCCAGGCCCAACTAGATAATGACACTCCCGACAGTAGTCAACCTTCTGTAACAGGAAGCCAAGAACCATTGCGACAGCCACTAATAGCAAATGAGGCAGAATTAGCTATGCCAGAAGTAGAAAGCACCCTGTGCCACTATGAAGAAGATACAGAAGACTTACCTGGATTACAATCAAAACTAAACAAAGAGCAGCGCCCCATTTTTGAAAAAGTAACAAAAGAAATTGCACATGGTGTACAACGTAAAAATGAAGAATGTACCTGCCAAAATTACAAACCTATACTACTATACGTCAGTGGTGAAGCTGGTTCAGGCAAAGCATTCTTAATCAAAATCCTCAGCAACTTTCTAATTGACAAACAATAAACTGTCAGCTGCTGTAACTGCCTCCACAGGTTTAGCTGCCTACAACAAAGGTGGTGTCACTTTACACCGATTACTACTCCTTCCAGTAGAACACCAAAACAAATTAGACTATTACAGATTTTTTACAGAGGCTGCAATGGAACTACGCAGAGTGTTAAACCAAATGAAAATGCTACTAATAGATGAAGTGAGCATGGTCTCCAACCTAATGTTGGCTTTGATTCACCTCAGATTGCAAGAAGTACTTAAAACAAACTACAAAGAGCTCTTTCGAGGAAAACACATTGTTGATCTTCTTCAATTGACACCAGTGAAAGGTGAACCTATTTTTAAAACCTTAGGACACAAACTCACCCGTAAAACTGTTGGCATCATAGGAAATGTGAACTTCTGGCAACATTTCCAATACAGAAAATTAACAGAAAACATGCGCCAATCTGCAGACCTCACTTACGCCAACATTTTAAAAAGTATTAGAGTTGGTGTACTATCTCAAGAAGCACAAGCAATATTAAAAAACTGGCACATCCATGCACTTTATGGCGATAACTCATGTGCTACTGATGTTATGGAACAATTAGCACACAAAAATGTCAATTGTATGTCCTTAATGCCAACTCTTGCAAGCTGTTCCAAATTCAATGAAACAATGTTGAAAAAGGAAATGCAACCAATAATTGAAATTTGCTCCACAGACAAACTGGACGTACATGGTATGACACTACCCATGTGTCAACAAGCCACAGCATGACTAAATACCTTACAAAAATCTATCTCCAACACAGCTGGTTTGGAGAAAATATTAAAATGATCCTTAAATTGTAGAGTAATGCTTAAACGTAACCTTGACGTGGAGCAAGGACTAGTTAATGGAGCAGTGGGTACAGTTGTTGGCTTTCAAACATACCCATGTGACAACAACATTCAGTTTGTCAATATTCTCTTTGACAAACTTTCAGAAGTAAAAAGGATAGGGCGCTCAACAGCTCGATTCCTTCTCTTGAAAGACATGTATGTACGCAGAGAACAATTTTCTCTAACTCTAGCATATGCAGTCACCATTCAAAAATCACAAGGTCTTACCCTAGACAAAGCATTGATAGATGTTGGTAACACAGTCTTTAAAGAAGGCATGAGCTACGTATCACTATCACACTTACGTACACTTGACGGCCTATTTCTAATCAACTTTGATGCAAGTAAAGTAAACGCTGAAATTCCTTGCATTTTACAATACAATAGACTACGTTCAATATACATGCCCATCTAAAAACATATCCTGTTCCACAAAAAGGAAAACTTTGTAAAAGAAAACGAATTCAAACAGAAATGCAACAGGATCTGACTGCAAATCCTTCAAAGAGAGTAATAGAAGCTAATACTTCATCAATTACCAATACCAAAGAAGAACCTTTTGTTCAAAGTAACTCAGGTACTTCTTTAAAAAAGCAACACACACTCCGAAAAAATGACTTGGACACAGAAGTATCTGGTCCATTTAAATTTTCAAATACAACTGGTGTAAGTTACTACGCAAATGTAGCAATGAATATTCTATTTTAATTGCCAGCAATTGTTGACAACATTTACTTACACAGTACAGACCCATTGTGTTTGCAAATGTTAGTCCTTCATAGAAACGCAACAAATAATCCTGACAACATGCATAGTGTTCATGGAATAAGACAAGAATTGGACTACTGTGCTGGAATCGTGAAATTCACTATAAACTCACAAGAAGATCCACAAGAATGTCTAATGTACTGACTACAAGTACTGTAAAACAAAAACATACCTATAAATGAAATCTTCCAGATTTCATACATGTGGCAACATACATGCACTCTCTGCAACAATGTGACACAGGAACAAATCCCTAATGAGCGCTTCGTGTATGTATCCATACCTAATCGGTAATCCGTTCCATTTCAGCAACTTGTACACAATGCAAACCATGGTAGATTATGTACTACCTGCAATTCAGATAATCGCTCCACCTTACTAATACAAACACATAGTAACTACGTAATACTAATGCTTCTACGTTACAATGCAGATGGTACCAAAAACAACTGCAAGCTGACTGGATTCACACATGGTCAAGTATCACTTGGTAAGAAAACCTTCACAACAATAGGTATATTATACCACGCAGGAGCCACAACCAATGCAGGTCACTACACTGCATATATAAAAAAAAAATGTGAATGGTTCGAATGTGATGATAGTACCATTACTCTAAAGCAGAGATTAGCAGCAAATCCTACAACCGCTTATTAAATTTTCTTAAAACCAAAATTTAATAACTAATCTGTACTTAAACATTAATAAAAATTCAATTAAAAAACTATAAACTGTTAGAATACGCCAACAGGTATCTAACTGGCCCAAGATTCTATAACAACCAAACAGATAAATGAATACCACTAAATTATAACAGAAAATAGACAGTAGGAATACACCAACAGGTATCTAACTGCTCCAAAAATGTGCAACCAGCCAACAGATAGAACATTAACCAGAAACAACAGGTGAACACTGAAAACAAACAAACAAATCGAATTTAGCATAACAAAAACAGTTTTTTTTAATCCGACATGAATTTTTTTTCCCACAGACCCAATGATTTGAAAAACAAACACAGAAACTGAGCACACTGCACAGTACAATGGTTTGTAAACTAAATATGAGGGTAAAAAAAAGCTGAAATGTCTATTATGCAATGTAATAAGTCTTTATAAAATACATACACTAACATGCTCTTTTCTTTTATCACAGAAATTGAAAAAGAATATGTACTCCAGTTACCAAACTCATAAAAAAAATATATCCAATCTCAACAAATGAAACAGTAAGTATATTCTAATAGAACACATACATTCTGCTGCATAACAGAACCATTGAACAAACATCTAACCATTCACCACAATACAAAATGTTCACTTCCATGTATATTTTATACTACAGTGCTTGTTACCAAACTCTACAATCTTAATAACATGACGTACGCAAAACATCACATACAAACTATACAAATCAAACAGTACAGAAACTGTAGATTTCAAACATTTTATAGATATTCGATTCTATGTTTGTGATCTATGGGTGTGATATGCTGCAGTGGTCGTGGCCAGGGCCTAGAGTCTTGGATGTATAGCCTATGGCCTACGGCATTTGCCCATGCACCCAAGACTCTAGGTCCTGTTACAACCACCGCAGCATATCACAACCACAACCACTGCACCATATCACACCCATGCTGCCTTATAACTTCAGTGCTTATAACTTCGGTCTAGGTCCTGGCTACAACCACCGCAGCATATCACACCCATGCTGGCTTATAACTTCAGTGCTTTTAACTTCGGTCTTGGGTGCACCCAAGACTCTAGGTCCATCCTGGCCACAACCACCACAACATATCACACCCATGCTGGCTTATAACTTCAGTACTTATAACTTCGGTCTTGAGTGCATGGCCTTTGGCCATGCACCCAAACCTCTAGGCCCTGCCCACAACTACCTGATAGATGTTCGATTCTATGGGTGTGATCTATGGGTGTGATTTGCTGTGGTGGTTGTGGCCAGGGCCTAGAGTCTTGGGTGTATGGCCTACGTCCTACGGCCTGTGGCCATGCACCCAAGACTCTAGGCCCTGGCCACAACCACTGCAGCATATCACACCCATGGTGGGTTATAACTCAGTATCACACTGATAGAATCAAACATTTTAACTGCGGTATATACTCAATTTGCACCCAAGACTCTAGGCCCTGCCCACAACCACCTTATAGATATTCGATTCTATGGGTGTGATCTATAGGTGTGATATGCTGCAGTGGTTGTGGCCAGGGCCTAGAGTCTAGGGTGTATGGCCTATGGCCTGCGGCCATGCACCCAAGACTCTAGGCCCTGGCCACAACCACCACAGCATATCACACCCATAGTGGCTTATAACTCAGTATCACACCCATAGAATCAAACATTTTAACTGCGGTATATACTCAATTTGCACCCAAGACTCTAGGCCCTGCCCACAACCACCTGATAGATATTCGATTCTATGGGTGTGATCTATAGGTGTGATATGCTGCAGTGGTTGTGGCCAGGGCCTAGAGTCTAGGGCGTATGGCCTACGGCCTATGGCCTGCGGCCAAGCACCCAAGACTCTAGGCCCTGGCCACAACCACCGCAGCATATCACACCCATTTTGGCTTATAACTCAGTATCACACCCATAGAATCAAACATTTTAACTGCGGCATATACTCAGTTTTAATGTCCGCTGACACCGTACGTGTCCATAGAACAGTTTCAACTTGCCTGCGCACAGCACGGACAGGAATACTATCCTTTGGACACCCCTCATTTTCACTAATACATCAGTAGCACCTGCTCCTAAACAAATACAGTATTTCACCCATCTCTTACTCCCCAAACCTCCCCAAGCACTCTTGCACACCAAAACACTCCCCAAAACTGCATTTCACCTCAGTTCGCCGCGGCGCTGTCGGCGGATCCAACATGGCGGGCGCATCGGAACAATCTGACGCACATCACGCCTCACTCCAGCCAATCGGCAGACAAGTTGCGTGTCCACGGACATGATGCGAGCCAATTAGCCAATCAGTTTCATACACATCGAGCGAACAGGGAAGTGTCTCCGCGGAGCGGACATAGATATCACTAATTTTTTTAGACCTACTTTTTGATCATTTTAAAGAAAACTACTGGACGGATTTTCACCAAATTTACAAAAGCACGCTTTTGGGACCAAGCCGCTGCTCCTGCCGCAATTTTGGTGAAAATCCGTCCAGCGGTTTGGGCTGTAGGCGTGCGCAAAGTTTTCCCCCATTCAGTCTATGGGAAAAAAAGACATTTTGGGACCACCGCTATAACTTTTCCCCCCTGGACCAAACCTCACCAAACTTCACAAAGAAATTCAAAGTGGGCCATATACTTTTTTTGCAAAGTTTGGTGAGGATTCGTCCAGGGGGAGAGAAGTTATAAGCCACCCAAAAAGTGCTCTTCCTACGGGATTAGCAACTTAACCATAACTACACAGCCACTACCGTGGCTGTGTATTATATATATATATATATGTATATGTTATATTCAGTAAAAAAACTTTGTTAAAGGGACGTTATGGTTAAGTTGCGCTACTAAAAACCTATCAAATTCAGTAAAAAACTTTGTTAAAGAGACGTTATGGTTCAAAGTAAAACCGAAAAACCCTTGAAATTCGCCAGTTATGATAAGCTAAGCAACCATAACTCTCGCCACCGTGGACTGCTAAGACTAACACCCAGGACATCAAAGATGACATCACAAATCACTGATGACAGCCTGGGTACGTGTACTACGGGGTGTGCGGGAAGTGCCACACGCGATTGGCCTGGGTAGGTGGGGGTGCGTGGGAAGTCCCACACGCGATTGGCCTGGGTACGTGTACTTCGGGGTGCGCGGGAAGTTCCACACGCGATTGGCCTGGGTAGGTGGGGGTGCGCGGGAAGTCCCACACGCGATTGGCCTGGGTACGTGTACTTCGGGGTGCACGGGAAGTTCCACACGCGATTGGCCTGGGTAGGTGGGGGTGCGCGGGAAGTTCCACACGCGATTGGCCTGGGTAGGTGGGGGTGCGCGGGAAGTTCCACACGCGATTGGCCTGGGTACGTGTACTACGGGGTGCGCGGGAAGTTCCACACGCGATTGGCCTGGGTAGGTGGGGGTGCGCGGGAAGTTCCACACGCGATTGGCCTGGGTACGTGTAGTTCGAGGTGCGTGGGAAGAGTCACACGCAATTTCTGCAGGGTACGTGTATTTCGGTGGTGACGGGGAATGCTACACGTGATTTGACCATGTGGGTCCTCCCAGGTGTTCCCTCTACACCCTCCACGGCCCTTGCAGCCAGCCCACACCACAGGGTACTACCCTGCACCCCTGCTCATGTCCCACAGGCAACCCATCCACCATGGCCATGCCCACCAGCCAACCCACATGTCACCTTGCACTACTGATCACCAACACATGTCTCCCATCACCCCCACCCCCCAGCAGTGCAGGGGCAGCCACCACCAGGCCCCCACTCATGTCCAACTCATGTCTCCCTGCACCCCCACCCCCCAGCAGTGGAGGGGCAGCCTCCACCAGGCCCCCACTCATGTCTACCACCACCCCACCCCACAGCAGTGCAGGGGCAGCCTCCACCAGGCCCCAACTCATGTCTACCACCACCCCCACCCCCAGCAGTGCAGGGGCAGCCTCCACCAGGCCCCCACACATGCCTACCACCACCCCCACCCCCCAGCCACCAGGGGCAGCCTCCACCAGGCCCCCAGTCATGTCTACCACCACCCCCACCCCCCAGCCACCAGGGGCAGCCTCTACCAGGCCCCCACTCATGTCTACCACCACCCCCACCCCCCAGCAGTGCAGGGGCAGCCACCACCAGGCCCCCACTCATGTCCAACTCATGTCTCCCTGCACCCCCACCCCCCAGCAGTGCAGGGGCAGCCTCCACCAGGCCCCCACTCATGTCTACCACCACCCCACCCCACAGCAGTGCAGGGGCAGCCTCCACCAGGCCCCAACTCATGTCTACCACCACCCCCACCCCCCAGCAGTGCAGGGGCAGCCACCACCAGGCCCCCACTCATGTCCAACTCATGTCTCCCTGCACCCCCACCCCCCAGCAGTGCAGGGGCAGCCTCCACCAGGCCCTCACTCATGTCTCCCTGCACCCCCACCCCCCAGCAGTGCAGGGGCAGCCTCCACCAGGCTCCAACACATGTCCCCCTTCACCCCCAGCCACCAGGGGCAGCCTCCACCAGGCCCCCACTCATGTCCCCTATCACCCCCACACCCCAGCAGTGCAGGGGCAGCCTCCACCAGGCTCCCACACATGTCCCCCTGCACCCCCACCCCCCAGCCACCAGGGGCAGCCTCCACCAGGCTCCCACACATGTCCCCCTGCATCCCCACCCCCAGCCACCAGGGGCAGCCTCCACCAGGCCCCCACTCATGTCTACCACCACCCCCACCCCCCAGCAGTGCAGGGGCAGCCTCCACCAGGCCCCCACTCATGTCTACCACCACCCCCACCCCCCAGCCACCAGGGGCAGCCTCCACCAGGCCCCCACTCATGTCCCCTATCACCTCCACCCCCCAGCAGTGCAGGGGTAGCCTCCATCAGGCCCCCACTCATGTCTCCCTGCACCCCCACCCCCCAGCAGTGCAGGGGCAGCCTCCACCAGGCCCCCACCCATGTCGACCACCACCCCCACCCCCCAGCCACCAGGGGCAGCCTCCACCAGACCCCCACTCATGTCCCCTATCACCCCCACACCCCAGCAGTGCAGGGGCAGCCTCCACCAGGCTCCCACACATGTCCCCCTGCACCCCCACCCCCCAGCCACCAGGGGCAGCCTCCACCAGGCCCACACTCATGTCTACCACCACCCCCACCCCCCAGCAGTGCAGGGGCAGCCTCCACCAGGCCCCCACTCATGTCTCCCTGCACCCCCACCCCCCAGCAGTGCAGGGGCAGCCTCCACCAGGCTCCCACACATGTCCCCCTGCACCCCCACCCCCAGCCACCAGGGGCAGCCTCCACTAGGCCCCCACTCATGTCCCCTATCACCCCCACCCCCCAGCAGTGCAGGGGCAGCCTCCACCAGGCTCCCAAACATGTCCCCCTGCACCCCCACAGCCCAGCCACCAGAGGCAGCATCCACCAGGCTCCCACACATGTCCCCCTGCACCCCCACCCCCCAGCCACCAGGGGCAGCCTCCACCAGGCCCCCACTCATGTCTACCACCACCCCCACCCCCCAGCCACCAGGGGCAGCCTCCACCAGGCCCCCACTCATGTCCCCCATCATCCCCACCCGCCAGCAGTGCAGGGGCAGCCTTCACCAGGCCCCCACTCATGTCTCCCATCACCCCCACCCCCCAGCAGTGCAGGGGCAGCCTCCACAAGGCTCCCACACATGTCCCCCTGCACTCCCACCCCCCAGCCACCAGGGGCAGCCTCCACCAGGCTCCCACACATGTCCCCCTGCACCCCCACCCCCCGGCCACCAGGGGCAGCCTCTACCAGGCCCCCACTCATGTCTACCACCACACCCACCCCCCAGCAGTGCAGGGGCAGCCTCCACCAGGCCCACACCCATGTCTACCACCACCCCCACCCCCCAGCCACCAGGGGCAGCCTCCACCAAGCCCCCACTCATGTCTACCACCACCCCCACCCCCCAGCCACCAGGGGCAGCCTCCACCAGGCCCCCACTCATGTCTACCACCACCCCCTCCCCCCAGCAGTGCAGGGGCAGCCTCCACCAGGCCCTCACTCATGTCTCCCTGCACCCCCACACCCCAGCAGTGCAGGGGCAGCCTCCACCAGGCTCCCACACATGTCCCCCTGCACCCCACCCCCCAGCCACCAGGGGCAGCCTCCACCAGGCCCCCACTCATGTCCCCTATCACCCCCACCCCCCAGCAGTGCAGGGGCAGCCTCCACCAGGCTCCCACACATGTCCCCCTGCACCCCCACCCCCCAGCCACCAGGGGCAGCCTCCACCAGGCCCCCACTCATGTCTACCACCACCCCACCCCCCAGCAGTGCAGGGGCAGCCTCCACCAGGCCCCCACTCATGTCTACCACCACCCCCACCCCCCAGCCACTAGGGGCAGCCTCCACCAGGCCCCCACTCATGTCCCCTATCACCCCCACCCCCCAGCAGTGCAGGGACAGCCTCCATCAGGCCCCCAATCATGTCTCCCTGCACCCCCACCCCCCAGCAGTGCAGGGGCAGCCTCCACCAGGCCCCCACTCATGTCTACCACCACCCCCACCCCCCAGCCACCAGGGGCAGCCTCCACCAGGCCCCCACTCATGTCCCCTATCACCCCCACCCCCCA
This sequence comes from Ambystoma mexicanum, assembly GCF_040938575.1. Lineage (NCBI taxonomy): Eukaryota > Metazoa > Chordata > Amphibia > Caudata > Ambystomatidae > Ambystoma > Ambystoma mexicanum. The sequence goes on from NC_090939.1 coordinate 531,290,047, forward strand.
GCAGTGCAGGGGCAGCCTCTACCAGGCTCCCACACATGTCCCCCTGCACCCCCACCCCCCAGCCACCAGGGGCAGCCTCCACCAGGCCCACACTCATGTCTACCACCACCCCCACCACCCAGCAGTGCAGGGGCAGCCTCCACCAGGCCCCCACTCATGTCTCCCTGCACCCCCACCCCCCAGCAGTGCAGGGGCAGCCTCCACCAGGCTCCCACACATGTCCCCCTGCACCCCCACCCCCCAGCCACCAGGGGCAGCCTCCACCAGGCCCCCACACATGTCACCTATCACCCCCACCCCCCAGCAGTGCAGGGGCAGCTGCCACCAGGCTCCCACACATGTCCCCCTGCACCCCCACCCCCCAGCCACCAGGGGCAGCCTCCACCAGGCTCCCACACATGTCCCCCTGCACCCCCACCCCCCAGCCACCAGGGGCAGCCTCCACCAGGCCCCCACTCATGTCTACCACCACCCCCACCCCCCAGCCACCAGGGGAAGCCTCCACCAGGCCCCCACTCATGTCCCCCATCACCCCCACCCCCCAGGAGTGCTGGGGCAGCCTCCACCAGGCCCCCACTCATGTCTCCCATCACCCCACTCCCCAGCAGTGCAGGGGCAGCCTCCACCAGGCTCCCACTCATGTCTACCACCACCCCCACCCCCCAGCCACCAGGGGCAGCCTCCACCAGGCCCCCACTCATGTCCCCTATCACCCCCACCCCCCAGCAGTGCAGGGGCAGCCTCCACCAGGCCCCCACTCATGTCCCCTATCACCCCCACCCCCCAGCAGTGCAGGGGCAGCCTCCACCAGGCCCCCACACATGTCCCCCTGCACCCCCACCCCCCAGCCACCAGGGGCAGCCTCCACCAGGCTCCCACACATGTCCCCCTGCACCCCCACCCCCCAGCCACCAGGGGCAGCCTCCACCAGGCCCCCACTCATGTCTACCACCACCCCCACCCCCCAGCCACCAGGGGAAGCCTCCACCAGGCCCCCACTCATGTCCCCCATCACCCCCACCCCCCAGGAGTGCTGGGGCAGCCTCCACCAGGCCCCCACTCATGTCTACCACCTCCCCACTCCCCAGCAGTGCAGGGGCAGCCTCCACCAGGCTCCCACTCATGTCTACCACCACCCCCACCCCCCAGCCACCAGGGGCAGCCTCCACCAGGCCCCCACTCATGTCCCCTATCACCCCCACCCCCCAGCAGTGCAGGGGCAGCCTCCACCAGGCCCCCACTCATGTCTCCCTGCACCTCCCCCAGCAGTGCAGGCGCAGCCTCCACCAGGCTCCCACACATGTCCCCCTGCACCCCCACCCCCCAGCCACTAGGGGCAGCCTCCACCAGGCCCACACTCATGTCTACAACCACCCCCACCCCCATCAGTGCAGGGGCAGCCTCCACCAGGCCCCAACTCATGTCTACCACCACCCCCACCCCCCAGCAGTGCAGGGGCAGCTTCCACGAGGCCCCCACCCATGTCTACCACCACCCCCACCCCCAGCCACCAGGGGCAGCCTCCACCTGGCCCCCACTCATTTCTCCCACCACCCCCACCCCCCAGCAGTGCAGGGGCAGCCTCCACCAGGCCCCCACTCATGTCTCCCTGCACCTCGACCCCCCAGCAGTGGAGGGGCAGCCTCCACCAGGCTCCCACACATGTCCCCCTGCACCCCCACCCCCCAGCCACCAGGGGCAGCCTCCACCAGGCCCCCACTGATGTCCCCTATCACCCCCACCCCCCAGCAGTGCAGGGGCAGCCTCCACCAGGCCCCCACTCATGTCCCCTATCACCCCCACCCCCCAGCAGTGCAGGGGCAGCCTCCACCAGACTCCCACACATGTCCCCCTGCACTCCCACCCCCCAGCCGTGCGATTGGCCTGGGTACGTGTACTTCGGGGTGCGTGGGAAGTTCCACACCAAATTGGCCTGGGTACGTGTACTACGGGGTGCGTGGGAAGTCCCACACGCGATTGGCCTGGGTACCTGTACTTCGGGGTGCGCGTGAACTTCCACATGCGATTGGCCTGGGTACGTGTACTTCGGGGTGCGCGGTAAGTCCTACACGCGATTGGCCTGGGTACGTGTACTATGGGGTGCGCGTGAACTTCCACACGCGATTGGCCTGGGTACGTGTACTTCGGTGTGCGCGGGAAGTCCCACACACGATTGGCCTGGGTACGTGTACTATGGGGTGCGCGTGAACTTCCACACGCGACTGGGCCTGGGAGAGCGTGCTACGTGTATTCCTGGGGTGGGCGGGAAGATTCACACGTTCGCCTACGACGTGCCGAACAATAAATGGTCCAATCCTGAGACACGTACGCCAGCCTGAAGCAGGCGTACGTCGACCCACGCAGCATAAAAGTGCGCGCAAACAACAAACAAGCTCATACACCAGGATGAATATACCATTCCTAGCAGGAGTGGCTGTGGGTTACCAAAGGAAGAGGAGGAGGATAGTGAGGGCCCGAATTTTCACTCCCAGAACCAGCCTTTTTGGGATGCCTGATGACCAGGTGTATGGGAGGTACAGGTTTCCCCCACACATAATACTGGACCTGGTCAGTGAGTGGGAGGATGACCTCACATCACCCACCCTGTGCTCCCAAGCACTCAGCCCCCTGGAGAAGGACCTCAATGTACTGCACTTCTTGGCCACAGGATCATTTCAGCGGACAAGTGCCATAGTGGGTGGGGTGTCACAGGCCACGCAGTCACGCTGCCTACACCAGGTCTTGAACATCATCACTGCACGCCCATCAGTCCGCAGGCACATATACCTGCCCAGGACACCTGCAGAAAGGCAGGCTGCCGCCCTGGATTTCTACGGTGTGGCACAATTCCCCAAAGTGCTAGGTGCCATTGACTGCACCCATGTGGCACTACGTCCCCCCAGGGCATCTGAGCACATCTATAGGAACCGCAAGCACTGGCATTCCATGAACGTGCAGGTAGTATGTAATGCTAAGGGAATCATCACCTCAGTATATGCCAACTATCCAGGGTCCACCCACGACAGCTTCATTTAGCGAATGTCTACCCTAAGCCGGGACCTAGAAGCTGGGCGGCATGGCGATACATGGCTGCTTGGTGAGTATGAATGCCACTGCACATGCATGCATGTCAGATGCAGAGTTATGTCACTACCCCACTAATGATACCCATCACCTCCTCACCAGGGGACAGTGCCTACCCTCTGAGCACCCACATGATGACGCCAATTCGGAACCCCATCACGCCTCCAGAGGTAAGATACAACACAGCCATATTGCAACCCGGGGCATAGTGGAGCGCACATTCGGAGTGCTCAAGTCATGCTTTCGCTCCCTTGACCGTTCTGGCGGGCAGCTGTTATATGCGCCCCCCAGTAGTGTGCAGGATCATAGTGGCAGCATGTGTCCTGCACAATGTTGCAACACGCCGTGGCCTGGCTGTGGACATGGTGGTGCCCCCACATCCCCAACCACATGCACGGCCGCTGCGCATGGGAGGGGAGAGGGCACGGGGTGAGGCAGCCCGTACGCAGCTGGTGGCTAATTACTTCACATAGAAATCACACCCCAGTGGAGTGCACACAGGCCTGGCACACACCATCTGATAAGCAATGATGACTCGACCTGACAATTAAGACGAACAAAGGGACTGTCAACTGTCAGAACCATAGCAGCCTGAGATTGTTCATGTGGAAGTGTCACAATGTGTGCATCCCTACCTACACAAACACCACCAATGCAGTGTCATGAAAAGACACTTCCATGCTGCAGAAATGAATACCCACTCACAAAATGCTACATGAAAACAGTGCCATGTCACCCACCCCCTCCCCGGGACGGCCACACAACACACCATGACATGTCATGCAATGTGAGAGGAAAGAAATTAATCCCCACAACATGCCCCAAGTGTCACCAGCTACAGTGTCCCTAATGGAAACATGTCCACACATGAAATGCTCACAGTAATGCAGGACCTACAACCCACATTACCAAATACTTACCAAGAATACCAATCACCTACACAACCTCCAACCTACCTTAAACATGACATTACAGACCTAAAAATTAGCTAGCCTCACCACCTGATGATGACAGTCCTCCAAACACTTCCAAGTATACAGTGTTAGCGCCATGCAAGAGTGTAGGTGCACTGCTTACAACATGGACTCCAGTTCCAAGGTGGACCGCATTGTGAAGACATGAGGAATGGACCTGCAAATATGGAGGATGAGATGGATGCAGAGGCACATATCAATACACCATGCAGTGTACAATACAACAACAATATGCACTATGAATGTATACACAGTATTGACTACAGACTGCCCACACAGCTCATGGGAGTCCAATGTCACCATGTACGTCAATGTCACTTGGGCACACCCTTTGCAAGCCCATGGAAACGGGAAGCAGGAGGGGTGTGTGTGACAAAAACCCAAGCATCTGAACCAAATCCATGACAAGCCTGCATGTGCCCAGCCACAATGCAGCGTATGCCCACGGAAGCCACACAAGGCAACACCCTGTCCCAAAAAAAAAAAAAAATCTAAAATGGCCATTAATGGGCCAGGGGGGGGGGTGGGGGAGGCCACCCAGGAGGTCCGAGGACAGGGTGCACACCAAAACCCACCTGTGTGGATCTTGCGAAAAAAAAACACCTCCATGGGCTCATGGCCTACACGGCTACCCTATTGTGGGAGTATCACTGCTGTCGCTATCCTCACCCTCTGCAGCTGCATCAGGAGGTGGTGGCACTATGGGAGGCAGCTCACGCAAAGCCCTAGTCTGTTCCTCCATGGCTGCAATCATGCGGGTGTGGTAGGTCTCGTTCTGGAGGATAAGTGTGCGGAGGTCCCCATGCAACAACTCACGGGATGCCCGGACCTCCGCCCTAGTTGCCTGCATCTCAGCTGAGAGCGTACGGGTGAGACGCTCCAGCTGCTGTTCTGTCCTTCGGTTTGTTGAAGCCTCAAGCTCAACAAGAGTCGTCCTGAGGTGAAGGAGTTCCAGCCTCAGGGCTTCCCTGTGGCCCTGGGACTCTATGGAGATGGCTTCCTGCAGAGTCACCAGTGCCGCCCGCCTGTCCCTGTCGGACGCCCTGTGTGACTGGCAGATGAAGTCGGTTGCCTGCTGTAGTCGCTCCATCAGCCTTTCGGGGGGGACAATGGCAGTGGCCACCCTATCCATGGCCTGAGCCATCATCTCTGATGAAGCTGCCTGTTGGGTTGTCATACCGTAAATGGATTGCTCCCATGCGGTATTGCCAGGTGGCATACGGCCACCACGTCGGCGGGCACCACACCTGTCTGGGGCAAGGCGAACTGTGCCTTGCTGTGCCGGCACTGCCTGAGGCTGCAGGACTGCATTCCCCCTCTGATCTGCTGGCCCAGGAACAGGATCAGATGTCGTGGAGTGTGACTGTGCATCCGTAACCACCAAAGGCGTACCTGCCAACACTGACATCCCCATTGAGGGTTCTAACCCTGGTGCAGGTGGGTCGGACAGAACAGAATCCCTCCCAGGAACACTCACCTGCGACGGCACGTAGGTCTCATCATCTGAATCGACACCTGAATACAGCTCGGGGGAGGTGCAGCCAGAGACACCCCTTGAGAGCATGACCTGCAGCAGTTGTGGGTTCTCACCCGCCAACACACCACGTCCCTCACTGGTGGTCGGTCGGCCCTCAGACCCCTCCTGGGTCTGCATCTTCTCCACAACCCCAGCAGTATCAAGTGCGTCTTCCCCTGCAAAGACATAAAAGAAAACAAATGGAAACAGGCATTAGCACTATGGCACACAATTAGGGCTGAGAGGCTACAGAAACAGTACTTGATTGACACATGTCCCACATGACTAAAACACTCCCTTGCATGCACCGTCACTGCGTGTGATGGGGAGGCAGATGGCACACATTGATGACACCAAGATGGAAGATGAACACATTTGCTGCATGCTGCCTAGAAGTGGCATCACACATTGGCCAGTGATTGGCAGGTCAAATACACATTCCATCACACAGATGGCATGTACCCTAGCCATGAAGTGAAGAGGGAGAGGAGGTCACCAATTGTTCATTCAGTCCAGTTTGCTCATATAATTGATTATTTTCATTGTAATGGTTCAAATGTTTAACCTGCAGCTGCCAGTCAAAGATGGTCCTATAGCACAGGGACATGTCTAAACTAATCATGTCCAGGAAACTGAGCCAGTCCACTGTACCATAGCCATGTCAGACATGTGACAATAGGACTGAGAAATCCCGAGTAAAAGTGGTGGTATGCAAACAATCTGCCTGAATAAACAGAGGTAAATAAGCAACAGTGTTGTGGCAAGATGATACTCCAAGGGCAACTGGCGTGGTGTTGGGCTGGATGTCTAATGTTGGCCGAAGGGATGCTGCTATACCCAAATGCTGGTGCCAAGAATGTATAGGAAGAGGTACATGGGTGACCCAAACCACTCAGGCACACACACCCTCCCCTGGGTTCTATGTCGTCTGCTGGTGACCCACCTCCAGTCACTAGAGTTGATTCATGACTTGAGGCCAGCTTATTCTTTGCCCTGCGCTTCAGGTCATTCCAGCGCTTGTAGCATTCATTAGCTGTGCGCCTCACGATTCCAAGGGCACTTATGATGTCCGCAATGGTCTGCCAGTGTGCCTGACGTTGTGCAGGTGTGGTCTTGGATCCTGCAACAATCACCATTTCGCGGTCATGTGCGGACACATAGTCTACAAGTGCATTCAGTTCAGCCTCATTGAAGCTGGGCTTCCTTGACGGGCCGGACTGTGTAGTCGTGTCTGGGGCATCAGCCTCTACTGGACGAGCACTCTTCCTCTTCTGCTTGGAAGGTGGTGGGGATCCTGAGTGTCCTACGCCGCTCTCGACACTAGAGGCAGGAGCGTGGGATTGCACACTCAGCATGGGAGTTGGTGCAGGCATTAGCTCAAGTGTGATGGTGTCAGGGGGAATGTCAGCATGATGGACTTGGACCGACACTGTCCTGGATGGGTGTGTGAGAGGTGGGGTGGATGGAGCCGCAGCTGCCCCTGCAGCCTCCCCAGCCTGCCTACGCGGGCCAGCAGATGACCTAGCTGCCCCTGATCCACGTGGCCTGATGACACCAACGTTCACCGGCGCACGTGGCCTAGACCTGCTGACCTGGAAGTCAGCCATGGAGTCACCCTGTGCCAGGTCTGGTTCCACAGTGGGCTGGTCCAACAAGGGCTGAGCATGGATGGTGTCAGCCACGGTAACCTCAACCAGGGGGGGGGGGCATGGGTGTCCCTGACTGCTCCTCCACACATGGGGGCTAGGGGCACCCTGCAAGTCACGGCCACGTCCCCTACTGGATCCACCACGGCCACCACTTGGGGCTCGGCCACCTTTGCCACCCTTACGGCTTGGTCGCCTCCCAGCCATGGCACTGATGTTATTGTGCGTATGGGAGTCGATGTGAACTATTGTCCTGGGCAATTGGGGGTCAAAGGGGTTGGGTACCAGATGGTAATCGTACCCTAGTGCTCTAGCAAGGCTGTATGTCACCCCTGGGGAAAGATAACGGGTCACGCAACGCACAGGCACCCCAATAAAGCGAAGTAAGGTGCACGCACCTGTCATGACCACTGCTTCCAAGGAGTCAGGACCTACCCAACATCCTTGGAAGCAGGCTCATAACATATACTATCGGCACCAGCAAGTCCCAATAGGGACCTTTTGGACCTTGTCCTGGCACCGGTGGTGCCAGGCTCATAGCATGGACCCGTCCCGGCACAGGAAGCGCCGGGCTCATAACAAGTGTGAAAGTGCTTGGGTGGACCTACCTGCAGCAGACCATGCTGCTTACTTACCAGCAAGATGATGTTTCACTCTCTTCTGGCAGGGACTACTTTTCCTTCTGGGTGGGGCAGGCACCACTCCCTGGATCATTGATGCTGGACCCCTTCTGGAAGCAGGAACTCTTTTGCCTGGGCGAGGCTGTGGAAGAAGACACCTAAGCACTCCTATGGACTATTTAAACCACACCCGATTGGTGCAATGTGCTTCGCGTTATTCTGCATCTGCAGCAGGACGCTCACCGTGTCAGCTCCAGCGAATCTTCAGTTCCGGATCCTGTGAATACGAAAATTACCTGCTGGGAACCAATCCTCATCTTCAGCAGCTCCTGCAAAACAAAAGGCACAGGTTAGGCAAAGGCAAAGTTAGCGGTTCAACTTACCCGATCCATCGGCAGCATTCAAGGCGTTTTTTCTGCATATCTCGTCCGGCATCGGGCCTGCAAAGACAAAGAACATTGGTTAGTAACGCTTAGTTACAAAACTGCTTACCTGTGTTACGCTCGCTCCAACTCTGCTCGCGCTGCATTCCGGCACCTGTAAAGACAAAAGAGACATTAAGGTGCATTCTACAGCCCTAGAGCAGCCTTTCTACTTACGTGCCTTCGTATTCACCATCTTCTTGTTACGCTCTCTGCCACGAACCTGGGGGGAGCATCTTCTTCGGCACCGACAGCATCTGAAAGGGAAAAGACATAGACATTAAGGAGATAAGACATTTGAAGAGAGCAATCTAAAGGGAACTTTAATACTTACAAGTCACGCTCGTGCAGCACACGGCGGCATCGCTCTCAACTTACCCTCTGCAATTAAGAGGCTGAACTCATATCCAGTGAAGTAACTGGACCCAGCGCCCCTGCATGAGACGCAGGATGGAGAGCCCAGCATTCACCTATTTAAGGTGAGAACAACAATCGACCGAGTACCACGGGGAGAGAGGGAGAGAGGGGCTTGGAACTTCTCCCAACCTTCCAGCCACTAATACCTTGATTTTCCACTTGCAGACACCTCACCCTTCAGGTCAAACTTTCGGTGAGAAAGGGGCCAAATCCGGGAGCCAAACGAATCCTACGCCTGACATTGAAGACGGTTTCACCGCCCAGTCAAGACCAGCGCCTCCGAGGGAACCAGGTGAGCGTTACAGAACGCGAAGCCTTACCACATATTTCCCGCCCAGGCGCAATGGAAACTTCAGACACAGACCAATTGGCCCAGTTGCTCGGGGAGTTGAGAGCAGAAGTACACGCAGCGCGCCAGGAAACAAATGCCCTAAGGAGGGAGTTAGTGGTTTCTAAGGAACAAACAGACGATTTGGCTAGACAATTGTTGCAAGCCCAAGCGGGACAAACTCCTCTGCCTACCCCTGGGGGGAGCCATGCTCCAACGACTTCCTCTAATCCGGTGCAAATTAATCTACCAGGAAATGTACCTTTGGCCCCGCCTGAACGCTTTTCAGGTGATCCGAAAAGATATGCTGTGTTCATCAATCAGTGTCGTTTGCACTTTTTGTGTAGACCTGCCGCTTTTCCAACGGACCAGGCTAAGGTGGCCTTCGTGCTCTCATATCTTAGTGGCAGTGCCGCAGATTGGTCTATTCCTTTAGTGACTCAGGATAACCCAATTCTTTACAATTTCCAGGACTTCCAAGCTAGTATGGAAAGATTGTTCGCAAGACATTCTCAGGGACAGGTCCTGGACAATGAACTTCTTTCACTACGACAGGGCAATCAAGATCTTCTGGCCTACATTGCATCATTTAACAGACTAGTGTTTGAAACCGGATGGCCTGAGGATAAGTGGATCACCCTTTTCTACAGAGGCCTGCATGGAGAACTCAAAGACGTTCTGGCTCAGGTGGTGAATCCTCCACAAGACTGTTCCGAATACATCGATCTGGTGGTTCAATTGGATCATAGAATACAAAATCGAAAAGCCGATCGTTCCAGAATTGAGACTCGAACTTTTTCAAGACCACAGAGTTCCGCTAAAGGAAATGATACCGTGGAACCCATGCAGATTGGGGTTGTGAAAGGACCTCTAACCCAAAAGGAAAGGGAAAGGAGAAGACAACTGCAATTGTGCCTCTATTGCGGAAACTCAGGGCATTTCCTTCAAGATTGCCCAGTGAAACCAAAGAAGAAGATAGTAGGAGCTTCCGATAAAGGTGCCAAAGGTTCAGAGTCGGAAAACGACCTCACCCGACAAGTGTAGAGGTCCGCTTGCCGAGCGTTAAAACCAGTTCTTTGACCTCGCATTTCATCATGCCCATGGTCCTCGTAAGTCCAGAACAACCCAATCGTATGCATGCCATTAAAGCATACATTGATAGTGGCGCAATCGGCAATTACGTGGACTGTGAATTGGCCGCCAGGATGAATCTATCTCTTTGTCCTAAGACGGTGAAAGACGTCATCACCACCGTGGATGGTACGGAAATAGCTTCCGGACCAGTAACTCACACCACCATGGAAGTGACGTTGGTAAGCCAAGATGGACATCAAGAGAAGATCGTGTTTGATGTGATCAAGGCTCCGCAGTTTCAAGTTATCCTGGGAATCCCTTGGTTGGAGAAACACAATCCCCAAATCGATTGGCGAGCAAAGACAATCCGGTTTCCAGAATGCGCTCCTACCTGTTATCCTCAGCCTACCACTAAGCTAGTAGCAACTACTTCTGAGAGTCATCACCTGCCTCCTGAATACCGGGAATTTCAGGATGTCTTTCGGAAAGATCAAGCTAATTTGCTGCCTCCTCACAGATCATACGACTGCCAGATAGACTTGGTTCCGGGATCCACTCCTCCGTGCAGTCGAATTTATGCCCTCACAGAACCTGAAAATCTTCACCTGAGGCAGTATTTGGACCACTACCTGGCTAATGGATTTATCCATCCTTCGAAGTCCCCAGCCTCTTCAGCTTTGTTCTTCGTTCCAAAAAAAGAAGGAGACCTGAGAACATGTATAGATTACCGTGCCCTGAACCAGATTACGATTAAGAACAGATATCCGTTACCATTGATCCCTGAACTTCTTGACCAAGTTAAATGTGCCTGTATCTACACAAAGCTGGACCACAGAGGAGCTTACCATTTAGTACGAATAAAAGAGGGCGACGAATGGAAGACGGCCTTTCGTACTAAATATGGACTGTTCGAGTATCAATAATGCCCTTTGGGTTATGCAACGCACCGGCTGCTTTTCAGTATTTTATGAATGACGTCCTCAGAGAGCTCATCGACGTATGTGTAGTTGTCTATATTGATGACATTCTGGTCTACTCGTCCTCTGAGGCGGATCATCGAAAACACGTCACAGCAGTACTGGAGAGGCTCCGAAAACACAGACTTTTTGCAAAGCTGGAGAAATGCGTTTTTCATGTCACGGAGGTCGAATTTTTGGGATTTATTTTGTCACCTAATAGAGTCCACATGGACTCAAGAAAAGTGGACGCTATCATTAAGTGGCCCTCACCAACGTCTGTGAAAGGAGTTCAAAGCATGTTGGGCTTCGCCAACTTTTATCGTAGATTTATTCCTGATTTTTCTCAAGTAGTCCAACCCATTACTGCCTTTCTCAGAAAGAATAAACGTTTCGAGTGGTCTACGGAGGCTGAACAAGCATTTCAGGAACTAAAAACAAAATTCACCTCGGCTCCAGTTTTAAAACATCCTCGCCCGGAACTTCCTTATATCGTGGAGACTGATGCTTCCAGTCTCGCAATGGGAGCAGTGCTCTCGCAAAGAGACCCAGAAACAAACCAGTTACACCCAGTAGCATTTTGGTCCCGCAGATTTTCGGCTCCCGAAATCAACTATACCATTACAGATAAGGAACTTTTGGCTATTAAGTCCGCCTTTAAAGCCTGGCAGCATTATCTCCTGGGAGCCCGACACACAGTCACCGTCATCACGGATCGTCGTAATTTACAGTACCTTAAATCAGCCAAAGCTCAATCCTCTAGACAACTTCGCTGGGCATTATTTTTTGCCGAATTCGACTTTGTGATAACTTACCGACCAGGCAACAAGAATGGTAAAGCAGATGCTCTCTCCCGAATTGGAGTAGATGAACTCACGACCAATCCTGAACCAGTACCCATAATTCCGGAACAGAGAATCCTGGGTTTGATAAGTGCACAATTCATTGAAGATATTGAAGCTAAAGTTAAAGAACTTCTGACTCCAGCAGAAGTGCAAGACTGGCAACTCAAGGGAAAAGATTTCACAATGGATAAGAACTTACTATACTTTCGCGGAAGATTATATATACCATGTACCGATTTACAAAGACAGGTGATCTCTTGTTACCATGACTCCTTAATGGAAGGACATCCCGGCATTGCCAAAACGTCGGAAAAGATAAAAAGACATTTCTGGTGGCCGTCTTGGAGAAAGGACATTAAGGATTTCATAAATTCCTGTGGTGTGTGCGCTCAAAGCAAAAGCCAGAAGGAGAAGCCAGCAGGTCTCTTACATCCAATAGACATTCCTCCACACCCATGGCATACTCTCTCCATGGACTTCATCACGGATTTACCACCATGCTCCGGATTTAATACAATCTTAGTGATTGTGGACCTATTCTCGAAGATTCTCATTTTATCCCATTGAAAGGGTTACCTACAGCTTCATTTCTGGCCCGAGAGTTCCTCGAAAACATCGTTCGGTTGCACGGCTTTCCTTCAGTTTTAATCTCAGATAGAGGAAGTCAATTTATTTCCCACTTCTGGCGGAGTTGTTGTCGCCTAGCCCAAATTGACGTAAGGCTTTCAACCAGCCATCATCCCCAGACCGACGGGCAGACCGAGAGGACCAACCAAACCCTGGAACAGTATCTGCGCTGCATGTTACAACAGTCGGAGGGCACTTGGAAAGACATTCTCTGGATTGCGGAGTACGCTTATAATAATTCAGTCCATGCCGGAACCGGAAAAACTCCTTTTTTTCTTTTATATGGACTCCACCCTCGCACTTCAAATCTTGATCCACCTCAAAATCTTGGGACACCCGCTGTAGATCATCTGCATTCTACAATCACTCAAGCCTTTAAAGAGGCCACGTCTCACCTTAAGCGGGCCAAGGAACAATACAAGAAGTGTGCGGACATGCATCGAAAGGAAGCTCCTCAATATCTTGTGGGAGATCAAGGCTGGCTATCCACCAAACATTTACCTCTAAAAGGACCGCGTACTTTCAATCCGCGATACCTGGGACCTTACCCAATCACTGCCATAATTAATCCAGTGGTAGTTAAATTGGTCCTACCTGCCCATATGAAAATACATCCAGTTTTCCACGTTTCTCTACTGAAACCCTTGCAACCTGGAACCCGTTTGACGAAATATCCAGACCCTATTCTTGTGGACGGAGAACTGGAATTCGAAATACAAGACATCTTAGACTCCAAGATTTCCAAATCAAAATTATACTATCTGATTGACTGGAAAGGTTATGGGCCCCAGGAACGATCTTGGGAACCGTCGGAACATGTTCATGCACCCCGTCTGGTTAAGAAGTTTCATCGAACTTTTCCTGATAAACCGAAACCCCCGGAGAAGACGAATTTGGGAGGGGCCTTGAGGGGGGGTGCTGTCATGACCACTGCTTCCAAGGAGTCAGGACCTACCCAACATCCTTGGAAGCAGGCTCATAACATATACTATCGGCACCAGCAAGTCCCAATAGGGACCTTTTGGACCTTGTCCTGGCACCGGTGGTGCCAGGCTCATAGCATGGACCCGTCCCGGCACAGGAAGCGCCGGGCTCATAACAAGTGTGAAAGTGCTTGGGTGGACCTACCTGCAGCAGACCATGCTGCTTACTTACCAGCAAGATGATGTTTCACTCTCTTCTGGCAGGGACTACTTTTCCTTCTGGGTGGGGCAGGCACCACTCCCTGGATCATTGATGCTGGACCCCTTCTGGAAGCAGGAACTCTTTTGCCTGGGCGAGGCTGTGGAAGAAGACACCTAAGCACTCCTATGGACTATTTAAACCACACCCGATTGGTGCAATGTGCTTCGCGTTATTCTGCATCTGCAGCAGGACGCTCACCGTGTCAGCTCCAGCGAATCTTCAGTTCCGGATCCTGTGAATACGAAAATTACCTGCTGGGAACCAATCCTCAGTCTTCAGCAGCTCCTGCAAAACAAAAGGCACAGGTTAGGCAAAGGCAAAGTTAGCGGTTCAACTTACCCGATCCATCGGCAGCATTCAAGGCGTTTTTTCTGCATATCTCGTCCGGCATCGGGCCTGCAAAGACAAAAGAACATTGGTTAGTAACGCTTAGTTACAAAACTGCTTACCTGTGTTACACTCGCTCCAACTCTGCTCGCGCTGCATTCCGGCACCTGTAAAGACAAAAGAGACATTAAGGTGCATTCTACAGCCCTAGAGCAGCCTTTCTACTTACGTGCCTTCGTATTCACCATCTTCTTGTTACGCTCTCTGCCACGAACCTGGGGGGAGCATCTTCTTCGGCACCGACAGCATCTGAAAGGGAAAAGACATAGACATTAAGGAGATAAGACATTTGAAGAGAGCAATCTAAAGGGAACTTTAATACTTACAAGTCACGCTCGTGCAGCACACGGCGGCATTGCTCTCAACTTACCCTCTGCAATTAAGAGGCTGAACTCATATCCAGTGAAGTAACTGGACCCAGCGCCCCTGCATGAGACGCAGGATGGAGAGCCCAGCATTCACCTATTTAAGGTGAGCACGACAATCGACCGAGTACCACGGGGAGAGAGGGAGAGAGGGGCTTGGAACTTCTCCCAACCTTCCAGCCACTAATACCTTGATTTTCCACTTGCAGACACCTCACCCTTCAGGTCAAACTTTCGGTGAGAAAGGGGCCAAATCCGGGAGCCAAACGAATCCTACGCCTGACATTGAAGACGGTTTCACCGCCCAGTCAAGACCCGCGCCTCCGAGGGAACCAGGTGAGCGTTACAGCACCCCTCCTAGACCACGTGCGTGGAAAAATAAACCTGCACTACGCTGTGGCACCCAGAAACACAAGAATGAACGTATGCGTGTCACACGCAGCCTAGAATGACCTCTGAAGGGGTACGCGACACACGGGGCAAGCACAGATGTTAAATACGTGCGCGACTCACCGTCTGCCAGCAACAAAAGCGTGAAAAATATGCACGTGTGCACGTTGGCAACACCCCCGCCAAAAGAAGAATTGTATGCTGTCTGGGGAGACAGGACAACAGTAGAAGGGAACGCTGTTTGAGGAAACAGGCCCAGGAAAAAGAGGAAACGAGAAAAAGCTGTCAGAGGTAACAGGGAGTACGAACTGGAAACGCCGTGAAGTAAATCGCGTGTGAACCGACAAGAAGTACAGAATTCAACCACTCGCTCTCCACGAAAAGCACGTAAAAGGAAATGGCGTTCTACACGTACCTTTTATACCCACGTCACAGAGGCGCATACGCGATGAGGGCATTTCCACCAATTACGCGCTTTGACACTCGGACGTGTATCTCTTCATTTTTACACGCGCCATTCTCTACGGCCATGCGCGTGATGTCACAGCTGCTCATGGTGGCCTTTGGGCCAATGAAATCGCATATGCGAGCACACGTGGTAAAACTGCACGTCCGAGTGTCATCGCGTGTAATCGGAGGGAAGTGAGCGTACACGCGATTGGCCTGGGTACGTGTATTTCTGGGGTGCGCAGGAAGTTCCACACGCGATTGGTGGAAATCCATGTGTGCTCTGTCATCACGTGTAATGAGGGAAACACCGGCGCGCGTCACGTCACAGACGCGCTTATGCGCTAAGGGCCTTTGGTCCAATGAAATCGCATATGCGTGCTGACGTGCATACGCGCTAAGGGCCTTTCCTCGATTCACACGCAGACGTGCAGGATTTTCACGTGCAAAATCACTCCGTATCAAGCTGGCCATGCGTAAGCACATGGAAGACCACGCTCCTGCCCAGAAGGCCGAATTACTGCCCCCAGAGCCCCGAGCACGCTCCCACCTGCCATCTGCTGCTGCCTGACTGCCTGCTGCCCACGTGCCCTGCCGTTTGCTGCCTGCACCTCAGCCAGGGGTGCTGTTGCTGTGACCACCCCGGCTGGAACCGAAGACTCCCGACTGGGATTCCATCGCTCCACAGCCCAGCCCCAGGACCCAGTTGCCCACCCACTCCTGCCTCTGGGGTTGTCATGTCGGGCACTGCAACATCTGGCACCACTGACAACCCCCGGCCAGAGAGGCAGAGGGGCACCAGCTTCAGTGCCAGGGAAGTTGGTGTCCTGGTGGAGCAAGTCCTGGGGCAGTATGATGCCCTCTACGGAAGTGTGCGTGCCGACAAGGAAGGACGGACTCGGATCTGGACGGACATCGTGACTGCCATCAACGCGGAGGGGGTGGCAGTCCGCGACTTCCAACATGTCAAGAAGCGCTGGGAGGACTTCAGGTCCAGGACCCTGAACAAGGCCCGGCGCCTCTTGAAGGCAGCGGATGCTAAGGGGCACCGGGGCCACTTGTCGGAAGATCAGATGAAGGTCCTGGAACGCATATCCCCAGCGCTCCACGTCCAGGTCCTTGAGAGGCAGACCTGTCTGGAGTCGAGCGGTAAGTGTACATGCATCATGATTGTAAGCTGTGCGTGTGGTGATGTGCCAATAGTGTGCCGGTTGCACATCTGTTTGTATGGGGCCGAGTATGGGTGGGGGTGTACAGGGCTGTGAGGCTAACACATGCGAGGGCTGTCATATGTGAGACATGGATGGTGCTTGTGTGTGTAGGTTTGCATGCCAAATGCAGTTGTGTGGGCACACATGTTTGGATGTATGTGTATGTAAGTGGGCATGTTCGTGATGTCACGCATGTATGTTGTTTACATGTACATGTGCATGTGTGTGTATTTGACAAGGGTGCAACAGTGATGCAACATGGATACATGTGACAGCGGGATGTGGAAGCCTGATTGGCAGATGTGACATGGATGCCCATCGGAACACTGCGACCGTTGGCTGAGGTGTACACATGCATGCAAGTGTGGTGGTGTGCGTGCATGTGTAGTGCACTCCCTGTGTTGCATGTGATGTCTGGCTCACCTTTGCCTGCTCATTCTGTTGTATGTGTATGGATGGTGGTGGCAGTTGTAATCTGGCTGCGGTATGGCTCATGTGTGCAAGTTGAAATGACATGTGTGTTGCCGATTGTGATGCCATGTCTGAGGTTGGCCAATGCCACTCATGTGCAACTGTCATGTGTGTATGTGTCCATTGTACAGTGCCCTGATGCCTGTGTTTTATTTCTCCCTGTCTGCAGTGTCAACTGATGAAGAGGGTGGAGAAGGTGCTGTGGAGCACAGTGGCGGGGATCGCACCGCCAGCCGGAGACGCAAGGCCCGGCTCCCCTCCCAGGTTCTGATCTCGTCGGGGAGTGAGGAGTCCGGTGCCGCATCCCAGGCCGCAGCTGCCGGGGGGAGGTCCAAGAGGCGGAGGTCGGAGTTGGACTCCTCGGCAGCAGAAGGGGCAGCTGGGACCCCACAGGGCCCAACGGGGGAAGGTGGCACGGAGTCATCCAGGTTGGTGGGGGGTTTGGTGGAAGAGGAGGCCATGCAAGCAACAGAGACGGGGTCTGGAGGTGGGGATTCCACTGGTGCTAGTGGTGCAGTGCAGGACCAGGGACAGGAGGCAGCACAGGTCGCCGCGGAGGTGCCTGTGTGCAATCCTGTCCCTGATCCTGTCACTGTATCATCTTACACCAGCAGGGATGCCTACGTCCAGACCCGTTTTCAGGCAGGGGATGAGCTCACGACAACTGGCCTTCCTCTGCCTGCGGACGTGGCTATCCGGGTCCGGGCTGACCCTGTCCTGACTGGTGTGGCGTTGCGTCAACCGGCCACGCGAGGTGACCTGCAGTCTTTTCATGAGGAGACTGCACGTCATCTCGAATGGCTCGTTGACCGCGTCGGCCTACTGGGACAGGTCACCCAGGCTGGATTCCTCCGTTTGATGGGGCTTGCTACGACCCCCTCCTCAACTGAACCCCCTATGCACCAGTCGTCCTCCCTGCCATCTTCCCACCCATCAGTCACCTGGGTGCCCTGTGGAGCTGCCTCTGACGGTGCGGCCAGGCTGGTGGAGGAGGCATCCCTGCCACAGTCGGGAGTCGGACGTCCAGCAGGGGTGGCCACATCAACAACTGCACCCCAGCCAGCGGAGGATGTGCAGGCAGCAGGAGGCAGTGCACGGGCAGAGGCGCAGCAGCAGCAGCAGCAACGTGGTGGGAGCCATGATGGCTCGGGGCCTTCCACATCGGAGGGGCAGGCATCGGCCGGAGGGCAGGAGTACCCAGGACAGGAAGTGTCTTCCGTGTGGCAGTGGTTGGGCCACGCCATAGATGCGGAGCGGCAGCGGGCCGAAGAGGCACGGCTCACGATGGTCAGGGCGGAGAACTCCATGCAGAGGGCCCTGAGGCGTGCCGAGTGCCTCGAGGCAATCCGCAGGGAGTTTGGGGGGAACATGTGGATGGCCCTGCGGACCCTCGGGGTCATGGAGGAGGAGCGCCTCCAGGACATTGAGCAGGAATTCGATGATTCCCTGGCCCAGAACATCCGGAAGTGAGCCGTCGGACTAGCCCGCTGCCCTTGTAAATAGTTATATAGTTAGTGTTAGGTTTCCTTTGGTTTGGCTTTATTTTTGGACCTTTTGGACAATGGGCCACATTTTTGTATATAGTTTTTTTTTTTAGGTAGTGTTATTAGATAGGTTTCATTTCTTCGGTTGGGATCATGGACCCTGGATAGTTATCTGTACATAGTTGACTTTTGGATTTTCAATTTTTATTATGATTTCGCCATGGAGCAATGGTTTTCGATTTTAATTTGTGACTTTGGACACCTTTCCTTTGCATTATGATTTGTGGTTTAGCATTTTTTCACGGGCCTGCTGTTTTTTTTTTGTTAAATTTCTATTATTGTTTGTTTATTTTTTAATCAATTTATGTTGCTTTTAATACATATTTTTTCTTCAAAGTTCAATGTGTAGTATCATCTCATTGGTTTTATGCATATCATGATATGGGTCTTGACATTCACTGACACCGATTGGGTGTATGTGAGGGACATGTGTTCATTTCAAAACCTGCAATTGGGCTTCTGTCATGTTTTTGCAATTTCTAAGTGGGTGGATGCAA
The DNA here is from genome assembly GCF_040938575.1 of Ambystoma mexicanum. NCBI lineage: Eukaryota > Metazoa > Chordata > Amphibia > Caudata > Ambystomatidae > Ambystoma > Ambystoma mexicanum. Next base: position 531,309,053 of record NC_090939.1, read on the forward strand.
TACTCGGGTGGGTGTTTGCCATTTGGAGGCTGACCATAAGGGCCAGGGATCTACATTGTGGTGACATGTTGGCTGGGAGACGTGAGTGGTGGCCTGGTGGAGGCTGCCCCTGCACTGCTGGGGGGTGGGGGTGATGGGAGACATGGGTGGGGGCCTGGTGGAGGCTGCCCCTGGTGGCAGGGGGGTGGGGGTGATGGGAGACATGGGTGGGGGCCTGGTGGAGGCTGCCCCTGGTGGCTGGGGGGAGGAGGTGCAGGGAAACATGAGTTGGACATGAGTGGGGGCCTGGTGGAGGCTGCCCCTGCACTGCTGGGGGGTGGGGGTGATGGGAGACATGAGTGGGGGCCTGGTGGAGGCTGCCCCTGGTGGCTGGGGGGTGGAGGTGCAGGGAGACATGAGTTGGACATGAGTGGGGGCCTGGTGGAGGCTGCCCCTGCACTGCTGGGGGGTGGGGGTGATGGGAGACATGAGTGGGGGCCTGGTGGAGGCTGCCCCTGCACTGCTGGGGGTGGGGGTGATGGGAGACATGGGTGGGGGCCTGGTGGAGGCTGCCCCTGCACTGATGGGGGGTGGGGGTGATGGGAGACATGAGTGGGGGCCTGGTGGAGGCTGCCCCTGCACTGCTGGGGGGTGGGGGTGATGGGAGACATGGGTGGGGGGCTGGTGGAGGCTGCCCCTGGTGGCTGGGGGGTGGGGGTGATGGGAGACATGGCTGGGGGCCTGGTGGAGGCTGCCCCTGCACTGCTGGGGGGTGGGGTGATGGGAGACATGGGTGGCGGCCTGGTGGAGGCTGCCCCTGGTGGCTGGGGGGTGGGGGTGATGGGAGACATGAGTGGGGGCCTGGTGGAGGCTGTCCCTGCACTGCTGGGGGGTGGGGGTGATGGGAGACATGGGTGGGGGCCTGGTGGAGGCTGCCCCTGGTGGCTGGGGGGTGGGGGTGCAGGGAGACATGAGTGGGGGCCTGGTGGAGGCTGCCCCTGCACTGCTGGGGGTGGGGGTAATAGGGGACATGAGTGGGGGCCTGGTGGAGGGTGCCCCTGGTGGCTGGGGGGTGGGGTGCAGGGAGACATGAGTTGGACATGAGTGGGGGCTTGGTGGAGGCTGCCCCTGGTGGCTGGGGGGTGGGGGTGCAGGGAGACATGAGTTGGACATGAGTGGGGGCCTGGTGGAGGCTGCCCCTGCACTGCTGGGGGGTGGGGGTAATAGGGGACATGAGTGGGGGCCTGGTGGAGGCTGCCCCTGCACTGCTGGGGGGTGGGGGTGATGGGAGACATGAGTGGGGGGCTGGTGGAGGCTGCCCCTGCACTGCTGGGGGTGGGGTATTAGGGGACATGAGTGGGGGCCTGTTGGAGGCTGCCCCTGCACTGCTGAGGGGGGGGGGTGATGGGAGACATGAGAGGGGGGCTGGTGGAGGCTGCCCCTGCACTGCTGGGGGTGGGGTATTAGGGGACATGAGTGGGGACCTGTTGGAGGCTGCCCCTGCACTGCTGGGGGGTGGCGGTGATGGGAGACATGATTGGGGGCCTGGTGGAGGCTGCCCCTGGTGGCAGGGGGTGGGGGTGATGGGAGACATGGGTGGGGGCCTGGTGGAGGCTGCCCCTGCACTGCTGGGGGGTGGGGGTGATGGGAGACATGAGTGGGGGCCTGGTGGAGGCTGCCCCTGCACTGCTGGGGGGTGGGGGTGATGGGAGACATGGGTGGGGGCCTGGTGGAGGCTGCCCCTGGTGGCTGGGGGGTGGGGGTGATGGGAGACATGGCTGGGGGCCTGGTGGAGGCTGCCCCTGCACTGCTGGGGGGTGGGGTGATGGGAGACATGGGTGGGGGCCTGGTGGAGGCTGCCCCTGGTGGCTTGGGGGTGGGGGTGATGGGAGACATGAGTGGGGGCCTGGTGGAGGCTGCCCCTGCACTGCTGGGGGGTGGGGGTGATGGGAGACATGGGTGGGGGCCTGGTGGAGGCTGCCCCTGGTGGCTGGGGGGTGGGGTGCAGGGAGACATGAGTGGGGGCCTGGTGGAGGCTGCCCCTGCACTGCTGGGGGGTGGGGTATTAGGGGACATGAGTGGGGGCCTGGTGGAGGGTGCCCCTGGTGGCTGGGGGGTGGGGGTGCAGGGAGACATGAGTTGGACATGAGTGGGGGCCTGGTGGAGGCTGCCCCTGCACTGCTGGGGGGTGGGGGTAATAGGGGACATGAGTGGGGGCCTGGTGGAGGCTGCCCCTGCACTGCTGGGGGGTGGGGGTGATGGGAGACATGAGTGGGGGCCTGGTGGAGGCTGCCCCTGCACTGCTGGGGGTGATGGGAGACATGAGTGGGGGCCTGGTGGAGGCTGCCCCTGCACTGCTGGGGGTGGGGGTGATGGGAGACATGGGTGGGGGCCTGGTGGAGGCTGCCCCTGGTGGCTGGGGGTGGGGGTGATAGGAGACATGAGTGGGGGCCTGGTGGAGGCTGCCCCTGCACTGCTGGGGGGTGGGGGTGATGGGAGACATGGGTGGGGGCCTGGTGGAGGCTGCCCCTGGTGGCTCGGGGGTGGGGGTGCAGGGAGACATGAGTGGGGGCCTGGTGGGGGCTGCCCCTGCACTGCTGGGGGGTGGGGGTAATAGGGGACATGAGTGGGGGCCTGGTGGAGGGTGCCCCTGCACTGCTGGGGGGTGGGGGTGATGGGAGACATGGGTGGGGGCCTGGTGGAGGCTGCCCCTGCACTGCTGGGGGGTGGGGGTGATGGGAGACATGGGTGGGTGCCTGGTGGAGGCTGCCCCTGGTGGCTGGGGGTGCAGGGGGACATTCGTTGGTGGGCAGTAGTGCAAGGTGACATGTGGGTTGGCTGGGGGGCATGGCCATGGTGGATGGGGTGCCTGCAGGACATGTGCAGGGTAGGCCCCTGTGGTGTGGGCCACCTGCAGGGGCTGTGGAGGGTGTAGAGGGAACACCTGGGAGGACCCACACGTGCAATTCACATGTGGTGCTCCCCGCGCACCCCTGTAATACACTTGCCCTGATGGAATCGCGTGTGATACTTCCCGTGCACCCCTGGAATACACGTACCCTGCTGTTTTTGCATGTGATACTTCCCGCGCACCCCTGGAATACACGTACCCTGATGGGATTGCGTGTGATACTTCCCGCGCACCCCTGAAATACACGTACCCTGCTGTTTTTGCGTGTGATACTTCCCGCGCACCCCTGAGATACACGTACCCTGCTGCTTTTGCGTGTGATACTTCCCGTGCACCCCTGGAATACACGTACCCTGCTGTTTTTGCGTGTGATACTTCCCGCGCACCCCTGGAATACACGTACCCTGATGGAATCGCGTGTGATACTTCCTGCGCACCCCTGAGATACACGTACCCTGCTGCTTTTGCGTGTGATACTTCCTGCGCACCCCTGGAATACACGTACCCTGCTGCTTTAGCGTGTGTTACTTCCCACACACCCCTGATGTACACGTACACAGGACAATCGCGTGTGGAACTTCCCGCGAACCACTGAAATACACGTTCCCCACTTGGCGTTTGCTGTTTGCCAGCCCTGTGAACTGGTCCAGGGTTGGCGCAGCCCTTTGCAATTATTTGGGGATTTTGAAGGCTTTTCCTTGCGCGAGGACGTTCTTGGGGGCGTAACTGGCGCTGCCGCAGGATCGCTGCGCCACGCTGCGCCACGGCTGGTTTTGGATGTGAAAATCCACGAATACGATGTGCGCGGAAATCGATTTTAGCGCACGCGGCTGGCGCAGACATTCGCACGCGCACGCTGTGCGCCAGCCGCGTGCGCCACTTTTGTGCGAATTTCTATGAATTACCCTGTATACCTGTCCGTACTGTTTGTAGGCAGGTTGAATCTGTTCTAAGAACACATCAAGTATCCTGGGATGTTCATAAATAAACAAAATGGGGATGTCCTGAAGACATTATGTCTGTCCATTTTGTTCGTAGGCAGGTTGAAACTATTCCAAGAATACATCAAGTGTCCTGGGATGTTCGTAAAAATAAACAAAATGGGGATGTCCTGAGGACGTTATCACTGTCCGTATTGTTCGTAGACAAGTTGAAACTGTTCTAAGAACAACCGCCTGTCCGTAACTGTTCGTTTCACTTGTGTCACACTTTTAATTAGTTTCAGGACCCGAACACTGTCCATAGACTATCTATGCACATGCGCCCCACACCCATTTGTCCTACGAACACTGCGCCTGTCCGTAGCTGTCCGGCACACTTGTGTCGCACTTTTAATTACTTCGAGGACCCGAACACTGTCCGCAGAACACCAACGCGCATGCGCAAAACAGTTTCCATGCATTTGGTGTCCTACGGACACCCGTTCCCTTCCCGGACATGTTCGTGACGCCATCATGTGACCGCGCCCACGCTATGGGTGTGTTCTGATTGCGGATACTGTTCCTGTCCCCGAACAATTTAAAAGTACCTTTTCAGGCAATCCACAATATTTTATGATAATAAATCACCATAGCACATGTCCCAGACAATGATCCTGACTTTCTACATACTTTTTGGGACATTTTGAGCCTTTTTTTGGTGTTCGATCTGTCCGCGGACAGCGCGGGTGTCCGTGAAGCGTGCACCAGCACCCCTATAAAAGGCCACACCCCAGAGCTCATTCTCATGGTGTTTCTGGCTACCAGACAGAACACTGTACTTTGGCTGCCAATCTTCCTGATTTTTCAGAAACCTGATGGCAACCATGGATCCTCTGCTTTCACCTGGTGCTACATCTGCCTCATTACCACCTCCACCCCATCCACCACCACCACCTCCTCAAGGGCCTGAAGAGGGGAACAGGAGTGAGGATGTAGAGGAGGATGAAGAGGATGAAGAGGATGAGGTAGTGGAAGTCCCTACTACCAGCACTCGCCGTGATTCTTGGGTGTGGCGGTTATTATCCATTCATGGTAATGTATCCAAGACGCATGCGGACAAAGTTACCTGCAAAGAGTGCAAAATGGTGCTCTGTTGCGGGAGGCTTGGTTCGTACAGCTTTGGTACGACAACTATGAAGAGACACCTAAGGTTATTCCACGGTGGGGCCATTCGCAAGGTTGTACCTTGCGTGGAGCATAGTAGGTTGACTTCCTCTACTACATCCTCTCTTTCCTATCCTGTCACCACAAGGAACACTCCTGTGGGAGAGCGTATTCCTCCAGCTACCGCACAGGCCATTCGCAATACTGATGACCCTTACCTTTCGAGGGTCACAGTTGTGTGTATGTACTGTGACACAGTACTCTGCAGGGGGAGAGACTTCGTAATGCTTTCAAAACTACGGTCTCAGAACACGAGAAGACCTGCCCACTACCTAAGGAAGGCCCACCCTACATCTTCCTCTCTTCACCCGCCCTTTCTTATCCCCGTGGTTGGTGTCCCCACTTCCCCTCCTTTCCCCTCCTCTCCTAGTGTTTCATGTGTAAAAAAACAAAAAAAATATAAAACAACAAAAATCAAACAAAAAAAAGGCTCTCTTCAGAGCTGCCTTTCACAGTTTAAAAATAGAAGTGGCAAATGAATGGAGCAGGGCCATTTGTATTTTTTAGAAGTGCGCGGACAGTTTGCGGAGAACTAAAATGTTGGGGTGCTGCCCTATCATCACCATTGCACTTTTCCCTGGGAGGAAGTGGTGGCTCTGAAAAGAGCCTTTTGGTGGTGTTTGTTTGTGTTTGAAAAACTTGAAATGGTCAACACCTACTGCAAAATGGATGGCTGTAATTCAAAAAAAGGTTGCAATGCATTTTGTACATTTCTCAGACAAATCTGATTGCCAGCATAAGTAAGATGGACTCCATCTCTGCGAAAAATGTATGTGCTATGAAACATTATATATATTTTCATTGTGAAAAGAGGACATGCCAACGTCTCTTAGAAATGCACAAACAGCCTTATTGACCTTGCGCCTCGCTTTCTCCATTTGTAGACCAAATTAAGAAGAACGCAGCCACATTTGTCTCTGTGCAATCTAAGAAAAAATTACTTGAGAATTTGGAAACATGTCCATGACCTTCCCAAGTCCTTCTTTCATTACATATTGCAAAGAAATTCCAGACACATGTCCTAAACTATTCCCTCCACAATGAAATATCATTATGTCTGGATGATGCTCTGCTTCCAAAGTAGCACAGAGAGGTACCAACTCCAGCCACTTCATTCCACGCACTCCATGCCAGTGCACTTCCACATGTGGGAATCCAATATCTACAGCTACTCCACAGCTTTCTGTATGCACCTTCAACCAATGTATCCACAAATCTCCCAAAATCCAGACAATCTGTTATCTGAAACACACAGCCATAGCTATCTGTTCTTCTCTCAGGAAAAAGACTTTCTGACAAACTCTCTCTTGACGCAACACACCCAATAAACTTTACTGACCAATCCCTTGCTCTGCTCATTCTCATTTGCATACCTCCCCACCCCAAAATCTATGTATGTAACACGCGATGTCCGCAGACTACCACCATGTCCACATACATATCGTAACATGGACAGCCCTTCTACCATTTCCACTTCACTCTCTGTCCCATTCCCTGATTGGATACAGCTAAACAGTCACACAACCATCCACCAATCAGATCCAAGACCTCTACATCTAACTCCATCATCTTAGATCAGCACTTCAAATGTACTGTTAATCACTCTGAGTACAAGTGTCGTATCATTGGAAAGCACCTACTACAAGAACTACTGTACAAGTCTCCAAGATTTCTACTTGCAGCTGCATGCATATCCATATGCATGAACACAAAGTACAGGTATGCATATTTTCAGTATGGTCCATGTACAATTCTTATAAATGCATATAAACAGATTAACTGCCTTTTAACCTGTATAACCTATAAAATTGACTTACTGTCATTTTTCCCATCTGCTATAATCAACTGTCACTTCCAAGCCTATCTGCTATTTAATTTCTTTTTACACACATTTGCAAAGCATGTTGAACTAACATGTTTAAAGTAAAATATAAAGACTGCACATAGTCAAACAAAATTGCATGCACACACTATGTCTAAATTAACATCAGTGCTATAAACACACAAAATTACTAACTTCTTTCCTTTACAATTGCAGTGAAGACCACTCTTCTGAAAAGCAGCAGCAGAATCTGAAGTACAAACAACAACTCAGAAGAAACCTGCTCATTCCACACAAAAAAGTAAGTTAAATACCACCATAATATTGTTACTGTTACTCAAACACACTGTGGGGTTCATTCATGGTATTTCTGCGCCAAAAAACAGAGATTGTGCACCATTCTGCTCACAAATCCCCATTTGGTAAACAGAGATTTGCAGGCAGAATGGCACACAAATCCCGTTTTTCGGGACATAACTCAGCCCCTAGGATGTTAGTATTGTAGAACAAAGAACTGTTTTAATTCTATACCATTAGATTTACTATCTGTGCTTCTCCTCACCACTAGCTTACATTCTACTGTCATCTGAACCCCAGTATAGTAACACACAAATTCAAGAATAGCCATCCCAACTAATTGTAGTTGCCCAATGCACAATCACACACCATCACATACATCTTTACCATCATACTCAGACACTCATGCACACAGCACACATGCATTGCAGAACAGCCAAACCCATACCTTCTTTATTTTTTCAACAGACCCCAAAGAATGCCTACCAAAAAAGCAAGTCCGTAAAAAGCAACATAGAAGTAGAGCAAATGAAAATAGAAGTTTCCAAAATAAGCATCCATCTCTAGCAGAATTTGTACAAAAAGTTCAAACAAAACAACGAATACAGTCATTTAGCGAAACAAAACAAGCTTCAAGTACAGAAACTTTGCTTCCGCTATCAAAATGTAAAATGAAACAGAAAACAATTAACAAGAATTCAGCTACCACTACTGATAAAACTGCTCCTATAAATCTTGATAAAGTGCCAAGTAAGCATACCAAAAAAAGTATTTTAGCAAAAATGTTCTGCCACAGAGCCCATCAAAATCTTATAAAAACAGGAGAGAAATCATGCACAACCCTTAAAACCTACGTAGAAAATTAGAAGCTTTGATAGACAGTGCAGACCTTCTCAAAAGAAAGTTATTTATTTTAGTGTTAAACAAAATGAAACCACTAACAAAACTAATGACTAAATTACAAAAAAGACTTCTCAATAAACGGAATGTCAACAAAAATAACTTCTTAAATATCTGTGGAGGTGAATGGAGTCACACCACAAGCACAGGATCTTATTTTAATGAAGAAGCATACAAACAAAAACAAACACATACAATTGCCATACATAGCAGTGGACAAGGTTATGAAAAAGTTAATAATACCATCATGGAACAAGAAATACTGCTTACAAAAATATCCCCAGAAAACTCGAATTACCTCTCCATTCGACTGAACCAGAACGTCCAGTATACAAATGGCCATGCATGTCAATGTGTAACATTCCCAAAAAATCTTTCAAGTCTTTACGCCAATTCCTCAATCAGTATGGGAAAGGCAAAGACAAAATCAAAATGAAACTACTGCAAAATATGGATACCTGTCCAGTGCGCAAATAAACAGGACTACAATGACATTCATTAACCTGCATTTCAGTACCTATTTGCAAAACCACCTTCCATCATATCAAAATGATATCAACACATCATTCAACTATAAGAAATCTAGTCTATAAACAGTACTATGCTAAATGTCCTGCTTTAGCACTAGCCAATTTAAATAACATTATTCTACATGGTACAGCCAAAGACCTACTCAAAGAAATCGACTATACCCAGAAAAAATATTTTGGAAGTGAAAGCACTAGCTTTACAACAGACTAGCAACAATTCTATGCATGGCAACCTTCTACTACACACATACAAAAAAGAAATACTGAAATTTAAAAGTACATCTGCTGAACTACCAAACCATGTTTGTGTGTGTTGCCGCAGAACTTTTTATAAAAGTAACACAAAAACTGTAAACCTAACATACACAATAGAAGACAATGAAGATTCTAAATGGTTTGAATTAGCTCTCTACCTTATAGCAGAAAACAAATACAAAATAACTGACCCCTACATTCTTTGCAGTTACTGCACTATAAAACTTGACAACAACCAAACTCATTCACGTGCTATCACAAATAATTTGGAATTATTCCCACTATCAAAACCCCTGCAACAACTCAATTTATATGAGAGCATCATAATTCAAACAGTGCACCCCTTTCAAGCAATAATATGCCTTCAACCAAAAACAGCAAAATGACCTCCCTCTGAATTGGTGAAAGGCATTCATGGCAAAGTAGTGTATTTACCATTAGATCTAAAACAAAATTTGCACACTCTGGGAGTGCAACATCCAATAGAGCAATCTTTATTTATCTTAGTAAATGGTGTACCTACAAAAGACAAAATTTGGCAACAACTGGTAGACTTACATAAAGTTAGACAAGCCTTGCAATATCTAAAAGACAATAATGAATACTACAAAGAAATTAATATTGAAGAAATCTTGAAGGAAACCACTGATATAATTCAAGAGTCACTTTGAGCTTCTAGATCCTGCTACAGTATCCAATATTTTAGACCATAATACAATTGATCCATTGCACTCTAATGACACCATAGGAGATGCACTAGAAACGTACCAAATGCGACAAATGAAAGGATCACCAATCAGCATATGGGAAAAAAGTATAGAAGCACGTGCTTTTCCTCTGCTCTTTCCTACTGGCAAAGGAGGAAGGTACGATGATAGACATATTCAAATAACAGCATCAGAATACCCCTCGTTACGGATGTATTCTGAAGATCCCAGATTTAGACAAAATGTGTAATACATATTCCACATACTCTTTGAAAGTGAACTAGCAACTCTATGTCACGGAGTTGCACACACATTAAAATCAGGAACCCACTTTCAAAATAAGTCAGCTACGCAATTAGTACAAAAAGTGCAAGAAAAAGATGAGGTTTCACAATCAAGTATTACAAATCTATTAGCAGACATGTGTGGGACTAAAGAGTACTGGTTCCGACGTCATGGAGATGTACGATGTATGATAAGAAACCTTGGTCCCCCCACTTGGTTTGTTACATTAAGTTGTGCAGAATATGCATGGGAAGATTTACATGATTTCCTACGCATATCAAACAAAAACAAAACAAACATAGATATACTAACTTTGTTCTCTAGATCCTGATAATGTGTCATGATATTGTCACCATCGCTTCATTGCTATGCTACACTTTATTTGTAATAAAACTGTTCCTCCCCTCAGAGAAGTGCAACACTTCTTTTGGAGAAAAGAATATCAAGCTAGAGGAGCATCACTTAACCACATGCTTTTATGGATTAAAGATGCTCCTAAATTTGGTCAAGACAATGATGCCACTGTGTCAAAAAATATGTAATTTGTGAAATTCCATCGGAAGCAACAAATAGTGATCTTCATGCACAAATTTTACAATTTCGAAGATACAAATGTGGCAAATATTGTCGTCGCAAATAAAAAAACAAAGGGAAATACTACACCAAATGCTGCTTTAGTTTCCCTAGACTGGTTACAAAAACAGGTTAAGTGAACAACTTCATGTCTTCAGTTAGACATAGTGTTAAAGGTAAATCACATAAAAATACATATTACATACAGAAGAAGGAAAATATATCAATGATTACAATGCAATCATTGCTCTCTTATGGAATGCAAACATAGATGTGTAGTACATTGCAGACAATTCCACTGCAGTTGCACAATATGTTACAGCATACGTAACCAAAGCAGCAAAAAACAGAGCTTCCAGACCTCTCGAATGACCTGTCATCAGACAAAACACTGTCTCAGAAATTGTACAGCTTAGGCATAAAAATGCTCTCCCATAGAGAATGTGGCTCCTATGAAGCAGCAGATCGTTTAAACGGTACTGCTTTGTATGGAAAATCTGAAAATATAGTATGGCTAAGTCTTGGTCCTGCTAAATCTAGAAAAAGAGTTCTCAAATCATACGACGACATAGAAACAATAGCAAAAAATGATCCCAACAGCCAAGACATTTTGAAAAACAATATGCTGGACACATAATACCCAAACAGAAGTACCACTTTGGAAACCATGTGTCTATACCACATAGCCCAAAACTTCACATACAAAAATAATATAAAACCCGATGAAAAATGGTAGACACAGAGTGACAAATTGTGAAGGTAGCTTAGTAAAACTCACCAAACCAAGTTTAATTAATCATATCAAATTGTCATTAAAGACATCTCAACATAAAGAACTATATTACATGTCCCTGCTGCAACTCTTTAAACCATGGAGAAAAGAAGAAGAAATACTAGATAGCTATGACTCCTACGAAGACGCTTTCAAAGCAAATGAAAGCACTATAACCGATGTAAACTTTACACACTACAAAACAATGTTGTACAATGAACAGCAACACGAAGAAGAACTCCAGGCCCAACTAGATAAGGATACTCCTGACAGTAGTCAACCTTCTGTAACAGGAAGCCAAGAACCACTGGGACAGCCACTAATAGCAAATGAGGCAGAATTAGCAATGCAGAAGTAGAAAACACCATGGGCCTCATTATGAGTCAGGCGTTAAGGGGTTAACGGCGCCGTAAACGGCGCCGACCCTTAACGCCTAATTCCGAGGTCCCTTTGCGCCATGGTGAGTTTAACGCCTGCTTTTTGCAGGCGTTAAAATCCATGGCGCTAAGGGACCATGGTGCTAATTACGCCACCGTAATTTACAGTGGCGTAATTAGTGCCTTCCCCACTCCCATTATTCCCTATGGGGCAAAAATGGGAATGGGGAAGGGTAAATGGGAAATGGGGATTTACCGCCCCACTCACCTTGGAATGGGGCGGTAAATCGGCCATCCACCGTGGTGTAAATGTAGTTTACACCATGGTGGTAAGGGTACGACCCAGGCGGTAACTTACCGCCTAGGTCGTAATGAGGCCCCATGTGTCAGTATAAAGATAAAGAAGACTTAACTATACTTCAATCAAAACTAAACAATGAGCAGTGTAGCATTTTTCAAGAAGTAACAAAAGAAATTGCATATAGTGTACAACATGAAAATAAAGAATGCACCTGCCAAAATTACAAACCTATACTACTGTACGTCAGTGGTGTAGCTGGTTCAGGCAAAACATTCTTAATCAAAATCATTAGCAAGTTCCATCAACAACTGACAAACAACAAACTGTCAGCTGTTGTCACTGCCCCCACTGGTTTAGCTGCCTACAACATAGGCGGTGTCACTTTACACCGATTACTACTCCTGCCAGTAGAACACCAAACCAAATTAGACTATTACAAACTTTCTACAGAAGCTGCAATGGAACTACGCAGAGTGATAAAAAAAATGAAAATGCTACTAATAAATGAAATGAGCATGGTCTTCAACCTAATGTTGGCTTTGATTCACCTCAGATTACAAGAAGTACTCAAAACAAACTACGAAGAGCTCTTTGGAGGAAAACACATTATTGTTTTCGGAGATCTTCTTCAATTGCAACCAGTGAAAGGTGAACCTATTTTTAAAACCTTAGGACACAAACTCTGCCGTAAAACTGTTGGTAGCATAGGAAATGTCAACCTTTGGCAACATTTCCAATACAGAGAATTAACAGAATACATGTGGCAATCTGCAGATCTCACTTATGTCAACATCTTAAAAAGTATTAGAGTTGGTATACTATTTTAAGAAGCACAAGAAATATTGAAAACCCGGCACATTCATGCACTTCATGGTGATAATCCATGTGCTACTGATGTTATGGAACAATTAGCGCACAAAAATGTCAATTGTATGGCCTTAATGCCAACTCTTGCAAGCTGTTTCAAATTCAATGAAACAATGTTAAATAAAGAAATGCAACCAATAATGGAAATTAGCGCCAATGACAAACTAGACGTACATGTTATGACACTACCAATGTGTGAGCAAGCCACAACAAGACTAAATAGTTTAGAAAATTCAATCTCCAACCCAGCTGGGTTGGAAAAAATATTAAAATTATCCTTAAATTGTAGAGTAATGCTTAAACGTAACGTTGACGTGGATCAAGGACTAGTTAATGGAGCACTGGGTACAGTTGTTGGCTTTCAAACATACCCACATGACAACAACATTCAGTTTGTCAATATTCTCTTTGACAAACTTTCAGAACTGAAAAGGATAGGACGCTCAACAGCTCAATTCCTTCTCTTCAAAGACATTTATGTAAGCAGAGAACAATTTTCTCTAACTCTTGCATACGCAGTCACCATTCATAAATCACAAGGTCTTATCATAGACAAAGCATTGATAGATATTGGTAACACAGTCTTTAAAGAAGGCATGAGCTATGTAGCACTATCACGCTTACGTACACTTGACGTCTATTTTTAATCAACTTTGATGCAAGAAAAGTAAACGCTGATATTCCTTGCATTTTAGAATACAACAGACTATGTTCACTATATACCCCCATCTAACAACATATCCTGTTCCACAAAAAGTAAAACGTTGTAAAAGAAAACTAATTCAAACATAAATGCAACAGGATGTCACTGCAAATCCTCCAAAGAGAGTAAAAGAAGCTGATACTTCATCAATTACCACAACAAAGAAGAACCTATTACTCAAAGTAACTCGGGTACTTCTTCAAAGAAACAACACAAATTCCAAAAACATGACTTGGACACAGACCTATCTGGTCCATTTAAATGTTCAAAAATAACTGGTGTAAGTTGCTACGCAAATGAAGCAATGAATATTCTATTTCAATTGCCTCTAATTGTTGACAAAATGTACTTACACAGTACAGACCAATTGTCTTTGTAAATGTTAGTACTTCATAGAAACGCAACAAACAATCCTGACAACACGTATAGGCTTCATGGAATAAGACAAAAATTGGACTACTGTGCTGGAATGGTGAAATTCACTATAAACTCACAGGAAGATCCACAAGAATTTTCAATGTACTTATTACAAGTACTGGAAAACAAAAACATACCTATAAATGAAATCTTTCAGATTTCATACATGTGGAAACATACATGCACTCTCTGCAACAATGTGACACAGGAACAAATCTCTAATGAGCGCTTTGTGTATGTATCCATACCTAATTGTGAATCAGTTCCATTTCAGCAACTTGTACAAAATGCAAACAATGGTAGATGATGTACTACCTGCAATTCGGATACTCGCTCCACCTTACTAATACAAACACATAGTAAATACGTAATAATAATGATTCTACGTTACAATGCAGATGGTACCAAAAACAACTGCAAGCTGACTGGATTCACACATGGTCAAGTATCACTTGGTAAGAAAACTTTCACAACAATAGGTATAATCTACCACACAGGAGCCACAATCAATGCTGGTCACTACACTGCATATATTAAAATATTTTAAAAAATGTGGATAGTTCGAATGTAATGATAGTACCATTACTCTAAAGCAGAGATTACCAGTATATCTTACAAACGCGTATTTAATCTTCTTAAAACCAAAATTTAATAACTAATCTGTACATAAACATTAACAAAACTTCAATTAAAAAACTATAAACTGTTAGAATATGCCAACAGCTATCTAACTTCCCCAAGATTCTATAACAACTAAACAGATAAATAAATAGCACTAAATTATATTAGAAAAATAAACAGTTAGAATACGCCAACTGGTATCTAATTGCCCCAAGATTTTGCAATAACCAAACAGATAAATCAATACCACTACACTATAACAAAAAATAGACAATTAGAATATGCCAACTGGTATCTAACTGCCACAAGATTTTGCATTAACTAAACAGATAAATCAATACCACAACTTTATAACAGAAAATAGACAGTTAGAATATTCCAACAGGTATCTAACTGCTCCAAAAATCTGCAACAAGCCAACAGATAGAACATTAGCCAGAAACAACAAGTGAACACTGAAAACAAACAAACAAATAGACTGTGGCATAACAAAAAAGGTTTCTTTTTAATCCGACATGGATTTTGTTTTTCCACAGACCCAATGATTTTAGCAACAAACACAGAAACTGAGCAAATTGCTCAGTACACTGGTTTGTAATCTACTAAATATGAGGGTCAAAATAAAGAAAAAAATGTCTATTATTCAATGTTATAAGTTTTTACAAACTACCAATACTAAAATGGGGCCTCATCATGACTTTGGCGGTAACCCTTAAATCCGGCGGTAGCGCTATTACCGCCGGATTTAAGGGTCCGCCGAATCAGGGCTTCGGCGGATTTCGCCCCAGCTCTGAGCTGGGGGGAAATCCGCTGAAAATATGCGCTATTACCGCCAGCGGGAAATCCGCCGGCGGTATTAGCGTGAAGATTCCCCATTGAGCCAATGGGGAATGGGGCATTCCCGAATGGGCTCAGTGGGGAATGGGGACTTACATTACCGCCGAACTCGTGATCTAATAGCGTTACCGTTACCGCCCAAGTCGTGATGAGGCCCATGATCTTTTCTTTAATCACAGAAATTGACAAGGAATATATGTACTCCAGTTACCAAACCAAACAGTAAGTATATTATAATAAGTACAACCACCGCAGCATATCACACCCATAGTGATTTATAACTTCGGTGCTTATAAATTTGGTCTTGGGCATGCACCCAAGACTCTAGGCCCTGGCCACAACCACTACAGCATATCACACCCATAGTGGCTTATAACTTCGGTGCTTATAAATTAGGTCTTGGGTGCCAAAGTTATAAGCCACTATGGTTGTGATATGCTGCGGTGGTTGTGGGAAGGGCCTAGAGTCTTGGGTGCATGGCCTACGGCCTACGGCCATGCACCCAAGACTCTAGGCCATGGCCACAACCACCACAGCATATCACACCCATAGATCACACCCATAGAATCAAACATTTTAACTAGGCCATGTAGGCACGTTTTATGTCCGCGAAAAATTTGAGTGTTCTTAGAACAGTTTCAACTTACCTACGAACAGCGCTGACAAGTATAGTGTCCTTAGGTCATTTCCATTTCATTTATTAACGAACATTTGAGAACACTGCGTGTGTTCTTAGAACAGTTTCAACTTGCTTATGAACAATGCAGACAGGCATAGTGTCCTCAGGACACCCCTATTTTGTTTATTTACGAACATCCCAAGACACTTGATGTGTTCTTAGAACAATTTCAACTTGCCTACGAACAATACGGACAGGCATAGCGTCCTCAGGACACCCCCATTTTGTTTATTTACGAACATCCCAGGACACTTGATGTGTTCTTAAAAGACTATAGGCCCTGCCTACAACCACCACAGCATATCACACCCATAGTAGCTTATAAGTTCATTGCTTATAAATTTGGTCTTGGGTGCCGAAGTTATAAGCCACTATGGGTGTGATATGCTGCAGTGTTTGAGGCCAGGGCCTAGAGTCTTGGGTGCGTGGCCTACGGGCTACGGCCTACTGCCATGTACCCAATACTCTAGGCTTCGGCCGCAACCACCACAACATATCACACCGATAGATCACACCCATAGAATCAAACATTTTAACTATGCCATATGGGCACTTTTTATGTCCGCGAACAATACGAATATTCTTAGAAACGTTTTAACTTGCCTACAAACAGTACGGACAGGTATAGTGTCCTTAGGTCATTGCCATTTGTTTATTAACGAACATTTCAGGACACCGCGTGTGTTCTTAGAACAGTTTCAACTTGCTTGCGAACAATACGGACATGCATAGTGTCCTCAGGACACCCCTATTTTGTTTATTTACGAACATCCCAGGACACTTGATGTGTTCTTAGAACAATTTCAACTTGCCTACGAACAATACGGACAGGCATAACGTCCTCAGGACACCCCCATTTTGTTTATTTACGAACATCCCAGGACACTTGATGTGTTCTTAGAACAGTTTCAACTTGCCTACGAACAGTACGGACAGGTATAGTGTCCTCAGGACACCCCCATTTCGTTTATTTACGAACATCCCAGGACACTTGATGTGTTCTTAGAACAGTTTCAACTTCCCTACGAACAATACTGACAGGAATAGCGTCCTCAGGACACCCCCATTTTGTTTATTTACAAACAGTTCAGGACACCGCGTGTGTTCTTAGAACAGTTTCAACTTGTCTACGAAAAATACGGACAGGCGTACTGTCCTCAGGACACCCCCATTTTGTTTATTTACGAACATCCTAGAACACTTTCGACTTGCATGCGAACTATACTGACAGGTATCGTGTCCTTAGGACACCCCATTTTCATTAACTGCGGACATTAAGGACAGCGCTGCTGTCCGCGGTCAGAACGAACACAACAGGGGTACCTGCCACCTAAATAAATACATTTGACCCATCTCTTACTCCCCCACCCCCCAAACTGTCTTACACACCAACACACTTGACTAAATAGTATTTTTCCACCAAGTTTCACCGCGCTGTCCGCGGATGTCCACGGATACAAGATGGCGGGCGTGCCCAGTAAATCTGATGCACCACATGCTCTCAACCACCCAATCAGCGAGCACGTCGAATGTCTGTGGACATGATGCGGATCGCCCCTGCCAATCAGGACCCTGTCCGCGGAGCGAACAGGGAAGTGTGTCCGCGGACCGAACATAGATATCACTAATTTTTTGTGACCTACTTTTTGGTCATTTTAAAAAAAACTACTGGACGGATTTTCACCAAATTTCCAAAAGCACGCTTTCAGGACCAAGCTGCTGCTCCTGGTCCAAAGTTGGTGAAAATCCGTCCAGCGGTTTGGGCTGTAGCCGTGAGCAAAGTTTTTTCCCCATTCAGTCTATGGGAAAAAAATACATTTCGGGACCCCCCCTTATCACTTTGTCCCCCCGGACCAAACCTCACCAAACTTTGCAAAAAAATTCGGTTTGGTGAGGATCCGTGCAGGTAGAGCAGAGTTATAAGCCGCACAAAAAGTGCTCTTCCTATGGAAACAGCAACTTAACCATAACTACACAGCCACTACTGTGGCTGTGTATATATATATATATATCAGAAAATAGGTGACTTGCAAAGGTAACATTACCCTAAAGGGGAAAGTGCTTCAAACTGAAGAGCAACACTATTTAAATACACAAACCTACATCATGAAACATTACTGGAGGCAGGTTGGTTACAGGTAGGGAGGATGGATGGAGAGGAAAGGCAGGCAGAGCTGCATCTTTAGCAAGTAAGTGAAGTTTAAGCTGAGTTTCCGAGAGATCAACAGTTTAACTGGCTTTGATTGTTATGGGCAGTGGTTCCAGTGGAGCGGGTGGAGTTAAGACAAAGAGCAGAAGTAAGAGGAAGTACGGGGATGATATGGGACATTGTTGCCCCTTACCTATGTATCTTGGCAGAAGTGTTGTGAGCCTCGGCGGTATTGTTGTGAGTCCCTTGCCTCCTCTTCCACGTTGCACACCTCTGTTTGGATAAGAGAGGGTGGAGCCCAGAAGAGGCTGTGGGGGGAAATTATAACAGGGTAGGGATTCAGTTTTGACACCTATGGTGATTTTGTTTCCTAAAGACAAGAGGCAGAGTGAGCATTTCTGAGGAGATGTAGTTCACAGCAGTGAAGTTGATTGCAGAGGAGGATTGGGGGGACTAAGATGGTTAAAGTAAACTCACATACAATTAGACCAGTACTTAGAATGAAGACCATTGATAGCTTTATAAACTAAGAGAATGATCTTGAAAAGAGAGTTTTTGTGCATTGAGAGCCAACCATCATGTTGTCGATAGGTAGCAGATGGGAAGGATCTAAGAAAGTCATAGAGAGTGTATTCAGCAAATTTGATCACATTGTCTAGAGGGTGAATGGAGTCGAGAGGAAGACCAAGGAATGGGCTTCAGCAGTAGTCAAATGTGCAGAGCCTGAGGGTGTAGATTCAAGTTTTTCAGAGTGGTTAATAAGAAAAGGACACATTTCAAGAATGTTGAGGAGGTTAATACGAGCAGCACATGCAGTGGTAATGATGTATTGTTGCAGTTGGATCTCACTATGAAATAGGACCCCAAGATTGCGAGCCTTGTGTGAGGGACCAAGAAATTCAGGAGGGGAGGAAATAGGAGCAGGCAGTATTTGGATGTCAATGGAAGCTGGGAGAAAGATGCCTTCCGTTTTTGAAGAGTTCAGCATGAGCCAGTAGAAGCCATCCAATGATACAGTTCCTAATCTATTCTGAAAAGACTGCATTGAAGGGGTGAAAGGAAAAACTACTGGAGTACCTTCAGCAAAAAGGTGATAGTGAAAGTCAAAGGATGAGATACGTACTGACAACATTTGCACCACTATGCAGACCTTGGAGTAGCAGTGGAGGAGGTCATATACCAGAAACAGGTAGAGGTAGCAGCACGGGTTAAGGGGAATGACGAGAAGAGTTGAAATGTTTTAATTTTGCTGTATCAACTTCAATTTTGAAAATGAACGCTCCCTATTGTAATGTGTGACCATCATAGAGAGGAATATTCCTAATGCAATTTCTATATTTGTGAAAGCAGTTCCAAGCTTATCATTTTCTTTGTTCTTGTAAATACATGAAATTGACATGGTGTCTTTCTTTTCAAATGCATAATGCTTAAATTGCTAACATTCATAAATTAGGTTAGATTTCTCAAGATCGTGGTGGTAGTAAGAGGCCAGCTTTATACAATGTTCACTAATTTCTTTTCCATCCATGTCTCTCAGGTTCATGAGAAATCCAAATCTATTGCTGATATCTGTGTATGTGTCACCTCATCTTGTTATCCCATTAATTATTGAGTCCTTGATTGGCAAGCATGTTTCTATGTGAAATGTCTGCTGTCCTTGAAGGACAGTGGCCCTCATTACGACCCTGGCGGAAAGCGACTGACCGGAGCGCCACAGCGTAAATAGCGTTTCCGCCATTGCACGAAGGAGCAAAGTGCGGCCCATTCCGACCCATCGGGCACGAGCACCACGGCATGGCGGAAGTGCAAAGTCCGCGATGGCGGAAATGACCCCAAAACGGCCCACACCGCCGCCGTACGGCGCCCCAGGTGGAATACCGCCACCCCTCTTAGCGGTCACCGCAGTGTGCGCCTACCGGAAAGTACGGTGGCCGGAAATATACGGAAACGGAAGTTAAAACATGGGCCCGGAACGGGAAACATCCCGGCGTACACCTATAAATACACTAAAACCACACAACCACTAAAATCACTACCCTGAAACACACCCCAACCCGTCAACCACCCTAGCGAAACCAAGAATAATGGGAAAAGCAGCGAAGAAAGCGTGCGACCGCAAGCGGCAGGTCCACTTCTCCCGTGAGGAACTCACCGTGCTAACAGAGACCCTCCAGGAGAATGCTGCCGTCGGCTTCTGCACGCAAATGACCAGGACGGCACTTGCAAACAAGAAGGCCATATGGGCTCTGGTGGCACAGCGGGTAAGTGCGGTGGGGACCGCACCCCGCACCCCACAGCAATGCCGCAAGCGATGGGACGACCTGCGGATACGCGTCCGCAGCATACTCTCTGCCAACCGCAACATTGCCACAGCCACCGGGGGAGGTCCTGAATCACCCATCAAGTTGACCCCCTGGGAAGAAATCTGTGCCTCCACCATCGGAATGGAGAGCATAGAGGGAGTCGGAGGGATGGAGAAAGGAGTGCAGACATCCGAAGATTCAGGTAGGTGGGCCAGATAAAACAATGCCAAATCCACACAGTCCATCCATGTGAAGTACCATGCGTCCACATAGTGCAACAGAAACACATGTCCAGGAGAACGTCCACACACATCGGCCTGATAGCGCACGTTAAAACCCACAATAAATACATAAATAATTAAAAACCCCTAATACACGCACTACACGTGCAGCAGGCACACCCTAACTGCAGGCTGCCAAACAACTGCACCCTCACTCCACACACAAATAAAAGCACCTCCAAGGGCCCGGCCCAAATCACCCTCAGGTACCACCCCAATGCTTGTGACACAATGCAATTCCAAATCCCACAGACCCACCAATAACCCTCGCCCTCCTCTACTCCACCACAGGGTCCGATCCAAACGACGAGCTACAGGACACCCCTACCAGCACACCTGCAAAGAGGGCCAAGACCAACGGCCAGAGACCCTCCACCTCAGCTGCACGCATCAAGACACGGCAGCAGCACAAATCAGGTGGCAGCACAGAGGAGGGAACATCAACAGGCACCCCAGCAGCCAGCATGCCCACAACACCACCACCACAGGTCCCCCCAATGGATGCCACAGAAGGCACTGCCTCCAGTGGCAGCAGCACCATAGGTGACACCCCATTGATGGCAGCATGCTCCGACACAGAAAACGGGGATGCCGAAGTCAGATCCATCCATGACCTGTCCCAATCCCCCTGTCTGTCCCATCCCGTACAACATGAGGATACCACGCAGGGGCACCCACAAGACGACGACTGGACATCCCCCACAAGCCCTGTGGCAATGCAACATGAGGACAACAGCCCCTCTGTGACACCCCCGCAAATGGCCTTGGCCCAGCAGAGGCAACAGTCCCTCGACCAGTTGATCGAACAACAGCAGCGACTGGCCACGCTCCTCAAGGACCATGCTGATGAATGTGGGGGCACTAAGGCAGACATAGAAACATCAACTGAGACACTTAGGGCACAAATCGAGAGTAGCACCGAGAGCCTGAGAGTCCAAATGGAGAGAAGCACCGAGAGCCTCAGGGGGGAACTGCATGCGACGGCCAAGGACGTATGTGCCGAACTTGCCGCAGTGCGCCGTGTGCTCACTGAGCTCTCGCAAACCCTAAGGGACATGCATGGACGTGAGCAGGCAGACACATCATCCGTTGCAAGCTCCGTCCAGGGCAGCCCCCAACGTAGATCTGGAAGGAACCTGCGCTCCACAGGCAGGGGTGCCCCTGATACCCGCAGAGGGGGCTTGCAATAGCGACAGCCCACTGACAATGAGCATCTTTGGACACTGGTGTTCGGGGGGGAGGTAGGGGGGTGGAGGGGGTGTGTTGGGCTCACTTGGGTGGCGGGTCGATAGGGTGTTCAACATGACATCACATATGCCATAAAAAGTGCACGATCAACCAATGAGATGTGTGGACATTGATCTTTGTGTACTAGGCCATCATAGGCGTACAGTCCATATTGCGCTTGTCCCAGACACACGCAGTGCCACGAGTCCCGTGTCCATGTATCAGCCACCAGGCGTGAGTGCTAGAAGCATACATCAATGAGATGCTGACGAATGTCACGGGCCTCCGGTGCCTCGCAGACTCCATGAGGTGCTGCCACATCCCCACCCTCATCATGACCATCATCAGGTGCTTGCAGTTCTGCGTCAGGGGGCATGGGCACATTTCTACGTACGCACATGTTGTGGAGCATGACACATGCCATGACCATCTTTGCAACCTTCTCATGGCGGTACAGGAGTGCCCCGCCAGACCTGCTGAGGCAGCGGAAACGGCCCTTCAGTAGGCCGAATGCCTGTTCTATGACTACACGGGTACGTGAGTGGGCATGGTTGTAGTCCTCCTCATGCTGGTCCCGTGGGTTCCGGACTGGTGTGAGGAGCCATCTCTTCAGTGGATATCCAGCATCACCTGTATGTGGACGAGAAACGTATGATGTGGAATGCCATTGATACGTACGCACACCCCCCCCCTTCCTGCCAGGTCATTGCCAATTCACATACCCCACATCATCATGCATGTAATGAGACTCACCGAGTAGCCAGGATCTGTTCCCTGCGTGTCGCTCCATGTAGCGTGGTATTGTAGAGTTCCTCAAGACCATAGAATCATGGGTTGATCCAGGGAATCGGGCACAACAATGTGTAATGATCCTGTTGGAGTCACACACCATTTGTACATTCAGGGAATGAAATTGTTTTCGGTTGCGGTACTGGGCCTCCATGGCATGTGGGACGACCAATTCCACATGGGTGCAGTCGATGGCACCAATGCAACCCGGTATGCCGGCAAGTGCATGGAATCCCACTTTCGTGTTTGTAATTTCCTGCTCCGAGCGTGGTAGGGAGATGTAGTCGTCTGCGTGCTGCAGGAGGGCATCGAGCACTTGCAATAGTGTCCGTGAGAACAGTGGCTGAGAAATGCCATGCAACTGTCTGACTGTGTGCTGGTACGTGCCTGTGGCCAGGAAGTGGAGTACAGACACCACCTTCAGTAGGGGTGGGATGGCGGTTGGGCTATCTATCATGCTGACAAGGTCAGCCTGTGTCATGTCCACAATGGCGGCTATGGTGTCACGGTCCAAACGGTAGAGGGTGTGGATCTGCTCATAAGTGAGGTTGAACGGATGTGCTCGGAGGCGTGGGATTGCGGGCTGCCTGCGTGGTGGTAGTGGCTGTGCTGGTGGGCCTTGCTGGCCCTGCCTTGCCCTCCTCCTCCTCCTGCGTCTCCTCCGTGCGGCCGGTTGTAGTTGGTGTTCGTCTTCCTCTTGGAGTTGGAGCACTTGCAGTGCTATCAGGTCCCCCAGGGCCAACATCGCGAGTCCTGCCGGTAGCATTTCGGTGTGGTTGTGGGAGGAGACTGGCTGTGCAATTCATGTGTTTTCAGGCTGTATGGCCTCCACCTGTGGTGATTCATTCCACCTGTGCAAACTGCCCTCCCCTTTGGCCGGCACGTCACGCGCACAACGCTGCAAATCGGGGAATGGTATCTTGCTATTGCTATCATGTATTCGTACCCGATGGGCGTGTTGGATTGGTTGTTATGTTCATTCGGCTATGGTCCCATTGTTTCCCATTCTATCTGTGCAGTCGCGAACAGACTTGTGAAGGGTCAGTGGAACGTAGTACTCGAGTTACGGTGGGCCCTCATGCATCACTGTACCGAGTTGCAACGACGGGCGGGGCGTCCCATTCGTGGGTGAAGGCAGTTGCCATTTTCACACACAGCCGCACTCGATGGAATAATTAGTGATTTCAAACGGCCACAGATGCCATTTCGACGTGATGTTGCAAATGAGGAATTCGAAGGGCGGCGCTTTCGGTTATCAGCTGGCGGCGAGGAGATGCCCACAGGTCTGACTGCAAATATAACGTTCTATTGTTCAATGTCCTTGAGACAGGGCCCATGGCGAGGGAGCAATGATTGATATGAATAGTTTGGGATGCGCATTAGCTACGTGGGCGATGAGGCCGGCCGTTCCCAAATACATGTTACTTCACAACACTGGAATTACAGGCTGGGGCACTGTGGATTTTGCAGGCTGCATAACGCACAGACTCAATGGATGTTTCTAATGTCATGTGAGTAATTATTCAGGCGTTTTGATCCCGGGATGAGGGAATGATGAATGGATGCATGGGCAGGTGATTTGATACAGAGTTTGCCATGTACAGGGCTTCTTGGGATCTATCCGCCTCCCCTACGCTATGTGATGCAGGCCTGCCATAGTGGGACCATCGTCTATCTGGCCTTGTTGAGCCCTCCCTGTCTCGAGGCGCCCTCAGACACTTGTGTCCATGCACGTTGACATTCCCATCTGATGGATTCTGTTTTGACAGACGCATGCACAGGTACACTCGTTTGTGATGGTGTTTGAACCTCGATATAGATGGTTATGAGTCGCAAGTGGTTTTGGGGTGGTGATGATCCTTTTGAGTGGGCTAGCATGCATATGGCTGTGGATTTCGTGTGATCATTGAAGTGAGTTGTTGGAATGTAGTTCTGATGGCCATTCTGTTCTTTTTCTTTTCTTTTGGTTGACAGGTATCTCCTCCCCTTTTGCCACTGCCATCTGGATGCCACGCCTGCAGATGGATTTTACTCCCGACACCTGCTGCTTCGTGTTAATCGGTGGAGCAGCATTACGATCTTATGGGACGATCGCCAATGGCCCACATGCCCTTACGCAGTACTGGTGTCTCGGAGCAACATTTCGGCCTTTCAGCTGGACTAGTGCCTCTCCATTGGGACAGCCCTGCGGTTCTGTGCGCTTCCATGTTGCCTTTTCGCACGTGAATGTGGCTCTGTGTACCATGGGGGTACAGGGCGACACACAAGTAGTGGCTGGTCATTTCTTGCGGATGCAGCCCACAATGGTGATTAGTGTTCTGGAGTTCATGGCCTGATGGCTGTATGGGCTTGGTGTCTTTGATGTGCATAAATTGCTATTCTGATTTGGCCCGTGTAGCGTTTTTCTTTGCAAGTGATGTGGCATATGCCTATTTGGGGGGCGATGTATTGTGAGGAGATCTGCATTGGGTTCCAGCTTCGGGGTTTAGTTGCGTGGTACAGTACTGGGCGCGTTTGCCTACTGAGCCCGTGAGGTCAGGGATGGGGGATGCCTATATGACAGTTTGAATGTTGTCATGCTCAGGGGCGGGGGATTGGGTTTTGTGTAACAGATGCCGGTCAGCCAGGTGGACTGGTGGAATGATGTGATTTTCGGAATGTTGCTGGACACAGGTGCCTGTGTTTGCGTGCGTTTCTTGGTGGGGGACTGCGGTCATGTCCATTGGGATGGCTTCTGTATTCGTGCCATCTGTGCCCTGCAGCTCCCATTGGCCCCTCTTGTGTTTCTTTTGTTCGTTGGCATGCATGGGTGCTTTGTGCATTTCAATGGTTGCATTGTGACTTCATTGCACCTACCGGGAGTTGTACTTTGTGGGCAGGGAGCGGTGTACAGGCACTCAGTGGGGCCGTTTACGGTTGATTCGCGATGCCGTACTTCTCGCCATGGCGGAATGGTACATTCCGCCATGCCTGATGGCGTTAGGTACATGTCCGCTAGGGTCGGAATTGGCGTAACGTTGCACCATGGTGGTGTTTGCGGTTTGGCATGGCGCGCGTGCGCGTGCTTGGTGCAGTTAGCGTTGGCGTTCACTGCGCTGTCGCTAATGGCTTCGTACTTTGCGGTGACGGGTCATAGTCGCACCGAGCGCTATTCGATGGCGGTATTGCATTTCCGCCATCGTTTTTCGATTCCCGCAAGGGTCGTAATGAGGGCCAGTGTCATTAGCAGCTCCTTCAGTGCTAGTTAGTCGAGAGCTTAGCTGTTTTACACATTTACCTTGGTCACTGTAATCTGCCTCTGGAGCTTTTGCCTTTGCCTTGACTTTATATTCATCAAATGTGTCTCTCATTGCTTGTGCATACAACTTCAATGACTGGGTGATGTTAACTGCAACAGAGAGGTTGATATCTTATTTCTGAACAGTTGTGCTTGCATCATTGGAATGCAACAGAATGTCATTCCAAACAATGGACAGAAAAATGGTTTCCAGCTTGTCCATTTTTTAAAGACAACTTAGTGCATTGTGTGTGATGTCTTTTGTGTGTTATCACTACTCAGTGAATCAAGAGCAGCTTGAATTCTTTCATAGCCATCTCACAGAGCATTGACGGCATCTGCATGAGCTGACCATCTATTGTCAGACAAGTGCTTCACAATCATGTGAGCTGGACCTACAAAAGACGCCAACACATTCCAGCGATGAGTGGAAACAGAAAAGAATGTGTACAAATGTTGAACATAGTAAAAATAAGAAACTACCATCATGCTTCACACAGCAGCATTGACACCAACTAGATTCATGGGGGGTCATTACGACCCAGGCGCTAATTGCGCCAACTTTACCACCATGGTGTAAACTACGTTTACACCATGGTGGATGGCGGATTTACCGCCCCATTCCAAGGTGAGTGGGGCGGTAAATCCCCATTTCCCATTTTCCCTTCCCCATTCCCATTTTTGCCCCATAGGGCATAATGGGAGTGGGGAAGGCGCTAATTACGCCACCGTAAATTACGGTGGCGTAATTAGCATCATGGCAGGTTAGCGCCATGGATTTTAACGGCTGCTAAGAGCAGCTGTTAAAATCAGAATAGGTGTTAAGGGTTAACGACGGCGTTAACCCTTAACGCCTGGGTCGTAATGAGGCCCATGGAATGTTCTGCACAGGGAACATAAACAGCAAATATGTGGATCTCGTGTATCCTTGCCTGCAAGCCTGAGTACTGTCCTGCCATATTGGATGCATTATTAGGTGACTGGCTACAACAACCTGATATGGGGATCCCTCCCCCTTTCAAGAACTGGATGAAAACATCTGCAAGGTACTCTGCTCCATGGCCATGAATGATCCCTCCCCCTTTCAAGAACTGGATAAAAACATCTGCAAGGTACTCTGCTCCATGGCCATGAATTTGGAGAAACTCTGGAAATCTCTCCTTTGGTGCATCATCCTTTACATATAGCACCGAAAAAGTAAACTGATTGATGTGACATACATCTGGAGTGGAGTCCACAATCAGTGAATACTACTTTGATTCTCCCAGTTTTGAAATAATTGCAGAGAAATCCATTTTGCTCATCAGTGTGATGAATTCTTCACAAATATTTGTTGATAGGAGGGATTTCTCATACCAGCATTTCCATATTTTTTGATGTGTTCGTCCAAGAAGGGATCAAATTGGCGGATCAGATCCAAAATCCTTAAATTATTTCCATTGTGCTGTGATCCGATGAACTGATTATCTCCTCAGAATGCTAGACCTTGCGATGACATGAAATTTACAACTGCTACAACTCTTTTAAGTACATCCTTCCAGTACGTTTGTCCATGTTTTAACTGTTCAGCTAATTCTGATTCAACGCGTCCAGTTTCATTTTCACGTTTCCAAAGTATTACCATGAGCTGTTCAGGCTCAGGACCATGTCCATGTACATAAATGTGGGAAGATGCATTCCAGTCATTAAAACCAGTTGTACCGAATGAAGACTCAGAGCTAGAAATCAAACAGCAGACAAAGCAGTAAACTGAACCTTGTGATGGGGAGTATAACAACAATTTGCGGTTTACGAGTTCACCATTCTGCATTTGTCACTTAAATACTGCTTGTGTTAAGCATCTTTTTGTTTTTTTGTCACCAAGTTTATAAACACGGGCTGACTTGGAAAATTTGCTGTTGAGGTTTTGACAGGCTGCCAAACCTTTTTTAATCCAATGATACTGTAATTTGTTTGTGATAGGATACCATAGTGCAGGATCTGTGGAAGAACATGAGATGCTCACAGATGTTGTTTACAATATTCATGCAGGCTGCTTGTCATCTTCTTCTCCTGGTGCAGAGGAATGCTGTTCAGCCACAATTTATAGTTGACCACTGCTAGTTGAAGTTGGAACAGCAAATACCCCCTTCGTGGACTCTTCTATGGCCTCAGCCTGACCCTCAATGTAGGCCGTGCCTATTTTTCAAGCAAGGCCACAAACGGAGCCGCTCCAGTGACGTGCTTTGCCCACCAGTGTTCCCCCTTCTTAATGAATTAGGTAAAATAAAATAGCATTTCCATTTAAAGGGCGACATCACCTCCGGTGTTGCCCACAAGTGAAACTCAACATTACGGCCAAGACACTCTCTGGCAGTGTTTCAGAAGGGGGGGTGATTAGGGAAATAGGTGAGTGGGTTCTCCAACTGGAATAAGCACAGGGGGGTTCTGGAGATAACTTGCGGTTGTCGGAAACCGGAGACCGCATCTAGCACTAGTCACCTCCTAATAAACTGATGCTTTGAACAGGGCTTGTGGAGGGACCTTTCAACCGGAGCAAGGCTAATGATATTGGGATTTTGTATAGGCCTTCCTCGAATTCTCTCAGCTTCTAGGCACCGACACGCGTGCACTGCCAGGCGCCACAAAGCTGATAAAATAACAGAACTGTACATTACATTACACTGTAATAAAAGATGTTGTACTGCCCAATGTAATGGTACGCAGGGTATCAACTGCCCAAGGATGAAGGGCCAAATCAGCACAGTCAAAATTCAAACCCGCAAATTGCAAGCTCACCCCAAATATTAGGAAAACAGATCGTATTTAAAAGGCACGAAAGGCCTGGGACTGACTCAATGTGAAACAATGGGGGCACAGAATAAAAGCAATTAAAAAAAATACACGGACAAGTGTGAGTGAGTCAGGACATGTATGTAGCGCCAATGAAATCCTAACGGCTTCTACATGCTGTAAGGATTACTGAGTATGCCAAGTGGGAACACCATGTAAGGCCCCAATCAGAGTCAGAGGGAAGCAGGCATACTGGATTCCTGGTCTTGCAGGTCTTTGCTGGTATCTGCTGTCAGAAGCTAGGCTTCGCAGCTCCAAACTTCCACTAGCGCCCTGTAGTGCAGGTTTGGCAATCCCTCACTAACACCACTAGCATTCACCTTGTGGGATGTATTGACCCACTCCACTATGCTATGCGGCATCACCCTGCTAGTTATGGTTCAAGGAACTGCAACAATGGCGGCAAAACTCTTGTGCGCGCCAAAAACCTACAAAAACCATGTGCTACAACACAACAAAAAGATGGATGCACAACCAGCCACTCATGGTGCATGTGTGGTGGAATAGAGCACACCCTGCAGAAAATGTGCCAGTGGGCTCCATGACCAGCAAACAGAGTGCAGAGGGAGAAACAGCTCTTTGCAAATGAAACTCCAAAATGTGCCTATAATTGACATTTGCTTTTTGCTAAAAACTCCAAAATGCCTATAGCACAACACTTTTCAACATTCAAAATCTTGCCTGCCGCTAAAATTCATGTAATCTAATGAAGCATTGCAAACATACAAAGTCCTAATGTGAAGAGCAAAACATTCATCAGTCAAACTGGATTGTCTGTAAACTGACAGCCCCTTTCAGAATCTGGGTGCAGTACCCTGTGCCACCTGAATGACAGCTGTCAGATGAGTTACTGATGAAACTTTAAAGGGATCTAAACTAAAAATCTGCTGGATTAGCAAATATAAAAAGTATTGTGGCTAAAAAGAATATAGATCTCAGTTGCTTTTTATCACACTGATTTAAAGCTAAGGAAGTAATGTATTTATGTTTGATCCAACAAGTTTGGTTTTCCCTGGATCTTTAATTAAGAATAAAGTAGCTTGGCTGAGATGCAACCCTTTGGGAAGTGGACAAACAGGTTTTTCCCAGGGGGAGGGATATCCTCTCAGCTGAAACTCACAGGGAGGACTAAATGTGGGTTAACCCAGACTTTTGTCCACAGAAAGAGAATGAACAATAGCAGGCCTTTCAGCCCAGGAAACAGAGGTGTGAGAGTGTCGTAAATGGCTCCTGGAAGGAACAATTAAGGAGGGGGATGTTCTTGGACTGCAGGGAGACAAAAATGGGTATACCATTTGCTGTTAAGCATGAACAAAGAACAATTTTTAAAGACACATAACTTGTCATCCAAAAGGGTGAAAAATATACCAAGTACAGAGTTGTGAATCTAATTTTTGGCTGCACATTTTAAGAGGCGGCAGAACTGTGTGACATGTTCTGGACAGGAATGGCAATATATGTGGTTTTATGTGAAATGTATGAATCCTAGAATTGTGAAAATTTACACACACATTCCTTTGTTAATTACACACATTTCTGGATTGTGTTCATAGCAAAAAGGACAAAATTCTGTAGAAAGTTGAAATAAGGTCCTACAGCTGTGAGATTTTGATGAACAGCTACTACATAAAATATGGGATCTTTGTGTGTGATTTGTGTAAAAGTGACCAATAGAGAAATATGTATTTAGTGTAAAATCTGATCTTGAGACCAGTGGCTAAGGGGAGGTTTCTAAGAACTGTAAAGCAAACCATAAAATGTGACATCATCCGGCCTTGATCCAAGCACTCAAATGCAAGGCGGAGATGACGTTTTGATCCAATCCCAACTCACAGGGGCAGGCTTAGCTAAACCAGCCCATATACCCAGTTTGTGATGTCATTTTAAAGCATAAATAGAGACAGCTGACAACACATAGGGACTCACAGATCCACTCACTTTCCTGATTTCGCAAAGCACTCTGATCCAGCATTCTACATCCAGCTTTAACATCCTTCCAGATACAGATGCCAAAACTCTTGCAAGCAGTAGAGAACTATTGACTTTCTGCAAGGCCTAAATCCTCAAACTTATTCTTGCAACCCAGGGAAGTGCTGTGGTGTGAGAAGGCCCTTTGAACTAAGATCCTGAAATTCTCTGGCTTGCTACCCCTAGGCTTGCCTGACGAACTCGCTATCCAGCTGATTGAAATACCCACAGACTAGAAGGACAGATCCTGTGCAAATCCGGGGACCGGCCTAGCTGATCCAATCCTGTGCCTGATGTGCTGTTCTTCCTAGACCAGATCCAATCCCTGACCAGAACTGACGGTCCAATTAATAACTTATTCTTTGAGTATTAATAGGAAGAAAAGTGACCCTAATTTCTAATTTGTCTTATCCCAATCTCAACCCATCCCGTTTTTTTAAATTCAGAATCACAGTACTGTCAGAACCTTTCTTGCGCTGATTTTCTCTAATTTGTTTTATAAAATCATACGTCATCAGTGTTTTTGAGTAACTCAAGTAAATTCCAAAAAGAAATTGAGTATCCACCACATGAAGGGTTACGCCGGCCACGTAACTGTGGAGATTCATGTGTGGCATCCTCTTTTTCATAGTCATAATACAGTGTGATCAAACCCATCTTTCAATTTCAAAATGCATTTCTGTTTTCAATTCTCACTCTATTTTGCAAAAACTACTCTCAATAAAACCTTTATAACTCCCTCAGTCTTTGTGATAGAAGCAGAATTCAACTCCTACTTGTACCTAACATCGCTAGCTATCCATGGAACCCAAGTTATCATGAATATCGCGCAAGGAAAAGTTTGCCACGATTTTACCTTCTGAGAAATTTTACATGTGTGAATTAGCTTTAAATTGTTTCCGACTTGGACTTTGAGATTTACATTGTTTTCTTTTGACTAAACTATTGCTTGTGATTGTGTGCAACTGTTCAAAGTGTCTCCCATAGGAATTTATAACAATTTAAGTATTTTTGACTACATTTGGTGTTTTTTCCAAGTCAATTCCAAAGACAATTGCAAAGCCATTCTGACAGTGAAAAGTCAATTCCGTTTTTCTCTTGCATTTGAAGGTGGAAGGTGGGACTGATACTCTGTTTGATTTGTGCTACTCCTGAATACCTGTTCTCTCCTCACATCTATTTAATTGACTATTGGGGGGTTGAGGGATGTTGCAGGGGGAACCTCTAACTCTAGTGCCATCTATTAAGCCAACACAAAAGTATTCTTTTCGGTGCTGAATTTGTTTTGTGTTCATCCCTTGATTCCTAGTGTATTAAAGATACTATTCAGTGTTCTTTCACCACCATTGGTAATTGTTGTGTACCTATTAAAATATATTGTGATTAAAAATTAAATAAATAAATATTCACCTTTGCAAACTAGCCTGATTCCTGGTTCAGTGTGACCGGGGGGTGGGGGGGGAGGGTTCCAGGATAAGGGTGTGATATGAGTGGTATATTGTTCAGAAATGGAACCTATAGATAAGAATAAATAAGGGTTTCAATTGCGCACTATATGCTGGGCGGGACTTGGGTTGTGCCGGATTGAAATCACTTACACCCGGTAAGAATGATTCCCCACTACGTTGTTTGTGTGGTTAAATCACAATTAAAATCTGGTCGGTGATCTACCTCTCCAGAGAGTAAAGAGAGTAAAGACTGAGCCGTAGACTAAGCAGAATTCACAGGACTGAGCAGAATGCACAGTGCTACAGGGGCTCGGCCAGCGTACAGGTGGAAACTAGCATGGACATTATCAGCTCATATGAGAGAACGGCAGGTGCTTTTTGGGTTATCCCCTCTTGTGCCCCTTCCTAGCGCTTTGAAGTGGCACATGCGCACACACGCCCTATTCAAGGAAGCATACCATTTAAACATAGGAACATACGCCTGATAATTCCAACTACATCGTGCCTAAGTACGATATGTGAACTCCCTGGTTTTACTGGAAGCGAGAAGCTGCCAAATTACCTCTGCAATATTTAAGTTTATGAACGAGACCCCCATACTGACATGAGTCAAATCACTGGGATAGGTCAAGATGTGTCCATGATGTCACCGCAGCAACACAGCTCCGAGCCTCCGGGTCCAGTTGAGAATTTCTTCTGGGGAACAGGGAGGAGGGGGGGTAGGCGGCCGGGGTAGCCTGGGTAAGGCTGGGTATGGAACCTCAGAAGGCCCGAAGAGCAGCAGCAGCAGCACACGGGCCTCCTGCTGAGGCTTGCTTCTTCACACTGCAGCAGGAAAGGACACATCGAAGAAGAGAGGTTAACAAGTTAGATGCCAGCTCAAATACCATTGGCTCATGGAAGCTGATGCATGCATGGAAACAGGCTTTTTTTTATTCCTCATTGGTTGATGTGGGGGCAGAGGCAGAGTCAGGAAGGACAACACGAGGCTCATCAATTGTTTTTTTCAATGTCAGGTCAACTAATGTGTTCACTTCCAGCCAGACACACTGGCACTAGGGAAGTGATCACGTTACTCAAGTGCTGTAATTAATGCTGGTGGGGTGTGGACACTGGCAGAGTGAGCAGCAGGATCTTCGAGACTTGCTTAATGCTCACTCAATTACATAGTTGAATTTCACTTGAACTTTACGTCACAGTAGTGGAGTGGAGCCTGCCTGCTGCAGGCACGTTTCGTGTCTCACACACAGGGGCACTGTCAATTCATGTGCCCAGGCCAGCCAGCCCAACCAAAATACAACTTGTGGTGGCTCCCCTCCCATGATCCCAGGTGGGGGGCCCCTCCAGGAAGGGGGCCCAGGGCACTTGCCCCATTTCCCCACAAACAGCTGAGCCAGAGATGATCCCACAGCAGTAGTTCAGGAGGAGACAGGGGCAATTACACCACACCTACCTTTGCAGAGGGGGAATAGCAGGCTCAGCCCATCCATGACAGCACCTATATGTGAATAGCAGGCTCAACCCATCCATGACAGCACCTATATGGGAATAGCAGGCTCAACCCACCCATGACAGCACCTATATGGTTGTGATCTGGGAAAAGTTTAGCTTGAGAAAGAGAAAGACTGCAAGGAGACAAATGTCTAAAAGATAGTCATAGGGTGTTGTCAAATTTATAGTTGAATTTTGGACATCACATTGATGTTTAAGCTCTTCAGGGTGTGGCACAAGGAGTCTTTCTGAGAATGAACATCAGCTGTCTTCATTGACCAGGCCAATGCAGCTGCCTCCAGCTGGGACAGTGATTTGAAACAGTTAGATAATTCACCAATTCATCGCTGGACATGCCATCTCAATCACCCTCAAATCCCTAAAACTTGCTGACCCTCTGTGTGTGGCCCATCTCATCCTGAACTAGTCACCCCAACTGCTAACATTGGTGGGTGAGGAATTCTGGAAAATCATACAACACAGAATATGGGGTCCCAGATCATGCACTTGGAACAGCAATCAGCCTTACAACTTAATTGAGCGGTTCTGTGAGTTCTGGGTTATCAATTTTAATGGACATTAATTGTCAAGGGGGTATAGCAGCCTAATGCTCTCTTTCTTTTTTGAGAATGTTTGACCTTTAAACAAAAAAAATAAGTTATGCAAGGAGACTCAGTACCCGACAATACCCTATGTAAGCACCATTAAGTTTATGGAAAATGTTCACTTTATACAGAGAAGTCATCTAGGCATTCAACATGGGTATGGCAATATTCCAAGACTTAGCCCACAATCAAGCTGACAATTTCTAGAAATAATAGTGGTGAATAAATCACATTAAACTGTGAGCAATCATTTCTGACATTTTTGGCCTTGGCGTGGAGAGCCAAGGAGAAATGTGTTGACTTAAGTTTCCAAAGACTTATTGAGGGCATTGTATACAGTGGTGATGCAGAATAATCTGACTATGTGTAAACATATGAATACAAGCAGAACAACCTTTAGATTAATTTTTGTTTTGATCTACCTCAAGATTAATTTTCTTTTGAGTAATTGTGTTTTATTTAGTTAATTTGCAGTTTTTATTATTTTTTATAACTATGTTTAAGATCTATTTTGGAGTGAATAAGCTTCATAATTATTTGATTACTTTTAAAACATGTTTCACGGGATAATGTTCTTGCTAGCCTGTCTCTGCTGTGGGTCAACATAGGTTCCTGTAGCTTCTTTTTCCTCATAGGTGTGGAGGTTTGCATTGTGATAGCTTTTGTTACTTTGACTGGATCACTTTGATTTATTTGGTGTTCCTCTCTGTGCCCCATTGGGTTTGTTTTCTGTTATAACCTGCCAATTCTTGCTACTAATATTTGCACAGAGCATTGTCCTCTCTTCAGAGCATGGGGGCAATAATAGAATCTTAGGGGGCTGTTCATTTTTATTGAACCTTCAACTTTCCTAATAGATATTGCACTCAATATTCTAGAGTGTCTTCTCTCCAGGCTTTTGGACTGAAAAAGTGTTAGTCTCTTCCATGTCCCTTAATGTTTGCTGATAGTTCCTTCCTCTGCAATAGTCCAGGATGTAATTTTTAGTTTTAGCTTCTATATATAAGAGTGAATCTTATTGGTTTTTAATCAACGTGACATGGTGAGTTTATTGCATGTGCATGTGGTTGGACTAATCTTGGACTAGTGTAACAGCCTCTTTCTAATTCTGCCTGCCTCTACTCTTCAGCCTCTGCAAGTTATCCAGAACAGGACTGCGACACTTGTCCTTGGCCTCAAGCCCTGGGATTGTATTCTCCAGCTCTGAAATCTCTCCATTGGCTCCCAGTGGATGCAAGGATTAAATGTTAAACCCTCTGCTTTGTCCACAAGGCTTTCTGGGGCCTGGGTCCAAAATACCTTCATCTATCCCTATGTAAATACCTCCCCTCTCAAGCTCTTCACTCCTCTACCTCTAACTCCCTCAGGGTCAGTCGTTTCTCAAAGAAACAAGCCGGGGGTAGGTCTCTGTCTTCTCCCGGGGCCTTCCTCTGGAACAGCCTCCCTGCAACACTAAAACTTGAGGAGAACAATCTCTGGTTCCGGTAGCACCTCAAGACCTTCCTTTTTGCATCTGCCTTTTCTCCCCCTCTCCTTTGCTGATCTGCTCTCTCTTTTATGCACTTATCAGACTCTCTTTTATGCACTTATCAGACTTACCCAGTTCTGCTGCCGTAAACACAGCACTTGCCCTGTTTATTGCTCCATTATATATTTATTTGTATTTATTATTACTTATCTGTTTATCCTCTGCTCTGCACTCTACACTCTCCCCCTTCCATGCACGTATCCCCTTTCCCTTTGCCATGCACTTGCATGATCTCAATGTCACTGGGACTAGTAAGATCGTTATTTTGTTCTCCCCTCTTCCCCTCCCTTGCCTTGTCACGCTCTGAAACACTTGTGTACGAGCACGATACAAATAAAATATCTTATCATATCATGTCATATCATATCATATATCATGAAATATTCCTGTGCATATTTTGTGACCAACTCACTTTTGGGGAAATACCTGCTGAGAATATGGGGACTTTGTGGACTGAGGATGCCCAAACGCTTCCCGAGAAAGCTACTACAGTGGTTTTACAGAGTCCCACTCCCCTGCCCAACCTCAAATGCCAGCTAGAGTCCCTGGAAGGTAGTGATAGGAATGATGTCCAGTTTCTACACAGAGCTAGTGAACCATATTCAAGTCAAATATCCACAGTCACAAGCATATTCGTAGCTAAGGGAATATCCTTGCACTATTCATACATGGAGACTGACTGCTTCCCACTCTCCTTTGTAAGACCAGAGTGGAGCAGGTTTAATTGGGAAACCCCAGACAGATGATGACCCACTGTTGATTCGATGGAGAATTACATACAACCTCACATTTAAGGGTGGCCCCTGGTGTCACAGACGTCACTCTCAACAGACGTGCCAAGTTAAGCGAATGGTAATATCCAACAAAGGGGGAAAACATTGTTGCTGGTAAGGTAATATGGACAGGCAAGAGGGAGCTGAAACTACTTGCTGCCATGTGGTATCATGAAATCAATGATCCTGGAAAGACAACCAATGGTTAGAGGGTGACAATATCTGAAGTCAACTCTGGATACTCTGTTATGAAGCGAAGAGTGTCGGGGACTATTTCCCTGAGACTGTAAGTTACTTGAGAAGCAAGATGGGGTACATTTTCCTGAGACTATGTAAATTACAAGAGACCTGACCAAGATCAGGGTCCACTGACGTAGACCCTTTCCCCTGAGCTGCTAATCCACTGGTCACTTTGACTATTTTTCTTCCCTTTTGAGTTTTAGATACATCCCCTAGAACAATTAGGCATTCCCCTGAATCCTACCTTCTAATTGTAACAGGTAAATGTGTTACACTTAATTCTTTTTGTGTCTAGTGTTCGTTTAGTTTCAGTTACTGTAACTAAACTTTAGGTTACAGTTACACATTCCAAGTAGATACAGGATACATTGATAACAGGATAATGATTACCCTACAAGTTTGTACACAGAGTTATATACACAGGTACTTTGTACATAGAAATATATACACAGTATACATTGACAGTCAAAAAGCAAGGTGGAGTAAGCGGGGGAGATGAGCATGTAAGTATGCATTCAGCTACAGATAAACAGATGGGTAAGATGTAGGTAGTCCTGGTGTCGGTCAGTTATAGGTCGTTTTCTTTGAGCCATTTAATACAGTTAAGTCTGAAGTGTGGATAGGATTGGTCAGACTTTAAAGAGGACGGGAGGGAGTTCCACACTGGGCTGCTTTGACAGGGAAGCTGTTGCCTCCGGCAGTGCTCAGTTTGAACGGGGGCACAACTAGCTGGTTGGTATATGCTTCTCTAGTAGGTCTATTGGAAGTGCTTCTTTTGAACCTTTCTGTTAGGTATTGGGGGGCTAAATCATGAGTACCTTTGAATGTTAGTGATACTGTTTTAAGTTTAATTTTGTCCACTGTAGAGAGCCAATTAGATTGTCTTCTGACATCTGAGATATGCTCTCTTCTTGGGATTCCTAATGCGGCTCTGAGGGCATTGTTCTGCAAGGTTTGGATTTTTTGCAGTGTGTGTTTATTAGACCCTATGTATAATGCGTTACAATAGTCCAATTTGGATAATACCAGAGCTCTTGATAGGGTGAGCCAGCTGGTAGCGGACAGGTATGGTTTTGCTGCTCTAATCAACTTACAGGTAGGTGTATGCGGTACTAGAGGCCATCGCACTCACCTACTTTGTTAGAGAGAGGAAAGAGTCGAGGTAAAAACCTAATGTTTTTAGCTCTTTTGCTACTTTAATGGTGTTGCCATCTATAACAAATGATGACTAGTCATCGTTCAGTCTTTTGATATTTTGTGTAATCCCCAGTATGATGAGTTCCGTTTATTTGGAATAGCAATGTTAACGTACCAGCCAGCTCACATCAGCTGTTTTCCCACATTATTTTGTGGCATGATTACGGTTGGTGTGGGGTTTTTTCTGTTAAAGTTAAGGAAAGGGATGGGGCATAGAATGAGGAGTGGAGTCTTATTATTATTGTATTTATTGAGCGCCTACCTAGATTCTAGAAGCAATGCAGCACTTTACAGAGGTACACACCAATACAGACACATCATGGAGCTTTTTAGAGAGGTATACAACATTACAGAAGCATAACGGGTGCTTTTCAGTGGTAACAATAAAACAGATATACAGTGAGGGTTGGATACAGAGGGGCACGAAGGAGGGGTACAGCTGTACTGGGTGGCGGGCAGGAGAGCGTCAGGCTGCATCTAGTGATTCGGGTGGCACGAGCTGCGACCTGATCGCCTAAGTGTTGAGTAGGAGAGACTCCTTGAAGAGGTGGGTCTTGAGTTCTTATCTTAATTGTACTCATCCAGTTTCAATACAGCAGAAACAGTCTGTCACATCCTGATGAATACTTTTGAAACTTAATTTGTAACTATCGCTGGTCCTCTGCTCTTCAGTGGGGAAAGGGCAGAAGGGAGAATACAATCTACGAGCTATGAAATAAGTCTGAACTACCAGGTTTTTGTTTGGAAATGTTTCTTTCCTTCCCTGATCGACTTCTATTCGTTTTATGTTTGCAAAACTATAAAGGGGCTTCAATTTGGACTCCTCTAGTATTACTGGACTTTATTCTGTAAAGATAGATCAGCATTTGAAAGAAGTGACTCATTGTACATAATGAGATTCGATTTACATTAGATGAGGGGAAAGGGTGCCTGATGTTGGGAGAATTCCTGTGCACTTTAAACAATGGGCCTCATTCCGAGTACGGCGCTAACCAATGGCGCTATTAACGCCTTGGTTGACGCCGTACCCGGACCGGCAGCGCCTTGGTGGTTGGCGGAATTACCGCCCCATTCCAAGGTTGGCGGGGCGGTAATTCCCCAATCCCCATTTACCCTTCCCCATTCCCATTCTTGCCCCACAGGGCATAATGGGAGTGGGGAAGGCGTCAATTACGCCACCGTAAATTACGGTGGCGTAATTAACATCAAGGTCCCTTAGCGCCATGGTATTTAACGCCTGCTAAAAGCAGGTGTTAAAAGCACCATGGCGCTAAGGGAACTCGGAGTATGGCGGTAAGGGATTACCGCCACCGCTCTCGTTAGCGGTGGCCGCTATCCCTTACCGCCATACTCGGAATGAGGCCCAATGTATTTAAACTAAGAGCATTTCAATACTTAATGGTCGACCATGACATACAAGTTCAGAACCTGTTTGTTCCTGCAGCTCTAATTATTCTGCTTTGAAAAGGAAATACTATGGGAACATCTAATTGAAGTGCAAAGATTGGACTATTAAGGTACCACATGTTTTAGTTTCTGTCACCCCTATATACAATATGAGAAATGCTGGCGTAGCAGTGTGCACTTGTTCAATATATAATGGACATTGTGGTATTGATTTTGGCACTAAAAATGTAAGTTGGTTACATATGGAATAGATGTAATACCACTCATCTACAATTGGAAATATTTGTATTTGTATTTTATTTACAAAGCACACCAAGCCCTTAGTCATCTGGGCATTTTGTTTCTTTTCAGTCTTTATTATCTGAAGTAAGACCACTGTTTGTTTTTTTGTTTCTGTGTTCTAATGTTCAACTGTTTAACTAACAGACCAGTGTATCTATTTGTTTTCAAAACTGTGTTCTTTAGCTATTTATTTCTTCTCCATGATGTCTTTTTGTAAAATAAATATGTTTACTCTTTTTAACATGAGACTACCTTGATTGCTTTCTGAGTCTGCTGTAGCCCAAATTTGTTGGCTCAGTGATACCGTCTTGGTACACCCATTAAATTACTCATCATTTAAGCAATTTCCTAATTAAATTCATAGCAGTGTGGACCTTATTGTCTTTGTTTCATACCTGTTGGTGAATGAAATGCAAGTTTTGAGTCAACTGATCACAATAGTCAGACAAAAGCGGATATTCTATATCTTTAAACTGCTTGGGTCTCAAAGCATTCCATACATTAGCTGGTCTCCCCATGACAATCCCATTTGATTGTGAGGTCGGCTGCATTGATAGTAAGACTATTGTCAAAACAGATCACCTCAAAAGGCATGGAGGGGGGACCAAAACTGCCCTTGGGTGTCGGTGTTCCCTCCCCAATGTTATGTTGCAAGCATATCATGCAACTCTGGACCAGACGTTCAGCAGTTTACGGGATATTAGTGTTCTACCAGATGGGATCTTACTGTTGGCAAATCTTTTTGGCACATATGTGTGTTGGGCCATGAGCCATGGTGACCATAGCAGTGACATAGGCATTGGGTAGCATCGATCTTTGCTTCTCATTATCCACCCAACAACCCTCATCATCTAGAACCGCTGGACCCTCAGCCCACTGTTTGATTTCTTCTGGATTAGCTTTAGCCTGAATTTCTTTTATACTGCTAATCCCTTCATCCATCATACACGTATCAGTAACCCATCTTGTTGGATCGAGCACGTACATCTTTGAGTGCAAATCAATAGCAGTCTGTTTGGCTTTTCTGTCAGCAAAAGCGTTCCCTTTTCCTACATCGTTCGTCACTTTCTGGTGTGCAGCACACTTCATTATTGCTTGT
Source organism: Ambystoma mexicanum (assembly GCF_040938575.1). Classification (NCBI taxonomy): domain Eukaryota; kingdom Metazoa; phylum Chordata; class Amphibia; order Caudata; family Ambystomatidae; genus Ambystoma; species Ambystoma mexicanum. Next base: position 531,349,926 of record NC_090939.1, read on the forward strand.
TGCGTAGGAAGCCTAAGTGCTGACAGCAGCTGGACTATCAGAGTGAATTTTTATTCCATGCGAGGTCAAGAATCCTCTCTCAGCCCATAGTCACCCAAAATTATGAACCACCCCAAATGCGTACTGGCTATATGTATATATATTTACACTAAGCTCTTCAGAAATTTCACAAGCTCTGGTTAACGCAATAATCTCTGCGGCCTGCACAGAATTATGCAGAATTCGTTTGGTCTCCACAATAGTGCTTAACGTGGCGATTGCATAAGCAGCAGTGGATGCACCATCTGGAAGTTTAAAACAGGAACCATCACAGAATAGCTCCCCTTGCGGATTCTTTAAGGGTGTATAAATTAAATCAATTATGCCCTTTGTTTCTTGTTCTGTAATAAAGAGGCAATCATGTGAAATTTTGTCACTGCAATCCTTCTCTTGTGGAGAAGGCAATAGTTCAGCTGGATTCAATGAACAACATCTCTGAATTTGGATATGCGGAGCAAATAGAATCAGCTCGTATCTTGCTAATCGTGCTGATGTCAGATGTTGCATCTGTGTTCTGTTTAATAGAACATCTACAGAGTGGGGTACCATCACGGTTAAAGAATGACATAAAACCATACCATCACTTTTTTCACAGATGCAGCAGCTACAGCTCTCAAACATCTTGGCAAAGCACATGCAACAGGAAAAAAAGCTGCACATCGTATTCTTGCCCCAATGTTCCTGTTTCAAAAACAGCCAAATCACATCCATCACGTTCATTCACATACAAAAAGCCTTTTTCGTAATTTGGTGTGCCCAAAACTGGTGCTGAACACAGCGCAGCCTTAAGCATATCAAAAGCGTTCTGGAAATCCATGTTCCACGGTAAAGGCAAAGAAATGTCCTTCTTTGTCAGTGCCAATATAGGTTTTATCAACAAAGAAAAATTCGGTATCCACTGTCTACAATATGAGGTCATGCCAATTAAAGCTCTGACCTCTTTCTGTGTATTTGGAACAGACATAACAGAGATGCTTTGTATCCGTTCAGGTGTCAGTCTTCTTCCCTCCTTCAACAGGAGATAGCCCAAATAGGTGACCTCCTGTCGACAATACTGAAACTTCTTCAACAAAGCCTTATGCCCATGCTCTGCTAAATGAATAAGCAGCAACATGGTGCCTTCTTTACAAGGAGCTTCAGAATCAGCAGCTAGAAGTAGATCATCAACATATTGCAACAACGTGCAAGTGGAAGGTAACTCAAGCGTATCAAGCTGTTCTTTCACTGCTCTACTATAAATGTTTGGACTCTCATTGTACCCTTGCGGCACAAGAGTGAATGTGAATGAGCGTCCCCCTATGGAGAACCCAGACAAATATCTGCTATCAACAGGCACAGGGATACTAAAAAAAGTGTTTTTTCAAATCCACAACACTAAAACTAGCCGTGTCTGGAATCATAGTCAGGATTGTGGTAACATCAGGTACAATCCGAAACTGTGGTGCAACAACTTTATTGATTGCGTGCAAATCAATAATAAAATGAAAAGGAATCACATTATCCCCTTTTTTATAGACTGGTAAAATCAGACTATTACACACGCTTCCTGAAATTTCCTCAATTACACCTCGGTGTACGAAATCAGAAATAATACTCTTCAAGGCCTGTTCACCTTCAACCGAAATCTTATAGTGCGGAATACGCTGCAATTTAACACCTGCTTCCAACACAATTTTAACTGGTTCAACTTGTAAAATTCCAACGTCATTATCATTAACTGCCCATAAATATGTCGGAATCTTATTCAATTCAGTTGGTAAGGGCATAGACAAAAATTGTGGAATGGAAGTTTGTTGTGGTGAAATCCTGAATAGAAATGGACAAGAATCAGTGAATGGTCCCAGTGAAATTGATACCGGCCGAGAGACCGGACTAACCACTGGTGTACCAGTGAACCCTACAGCAATGTTGTTCTGCCCTGACAGTGGAATATCTGGAACCTGTGAATGATCAATAGAACACTTCTGTGCTCCTGTATCTATCAAAAAGAGATACTCCCTATACCCCACCTTCATTTCAACGTAGGATCCTTTCTGATCGACGGGAATAGGTATCGGTTCCAGACCATGCTTCGTGCTGTCCTAACGGAACAGTTTATCGTCTGATCCAAAATCCTCAGAAAAATAGACATTCGAAGGATTATCAAAAATATTCCCTCCTTTAACACTCTGTTGCTGATTATCTTGTGATGGTGTCTGTTGATTCTGTGCAAACTGACTTCTACCAGGACCCCCTATCCCAGGATGCCCTCTGGATCATCTACCCATGGTGCCATATGTGCTATTTGATCTCTGCTGAAGGATCAGGCCTTGTGATCACCAATGACCCTCCTGTCTACAATATTCACACTGGTTCATGTGTACGGAACCCAGTTTTGCGCCACCCTGTGGTGTAAATTGGCCTCTAAACTGTGTATTCCCACCTCTGACTCCTCTAGCTATTTGCTGCAATAACACTCTAGTCTTCAGGTCTCCCTTCTTCTTTTCCACCTTCTCCTTCTCTGTATTAACCCTATTTTCCTAGTACTGAGCCACGTGTAACAGTTCAGATTGTGATTTCACTTGCCATGCATTCTCAGAAGTCATGATCTGTGATTGGATTTCAAGCAATAATCCACACACCAACTTATCAACAAACAGCCTCTTTCCTGGCTCTGTACTTAAGTCTTGACCACTAAAATCGCAAAATACTTGCTCAAATCTGTTAAAATACTCGGTTGCACCCTCTGACTTCAATTGCATGCAAGCCGTAAGCTTATCCCATACGATACTTTTTTCAGGAATTTGAGTTTTCAATTTAGTCACTATTCTATCTGGCAACATCAGTATCACCTATGGAGGCTCCTCACCGGCATTCCTTTGCCCATCTACTCATACTAAGGCATCCCATGTATCACCCATCCCTGCCTGATCATCTACAGTTCTAATCTGCTTCCACAAATCAGCAGGAAGGATCACGGGAAACAACAATTCTATCTCACACAGCGTGAAAACTGACGAATGCAAGACAGATTCTATTTCTTTATAAAATCCTGTTGGATTCTTCCTAATATCTGAAATTGATTGCCTAATGGCATTCACTTCCTGTCTAGAAAACGGAACATGGACAAACTGTGCGACATAGTAGTGGCAGGTGTTCCTGCTGCAGCATTAGCTGGAATCTCTACTGTTGGAACAAATGTCGGAGGAACCATCCTCATCGGAAATTGTAAAGTAGGCAAATCTGAACGTCTAATAAGCAACAAGACTAAATCAAGTGACAAAGTAGTCAAAGTAGTATCGGGCGAAAATGTTCTTTTACAAATAACCATCAAATCTGAGGCACAACATTCCTTTCTCTTCATAAATTCATCTTGTAGATACTCTAACATCACCTGTAACACTTTCCTTTGCATTGCCGGAGGATACTGACTAAACGTGTCATGCACTTCAATGGGAAGAATCAAAACTTCCGAAATCCACCTAAGAGTGTCTCTTGTGCAAATGCACATTTCTTCACTCATTGGGTTCAATGGAGGAAGAAATTGCTTCTGCACATATGAAGCTTGCCGTTCATTACCATCCATTTCAGCTTCCTGTAATCGATCTAGCTCCCTTTTAAACTCAAATACCTTCTCTACATGCTCATATACTTTCTCCACAGTGTCCCTTGAGCGGGCAAAGACATTCAAATCCCTCAATCCCTGTGGTACATTCATGTCTGTTAAACTCCATATATCAACTAAATACGTTCCCATCCATTCTATCAAAATATTCTGTTCAGGAATACCCCCTTGATCAGAAATCGCATCTTAAACAGATGATTCATCACCCTCTTCTATGTACTTTTTTGCCCACGTATACAATTCTCTCTTTCTGCCTTTAGATACTGTGCCACAAGTCACTATTCTTGGATCAGCGCCCGCCCCTTCAACCACTTCAGGTCGAGCAGAACTACCTGGCAAAGAGTCAATGGATAGCGGAGGAAATACCGCTAGCAGTGCAGACGGAGCTATGGGGACGGTAACTGTCGGCAAGGGTGGAGGTGCAGGAGGGGGAACAACAACGGGAGGAAGAGGAACAATAATGGGAAGAGGAGGAACAACAACGGGAGGAGGCACATAAGGAGGTGGTGCAGTTGAAACAGTTCTACGTTCATTCAATAATTTATTAAGCAACTCATCTGATGTATGAAAATCCTGAGAGGGATATACCTTTTGCACATCTAGTTGAAAAGCCTTAGCCATACTTCTAATGGATTCTGACTGTACCTGCTGATCATGCAACAATGCTTTCTCAGCATTCGTCATGTGTCTACGTGCATGCTTTTCTCTACTTTCGAGTTGCTGCATAGCTTCATTTCTCCAATCTCTAACTGCATCAAATGCTGCAGGCCTAGCCTTTTTTCTCAACAATACAGATTCTAAGTACTCTAGGTGGGCAATGTCAAAACTACCATAGACTGGCCACTGAAGTTCACAAACATATCTGGTCTGTCTCTGCCAAATTTCATTAAATACAATAGTTCCTAGGCCATACTTACAATGCATTAAATAAGCCGGCGACCCATCGGTTGGTGCCAGTTAGCCTTGTTTCAAAGATTGTCTCTCTCTGTGGAATAATACCCTGAAACAGGATGACAATTTCTCAGGCATAGTTAAATCACAATCTTACCTGGCTACGTTTGTTTCTGCAGAGACAACACTTGCAACAAATATCAGGATTCTAAGAATCGAGGTACGACTCACCTGATTTCAAACTAAAGGGGTCCGATTGGATTTCAAATCGTCGTGGCTGGCGTTTTTGCAAAACAGGCCTCGATACGGAGACCCACGTCATGATGTCCTACTAAACTCTGCTCACCATACAGGGATCGGGCATGCAGTACTGCAGAGGAATCACATCTCACTTTGCAGTGGCTCCTGTCACTCTCTGATCCCGGACCGGCAGACTCGTCTTCATCTAGCGATATGACATCAATCCTGAGGGTCCCCATTTGGGCACCATCTGAAAAATTAAAGAATATTGAGGCTTAATACTACATAATAAAAATACACCAGTAACGAGTCCAAAGGTACCATGAACATTTATTACAAACAGCTGTGTGGCTCTCAACACCCCACAGTGTGTGCTAGCAGACATGTGAGATGAGAGAGTGCTGGACATCTCAAAAACATGAGTATTTATACAGTTTTCTTACAATCCCGGACACATCGTCCAGCCCCTCTTCGTGTAACACATTTACCTAGAGTACATAGCCTTTCCACATAACTAATACATGTTTAAATATTCTTTGAATAGTTTGTTGTTTGCTGTTAAACACTTCATATATTTTTCAAACATTGGACACAATGGTAACAGTCCTTATTTCATTTACTTATATTTGTCTACCATTTGTTCTGGGGTTTAAAGTCAGCTTAATTTTAAGGAGTAAAAACAAAGATTTCTGCAGAAAAGCATGTTCAACTATTTGTTATTTACTTTGCTGTATGAAAACGGAAGGCACTGTTGGAACAGATGGTATCTAAATTACTGATTAGTGTGTCTTTTGTTTAGCTCCAAGGTTTCTACAGTGTAGGAAAAAAAACAATCCACTTCAGCAGTTTCAGCATGTTTAGCTACATTGACTCAGTACAAAGATAATTTTACTCTGCTGGAGCCGAAAACAAGATTTCTAACATGGGACAGAAAACAGGAGTTAATCAAAATGGCAGATAACTTAAAATGGCGGTGTAGTCAGCCTGTTTCAGGCTCATTCAAATGCAATTTACAGTGCAATGCGAATGTGCTTAGGCCAATGTTTACTATCAGGCGGTACTCATGCAAAATATACTTTTACAGTAAGTGATAGTGTTTTGAGTCTGATTCTTTGATTGACTGATAGCCAATGTACACTGCGTCTCATCTCTGAGATATGGTGCACTCTAGGGAGGTTAATCGCTGATCTGAGTGCATTATTCTGGAAGATGTGTAACTTTTTAAAGTTGTGTTGGTTAGTTCCTAGATAGAGGACATTGCAGTAGTCTATTTTAGATAGGACTAATGCCCTAGCTAAGGTAATGCTAATACCTGTGGTCAGGAATGGTCTGCAGGCGTTAATTAGCTTGCAAGTGTATGCACTAGTGGAGGCGGTCGCGTTAATTTGTCTCGTCAGTGAGAGAGATGAGTCAATATAGATACCTAAGGTTTTTACATCTTTGGAGTGCTGTCCAGTCATTTGGTCGAAAGATATTTGGTCGAAAGCCAAATGGTCGACGGAATTTGGTCGAAAGCCTAATGGTCGAATTTTTTTTTTATTTAGATATATATTTTTTAGGTTTTCGTTTAGGGAAAAAAAGGATTTTTTAGAAAGAAAGGGGTTTCGGGGGGAACCCCCCCAAAAAAAAAAGAAAGTGAAAATGCAAAAAAAAAAGAAATTCGACCATTTGGCTTTCGACCAAATGGTGTCGACCATTTGTCCTGTCGACCTTTTTTTTCGACCAAATGACTGGTAACCCTTTCGAGTCTGTGATATTATTGCCTTCAATATTGAATACATGAAATTGTTTCTCCAGTCTGTAGATTCTAGCTTGGGTGCCTACAAGAAGCAAATCTGTCTTATCATCATTAAGACAGAGTCCATGTTTGGCCATCCAAGCTTGAATAATTAGGTAAATGTCATGTAGGCGTTTGGAATCTATGTTATAGTCACCAGAGATCGGGATAAGCATTTGGGTGTTGTCCACTTAAGTTGTGTAGGAGACACCCACATGATCTAAGTCGTCAAAGAGAGGCTTTGTGAAAATGTTGTAGAGCATTGGGGAGACGCATGATCCCTGGGGGACTCCACAGGTGACTAGGATTGGTGTAGTGGATGCGGTGGGTGCAAATACTCTAGTTCTGTTGTTGAGGAATGACAGGAGGAGGAGGGGAAATGGGCTGCAGAAGAGAGGTGGTTACATAAGGAGTGCTAGTTTGTCTTTGTCTTTTATAATCTCCATTTGTGTTACTAAATCCCTCAGGGCTGACTCCGTGCCATATCTACGTCGTAAACGTGATTGGCGGAACCCTAGTACATTTTTACTTTCCAAGTGATGCTGAATCTGTAGATAAGCAGCCCTGTCCATAATTTTTGGGAGGAAGGGCAGTGTGGTAATTGGTCAATAATTTGTCGGGATGGTAGGGTCAAGGGAAGGTTACTTTAAAAATGGTAGGACCCATGCGTCCTTCAGATTAGTTGGTACTGTGCTAGTTGCAAAAAAGACATTCATTATTGATGTAATAAAAGGCACAATATCCTTTGCTGTCTCTTTGATAATTGTTGCTGGGCAAGCATCGCCCAAGCATCTGGATGCTTTCAAGCTCATTATTATGTCCTCAACATCCTTAGTGGTGAGGGTGGGAGAACTTGAACAGGTCATGTTGGTCATGTGGGGGTACTTGAGTTGTGAGATGGGGTGTGTTGGTGGCCAGACAGGTTTTTTTGGTCTCTATGGTAGTTTGACCAAGCTCAATTTTGTCAGAGAGGGTTTTCTGAATATTCATACACCATATGATGTCTTTTGTACATGTTACAGGTGGAGCGGTAAGAGATTCTAGCTCTCTCAGGATGCTGAATAGTTCTTTTCTATTAGATTTAGCTTTTGTAATCCAGTCATTGTAGGAGTCACTTTTGGCTTGGATGATTGCTGTTTTATAGATAGATGAGGCTATTAGAAAATTATCTTTGTTAAATATTGAGGGGAGGCTTTTGCATAAGGTTTTGGTGGCTCTCTTATTCTTGCACAGAGTTCTGATGTGTGTGGTGAACCAGTTGTTCAAGTGCAAACAAGGTTTTGCTTTTCGCATTTTTAAAGGCTTATTGATGGCATTGAGTATAGTGGTGTTGTAAGATCCCACTGGAGAAGTTGGGTCATCATTTAAGATAGTGGTGTTAATGAGGGGTTGAAGAAGCAGGAGTAACTTTTGAGCAGTTATATTACGCGTATTTCTGGAGAGTCTAGGAGGTGCCACAGGCCTGTCTAGGTTAGAGTGATTACCATCCTGTAAGGTGAAGAGAATAATGTGCTGGTCAGACCAAGCACATGAATGATTGGATAGAATGTTAATGTCACAGTTGATGTCAGTGATCCAGTCTAATAGTCTACCTTTATTATGAGTAGGTTGGGAGATACGTTGTGTGAAGCCAAGTTCTGAGATACTATTAGCCTAGGTTGAGGTCTCCCAGGAGTATCACTTGGGATCCTGGCTTAGAATTAGCTGTAAGGAGTACAGTTATATCTTCCTCGAAGGAGGATAGGGGACCTGGTGGGCTATACATTAAGTGAGTGGTTATGGTTTGTGTAGGCGACCTAGGTACCTTGATCGTTATGAGTTGTCCAGAGGGGAATGTTTGGTTGGGGATGGTCCTTAGTCCAAGTGCAGTTTTTGCAATAAAGCTGACACCGCCCCCTTTTGCGGATGTCCTGTCCTGCCTGATAATAGTGCATTTGTCTGGGATGGCAAGTGAGAGCAGAGGATCAGATGTAGTCTGGGGCCAGGTCTCGGTAATAGCTAAGAGGTCGAGGTCATTAGCAGTTATGAGGTCTTTATTGTCAAGAGCGTGGGCTGTTAAAGATCTGTGATTAATGAGTCCCCCTTTAATGGAGGAGGTTATGCCCTAAGGAACTGTTTTGGTTGCCGGAATATTATTGCATAGTGAAGCCATCTTGTTAGCTGTCTTGGTAGTTATTGTTTCAGGCCTGTTGGTGTGGCTTCGATGCAGGTTTTGTTAGTATTTTTAGATGATGAATGATTGACTGTGGTGAGTCTATATCCAAGTCTCCTGATTGTAGTAGGGCAAGGTTGATTGGGCGTGGTTCTGGAGGCATATATTTTAATCCATTGGGCTGGTGTTGGTAACTGGGCATTGGTGGGAGTAAGTGAAGTTGAGTTGTTAAGTTTGGTGGATATTCGGTCTAGCTGAGGTAAGAAAGTTGTGGGCATGACACTATCCGATAAAGGCACTCTGGCAGACATGGATAAGGCGAAACAATGTCTCCCCAGTAAAGTTTGAACGTTAGGTTGTGATTGTTTGCCGTGGTCAGATACGGTGGTGACCGCAGTAGTGGCTGCCATTGTGCCTAGAGTTGATGCAGCAATGCTGAGTAGTAAGTACGTGAAGCTTAGCACAAGCTGGTGCATGACTAAGTTCTAGTTACTAGGGCAGATAAGGCTGTGATATGAACAGGTAAGTAGTGCACTGCAATGCTGACGCTGTATCTGCTAAGGTGGAGCAGTACGTTGGGCTTTGCAAGCGGGTAGTTAAAGGAGTAGTGAAAGTTTGCAGTGGTGGGCGGTAGTGGACCGATTTAACATGGCGGTGGAACAAAGGCCTAGAAGCAGGTTACGCTGCAATTAATAATGCTTAAAAGCACACAGTGGTATAGATAAGCAAGGAGGTCCACCAGTGGCATAGTGCAGGCTAATAGATTGTGAGGTGCAGCTAGGTTCAAGGCACAGTAGCACACAGAAGTACAATTTAACACAGCGATTCGACAAGGCCTAGTTGCAGGTTAAACTGCAATTAATAACACTTAAAAGCACACAGTGGAATAGCTAAACAAGGATGTCCAACCTGGGCATAGGTGCGGGCCAATAAATTGAGAGGTTCAGCTAGGTTCAAAGCACAGTAGCACAAAGAAGTACAATTTAACACAGCGATTCGACAAGGCCTAGAAGCAGGTTGCACTGCAATTACTAACACTTAAAAGCACACAGTGGTATAGCTAAACAAAGAGGTCCAACAAGGGCATAGGTGCAGGCTAAAGACTAAAGGTGCCAGTTATAGGACAATTTGTTGTGCACATCTTGGGCATCTAGTTGGCTGCAGCATTAGTGTCCATATACTGGCAGTGGATGTTTGGGTTTGGGCGAGCGAAGGTTTTTACAACCCAATTGCGTTCAGAGTATTTCTAATGTGGACCATAGATCTCAGGCTATTCCTTTCCATTGGTTATTAGTTGCTAATTTTGGTTTTGTGGGGTTGCTTTCACACATCTTATTGAAAAAGTTAGATTTGTGTATGTTATTTGACAAGCATGTTTTTAAAGTTTTGTAATTAGAACTACTGTATGCAAATATATTGCAATAAACTTTGCATCATTTTGTTTTGTAACCACTACTCATTGTTTAGTTATGTGGGGTACACCATGAGTTGGCTCTCGGTGAGCGGGATCTGGTGTTGTCCCCTGCGTTTTGTACTTAGGACAATACATACTGGTAGACACGCATTGATTTGCGTACTCAGGAATATTGTGTATTAATTGCGTATACAGGTTTTTGCCATAAATCTGTGTTTTATAGACTGAGATAAGCTGCATTGATTTCAATATGATTAATAGTTGTTCTGGGAAGCCCCTGATAAGCCGGGTCCAATGAGGGGGCATGTGGGTGTTGTTCCAGTGGGAAGAAACATGTTTTATTTTGTACATATTATGCAGTCTGACAATGCCATGAGTCAGCACCCACACACTGTAAGCAACCCTAGTCCTTGTCATGGGACAGTGACCATCCGCTCTTTGTAAAGACTTATGTCACGCGTAGTTGGATAGTAGCAAAGCAAGGAGGAAGCCATATCTCTAGCAGGTGCTCTAGTCTGTAGACCAAAAAAGGCAAGCTAAGGAAATGTAGTTTCATCTTTTGTGAGCACCATCAAGAAGAGAACATGTGTGTTGCTGCACATGGGGATTAATAGGAAGTGCAGTGCTCAATGGTCAGAAGCAGAGGGATTCTAATAGAATAGAGATTGCATACTGAGAAACCGCTGTGCCTGTCCTTAAATTACATATCACATAGCTTTAACTGACTTTGATGCCTATAAAATGCAGGAAAAAGAGAATTCCCTGAAAATACATATCAACTATCTCTAATTGAACTTAACTCTATAAACCCACAGCTGTGCGTGTGATTCATGTTTCCTTAGGTCCATTCTTGCCCTTTCTACCATTGTTCTGCCAATTCTGAACCACCTGGCTATTATTATTATTATTGTTATTATTATTATTATTATTATTATTATCAATATTATTATATGCATTATTATTACTATTGCTAATAGTATTTTTTTCCAAACTTCTTTTTATTGGTTTTGTGAGTACAAGCTTCCAAAGTGACATTGGACATCAAAAGCACTACTCAGAGTTTATTGTTATTTGTTTAAATAAAGCTAATACTTGGAGGTCAGGTTGTCCGAATCAAGATCTTTGGTATCAGCTGTTTCATTCCAAGACTTTCTTTGAGCTTCAGTTTAGGAATAGCATGTTTCCTTTGCTGCAAACCATCTCATAGTACAGTTCAGAATCATGGCCTCCACGGTTTTACGCTCTATGCGCTTGAAAAATGGACTCTATCCTCGTTCAACTCACTTACTTTGCACAATTAGGTCAACCCTTTAATCAGTAACTGGTTTAGCCTCTTAATGGGTCCAGATAACGTTACCTCTGGCCATTACAAATCACACAATGTGGCTGGGAACTTGTCTTTGCACTTTGGAAAAGAGATCCCGTGTATGGTGTGGTCACGTGGTCATCATGTTGCGTTTCTTGGGGCATCGATTTCAGTGTTCATAATCACGTTCCTCGCCTGGAAAATAACTGCCCCTTTTCACTTCAGCTAGACGCACGCAGAGTTTGAACTGTGGGAGAAATTTAGTAGTAAATTAAGGTGTTCAGCTCACAATTTAAAGTCGAAAAAGTGCAGTGTCCACAAATGAGTTTTAGAACATGTGTGGTTCACAATCCACTAAAACATACTGCAATCACTTTCAACTAATTCACATATGGCATATCAACGTACAAGAGGTAACCTTTGGGCCAGGGGATATCTGGGATTGGTGAGAGCTGCAGCATGCGTGTATGCATATTCCTGCATGCCTCTGAATCACTTGAAACTCTAACATTACATTTAGCAGCAAAGCTGTACATTCATGTTTATGTTCCCATCGACATCATCTGATGATCAACAGCCTCCTCTGACACAAACCGAGTACTCAGGACTCACAATTCCCGGAAGCTGGCGTGACAAATGTTCTTTTACTCTGCGTCTTGTGATGGCAATTTCCGTAAACTAGACGTGTTTAAGAGCCCATGGCAGTTCTATTGCATGCTTGGTCATACTTTGGTCTCGTGGAAGGAATAGCCCAAAGCCTAAATTCCAGATGCAAGTCTCGCCTGGCCAGTCATGTGCAGAACCACATCACAGTGTAGGACCTAGGTGAATGCAACAGAGGAATATCACGCAGGTAGCCGGGAATGTGCTGGCTACTGTGAAACTCTCTGTGTTGACAAGCCATCTTTTCATGTTGAGTGGAAGTGTGTACTATTGTCTATTAGGCAAATTCCTGAAAAACAGTGACCTTCCAAAACCCCATTGACATAATCCAGAAAATGTCCACAATTTAAAAATTAAATATGCCAGTCCCACGAAAATGATGAACTCCCGGGAGAACGGATTAGCTCTCATATGTCTCCTTATAATGTAGGCACTTCAGGCTGCTTCTCTCTCTAAGCCAAAATAGGACAGTTCATAAGCGTGCATGCAAACAATTGCCCTGACTCCCACCTCTAAATCTATTGAGCTTTTCGGAGCTAATAGCTTGATTGTCCGCAATATTCACGTATGCGAGGCGTGTACCGTTCGACAATATGGAAGACCGACCTTACTTTTGGTATGTAAACATCCATAGTTGTAAGAATTGCTCAAATTCCGAAGCATTTGGGGAAAGAACGGTTGACCTCAGCTTTCCCTTTCAGAGATAATTATTTTTAAACAGTCTGGGCCCCAATGAAGCATTCCCCTAAATCGGATGCCTAGGTTGTCGAAAAGCTCAAATCGCTGAATTAGTACTCCATTCAGATCCAACTTGATGCATGAACATCGAGTTATATGGAAGGCCAAGGAAACTATCTTTGAGGTTTTAATCTTGAAAGGAAAGCAAACTCCAAGTATCTATAAACCGCAAAATGGACGGAGAGAAATTTAAAAAATGCAAGAGAAATCCTTCTTGTACCAAGTATACATGCAACTATAGATGTTTGGGCACTTGGGTTTTGAATCAACTTGTGGTGCACTTGGTAATTTCTGGTGAATTTCCTAGAGGCTAATTAGCTCTGAGGTCATGGGTCGGGGAGGTGTTATCCACGTCTCTTGTTAGGATTAGAACTTGTTTGTTCCCAGATACCTTGCGCTTTCTGCACATTTGAAAGCAAATCCCAGGACGTGCTTTTAAATATGCAGAAAATTAAGGCAATCCCCCCTGCTCGTCCTTGGAATGGGTGTAGAGGGGTGCGCATTGCATGACATGGTCTTTCCTGACACTGTCATGCAAATATATTAAGTGTGACCGGAGTGGTATGAACAAATGCTGTCTCACTTGCATTTCTATTCCTCAAGAGGGGCAGAAAAGATTTTTTTTGGATCACATTTTACAGTGGCAGGCCGTTTTTGGGGCGTTACAGTGAAATATGCTGGGGACCTGTAGAACATTAGTGTCAGGAGTGTGCTTCTGACACTAATATATCAAAGGCAGCTGACCAGCGCACCATTTGCTCTACAGCTCAGCCCCCTCGAAATGCTCAGGTCACGTTTGAGTATAAGGTAACCTGCTCATTTCCAAAACTGGGAAATCTAAAAACAGCACATCATCTGTCCTATTTTTAGATGCTCATTTTCTTAGGATCTGGCCCAAAACATACATTAAAAATAAATAAAATAAAACATAGTCACAAGATGATTGTGAAAGTTGAGAGAGGGTGAGCGATGGGCCCCATGGGGAATGATGGGCACACATGCAGAGAGGGAGCAGTGTGCCAGAGGTGAAGTGATGGACCAGAAAACAGAGAGGGAGCAGTGGGCCAGAATGCAATGAGGGAGCGTAGGTCTAGAAAGCAGAGATCACGGCAAGCTACAGGGTTAGCAGAGGGCCAGAAAGTAGAAAGGGAGCAGTTGACCAGAAAGAGGCAGCGAGCTGCAGATTGGTAGAAAAGATGGGGGAAGAGTGCAATAGAATGGGAGAAAGTTTGCAAGATGCAGAAGAGTAAGAACGAATCAAGGATTGTAAACTCTAGGAGGAACTGCAGAGTAAGGTGTGAGTTTGGAGCATGGTTTGCAGTGTCAAGGCAGTGCGAGTTGTGATTTTGCCAGTGTGACAGAACACATGAGTATGCACATGACTGGCAGAGTGAGAAGTTTGAGAGTGTAAGTTGTGAAGGGGAATTGGTGAGTTTGAAGGGTGTTGGTGAGTGGGGTTTATGGGTTCTTGGATAGCATAGAAGGGGAATATTTTCACAATTACAATTGATAATGATCAATAAAGTTAATAATATTGAATAGGCATGCACATTAAACCAAAAAAGCAAAGCAAAACAAACACTGTTCTGTCAACCCTGGCACATCTGGGACTCTTCCTATTAAATTAGTACAAAAGGTGCACATAATGATAACCTGGCTCACTTGTACCCTTGCACAATGCCTCTTTCTTGTAACCTGCCAATCTTACAACCTGCAGTTAACAAAAAATACAGTGCACAAATGCTGCAATAAGTACATTTTTTTGCAGCAAAATTTGCTTTTTTATGCCGCAAAACGTTCAATTTTATGTCACAATATTTTGGAGGGTCTGACTGTGCACAATTTTAAATGAAGGTGGCCTTTTAAACTGTGGCTCTTCTAGGAGCAAAGCCCTGGGCTGGGCGTCTTGTGAATCATTGAGGCTTTCTATGTGTGTCATAGGGATGGTTGTAGTGGCAGACAGGATTCCTTTTTGGCTGTGGCTGAGCACATCTGGAAGTTAATCTGCATAATCCATCTTTGTCTACCCTTCTCAACCTGAGCTGCAGTTACTTTTCCATTCTAACAGAGGCCTTCATAGGACTCATAGTCCAACGGTGGTCTAGGGCCTGCTGACCAGCTGACATGTGCAGGTCTTCTCCTGGCAGGGTGGCCCTTATCCTGCACTGAGACAGCTTTCAAGCATCATTTACTGATGTGGGTGTTTTGTGGAGTGGTTGCTACATGACTCCTTATGGCTGCTTGAAAGCATTTCACATTTGACATTAATGTGAAACACCATAACAGAACGTGATATTGAATAACCTAAAATAACATAACCTAAACAATTAATGTAAAAAGGCATCATGCCTCCCTGCCAGCATTCTCAGTTCAATGTGTGACACCTCAACCCAGTCCTGGTTGTTGCTTCCAATTGCATGCTAGAACTTGTAGTTTTGTTTTTCCCATTGTAAGGGTGGGCCTAAAAGTCCCAGCCTGCAGTACAAGAAAAAAAAACAGGACTGGCTCAAAGATTCCGCATTGGAACAGGGAAACTTGGCAGCTATGTATGGTCCTGCCCAGCAGAGGACTTAGTGCGCCTGGACGCAATCCCTGTAGGGAAAAGCTCTATTGTGCCACGGCCGGACCTCAAGGATGGACGTGGGTGCTGCCCGCTCCCTTGGGCGCCTGCCTCGCACATGGATTGAGCATCCCCCTGCCCAGCAGATGTACCTGCACTATCTGGGGGCCTGCCGTTTCTTTACCAGGACGCCTGGGGCCTTCCAGCCTAAGCCCATTGGAATGCATTGCAGTACCAGATGGCCGTGCTCCAAGCCTGGCCATTTGGTAACTGGCCATAGGAATGATTGGCAGGACTAGATGGCCGGTGTGCTGTGGAGGTCTGGATGGGCACCAATTTTAATATTTTCTCTAGATGGCTCTGTATAGAGGCTGGATACTTTTGCCCAGATCTCTCCCTCTGTCACCCAGGGTACACAGAAAACGTATGGTGCCAAATTTCTTCCAGGCAACAGGGCGCCTGGCTGACAAGAGAACCTCAGCTGACTTGCATGCAGATGGCAGGGCAGCTTGTCCATGTGCCCTACTGCAATCCATGGGATTGATTTGCACTTGGTCCATCTAGTGTTGGACTACTTGGCTGGCCTCGACAGTTTTTTCAAGCAATTAAATACCACTCACTGTGGGGCAATGTCAAATCGAAGCTATGTCCCCTCGGGGAAGCTCTCCCTCTGAGCAGAGAGAGGGCTGAGCAGCTTGACAGCTGTTGCTCCTTGTCCACCAAGTACGTTTCTCCAGCAGTTCGGATCGACCGTTCCATGGGGTCGCGACTCCCACGTCACCACACCAGTGGTGGCACATTGCACAACCCCTCCCAATTTAAGCAGTGACTGGGCCCAGCTTCTACCCTTCCACCCCCCACCCCCTGCTGGGGTGGAGCAGGCTTGGCTTCCCGTGCCTGTGTGATTGTCCCGTCCACCCAGCCCCCAAGTGTTGGGGCATGCTCTGATGCTTGGGCCAAATGTGTAATAAATGTGAAAGTACACACGGCCGGCACAGTAAAAAACTGAAAATGGCACATTAAATCAGTTGCGATTCCATTGATCACTCCATCTATTAGTTGGATAACTGTATTAATTCTAGAGCTAATGCATGGCGATGAGCGCCGACCTCCCGGGGTGAATGTATTTATCAGACCAAGACCAATCTGGGCTCGCTAGGCCACTTTAGTGACTGTAGATATCCTCGGCCCGATCACACATCCCAGTGACAGTAACAATACTTTTGGATGTCTGCCCTATCAACGTTCGATGTTGACCATGTGTTACAGGTAATCAGGGTTTGATTCGGAGAGGGAGCCTGAGAAACTGCCACCACATCCAAGGAAGGCAGCAGGCACGCAAATTACCCACTCCCAACTCGGAGAGACAGTGATGAAAAATAATAATACAGGACTCTTTCAAGGCAATGTAATTGAAAAAGTACACTTTAAATAATTTAACGAGGATCTATTGGAAGGCAAGTCTTGTGCCAGCAGCCACGGTAATTCTGGATCCAAAAGTGTGTATTGAAGTTGCTACCCTTTTAAAGCTTGTAGCTGGTTCTTGGGAACGAGCAGGCGGTCTGCTGCAAGTTGAGATACCTCCCGTCCCAGCCCCTGCATCTTGGCTCTCCTTGGTGCTCTTGACTGCTCCTGGTGGTCTGAAGCATTTACACTAAAAAAATGTGGGTGTTCAAAGTAGGCCAGTCTACTGAATCCTTCAGCTAGGAATAATGGAATAGGACTCCAGTTCTATTTTGATGGTTTTCAGAACGGGGCCATGTTTAAGAGGGACAGCTCTGAGCATTCATATTGTGCAGCTAGAGGTTACATTCTTGGACCTGCGCATGATGAACCAAAGCGAAAGCATTTGCCAAGAATATTTTCAATAATCAAGAACGAAAGTTAAAGTTTCGATGAGGATCAGATACCGTTGTAGTTCTGACCATAAATGATGTGTTTTCCCATGAACTGCCGAGCAGCTTCCAGGAATCCACTGTCTTGGATTCTGAGGAGAGTATGGTTGCAAAGCTGAAACTTAAAGGAATTGTTGGAAGGGCACCACCAGGTGTAGAGCCTGTCGCTCAATTTGACTTCACACAGGAAACCTCACCCGGCCTGGACACGGAAAGGATTGACAGATTGATAGCTCTTTCTCGATTCTGTGGGTGAAGGTGAACAGCCGTTCTTAGTTCGTGGAGCGATTTGTTTTCTTAATTCTGATAATGAACGCGACTCCTCCATGCTAACAAGTTCAGCGACCCCCCAGCGGTCAGCATTCAACTTCTTAGAGGGACAAGTGGTTGTCAGCCATACTAGATCAAGCAATAACAGGTCTGTGATGCCCTTAGATGTCCAGGGCTGCACACCTAAAACACTGAAAGGATCAGCATTTGTCTATCCTTCACTGACAGGTACGGGTCTCCCGCTGAACCATGTTCCTGATAGGGATTGGGGATTGCAATAATTTCCCATGAACGTGGAATTCCCAATAATTCCCCTTTGACACCGCCCATCGTTCCTACTAATAGGATGGTTTAATGAGGTCTTCGGATCAGCCCCTCCAGGGTCGGCAACGGCCCTGGTGGAGCACCGAGAAGACAATCAAACTTGACTATCTAGAAGAAGTAAAAGTTGAAACTAGGTTTCTGTAAGTGAACCTGTGGAAGGATCATTAAGTGGGGAGCAGCTCAGAGACGTCATTTAGGGGTCACCAGAGGTTGCAACAGCGACCGCTGCCAATTGGCCAGTGACCTCTGCCAATCTCTTGCGACCTCTGGCATTCATCCAATCAGAGGAGGAGGGGGCGTGGCCACAGCTATGAGCACGGTGCTGCAATGTGCTTGTGGTCCTCCATTTTGGCTTTGCAGTTTTCACGTGTTTTTCACCAGAAGAAGAGACTGACACTCGCTCATTCCGAGAAGGCCAGCTTGAGCTTCGTGCTTCGTTCGAACACATGAGTAGGGTGGCAGTGTCTGTGTGTTGACTGGTGGAGCACAAGGTGGGTGTGTGTGCTGTGTGAGTGTGTGCTGCCTGCTGCTGGGTTGGTAAGTTGAGCCCGGCCTGTGGCCTGGCTGCTGCTAGGGCGTGAGTGTGTGCGTGGTGCCCTGTGCCAGGTCATGGGTGGCCGTGCCACCATGCCTGCCCTCGCTTGCGGCCACGCGAACCCAGCAGGCAGCAGCCTCAGGCCCAGGTAGAGCCAGGTCAGTTCCGTCGGCTGCGCCACTGCGCGTGAGTGTGCAGGCCTTAAACGGTTTAAGAGGGCAGAATCGCAGGCAGCAAAGGCATGACGCCATCATATTTCATATGAAGCAGAATGCATTATTTAAAAAACATGGTTTAAGTTAAACCATGTTTTTTAAATAATGCATTCTGCTTTACATGAAATACGATGGCGATGGCGTTATGCCTTTGCCGCCCGCGATTCTGGCACGTGAATCCGGCGACGGTGCCAGCGCAGAACTCCTTGGGGACCTGTCCCTGGCTGATCTGCCAGTGGGAGGGCCGCAGACTCTGCCACTTGCCCACACAGCTAGGGTTTCTGGAACCGGGCCGGTGTCTCCCCTGCTGCCACAGGGAGCCGGGCGGGGAGCAAGTGATTTGCCCAGAGGGGAAATGTCTCTGTGGAAAGGGAGGTGGCGTCAGCTGTTGTCCGGAAAGGTTGGCAAGCCCTGAAGATAAGTGCTTCTGGCAGCAATGGGACAGCTGGGCAGGATCAGGTTACCCTGCCTTGCTCGGGGCACACAGCCTAGTCTCACCTTATCCCTGGCCTACAGACTTGTATAGCAGCATGTGAGCTCCGCCAGACACTCATCAGGCTAATGCTTGTAAGGTAGCTCAGTGGGTATGGTGCAAGCTGCCGACATCTGTGCGCAAGCTAGTTGTCACTTTAATCGGACTGCACACCATTCCGAAGTCAGTAAATAAGTACCACTGAATCCTATAGTAGTAGTGTAATGCATTATGTGTTTGTGAAACAGCATGTTTCAGGCCCTAGGCCCACTGATGCCTACATGTTTGTATATTGTAGTCAGTCTGCCGAATGCGTCAACCCCTATACATCACCAGTTAATGTGTGTGTGCTCCCTTAGATCAACTGCAAACATACCAACAGACCACACTCTTGTCCCACACAACTCGCTCCCCCAGGTAAACTGTAAATAGCCTTCCCTGACACAGTTTCTTCTGCAGAGTATAAGTTACAACCCTGGAAGGACCATGGCACAACTGTCAGAGGTATTCTGTAAAGGAAATAATAGAAAGTAAACCAGTGGCCATATTACAGAAGATGTAATGGTCCGCTGTTCCCGGGCACAACTTCCACATGAGTTTGCACAGTGCACCCATGCTGCCGGGTGCAACAACTGCAAACTCAGGCCCCGATTAATGGAATTATTTGCGGGGGAAATAGGGGACATGCACTAAACTGCGCGCTATTCCGCATTCGGGGATTCATAAAACCGACTGTTCAGGACTTTCTTGGGACTTGTGTGTAGTTCAGACAGGCCCGGAACATCTGTGTGAGCCGGTGAGTGCCTTGCGTGAGACACCACGCGGAGCATGGGTGTGGCTTGAATGCATAAAGGCAATGATGTTGGTCCTCAGAAGAACAGAAAGGCCCACATTGGGGTCCAACCCATCGAAGTTCACTCTTTTGCACCACTGCTCCAGGTTCAAGGGTATGGGCAGCTAAGGAGCAGGTTGGGGTTCAAGCATCAGGGTTGGTGAGGAAAAGGCAGACTGTGCAAGTGTAGTGACAGACATGTCACACTCATGGACAAATATCTTATTAAACAAGACCCTCCTTTTAGAAGAGGGTGAACCACTTCCAAAATCCTCTAGACTTCACTTAACCTGTGTTGCTTTATGTTGTCTTGCTCCCAAGGTGAGCACGTTGCCCCTGAGCAAGCCCCCCGATATGAGACACACTACTCTGCTAAACTTGTTCAATATGTTGCTAGCATGGCTTTTGTGGCCTGCCGGATGTAGAGGGTCATCAAGGTGGTGTAATTGTCCATAAACCATATTTCAGTTAGCCACAAGAAGTCAATATCAGGCTCTTCCAACATGAATGTTTGTTTGCTGATTCTGCATTTAGGGTGCAAATGTTGAAAAGGGATCTGGGTTGGATGTGTTTTTAGAGAGCGATGGTGATTATGAGAGAGTGATTAGAATTTAAGAGTGCCAAGCAAATTCAGTGGGTTGTGTATAATGGTTCTGGGTTCCGAAAGGCAGGTAGCAGTATTTGTCAATTCACTAATCAAACCCATTTTAAAATTAGCTCTAGGTTCTGAAGGCAATGCAAGTCGAAGACGTCTGGCTGTTTGGTGCAGGAGTAATGAAGTCCATGAAACAACTGCAAACAGTACAACACAACGCTGAAGGTAACTTGTCGAATCAGAAGAAATTGGGGTAAATGCCAAATCATTAAAAACTGTGGATGCAATACATGTTTTCTGGTGAAATATTCTCCCTCTCCCCTTTTATCCTGGCTTTCCCCTATCCCCATGCCCGCCTATACACCCCTGTCCCCCCAGAATGTGATTTCGCTCTCTAGTCCTGTTGAAAATACAGGGCAGATCCACATAAAGAGGGGATTTGGGTTCATACACTTTTCATGGCAACATGACCTTGACACTGCTACATATGAAGATCCATTCTTGTATGAAATGTCACAATACACTGACATCGTAACCATATTTTTCTTAGTGTACTGAGGGATAATGCTTTATGAGGCCACTTCCTGTGATGTCATGTGGGGGCGTGGTCAAATGACATAACTGCATGTGGGGGTGTGGTGAAATGACATCACACCATGTGATGTCACATGGGGGCGTGGTCAAATGACATCACTTCCTGTGATGTCACTCTTGGGGCGTGGCACTGTCATGTCACTTCCGCTACCCCAGGCATTTGTTGAAATTACGTTCCTGGAGCAGCTGAAGGGAGAGCTGTCGGCCTGACCTAGGTTGCACCCCAGATGCATACAGCCACAGTCCTGGGTGCCCCTTGAGCTGCAGTCTGCCCAGCAAAGCAGTCCCTGGACTGGGCATGTGGGGGACCAGGCACTGGGGACTGGATCTCCGCTCCTGAGGGGCTGCAACCCAGCAGATAGACTGGGATGTCTGGCAGGGTTAGCTTAACTTGCTGGGAGAGAACCCCGACAGATGCACAAGAGAGAGAGAGAGAGAGAGAGATAAAGAGAGAGAGACAGAGAGAGAGAGAGAGAGAGAGAGAGAGGGCCCCAAGCAGCCCCCTCTCTGAGCCGACCCCATGCTGCCATGCTAGTTTGCCGCTTTTTCTCTGACCCCTAGGTGGGCCTTGTTGGGGCTGCTGTCAGCAGGAAAGTCCTGAGTGGGGCAGCCATTATCTGAGAGAACCTGGCTATTCTTGAAGGACACATTCCCAGGGGGATGGTGTCTGGCATGATGGGTGAGCTCTGAGCCATGGTGCAGCCAGGCCTACTTGACAGGTGAGTGCCGAAGTCTGACTGCCCACCACCGAAGACCTGGTTTTCATGTGCATTGGGTGAACCTCCCTTGTCTCAAGCTACCTAGAGCTTGGCCCTGTGTGGCAAGGCTGTGGTTTGAAGAATCCCAACCTCCTAACACCGCCATCATTCCTCTCCATCTGGGAGGGTGGGAGTGAGATGAGTGGCTGCTGTGTATCTAAATTGGCTAGCAGCGGAGTGGCCTGCCTTCATTTCTGGGGGATGCCTCTCATGCTGCCACAGATGGCGTGGGCTTCCCGGGCTGTGCACCTACATCCCTTTTTTTGTTTAATCCATGATGGTCTTGTCCGACTCCTACGTGGGAAAGATAGACAGGGTGCTGGGCCTTCTAGCCACATGGGTGGGATGGGTGGTGCTGCCTTCCAACCAGCCTCTCCTGAACTGGCAGGTAGGGTCGACATCTGAAAGTTGCATGTGACTCTTGGCATAGGATCAATTGGCTCGTGTGCCGATAAATAACACAGCAAGATGTGATAATTAGTGTAAATTGCAGGACACATGGGTCTTTCACATTTGAAACGCACCTGGAAGCCATGTGTTTCCTCAAGGGCTATGCCTGTCTGAGGGTTGCTTGAGCCTCAATTGCCCCAGTGACCCTCCCCTGGGCCACGGCTGTGGCTGTCGCAGGGACCCCTTTCTCTTCATCACCCTATGGTCAGACCCCGTCCTGGCCTTACCGTTTCACCCCTCAACGGGTCGGGAGGGCCAGGCGCCTGGCATACCCCATTGGTGGTGGTGGCAGTTTCCTAAACCCCAATGTACCTCCTCACCCCTGTACAGTTGGCCATGCTGCATGTGTCTGTCTGTGGTGTCTCACTGCTGCATGCGTGCGACAGACTTGGAGCACAGGCTTTGCAACTGCGTCCGGTGAGCAACACGCCCCCAGGTGGGCTTCAGCATAGATTGGTACAGCGCACACTCGGGCGCACCAGTGTCACAGGAGCTGTGGCAACTCCCCAACAGCCAGGGTCCGAGGACGGCCGCACAAACTAATGGCTCCCTGACTAGGATCTCAGATCAGACATTGCGACCTGCTGAATGAAAGAACATTACTAAGCATAGTAAAAGAAAATAACCAGAATTCCCTCAGTAACAGCAAGTAAAGAGGGACGAGCCCAGTGCCATATCCCCGTCTGGCAGTGGGCGTGGGAAGACCGACTCCCCAGTATTGCTCAGGGGCCCCAAGTCCTTTGGATCAAGACTCATCCTGTGGATAGTGTTAGGTAGATAATGGCCCCTGCGGTACGGGGATCTGGTCTTGTCAGAGTCAGGTTGATTGGAAATGCAGCCCAAAGCAAAACCTCCTCTAATGCTAAATACGGGCACCTGACCGATATCCAACAAGTACTGCAAGGGAAGGTTGAAACGAACTGTAAAGAGCGAGATCAAGAGGGCGACCAACCGTAGAGAGGTAAATGGGTGGGGTCCATGCAGTACGCCTGAATTATTCAACATGGTGGGCAGGTTGTTTACCCGGATCAGTGTATTCCTTCGAGAGACCGCCACCTGGAAACACCCGGCCTATGCAGGGCACATTTCCTACACATTTCCTACATGGTGGTTCACCAGGGCCGGCTCAGGCTCATGTGGGAAGGCCCCTTGGGGCATCTAGCTGTCCGATCCAACAGAAGTGTTAAAGGCCGCTGCAGCTGTTTTGCCCAGTCTTTGAGGCCAAGGGAGATTGCTACACCCTGCCCTGGCAACTGTCGCTGCCCCTCTCGGGAATGCCATGCCAGGGCGGTGCTGGGTGATGGGGCCCCCTGCACCTGGTGTGAATGTTGACTGGGGTGGACTGTCATCAGGGCACCTCGACCATGTGGCGCAGCCGGGACAGGAGACCCATGAAGAGTGCGAGTGATATGCGTTGATGTCAGTTTCCCATCTGACCCATCTTAAAACATGGGTGAAGGAGTCTAACACTTGCACTAGTCGGAGGGCCAAACAAAACCCTGTGGCACAATGAAGGTGAGGGTGGCCATGTGCCGGGCTGAAGTCGGATTCTGTTGCGGCGAGCGTACCAATGGCCCATCTCGCTTGTTCTGTCGGGGAGGTGGACCGTGAGCATGTGTGATTGGACACAAAATATGGTGAACTATGCCTCGGCAGTGCAAAACCCAGAGGAAACTCTTATTAGAGGTCTTGAGGCTGAAAAGATTTCAACATATTCCCAAACTTTAAAGGGGTAGGAATGCTGGCTCTCTTGCATGGAGCGAGGTATGAAATGCGAGTCAGGCAACTTTTGCTAAGCAGAACTGGCACTGTGGGATGAACCCAACACTTGGTTAAGGCGCCCTATGCCGATCCACATCAGACCGCAGACAAGGTGTTGGTCCATTTTGACTGCAGGACGTTGGCCATGGTCGTCAGAATCCACTAAGGAGTGTGTAACAACTCACCTGCCGAATCAACTATCCTTGAAAATGGATGGCGCTGGAGCATTGTTGCTGGTGCTGAGAGCTGTGGGGGCTTAGCCGCAATGAGCTGGAGGTCGGCTGCAGTGTGCACAAAAGACCGGGGCAAGAGCCAGGGTTGAGACGCCACAGGTGCAGATGTTGCTTGTAGTAGCAAATATTCAAATGAGAATTTTGAAGGCCGAAGTGGAGAAGGGTTTTATGTTAACAGCAGTTGAACATCAGTCAGTCGGTCCTAAGAGATGAGAGACCGACGTTCGGAAGGGGCGGTTGATGGCCACAGTTGCCTTCAGCTGATCAAAAGGGAGTCGGTCCGGATCCCCAAACCCGGAGTGGCGGAGATGGGCACACTTGGAGCATCCAGTCCGGTAACGCAAACGATCCTGGAGAAGTCAGCAGGGCCCCAGGGAGAGGTCTCTTTTCTTTGTGAAGAGCAGTGCACCAGGGAATGGGTTCGCCCCAAGAGAGGGGCTCGAAGCCTTGGAAGGTGTCACGGTTACACTGATTTCTCGCTGGTTTTTGAAAATCCACGGGAGATGGTGTAAATCTGACACTGGGTTGTACACATATCCGGATCAAGTCTCCAAGATTATTAGCCTATAGCATGTTGGAACAATGTAGGTAATGTAAGGAAGGCATGGTAGCAAACAGCAAGCCAGACACAAGTGATCACAGCTCAAGGGTGTTTAACAAACTTCAATTAGGTTTAAAAAATGCCTATTGAATCCTAAATCTAAAGATGTGAGCAAGCTACGACCATCAAATAATAATACACAGTCCTAGTCGAGTATGTCACAATAAAAGGGCCTATACTAATAAACCTATTGTAAATCCTTACTTCTAAATACAAATAGTGAGGGAAGTAATGTTATGCAAAAGAAAAGTGTTAAAAAAATAATATGTCAGGATATTCAAGTCGTTGTCTTTCCTTCCCCACATTTTCATCACGGGACAAGGCGTCACACTCAAGCTTAGCACACTCTCTGGCTTCTCTAGCACAAGGATGCAGTTTAACACTTCAACATCAGTGCCTTCTGTACCAAAGTCTCTTTGCCATTCAAAGTCTTTTATTTCAGAGGGACTGATGCAACACAACAAACATTCAAGTTTGTTTTTTCTTAGGATTTCACATATACAACTTGTCGGGTGATTTACTGTTCACCCCGGGTCCCCCTCTGCCGGGCTCAGACCCACTTTGATATGAAATCTTCAATTGGTCTCCCTCAGCTGGGCTCGGGCCAAATATTTCACATATACAACTTCTCGGATGATTTACTGTTCACCATGAGTCCCCCATGGGTTCCCTCCGCCACGCTCAGACCCACTTTAACACAAAACCTTTAATTGGTTCCCTCTATCGGGCTTGGACCAAATTTCTCTAGTTCATCAAAATCGAAAACTTTCGACTGTGCTTAGGATTTTGTTTAACCCATCGCAGGACCACTTTGATTCCTCACCCTGTAGCTAGTATCTGGGTTTGTGAGCAGTGAGTAAGCTTGTGACCCTTCGGCTCCTCACTTTGATGTAGTGAGTGGAAGTGTTTGACTGCGTCCAAGTGGTTTTGGGCAGTCTCAATAGCCATGATTCGGGTGGGTTGATTCAGTAGTAGTACTACCTTATGCAAAACGGGTGGTAAAGAATTGATGAATTGCTCTAGAGTAATAATTTCTACCAATTCTTCCATTGTTTTGTTGTTAATCCAGAGGGCAACTATATTTTTTATTTGTTCTCCTAATTTAAGGGGGGCTACTCCAGAGTTCAGTTGAATGGCCCTTAATTTTTGCTGATAGAAGTTACAGGTTTGCCCTACACCATTTCGAAGCCCATCTTTTATGAATATAAAGGTAGCCCCATGGGCAAGGGTAAGTAGCTGGTAGGTGGGCTGTAGTTCACCTTTCAGCAGAGGCCCTAAATAAAAAATCATTAGATGTTCTTCTCATCCTAATTGCTTGGCTATACACTCGAAAGTCAAAAAGAAATTCCCTAGATCTTTACCCTCTTGGTATGGTTGTAGTATCCCTTGAGGTAGTAATGGTCTTGCCTGTAACTCAACCAATTTTGTTAAATGCTCTTGAAGGCGAGCTTCAGCCTGAAAGCGATGGGTAGCCAGTTGGGCTATGATGGCTGTCAGATCGGCCATGTCTTACAGTGGGGTCTGGGTTCCCTCTGTTGTATTTTCTGAATAAAATAAAAACAGGTCTTGATTCCTCCTGATATGGTTTCAAAGTCGTCTGATTCCTCCGAGTCTGATTCAGAGAGAGGGGAAGATCATGATAGTTTGATTTCTAAACCTGATGGACCAGGGACTGAAGTGGAATTTGGTATCAAAAAGAAAAGGTTCAGGAACAGGTGGATTCAGAGCACTAGGTCTAATGAAGATGTGTGTGGGTCATACTTTATGATTATTGTACTAATAAACATATTGACAATCCTTATTTCTAAATACAAATAGTGAGGGAAATAGTGAGGGAAATACTGTTATGCAAAAAAAGAAGTGTTCAAGAAATGATATGTCAGGATATTCAAGCCGTTAGCTTCCTTTCCCCACGTTTTCAGAATGGGACAAGGTGGCACACTCGAGCTTAGCACACTCGCTGGCTTCTCTAGCCCGAGGATGCAGTTCAAACTTTAACATCAGGGCCTTCTGTACCAAAGTCTCTTTGCCATTCAAAGTCTCTTATTTCAGAGGGCCTGATGCAACATGACAAATAGTTCCTTTCTTCTTAGGAGTTCACATATACAACTTCTCGGTTTGATTTACTGTTCACCAAGGGTCCCCATCTGCCAGGCTCAGACTCACTTTGATATGAAATCTTCAAATAGCCTTCCTCTGCTGGGCTCGGACCAAATTTCTCTACTTCATCAAAATAAAATCGAAGACTTTGGACTGTGCGCAGGATCTTGCTTGACCCGTCACAGGACTTATTGAATTTACAATTACTCATTCTCTTCTTGATATAACTTTTTCTCACTTTCACTTTCGCCACTTCTCAGCTGAATACCTTTCAGAGACCTTCGATTGAGCACCAACGCAGTGCCGGACCACTCTGTCAAATGTATTGTATTTTGCTTTAAAAGTTAAATCCCTCATCAGCAGTTCAACTTTACTTGTGTCTCTTATCACATGCGTTTTTTACAATGTTCGTTCCAGTGCTCACACCTCTGCTCACCATACAATGTTGCTGCTTGCAAGCTTGGCTTCAAAACAGAGCGGTCTTGTATCGGTCTCCCCAACTCACCAGCTGTGTTGATTTCACTGGAGTTGCTTTGATCTTGGAGCTAAGAACGGTATCACGGCGGCTGGTGATTCTCACTGCCTTGATTATGGACATGGGGGGGCCTGGGTATCTCTGACACACAATGCAGGATTCTTTAGCTTGGTTTCCTGGTCTTATGCTTTCTATTATCGAGTGCTGTGAACGGTTTCTTGTCAAAAAGGTCAAAGGAACTTCCCTCCTTCTGAAGTTTTGCTGTCTTTCCTCTCTCGTTCAGCTGCACCCGAAACTGCAATTTCCTTGTGTGCTTTGCCTCGCACAGAGTGTGCTGTCATGGTCCATCTTTTATCCGAATGGGGAAGCTTAATGGAAGTCAGGTGTGTGTGGTTGTCAGTAATTGCCTGACCTTGCCTGACCATTGTATTGGGACACATCACGTAAACTGCTCAGGTGTTAGTCGATTTTCTCTCAAAGCGGGCTGTCCGTGAGAAAGTATTCATTTTGTAAAGGGGGTGGGGTTAATAGTTCCTAAATATCCTACCTGGTAGGATGGGGTAAAGGTGTTACAGAGAAGGAGATACTGAGTCTCACCATCCAGTGTCCCACGCCCACTCTCCAAAGACCCCTCACCCAGGTGATCCTCCCATACTGGTCCACACCCAGGAACTGGATACAAAAGTGATGGCCGTGTCCTGGCCACCTGGATGACAGATCCCCGGGGACTACTGTATGAGACACCTTCTGGTTAAGATATGATATGATATGGCTTTTATAACAAGCCTATACACAGGTGTTTCAACAATCAGATAAGTCGGCAAATCAGATCCATAACTTCAGGATAATGATTGGCTCTAAGGGCTGGATCAGTCAGGGTGGGGCACAAAGCGGGCTGGATAGGCGCCACAGTTGGACAAGGCTTCTTCCTCCTCAACGTAAACATGAGCTGGGCCCTTCCTGTTGATCACCCCAGCTGCAGTGTTCACCTCACTCCCTTCCCCTCCTGGGGTTCAGGGCTGGCATTCTGCCTCGGCCAATGCCTCGCAGCTGACTTAGAACTACTGCGGACCAGGAGGATCCTACTTTTCAATTAAAACAAAGAATCATGAAGGCACACAGCAGGTGTTGACTCAATGTGATTTATGCCAAGTGCTCTGAATGTCAAATTGAAGAAATTCAATGAAGCCCGGCTAAACGGCGAGAGTAGCCATGCCTCTCTTAAGTTACCCGAATGCCTTGTCATCTAATTAGTGACACGCACGAATGGATGATTGAGATTTGCACTGTCCCTACATACTATCTAGCGAAACCACATCCAAGGGAAGATGCTTGGCAGAATCAGCGGGAAACAAGGCACTATGAAGAGGCTTGAGAGGTGTAGGATAAGTGGAAGGCCCTCAGGCCGCCAGTGAAATACCACTACATTTATGGTTTCTTCACTTACCCAGTGAGGTTGGGGGCAATACCTGTGGGGCGCTTGCTTCTGGTTCCAAGCACGTGTTCGCTGCCGGGCATGCCCCACTCTGGAGACAGTGACAGGTGGGGAGTTGGACTTGGGCGGGACACCTGTCATATGATATTGAAGGTTTCCAGAGGCAAGCTCAGGGAGGACAGAAACCTCATGCAGAGCATAAGGGCAAACGCGTGCTTGATCTTGATTTTCAGAATGAATACATGCCATGAAAGCAGGGCATATGATCCTTCAGAATTTTTGGGTTTCAAGCAGGTGGTGTAAGAAAAGTTACAACAGGGAAAGCAGCTTGTTGTGGTCAAGCGTTCATAGTTATGTCACTTTTTGATCCTTCAATGTTGGTTGTTCCTATCATTGTGAAGCAGAATGAACCAAGTGTTGGATTGTTCACCCACTATTAGAGAATGTGAGCTGGGTTTAGACCATCATGAGACGGGTTAGTTTTACCCTACTGATGATTTTTTGTTGCAATAGTAATTCTGCTCAGTATGAGAGGAACAGAGGGTTCATACATTTGGTGTATCTGCTTGGCTGAGGGGGGGTGAAACTACCATCTATGGGATTATGATGAACCTCTCTAAGCCAGAATTCCCCCTAAACCATAATGATACCGCAGCGCTGTGAAGCCTTGGTTGTCCTTGGATAGCTTGCCTCTGGGCCAATGCGTACAGCTGTTTACCTCGGGACTTGAGTGTGGACAAAAGGGGTCCTACTCTCTCACCCGCGATGCACCGCATATTCATGGGGAACTTGGTGCTAAATCATTCGTAGATGACCTGATTCTCGGTCAGAGTTTTGTAAGTAACAGAGCAGCTACATTGCTGCGATCTACTGAAAGTCATCCTCTGACCCAAGCTATTGTAAACAAAATGCTGCAGTGGCCCAAAAAGGTCTCCATACTTCCAGCTCGGCGTGGGTATACAGGAACATCCCACCCACCCTGGTTGCACCTGCAGGGGTATGGGAGGGCTGGGGAGCATACTT
This sequence comes from Ambystoma mexicanum, assembly GCF_040938575.1. Lineage (NCBI taxonomy): Eukaryota > Metazoa > Chordata > Amphibia > Caudata > Ambystomatidae > Ambystoma > Ambystoma mexicanum. Next base: position 531,379,878 of record NC_090939.1, read on the forward strand.
TTCTCCCTTTCTGATCAGCCTAGCAGACCAGATGGCCATGGCCCAGCCGGTAGTAGAGTGGCAGGCTCCAGACTGCGGGAGGCAGGGAAGAGAAGCTGGGCCTTGGTTGCAGATGGTGGCTTAAGCGTAGTCCCAGGGAACAGAACTGGTGGCTTTAGTCCGGCACCCTTGATGGTGGCCTCAAGGCATGCACAATATCATAGCCACCCGGACATCTGGTCGGGACGGGACAGCCTCGCCCATCTGGTCCTTTGGCTAGGCCCGACAGGCTATCTGACTGAGGCGGTTGGGCCAAATGACCCAAGTGGTGGCTGGCCTGGCTGACTCCTACATTTGTCTCCGGCCCGGCTACGTAACCCCTCACTAAGTGGGGGCTTAAAAATCAATGGGAAGTGTCATCCTGCGGGGCAGCTGTGTGGAGCCCATGGCAGGTGCCTCCTCTGCACCCAGACCGGTGTCTCAGGAAGGTGGCATCCAACCACCCGTGATGTGGGTAGGAGACCCCAGTACAGGTGGTGCCCAATGAGTCTGAGCACAGGGCAAGACCTGAAGCAAAGGCCCATGAGGAACCCGGGTTGCATCTGGATTCTCAGGGCTCCACAAGGGGGTCTGGGTCCTCCTGGGTTGGCATCCCAAGCACAGTGCCTTAATAGACCGGCCCCAGAGGGCCAGAAAAGAATGAGAGAACCACCAAACACGGCAGCTGGACAGCAAAGCACATGGGAAGGCAGTCAGGGCAAGTCCCCGTTCCTGGCCAGGGCTCCACTAGGCCGGATGGGGTGTTCTGGGTCCACACCCCACAAGAACCAAGCCCAAGCATTCACTAAGCACACAGCCATGGCCGAAGTCCCCACACACCACAGCGGTGCCCTAGCCCACTCCGGAGGCAAATGCTCCAATGCTCAATGTTCTAGTGATTACATTGTGCAGCCATTTGAGCGCATCATCAGGGACATTAATGGGGTGGGGGTAAGAGACAGTGCCCTCCATTAGAGTCAAGCATCCATATTATTTTCCCCAGTATGAGATGGAGGAGCAAGGCAGACCATGATAGCCAGAATTTCACAAACATTAAAGGAAATCGCAGTAGCGATTTTGCCGAAGGCATCCAACCAAATATTAAAATCCCCATAATGAGGATGTTGTTGGTGGAGATTTGAAGATTTGCCACAACATCTGACAATAATTTCAGAAACTCATGATATCAGCCAGGTGTTGTATTTGTTAAAAAACATAATGGAAATAATTGAATCTAGGAAACATTTACATACCATATTTTCAAAGGAGATAAAAGGGCACTTTTTTACCTTCAAATGCGCCTACAGAAATTCAATAATCTTTGTGTCAAAGAAATAGGCTTTTTTTCATTAGTTAGCTTAAATTATCTTCATCATTTGCATGAGAAACATTGTTTATATTCACAAAATTGGATTCAAATTGATTGTTCACTGGTGGGTCCTGTTTAGTGGTTCTTTGTATTGTGTCCTTGTGGATACCCAATGTTGCTTCACATAGGTGCTTGGATGGATTATTGGTATTGGAACCTTGAGGGTACCTTATGTTACTTCACATAGGTATTTCTTTCTACCAGAGGTTGAAGTGGGCGGGAGAGGTCGGGAGTGGTGCTCCTATACTTTTTATTTTTAAGTTTCAGTGTTCCTATACTTTTATTTTAGAAAGAAACCGTTCTGGAATTGTTTAGTTTTAAAATAAAAGTGTAGGAACAAGTTGAAGCTTGTACTTCAGTACAATGCACTGAAAATTCCTATAAATAGCAGCTGTGTTTGTTTGGGGGTTTGGATTGTGTGTCGGAGGGGGTGTGGCGATTTGGTGTGTTGGGAGCGGGGGTAGACCAGCAGGGAACATAGTTCCACTACTTCTTTTTATACACTTCGACCACTGCTTTCTACTGTCATTCAGGTATTTTTGCTTGTTTCATAATGTGTCCTTGTTGCAGCCCTTGTGATCATTCACATGAGTGTTTGTCCTTATGGATCCCTTATTGTCATTCACATTAGTCTTTTTTTGCTTTGGTTGGGATTTGGTACTCCTCGTAGATTCTTTTGCATATCTTTTGTTGATACACAGTGGTATTTCCCTCTAGGGTTGGAGTGTGATGTCCCTCTACACGTGTTTCCCCAATCAATTGTAATTGGTTCTTCAGGAGGGTAGATAAGTATTAGATGTGTCTCGTGGTTTAGGTTAACCTAATTCAAATGATTAAAAAATTGATGAGAGTGCATTAGTATTTACTTTTGGTTTATCTTAAGTGTGGTAAGACATTCCGTTGTTGCATTGGAACATTTGTACATTAGTTAGTACACTTGAGGCTGGACAACCGCTTACGGATCAGGTGACTGTTTATGTTGTTGAAAACCTTGGGAACTGCTAGGTTTGGTTTGGGCATAAATGCAGTGGTTTATCTAGTTGCTAATACTTGCTGATAGTGTAAGGAAATCACTTACTTGGACATGGTTTATTTCTTGCATGTCATCTTACTTTCAAAGGATGTTGTCTGCAAGGAAATTGTCTCAGTGGTAGAGCTGAAAGGAGGGCTGATGATCGCCACCCCTCTTTGTGTCTTGTTCAGCCTATTATTCATGTGGATTTTGAAGGCAGGTGATAATAGGGTGTTACAAATGGATGCATAGTTGTCCGTAAACCATATGTTTCTAACCAAAAATGAAGTCAGTGTTCTTGGCTCCAAGGAGATCATGACTATCAGCCATATGTTTATTGGAAACCTTGAATTAAGGTACAAATGTTGATGAATCTTCATGGGGAAATATGTATGATAGCATGCAAAGAAGGTATACCAATGTGAAGAACCCATGAAATATAGGGGTCAAGGCACTTAGGAGCATGATGTGGTCTCTTCAGATAGGAATGGGGAAGGCAGAGCAAATGTAAGCTCTGGCACAGCATTTGCTGTATGAGGCAGGGAATGAATGAGTTCAAGGCAGTCCAGTTCTTGTGGTTCATCTGACCATGATAATACCTTTCCTGAAGATGTTTATTATCAAGTTCAAGCAAGGTTGTGGCACTTGTTCAATAATCCACCTTCTGATTACTTGTATATCAAGCAACATTGAAAACCAATGGATCCACTTTCGACCCTGATATTCGTAGTGGATGGGCAGTTTGATCTACATGTTTTCTAGGAAATGCCAATGCTTTGCTCATTGAAGAATGGCAACCGGATGTCAAACTAAAAATCAGTCCCAAGCTTGGAATGGGGCTAAAGCCAATTAGTGCACATTTGTGATATTTTAAAGACGATTATGTTATGGAAGTTAGTAGACACATCAATATATTTTCCGGCCTGGATAGGACACAATCAACTCTCTAGATAATGTTCTAAGGTTATTTCCTGAACTGATTTAAGCAATGTTCAAAGTTCATCAGGGTTTAGTGAGTACTGCCAGGGCGGGGCATGTCAACTATTGGTACCTGAATCACAACCAGTTTTCTATGGTCAAAGGGGTCATTTGTACAAGCAATATTACAAATTAAGACATGGGGCCTCATTACGACTCCGGCGGTAACCGCGGCGGTAAAACTGCCTGGTTACCACCGGACTCGTATTACCATTCCGCCTCCGTGATTCCCGGAATTACCGGGGCATTACAACCCCGGTTTTCCGGGAATCACGGATGCGGAATGGTGTTAATCCCCATTCCCATTGAGTCCTATGGGACTCGATGGGAATGGGGATCATGGAAACACCGGCAGCATCTTGTAATGCTGCCGGTGTTTCCTCGGCCGCCTGCAGGCGGGCGGTGTTAAACCCGCCAGGTCAGACCTGGCGGGAACATCACCTCCCTCCTGCAGGAGTCGGGATCAGGCGGTCCGGAAACAACGGTGGCGGCGGGTTTACCCTCCCATAAACCCCAGATATCTCAATAGCTTTTAGTACCTGATCACTTAGAAAATGGAAAGTATTGCATTTCTTTGGGACTGTCTTCATCCTAGGGCTTTGAGGGTTTATGATTGACCTTCAAAGATGCTTATTCTTCAGATGCAATATGTCTTTCGCAGAGGATGTTTCTTGAATTCAGGTGTGACAGAGGCGTGTTTAAAATTGCATTCCATTACGTACGGTCTGTCTTTAGCTCCTTGGTGCTTCACAAAGTTCCTTCATGAAGTAGTGACAACAGGAAAAATGCATGGTATTGATCAGTATGGAAGGTATGCCTTTGCCTTGGATATTAGCTTCTATAAATGCTACAAATACAAAGCAAGACAAGTATCTCCTTTACCTCATTCCTACTATATCATAGTTTGCAAAAGGAGAACTCTTATTGGGACTAGACATGAATATCATTTTGAACTAAAATTTAGAGTACTCTGCAGTTCCACAAGCACAGAATGTGGAAGCATCTGAGAAGTTAAAGCAAGAAATGTATGAGTTTAGGGGTCTTTGACTCTTGGCATGTTTTTCATGAATACAAGAAAGACTTCCCTTTCTTTGCTCACGTTTATAAGGTATATGCTAGGAATTACTATTTTTTGATTGTTCACACTCTCAGAGAAGCACTAACCCAAGTGAATATGGGAGATGTAACAATATCAGACTAAAGTCCCTTAATCATAAAGATCTGATTTGAACCCCAGACATATGCAAGTTGTGAATGGATACTCCCCAGATATTTACTCACAGATCCAGTAGTACACAGGGAAATTGCGGAAGAGAGTGTAGCCTACTTTATTAATAATCCCCCAGAGGATATATCTGTTATTGTCACCTTGGATACCTTTCATGTGGTTATCGGTGAAGGGAGGAATTGATAGCACTGGAAATGAACCTGGCTAGGTTAGAATGAGAGAGACAGAGAAACTCTTGAAGGAGCTTAACACTTTAGAAGCACAACATAAAATCAAAGGGACTAGTAGAATATTGTGGAAAATATCCTCTGTTAGGAGTCAGCTCTACACCTTAGCATGCAACAATGCAGAGTGCTTGCTATTAAAACTAAAACATATATTCTATGAGAAAGGAAGCCATCTGATAAAATATTATCTCACACACTCAAAAACAGAATTGTACCCAAATTAGAGCTCTTTAAAATGAACTGAACTTAGTATATGGTGAATGGCCTAACCTGGAGATCGTTCTGAGCTATTCTATGAAGCTGTACTCAGATGAGACACAGAATAAGGAAGATGCCCATCCATATGTAGAGAATACCTCACTGTTACAAATCAATGAGAACTAGAAGAAAGCATCAGAAATCCTGACAAAAGCTTGAAAGTAAATGATGTGCCATGCTCTGATGGTTTCAAAAGTCCCTTTTGTAAGGAAAGTTGCAAAGAGTTGCTGCAACCCTGTGTACAGCTGTTTAATTCTTTCATAATATCTAAAACAAACATTTCAAAACCATGAGTGAAGTCACTATCTATATGAGACCTAAACCAGGTAAGAATACGCAACTTTGCAGGTTCTTCCACCCTATTGCCCTGTTAAATCTGGAATGGAAAGATTTTTGTGGCGATGTTGGCATCCAGATTGGAACCAGTTTTACCTGGCTGCAATCTCTTGATAATACCCTGAAAATAGTACATATCATAGATAAGACAAAGTAATTCCCAGGAAACCCTGCAGTGCTCTTAGCACTTAATGCCAAGAAGGCATTTGACTGAGTGAGTTCGAGCATTTTTCGTTCTGTCCTCAGAGAAACAGGGATTGGAGATAACTTTAATCCATGCATCATTGCCATTAATGCAGAAACAACATTAAAGTTGAAGATAAATAGTGGTCTTTCTTGTACTATCTTTCTTAAAAGGGAAGCTAGACATTGTTGCCCACTTCCACCTCCTTCATTTTGCACTAGCGATGAAACCTTTTACTCGTAGAATAAGGAAGGACCCACAAATGCAGTGGTTACATTTTCTACATAAAGAATACAAAATATCCATGTTTGCTGACAAAGTCTTGCTGAACGTAAGGAAACTAAACACCTCATTACAATCCTTTTAGAGGAGCTAGATCAAGAAGAAAACCTTCTGGAATCTGGATCATCTATGCCAAGTCAGAAATAATAAACTTGACTGTAACAAGAGTCATCAAGACAACTAAAATTAAATATCTGTGAAAAACCATTCAGTGAAAAATGATGATCTATATGAGATTAAGTACCCAACCTTTTTTACCAGATTAGAAAATATATAACCAGGTGGTAAAAGGCCTCAATCTCCTGCTTTGGAAGAATCAACTCAGTTAAAATGAATGTACTTCCATGACTCAAATATATTCCAAACACTTCCAGTTCCAGTATCCACACACAATCTTCAAACACATCAAAATGATTTTCCCCTATTTATTTTGAAAGACTGAGGGTTGCTAGAAGAGTATTTAGCTGCCCAGTTGATAGAGGTGGCCTGCAGTTTCCCGACTTTCTGAAATATTATGGAGCAGCATAATTGCCTATATTATATGAATGGTGTCGATTTATTCCAATAAACAATGGTGGACTAAGGACCCTGCAGTAGCAGGTATCCCACTGTGGAGGGTAAATTGGATAAATATAATAGCTAGACCCCACCACTATAGAATAATACTGTACCCAGATCAACTTTGATGAAGTGGAATGGATTAACGATTCACCTAAAATGAGCTACCTTTCCTTCACCCTTAAAACTGATACATAATATGCCTGGTTTCACACATGTATCCCTGTCTAGATCCTTCCCTGCATGGAGAGAAGGTAGAGGATGGTTTGTATCAGACGTATTTCAAAATGGGGAAATAACATCATTTAATATATGTAAGCAATAATTTAATGTACAAGAAGGAGAACCCCTACAGTATTACCAGATAAGGCATTGGGTGATACAATATTAGATCAGAGAGGCAGCTCCTAGACTGCTAACCCAATGTGAAAATATATAGTTCATTCCAACTGCAAGAGATGTCTAAAATCGAATGTATACCTTATCCTGATGTCTGCCCCTTACTTAAAAAAATGGTTCTGTACGGCAGCATGGGAGAAAGATTTGGGCAAACCACCATTGGATCAGAAATGGAGGATGATTTTTCAAAGAACAATATCCTCCTCCAGCTCCATTCAATACTATTGAATATAGGAAAGCAGCATATAAACTATGCTTTGGAAGATATATGACACTGCCAAAGTTGCAGAAATTGATCACAGAATTTCTGGAAATTGTTGGAGAGGATGTGCTATGAAGGATTGTTTGTTGCACATCTTTTGGGAATGTCCCAAGATTGAAGAGTTCTGTCAAAAATGCCTAACCTATGTTTCTCAAGTAATTGTACAATATTTTCTGTTTGATCCTGGGTTGTCCTGTTAGGTATTCCAGGGGATGATTTATACAACTCGAATTTGAATATTTGAAAGATAATTACAGCCATGTTATTTGTGGTCAAACCTTTTGAGGCAACATGGAGAGATACGGGAAACAGCAAACATTACTTTATGTTAGCTTAAACTTTGGAACATTTTGGAAAACGTAAAAATGATCTACAGACATAACTGAAAATCATGTTTCTGTTGGTAATAAATGGTATCTATTTCTGTCATTCCTTTTCACAGAAATTAGGTGTATTACCTGCTCTCAAGGACTGTGATCACTTCATTTGTCTGACCTACATATGGACCATTAGATAAGGAAATGTCACTGGAGGATAGCTCAATGGCACCATGCTCTCCTGGGAAGCTAGAAAACAAGGAGCAACACTGGTTCGATCCCCGGGTCCGTGCTTAGAAACCTCTGGGTATTTAGCGCGTTATAAATAACCTATCATATCATGATGATGAAGATGAGAGAGGAAATGCAAAAGACTAAAATAATTAAATGAGGAGTGAAAGGTTGCCAGCAATGTGATTTAGGATGTGATTTAGGAGTTTAAGCTTCACGATATCTTGTATATTATCTATAAGAGTATGCATTTCTATTATCCTTGTTTATAATCGTCAGTGGCACCAGTCAATGTGATTATTGGTATTTTCTGGAAATTGGGTGGGGGAAACTGGTTGTTTTGTGTGTCGTTAATGATCTGTTTTACATAATGTAATACCTTGGTTTATTCTATGATTACACTTATGCATAAAATAATAACATATTTTTGATAAACAAAACACGTGGGATTTGCCTATTTATGTATCTACATGACAATATTATAATGACCACTTCCCACAAGGTGGTGGGGTGCAATCTTAGGGTGACTTAACATCTCCTTCAGGTACTCAGGTTTGTTTTAAATCAGGAAACATGTGAAACTGTACTTGAACAGCAAATGGATTTTGTGGGAAGTTGAGAAAAAAAATACAGTCTTTCTTACACCTTCCATTGCCAATGATTCATTCCATACAAAGAGTATTGAGGTTTCTTACTTTTCCAATGATATCCTGTCCAAATGTGGCCCGGATAATAGACTTGCTTTTACCATATATCCAGCTGATCTTTCTAGTATGAATATCAGTCAGTTCTGTCAGGGCTGCTTTTACACAGATTGGGTGATTTTGACCTGCCAATACATGGGATACATTCCACTCAATCAACCATGACACCCTCATCACCCGCCAAGCAATGAAACACAGCGTGATTTCTGAAGAATCCCTGCCCACCCCAAGGTGCACCCAACAGAATCACCACCCTGGTACCACATTGACTCAGCATCATCAAATCCTGTCTCACACATGGCCCAATGCTCTGCACACACAAAATAGGACACACGCCCCTCTCATTAAGTAGCCTCCTTTGACCCCACATTTCCTTAAAACTACTGCTCTATACCTATCCTGTAATACCTCACCAGAATCATGGAAAATTTCATTATGAACTCCAACAACCCATCACCACACACAACCTCCTCTCTCCATTCTAATATGGATTTTGACCTAGTAACAGCAGCATGTCAGCTACAGTTCACACCCTAAATGACATCCACAACATCACAGACAAAGGACACACATCCCTCTTCATACTCCTTGACTACTCTGCAGCCTTCAATATCATCAACCGCACCACTCTCCAAAATATTCTAGCCCATAGAATACAACTCTCAGGGACGAGCCCAGTGCCATATCCCCGTCTGGCAGTGGGCGTGGGAAATGTGGCATAAAGAAGACCGACTCCCCAGTATTGCTCAGGGGCCCCAAGTCCTTTGGATCAAGACTCATCCTGTGGATAGTGTTAGGTAGATAATGGCCCCTGCGGTACGGGGATCTGGTCTTGTCAGAGTCAGGTTGATTGGAAATGCAGCCCAAAGCAAAACCTCCTCTAATGCTAAATACGGGCACCTGACCGATATCCAACAAGTACTGCAAGGGAAGGTTGAAACGAACTGTAAAGAGCGAGATCAAGAGGGCGACCAACCGTAGAGAGGTAAATGGGTGGGGTCCATGCAGTACGCCTGAATTATTCAACATGGTGGGCAGGTTGTTTACCCGGATCAGTGTATTCCTTCGAGAGACCGCCACCTGGAAACACCCGGCCTATGCAGGGCACATTTCCTACACATTTCCTACATGGTGGTTCACCAGGGCCGGCTCAGGCTCATGTGGGAAGGCCCCTTGGGGCATCTAGCTGTCCGATCCAACAGAAGTGTTAAAGGCCGCTGCAGCTGTTTTGCCCAGTCTATGAGGCCAAGGGAGATTGCTACACCCTGCCCTGGCAACTGTCGCTGCCCCTCTCGGGAATGCCATGCCAGGGCGGTGCTGGGTGATGGGGCCCCCTGCACCTGGTGTGAATGTTGACTGGGGTGGACTGTCATCAGGGCACCTCGACCATGTGGCGCAGCCGGGACAGGAGACCCATGAAGAGTGCCAGTGATATGCGTTGATGTCAGTTTCCCATCTGACCCATCTTAAAACATGGGTGAAGGAGTCTAACACTTGCACTAGTCGGAGGGCCAAACAAAACCCTGTGGCACAATGAAGGTGAGGGTGGCCATGTGCCGGGCTGAAGTCGGATTCTGTTGCGGCGAGCGTACCAATGGCCCATCTCGCTTGTTCTGTCGGGGAGGAGGACCGTGAGCATGTGTGATTGGACACAAAATATGGTGAACTATGCCTCGGCAGTGCAAAACCCAGAGGAAGCTCTTATTAGAGGTCTTGAGGCTGAAAAGATTTCAACATATTCCCAAACTTTAAAGGGGTAGGAATGCTGGCTCTCTTGCATGGAGCGAGGTATGAAATGCGAGTCAGGCAACTTTTGCTAAGCAGAACTGGCACTGTGGGATGAACCCAACACTTGGTTAAGGCGCCCTATGCCGATCCACATCAGACCGCAGACAAGGTGTTGGTCCATTTTGACTGCAGGACGTTGGCCATGGTCGTCAGAATCCACTAAGGAGTGTGTAACAACTCACCTGCCGAATCAACTATCCTTGAAAATGGATGGCGCTGGAGCATTGTTGCTGGTGCTGAGAGCTGTGGGGGCTTAGCCGCAATGAGCTGGAGGTCGGCTGCAGTGTGCACAAAAGACCGGGGCAAGAGCCAGGGTTGAGACGCCACAGGTGCAGATGTTGCTTGTAGTAGCAAATATTCAAGTGAGAATTTTGAAGGCCGAAGTGGAGAAGGGTTTTATGTTAACAGCAGTTGAACATCAGTCAGTCGGTCCTAAGAGATGAGAGACCGACGTTCGGAAGGGGCGGTTGATGGCCACAGTTGCCTTCAGCTGATCAAAAGGGAGTCGGTCCGGATCCCCAAACCCGGAGTGGCGGAGATGGGCACACTTGGAGCATCCAGTCCGGTAACGCAAACGATCCTGGAGAAGTCAGCAGGGCCCCAGGGAGAGGTCTCTTTTCTTTGTGAAGAGCAGTGCACCAGGGAATGGGTTCGCCCCAAGAGAGGGGCTCGAAGCCTTGGAAAGTGTCACGGTTACACTGATTTCTCGCTGGTTTTTGAAAATCCACGGGAGATGGTGTAAATCTGACACTGGGTTGTACACATATCCGGATCAAGTCTCCAAGATTATTAGCCTATAGCATGTTGGAACAATGTAGGTAATGTAAGGAAGGCATGGTAGCAAACAGCAAGCCAGACACAAGTGAACACAGCTCAAGGGTGTTTAACAAACTTCAATTAGGTTTAAAAAATGCCTATTGAATCCTAAATCTAAAGATGTGAGCAAGCTACGACCATCAAATAATAATACACAGTCCTAGTCGAGTATGTCACAATAAAAGGGCCTATACTAATAAACCTATTGTAAATCCTTACTTCTAAATACAAATAGTGAGGGAAGTAATGTTATGCAAAAGAAAAGTGTTAAAAAAATAATATGTCAGGATATTCAAGTCGTTGTCTTTCCTTCCCCACATTTTCATCACGGGACAAGGCGTCACACTCAAGCTTAGCACACTCTCTGGCTTCTCTAGCACAAGGATGCAGTTTAACACTTCAACATCAGTGCCTTCTGTACCAAAGTCTCTTTGCCATTCAAAGTCTTTTATTTCAGAGGGACTGATGCAACACAACAAACATTCAAGTTTGTTTTTTCTTAGGATTTCACATATACAACTTGTCGGGTGATTTACTGTTCACCCCGGGTCCCCCTCTGCCGGGCTCAGACCCACTTTGATATGAAATCTTCAATTGGTCTCCCTCAGCTGGGCTCGGGCCAAATATTTCACATATACAACTTCTCGGATGATTTACTGTTCACCATGAGTCCCCCATGGGTTCCCTCCGCCACGCTCAGACCCACTTTAACACAAAACCTTTAATTGGTTCCCTCTATCGGGCTTGGACCAAATTTCTCTAGTTCATCAAAATCGAAAACTTTCGACTGTGCTTGGGATTTTGTTTAACCCATCGCAGGACCACTTTGATTCCTCACCCTGTAGCTAGTATCTGGGTTTGTGAGCAGTGAGTAAGCTTGTGACCCTTCGGCTCCTCACTTTGATGTAGTGAGTGGAAGTGTTTGACTGCGTCCAAGTGGTTTTGGGCAGTCTCAATAGCCATGATTCGGGTGGGTTGATTCAGTTGTAGTACTACCTTATGCAAAACGGGTGGTAAAGAATTGATGAATTGCTCTAGAGTAATAATTTCTACCAATTCTTCCATTGTTTTGTTGTTAATCCAGAGGGCAACTATATTTTTTATTTGTTCTCCTAATTTAAGGGGGGCTACTCCAGAGTTCAGTTGAATGGCCCTTAATTTTTGCTGATAGAAGTTACAGGTTTGCCCTACACCTTTTCGAAGCCCATCTTTTATGAATATAAAGGTAGCCCCATGGGCAAGGGTAAGTAGCTGGTAGGTGGGCTGTAGTTCACCTTTCAGCAGAGGCCCTAAATAAAAAATCATTAGATGTTCTTCTCATCCTAATTGCTTGGCTATACACTCGAAAGTCAAAAAGAAATTCCCTAGATCTTTACCCTCTTGGTATGGTTGTAGTATCCCTTGAGGTAGTAATGGTCTTGCCTGTAACTCAACCAATTTTGTTAAATGCTCTTGAAGGCGAGCTTCAGCCTGAAAGCGATGGGTAGCCAGTTGGGCTATGATGGCTGTCAGATCGGCCATGTCTTACAGTGGGGTCTGGGTTCCCTCTGTTGTATTTTCTGAATAAAATAAAAACAGGTCTTGATTCCTCCTGATATGGTTTCAAAGTCGTCTGATTCCTCCGAGTCTGATTCAGAGAGAGGGGAAGATCATGATAGTTTGATTTCTAAACCTGATGGACCAGGGACTGAAGTGGAATTTGGTATCAAAAAGAAAAGGTTCAGGAACAGGTGGATTCAGAGCACTAGGTCTAATGAAGATGTGTGTGGGTCATACTTTATGATTATTGTACTAATAAACATATTGACAATCCTCATTTCTAAATACAAATAGTGAGGGAAATAGTGAGGGAAATACTGTTATGCAAAAAAAGAAGTGTTCAAGAAATGATATGCCAGGATATTCAAGCCGTTAGCTTCCTTTCCCCACGTTTTCAGAATGGGACAAGGTGGCACACTCGAGCTTAGCACACTCGCTGGCTTCTCTAGCCTGAGGATGCAGTTCAAACTTTAACATCAGGGCCTTCTGTACCAAAGTCTCTTTGCCATTCAAAGTCTCTTATTTCAGAGGGCCTGATGCAACATGACAAATAGTTCCTTTCTTCTTAGGAGTTCACATATACAACTTCTCGGTTTGATTTACTGTTCACCAAGGGTCCCCATCTGCCAGGCTCAGACTCACTTTGATATGAAATCTTCAAATAGCCTTCCTCTGCTGGGCTCGGACCAAATTTCTCTACTTCATCAAAATAAAATCGAAGACTTTGGACTGTGCGCAGGATCTTGCTTGACCCGTCACAGGACTTATTGAATTTACAATTACTCATTCTCTTCTTGATATAACTTTTTCTCACTTTCACTTTCGCCACTTCTCAGCTGAATACCTTTCAGAGACCTTCGATTGAGCACCAACGCAGTGCCGGACCACTCTGTCAAATGTATTGTATTTTGCTTTAAAAGTTAAATCCCTCATCAGCAGTTCAACTTTACTTGTGTCTCTTATCACATGCGTTTTTTACAATGTTCGTTCCGGTGCTCACACCTCTGCTCACCATACAATGTTGCTGCTTGCAAGCTTGGCTTCAAAACAGAGCGGTCTTGTATCGGTCTCCCCAAATCACCAGCTGTGGTGATTTCACTGGAGTTGCTTTGATCTTGGAGCTAAGAACGGTATAACGGCGGCTGGTGATTCTCACTGCCTTGATTATGGACATGGGGGGGCCTGGGTATCTCTGACACACAATGCAGGATTCTTTAGCTTGGTTTCCTGGTCTTATGCTTTCTATTATCGAGTGCTGTGAACGGTTTCTTGTCAAAAAGGTCAAAGGAACTTCCCTCCTTCTGAAGTTTTGCTGTCTTTCCTCTCTCGTTCAGCTGCACCCGAAACTGCAATTTCCTTGTGTGCTTTGCCTCGCACAGAGTGTGCTGTCATGGTCCATCTTTTATCCGAATGGGGAAGCTTAATGGAAGTCAGGTGTGTGTGGTTGTCAGTAATTGCCTGACCTTGCCTGACCATTGTATTGGGACACATCACGTAAACTGCTCAGGTGTTAGTCGATTTTCTCTCAAAGCGGGCTGTCCGTGAGAAAGTATTCATTTTGTAAAGGGGGTGGGGTTAATAGTTCCTAAATATCCTACCTGGTAGGATGGGGTAAAGGTGTTACAGAGAAGGAGATACTGAGTCTCACCATCCAGTGTCCCACGCCCACTCTCCAAAGACCCCTCACCCAGGTGATCCTCCCATACTGGTCCACACCCAGGAACTGGATACAAAAGTGATGGCCGTGTCCTGGCCACCTGGATGACAGATCCCCGGGGACTACTGTATGAGACACCTTCTGGTTAAGATATGATATGATATGGCTTTTATAACAAGCCTATACACAGGTGTTTCAACAATCAGATAAGTCGGCAAATCAGATCCATAACTTCAGGATAATGATTGGCTCTAAGGGCTGGATCAGTCAGGGTGGGGCACAAAGCGGGCTGGATAGGCGCCACAGTTGGACAAGGCTTCTTCCCCCTCAACGTAAACATGAGCTGGGCCCTTCCTGTTGATCACCCCAGCTGCAGTGTTCACCTCACTCCCTTCCCCTCCTGGGGTTCAGGGCTGGCATTCTGCCTCGGCCAATGCCTCGCAGCTGACTTAGAACTACTGCGGACCAGGAGGATCCTACTTTTCAATTAAAACAAAGAATCATGAAGGCACACAGCAGGTGTTGACTCAATGTGATTTATGCCAAGTGCTCTGAATGTCAAATTGAAGAAATTCAATGAAGCCCGGCTAAACGGCGGGAGTAGCCATGCCTCTCTTAAGTTACCCGAATGCCTTGTCATCTAATTAGTGACACGCACGAATGGATGATTGAGATTTGCACTGTCCCTACATACTATCTAGCGAAACCACATCCAAGGGAAGATGCTTGGCAGAATCAGCGGGAAACAAGGCACTATGAAGAGGCTTGAGAGGTGTAGGATAAGTGGGAGGCCCTCAGGCCGCCAGTGAAATACCACTACATTTATGGTTTCTTCACTTACCCAGTGAGGTTGGGGGCAATACCTGTGGGGCGCTTGCTTCTGGTTCCAAGCACGTGTTCGCTGCCAGGCATGCCCCACTCTGGAGACAGTGACAGGTGGGGAGTTGGACTTGGGCGGGACACCTGTCATATGATATTGAAGGTTTCCAGAGGCAAGCTCAGGGAGGACAGAAACCTCATGCAGAGCATAAGGGCAAACGCGTGCTTGATCTTGATTTTCAGAATGAATACATGCCATGAAAGCAGGGCATATGATCCTTCAGAATTTTTGGGTTTCAAGCAGGTGGTGTAAGAAAAGTTACAACAGGGAAAGCAGCTTGTTGTGGTCAAGCGTTCATAGTGATGTCACTTTTTGATCCTTCAATGTTGGTTCTTCCTATCATTGTGAAGCAGAATGAACCAAGTGTTGGATTGTTCACCCACTATTAGAGAATGTGAGCTGGGTTTAGACCATCATGAGACGGGTTAGTTTTACCCTACTGATGATTTTTTGTTGCAATAGTAATTCTGCTCAGTATGAGAGGAACAGAGGGTTCATACATTTGGTGTATGTGCTTGGCTGAGGGGGGGTGAAACTACCATCTATGGGATTATGATGAACCTCTCTAAGCCAGAATTCCCCCTAAACCATAATGATACCGCAGCGCTGTGAAGCCTTGGTTGTCCTTGGATAGCTTGCCTCTGGGCCAATGCGTACAGCTGTTTACCTCGGGACTTGAGTGTGGACAAAAGGGGTCCTACTCTCTCACCCGCGATGCACCGCATATTCATGGGGAACTTGGTGCTAAATCATTCGTAGATGACCTGATTCTCGGTCAGAGTTTTGTAAGTAACAGAGCAGCTACATTGCTGCGATCTACTGAAAGTCATCCTCTGACCCAAGCTATTGTAAACAAAATGCTGCAGTGGCCCAAAAAGGTCTCCATACTTCCAGCTCGGCGTGGGTATACAGGAACATCCCACCCACCCTGGTTGCACCTGCAGGGGTATGGGAGGGCTGGGGAGCATACTTTTCTCCCTTTCTGATCAGCCTAGCAGACCAGATGGCCATGGCCCAGCCGGTAGTAGAGTGGCAGGCTCCAGACTGCGGGAGGCAGGGAAGAGAAGCTGGGCCTTGGTTGCAGATGGTGGCTTAAGCGTAGTCCCAGGGAACAGAACTGGTGGCTTTAGTCCGGCACCCTTGATGGTGGCCTCAAGGCATGCACAATATCATAGCCACCCGGACATCTGGTCGGGACGGGACAGCCTCGCCCATCTGGTCCTTTGGCTAGGCCCGACAGGCTATCTGACTGAGGCGGTTGGGCCAAATGACCCAAGTGGTGGCTGGCCCGGCTGACTCCTACATTTGTCTCCGGCCCGGCTACGTAACCCCTCACTAAGTGGGGGCTTAAAAATCAATGGGAAGTGTCATCCTGCGGGGCAGCTGTGTGGAGCCCATGGCAGGTGCCTCCTCTGCACCCAGACCGGTGTCTCAGGAAGGTGGCATCCAACCACCCGTGATGTGGGTAGGAGACCCCAGTACAGGTGGTGCCCAATGAGTCTGAGCACAGGGCAAGACCTGAAGCAAAGGCCCATGAGGAATCCGGGTTGCATCTGGATTCTCAGGGCTCCACAAGGGGGTCTGGGTCCTCCTGGGTTGGCATCCCAGAGCACAGTGCCTTAATAGACCGGCCCCAGAGTGCCAGAAAAGAATGAGAGAACCACCAAACACGGCAGCTGGACAGCAAAGCACATGGGAAGGCAGTCAGGGCAAGTCCCCGTTCCTGGCCAGGGCTCCACTAGGCCGGATGGGGTGTTCCGGGTCCACACCCCACAAGAACCAAGCCCAAGCATTCACTAAGCACACAGCCATGGCCGAAGTCCCCACACACCACAGCGGTGCCCTAGCCCACTCCGGAGGCAAATGCTCCAATGCTCAATGTTCTAGTGATTACATTGTGCAGCCATTTGAGCGCATCATCAGGGACATTAATGGGGTGGGGGTAAGAGACAGTGCCCTCCATTAGAGTCAAGCATCCATATTATTTTCCCCAGTATGAGATGGAGGAGCAAGGCAGACCATGATAGCCAGAATTTCACAAACATTAAAGGAAATCGCAGTAGCGATTTTGCCGAAGGCATCCAACCAAATATTAAAATCCCCATAATGAGGATGTTGTTGGTGGAGATTTGAAGATTTGCCACAACATCTGACAATAATTTCAGAAACTCATGATATCAGCCAGGTGTTGTATTTGTTAAAAAACATAATGGAAATAATTGAATCTAGGAAACATTTACATACCATATTTTCAAAGGAGATAAAAGGGCACTTTTTTACCTTCAAATGCGCCTACAGAAATTCAATAATCTTTGTGTCAAAGAAATAGGCTTTTTTTCATTAGTTAGCTTAAATTATCTTCATCATTTGCATGAGAAACATTGTTTATATTCACAAAATTGGATTCAAATTGATTGTTCACTGGTGGGTCCTGTTTAGTGGTTCTTTGTATTGTGTCCTTGTGGATACCCAATGTTGCTTCACATAGGTGCTTGGATGGATTATTGGTATTGGAACCTTGAGGGTACCTTATGTTACTTCACATAGGTATTTCTTTCTACCAGAGGTTGAAGTGGGCGGGAGAGGTCGGGAGTGGTGCTCCTATACTTTTTATTTTTAAGTTTCAGTGTTCCTATACTTTTATTTTAGAAAGAAACCGTTCTGGAATTGTTTAGTTTTAAAATAAAAGTGTAGGAACAAGTTGAAGCTTGTACTTCAGTACAATGCACTGAAAATTCCTATAAATAGCAGCTGTGTTTGTTTGGGGGTTTGGATTGTGTGTCGGAGGGGGTGTGGCGATTTGGTGTGTTGGGAGCGGGGGTAGACCAGCAGGGAACATAGTTCCACTACTTCTTTTTATACACTTCGACCACTGCTTTCTACTGTCATTCAGGTATTCTTGCTTGTTTCATAATGTGTCCTTGTTGCAGCCCTTGTGATCATTCACATGAGTGTTTGTCCTTATGGATCCCTTATTGTCATTCACATTAGTCTTTTTTTGCTTTGGTTGGGATTTGGTACTCCTCGTAGATTCTTTTGCATATCTTTTGTTGATACACAGTGGTATTTCCCTCTAGGGTTGGAGTGTGATGTCCCTCTACACGTGTTTCCCCAATCAATTGTAATTGGTTCTTCAGGAGGGTAGATAAGTATTAGATGTGTCTCGTGGTTTAGGTTAACCTAATTCAAATGATTAAAAAATTGATGAGAGTGCATTAGTATTTACTTTTGGTTTATCTTAAGTGTGGTAAGACATTCCGTTGTTGCATTGGAACATTTGTACATTAGTTAGTACACTTGAGGCTGGACAACCGCTTACGGATCAGGTGACTGTTTATGTTGTTGAAAACCTTGGGAACTGCTAGGTTTGGTTTGGGCATAAATGCAGTGGTTTATCTAGTTGCTAATACTTGCTGATAGTGTAAGGAAATCACTTACTTGGACATGGTTTATTTCTTGCATGTCATCTTACTTTCAAAGGGTCTGCAAGGAAATTGTCTCAGTGGTAGAGCTGAAAGGAGGGCTGATGATCGCCACCCCTCTTTGTGTCTTGTTCAGCCTATTATTCATGTGGATTTTGAAGGCAGGTGATAATAGGGTGTTACAAATGGATGCATAGTTGTCCGTAAACCATATGTTTCTAACCAAAAATGAAGTCAGTGTTCTTGGCTCCAAGGAGATCATGACTATCAACCATATGTTTATTGGAAACCTTGAATTAAGGTACAAATGTTGATGAATCTTCATGGGGAAATATGTATGATAGCATGCAAAGAAGGTATACCAATGTGAAGAACCCATGAAGTATAGGGGTCAAGGCACTTAGGAGCATGATGTGGTCTCTTCAGATAGGAATGGGGAAGGCAGAGCAAATGTAAGCTCTGGCACAGCATTTGCTGTATGAGGCAGGGAATGAATGAGTTCAAGGCAGTCCAGTTCTTGTGGTTCATCTGACCATGATAATACCTTTCCTGAAGATGTTTATTATCAAGTTCAAGCAAGGTTGTGGCACTTGTTCAATAATCCACCTTCTGATTACTTGTATATCAAGCAACATTGAAAACCAATGGATCCACTTTCGACCCTGATATTCGTAGTGGATGGGCAGTTTGATCTACATGTTTTCTAGGAAATGCCAATGCTTTGCTCATTGAAGAATGGCAACCGGATGTCAAACTAAAAATCAGTCCCAAGCTTGGAATGGGGCTAAAGCCAATTAGTGCACATTTGTGATATTTTAAAGACGATTATGTTATGGAAGTTAGTAGACACATCAATATATTTTCCGGCCTGGATAGGACACAATCAACTCTCTAGATAATGTTCTAAGGTTATTTCCTGAACTGATTTAAGCAATGTTCAAAGTTCATCAGGGTTTAGTGAGTACTGCCAGGGCGGGGCATGTCAACTATTGGTACCTGAATCACAACCAGTTTTCTATGGTCAAAGGGGTCATTTGTACAAGCAATATTACAAATTAAGACATGGGGCCTCATTATGACTCCGGCGGTAACACTCGTTCCGCCTCCGTGATTCCCGGCATTACAACCCCGGTTTTCCGGGAATCATGGATGCGGAATGGTGTTAATCCCCATTCCCATTGAGTCCTATGGGACTCGATGGGAATGGGGATCATGGAAACACCGGCAGCATCTTGTAATGCTGCCGGTGTTTCCTCGGCCGCCTGCAGGCGGGCGGTGTTAAACCCGCCAGGTCAGACCTGGCGGGAACATCACCTCCCGCCTGCAGGAGTCGGGATCAGGTGGTCCGGAAACAACGGTGGCGGCGGGTTTACCCTCCCATAAACCCCAGATATCTCAATAGCTTTTAGTACCTGATCACTTAGAAAATGGAAAGTATTGCATTTCGTTGGGACTGTCTTCATCCTAGGGCTTTGAGGGTTTATGATTGACCTTCAAAGATGCTTATTCTTCAGATGCAATATGTCTTTCGCAGAGGATGTTTCTTGAATTCAGGTGTGACAGAGGCGTGTTTAAAATTGCATTCCATTACGTACGGTCTGTCTTTAGCTCCTTGGTGCTTCACAAAGTTCCTTCATGAAGTAGTGACAACAGGAAAAATGCATGGTATTGATCAGTATGGAAGGTATGCCTTTGCCTTGGATATTAGCTTCTATAAATGCTACAAATACAAAGCAAGACAAGTATCTCCTTTACCTCATTCCTACTATATCATAGTTTGCAAAAGGAGAACTCTTATTGGGACTAGACATGAATATCATTTTGAACTAAAATTTAGAGTACTCTGCAGTTCCACAAGCACAGAATGTGGAAGCATCTGAGAAGTTAAAGCAAGAAATGTATGAGTTTAGGGGTCTTTGACTCTTGGCATGTTTTTCATGAATACAAGAAAGACTTCCCTTTCTTTGCTCACGTTTATAAGGTATATGCTAGGAATTACTATTTTTTGATTGTTCACACTCTCAGAGAAGCACTAACCCAAGTGAATATGGGAGATGTAACAATATCAGACTAAAGTCCCTTAATCATAAAGATCTGATTTGAACCCCAGACATATGCAAGTTGTGAATGGATACTCCCCAGATATTTACTCACAGATCCAGTAGTACACAGGGAAATTGCGGAAGAGAGTGTAGCCTACTTTATTAATAATCCCCCAGAGGATATATCTGTTATTGTCACCTTGGATACATTTCATGTGTTTATCGGTGAAGGGAGGAATTGATAGCACTGGAAATGAACCTGGCTAGGTTAGAATGAGAGAGACAGAGAAACTCTTGAAGGAGCTTAACACTTTAGAAGCACAACATAAAATCAAAGGGACTAGTAGAATACATAATGTAACAGAATAGCTGAACTCATCAAAACATATGCAGGCTAAATGGAGGGTCTTTCTTTTCATTACACCAATCATTGATCTGCAAACTTTAGCTCTTCAGATGTTTTTGACTACAGCACCAATCATTCATAGCCTGTACGGTCAATGGTGAGGTTTCATGGAAGTTGTGGTCCAAAACATCTGGAAAGCAACAGGTTGCAGACCAAAACTAGTATCATTGTGATATGTGTTTCCAGTACAGTCCTTACATCTTGTGCATCACTTTCGTCCCTGATCTTAGTCCTGAGGGATACATTTTGGGATTACTGAGCTGGGATCTGCAGAAATAAAAATGTGTATGCACTGTGTTTCTTCATTGATCATGGGAAGAGCACAACAGGACATTTTGTTTCATGTTTTTATACATAGCATCAGCAATGTCCTGTAACATACCTGCATGCAGAAAATGAAAACAGGTCTCTCCAACTCAAATCCAGAGTTATGTTGAGTCTTACAAAATTTCAAACCTTGAAGTTGCAGAAGGTCATGAATCGATGCCAGCTGTAATGGCCTATGATCACAGTTGCAATAGTGATAGGGGCACAAACATGTCTAACATGTGAAAAGGGCACAGTGGTATGCAATGCAATGACTTGCCTCCCTCACATTAGACAGAGCACATCAAAACAGAACAGATACGTTCAGGCAGCTGCTGTCTTCACCTGCCTGACCAATCCAAAGAAAAATAAGACATCCATTTATCACTAGTAAGAGGAGGTAATGTGCATATACATGTACTGTATGTTACAGTGCTGACCATTTAGGACACACATTAGCTAAGCAAATTGAAATCACATGCATTGTGCACTTTGAGTCACCCAGATCTTCTCGCACCTCACTTTTTGTTTTTCCCACTTGTGAGGGATGGCCCAATTAGCATACTAATGTCTCGCAGCCTGACCAAAGCTCTGCGTGTTTTAAAAGGTTCAGGTAATATGTTTATATACCATAATGTGTCTTGCTATTGGACTACTTACCAACAATTGCGTCAAAGAACATCTGCAGGACACACGCCCTACTGAGCAAATTCCACTTTGATCTCTGGGATCTGTAAAGAATTTTCCAGCAAAAATGAGACCTAAAATAAAGTAAAATGTGTAAAGCCTTTCAGGCAGAGCAAGAGAGGCAAGCCTATAGAATGTCATTAGAAAGTCCAGAGGAAAATGTACTGTGAATATGCTGAATGTAACTTTTGCATTGCAGCTATTGTTTATGTCAAATTTTACATGTAAAAACAATAGTGTAGAATACACATGTTTTCAGCCACTGTGTGACAGTTCCAACGTTTAAGGCCAAGAAACGACCAAGAACTGTGCACATGCAAAAGGAGTACATTTAATTTCCAAGGAATACAGCAGGCCACAGAAGGTATATTCGAAATATCTAAATATTATATACGGTACCAAGGCTCATAAGAACCCAGCTTCACTCTGCCTAAAAAACCCATTCTCACAGCTTTGCAGTTTCAAAGAACTGAATGCCCTATCATGAACGTGTAATAAAAATGCAAGTTTAATGCGGTTTAAAGGAAGTCACTTTTCAGCTGCGAGAGTAGCACTGTAAAAGGGGAGTGGGCTCTTTCTGATGTTTGTGAAATAGAACCCATAATGAAACAAATCCCTAAATACAAGGGAAGGGATGAAACGTGGCAAATAGGCCTTAAATGTTTGCTTTTGCAGAAAATGTGTGTTAGCCTTTTGTGTGAGGAAAATGCTTCTTTGGCTGGCGATTTAGTTCAGAGTTTGCGATCCAAGGCCAGTGCTGAAAGAAATATACAATTGTTGTTATTTTTCAAGGTTACAGATTAGAGCTCAAAGGTTCTGCCAACAAATAATGAATGCATGACCATTTCATAATGTAAAATCATTTATGAAATACGATTTTACAATGGAGCCAAAAAGAAACACAGTGGTTTCAAATTGTCCCATAGTACATTTTCCCTGGGAAAAGGGTTAGAGTGTCCTCGATATACAACATTTGTGTAGCAGCATGTCCATGGTTCAAGGCTCTGGCGGTGATGGCGGTAAACACTTCTGATGAGAACCAGGACAAGGCGACCAGGGCAGTTGTTTAAAGTTCCGCTGTTCGTCTCAAATGTTTCAATGAATTGCAGTTGGGTTGTGACATCACATGTAATTGAGGGTGGTGTGGGAAGGTTCATGGACAGTGTGAAATCCAATCAGCTTTGCATGGGGAGATTTTTTCATGATCACGAATACTAATTACTTGCATTGTCTAAAAGTTCTAGATTTAGGGGTGTTTCTTTGACAGCACCTTTTCACGCAGTTCTGGTCCACGATCTTTGTTTGAATTTGCTGTCCCAGCTGCATCTGGAGCCCTGAATAAAACTTTGTTACTCCTTGCTCTGGCGTACACTCCTTTTGACTACTTTTGTAATATTTTGGTGAGTTTTTCGAGGCGACCCAACACATTTTTGGAGGCCCCCGTGAGATATCTCAGCCTTTTGACAATTGCATGGCAAATCTAGCCGTGCTCCCAGAGGAGTATGGGAAAATGTCTATTGGCAGGTACAAAGAGCCTTAGCAAGAGGGGGTCCCTGGATGCCGAGTTCCTGAAGGTCCACGTGGTCCGACTGAAGTGCAGTCCTTTAAAGGGAGACTCAGAGGTCGAGAGAAGTGAAGAATCTCCTAAAATCGATAAGTGAATATACACATGCACGAAAGCGCAAGGGGCACGAGGGATTATTTTTATGGTGTATAGGATGCACCCTCGTTAATGGTGGAGGGCGATTGAGAGTAGTAGTCTTAGATGTTAGTTCTGTCGTTCCGATAGGGAGCAGGTAGATGATGGCACATCTGCATTAGAGCAGAGGGTTGCATAGTAAGTGGCGGACCTTGTTAGATAAGAGTTACACATAGTGCAGGTCATTGGTATAGTTGCATCATTTTATTTTCGTTGGGGAAGAATTCTTTTGAGGTTCATGCGCGCACATGTTTCGTGAGTAGCAGCAGTTTTTTTCTAGTATTGTGGAAAGTGGTCGTAGTATTTGTTTTATGTGGCTGTGGAAAAAATGGAACAGCCAGAGCCGAAATAACTTATAAATAGCACATAGCCCCAAAGCAGTTGATTGAGAGGGGGAGTAACCACTTTTTCTAACATACTAAGATAGGTCTTCGTTGTTAAGGTGGAGGGCCAGCGGAGAAGGCCATTTCTGTACTAATACGATATAACAAGGCCATTGTGTGCAAGCATTTAGTGCAAGGTGTGAAAGAGCAGAGCCAGCGGAGAAGGGCGTAGTGAATTAAACTAGGTTGATCGAGTGAAGTGGTAAGTATAAAAATTGAGCGAGTGGCACTACTTGGAGGGGGAGTGAGAGTTTAAAGGTTTCAAATAATAGAGGGAAGGAGGGCAAAAGGGAGAAAAGAATATTCAATAATAAGGAATAAGGCGGAGACAATGACGTCCTGATGTATGGATGCTCCATTTAATCACATATGCAGAAAATTACCCGAATATCGTGATAAAATATCCAAGTACCAATTTGAGTGAGTACACAACACAGTGGGAACGTGTTATAAAGAATGGCACGGAGAGGAAACATTTGATAAATATATTATGGAAAGTATGTATTCGTATTTGGCAGCTACTTACAAAGGGGCAAAGCTTAAAAAGAGACATGATATTCTAGGGCTTTGAAAACTGTATGAAGAAAAGGAAAAAAGAAACAGGAAAAGGGAAAGAGGAGGAGGAGCAGGTAAGTGCACCCCCCCCCTCCCTATATGATGTACCCATTATTAAAACCAGCTGCCAGTTCTATAAATCCTAACCAAGTGTCTCAAGACAAGGAAGAAACACAAAAAAGAAAGAGGAGGGCAACACAAGTATTAACAAGGACGAGAAAAGGAGAAGGAAATATTTAAATGACATTAAAAAGAGCGTGCAGCAGCAACTTGACAGTGTGTTCAAGGGACCAGAGAAAGCAATGGAAAGGTAAATAGATGAGAAAGGAAATGAACACGAGAAGGGAGCCAACTATCAGTGGTGTACAGTAGGATGCATAAAGATTAACATAGACATTTGGGAACAGGACTCTGACAATAGTGAAAGTGATACGGCAGAAGAAGGGTTCACCATATTAAACTGGGAAGACAGTGGTGACAGTGATCATGAGGATGACAAAATAGACACACACAATTTGACAGACAGGAGAAGGGAAATGCAAAGAAATGAGAGAGAAGAGGAGGAAGGAGAAGGATCACTGGGAGATTGGGGAAATAGGCTTTGGTGTAGGAAAACCAGAATAGCGGTAGCAAAGAGACCACAACGTGGTAGCAAACATAGAGCATGCACTCAGATGCCCATGTTGCAGAAAGCAAGGGGCGAGGTTCATTACATACCATGGCATACAATTTAGTTTACAGTTTACCTTCATTATTAGCAGGGGCGAGTAAGTGGATTTATGTTTTTGAAAAAGAGAGAGCATGAATTCCATTGGCCATAGGAGATATAAAATGTTTATTGGCAGTATTGGTCGGGAAGAGAAGGCACAAAATATGGCAAAAGGCAGGATACACGGGGTAAAATTAAGCTCTAATATACACAATGGAGCACCCTTTAACAACTATCAAGCACATGTTTGGAAGGCTCTAAGGGAGCTGTATCCACATACATTAGACATGGGTAATATATTGGCTTGTAAAATAATGTCTCATGAGGATCCCGCAGAATACATATGGTCCATAAAAGAAATGTGGACACAGGAAAATAAACAGTCATGGGATGAAAAAATACCCTTGTTTTATCACATCATCAGTGAGGGGGCCCCCAGCAGATGTGCAGACTTCATTAGAATAGATAGTGGGAATTGAGGCAAAAGGATGGCCTAATATATAGGCAATCATTGTTCACTATTGCAAAAGGAAGCAGGAGAAGGATATGGAGACAGTCGATAATGCAACAAAAGCGCAAAACAAATTATTTCAGAAAACACTTGTGAAAATACATATGGAGGGAGCAGTACTCACAGGGCCAGTTGTCGGTCCAGAAGCTCAACAAGGAGGGCTTCCAGTGGCAACAGTAATGCAGCTAGCAGGTTACACTCAGGCACAACCCAACCAGCAGTGGGGAATGGTACAGATGCTGCAACCACCAACATTTATAAATGTGCAGCAGCCAAGGGCTCTGCAGGCCGGCGGAGGAAATTCATACATGGGACAGTATCTGACTGGGAGAGTATATTATGCGCATGAAAGGGGAATGGGATACAGGTGAATGATGACACGTTTTGGTGTACAGTGCTTTGCATGTGGGATTTTGGATACTTTGCATGAGCATGCCCACTTATTGCACAGGCAGGGCAGCAACAGCAGACATACATGTACCAGACTCCTCTACAGGAGCAGGTAATGCCGCAGCAACAGCAATTATAGATACAACCCACACAAACACAAGGTACTTCTACCCAGGGACAAGCGCAGGTACACAATGGTGAAATGGCAGGAACTCAGGATGCGGTGGGTGTACTCCAGGTCCCAGTACAGACACAAATACCAGAAGGGGTAACAATACTGGGACAGAATACCGTGTCCCAACACAAAAGAGTCACAGTGGTGGGGGTAACCCATTTTCATCATCCGCTAACACATTTTCATAATTGGGTGGCCACAGGGAGTGTGTCCTGTTCTAGCAGTAACTGAAGACACCGAGGAGGAACCAGAGGTAGCAGTTCAGGTAGGTCAGAAGGTATTTTCCATTCCTCTAGTTACTGGTGCAACTAGATCATGCATTAAGGAAGAAGGATTCCCATTATCTAATAAAAGTTTGGACACACAAGGACACACAAGGACAATTTTGAAAGTTCCACTGACAAAAGATTTACCCCTGGCAATAGGGATGCAGCATATTGTAGCACCTTTGCTGCATTCAAATGACATTCCCATCAACATTCTGGGGAGGGAACTACTCAGAAAATTAAATGCCGCAATTTCATTTTCAGAGAAAGGGATGGTATGCACCACAACTGGAATGTATCCAGCACAGGTGGCAGTACTGATTCAGGCATATTATGCCCACAGCACAATGAGAGGTATAACCACACACATGGAGGTGTTTGTATATGGGGTACATGTGTTGTTGGGGTGGTTGCTAAGGATTCAGGAGAAGGTGTACCGGCTGTCCAACAAAATTTGGTTCAGACCTCAGTGTCCCTCCTCGGTTAGCTTAGGCACACAAACTCTACTGTACCTGGAGGAAGCAGTGGTAAAGAAAGACATGATTATACTGGTTGCCACTGATGAGACAAACATGGAATGGCATTCAATTGTATGCATTGATCCTATACTGACAATGATAGGAGTAAGTGGCGCAGAGTTGTTTGCAATAAAGACAATGAAGAAGGTGAGGTAGTGTTTGAGCTGAGCATACCTTACCCAGTACACATAAAAGAAAGGGTATTGTCCCAGATGACTCAGATAACAGAAAAAAGCACAATATTTGCAGGACGATTTGGAAAAAGTGCCCAAAGGTTTGTGGACAAGAGAACCCCATGATGTAGGAATACTTAAGGAGGCAAGGGTAGTACACATCAAGTTAAATGAAGGAGCACTATTACCATGAGTAAAGTAATACCCACTCTCTCGAGAAACAGATGAGGGCATATACGAGACACTGCATGCCCTATCGCAGCAAGGCATAATACGGGTGAGGTCCTCACCTTGCAACACAGCTATCTATCTGATTAAGAAAGAAATGGGAGGGGTGTGGCATTTTATACAGGATGTACGCCCTCGGAACAACATTATTGAGGCAGAGTACCCATTGGTCCCCAACCCCAAGATGATTTTTTGCAGAATTCCAGCACAGACACACTATTTAACAGTAGTTGTCTTAAAAAAAATATCTTTTTCTCCATTGCACTACATCCAGACTCCAGGTATCTCACTGCCTTTATGTATTGCAGGACCCAGTGGAACATACTAGAATGCCTCGGGGGTACTGCAAAGGGCCTAGCATCTTCAACAGAGTAATAAAAATGGACTTCAGCAATTTGCAGGTTGCAAGCACCGTAATACAGTATTTTGATGACTTGTTGGTATGCAGCCCAACAGAAGGGGAGCATAGAAGGGACTCAGTGACACAACTGGCTTTGCTAGCAGACAAAGGATATAACGTGGACAGAGAGAAATTACAATACTGTCAAAATCAGGTGACGTACTTGGTTCAGATTGTGTCTGCAGATGGGAGAAAAATACCACCAGAAAGAGTAGATGCCATACACAAAACTGCACAACCAAAGACAGTGAAAGTGATGCAACCGTTTTTTTTGGCTTGTGCAATTACTGCAGAGCATGGGTTTTCGATTATTATTCCACACACCCACGGGCATTATTGCAAGCACTAAAAGAAGCACAAAAAAAAAACCACATATAAAATGGACCACTGAAATGGCCGAAAGCTTTTATGAGCTAAAACATGAGTTAGCACATGCACCAGTGTTCGCAACACTCAATTACAAAGAAATGTTTTACCTGTTCTCACATTCAGATGAAAAAGTAATGACAGCGGTATTGAAACAGAAAAAGGGACAGCGACACAATCTACTTGCATATTACAGTGGGTCAGAGGATGCAGTGATGCAGGGACATTTTCCATGTGAGCAGGTGCTTGCTGCTGCTACATTTGCTATCGAGAAAGCTTCCATGATAACTATGGGGTGCTCAATAGTTTTGTATGTGGAACATGCATTATTGCATTATTTGCAATACTGGAGAAAAAGAAATCAACACTGACAACTCAGAGATCATCAGGGTATGAGGTAATACTAACAAACCCAGCAATAGAAGTGGTGAGATGCAGGACAATAAACCAAGCAGAGTTTGTTGCAGAGAAAATAGAGGAAGGGGATTATGTACATGATTGCATAGCATGCATAGACACGAGTGAAGGTTATACCCTCGTTAAGGAAGAAGTGATCAAAGGGGGGGACATGATTTGCATTGACCAGACAACAGGGCAAAGACATTCAGGTTGTGAAGTGGTGGGGAATAGACAAGGAGTACACAAAGCAGAGGAGTTGATAGTGTACCCACAGATATGACTACCAAACCATTACTCTGCACAACCAGCAGAGCTGGTTGCCTTGATTGAAGCACTAACCATGTCAGAGGGCTAAGGAGTGAACATCTTCTCTGATTCAGCCTATGTCACTTCTACAGTGCACTCAGGGTTAGCAAGATGGGAAAGGAGAGGGTTTAAAAGAAGCAATGGCACTCCCATTCAGCATTCAGCATCACTGAATAAACTACTCCCAGTAGAGTTAGCATTGATAAAGTGCAACACCCATACAGGAGGGCAATACTTTATCTCACTAGGAAGCAAAAGAGCAGACAGAGCAGCAAAATAAGCAGCATATATGCCAGAGGTGTCACATGTGCTGTTCTCTGGTGAAGTAGAAAAAATACCTCTAATTGCAGTATTAAAAGTGAGCAAACAAAAAGATGCATTGTCAGGAAACTTTAATGCAACCCCAATATTACTGATAATTGAGTTGCAGGGAGAAGCATCAGATGCTGAAAAAGAATTGTGGAAAAGGCAATGATGTTCTTTGTCCTCAAGTGACTTGGTTTGGTGAAATGAAAGCACAGGAAAGGTTGACATGTCGAACATATTTTTACAATTGGCATTGGAAGAGCTTCACTACCCTACCCACGTATCGAAAGAGCATGCAGTTGCAGGGATAGTTGAAGACTGGTATGTGCCAAATGTGTATGAATATGTCACAGAGTATGTAAATAACTGCATGACCTG
Source organism: Ambystoma mexicanum (assembly GCF_040938575.1). NCBI lineage: Eukaryota > Metazoa > Chordata > Amphibia > Caudata > Ambystomatidae > Ambystoma > Ambystoma mexicanum. Next base: position 531,409,546 of record NC_090939.1, read on the forward strand.
GCCAGAATTTTGTCCAGGTCACATTTTGAGAGTTGTACAGGAAATATTTCTGCAACAGGAAGGCCCCTTCCGGCACCTGCATATTGCCTATGTTGATATGCAAAAGAGATGTACTTCTTACTGGTAAATGCTTTTAGTTGAGTGTCCATTCTTATGTTGGCTTGAGGCAGGTCCATGTGCCCATAATGACGCCCACTCTGTAGCTACATTTCTAGTGAGTAAGGTGTTCCTGAGGTGGGGCATTCCAGATGAAATGGGCTGCACTTTGCTTATGATTTAATAAAGGAGATAGCTACATTCCTGGGGATAAAGCATAAACTATGCACGGTTTACCATGCTCATGCCAACGGTTTGGTAGAATAGATTAATGGACTCTCAAGATGGGATTGACAAAGCTTATGCAAACGCTTGAAAAATCATGGGTGCGCTGCTTGCCCATTGCTTTGTTTGCACTGAGAAATATGCCTGGTGGAGATCACTATCTGACTCCTCATGAGATTGTTACTTGGCGGAGAATACATGCGCCTATTCCGCCATTGTGTACAATCTCTGACGCCTCATCTTCAGCTATTCTGGTGGGTGGGGGAATTTGATACGTATCTCAAGGAACTTATCAACTCCCTTAAATATATATCCTTACAGAGGATACCTAAAAAGCAATCTGGACTATCAGGTGACCCAAACTGACCCTTTCCACAAGCAGAACTTCTATATCTGGGTGACCACATCCTCGTGACGAACCACTTAAGAAATTGGAAAGAGTAATATTTCACTGGCCCACATACCGTCATCTTAAAAACCAACTGATGTCAAGCTTGTAAGTCGGCGAGGATACGTTCATATAACGGATGTTTGCAAAGACAAGACACCGTCTACCAAAGCACAACATAATGGGGAGTATCTCTGAACTTTCTTTCAGTTTTTTTACAGCCATTAAAACCAGCAAAAGATGGTGTTGGGGAAGTTTCTAATGGGTATTGTGTAGCAAAGTAAATGACATTTTCAGTTTGTAGAGTGTGATGATGTTTATATGTCTTAGTATAGTATTATAGCTTTTGCTTTGGTTGAATTTTAAAGCAAGAAATTAAACACAAATGAATGAAAAAAGAAAAAGGGGAAAGGGAAATATGGTGAATGGGGAGGTCTTCCACCATGGCACTGAAGAGGAGCATAATTAACTTACTGGAAACATTCGGAACAATGAAATGATGCATGTGGGAAGAGAGAGAGAGTAATCTGATTTATCATTTTACATGTAGTAGGAGTGTCCAAGCTTTTCCTACCCCAAGCAGTGTGCTATGAGGAGGCGGGATGTCTAATGCACCTGTCACTCTGTAGATCTAGAAGTTTATTCTCAGTTGTCACATACCACTGTTTGAAAGAAAAAGGAAGGATTGACTACAACACTGTAGGGGAGTATATGACTATGGGCACATCTATTCAGCACTCTAAACCTGCATGCAAATACAACCGGTGGAAATCCCTCTAAAATAGACACAGAAAAAAAGAGAAAAACTAATAAACAGCACATTCAGTGAAAGGCATTACACGTAGGCCCAACAAGAAATGACAGCTACATATATATTAAGCTATAACATATCTTGTATATGCAAATATACATCTGCTTTTAACCCAGCATAGCAGCATTTTACATCAGTTTGAGAAATGTAGAAAAAGTGTTTGCATTTGATCGCCATTATTTTACACGTAGGCCAGAATTAAGTTAGCTTTTCTTAAAAGCACAAAAGTCCTCTTCTCAGAGCAGAATATTATACTTCACAGAAAGGCACATGAATTTCAAGATTTCAATAGGCCGCACAGCTGGCAGTTGAAGGTCGTGGACTGAGACGATTCCGCAACAAGAATTAAAGCGGTTCGCAGGAGTTTTAGTCTGTGGTAGGGAGTCATACAAAATGCAACATAATAGATGATACAGATTCAAGAGGTTTAGGAATAAGACAATTGTACTCTAATTGATCAAACTATGTAAGGTTTGCTGATGTTCCCAGAGTCAAGTCCCACAGAAAATAGCAACTTTAAACTTACTGAAGGTTACGCTTGACAGGAGGCGAGCAACTAAAGACGGGAAAGCCTGTTTAGAGATAGAATGAATGCAGCACAACTCTGCCACCTGCAGACTAAATAGCATTTGTATAGCTCTCTTTTGCAGGCAAATTGTTAATGCAGAACCCATTATTCACAGCTCAGCCCTTTTTAAGAAGTTGTGAAAACATGGACATGTCCACGTGATTGCCTCATTAATAAAAGACAACTTTGGAAGCCATACTACACAGGAACAATATATGAGCAATATACATATATCATAGCATTAACCAGGAGCCTGAGTTCAGTACAGTAATTCACTTCTATAAATAAAGCCCATTTTGTGATGAAATGTGCTGCACAAACACATTCACATGTGTATTAATGAGGCAAGTTTGCTAGCAGCTAATCCCTGCATGTAAGGTCAGACACTGGGCAAGATGACTCATGGGAATAGGAAAAGGCATGCGAGTAAAAATTCCACGGAGTAAAATTACAGTTTGTACTGTTAACATAGAGCTTAATGGAGAGAATAGTGTATTGGTGCCAAAGCGCAGAGCAGTCCGGACGGATCTCAAAAGTAATATTTTATGTGTCACACGGTTACATCTCACGAAGAAAATCGGTTCTAACAATTGTACTAATTTCAATCCACTCTTACGCCTTCTGAAGCAACCCATGGTAAATGTAGTTCAGCTAGATACATGTGTCTAATGCTTTTGACCAATCATAACGTGTGGGGTTAGAGATGAGCTAATCTGCATATCTGTCATCATACCAAATGTTTAGAATAGGCCAATAGAAGTGCATACTCAATGGAATCATGTATATTGTTACTCATATTTATATTTCTGTGTATTTCATTGTCTGCACCGCAGTCTGTGTTTCTGCTTCAGGGAGGACATTTCTTTTATCATCTCTGACTTATTCTTCAGGGGAGAGTTTTGTACACTCCTGATTTCTTTTCTTAGCAGGCATTTTTTTCTGATAAACCTCACTCTCAAATGGGTGCTGCTTGGCATCTAAAGTCGGACTTAAGTGCCTCCCTGTTCCCGAGGCCCCCACTCTTCTCAACTTACTTAACTGTCTGCGGAAAGAGTCAGGCGCAATCACCCCCCTATCTTCTGAGCTAAGATCGTTCCACCACAGGGCAAGCCTCTTATTGATTTTCCCCACGTTGACACTACGCTGGACCAGTCTTCCACCTTCACCCGAAATTAATAGTTGTCTTCCACCCATAAACTCCATTTTGTCCAACGGGGCTACCGGGAACACCGTCAGCAAGAGAAGGGAGTTGTCTCTCCTCTTAGTTTTAGAATCTGTAGATCTCTCAACCTTGCCAAGACTATGTTTTTCATTAAGAAGTAATCAATCGTTGGGAATTTGTTTGCTTTGGCCCAGGTTGGGGTATCTTTTAGGGGCATAATACAATGTAATACAATGTACCTCAAAACACTTGTGTATAGGCGCGTTATAAATGCTATATAATATCATAACCCCAATCAAATTGGATTAAGTGAAGCCCTATCTTGACAGGGAGTGCAACCATTCCCTCCCAATATTGGCCCCAGTGGTAAACTCACCTGTATCCTTCCCTTTTAGCTCACCAAACTCACTGGCTGTCACCATGCAATTACAATTGAAATCCTCTCCCAGAATAATAGGACCCCTGCCCCCTCATTTTGCCATTCTTGTAGGGCGTTTTCTATCTCATTCATAAAATTCTTGGAATCCTGTGTAAGTGGATTAAAGTAGATGTTAATTAAGAAGGTCTGAACATGTTAGCCATTGATCATGTCTAGTACCTTAGTGATCCAAAGTCCCTCCACATTAATTTTAATGAGTTGGCGCTGCCTCTGCCTCAGTTTTTGCTGCCACTAGTAGCCCCCCTGCAGGTCGCCCTTTAGCAACATTCTTTGAGTTACTGCAAATAAACATGTATCCAACAAAAACGGGGGTATCCCTTAGAGATTTTACTTGTAGGAAAATTATATTTGTCCCTTAAATAAAACATTCAAATCAGCATTTGGAAAAGAATTGTAGCCTTTCGCGTTCCAACAACAAATTATGACCACCGGAGCCTTAGAACCTTGGGCGTGTTCTTGTGAGTGTGCAATACAGTAGAGAACTAGGTAGTCGCTTAACTTAACTGGACCATGCCTTCTAGCCACCGTTGACGTCAAGGCATTCTACACCTCCATCCCCCAAAATTAATGTCTAGGTGTACTATGTACCTTTCTTAATAACAGATCTGCCACCTCTACGGCACCCACCGACTTCATACTTGAATGTATTAGGTTGGCAATGACTGAACATTTCTTTCTCTTCAAACATCAAATGTACAAACAAACCAAAGGCATCAGCAGGGGGGGACGCAGATGTTGCCAATCTATATATTGCAAAGTATGAGGCAGATCACATCCATGCTGAATGAAATCCATAAAAGTCATTGTTAATGGTGTGGCGTCACTACACAATGTACTATTGATTTGGACAGGCTCCATAGATCAATTGATGCCTTTCCATACCAGGCTCAACATGTGTAACAACCACATACAATTTACCATCAATTGGGACCATCACTTCACTGGCTTCCTGGACCATCACATCTATATGTCAGGCCTAGAATTAAAGACAGAATTGTTCCAAAAGAAAAAGGATCGTAAATGTTTTTTACATTTATTCAGCTACCATCCAGCAGGCCCAAGAAATAACCTCCCATACGGACAATTCCTGCGAATCCGGAGAAATTGCACTGACAGAAACACATTTCTGCAGCATGCCGAAGGGCATCCAAACAAGGTTCATACAAAGGGTATATCCCAAGAAAATCGTTAAGAAAACCAAAAAAAGAGCAGCTAACACCTCTAGAGAAATCTTTTTGTTACCCAAGATGAAAGTACCTATGAAAAGATTGGTATGTGTAACCACCTATAGCCACATCAGCAATATTGTCAAAAGCACCATTAACATAAACTGGCACCTGATAAAGAACAATGAGAAGCTTTCCAAAAAGATGTTCTTCACCTTTAAGAAGATACAGAACCTTTGAGAATTTTGTGTCCACACCTACCAAGAACAAGTGACACCACAATCAATTGAAAGACTCTGGGGACTCTCCCCAGTCATGGGTCACTATAAATGTTGCCACTGTGTTGTTTCTGAATTTACAGACACTCAACACACCTTTGATCATGGGAACACCCATTGGATCCTCCAGACACATACAAACTGCAATAGCAAAATGTTAATCTATATTATAGAGTGTCCATGTGGATTACTATACGTAGGCAAAACAATACAACCAGTGAAGCAACGCATCTCAGTACATTGCTCCTGCATACGGAGCAAAGTTCCTGATAAACCATTAGTTGAACATTTTATTCAAAAGAAGCACTCAGATAAAAACCTCAAATGGTATGTCATACAGATGCCCACACCACAAAGAAGAGATGGTGATGGAGACAAACAACTCAGAAAACTGGAACAAAGATGGATATATCGACTAGATACCACCAATAGGGGCCTGGATATCTCGGTTGAATGGAACAGCATAATAGTACAATGATAGAACATTTCTATTGCATCCTCCCTGGCACTTCCCGGATCAGGCTGTATTAGGTACTTAGGTCCTACATGTATATTCTGTTCCACTTTGTCCTCGTACATTGGCTAATGTTTTATATACTTCAGGAGTAACCCAGTTGCTTGGCAGGATGGGTGAGTAACGCCACCACACCTCCAGCAGGGTCTATGGTATGCACGACGGACACCATTAATACTTGTGAACAGGGTATGACTCTCAAACACACCATCTTGGATTCCAGATTCCAACACATAAAAGCCTGGCACATGTGGTTATGGTATGTCCATGGCCTAGTTGACTGGCACATTAGTCAACACGTCTAGCTCTAGCTATCCCACCTAGGCTGGGGAAAGGTCTCCCACTAATTTTGAAGACACTAGACAGGGGCCCCTTTCTGCTGCCCCCACCACATTTGTAACTTATTTGCCATAACTATATGCAGGCTGAGCGGGTTGCAACATGATTATCAACTGCTCTGCCTCGTATGATTCCTTCAATACCCCGATGGGGTTTCATTAAGTCCATCGGCGTCACCAGTAACCAATCTATGCCGTACAATCTTTATTAATATTTACACAGATGTATTTAATTCTGTTGTACCAGCGACCTGTTTTCAGACAAATTCCGCTGACCAGCACCCCACACTCACAGTTAACTGTTCTGCAGAGTGCCACTCCACGATGGCGGATGGTTTCACCTGCATCACCACATCCGGTTCCCATGGTAACGTTAAAGACATTGAACCCAGTGCGGCACACCTCATTGTCATTCTGAGTGCTTTGCTGCTCCGGTGGATCCATTCCTCCAATTTCCACGTAAAACGGACAGCACCCGCTCACCATTTCGGCCTGGTTTACTGACCAGTTCTGACGCGCATCCCTCAGTGCTTCCACTCCATTTGGGGATGCTTGGGCAGTATCTTGTTGGCCCATAGCATCAGCATTCTGACTTTTTTGATGGGTATATGAACCATGTGGCACCTTTGCCATTTGCCTGTCGCCACTATAAGCTCTTGATTTCACACAGCACTGGCATCTCGATATTTCCAATGGGGTTAAAAACTATGTGGCACTCTTGCCAATAACCTGCCACTACAATCAGCACCTGATTTTACACGGGCAGATGAACACAGTTTTGTGCATGTACCCACAAGGAGATGGACGCACAATCCCTCGGGAACAGTATTATTCAGTCCTTCCATTGCAGCACTTACATACCTACTGCTAATGTTGTGCTGAGACATGGTTGTATTTGTTCACGCCACCAGGTCACGACATCCCTGTCTACGGCTCATCTTTAAGCCCATTCATTTATCAAGAAGTGCAAGTGCATTTAGTTGGACGTTGCATCCCTGACTTAATCTATTTGGAGGCTTTCTCTAATCAGTGTCCCTGTTTCCCAGGATACCTGTAACCATACATTCATGTAGCAGGCCAGTGACCAAGAAGTCACCCATGTCCAGGTAATTGCATACCCATTTACCATCTTCATAAGATATAGACAGAGGCATTTTATTAAATACCTATTCCTGTATATTACAGACACCTGATACACAGCATCTATGAATCTATTTCTGTCATGCAGGAACTTTCCAGGCACATTAAGCTCATTTTGTCACCATTGGGGCATGTCTGTGAAGAAATGGACAAGCCGTAAAACCTTTTGCTCTGCAAAAATATACCCGAATATAGACTACCTTCACTTACAGATGTATATTTGTTTTTTGTAGACCACTACAGGATATCCCATTTGGCGAGCTTATTGTTCACATGCCTATCAAGCTGATTAATTCAGCATGGTTAATGTTATATAGGGCCTCATTACGACCCCGGCGCTAAACCATGGTGCTTTTAGCACCATGGTTCATGCCGGGGTCCGCCATGGTGAATGGCGGAATTACCGCCCCATTCCAAGGTAGGTGGGGGGGTAATTCCCCATTCACCATGGGCCCTTCCTCATTCCCATTTTTGCCCCATAGGGCTCAATGGGAATGGGGAAGGCGCTAAGTACGGTGCCGCAAATTGCAGCACCGTACTTAGCACCAAAGTCCCTTTGCGGCACCCTACTTTAACAGCTGGTAAAACCAGCCGTTAAGGTCGGGTCCCGCAAAGGGACCTCGTAATTATATGCTAATAGGTTAACTGCGCCGCAGACTTTTACGCCGCCGTTAACCCATTAGCGCCTGAGTCGTAATGAGGCCCATAGTCCCAAGTAAAATGTAAAGGGACCGTTCTGCATTTGTATAGGCCAATTTTTGCAGATTGTGTGAAGAATGTATGTTTGTATTGTATGTTTTGTAATTTCACTGTGTTGCACTTTGTTTGAAATTGTTTTTGAATATAGTATACCAAATTCTTGTATTGAAATGTTATGTTTGCTGTCCCCAAAATAGGTAAACAGATTACAATATTGGGTCACAATGGCCCTCATTACGATCCAGGCGGTAAGTATACGACATTACCGGCATGGCGTAACTAACGTTTACGTGCTGGGTCAAAGCCGTAAAAAGAGGGACATTACGACCCATCGTGCACGAACATTACCCCATGCCGGTAATGTAAACTGCGCCATGGCATTAATGCCCCCAAAACGGCACCTACCGGCATCGTATGCCACGCAAGGTGCACTTCCGCCACCTCGACCACCGTTCATAGCGGTGACCGTAGTTAGCGGTTACCGCAATTAGCGGTCACCGCAATTAGCGGTGACCGTAAATAAGCGGAACCGGAAGTAGCGTCACCGCGGCGGAACGGGAAAGAGCACGGCGGCCATCTTTAAAAACACAATCCATTGGCATCCTCCGCAACCACTGGACATCCGAGCCTGAGACCCAGCAAATACCATCAGCAACCTTCTTCCTGCAAGAAAATGCCTAAAGTGGTAAAAAAAGCCTGTGACCGCCAGCGGCAAGACCGCTTCACCAGAGAGGAGCTTACCATGCTTGCGGAGACCCTCCAGGAGAACGCTGCAGTGGTATTCTCCAACCAAATGACAAGACCGGCCATAGCCAAGAAGAAGGCCATATGGGCACTGGTAGCTCAGCGTGTTAGTGCCGTGGGGACTGTACCCCGCAATGTCATCTCAGGCTCAGAGTCAGGAGCATCCTATCGGCTAACAGGAACCTGGGCACGGCAACCGGGGGAGGATTGGAGTCCCCTATTAAATTGCAGCCATGGGAGGAAATCTGTGCCTCCACAATCGGAATGGAGAGCATAGAAGGAGTAGGAGGAATGGAGAGAGGAGCCCCGACATCAGGCGATGCAGGTAAGTGGCTCAAATCAAGCCATGCAAAATTCACCAAAGTCCATTCATGTGAAGTACAATGTTGCCCCATAGTGTAAATGCAACACATCAGCAGGAGACTGCCCACAGACACATCCGATCTCCACCCTGTACACATGCAGTATGCACACCCTAACTGCAGGCACCCACATACCTCCATGCTACTTCCACACAAAAGGGAGACAACCTGTATGCCCCTGCCTCAAATGTGCCGCATGTACTAACTGATAAGATGTCAGTCGTCACAATGCCCGCCCAATGTCCGCAGACCCATCAATAACACTTTCCCTCCTTTGCTCCACCACAGGCTCAAATTCCGACCTTGAGGATGAGGACACCACTGCCTCCACACCCACCAAGAGGGCCAGGACAACTGTGCCAACACCACAACCCTCCACCTCTGCCGTCCCGAGGAAAACCCCACAGCAGCCAAAATCCCAGCCAGGAAAACAGGACAGGGCACTGACAGCCACCCCAGCAGGCACCACAGCAGCAGCAGCAGCAGCGGACATTACCCAAATCGTGCCCACAGAAGGGACAGGCTCTGCTGCAAGCAGCACTATTGGGGAAACTGCTGCCATTGCAGCCTCCTCCGATAGCGAAGCAGGGATCATTGAGGAGATTGATGTTGGAAGCCCCACTGCCCACCCTCATTCCCCCTACCTGTCCCTAAGCAGCCCGCATGCGGATGCCACACAGGGGCAGTTAGAGCATGAGGATTGGCCAGGCACTCCATCCCCGCTGCAGGAGGTGAGCAGCCCAATGGGAATACCACTGCCATTAGCCATGGGCCAGAGGAACCAACAAACCCTGGAGGAGATCGTCACCCGGCAGCAGCAACTATCCTCGCTCCTTAATGAGCATGTTGCAGACTGTGGGGGGGCAAGTGCAGCAATGGAGAAATGTGCGGAGACAGTGAAGGCTGCTATTGAGTCCTCCACAAAGGACATCTGCGCAGAACTTGCCGCTGTGTGGCACGTCATCTCAGAACTAGTGCAGACAATTCGGGACATGCGTCCAAATGAGCAGGCAGGAACCTCCTCGGGTGCCAGCTCGACACCAAGCAGCCCCATCCGCCGATCGGGGAGGAAGCTGCGCAGCACAGGCTGGGGTGCCCCGGGGGCCAGGGGAGGGGGCTGACAATAGTGGCCGGACAGTGGAGAAATCCTACATCACACACTGCTGCACAGACTTACTCACACCTTTGTAGGGATTCCAGGGGGGAGGGTGGAGGGGGGAGTGGGTGTGTTGGGGAGTTCAGGGGGGAGAGGGGAGGGGGGAGTGGGTGTGTTCACCAAAATCACTTTCACAATACACTTTTCATATTTGCACAAATCACATGTGTGGACATTGCTCCTTGCATATGTGTGATTTATTGGTAAACAGTCCCCAGTGTCCATATAACAGACGCACACAGTGACACAATCGTCATCTCCAGGTGACACCACCCATCCGTGTGTGCTAGAATAATTGGTTTATCAGAGTACTACGCATTTCACGCCCCTCCTGTGCATCGCCGCCTCCATGAGGTGCTGCCCGATCCCCACCCTCATCATCCTCATCGTCAGGTGGTTGCAGTTCTGCATCAGGGGGCAGGGGCACATTGCGTCTGACGCACATATTGTGTAGCATGACACATGCCATGACGATCTTTGCCACCTTCTCATGGTGGTACAGGAGTGCCCCACCAGACCTGCTGAGGCAGCGAAACCGTGCCTTCAATAGGCCAAATGCCTGCTCAATCACCACACGGGTAAGTGTATGTGCACGGTTGAAGTCCTCCTCGTGCTGGTTCTGTGGGTTCCGGACTGGTGTAAGGAGCCACCTCTTCAGGGGATAGCCTGCATCACCTGTATGTGGACGAGAATGTATGTGTCAGTCATGACGTCTATTTCAGAACATGACGTGCCACCATGGCTTTCATCTAACTGTTACTTTGGACCTCTTTTAAATGCACTAATTGATTCACACTATGCGACCAGTATATGCTCATGGCTCTTATGGAATGTTGTGCATGCCATCAACCAATGTATGCAGGGGGGTCAAGTGCCTTGTGAGTGCCCATCCACTGTGTTCGTTCATGCCGTTTGTTTTGGTGGCCTGGCACGTGTCCTGTGATGTCAACGCTCACATCATTGCAACATTGCTGTCAGCCTCATCATGACCTCAGTGAGCAATGCTGATGTTGATAGAGACATTTTGTGGGCCTTGCTGTCTGTGTGATGGTGTGTTGATGTTTCTGTCCGTCATGTGCCTCATTCGTGCGCAGTTATGGGGGACAGGCCTTTCAGTGGATGGTGTCTGGTGACGTGCATGTAGGTGCATTTCGTTGAGGTCAATGTGGTGTGAATTGGTACAATGCACTTGCAGATGGTTGTGTCATGGTTGGGGCACTGCTTCATTCATGTGGTGGGGCTGCATACATCGGCCATTAGGTTTAGTGATGTCAGCTGAAGTTTGTGCTGCTTTAGGGTATGATCTGGCTCCGTTGTCTCTACTACTCACAGCCAGGTGGAGTATGAATCATCCCCCCCTTTCAGCCAGGTGGAGTATGCATCATTCCCCCCCTTTCAGCCAGGTGGAGTATGCATCATCCCCCCCCCCTGGAGTATGCATTGGTACGTCGTTCACCTACCCACTTCACTTTTCCATGGTCATGACATGTGACTCACCGAGTAGCCAGGATCTTGGCCCTGCATGTCGCTCCATGTAGCGTGGTATTGTGGAGTTCCAAAGGACCATTGAATCATGGGTTGCTCCGGGGAATCGGGCACAGCAATGTGTGATGATCCTGTTGGAGTCACAGACCATTTGCACGTTGATTGAGTGAAATAGTTTACGGTTGCGGTACGGTACCTCCATGGCATGTGGCACCACCAATTCTACATGGGTGCAGTCAATGGCACCAATGCAACCAGGTATGCCGGCTAGTGCATGGAAACCCACCTTGGTGTTTGCAATCTCCTGGGCAGACCGTGGTAATGAGATGTAGTTGTCTGTGTGCTTGAGGAGGGCATCAAGCACTTGGATCAGTGTACGTGAGAATAATGGTTGTGAAATGCCATGCAAGTGTCCCACTGTGTGCTGGTAGGTGCCTGTGGCCAGGAAGTGGAGTACAGACACTACCTTCAGTAGGGGTTGGATGGCGGTTGGTGTTTCTATCATGCTGACAATGTCGTTGTGTATCATGTCTACGATGGCGGTGATGGTGTCCCGGTCCAAACGGTACAGGGTGTGGATCTGCTCAGCGGTGAGGTTGAATGGACTGGCTCTGATGCGTGGGATTGTGGGCTGCCTGCGTGGTGCCACTGGCTGTGCTGGTGGGGCTTGCTGGCCCTGCCTTGCCCTTCTTCTCCTCCTGCGTCTCCTCTGTGCAGCCTGTTGTTGTTGTTGTTGTTGTTGTAGTTGAAGTTGTAGCACTTGCATTGCTATCAGGTCCTCCAGCCCCAACATTGCTAGTCCTATTGGAATCATTGTGGAGTGTGACTGGGTGTGGGAAGGGGTTGGGTGTGCTCTTTTTGTACTTCCTGAGTCTGTATTTCATCCACCTGTGCTGATTCTGTGCACCTGTGGCAGCTGGATTCACTGCACAAGGCCCTTTACGGTTGGATCGCGATGGCGTAATTAGCACCATGGCGGTAAGGTACTTAATGGGCTGGGTGATGGCGTTAGGTGCATGTCCGCTTGGGTATTCATTCGCGTAGCTTTGCGCCATGCCGGTATTTGCGGTGTGGCAGGTCGCGTGCGCGCGTCCTTGGTGCAGTTAGCGGCAGCGTTAACTACGATGCCGCTAATGGCATCGTGTGAGGCAATAATGGGGGGACCTGCTTTAGCAAGCAAGGATAATATCCCTTCACATGTGGTAAAATGTGTAAGGCAGGTAGCAGTAGAATTTTAGATCTGATTTTGTATTTTTCATGTTGCATTGAATATTCTGTACATAGTGCTGAATGCAGATTGACAATTGTTGAAAACTTTGAATGTGGGATAAGATCTGGGTGGAGCTGAAATGTGGGTGTGTGTATCTTGGTAGCCTTATGATTCTCATGTAAGAGCGCATTGTGCCTTTGACTTTTGGTGGTTATTTTGCATTTGAGTTTTGTGTTTGGAGATTCTTGCAACAAGTAAAGAGTGCACCAAAAGGGGGTAGCACTTGCAACATTGCTGAAGGTATGATTGTGTTTTATGAATTCCTTTTGATTCTAAGATTGTAAAAATGTATGAGGTTTGCACTGTGATCAAAAAGAGAAATGTTTAGTGTGATTGTTTATTGCAGTAAAGAAACGAAAAAAACAAAAAAGGTGTACTCCCTTAGAATACCTGTGTAGGCAACAACCCTTTAAGGCCAGCTGTAGGAGACACAAACCCTAGATATGAGCTCCCTGCAAATTCAGAAACAAGCCCTGTGAAAGGAGCCAATACACCCAGTGTAAAATGAGCTTTGATAATAGTGAATCTAGAACACAAAGCACGTAAATATTTAGAAGCAGTGGTACACAAAGTGAAGGAAGAATTGTGAATAGCAACTCAGATAGGAGAGGGTATATGTCCAATGGGGATGCTGAGACTTAGGCAGCAGAGGAAGAACTACTGAAAAAGGCATAGGACAGTAATTAAAGATCTGCAAGCAGAACCAGAGGAACTAGAACTGCAGGGTATAGATTGTAGGAAAGATGAAAACGGAAATAAGAAAGAGCTAGAGGGAAGTGAAGGAGATTTGGGAGACAGAAGAGGACTGGAATGAAAGAACTCCCTGGGGAAGGGGAATGAAACCACATCCTAGAACAGGGGCTGTGGTTAGAGGGAAGAAGAAGGGGGCAAGACAGTTCCCATTGATACAGATGTCTAGATGTGGGGGTGGCTAGAGAACACTAATTTTAATTTGAGAGTTGAAGGGCGTCTAGGGACTGAGTTTGCAATTTTATATGTCAGCTATAGTACCCACTGCTATCAGATGGCAGACATTGCCACTATTTCCAACCTTCTCAGATTAAGTGGAAGTTAATTATTGATGCATATTTTTAACTTTCACAAACATGCTGCTTAAAAAATAGATTTTTAAATAAACACAATGTATATGCAGCTACTTTCCTTTTTGTATGGAGGTTTCTGAGGTGAAGGTTTATTTTCTTATCCCGCCAGCTGTTTCCAGTTTTCTGTGAGGTGGCAAAATTGATGGTTCCCACAGAAGTTTCTTGCAAATCCATCCAAGCAACATTTTTATTTTTGTACTTTCTTGTGTCTGCCTTTCTACAGCATCTGATGAAAGAAGGTGGGATTCTCTGCATTTACATTCTGATTGGGTCTTGGTTGTTTCTATGGTGGGCAGCTGCCAATAGGATGTCAAATTCCTCAGGTGCTCTTTAGCTGCGGAACCTGTAAGACAATGTCATTGTTTGAGTGATGTTTATTTGTGCCAATTATACTAGAGATTGTATTGCCTCGTTAATTTAGTGCTAATTAGCATATTTAAATATTTAATCAAAGCCCTTATAATAGTTTCTGCATTAAGCATGGCTTATAACCTAATGCTTGTTTTAAATCACCTAAGAGTAGAAAAAGTCATTGAGACTGGATATGAAGTACTGCTTGTAGAAAAACATATCACTGTGTTTGGAGATGCTCTACAGTTAACACCAGTGAAAGGCCAACCGTTGTTATAAATGTAAGAATGCTGTACCATGCATTGCAACCTCATCTACACTACCATAGTTTTAAATCCCCCACACTGTATTTCCAGTCTGTGTACTCTCACCCACCCTACTGCATCCTGTGTACCTGCACCCATTCAATACATCCACACCCACTATACTCCCACCCATTTACCTTATTGATTTAATAATGCATGTTTTTTTTAATCCACGTTCATTTTGTTTCCCAATGACCTAATGGTTACTATGTGTGAAGAGAACGACAGAACGCACACATGTTATATCACATATAGTGCATATGATTCAATTCATATAAGGGTACAAAAGAAATGTGTGTACACCTGTAACTAACTGTACTTCATAAAGTCTGTTCTTTTTTTATAGAGAGATATTCCGGTTGTTATGGCCATGACTTGAACAATCCCATTGTGGCAGCAGGTGGATTTGACGTACCAGTAGGAGAAGTTGTGGCTTTGATATTGGTTGAAGGTGTTTAGATGGTGGATGGGGTTGTTGATGGAGGAGGTTCAGATAGTTGCTGACGTAATGAATTCAGCACATGCCTGGATAGATGTGCTCAAGCTCTGTGATGGAACAGTTGAAGGGCCACGTCGTTGCAGTGCAACTTCTGACATATAAAATGTGAATGTACTACTTTGGTCATGGGTAGCGTGTCTACCTGTTAGGCTGTTTTGTATACCACCTTCTGCATGTTTACTCAATTTACCCAATTTGCTCTACTTCACCCACTCTCCGCACGCCTCCCTGTTTATCCTCACCAAGTTTATCTAACCCTGATTATCCCCATTCATTCATTATCATGACACTTTTTGTACCTTTATTGTACCTCTAGTGTCTGTTCCCTTATCGTTATATTATATCCACACCCGGTATACCCCTATCTAGTATGTCCCTATATGAACAAGTTTTCATTTCTGTTGGCCTCTCTTGCGGCAGGCATGGATTTGGAAGTGAAAGTACATCATCCTCAAAACAATTCTGTGAGACATGCAACATTGGCTGCTGGTCGATTGGCAGCAGGTGGATTTGAGGCACCACTAGGAGAAGTTGTGGCTTTGATGTTGGTTGGAGGTGCTGCAAAGGTGGATGAAGGTGGTGATGGAAGAGGTGCAAATTCTCGCCAAGGTAATGAATGACACCCATCCATCCGCAGCTTGTGGTGATCATCCTCTCTACTGTAACCACCTGCCATACTCCCCCCTGTTTATCATCACCGTTCCCTAGTCTCCGTTCCCACACCCTCTCTATTTCCAGCCTCTGTACTGTCTCCTACTCTATTGCATCCTGTGTTTCTGTACTCATTCAGTGTATTCCCACCCACTATATTCCCCCTATTTACCTTATTAATTTGATAGTGTATGTTTTTAAAAATAATACACCTTGGATTTGTTCCTAATAACCCAATGATTATTATATTTGAAGACAGCAACAGTATACTACACACACATGTTGAATAAAAGATTATGCATACAATATACTGCTCATGAGGGTCAACACAATTAAATGTGTGTAGAACTGTAACTAATTGTATTTCATAAAGTATGTTCTGTAACTAATTATATTATATATTTTTTACAGACAGAGAAGGGCAAATTATGACATAATCACTGTGGACATATTATTGTGACCATTGCTAGTGTCTCTACTTGTGTGCGTGTGTTGTATCCCACTTTTTCTTCCTTCACTCAACCTAACCCACCTCTCTAATGCAACTTTTCACAATATTCACCACTGTTTATCCTCACCCAGCTTATCTAATTCCGATAACCCCCCCGCTCATTTTACAGACACTTTTTCTATCCTCATTGTACCACGTCTCTTTCCTTATTGCTATACCATATTCACACAACCTATTCAAGCTTATGTAATCTATTCCCGTTCTCTAACACTGAATATATTGCAAAATAGAACTTACAAGTACTATAGAATGCACATATATATATATATTTACACATATGTAATAAAACAATATATCATTTTATAACTGCGGCTACTGAATCAGCCAATGACATGTTGAGCTTTGGAGGCGTGTATAATAGCAGCAATGACTGGAAGTCTTACTTACATGACCGCCATTTACGCACAGTGTAGCCGCAGCTACAAGGGAACATTTTGAAAAATAAATGTTGGTATCTCAAACTGCATAAAATACATTACAAAAGAAGTTATCATGTATTTTTGCAGTCTGTGTTTCATTTAATCTGTTTTTTTTTATAACTTAGAGGTTGGCCCTTAAAAGGGCAGTTTTGGGGGAAGGAAAGAGGGGGGTGGAACAAGGAAGGAAAACACATCAGGATAAAACATGTAACTAAGGGAAACGAAACAAACAAGAACATTTGTTTTTTTCTAAGAAAGGGGTGAAATGAATTCCACTTTAAAAAAAAATAACTAAGAATGGCAATGACTCTGATGTTGAAAGAAGCTTATTTGCCAATCCTGTACTGTGGCACCTCCCATGGCAACCCTTTTGTGGCATATAGTGCACATAATTTTCATGACAGATAAATTGGGTGCTGGTAGAATAGCAGCAGGTGCATGGGAAATCTCAGGAGGTGAAAAAGTACTTTCAATATTGGTTGGAGGTGTTCCGATGATGGATGCAGGTGCTGATGGAGGAGGTGCAGTAACTCTGGAGCTTGTGATGCTGATGGATTTTCAATCAACAACAATACCACATGATGGTTTCCAATTTATTGGATGATACGGTCAGCTATAAGAAGATCAAAAAGGACCCACGTATGGATTTGAGTCGGGATATACAGTCAGCCACGACTATGGCACTTGAACGGGGTTGGCTCTCCAAAGATGAGTTTGACTTTTTGAACCTCTCGGAAGGGCGCACCCCCACATTCTATGCTATCCCAAAGATACATAAGAACGTTGACAACCCCCCGGGGCGCCCCATTGTTGCGGGGTGTGGCTCGGTTCTTGAGCCTGTATGCAAATACATTGACAAATTTTTGCAGCCCCTTATCCAGGAAACTAACACCTACCTACGTGACAGTACCTCAGTGATTAGATTGGTGGAAGGGAGGCCATTCAACACAGAGGAAGAAATCCTTGTCACTTTAGACATATGTGCACTGTACACGAGTATCCCTCAACAGGAGGCAGTCCAATGCATTCGCGAAATCCTTACCATCGAAAGATCACCCCTTAACACCCCTGGTGAATTCATTTTGGAGTTGCTCACGATGGCTCTGGAAAAGAACTATTTTCAATATAAAGATCAGTTCTTCCAGCAAACGCATGGGACGGCTATGAGTGCGGCCTTTGCCCCCAGTTTAGCCATACTATATATGGCCATGTGGGAACACCATTTTGTCCTCTCAGTAACTAATCCATTTGTGGGCCATATCAAGCTATGGCGACATTATATCGATGACATTCTCTTAATTTGGCAAGGTTCGGCCACGGCCCTCCAGGAATTCTTTCTGTGGATTAACAGGCAACATACAGAGATCAAATTTACTATCAGTTCTAGTACTAAAGAGATCCAGTTTTTGGATCTCAGAATATATGCAAGGAATGGCAATCTAGAATGCTCATTATTTAGAAAACCCACAGATAGAAACACTTTACTTCACTTCTCGAGTTTCCATCCGAGGGGAGTAAAGGAGAACCTTCCATACGGCCAATTTCTACGATTGCGCAGAAATTGCACGTCGACTACTGAATATACCACCCATGCTGACAACCTCAAAACACGTTTGGTGGCACGGGGCTACCCCAGTAAACTGGTCACCAAGGCGGCTAAAAGAGCGAGATTCACCCCTAGGGAATGTCTTCTCACTCCCAAAGCACCAGCCACGGAAGAAAAACTGGTCTGTGTGTTTCCTTACTCTACGCACACTTATGCAGTTAAGAAGCTGATCAAGAAATTTTGGCCTTTGGTTAAATTGGAATTAAGCGATGAACCAATGCCACTATTTGCGATGACCAGACAGAAAAATCTGAGGGACCTGTTTGTACACTCGAAACCTCGGATTCTGAGAAACAGAACTACTGGTTGGGACCTCCGTCCGCTGGTAGGACATTTTCCATGTGGAGGCTGCTCAGTCTGTAAATACACCAAGAGAATCAAAGAATTCCAGGTGAGAGGCAGGAAATGGGACATCCGTGCCATGACCAATTGCAAAACTCCTAATGCGATATACTGTATTCAGTGCCCATGTGGCCTTAAATATGTCGGTCAGACCTCGAGACCTACCCACACACGGATCGTAGAACATAGATCCCGCATTAGGTGTAAGAATATCAACGCGCCACTAGTGTCTCACTATATGGAATATGGCCATTCCCCCGAGGATCTATACTGGTGGATCCTGGAAGCATTTCCAAGACAAAATATTTCAGCATACAGACTTAACCTGGCCGAGGCCAGGTGGATACACCGGCTTGACACCATTGAACAGGGTCTAAATGAAAGTAACCCCTTACGTTGGTGACACTCTCTTATTCCCCATTTTTAGACAGGTGTTCTATTTTTCTCCCATGACTAATGTGTGCCCTAGCCACTCAACACAATCTGAGGGTCTTGGGTCTTGCCTCTCTTGGAGTGTCATCTAGTTCTAGGCCCCCGCCGGTTATTGTTTGGGTTCCCCTCGTTACAATTATACATCTACATATTTTTACAAAAATTTAGCTGTTCGTGGGTTCCGCACATGCAGACTAGTATCTAGTTTATTTTTGTGTCTCTTGCCAGTTACAACATCTGGCACTGTACCACAACACTAGCATATTTAGTATGGTATTACTAGTATATACATCTATCATCCGACCGAAGGTGGGGCCCGTTTAGGGGCACAATTATACCTTTGTGAGAGAGCACGTATTGGCGTACACATGACTTCCACATTCATGTGCCATCAGTTGCTCCATGGCGGCTGCTTCCATTTACCAGTCCCATTTCTTTATCCTTACATGGATAGCCTATGTTTTCAATGGGCTTTAGGAAACCGTGAGTCTGTTTTCTATGTTTACTATTCCCATTTCATGGGACATCCCCTTCGCCTCTCCAGCTTTGGACTACGCAGTTTTAGAAAGGGCTGCGGCGCGACTCACAGGCCGTATAGCCCTGCTACATCGGCGCCAGAAATGCAGTGCTCATGAGACACCGATAGGTAGGATTCCTTCTTCCATACTATTTTGCGATATTGGTCCAAGTATATCTACGGTACATGAGGCGGGCGAACGCGCACCACCTCGCATCCTATGCAGGATTCTGTTTATGCATTCCCTTTCGAGGAGGCTCATTCACTGCCAGTCTTTCTAGGTTGTGGACCCAACACCTTTGAACTAACGGCAGGTCCGTTTTGTTTTTCTTTCTCCCCTTGTCGTTCTGTTTTTAGCTTTGGAACGGAGTTGTGAGGACGCCCCCCCTTTTTTTTCTATCCGTCCCACTTCTCCAGACTCGAACACTTTGGTCGTGTTCACCACTATGACCGCCGGAACGGAGCAGGAGAGTGGGAAGGAAATGGAAACAGACAGGCGACTACCGTACTAGGCCTGACGACATTTCTGGTAGAGCCGGACAAAAATAAAAGGTGAGGGAGAGGGGTGCAGAAAGGGAGGAGAGGAACAAAACAAGCGACTATCATACTAGGCCTGACATTGTTTCAGATAGTGCTGGAGGGGGGTGGGAGGGGAACAGTAAGGTGATGGGGGAGCGACAGACGAGGTTGCTATCATACTAGGTCCAGGGAATTTTCTGATAGAGTAAGTGCATAGAAGAAGGTAAGGGGAGGAGGGGAGGAGATAGGAAAAGGGAGATGGGAGGGGAGGACAGAACAGAGAGTAAGCAGTCAAAAAGAGTGGAGAAGCAAGAGGGGAGAGCGAATACAATTGCAGAAGTCAGTAGTAACACATATTGTTGCAGGTCTGGATACAAGATGAAGATGGGAACAGCATGATTCAGGGCCACCATGAGTACAAGATGCAAAGTAAGTCCAGCATGAGAGTTGAGAAAGGGTGACGCACCATGAATCAATGATGTCCATAAAAGTAAAATCCAGCATTGGCCACAAGACAGTGATGGTGAAACCAGAATGTATCAGGACAGACTCCTGTGTGCAGGAAGGGGGGCACAAGAGAGCAACACGGGGGGACCAGAGAGGGTGGGGATGGCCTGTGGGGACAGAGGGTGTAAACACATGTTGGTGCATGCTTACCTGCTGTTTTAGCAAGGGATCGGACCCTGGATTCTCCTGGTCCGAACAGGTCCAAACAGGAATTGCCCTTTTCTTTGACTGCCCTTCGTTTTGGACGCCCGGGCGAGACAAGCCCTTGATCTAAGAGTTAAGAGCAGGAAGGAAGAGGCAGGGCTAAGAAGGTGGGTGGTGCTTAGGCCAGGTGACCTAGATCCACTTACACCTGCTCCCGAGCTGCAAAGGAAAAGAGGCAGGAGGGCTCCTTAAGTAGGGAAAAGAGCAGCAAGCAGGAAGGCACCAGGTGGGCGGGGCTTGCTAAACAGTGTTTAAACAGTGTTTACACAGTATTTAATGGCAAGTAGCTCCATTTTCTTTCTCCTATGATTGAGAACAAAAATTGGTGGTTGATAGAAGGAAAGGGGAAAAGGGGAAAAGAGAGAGAGAGAGAGAGAGAGAGAGAGAGGGTGAGAAATTGAGAAATGTAATTTTCATTTACAAAGCTTACGCTTTTAGCAGCAATGCATGCGTAGTTTCTTGTATATGCACTTATATTAGCAGCAGTAAGCTAAGTATGGTGAGGTAGAGAGGTTGTTTGTTTTAGGATACTGGTGAGGAATTTGGTGGTGCCTTGCGAATATCTGAGAGGTGTATCCAATATCGAAGCCTTTTCACCTTTACTGCAAGAGGGTTGGAAATCACCACTTCATAAGGCCTGTGGAACCTAGATTTGTTCAACTTGTGCACATAGCTCCAGACATATACTAGCTCACCTAGCAATAATTGTTGGGTGGGAGTGGTTTCTTTGGTAGGTTGATCTACAGTACTTTGTGGACTGTCTGGGCGAAGTGGCATGATCTGTTGCGAGATGCATTTGATCACACGGGTTAAAATAATTAAGTATTCTTTTAACATCTTGCCCAGAACTTGCAGCTCTATGGGCATCTGATGCCCTCCTGATAGGGGAGATGGGTGTGCACTGATCTACCTGTTACTATTTTGTGTGGTGAAAGGTATGGTCTCTACTTGGCCCAGTGTGCAAATGGGACATGGCCAGAGGCAAACAGTGCAGCCAGTTAATTTTTAAGGTGGTGCAACGTTTGGAAGGCTTACTTTTGAGAAGGCTGTTGATTCATTCCACAACACTGTTTGCTTGGGGATGGTAAATTGTGCACATACAGGGCCTCATCACGACCTCAGCGGTAACCCTTAAATCCGGCGGTAGCGCTATTACCTCCGGACTTAAGGGTCTGCCGAATCAGGGCCTCGGCGGATTTCAACCAAGCTCTGAGCTGGTGTGAAATCCGCCAAGAATTCGCGCTCATACCGCCGGCGGGAAATCCGAGGGCGGTATGAGCGCGAAATTTCGCCATTGAGCCCAATGGGGCATTCCCGAATGGGCTCAATGGGGAATGGGGACTTCCAAGTCCGCCCAACTCGTGATCCCGCGCTATTAGCGCCGGGGGCTATGGCGGTCGCGCTAATAGCCCCAGCGCTAATACCGTCTGCGTTACCACCGAGGTCGTGATGAGGCCCACAGTGTTTAATGCTGAGTAGTGCTGTGATTTCTTTGAAGAGCTCATTGAAAAAATGGCTGCCATTATCAGACCATAACACATCAAACACACCCCATTGAGGAAAATCCTTGTAGACCAGAAATGTTGTGGCACATTTGACATCTAGGTGGGCACAAGGGCCACCCTCAACCCACTGGGCGAAGGGGCACACCATAACAATGAGATATAATTCTCCATTACCTCTCTAACACATGTTCACATAATCAATATGGAGCTAGCGGAATGACCCGATGGGGTGGGGTAGAGTACCTCATAACGTGCGCAGCGTCATTCCAGTGCTGAACCAGTGTTCCTGGATGTCAAATGCAATGTGTTGTTTTGAACTGTGGGAGAATTAGTGTAATTTCTCAAATGTCTAGTGTAATAGTTCAGTGGGCATTACTGCTTTTCTGCTGCATTGCTGCCTCCATAAGAGATAAGTGGACAATTGTATGCACCCTCACTTGAACCAAATGGCCTTCTCTTCCTGTGATGCTCTGCATTGGAGCTCTATTATTTGGGCTGTGGGCATTGTCGTGTATGGGTCCTTTTCTGGTCATGCTGAAGGGGTAGTGACAACATACTCAATAGCTATGGGCACTGGGAGACACGCTGCCGCTTTGGCCACTCCATCCACGGCTGTGTTTCCCAAAGAAATGTCCTCAGTATTATTGATATGGGTGGCTCATTTGAAGACTGCCACTGCAGATGGCTCTGTCAGGATGGAAATCAAGGCATTTAGTAGTGCTGCACATCATACGGGTTAACGGTCTGCCCGTCGGAGGCCCCTTCTTTTCCAGCATGAGAGACCAGCATGCACCGTTGTGGTGATGTATGCTGAGTCTGAGTAGATGGTCACATGACAGTCCTTCACTGCTCGAAGCGCTTCTATGAGCGCTATGAGCTCTACTGCTTGTGCTGAGTAGTGCATCGATAGTCTTTTCATTAATAATGTTTCATATTCCCCTGCTTCTAAGCAAACCACTGCTGCCCCAGTATGTCTCTGTCCTGTGTCCTGGTCAATTGTCACTGACCCATCAACAAAGAGAACCTCACCCTCCTATAGTGGACGATCCTTTTGCCCTCATATGTGGCACAGTCGTGTTGTTCCAAGTCTTTGGGCCTCGTTACGACCCTGGTGTTAACCATGGCGCTTTTAGCGCCATGGTTGACGCCGGTATTTTACCAACTCCGCCATGGTGAATGGCGGAATTACCGCCCCATTCCAAGGTTGGCAGGGCGGTAATTCGTCATTCACCATTGGCCCTTCCCCATTCACATTTTTGCTTCCATATGGCTCAATGGGAATGGGGAAGGCAGTAATGACGGTACCGCAAATTGCGGTACCGCAATTACCTTGAAAGTCCCTTTGCGGGTTCCTTCCTTAACGGCTGGTAAAACCAGCCGTTAAGGTCGGGACCCGCAAAGGGACCTCGTAATTAGGCGGTAAGGGTTTAACGGCGCCAACACCTTTTACGGCGCCATTAACCCCTTAACGCCTGGGTCGTAATGAGGCCCCTTGTCTGTGCATGCTTCCGTCAGGAACGCGGAAGGATTTACTGTTCTGCATTGTATCACATGGATTTTTGTGCTTGAGATGATAATCTCGTATGCCGCTGCTCTCTGGGTAGTCAGGATAGACTTTGATCTTTTTAAGATTGTGAATACTGAGTACTCCATGTACAATGTTACTGAGCACCCATTCACAATAATGGAGCTTTTCTCAATAGCAAAGGCAGCTGCACGGAGAGCCTGTTCACATGTAAACTGTCCTTGCTTTACTAAATCTAGTGTACCGCTGTAGTAGGCCAGTGGTTTATGGCTCATTGTTCTCTTCTGTGTCAGAAGAGCAGTAATAAGTGTGCCATTGCAAGGGGAAAATATTTCAAAATTCCTGCTTAAAGTTTGGAGTTGGCAAGAACTGGGACGGTAGAACTGACTTCTTTTAAGTCATTGAAGTTTTGCACCATACCTGCGCTCCATTGTAGCTTATGGTTTCCCTGTTGTGCTTCCTTGAGGCCCTGTAGGAGCGGTCTAGTGTATGCTACATAGTCCAGAATCCAGACCCTGCAGTAGTTGCATAAGCCCAGGAATGTCTGCATGTAATTTACTGTATTACTGTAACTGCCTTGGGTGTGGCACAGGGACGTCATTTGTGGGGTCTCCCTTGCTACCCCTGAGGTCTCCCTTGCTACATCTAAAAAAAATAGTAACCTCCTGGAATGTGGTCAGTGCCATGTGGCTCTTTGTTTCTGGTGTGGCTGGCTTTCTTGCTCAGGCCCCTTAAAAAACATGGGGTTCCAAAAGTGTAACACTTTGAGCAGTGACCCTAAATAAGAAAGAATAGGAATAACAAATAATGTTTCTTTCTGGAATTCTATACAATAATTGCTAGACTCATTAAAGGTTTGTTTCGGTCACACTTCAGGTGGTGAGTCACTGACTTAGTCTGTTCTTAAACACCTCAACTCAGCCTTTCATTCTTTTAAGGGGACAAAAAGAGTACCAACACAGGTTGAGTGATGTATGCATATTTATTCTATACGAAACGCTTAAGCGTAAGTGCTATATAATAACACATCATTATCATTTGGCTTTGGACATCTATTTGCATTCACAGTTATCTGGAAATATGGTCCTATACACACTGATATTAACCATACATATGGTGATCCATTCATGTATGAAATGTATATCACATTATATAGATATAGTAACCATATTTTTCGTAGTGTACTTAGGAACAATGCTATGTGATGCCACTTCCTGTTTTGTCAAGGGGTGAAAGTTTGTGTTCTATCGTTTCCTGTGTTGTCACTTTGGGGGGGGGGGTCAAATGACATCATTACCTGTGATGTCATCAGATGTCAAGGGTCGTGTGATGTCACTTCTGCTACCCCTGGCATTTTGGTGAAATCACATCCCTGGTGTGGTGCGCACAGTCGCAGCTCTGTCTAGTATAATTAATTTGTTGTCTGCTGAAATGAGCTGTCACAAGTATGGTACAACAAGCTGGCAGTATTGGAGTTTGGCCTTGTCAACCTTATATCCCATGTGTGCTAACAGTTGCAGCATGGTGATGTCATCTCTGCAACAGTTCTGCTCTCTATCACTGCATACTAAAAAGTCTTCCAGTACTGGATGACCGTGCTGGGCACATGGATGTTACCTAAGTCGTTGTGCAGTATCCTGTTGAATATACTCAGGCTCTCACAATACCCCTAGGACTAACTAGTGTGCTTGTAGCACTTTTTGCAATGTGTGAATGCTGTGAGGTACTGTGATTCTTGGTGCAACGGTATTGAGAAGAAGGTGTCCTTTAATCGACCACTGTGAAGTGCACTGCTTCTTTGGGATGCTTTACAAGAAGAAGCAGGGTTCAAAACTAGAGGAAATTCATTTTGCACTATGTCATTAAGGGGGTGGACATCCTGGATTATTCTCCAATTGCCCCCTGTCGCCTTTTTGACAGGGTATATGACTGTGTGCACTATTATCCCCTCATGCAGTAAGGCCTGTATTGTATCTTTTATCTATTTTTCTGCCTCCCTTGATAGTGGGTATTGTTTTACTCAGGCTAGAACTGCTCCATTTGTTAGTGTGATCTGCACTGGGGCCACTTCTTTTAGTAGTCCTACGTCGTGTGGGTTGGGTGTCCCCAATTATGTTGGCACCTGCTCTAAGTCACCCTAGATGAAGGGAGGTGGTTTGACAATGGTCATTAGGGGGCTCTACACTCTTCTATACTGCACCATGATATTGCAGGGGATGCAAACCTCGAGCATTATTTCCCCGTCATCATTATTGTCCTCAAAAAGTTCTGCATCTGTCAATTCTTTGAGGGGTACGCTGGGATCAATGCACAACATAGTGTGCCACTCGCAGCCCGGGTGTCTGTGCCAAGGACAATCATTATTTTGGACGATACCAACAACCCCTGGATATTTAGATACAGTATGGTGCCTGCTGCTAACTCTGTGGACTACAGGGTGGAAAATAAAATCGGTTGGCACTCTCCAACAGGCTTTGGTAATTTGTGGCACTGCTTGCACAAACACAGTTATGCCATAGATGAACATGTCTGGGTAAAAAGGAATGAATCGCACCACTACGTCACGTGCCATGGCAGGTATTACGAGCATCGCCCTCATAGAACACATGCCTGCCATGGCGCAGATAATGCCATTGTCCATGAATGAGATTGTCATGTTCAACTTGCTAAGCATATCCCTGCTGAGCAGGTTGACAGGAGAGCTCTTGGGATACAGTAGGGGACCATGTAATACCTTCCCTCCCATCTTTACATCTAAATATTTTGTATATGGAACCATTAAAATAGCCCCAGAGAATCTTTGTGTCAAGGGTTTTGCCAGATAGCGGGAAGTCACATTCACTGATACATGATTTCTCAGTGTCTGAATCTGCCATAATGATTAATTGTTTCCTATCTCTGTCCACACCAAGGGTTACTCTTCTGGGCTGAGGGTCATTGACAGAACGGTACACGCAAGTGCTCTCTGTGGGCTGTCCTAGTCAGGATACGTGCCTGTCCCTGGGAATGAGAAAGGGAATCCCCACACTTCTGTAGCACCTTGGAAGGAAGCCACCGTACCGTTTGGCACGCCCCGGCAAAGTCGTTAATGTTCCCTGCCTGCTGAACGTTATTGAGATGAGGCTAGAGTTGCATCGCCTGTTGGGGGTGACACAGTGGGGTAGGAAGGGGCCTGGGATCTGCAGGGGCAACTGAATGTAAGCTTGGTGTATCTCATCGGGAATTGAGGTAATTCAGGGAGTCAGACTTTGGGGGACTCTTTGGGGTGGTGCACCATAGGTCTGTTGTTTATAACTATATCCCATTCCTTGCCTGCTCCTGCACTGTCTTTAGAAATGCCCTCACTTCCCACAGTTCCAGCAATGCCCAATTCCTCCTCTTATGGGTCCCATTCCTCTGAACCCCCCATCCCCTTGATCCTATGAACCCAGCTCAACCTCGCTGTTCTCCTCCTTCCCACTGCAGCCCAGAGAATTGCAGGTTTCCACCCCAATGTCCTTGTCCTCCTTCGGTCCACTCTGCTTCTATTATGGAATTTCTTAAGTTAGGTGTGTACCCTGCCTCTTCTATCTTTGTGAGTGTTGTTCCTGAGTTCCCCACAGCTACTTTGGCTAATTTGTTTTGCACCAGTTTTGCTTCCTCTGCCTGTCACCTCTGAAGTTTTTCCTTCTCACTCTCTTTTATCCTCCTACAATGGTGTTCTATTAAGCTCTGCATCTCAGGCCACCCCTTCACCTTTAACCCCAAAATTGTGTCAAGTGCCTTTTGCACTTCTTTGGGCAGGCCTTGTTTTATTATAAAATAGTAATGGGTATTGACTGCTCCCAGGTGTTACCCATTTCTGCCCGCCACATCTCTTTGGACCGTAAAAATGAATTATGCAGCATCCTCATCATCACAAGGCACACTGCTTAATGGACTGTAAATCTGGTGTCCATAAAACTCTTGCTGCAGCATGTCCCTCACTTTGCTCTAAACTTAATGAAGGATGCTCCAACATGAGCATTGTTGCTCAGGCTTATTCCCGGGTACCCCGCCTACACCCACACTTCGGCAGCCTGATCACTGACAGCGGCCACCTGTAAACTTTTCATATCTCCTACTGCTAGGAGCACCCCTGCAGTTTGCTTTTCCAAAGCATATATCCATTTCCCTGCGCCCCTCGTAAGGGCTGGAAGCGCCTTTATTAGGTTGTTCTTGTCCATCTGTGCCCATGGCACATAGTGCGGCCTGCCAGTGCCCTTGTGAATCAGGGGCATTTGCATTTTCAGTTTGCTCCTTCTGCACTTTGTCGCACTTCCCTTTTTTCATGCTACTGACATTTGGCCAAACCTCCCCTTCAACCTGCTATCCCATAAGCTCTCCACTCCAGTGTTGCGTTGATGCGCTTGCTCTGCCTCCCCATTCACATCGTCCTCAACCTCATCAAACATACTCCACTTATCTTCGTCTCCCCTCCGAGAAACTACATTTTCATAACCCATGATATCCGTGTCACTGTCACGCTCTACAGGTACGGTTCTTATGGGCGCGTTGTCTATCCTCAATAAAATGTCCCCTGATTGCCACTCATCTGTCCACTGCTGCACTGGTGTGTCTGAGGGAACTGTTTTGGTTCCATCACATGCTGCCCGCAGTCTGGCTAGTTCTGTGTGTGTCGATGCTATTTCTAGGTCTCTTGGATTGACATCTGTGTATGCTGTGACATTTGGAGGGTAGATACATGGGGAGGTGGGTCTATCGCTGGTATCGATGCAATGGAACTGGTTGATAGATATGTTGGGTTGGTGTACTCCACTGTGGGACAGGCTGCCAAAGGATATATTCCCTTATGTCCCATCGATGCCTTCCCATCTTCGCTTGGGCCTGCACCTTTGCCACCGTTGCATGTCCCACCTTCCCCTTGGACTCCTCTGTATCCTTTAACATTTTACAGAGGTTCAATATTTCCCTTATGTTTTGTAACTGTTGGCCTTTGTATTTTGCTGTCAGAAAAATTGACATGTGTTCTAGCATACTGTTGTCAAAGGAGCCCTGCTCTGGCCATGAGCGGGGCATCCCCCTCCCCTAGTCTCGGTCACCCACTGGTTGTGATACTTCTTAATCCTGCCACAGTACAACAGCAGTGCCTTACACATGCCCTCTGGGTGCGCTTCTTCCCCCTTGGTCGCTTCTTCTGTGTGTTTGCCAGGAGTACTACACCGGTGCTAATGCACCACACAGTTATACAGATTGGGCCTCATTACAACAATTGCGGAATGGGTTAACGGGTGCCGCTAATGGTGTCGGCGCCATCTTGGTCGCTTCTTCTGTTTGTTTGACAGGAGTACTACACCTGTGCTAATGCACCACACAGTTATACAGATTGGGCCTCATTACAACAATTGCGGAATGGGTTAATGGGCGCCGCTAATGGTGGCGGCGCCGTTAAACCCATTCCGCAATATTACGAGGTTCCCTCGTGGGACCCGATGTGGACGTCTGGCTTTACCAGACGTCCAGAGCGGGTCCTGCGAGGGGACCAGGGAGCTAACAACGGGCCAGTTGCAATCGGCCTGTTGTTTGCTCCTGCACCGATTCCCATTGAGCCCTATGGGGGCTCAAATGGGAATGGGGAAGGTCCGGATCCGGGTTCCCTGAAGGAGGAATAACCGGGCCCTCCAAACTCGGAATGGCCCGGTAATTCCCCATTCAGGGAACCCGGACCCGATTTTGGAGGCAGCCATGCCCTTATTGCCTCCAAAGTCGTAATGAGGGCCATGGTGTCAAAAACACAATTCAATTTTCCCCCCTCTTTTTGTCAACTCAAAAGATCAAAAAGACTCTTTTTCTTCTGCCACCCCCATGCTTCTCCATTCGTTCTCCCTACTTACACAAACCACACTCTCTTCACACACACGCAAACCACACAATTCCCCTCCTGGGCCTCCTCCCTACACAATGAAACTGGAATAAAACAAACTAAAATAACAAGCTAAAATAACAAGCTAAAATAACAATCACTACTTTGCCCAAGCTCTCTACTTACATGGAGCTCCTATGCATTTCCTTTTTTCTCTTTGTTAAACAATGGTTGTGGTGCCACGTTCCCCCTCACTCGTGGAGGCTCCCTGTATTCCCGTTTTCGTTTCCTTATTATTCTCCTTAAAGAATTAATAAAAACAAAACAAGCCACAGACATGCCACACTCTGAATTTCAATCTCTGCATGTTCAAACTGTTCACACTTCCCAATACATCTGTCCCCTACGTATTATCACTTGCAAGGCTATACTCATGGGCGCATGTTCACCCAAACTCCTCTGTTCATTGGGTTCCAACACACCAGCCTTCACCTCCTTGGGGCCGCATCCTGCTTCAAAAAGCAGACAGGATTGTGCTAAAACGGCTATTGTACAGCCACTGGGAAGTACACGTTTTTGGGGCTTGTCGCTGTAGGTGGATGCAGCCCTTCCAGAGAGGCTGCCTGGACACTTCCACAGGTATGGGGCACTGGGATCATGTCAGTGTCACAAATTGAAGGCACGCACCTGCACACTCACACCCGAAAAAATACAAACCACTAGGGAAAAAGGCCACAAGATTTCTTGCAAGGATAACAAGTTCTAATCGTACAAAAATAAGAATGGAAGAAAGAACTCTGCTGTTCGCAAACTTTCTGGTGAATTAGTTCAAGCAGAGGCATATAAGGCATAACAGCGTCATCACTGCACAGTAAAAATCTGCATGGCTGGTTGGTGAGACCCTATACATGGGCCTGCTCCATAGGGGATGCCAAGCTGAGATGGATCCAGTCTCGTCCGTTTACCTTCCGGCACGTGGGGTCAGCTGGGCACATCTCTCCAGGGATTGAAGGTCACGCTCTTTACATGTTACTATCACCGAGTTACTATTGTAGAATAATTCTACTACATCATTATGGCATACACCTGGGAAACTTGGGGACTGGCACTGGGGAGGAACACAATCATGCTGACCCACACATTCTTTGCTCAGTTCATATCACAATCTCCGCACCTAAGGCTTCCACCCTCGCTTTGGACTATAATGTATTCCTCCCTGTACCTCATATTGTAGAGGTTGTCGTTCTGGGATCAGGTGAAATGGTTGTGTTTGTTTAGATCTTGTACGACCACTGGGTTTATGGTTGGTGGTCTGAGGTAACCTACTACATTTATTTATTTATTCATGTATTTATTGTTGGGTGCTACTACAGCAAGTAAAATATGGTTTCAGAGTGCCCACAGGGCGAGGGGGGACAAGGGAATCAAATATTACAAAACACAATATTTAATAAGATCAGTGGAGGGAAAAAAGGAAGAAAGGACAAACTTGCTATGCCTTGTGAGTATTCAGAACGTGCAAGTGCAGCAAGGAAGAGGGAAGAGGGGGCAAGTGCTGGGGAGTCCGAACTCATGGGTGAGCCACAGATGAAGTGCTTGGGTTGAAGAGTGGCCCGGAGCCACGTTAGGTGTAAGTGCGAACCTCCATGGCTGAGGGTGTGCCAAGTCAAGTGCTAATGGTGGATAGCAGCTGGGCCGATGGAGTGTGGGAGGTCAGGGGCCCTGAGGATGCATAAGGGCTCTGGATACCAATCACAGCAACTGGGGGGTTAGCAGAGGAGAGAAGAAGGGAAGGAGGAGGTAAAGACGAAGGTCTTGAGGAGCTTCTCGAATTTAGGAAAGTCCTGCTCAAGGCGCAGAGGCAGCGGGAGGCTGTTCCATAGGAGGGAGCCAGCTGAGGAAAGCGATCGACCACCTACCCTCTTTTTAGTGAAACGCTTTACAAACAAAGAGTTGGTGCGAGAGGAACATAATGGTCTAGGTGGAGAGTATTTATTAAGATACATTTTGAAGATAGTGTGGACCCCAGGCCTAGGCAGCCTTGTGGATGATGCAGAGGTATTTGAATGTAATCCATGCATCAACCAGGAGTCAATGAAGACTTTTTAGGGCAGGAGAGATGCGGTCCCTGGCCTTGAGGCGAAGGATAGGTCTTGCTCCCCTATTCTGGATTAGCTTGAGGGGAAGTAGAGTGGAAAAAGGTAAATTCAGGAGGAGGCTATTGCAATAGTCATGCCTAGAGAGAACCAGGGCTCGGTTCACATTGAGTCTCTGGTGGAAAGATGTGGTTCCTGTGCTTGAGACCAAGGATAAGCCTTGCTGCCCTATTCTGGATTAGCTAGAGTGGGCGTAGAGTGGAAAATGGTAGATTCAGGAGGAGGCTATTGCAATAGTCAACCCTACAGAGAACCAGGGCTTGGGTCACATTGAGCCTCTGGGGGAAAGTGAGAAAAGGGAGAATTCCTTTGAGAAGGTAGAGCTGAAAGTGGGACTTCTTGACACTGTTTTGAGTGTGAGGGAGGAAGGAGAGAGAGGAGTCAAAGATGAAACCAAGGCTTCTTGCTTCAGAAGAAGGATCAGGGTTAGAGCCCAAGGAGCAAGGCCAGAGTGAGGGGAACAAGGAGGGAGCAGGGGTAGTGATGGGTAGGATCTCAGTTGTACAGGCATTGAGGCAGAGAATGTTGGAGGTGCACCTGGACTGGATGGCAGATAGGCAGTCAGGGCTGATGGAGGGTGCAAGAGGGTCAGGAGGAAATTTGAAAAAGAGCTGTGTGTCGTCTGCATAACACTGGAAGTTGGAGGAGGGTGAGATGAGGCATGCAATCTGAGCAAGGTAGATGTTAAATAGCCAAGGGAGAGGATAGAACCCTGGGGGACGCCATAGGTGGGGAAGGAAGTATGAGAGGAGAAGGTGCTCGGGATGATTTGGGAATAGCGGTCAGTTATGAAGGATGTTAGCCAGTCCAGTGCCCGTTCCGAGATACCAAGGGTATCATGGAGCCTTTGTATGAGGATGGAACGGTTGACTGTGTCAAAGGTAGAGGAGAAATAGAGAAGGATGAGGACAGCTGGGAATCTGGAGTCTTGAGATGCAAGCAGTTCTTCACGGGTGTTCAGAAGGGCAGTTTCTGTGCCTCTGGATGCTCAGAATCCAGATTGCAGGACGTGGAGTCCAACAAGTTTGATGTGTGAGTAGAGCTGGGGCAATGCCAGCTTCTCCAGCAGATTCTCAGAAAGGGGGTGATGGGGATAGGTTTGTAGTTGGCAGGGCAGGTAGGGTCTGAAGAAGGTTTTTCAGGAGTGTGCACACAAGGGAGTGATTACGGGAGGAGGGGAAAGAGTGATTCAGAAATCAGCGAGTGCAGGGGCAAGATAGTCAATGTTATCCTTGATGGTCTTGGATGAGCAAGGGGAAACCTGTTTAGAAGAGACCTTCCTGGAGCAGGCAACTCTGGTAACTTCTTCAGGTGTGACAGGGGAGAAGGACGAGAAGGAGGTAGGAGGAGTGTGAGGGGCCAAGGGAGGCAAGGGGTTGTGGGATGGTTTAGGAGTGTGGGGAGCCATGGTGTTCAAGATTTCCTGCATTTTGGTAGCCAAGTGTGTGGCCATTGTGTTGCAGAGAGCCTGGGAAGGAGAAGGGGAGCAGGATACTGCAGAAGAATTGGCTAATTCCCTGTAATTCTTGGAAAGTCCTGTCGTTTTGATGGATGCAGCGGAAACCTGTGCCTGTACGTGGGCTCTTTCCTTGGCATGGATGGATAGTCTGTATTGCCTTTGATGGCAGGCCAGTTTGTCAGAGGATGAGCCTGAGGTTTGCCACTTCCATTTTTACACCCTGCACTTTCGTTACAGGGCCGCAAGTTCGGAATCATACCAGGTGTTACGCTTAGAGGCAGGTTTCAGGTGGATCCTTATTACTCGGGCAAGAATGTCAAGAGTATTGGTTATGGACAAGTGGAGGTTGCTGAGGGCAGGATCAGTGGTACAAACTGAGGTGGGGTGAGTGGGGATGAAGGTGGCAGCAAAGGTAGCAGCTTACACTCGTTTCATCGGGTGGATGTTAGTGAACGAGGTTGCCAGGGATTTTTGGGGGCTGCCAGAGGGGCAAAGGGACCTAGGTGGTAAAAGAGGAGAGAAAGGTCTGACCAGGATAGAAGGGTGACTAGAGGGGGGGAGCGAGAGGTCAGAGTGTAAGAAGGCATCCAAATTGTGTCCAGCTGAAGAAAGAGAGTGGATGCAGAGCCAGGGGAGTCCAGTTGGATGTTGAAATCACCCAGGACGTGGAGGTTGGGGGTGGACGAGAGTAAGGAAGAAAATAAATCAGCCCATTGAGAGAGGAACAAGAGAAACAGAGTGTGGTGAATGGTGCCAATGGTCGGGGTGGAGATGGGGGAGATGACCAACTTGCAAACCAGGCTTTCAAAGGAAGAGTAGAGCTGGGTGGGTAAGATGGAAACAGGAACCCACTCATGGAAGATTAAGGCAACCCCCCGCCAGTGCAGTGATGTTGAGGCTTTGGGATGATCTTGAAGCTGTCAGGGAGGAGGGAGACAAAAGCAGTGACTGAGCTGGCATTAAACCATGGTTTGGTAAGCGCGATAATGTCAAGGTCAATGTCTTCAAAAAGAAGGCAGATGTCAGCGGAGTGTTTGTTGGCTGAGTGGGCGCAAAGAGTCACCAGATGGAGGAAATCTCTGCCTTTGAAGGTTTTCTGAGGTGGGGTGGAGGGGCGTGGTACTTCAGTCAGAGGAGGCAGAGAGAGAGTACTAGGGGGAGATGCAGGCGGAGGAAGTTAATGACAGAAGACAGGATCTGGTCAAAGAGAAGGAGGTTGGGTTGTGGACCCTGAACCAGAATAGTGCCTGTGTGATTGACATTAATGAAGCAACGTGAAGATGAGAAGCCGGCCAAAAGGACTTTCCACTTGGTGCCACCGTTAGTGGTAGAGGATGTGTTAGGAGATACAGAGTGTAGATGAGATGGGTATCCATAGCTGTGGAGAGGGGACAGAGAAGAGGATATCAGTGAAAACCTCTCTGGAGGAAGCGCTGACATAGGTGTCTGTGATTTGAAGTCCAGGGTTTGTCCTTTTTGTGCTTTTTCCTACTTTCCTACCGGACTTCATGAGAGGGGGGAATAGGTGATAATGTTGCAGTTAGAGAAGATGGGTGAGATGGAGAGAGCCATATGGGTGGCACAGGTTAGTCGAGGAATGAAAGAAGAGTGGCTTTACTAGCTAAACTCACCAGGTGGCCTAGTAGAGGTTGTCACAAAGGCGTAAACGGAATCCAGAAAGAATAGAATTTCAAGAGACAAGAGGTGCACAGATGTACACACAACCTTAAATTTGACTTTTGAAAAGGAGGCACAAATGCAATGAAAGAGTGGTGCACAGATGTAAAAAGTACACACACCCTAATTTTGACTTTTGAAAATGAGGCCCAAATGCAATACAAGAGAGGTGCTCAGATGTAAAGAGAGAGGAGATGTAGGTTAGTTGTGGCAAGGAAGGCAGTACAAATATGCACAGTGAAAGATCCAGACAGATTGGTGAAAGTGGCAATGGAGGAGTTCAGCCATCACTCACTTTTAGTGGTGCAGGGAGCCTAGATATCCAAGGATGCAGTCAGGTGGCCGAGACACAGTTAGTGGAGGGGTCCTCCAGACCCAGAAAGGCACAGACAGGGTTTTGGATGAGGGCCAGCTGAGCATACTGGTGCCCTGATAGGCTAGAAGAAGTCTGCCCTGGCCAATACACTTGCAGGAGGCAGCTCACTGTGCTTCAGAGGTGCCTGGTAGATTTGGGAAGCAAGCAGTGGCCATGTTGGAAGTGCCTTGAGGTACCCACTAAGACAATCAGCTCAATAGCCAACTCCAGCTATAATAGCAGATAGGGACCGCTGAAACGACAAACTGGCGTGAGTCCAGGAAGCATATGGAGTTTGCCAAAATATGCAAACTGATTTGTAAAAAAAGAAAAATATTTTTGAAAAACTATTCTTTTTTTTAAATTAAGGATCTGTTTAAACAAAACAGCTGACTGCTTGATGTTGAAGGCTAATTGTAGGCAGCCGTCGGGGAATTCAGGGCTCTTGGACCAGGTCAATGGTGGGTGCCATTACTCCTGGTGGGCTGTGTGCGGCCTGGCTGTGATGAATGCGTGCCATGAGGAGCCTGGTGCTGTCTCTTGGCCTTTCAGGGCACCTTCCTCTCTGGGATAACAAGCAATTGCAACAGTTAAGGAACAAAGGGAAGTTTCTGTGGGAATTAGCAGCACAGGTTCGTCTGCCCTGAGCCCTTGGGCCTGTTCAGGTTTCTCCTCCCAGACTACGTGTACTGCGCGGCCATGCCGGACTGAATGTGTCTACCATTACTACAAACTGACGTGTCTTTATATGTGCGCACCACGTCTATACACCTATACTTGATGCAATATTGTTTTCTGCCGGGTTTCTTAGCACGGCCTGCTCCCCCCGTACATCACACGTCTATCGATGGGACTTGACTCACTCTAAAGTGGCTAGGGCGGTGAGAAAGGCTGATTTCCTTCCCAACACTATACCCGTTTTCCATAGCACTTTAATAGCATTGGGTTATCAGCTCTCTATACATATATGACCATAAACAAAAATATACAACCATGATCCCATAACGTTCTCATTGAGAGCAATACAAGAGCGGTTTAAAACAAGAGTTCACAATCCCCATGTGCGTTCTCAGTTCATTAGACCATGAGATGCTTTCCAATGCAAATACCATGTTCCTTCATAAAATCAATTTTACCTCTAGACCAATGTCACTAAATCTGGGACTAGTTGTGTCAGTTCTAAATCTAAATCTGGTACCAGCCGTGTGCTTTCAGTGACAAGTTTATACATAGAGCTCCATTTTTGAGGAAATTCATATGCAGTTAAAAGAGCCACATGTTGGACAACATGATGATATGAAATGCTGCATATATGACACTGTCATTTGAATGGACAAAAGAAAGAAATGGACATTAAAGATGAAATGAAAACAGGTGCATGTCCATAAACATGAGGAATGCAGATATATGAAGCAATGACATAATTATATGGTCAAGAACCTTTGGTCTTTACTCAGGAGCTTGTGAAATGGGATACAAATTGGGAACATTAAGCGGTATTGTAAAAAGGGCTAATAAAAGTATCAAATGTGTGCTAAACAATGGCCCTAATTACCTCTGCATTCCACAGGACCTATTATGAGTGCCTAAGAATGCAGACCTCTGATGCTTCTGTAAGAGTTATCAATATACCATAGGAGAAAGTTTTCTTTGGCCATCTCTTCCAATGTTATCTTATGTTGCATTAGTCTTAGATGAATGGGCTAGTTTGGTGAGAAGGCATGTTCCCCCAATACATGCCTTGCAAAGAGAATTTTCCCAAACCCAGAGTGCTTCAATAGGCTGAGTATGATGTATTTACTGAATTGACTTTATGGAGTTGAATGAAGGCAGAGGCACTCAGCCTCTCCATGGCACATTAAATGATTCCCAAGAGGCATGCATCTGCATCTGGAGACCAAACTTTATGTCATATCGTGAGGCTGGAGGTGGGGTTGACTATCTAGTCATCAGGTGATCGTTGTGAAATGGTGAACCATTCAGATTAGGTGTTTGGTGCCACAGTCTGGTGCCATTCCCACCATGCCCTCCTCCAATTCTGCTGTTATCTAAATTGTCCTGTCGTGTGATGAACCCTATCCCAGACCACTCCCCAAAGCTCCATACATGTGGTGTGAGTTCCTTTATGCTTTCATTTATGTTCCAGAATAAATTGAAAAGATGATGTTTAAAGTGTAAGAGGTGTTCTGTTTTCTTTTTGTGTTATAACCTTCCTGCAAGAAGAAACTTGCACAACCTTCTGTTACCCCATTGGATGTTTGATGATTCCAACTTTGTAGTGAAGAAGGATTCATGTATGTAAGAGACATACCAAGAATCCTCTATGGCCCTTAAAAATACATTTTACTTTGGTCCACCTCCTTTTATCCTACAAGTATTTGTACTCTGCTCTGTCACTCCCACCTTCCACCCTTGTTTGACTAGTGGTTTTGGAAAAATGCAATGTCCACTCTTTTCCACCACCCTCTTTCCTATTTTACCTTCGTCTGAATCAATTTCATCTACCTGGGTGTGGGTTCTAACCTGAAAATGTGTGGTCCCTTTACCTGTGCCTGTGAAACGATCCCCCTCTGAGCCTGTATCTTGACACATACCCAGACCTGTATGCGGTCCCTTGCCTGAGCCTGTGAGCTAATATCATACATTGCACCATGAGTGGGCCCCAGTTTGAGCTCATGCTGTGCACTCTATCAAAGTCTGTTTGGGACTCCTGTCAGAGCATGTGATGCTTATGTGCTGCCCTAATCAATCTTGGAATGCCACCTTACCTGATCCTGCTAGTTATTGCCTCTCTGAGAGACTGGGCCACCCGCACCTAAATTCTTTGGCATAAGCTGGCACACCATTGATCTCCTTGGCTAGGGTCCGGCCCTGTTCATTTTCTATCTACAGCTGAACATGTTTTCCAAAATCGGCAAGTTGAAGAATGGGCCAACCAAGTTTCTGATCCCTGCAAAGGATTAATGAAGACTTGTCAATCCCACCTAAATGGAAATCTCCTAGCTCCTTGCTAAAGTAAAAGCCCATCACACCCCATACCCTTTAACTATTCTGCAACTGTCATGTTTATCCCTTTTGTATTGTTGCTTTGTGAAAGCTTATGCATGCTTCTGTATTTGTTTGTAATCTTCCCGGCAACTGTTTTGTCCAAAGGGTATATTAATGTTATTGCATCAATCTTCTCAAAACATATTTTACATTTACCAACAGGTTCTCATTGGGATGTATCGATACTAGGATTCAGTGTGCTTATAAAAGCTTTTTCATCACAAGCTTATAATGAGGAAGGATTTTCCCTAATCCTAAGAGCTGACCAGAACTCTTGACATCAAAATTGAAAACAAATCTGTAGACACTGGAACCACCGAGTGTGCTCATGCTTGGGCATGTGTAAACCCATTGAGCTATTCCAAACAGAAAACAATGTGTTAATGTGTCAAAGATTTGTTTTATAAAAATGTTTTAATATTTTCTCATACTGCAGTTCACGTACACCCTGCACACGCCTGCATTCTTTGCTGCTCAATCACTATGCAAATATTTAATAATTGACTGTTTAATGGTTATTTCGAATCATACGCATATGTCTAATTGTAGGGACAAATAAGCAAATAGCGCAATCTCCATGTCCAAAAAGATGCTATTTTTGCTGTAGCAAAATCCTCCAAAATAATTACCCACATTGTATTTTCACTTTATTACAACTTGTCAATCCAAATGATCACTCAGAGTCCTGATTTCATCTACACTCATCTACTGATTGAGAACTTGCTTCATCTGGAGTGGGCAGGAAGCCGGGTTGTGGAGTAGGCCCTTTTTTAACTGTTCATAAACCGAATCCAAGCAAGTTATTGGAAGCTCAGTAGAAGGATAGCTGAGATTTTCTAACAAAGAATTCCGTTTTTTAACTCTAGTTGTAAATCAACATTTAGGCAGTACTTCTGGATATATGCTTTGTCAATTGATATCAAGTAATTGGTGTTGACAAGATCAGGGTCCATAATATGTATGAAATCCTGCCTGGCAGTGCTCTGGCCAGCCTCTACAACACCAATTTGAATCCCATCTGTGCCATTGCAGAATGGACACAGCCATGTACAAATCAGTCTTGCCACCAAAGGGAGCAGTCCTGCTTGACCACATCTTCTCTGCATGTGTTTAGGCTGAAGCAGGTCTGCGGTACCTTTCATTTTTCCATGCAGAGGGAACAAGACCTAGCAGTTTGGGCTGAACCGCTCACACTGGTGGCAGGACCAAGACCGATTTGCCTACGATTGCCTAGGATTGGTCCCCTTCTGCAAAGGTGCAGATTGGCAACAGACAATGGTGTGTAAGCTTTCCCAGAGCAACACCAATAGTTAAGCTTAATTTATAATCTTCAACCCATCCTATGGTTTGGTTATAGTTTGCCCACAAAATAAAGCTAATCAGTACAATTGCCAGTTTGGAAGACTGTACTTCTCAACAGTTTCTGTTCTCACCAGTGCTCCGTTGATACATTGTGAAGAAGGGAATCACGTGAACAGAGAGTGGGATGCATATGCTGCTCCACCTGTCTGCAGAATAAGATTGACTCTTGAGCCCAACTCTAGCTGAGGCCCGGGCCACCAGCTGACCCATATTCCCCCTTGAAACTTTACTCTGGAAGTTGTGTCCCCATTCTCCATTTGATTGAACCATTATACCAAGACGGAAGACAGGGTTGGTGTTGTAAAAGGGCTATTTCAGGTTTGCATTAGGTATACCCCAGTGCTGCACTGCAAGTGGGGCCTGGACCATTGGCAAGAGAATATATGTTGTGCATCACATCAGTCAGCTCTGCAGGCCATTCTGTCACAGGCATCAAATGCGGCTTGGCCAATAGTTTTATCAAGCATTGTATCATATGGACCAGTTCAGTAATGTGTACTATGATACCCACTGTAAAAGAGACCATGGATCTACAAACTTAGGTAGTACCTTTCTTTGTGAAGCCTTTTTGAATCAAACGCATCAGGTTCACAACCCACACATGACCTGAATCAATGAAGCATCTTCCAAATGCGTTGTTGCTTTGGTTGAAGGCGAAATATTTAAATAACCCATTTATTATATATTTATAACATTTTATTTGCTAGGAGTCATGTCAGAAGATTTGTATTCTTGTGCACAAATATACAAATGTTTTGAAAAGTGTGCACACACACTTCTTGCTGACATTCTAATTTCAAAACATCCAATGCTAATAATTATGTTTTGTTTGGAGTTCATTCAAAGGAGAAACATGGGAAGCTTTCCCAACCTCCCACTTCTTTATTATATAGGCATGTTTCCATGCCAGAATGTGTGTTGCTGTTGTCGGTTAAGGATAGATTCTGATGATGTATTTCATCTATTGCCTGTTTGATTGTATTAATCCCAAGGGAATTCACTTTTAGCCCCATATGTTTTATTTTCTGTGACTTCAAATTGGAATCTCGGCCTCTATGACCTTTGTCACTTGAGTCAACATCGTTCTCTTCTGCTCCTAACGTTAACGTTTATCATTAAACATGTAGATCAGAGCCTGGTGACATATCACTCTTTTGCAAACCACGTCAGCTGCATTGATGCAATTTCAGTCTGCAATATGTGCAACATGTTTTTATTCTGAACATAACTTTCTAAATACTTTTAATTTCAAACCCTTATGTGCTTACCTTATGAACATTTTACCAAACCATTGGATGTTTGTTTACAGTTATGTGTCATACTGTACATGAAACATGCCTAATTAACATATTTGCAAAATAGGGGAAATGTGGCTCCCTTTCTGGTCCCACTTCAATAGGACTCTATGGGAATGGGAACCCTGAAGCACTGACACCGTTAGTAACGGTGCTTCAGTGAAAAACATGCCAGTAGGGACTTGAACTGCCGGTAGGTCAGGCCTGCCGGTGGTTCTGAACCCCTACCGGCAAACACGGTTTGAGCCAGTCCGGAAAAGGTGCCGGTACCTTGCTACCGACACCTTTATTTCTGGACCGGCTCACTCATAATGAGGCCCAGTCAGAACTGACATTGGCACTCTTTGAAACTCTCATATTTTTCTTTCCTGTTGCAACTGTGGCACTAAACATTTCTCTATTGACCACTTAATAAGGCTCTCTTTGAAGTTCACCCTTTTGTCCATTTTTGTGATCATTGTGACCCTCACTGAGATCCTCTTGCCTCTTAATGACTTGATCTGTGAGTGACACTATAACACTACTGTGCATGGGTCTCACTTTCACATTATTAACTTGTATGGTCTCCATGTTATATATTTCTTCATTCTTTGGTACCTCCACTTCCTTCAGTACCACGTTTTTCCTACCATATGCAATCAATTTAAACTTTCATTACATTACAGTCACTTACTGTGATGCACTTCATTTCTTGTCACCGTGAGGTTCTTTTCTTTCCTTTTTCCTCATGCCTGTTGAAATGTTTCCTTTTCTGGTTTCTACAGGCTGATGCACCCTCGGATTGTTCTTGTTTCTTTTTTAACTCACTAGCATACCGTTTATCTTTTACTTTCAGAAAGTGCGTGTAGGTTGAAATGCATTGGCACATCAACAACAACAAAAATACTGCTTGATATGTGTAATGTACCTGGCTCTCCCTGTTAATTTTGTTTCAACCGTTTAGCGTTTGATCTGTGGGACACCTGCACAGGATTACACTCTTTCGTCATGCTTCTTTACTCTATGTGCTATTTGTTTTATACCCCAAAAAGCTCTTGCAGAAAAAAAGCTTTTTTTTGCGAATCCCATGTACCTAAGTGAGGCAATAGTTCATGTGTCAATTAATAACTTGCAATTTAAAGTATACATTATGTATGAATGAAACACAGGAGGATCTTTAGACATGGAGGCTAACCTGAAAGATGGGAGACACAGGTAGGAAAAAATTGAACAGACAAAGTAGTAAAAAGGACCACATCATGATGTAGTAAGGGCTGGGCATGTGAGGCATTGTCCTGTGGCCCACACTGTTTTTTTTTCCAGGGGTCGCCTAGCAGGTGGCAAACAATCACACTATTTAGGATAATACGAGCTGAGTGACAAGATGATGCACAAATACAATACACAATAAAAGACATTCATCTAGTCTATTTTCACTCGGTTGTAGGTCTGCTCTCTG
The DNA here is from genome assembly GCF_040938575.1 of Ambystoma mexicanum. Taxonomy (NCBI): domain Eukaryota; kingdom Metazoa; phylum Chordata; class Amphibia; order Caudata; family Ambystomatidae; genus Ambystoma; species Ambystoma mexicanum. The sequence continues at coordinate 531,452,015 of NC_090939.1, forward strand.
CTTAAAGGGGAGGAAGGCTCGGGGAAAAGAGGAGGAGGCTTTCCCTGGGCCAACCTCCCTGTGCCAACCTGCTTCAGTGCGAGCTTTGATCATGTTCCCAGTTCCACCGATTCACTAACTTACTACCAGCAGTTTTATGTGCGCATTGTGCACTCAGGCAAGTCATCAATAGGCAATAAATAGGTTCAAACAATGGGAAGGGAAAATATTATGTTCTGTCATATTCTGTGTGCAAACTCCAACTTCTAGCAAGATCTTTCTTTTAAGGTGTTGTTTTAGGGAGGGCATTTTACATGTTTCAAAATCTTTGTGAGCACCCTTGTTGTTCCTAAAAAGCTTAACAATGTATCCTTAATGGATGATTAAGGTGGATAAAGCCTATTATTTCTATAGGGCAATGGTCTTCAAATCCTTTTGTCCGAAGCTCCAATGAGCATGATGTTCTTGATGTAGGAATTACTGGTCATTGTTTGGCTGGTAGTGCAGAGGATCACCGGTGCAGGGCATGCCCAGTGGCCCTCTGCCCTGGACCTGTGTAAGGTTCTCAGCCTCTCCTCCTGCTCAATGCAAACCTCTCCACGTGAGGCGATGAAGTCTGATATTTTGAGTTTTCTTCCCATTTAATGCGATATGGTGCTTTTGGGCTTTTTACAAGGGTTCGATAGCTCATGAGTTAAGAGATGACACCAGCTGAATTTGGAAAGTTTGGATGCTGCATCTGGGCTAACCTGGCTCCTTATTATTCTAACGTTGATAACTTGAGAACCATTACATTTACTATTGATGATATTGATACCTGATATTAAAGCACTGAGAGATTACAGACATTTGCCGTGAAGTGTTTTATGAGAACAGCATTTTCAAAAAATGCTCCAAGTTGGTTATGCATATATGGCACACATTGATCTCATGTCCATATAGTTTCATTGTAAAACATGCGGGATCCATAGGTTCCATTCTGAAAGCATGAAAAGCTTTGTGAACTAAGATGGAATTTCAACAGTGTCAGGGAGTTGCAGACTCCCTCACCATGCAATCTTGATATTATACTCACTCCATGTCTTCCACTCCCATTCAGAATCAATTGGCCTGTCTCTTTCCTTCTGTATCTCTCTCTCTCTTGCTCGCTGCTATCTCGCCATTCTTCACTCTTCCACCTATGTTCTATCTCTATATCCTCTGTTCCTTACTCACATGTGTTCCCTCTCCTTGATCCTCCTCTCATATTCTCTCTCCTAACATTGTGCCTTTGCTTCCTCTTCTTGATCTCTTTACACTCCCTCGTTATGTCTTCTTTCTTCAGACCCTTTTTTGTTCTTCTCACTCTCTTCCTGACTACCGTTCTGCCTCTTTTCCATTTCATTTCTGTGCCCAATGGAGTCTCACCCTTACTGTCTTCCCCTTTCTATTATTCCTACCATCCCTCATCTTTATCCTATGTTCTCAATTCACCCTAACATTCCAAATCCCTTAAGTTCAGTTTTATTTTGTCTCCTCTTTTTCTCTTCTTCACTCTCAAAGACTGTCATTTATACTGTGGTTTTGTCTGTTCTCTTTCCCTCAATGTGTCCTATTGCTCTTCCTTCTATCCCTCATCCTCCCTCTCTTATCTCCATTGTTCTATACCAACTTCCCTTAGAATACCTCATGCCTCTCTTTTGCCTATCATTCTCTTTCTATTCTCTCTTGTGCTTGCTCTTTCTCTTGCCTCTTTTCCCACGTGCCTCAAACTTTCTCTGTGTCCTGTTTTCCCTTCCTATGGTGTTGCCTTGCTCTTCCCCATATTGCCTCCTTTCTCTCTTTGACTCTGCTTCCCCTCTTGCTCAACTGTTCCCTCTGTTCTTTCTCCCTACAGTTATGGGCCCTTGCTTCCTTTACCTCAACTTCTGCCACTAGTCTTACCCTTCCACCTACTCTCTTTCCCTCAGATCGTGTCCTCCCTTCCTCATTGAACATTGTACATAGGAACTATTAATTATGTAGGCAAGATACGTTTTCTAGAATAAGCAAGTTAAAACGAGTTCGGAGGTAACCATGCTGGAAAAACCAGCAGGTAGCCACCGGACCTGTAAGGATTTACCGGCACCTGACTTGCCAGAATAACCAGGGCATTACAGCCCCGGCGGTCCGGTTAGTCAGGCATCAGTAAAATGTTGATCCCCATTCCCGTGGAGTCTGATAGGACTCCACGGGAATGAGGACCAAGGAAGCACCGGCAGCATTAATTAAAGGTGCCAGTGATTCCTTAAAAAAAGGCTGGCCGGTGCCGTTCTGCCCGCCAGGGTAAGACCTGGCAGGCGGAACGGCACCCGCCAGCAGACTCGTAGGTTGCCATTCCGGAAACAATGGTGCAGGCAAGCTTACCGGCACTGTTGATTCCAGACCGGCAAAGTTGTAATGAGGGCGTATGTCAATTACATATTTCAAATATAAATCTCACTGGGGTTTGTGGTCATAATTTTAACATTTTGGGGACAAATGATTTTAATTGTACTAAACAAGCTGCAGTTTAAAATAGAGAAGATGGGTGTGGCAGGTCCATTAACATTTGTAAACCTTTTTCATCTGTTCTTCTGTCAATTTTATTTTAAACTGAAACAGTAGTGCCTAAAGGCAGTTTTAGCAGAAGCTTGGGTCAGACATTTGAGTGATACAGTAGTGCCATGTAAACATCTCAGCTCTTAATAAAGAACTAACTTGTTTCCATTGATCATATGGCCTAATGCATTGGGTCTACCACGAATTTCAAATGATGTAGCAAGGTATTCGTATGCAAGAAGTTAGAGTTGAATGAGGCCTACTAAAATACATTGTATTGCAAAGAATTATTCTTTTTTTTTTTTAAATATATTTATTGTTTTTTCAAAATACAATACAACCAGCATCATCAACATAGTAATCGGTTATGTGTCAATAGTAACTCCCCCCTTTCGCTACCCCCCATATGCAAACCCAGACCGGGAGGTTGGGCAGTCTACTGTTTGTGCTAAGGTGAGCCTGGGCTGTCCAGGTCTTCGCCTGAGGAGCTGTCCTCTTTAGGGCAGAACAGAGCTGCTGTAAGGGCTATCCATTGTAAAAGGTCCTCAGAGTCGCCAATTTTTTGTTGTCGGTGCGCTAGCTCCCAGGCCCCGGTTTCGGCCACAGTCCATCTACGGAGGTCTTCCCACCATGTTATGAGTCTAAGGGCGCTGGGGCGCTTCCAGGCCATGGCGATATGCCTTTTTGCCAGAATGTACATTAAATCCTTGAGTCTGTTAAGGGGCTTGTTCTTTTTGCCTCACGGGTATGAGCCCAATAAGCAGGCCCTGGGGGACTGCACGTCCAGCGTTATGTCCTCTTCTGCTACCCTAGCTTGAATTTGGGACCAGAAGGTCTGTATGGCCGGGCAGGCCCAGAACATGTGGGTCAGTGAGGCTGCGGGTTCTTGGCACTTGGGGCACATCGCTACACCGGTGCCGCTGAATCTTGAGATGACAGCTGGGGTAAGGTAGGCTCTGTGGAGGATATAGAATTGAATGAGCTGGAATCGGGCATTCCTGGAAACTCTTTTGTGGTATTGTGTTATTGTTTCCCATTCCGTGTCTCCAAACTGCGTGTTTAGTTCAGATTCCCTTTTGCCTTTACATTTGAGTTCGTTATGTGTGGTGTTGTCAATTAGGATCTGATAGAGCCTTGAGGTTTTGTGCCCTCCTTCTGCGACGCTCAGCAAGTTTTCGATGGCCTTGTGCCCAGCGCAGAGGGATTCTGCATCTGGCCATCGCTTCTTGAGCTTTTCCAACACCGCCCCGTGTAGGAGGAACTGACCCAGCGGGACCCCTGTCAACTTGTGCAGCTCAGGAAATGTGTGGATGCCCTGGTCATCCACCAGGTCACCCAGGGTGGCGACACCGGAGGGTTCCCATATGTTCCGGATCGCCTTTCGGTCCTCTGGTCTGTTGGACATGATGGCAGCTATTGGGATTTGTGGGGTGTAAGGGTCGGTCAGCTTGACCGATTTGCAGGCCCGATTCCAGATCTGGGTGCCCAGGCGGATTAGGTGTGTATTATGCGTTTTTGGCGCTGGTTTGATCCAGAGAAGGTCCCTGAGCAACCAGGGTGCGTCTGGGGGCTGTAAGAGGCGTGTGTCTGTTGAGGCGTCGTCAGCCATCCACTGAATCACATGCTTGAGCTGGGCTGCTATATAGTAGAGCTCAAAGTTGGGGGTTTTTAGGCCTCCTTTGTCGTACGGTCTCTGTGTTATGTCTAGGGCGACTCTGTACCTTCCTTCCCGCCATAGAAGTTTCCTACAAAGATTATTCAGGTCTCTGAAGAAATGTTGCGGGATATTGTAAGGGACATTGGTGAAGAAGTGTAGAAGGCGCGGGAGTGCCACCATTTTAAGGAGTCCCGCCCTACCAGCCATCGAGAGGGGCAGTTTGCACCAGAAGTCAATTGATTTAGCCAGGCCTTCCTTTGCCCTGCCGGTGTTCAGTGCGTGTTCGGCTACGGGGTCGCGGTGGATCATGACACCCAGGTATTTGAATGTGATGGGTTCCCATTTGAGGGCTAGTGGAGGGAGGTGTTCTTTCTCAGTCTCGCTAAGGGCAGCCAGGGGGAATAGGCAAGACTTGCTGTGATTGATCTGGATCCCGGTGCATCTGTGGAACCCATCTAGGGTTTCGAGAATGTAGGGGAGGATGTGTTCGGGATCTTTTAGGTAGAGGAGCATGTCGTCCGCGTACATGGAAACGAGGTGGTTTACTCCATTTATCATTATACCCCCGTCTCCGTACTCCTGCCTGAGGTATGCCGCCACTGGTTCGATCGCTAAGATGTAGAGCAAAGGGGATAGGGGGCACCCTTGCCGGGTGCCTCTGGCCAGGCTCCATTTTTCTGAAAAGGTGTTATTGGTTCGCACTCTGGCGGTGGGATTGGTGTAGATGAGTTTGACCCAATTCATGAAAGCCGGACCGATCCCCATCTTGGATAGGGCGGCGTAGAGCCATTTCCATCGGACCGAATCAAAGGCCTTAGAGGCGTCGAGGGACACAACAGCGTATTTGCCGGGTATGCTGTTTGTGCTGTGTATGACGTGATGCAGCCTGCGCAGGTTCTCTGAGATGGAACGGCCCTGCACGTAACCCGTTTGGTCCTGGTGTATGAGGTGTGGGATGGCTGCCTGAAGCCTTCTGGCCAGTAGTGCTGTAAGGATTTTGTTATCTACGTTTAGCATGGACAAGGGATGATACGAGCCGCACTCAGTGCTATCTTTGTCGGGTTTAAGTAAAGGGATGATGGTGGCTTCAGCCATGGAGTCGGGGAGGTGGCCTTTTTCGTACGCCTCGTTGTATACTTTGGACAATAGGGGGGCTAGTATGTCCTCGTAGGCTTTATAAAATTCACCTGGGAGGCCGTCTGGTCCCCGCGTTTTCCCGGAAGGCAGTGACCTGATGGTGGCCGTGACCTCGTCTGGGGTGACAGGGCCTCCGAGGGGGTCTGCCAGGTGGTCTGCCAGGCAAGGGAGCCTGATGATGTCCAGGACATCTTCAATTGCGGAGTCTGGGGGCGGGGCGGGATCGGAATAGAGGGTTTGATAATATTCCTTGAACGCTGCATTGATCCCCACTTGCGTGTGGAGGGTCAGGCCATCTATGTTACGGATAGAGAAGATGGGGTGCCTGGGGGTTTCCCGCTTGTAAAGCCACGCAAGTAGTTTCCCGGGTTTATCGCCTAGGGCGTGGTTCCTTTCAGTGTATTTGGTGTAGCTTAGTTTCCCCAGTGTCTCCCAGTGTGTCAGGCATGTCTGTTTGAGTTCGATCAATTTGTGCGTATGGGCAGGGTTAGGGGATGGTGTTGCTTCGAGGGCTTGGAGTTCGGCTTCAGTGTGCGCTAGTTGGGACGTGATGAGTTTTAGGGCCCCTCCAGCGGCGGCTATCATTTCCCCTCTTGTTACCACTTTATAGGCTTCCCATGCTGTACTTATGTGTTGGACACTATCAATGTTGGTTTGCCAGTATTGTGTAGTGCCCTCTCTGATTTGTTCATTATAGGCTTTGTCTAGTAGCGCTTCGCTTCTTAGTTTCCATGTTGGGATGGGAGGTCTAGGGGCTGTGATCACCCATGAGGTCATCAGGGGGGAGTGGTCCGATAGCACTCTGGCCAGGTACTGCGTGTCCTCAAATCTGGCCGCATGCTCTTCACTAATGAACAAACAGTCTATTCTGGTGTGAACCTTATGTGGGGGGGAGTAGAAGGAGTAGCCTCTGGTTTCGGGGTTTTGTGCTCTCCACAGGTCTTTCAGGGTGTATTGCTGCGTGAGGGTGTTCAGTATTCTGGCGGGTGGGGAGGGGTCACCATGCTTGCTATCCGATCTGTCTATGCGAGGGTCTAAGGTGCAGTTGTTATCGCCTCCCCATATTGTTATGCATTCGTTACTCGGGGACAGCCGGGTGTACAGCGAGCGAAAGAAGACAGTTGCATCATGATTCGGGGCGTAGGTGCAGATCAGGTGCATATCACGCCCTTCTATGGTGCCCTGTACCAGGGCCATTCTGCCTTCATTGTCCGTTTTGGTGTGGGTCAGCGAGACGGGGACGGAGGGGGCAATCCATATCAAGACTCCTCTGGAGTATGTGGAGTACGAGGAGCCCACCAGGGTGCCTCTCCAGACTTTGGCTAGCGCTGCTGGCTTGGGGGCGCTTAGGTGGGTCTCCTGGAGGAGGGCGATTCCGACTCTGTGGCGTTTCATGTAGGCGTGGATGCGGCACTGTTTGATGTAGCTATTTAGTCCCCTGACGTTCCAGGACATGACTCTGATCTTCTCAGCCATAGTCTGGATGTGGTCGTGGGGCTGTGGACAGTCTGAGGTTGAGGTATTGGACAATCTTGGTCAGCCTGGTGGCGATTCCGCTGCGCGTGGTCCCGGTCTGGCGTGTGGAGAGCTTAAACTGTAATCCCAACTAGACAACACGTCTAGCGAGGTTACCCTTGCTCTGACTTTCCCGTTTCTGCCCCATCGGACCTGGGTCTTCCAGAGCCCTACGGCATTTTGGTGAATTTCAAATTTCTTATTTGCATCACTTAGGGGCAAATTCTGATAAATGTAATAAGGATTGTTTATGTTTACATTTTGTGACTAAGTAAGGTATAGAGGGACGCTACTAGGCAGGGATTTTCCTTTCCGCTCTCTATGCATTGATTTCCCTATGTCAAGTTTGTCAACTTACATTATTGTTAAATATCTGTTTGGGACTTCAATTGGTATTATATATCGATAAACTCTAACATGGCACCAAATATGTTTTAAGGACTGAAATAAACATTGTAATGATGATGATGATATTATTAAAGTACCCGTTACTATGGTCAACACTATTGTCAAAAAGATCCATGCAACATGGAACCACCTTTACCATGCAAGCACATTGAGGTCATACAAATGGGGAAATGGTGCTATATGCATGATGACTACAATACAGTACAATGCAATCAAGGGTTAGCAGTTCACTTGAAAAGTAAGGAAATACATATGCCTGCTTGTACATCAAACTATGTGTGTGGGAACATTGCTTTTCTGGGCTTGCCCTCCACTGAATTTCATGCTTCTTGATTAGTGACGGACATTAAATGACTGTCCTATTTATCAGCATCATCAACTACATATGCCATCCCTTTCTTGCTGTTTTCTGTGCTAGTGAACTCAAAACTGTTATGAGGATAATTTTAGGGGCAGTCATTTCTAAAACACTTTGTTTGGGCCATACAAATCATGGTACTTATGTACGGCGACTGGATCCAAAGTTGCTTACTTCATCCCAGTTGTCAAGCCAACAGTATTTTTTTCTGATAAGCCGTGGACGTACAAAAGTCATGGACAGAGCAGAACCGCAGCCAGCACTGGGCAATGATGGAGTAACCCCAGCAATGTTTTAGGGAGCTGGTGAGTTGAGGGATCCAATATCCTGGCACTCACATGAGACTCTATAAAGCTATATAGGAAATATGAAATCCTCTGTCGGAGGTGCAGGTACGTCCAGCGAAGCACCCCTTATTGTCACATGAAGCCTTGCTCAACTGCCTGAGAACCCGGAACAGCAAACATGTGGGCACTAGGTGCCTGGTCAGGTTGTATTGGAAAAAGTCACTATTCATGGTGGTTTATGGCATGTGGGTTGGCCAAACTACCAACTACTACAATTTTTCAGGTCTAAAATGGTGTGGTTAAATGATGTCCTCAAAGTATTGAGAATGTGCTGTTATGCAGTTTAATGTAATGGAACAAACTAAATCTTATCATACAGACTCTTTCTAAATAAGGCTTATTTTGCAAAGCACTATAAAAACTCAGAGGTTTCTGTTCACATGGGCCATATTTTTGGGATGAGGATACTATGCCAGTGTCCCTGTCGATTTCTACACAGCTTCAGAATCCCTTGCTGATTATCTTGATCATTTGAAGGTTGGTTGTACGCATCATTGTGGTATAAATAAACCAGACGTCATGGCACATGAGCCTGTGGCAGGTGCTTTCGTTCAAGGTGTGTTGCCTAAGCGATAGGCACAATTGAATAATATATGTGTTGGGGCGGCAAATAAAGCCCCTCTCAGAAGTTATTTCTTTGGCAAATCAATGTGTTTCTTGTCAAGATTAAAAGAAAGGCTAATACAAGGAAACTGATGATGCTTCCATTGCAGTTGTTACAGTAACAACAAAGGTGGCGGGAGGGCTGTGTTTGTAAATAGGCATGGTGGGTGAGGGGAACCTCTGTGAATGGGCATGATGGGGGGCTCCCACTGTGAGATGATCCAGACAACAAAGGTAGAGTTCATAGAGGTGGTGCCCACAACATGCAACATTTGTGATTTTGTGACTAGTAATACAGTATGACACTATTACCAACAGGTAGGACCCTGGTAGTCTCAGGGCCTCATTACGAACCAGGCGCTGGACCATGGTGCTATTAGCACCATGGTCCATGCCGGTCTCCGGCATGGTGGATGGCGGAATTACCGCCCCCATCACAAGGTTGGCGGGGGCAGTAATTCCCCATTCACCATTTGCCCTTCCCCATTCCCATTTTGCCCCATAGGGCATAATGGGGATGGGGAAGGCGCTAATTACGGCACCGTAAATTACGGTTGCCGTAATTAGCTCCAAGGTCCCTTAGCGGGTTGGATTTTAACGCCTGCAAAAAGCAGGCGTTAAAGCCTCCAACCCGCTAAGGGACCTTGTAATCAGGCGCTAATGGTTTAACAGCGCTGACGCTCTTTACGGCGCCGTTAAACCATTAGCGCCAGGGTCGTAATGAGGCCCTGAGTGTCCAAATCAACCTCAGCTTCAAGGCACAGCATGTGTTATTCCCTCTGTGCCTTATTTTCCAAATGTAAATTTGAAAAATATTCAGCCACAGCCTAAGCAACAAAATAATGATGAGCAATTCCAGGGGAAAATGATGTCCCTCTACAAACCGTAATTCAGGAGTCCAAGGAGGTCCTTTTTTGAAGTGTGAAATAAATGGGTTAAAGGCACTCCTGATACATTCAGATAGATTAAGAGCCAAACAGTTCAGCTATTAAGTGTAAAGATGTTCTGAATGTTTCATTGTCCTCTGATTCGGTGCAGGCTGTAGGAATTGGGAATATTCCAGTGATTCATCCAGTGAAATCTCCCTTGAAAGTGATCATCTGTCCAGTTTCACATCAACGCATGTTCCTTTGTAAGCCCTTCGTCCCCAGTAAATGTATTGGGAAGAGATTGGTTGAGTACATTGAAGTGCACCATTTACTGTACTCCAGGTGGAGCTCTCTTACACATCCAATGTGAACATGAAAATTAAGTAGTAGCAATACTACAGGTGGGGCAATCCATAGAAGATAAGTTTTGTCGGGCAGATGAGGTGAATCAAGCAAAGTTAGAAACATTACTGTCAAAGATGCTGCCGAAAATATGGTCAGAACAAGCAAATGTGGTAGGGAATGTAATTATAACAGAACAGTATTTAAGTAAATACACTAAGCCCTTATCAAGGAAACCACAAGTGTCATTAAAAACAGTGTCAGAAGCAAACATTTCACTGGTTTCCTTACTGGAACAGGGAATAATCATACCCAGTACTAGCCTATGTTGTACTTGCATTTTGCCCATGAAAAAACTGGAAAAGATAAATAGCATTTGGTACCAGATTTAAAAAAAAACAGTAAACAGTAAACACATTGGGTTCAACCCACATTCCCAATAGTGCCTAATCCAGCAGCCATAATATTGAGTATTTCCTCGTAGCTACATGTTTCATGGTAGTGTATTTGTGCTTAGCATTATTTTCTACATCTATACATCCACGCAGTAAATATGTGTTCACCTACCCATCTGCGCTCATGTATATCTGGTGTCACTTTCCTCAGGCATACACTGAGAGCTCAACTCTTCTCCCAAATTCTTAAGAAAGATAGATGATATCCAATCTCTGGTAGGTTCCATTCTCGTAGAAGTAGTGGATGATCTACTGATCACATTACCATCTAATGATGCATGTAAGCAAGACAGTTTTGTGTTACAAACTACATTTGCTGCAAAAGGGGAAAAAAGCACCCAAGCAAAAGGTATGGCTATGTGAAGAAAAGGTACATTACATGAGGCATAAAATATTAGCAGGGAATTGAAGCATAACAAACCCATTAACAGGAACAATTCTAAAGTTTCCCAAACCAACCACAATCAGGAAATTGAGATCCTTCTGGGGTCTACAGAAGACTGTTGCTAATGAACTCTAGCTTATGCAAGTGAAATTATTGCAATAATTGACTCATTTTCATATGCTTGAACCATTACAGAATTCAGGGGCAGCTGAGAAAGCCTTTGTAGAAATAGAACTACTGTTGGCCAACACATGCACATGGTTTGCCCGATTATCAAAAGCAATGTATTTTGTATTGTTATTTAAAAGAAAGATATGCACGGCTAGTGTTTACATGAAAGCATGGTGGCAAACACCAACCAATTGCATACTATAGTTCAATATTAGATCCTGCAGGATAAGGGTTCCCACCCTGCCTGTGGTCACTGGTTGATGCTGAACTAGAGGTGAAAAGAGCATAGACCATAGTGATACCATCATCGCTAATGGTGGTTGTGTAGCATGAGGTGACTGCACTGGTACTTAAAACAAAAACTCAACATTTGTAATCATCCAGACTCACTGTGCCACATTACGAGTCTGGCGGTACCCCACCGGTGCGACCGGCGGGTTGCTGACAGACTCATAACACTTTTCCGGTGCGTGACTTCCCAGTGCCACTGGGACATTACAAGTCCCAGTGGATCGGGAAGTCAGGCGCCGGAAAATGTTAGTCTCATTATCAAGGAGTCCCATAGGACTCCATGGGAATGGGGAAACGGAAATTCCAGCGCTGTTGTTAGTGGTGCCAGTGCTTCTGTGAAAACTATGCGGACGGGTGCTGTCGCGCCCGGCAGGTCAGACCTGTCAGGCGCAATGGCACCAACCCACAGAGTTGTAGTGTGGCAGTCCGGAAAAGGGACCGGTACGGTGCGACCGGCACCCTTATTTCCAGACTTCTGCACTTGTAATGAGGCCCACTGAAACTCATCTTACTCAAGTTAGTCATTGTAACTCTTTACTGATGTTTAATGTTAAATCCAGCCTTTCAGGTGCCGTGACTGGCAGATGGTAAGGCCCAGGATGTTCTATACACTACAGTAGCATTGCCTAAGTCACATCAAGATTTGTCAGAGGCCAGTTATCAAACCCTACCGATGGCTACTATGGGGACTGTTATTGTTAAAAGAATGACAAGGGGGATTTAACATTGGGTTATGTGGTACGTACAGATCATGCAATGATTGAGAGTGGATAACTCCCACATATATACTGTGCATAAATAGGTAAGCTTGTTGCTTGCAGGGTGTGCACTATAGTTAATGACAAGTGGATAGCAATGTATTCAGACACCTGCTATGTACTTGGAATAGTGCACGATCATGGGATGCACTGGAAAGAAATTGAGTTTCTGATAGCTGCATGCACACCAATGGAAAACGCACTGGATGTCAATGTGCTGCTCGAACCATTGATGTTGCCCAAAAAATTAGCCATGGAAAAGTGCCTTGAGCGCCCAGTCCCTCGAGATGATGTCAGCCAAGGAAATGCCCTTGCAGATGAGAAAGGCACTGCCCTTTACTTGTCTTCCCTGTCAGGGAATGTAATGCCATAGAGACAAGTGCATTTGTCTGCTCCATCAGTCATTAAACTTGAAGAGTTGGCAGAAATTCAGGGGGCAGCTCCAGAAACTGTGAAAAATGCTGCAGTGCAGGGAATTCCCTTCACACTCATAAGCTGTGTTGCTGGTGTGAAGGCCATTTAGTTGTTCCCAAACCACTTTTGTTTTATTCTGCACACATGTGCCATGGTGTGTGAATATTTCAAAGGTGTATTTGTCAGGGCTAAAAAATGGTTGGAAACGTTTTAGATTGTAGCTGTCCCGCATTTTGCAAAAATACATGTGGTCCACTATAGGTGACTCCGGACAGGACACCTACAATCTAACAAGTTTCCAACCATTTTTGGCCCTGACAAATACACTCACCACATTCGTCAACCACCAAAGGACCATGCACCCATAGGCATCAGCTGGAAAATGTTGCCCCCTCTGCATATTATATTCACTCCAACAGTATCCAGCTTCATCACTTTCACAGTAAGGCTCCTGGTAGCGATTGTATAGCTTGATTCTTTTTGATCCCTGCCAGAGGCTAAGACTCCTACTGAACCCTTCAGCAGGTGCTGATATTGGGGTCAGTGATCAAGGGTATGATTTGGGCAAGATCACTCTGACAGTGTGTACCCAGTCAACATTTTCAGTCTCAGAATGTGTGCATCATTGAATACACACATTTCTGAAAAAGTTCAATATTCTCTGCATTCCAGTCTTTATTTCCTTACTTGCACTGCTTTACCTTAAGAGATAATTGCTTTAAAAATAGTTTCTTATTATTTTGTAACATATACATTTGATGTTTAACTATAAAATTAAATATAAAACTATATAAATTAATTCCCTTGGTAACTCAAACTTTTGGAACCCTCGTGACTTTGTGTTTTTTTATATTCAATCCTGTTGGAGAATGTTCTGGTAAGGGAACTCCACTCCCAACCACTGTCCTTCAGGCCGTAGTTCGAGAAAACATCATTGTAATCAGATTCATTTACTGACATTGACTGTCCCAATTATCTTTGAGACGGTGAACCAACACATTCAGGAAGCTCTGTTGGAACAGATACATCCTACTTGTATCTTCATTGTTGTACCTTTAGCTAATTGCATCTAAGGTTTTGATAAATTAATTGTATATAGCATTGTATATGTAGTGAACAATAAATGAAGTACTATATTAGGTGTACTCACTATGCTTCATTCTGTAACAGCAGACATTGAGACGACTTCACAAAGTTAATATAAGGCGTATTCAGAAGCAGATTGCAAACCAATACATCTGAATAATCTCCAAATATATAACTAGCAAATAATAGTTCAATTTACTTATTACAATTAGGCTTTGAAACATGATCTTTATTTTGTGGCAAATACGACAAAGATATTATAAAGTCAGAATGTTGCAATTTTCTGGAGCCCTGAATATTAACTTTGAGAAACAAATACAACAAGGATTTTATTACCTGTATTTTGTATAGTGAGGAAGAGCACCATTTTGCATAAAGTTATAAAATCCCAGTAATAACCAAGTTAGTAATTGTTTGCAATGAAAATAAAGCACTGACATATAAATGAATTGCATCACTATTATATATGTATATATAATTTCATACAATAAACATTATATAACTATTTCAACTTTTAAAATAAAAACTTATGTACATGGGGCTGCTTTTATTTAAAATGGGCATACCTGTATCATTTGTTACTGTTCCCTCAGTATCACATACAGTAATCCAGTGTTGCAATAGAGAATTACACTTGGTAGTACCTTTCTCTTTAAATATGTGCTTATAGTGCAGTCTGTCTGTGGAAAATAGATACTAGCAAACACATACACACACATGCAAATACAATACATAATCTATATACACACACATAATTGTCTATTTACTCGAATCTGATTAATTGTGCTGTTACATGGACACTTCCTTGGTCTCCTTGCAGTATGAAAGCTCTGTGTATTGTGTGTCCTTTTTAGATACAATCAAATATCCATCACATCGTTGTATCACAGAAGCTGGAAGTGGGCCTTATGTCAAAAGAGCCGTCTTCTGTTTTTTTGTTTAAGGTTGGCTTCTTAAATACTGGAGGGGGCGTTACAATTTTCTTTTGCTCTGTTTGGTTTAAGAGCTTTTGCCAGTCTCCCTGCTCCTCACAAAGTTTTCGCCTCCAGTCCAGCAGTTCCTCTAGTGCTGCACTTTCATTCCCTGAGAGGCGAAGCTGTTGAATGACCTGGCAATAAAAAAGTAAACACTGTTATTACATCAATATATAGTTTCTCTAGATAGCAGTCTTGATCGCCGTAATATAAAACAGTATTGGCTATGTCAGTGTGTGAATTAATTAATGTATTTACATGGTACTACCACTAGTATTGGTACAGAATGTAGCATCTGAGACTTATTTCTAGTCTATAGACTTATCTTTTAAGGTCACTACAATACAATGGAACCTCATTTCAGAAGCAAGCTGTCAGAAAATAAAACATATTCAATGTAATTCCAATTCATATTTAGAAGCGGTTCTGCAGCTATGACATAATGCTAAGTTAATGCTCAGAGGGTCAGGGGTGAAATGTGCTGTTAGGTGGACTACTTGGTTCTATTTATGACATGCAGGAATCAAGAGAACTGGGCACAAAAAGGGATGAACAAAGCAGTTTGAGCAAAAGTCAACCTGCAGACTTTGACTGGTTCAAGTCCATCAATCCTTTTCAACTTTTGCAGACATTCGTTTGGAACTGGCCAAGTTCACGAAAGAGTAAACGTTTAGGGCCCTGAGAGAGAAGGCAGGCTTCCTCCACCCCCTCACAGGGCCCTATAATATGACTCACTGTCGTACTGGGGCCTAGCAGGTTTCCACATGGCATTGGGGAATTTATGATCAGGACATAGGAAAAAAAAGGTGTTAATAAAAATGTAAATCATTTTACAACTTTACTGGAGTTCTGGGTTTGAGGGAGGGCAGCCATGACATCATTGCAGAGGTTAGGGGTGCTTGTTCG
The DNA here is from genome assembly GCF_040938575.1 of Ambystoma mexicanum. Taxonomy (NCBI): domain Eukaryota; kingdom Metazoa; phylum Chordata; class Amphibia; order Caudata; family Ambystomatidae; genus Ambystoma; species Ambystoma mexicanum. The sequence goes on from NC_090939.1 coordinate 531,467,229, forward strand.
CACCCAAAATTGGGCTGTGAAATGCTGTGGGTCACTAGATATTTGAACCAGTGAAGCCAGTGAATGTGGGTCAATTTTGGAGGCGTTCACATACCCCTAGACAAAACCCTGGTTAGTAGTAAGACACAATAAAAAGAACACTATTCGCTTTTTCCCACCCACTCCAAAATAGTTTCCCACCACATATCTCTATTTACTATACAAACCCCTCTATGCTGGGCTGTACCTTCCCACTGAGCTGATGCAATGAAGGAGATCTTGATTGTTCACAGTATCCCATGCAGCTATGAGATATAACATGATTTTAAAGAATGTTCCCTATCTCTAGTCTAAAAATGTCAAGATGTCCTCTCCAAAAGCTACATTGGTACACCCTCCTTTTGTATCATAGCCTGAAGGAGAGCTTCCCGAACCGCCAGACTAAATCCCTATTTGTGTAGCTAGGGATCCATGTTCTGACCAGAGGCAGGCCTGCTTGTTCTCTGTTAACCCACTGCATGTTTTCTTTTCCAGCCCTTTAAGCCCACCCACACTTTAAGGTGTGAATGTTTAACAAAAGTCCCTATTAACATGGAAAACATGCAACTAAAGGTAAAATGGTCACCTCCAAAATCACACCATAGACCCTTATGTCTCTGTTTGAATGTAATGATTAAGAGTAATGGAATCTGAAAGCAGAATTCTGGGGCGCTTTATTGACAAGCAGGAACCCATTAGAAACGAGCTCAGCATCTGAATGACAGTACAATGGCATGTGTCTAGTGAATGGCCATTGTAATGAAAAATACAATTTCCATGAAAATAATATCTAGAACAAGCACTAGTAAAGCCAACATGTTTTCTTTGTGCAGGCAAGGGATAGGCATTTTCCAGGCACAACCGTAATAATACTTGCTGGACATAAGTTGGTAAAACGTGGCGATTGATGGTGCATATTAGGCATATTATGGAAGTGCCTGGCAAATGCCTATCTAAAACCTATACAAGAGTTGAAACTGTTGGCTTTGCCAATGCATGTTTATCAGGAATGCACGATAAGGAACAGATGCGAAGGCACTAATTTTGCCCATATTTCAAGTGGCTTGAGTCACACTTTGTTTAGACATTTTTTATCAGAACAGGAACTGCTGTACGGCTGCAATTAGCTCGAAGAGATCCCAAACCCACAGGATGTGAGTATTGTATGGAGAAGGACAGAAAGTCTGTGGGAATGGCCATAGGGCCTAGCATGGCCATGGGTGTCCAGTGGGTGGGAAAAAAGATAAACAACACCAAAAGGCTATGTGCCCCTCCTCACATTTCATAGCTCTCCTACCTTCACTTCCCCCACTGATCGTTTTGGCTAGCAGGCAACACTTACAGTACCATCTAATATCCAAATGTAAAAATAGGATACACCGCCACAATACCATGGTGTTTTGGTACACAAATGACAGAAGTATTTGTAAATATTTACAAGGATGATTTGTAAACAAGACAGTGATGATTTACGAGGGAGGAAACAGGCCTATCTTATATGGCAATTATTATTGCCCTAAATCCTGTACTCTACTGGATCAGATTACTGTTCTGACCAGAATTGCAAAAATACATCCTTGGCCAAGAGGGGGAGTTGTCCCTCCCTTGATGTGTGTATGTGAAAAAGCATCCTTTATGAGATAGGGCACAAGGAAGTATTGTCAACCCAGAGAATATTACCAACACTGTAAAAGAAACAGGGCCTCATTACATGTTAGGAGGTAACCATGCCGCTATTAGCGGCATGGCTACTCCCTTACCGCATACCGGGTCTGGGTAGGCGGTATGGGGACTTACCGGGTCATTCCGACCCTGGAGGACCCATTAAGTCCCCATTCCAAATACCATTCCCCATTCCCATTGAGTCCCGATAGGGCTCAATGGGAATGGGGAAGGAGCTAATAACGGTACCGCAATTTGCGGTAGACGTTATTAGCTCTGAAGTCCATCAGCGGGTCCCGTCCTTAACGCCTGGTCAGACCAGGCGTTAAGGACGGGACCCGCTGAGGGACCTCGTAGTAGGGCGCTAAGGGATTACTGGCACCGGTGACCTTACCGGTGCCGGTAATCCCTTAGCGCCTACCGTGTAATGAGGCCCACAGTCAATATGGACTATACTGAAAAATGTCACCGTGACTTATTTGATTTGACCCCTAGGTCAACACCTTGTTAAGCATATAAAGGGGGCACAAAGACATTGCAGGCTATGGGTTATATCTTGATCTTATGAAATCTACATTCATGTGTACTTTGGACATTAAATGTAGGCTTAATCTATTGCCAGTAATCTCTTGATTGAATACGTAGGACACCAATGTATCAAATAAATGTTTGAATTGCACTAATAGCTTTGAAACTGATGAGCATTGTCTCGTATTGTGTCCACTTTCTAAGAGTCTCAGGTGAGTGTATCTAAAACCAATGTTTTTGTCATCCAGGATTACAACCACAAGAGGAGCAATGTCCCTTTGTAGAAAGTCTAACAACACAGAAAACCTTTTTTCTGTATCCACATGTTTATATAGATCAGGGTTGAGAACGAATAGACTATTGAAAATGGGAATAATGTAATGCACATATTCTTAATTTCTTGTATTGACATGAGGCCTGTCTACGCTAACCCTGTTTACATATCTCTGGTACCTTGTGCTTATGTACCTTGTGCTCATACCCTGCAAGCACAATGAATTATGTTGTTTTATTCTTACTTTCACCTATGACTGGAATACATTTTCGAATGTATTGCACACCTGCACTTTACCCCTTGCTTATGCGTCATTGCACAAATGTTTTAGATTTGATTCTGATAATATGCATTGTGTGAACATTGTTTTATTTGTATGCACTTTTATGGCTCAAAGTCGAAATAAAGTTTTTTACTGACTGACTCTAAAAAAGACCAGATTTTGCTTACTTTTCATCCCAACAGACCCTTTTATTTTCAAAGTAAAGACTCCTGGTTGGATAAGTAAAGCTTATAAACATTGTACATGGAAACATTAAGGTACAAACATTAACCATTTCATGAATTAAAAAAAGTCAATATGATTACAAATGAAACCATTTCTCACATTAGCACCATGCATGGGGTGGCAGTCAATCAGGAGCCTCAGAAAGTGGGCTGTACTGTAGGGTACAAGCCAGCGTTCTGAGCTATCCGGGCAACCGGCGCCCCCTTTCCTTCCCCGCTGCCCCTCCAACTTCATCTCTTAGCACTCATGTAGTTCCTACGTGGGTGCTAAGAGTGTGTTATATTTTTAAATAAAAAAGAAACTTACCTTAGAAGCGTGGCCAGACACCATGCAGTCCTGTTGAACAGGAAGCCTGTTGTCAAGGTTTATGATGATGTCCAACAGGACTGCATTGGGCCGGGCCACACTTCTAAGGTAAGTTCCTTACCTATTTTAAATGATTGCCATTAGCCCTCGTGTACACAACTACACAGGTGCTAATGGTGATATGTCCCTTGGTAGCCCGCCACCCTCATTAAGGGACATTCGCTGCGCTCAGGACCTTAACTTGGGAGGTGGGCCATTATCTACAGGGTGGGCCCAACACACAGGGACATATCGCCTCTGTACAACACAAATGTAGGACTTACATTTGTATTGGACAAGAGTGTGGGAGCTACTGAGAACAAAATGGTTCAAATAACCTGTTCTATGGAAGTCCTTCCAATTAGGAGGGTCAACAACCACATTTTAGCACATTGCACCCTTCACAGAGGAGAACTAACCATTGAGGTGGGCCCATTTTTCATTGTGCTTAGGGTGCACAGCTCAACCTCACTGATGAGGCTCAACAATGCTGAAATCGTGACTGTGGTTGCTGTTGACACTCTTGTCCAGAGGAGAATTGTCTAGCATTTCAGTGCTGGACTACACAAGTAGCTGGGACCAGGCTGATATGCAAATGGATATATATCCTCTGTGAAGGGTACAGTGAGCTAAAACGTGGCTGTTGACCCTCATGAGTGGGCACCTTCACATAGAACAGGTTATTTGACCATGTTAGTTCTTGGTGTGAGAGCTCCCAGACTTTTTTGTATATGCTTGGATTTGGACCTTAACAATACTCTTTTGAGTGCATGTCTGTATATGTGTGAAAGACATTGGTGAAATTGTGAATTATATGCAGCCCAAGTGTTAGTTTGGGGCCAGATCCAACTTGCCGTTTTCTATTCATACACTCAGCAGAAGAGTGAGCTATGGGCTGAATTACACGTGGTTAATATTTCCTGTTTTCAGAGACCTCAGCAATGGTATCACAGCTGTGTTATCATTAGACAGCCTGTCAAGGCTTCGGTGAAAGAAGCTTCACCATCTGGGAGAGAATGGTGTCCATTGACTGTGTAATAGGCGAGGATTTATTTCTATGAGAAGGGCAAGTGAAAGCTAACAGGACCAGTGACAGAAGGACAAACTGGCAGATTTGAAAATGTGAGGAGAATTTGACTGGAAAATTAATGATGAGCATGGACCCGAACAGTAGTAGAAGTAGTCAATGGAGGGTCATATATTGGTCTGAAGATTGTACAGCAGGTTTGGTATGAATCTGCCCAAGGGTTTGGAAGGTAAGTGAGAGCAAAGGTTTGTCTGTGGAGAATGAATGGGAAAACCTACATTTGGGACCAGCATCATATCTCTCTACCTCTTGACAAACCTACACAAAAACATCAAACAATGTAATGTCAGGCCTATAATTCATTGGATAGGTTTTGTTAAGTTGTGTTCAAAATCACCTACGTTATAAAGTAGGGTGGCACAGACTCACCCTTCTGGTGATAGTTGTGGCTCCCCAGAGCACACCTTTTTTACTGGGAAAAGATTTACTTTGGGAGCTTTTTCCCCTGATAGATTGTGTTCAAACCAAAAGGAAGAGCCAACTATGTAAGTGTGAGTGGCACCAGTTACCTGATTGGAAAACATCTTCACTGAGTAGAGATTCACTTGAAAACATTCAAGTACGAGACATCATTATCATATCAGTCAAAAAAAAAGTTGATAGTGAAAAGACTTCCCCAGAGCCTTGGAGAACATTCATTTCTCCAAATAACAAGTGGTTGGAGGGAAACACCCTGAAATTGCATCCACAGCCGACCTCCAGTGATGACCAAGCTCAACCAGAGGATAACTCTGAAAACAGAATTAGAAGTTGAACTCCATTACAAAACAGAGAGCAACTTATATTCTTCCCTATTCAACTCAAAGTAGGTAAAGAACAGTTTTCTCAAACATTTGCTTAACTGTATAAAGACGTTTCAATTGCAAATAATTACCCAGGAAATAACATAGAGATCAGAAGGATAAGTGGGAATCTGGACTTGATGTGATTAATTCAAAACACATGATAACCAGCAGTTGAATGCTGGCGATCCAAAACAGAAATAAAATGGTACATCATGATCGTCGGGTTGTGAGAGATATCATTTCTGATTTGTATATAGACAGTTGCATTCTACATTGATTTGCTACCCAACAGGTCCATAATTTGCACCAACCCATGGACTTTTATAATCTAAGAAAGGCATGTCTAAAGTTCAAAGCAAAGTAGATTTCATTATTCCGGGAAATAGGCAACAATACAAACTGCCAGTAAACATTTGAAAAGGACCGACTTGGTTAAATGAAGAACCTTTTATTAATTTAAACACTTTTCTTTATCTATAGGGCATATACCTGCATCCAACTCAAGTAGTAGATCTCAATCCGAATACTGGTTGATAACAATTATCCCCCAGACTTAATTTTATCTGCAGATACCATTATTGGAAAGGCTATTGATTCCAAAAACTCTCCCATGGATTTAGTCAATACTATCTTTGGTGACATACCAGAAGATTTATATGACAATACTGATGGTAAATGACCAGAAACTCTATATACTTGACAAGGGGGGAATTTTATAGTGTACTCCGTTAGTGGTCTAGATGCCGTGACCTCAGAAGGGAGAGGCACAAAAGGTTGTACACAAAAGCACAACATGCTTCTGTGGTGAAATCATAGGATGATTCGATATATATTTAGATTATCCAGAAAATGTTCCCTTATCTGAACCAGATTGGCATGGAAACGAAGATCTTCGAGTGTTAAGGAAATTCCAAAAGATTGTTATGATTCAAAATGGACTTTAGTTAGGAAATCCCAATCTGTTTGCGGTCAGTGGGTAGTACCTACCTCAATCTGAACTATAATGTTCAAGCATGCCCATGACACAGTAACAGCTCCTCACCTGGATTTTCATGAGAAAATGGAGATATTATGTGAGGTATCCTATTGCCACATGGTTCAAGACACAAACATTTATTTAACCTATTAACTGCCATGGGTTCCCCCCCCCCCCCCCAATGCCAAGGCCTTTTTTGGTGATTTTGGTATTTCGCCATTCAATGCCTTTTAATGTTTTCTGTTTCCTTAACACCTTAAGTGCCAAGGACGAGGTATCTCATCCTTGGCAACAGGGTTAAAAGGGTGTCCAGTGTGTGGTCTGTTCCAACTGAGTTTTTCCACTGACCAGGGTCCTCTACAAAAGATAGGAGTGTCATTACCATGGTCTGATATTCAGATCAAATTTATTGGCCCAGTAACCTGTTGTGGATGTGGCAAAACATATATGTTGACCCTTACCAATCTCTTTGGGCATTTGGGCCGAATGTCTTCCTGCTCAAAATTGCAACGATGATACTGCAGCTATGATAGTAAAGAACCCCATATTTTCTTGTTTCTGCATTCTCCAAAATATTGAGTCTGACCAAGATAGCCATTTCAACTGTGAGGTATTGAATAAAATGTAGGACATTCTTGGAGTGAAGGGTAAATTGCATATCGCCTGGAATCAGCGGGGGAGGGGGAGATTGAGTGCTATATAAGAACTAGTTTGGACTTACAACTATCATTAGTCCTGATGGATCTGACATTTACAACTACTTGAGTGACTAAAATGTCCCCTTTTGAGCTCATAATTGGTAGGAAAATGGTCTTGCCTCAACTTCAGTTACACCAAACACTGAAACAGACATTGATCAATGCCTCTACCACTCATAAATACATGAAGAATCTGTAGCAGCACCTCATTCTCTTGCCTGTGTGCAGATGAATCTAGAAAAAGAAGCATTATGTAGAATACATACTTAACCTGCGCACATTAAAAAGGGTGTATGATGTAGCTTATTCAAGTATTCCTTATAACTTTCAAAGGAACCAGTCCAAGGAAAGCACATTCATTGCAAGCTAAAATTGATCATTTAAGATCACTGAGAAGATCTCTCCCTTTGCCTACAAAATATGCATTTCTAAATGGGAGAAGATGGAGGAATGCTAGGTCCACGTGAACCGGCTGCCTGCCATCCTCCGAATGCTCTTCATCTGATTCAGGAATTATTTCCTACTCCTGATTATTCTGATCAAGGAAAGGAATCTATGTAATGAAGTGAGTATGAATGATTCGACTCAAAGGATGAATGTCTGAATGTTTATAATGTATTCCATAATATAGATATTATTTTGTAGTATTGTGTATAGTAGGGGAAGTAGATTTTCATGGGAACCTTCTACATGACAGTGTAACAAGTCCTGGTTTTATTACTACAAAGACACTATTGTAAATTAAGTATTTCTTCAACTATTGCCTGGTCAGTATGGAAAGACATGTAAATAAAATGCACTGGGAAATTGGAACTGTACTACATGTACAAACAGTGTTTGTTGCCAAAAGAATGTAGCAGGCTTCAAGAACATGTATTCAGAATTTTGGAACCCAAATGAAACAGTACATGACTTAATCAAAGTGTTATGTTCCAGGATACCGAGTATATAGGAAAATTCCACTTGTGGATTATTAGATTCTGTCATTCATTTCAAATGATTGTATTTTGCTGTATATGTTGTTTAGCAAATATAAGAATTGTACAGTAGGAATTCGGTATTATTCATAGTTCCATTGTGCTTTCCATGCACTTCATCCTTCTCTAAATAATATTCTATTTTATTTATGCAAAATTAGACATGCATAACGTTTTTAAGTGGTTTATACGCTTGTAAAATGGAAAGCTGTGTATTCATTCTCTACTCCATGGTATATTTTGCTGGAGCTGACCTAGAATCCATCTCTCCTCTAACAACTCAAACAATATTACAATATTTGAAGCCTTATTAATGCCCTGATTCATCATGCTCAAAGTGGTGTTGCCTCTAAAGCAAGTTATGGCTGGCTAAAGTATAACTTCAACGAGACCTGTCACATCCATCAAGTATATGCCTCTCGAGAAATCCTTGTAGCTCAAGTCATGCAACAGCTTATCTGATCTCTGTGAACATGCAAAAGAAGCCTTGCCTTGACATGTATTCATATTGGGTAGGAGAATGTATATGGGATGTATCAACAGTTACCTCTGTAGGCCGAAAATAGCATTTCTTCAATGTCAAACTGAATAAAATATGTGCAGTTAATAACCAAAATGTAATCCTGAAAAAATGTACTTCATAAGGGAAGATTTTAGAAACATGAGACTAATTGCAAATCGTCAATTAAAAGACATGTCTAAATGTGCATCAGATACGATGGAAAGAAACTAAGATAAAGGGGGAGAACAATTGTTCCTCAAAGTGCAAAACACATGGTGACATTTAACCTTTTGAATTGTTCCTTTTGATTTACAAAATATAATGATACTTATTTAATTAAACTCATACATTCACCTCCAAAGATATTGAAATTAAACAAAATTCCTCTATAGAACATGAGGAGAAAAATCCCCTGCCATATTTGCAATGATGGGATGTAAGGGAGAAGGGCCATCCTTTAAAAGTCACAAGATGTGGGGGAAATATGAGGATTATAAAATATGAACAGACCGAATTGAGAGATGATTATCATTATGAATTTTTTGGGAGATTAATATTGAAGTGTATTCTTGGCAACAACTGGAGATGGATATGACTGGGGAGCTGAAACCATTTGGATGACGTTGTCCAAGGCAAGCTGAAGCAAAAAGCCCTTTCAGAGAGAGATGACCAGGCCATATTTGAAAATGGTTTCAAGCAAACCAACTGAAAGAACTTTGTTGAAGCAGCAGCACCAGAATGAAGATCTAAGCTGTGTCCCCCAAAATGAGAAGCCACATTTAAAATGGAAATGGAAACCACAATATAACCCAAAATTGTCCCCATAGACTGTCCATGGTAAATCTGAGGAATGGGGCTGGAAGCCAAGGGATATGCTAATGTGACATGGATACAGGTGCAGTGTTAAGTATGGTGCCCTGTGTCTCCCATTTACATTAAGTACAAAGTGAGATGTAATTTCCTTAAAACCCAATGCATCTTAGTCTTCAGAGGCGCAAGATAAAACTGATAGTGTTTGCTGCACTTGAATGTGCGTTGCATTTGTAAAATGATAACACGCTAGAGTCCTTGGATATTGCCAGTGTAGAATCATGTCTGCTAAGATATCAGTCATATTTACAGCCGGTGTTAGTCTAGTCATAAATTATATGTTCACGAAACAGAAATGAGCACAGAGAATCCATCCTATTCATAGAAAATCGGCCAAAGTGTTCAATCCTTACTGTCCCTTATTTTCAGATACACAGGAAGATCCGGAATGTAATAGAAAAGAGCTATGGTGCTTTGACTGGTGCCCTGTGCTCGAAATGTCACTTCTTGAGCTCACACTTGAATAGGTGAAGTTAAATTAATAGGAATACATTAAAATCTGCACACACACATATAGATTGAAAGGAAAGCTGTACATACATGTGTAAATTGGAAGCTGAACATTTCAATTCTGAAAAGATCAAACACATATGTGTGCAGAGAAGAGTGTCCAATCCCGTACAGTATGACTTTCCTAATCTACACCTGCAACAGTCAACTGTAATTTGTCATTGCCTACATTTAAATGACTTGCACATAGCCAATACATTCAGAACCCTGCACCTATGCAGGGTAGCTAAGTAAAGGGAGTATATGTTTACACATGTGAATTGTTAAATTACCCGTTTCTCCTTTACCATGCTTGCCTCGATACTGGAGAATAAGAGTTTTTTTTAAGGGTTTTGAAATTATTCTATATGTGAACACACTGGGCCTCATTACGACCCTGGCGGTACGTGGTTAAAAGATGCCGGCGCCGTTTACCCCGTATCGCCTCATTACGAGGTCCTCTCGCGGGACCCAGGAAGTAACGCCTGGTCAAACCAGGCGTGCTTACCTGGTCCCGCGAGGGGAAGATGGAGCAAACAACGGGCCAACTCGTAATGGACCGTTGTTTGCTCCCTCTCCCATTCCCATTCAGCCCTATGGGGGCTGAAATGGGAATGGGGAAGGACCGAGTCCGGATCCTTGGAGGGAACAATTAACGGGCCTTCGGAACTCGGAATGGCCCGGTAATTCCTCATTCTGTGGACCCGGACCCAGACGCGATTTCGGCGACAGCCATGCCGCCAATAGCGGCATGGCTACCGCCGAGGTCGTAATGAGGGTCACTGTCTAGGATTTGGTGGCAATGCTATCATTGAAGTAAACTGTATTGCTTAGATAGAAGCAATCATAGAAGGAGGTCATTCATAAAGCCTAGTATTGTTTAGAGTATAGTATATACCTAAAATGGAATATTGAAGTCAATGCTCATGTGTGAAGTAGTGAGATTCATGTTGGCAAGGAGAAATGTGTTTTGTTGTCTAAATGTTTATGAGTCTAAACATTGTATTAAATTCCTTGACATAAAAGGAGAGACCACATGTGTTTGAAGTTGAATTAATTATTTTAAAAACATTTTGAGTTGTAGAATTCACTGACTATTTTTCGTACCCACAATTGTGGGGTGGGATTGTACACCAGGAATATGAGACTAGTTGTACCATCCTAACGGAATCAATAAATACATATTTCTATAATCCTAGGATAGTCACTGAGAGTGTGCTGGTCAGTGGGCCTCATTATAAGTGTTGCGGTAAGGCAACAACGGCGCCGGTAGTGCTACCAGCGCTGTTGTCACCTCGCCGCAACATTACGAGTTCTGCTTGCGGGGGCCACTCTGCATGCCTGGTCAGACCAGACGTGCAGAGCGGCACCAGCGAACAGTACCGGATGGAAGCAACGGCCACGTATTAACAGGGCTGTTGCTACCACCCTCCCCATTCCCATTGAGCCCTATAGGGGATCAAATGGGAATGGGGACGTACCTGGTCCGGGTCCTGCGAATGGGAATTACCGGGACCGCAAAGGTCGGAATGGCTCGGTAATTCCCATTTTGCGGGACCCGGACCCGAGTTTGGGGGTAGCCATGCCAGTAAAAACGGCATGGCTACCTCCAAACTCGTAATGAGGACCAGTGTCTTTTATGACATTAGGACAATGGTGGTAGCGTCATGGCCCTAATTGTATTGACTCTTTCCATGGTATCTGACACTGTCGACCAGCAGCTGGTACTAGCCCGTCTCTATGACTTAGATATCTCAGTGACTGCTCTTCATTGGTTTCTGCCTTTTCTGTCTTTTCTCACTGGCTGCTCTGACTCTGTTCTCGTTCCTCGTGTTCCTCTGTTTGGTCTCCTCTAATGTGCAGAGTCTCACAGAGATTGTTTTGTCTCTCTCTCAATCTCTTGAATCTTCATGTAACACCTTTGACAGATCTGATCTCATGTTTCGGCATTCATATTTATATTTTTGCTGATGAAATACAACTATTGTTATGGATGGATGGATATAAAACTAATGTTTCCTCATCTTAGAAGTGCGTTTTTCAGCCATTCATACCTGGATGGTCAAACATCTGTGTGTGAAACGTGATTCCTCCCTTGCTTAACATGCCATTTCTCCAATGTTGTTAAGTCATGTTTTTTTCAACTAGACATTTTGTGGACTATTTTATTCATTTTTTTGCATATTTTAAATTGCTCACACAGCCGGGGGCATCGAGGTGTTGTAACAGGAATATGTCTTGGTTGCGTATTTATAATGCGCTTAATGCCCAGAGGTTTCTAAGTGCAGACACAGGGATCGAACCTGTGTTGCTTCGTGTCGTTTTGTATACAAGGCGAGCACGTTGCTGCTGCTCTATCCTCCCGGGACTTTGAAACCTACTGTTCCTGGGGATGCCTAAATGCCTGATTACTAGATTCCAATGTGTGAGGAATGTATCAGACAGGATTCTAATGAGAGTACATGATAGGCATCATGTTTCCTCTACAATTCACTTTCTGCACAGGCTCCCTGGTGATAATTGGATATAATGTAAGACTCTCTCTTTGGATTTGAAACCACTTCAGACTCAGCATCTCACATTTCTACCTTCTAAAACTGTTTGTTATCAGCCTTCCAAATCATTGAGGTACTACATGCCATTTGCCTGACCACTCCAGTTTAATTATTTGCAGCTTGCCGTCCGTCTATTTTAAATCCAAGTTGTGCAATTGTGGAACTTTGTTGCCCCATAAGATTTGGTGTGTCTATTTTTCTGGAGAACTGTTAAAACAAGGCTTTGCTTAGGCTGATTTCTTCTCCCTGAGCATTTCCAAATTCTGTCATCAAAAGTGTACGCAGTTACTCTTTGTGCCAGGTTACCATCACTTGTGTAAATTGGCTGAATAAATAGAATACATAGAAACACATTTAGAACAGTAGTAACATTGTTTTAGAACACATTTCATGAGATGTAATGCACTTCAAAGTCTGCATTTTTTATGAGATGTTTTTCAAGAATTGACAATAATCTTGACTTCGACATTTTAAACACATGACGGTGATGGGTACCAAAAAGGATGAGCCATGTCTGTCATTGTTGAACATATTTGAGAGGTATCTATATTTAACTGTAAAAAGGGCCGCATCCTGTGTATTATCACCTCATTCAGAGACTTCCCTTTCAGTTACTCAACCTAAACAATCATTTGAACATCTGTCAAAATGTGCACACCCACAACCTGCTCTAGTAACATCACACTGATGCAGATTCCCGTGATACAAGGCAGGGGGTGCACGTGATATTCGGATTAACACAATCATTATTTGTTAGTGTTGTCTGTCAGGTGGTGCTAAAGCCAAAACGACTGCATTGGAGTAATGCTGGGTGGAGATGGGATTTAAGGAGGGACGTGCAGCTTGTGGGTGCTGTGTCAGTATTCACTAATGCTTTTACTGCCCATTGCCATGCTAGCCTCTATACAACCCACTACTTGCCCTACCCCAGCCAAAACACATCCTCCTAGGCTCTCTTTGAGCTAGCAAGCAGTAACATCAACCTCTGTGCTGCAAGGGCCTGTCAGTGTTATTTCAAAAACATTTTTTCTGAGAATTAATGGCTTAATTGCAGTTGTAAATGTGCTACCGGCATAGTAAATATGTCTTAAACAAGTTTCCCTTGGTCCACCTTATTTATAAGCAATGTGCGTGCTTTTGCATTGAAGCCCTCTCAAAAACAAGCAAAAACAGAGCCAACAGTTGTCACTTTGTTATAGGTATTAAATAGGCATTTGCAAGGGACTGCTATCTTATGCCAAGATACTTGCATACTTTTTCAGCTGTTGCCATCTTACGGCCAGCATAAGGGCAAATGATTGTTCCATGCCTAAAGAGAAGACACAACTGTTGGCTTAGACAATGCGTGTTTTAGTGCTAATTGCAGTGTATGTGTAACGTTATTGAATTTAACAAAATTGCAAAGTCTTTCAGGGCTCGCAACAGATGCTGCAATCAGCAAAATAATAGCTGACACAAAACAAGTGATTGAATAAAACAACTCTGTTTTAATGACGATATCGATGTTTGGGATAATGCAGTGAACGTCATGTGTCATGCGATCAACTGTCAGTGCACAGCATTCGAAACTGTGTCACAAAATCCCTTCACCGACAGTATTTTGAGTGATGTTTCCAATAAACAGCTCTTGCTTAGCACACTCAAACAACCAAAGGTGCTAATAGTGAGAGCCATTGTGATGATGTCATCAAGAAAAAAGACTCGAGCTGCGCCCAGTACACAACATGCCTCTGCCTACTTCCCATTTTTCGAAAAATCAGCATTAGTTAATGCTCAAAAGACAGATCTCGTTTCATTGCATGTGAAGACGTACCCCTCACTTGTTAACTTGCAACACAACCTTTTTTCGTTGCAACATTTTTTTTAAATGGAGCAAAAACGCACTTAAAATCAAGCAGTAGTTTATACATTTATACAACTGCATAATGCAACACAGGCATTTAATCAGTCGTATGTAATATAATGACTGTTCGGGGCTCTCTGTAATTTACGTGGATGTAGATTAAATGGGGGAGGCGTAAATGACATACATTGTGCTGAAAGGTAAATATTTCACTATCTGAACTACTATACTACTATAGTACTGTAGTACTACAGTACTATAGTACTGAAGGTACTATAAGACCTAAGTGGCGAACATATATGTCTGAGTTGCCCGACGAGTTCGATGCCGCCTAACAAACGGCTGATGGTGAGCCTCGTTGTCACTCACAAATGTGTCCCAAATACGAGAAATGACGGTACCCATGTTTCTCTGGGCGTGAAGTGCGCACATGCAGCTGCTGGAATGGAGGGCGGTCAGGATCTCGAACGTTCGGAGATGCTGTCTCTCGGCCCACGCTGTTTCCACGTCTGTTGGGAGACTCTCCATATTTTGCATTTACTGTCCTTGTTTATTTTGTAATACGCCACTGGTTAAAGCATATTTGTATTGCTTCCAGTAATGTGTCCACAACATTAGGTACGGCTCAGATAAACTATAAAAAAAACAATTGGTATTTAAAGCAGTTCAGTCGGTCGCTGAATGGGTCAATGGTTTGTCCCAGGGTGAGATAACCTTTCCCCCACAGGTCTCCAGTTCAAATCCCGGTCAACAGAGATCGAAAGCCATTAAAACATGTCCGGTGTTCAGTGGCCTGCATGGAAGGTCTCCTCGTGCACAGGCGCTTCCTGGTGGGCAGCTGTCCTTGTCCTGTTTACTAACTCTGCCATCCCACGGGGCTGTGGTTGCCACATGTGGCAGCTGCTGCAGACGGGAGACCCTTTCAGACAGAAATTGACTTTTCAGGGGAAAAAAAAGAAAAACACGTTGGGATAATGGGGGCATCGCGCAATAAACATTGGCAGTCTGCTGTGTTACAGATGCTCATACAAGGAGGACACCATCAACAACTCTCAATATCAAGCACACATGACAGAAGCGCAGGGGCATTGCCACTTTAATACAATCAATGCAAGAATAAGGACGTAACTGAGCACTTTGCGATGGGCTAGTTTAATAAAACGATGCAAACGTCTTGGAAGCCTTCAATAAAGAGACCATTGAAGAAGAGCCAAGTTGTGGGCAATGTGTAAACTTCGAGAACTGGGTTTACATTCTCGCCGTTTTTAATACATGGAAATATAGCAGTACCACCAGAAGGTGAGCAGGGCCACATTTCAAATGATGCAATGAAGCATCATTACCAATAACCTGTCGGGGGGAAATTCTGCCGGGGTCGGCCGGGCCGTCCGCAGACCTCCGGGCAGGGAGGCCCCAACTCCTCCCGTATATCCCAGATGAGATAGAGTATGAGACACACGCAAGAAGCAAGGTGACTCTGCTGTTTATTAGACAAAACGGCAGGGATGGGTCAAGGAGCGTACCCGTCCGTCCTGACACACACACAATCGTGGGGCTCGCAGGCCCTTTTTACTGTATTATGACGCGCTACCTGCGTCACTTTAGAAAGTTAACAAAAAACCTATCGCCACTCTTAATTGGTTGCTCGAGTGGTAGGGTTAGTATAGCACACGTATAGAAAACAATGTTAGTGGTCGAGGGGTAGTCAGGTGATATATCTGGGTTGTCCCTACAATTAGATACATGAGAATTGTTACATGAAGACTCCTAGGGATTGGTTAATATTACTGGCGCCAGTGACAAGAGCCCCATGTTCTGATTGGTGCGCCCGTGAGCTTCCCAGCCTGGGACCACCGCTGTTCCCAGCTCTCGGTGTACCTGCAATTTGCAACAATGTTTCACTATGGGTACGTGCAGACAATGTGAGGATTTATTCATAGCTGGAAGGCTGACCGCTCCCACTGTCGCAGATGTCCATTGAGCCTTTCAAGTGTATCTGCCTGTGTCTCGTAGCGAGAGATCCAGACGCCTCTTGTCTCCTGAGCTTGGCATCTCGTCAGGTTTCGGCTTGGTCACGTGAGGTGGGACCGTGTTTGAGGCAGAATTCTGGACAATTAATATTGCTTTTCCACTGTGTGTCTGGTTTAATTTGCAGGTGTCACCTTAACGTTGGTGCGCGGAGTGCGGGTTTGCAACATCGTGCCCTTGATGATTTGTTCTTGGAATGTGGGTTTGCAACATTGCGACCTTGGCTGGTTGCTTCGCCGGGCTCATTCGCAGGATCAGCAACCTGACTCTTGTTTTGTTAATGTCCACGGGAGCTCTTGTTTGAGGCCTACTTAGGCCTGGTGTATAAGTGGGTCCGTCTGGTGCACAGGTGCTTTGGGTTACAGTACCATATAGTTTCATGACCAGTATCGTGTCTTCATTATATTTCTCATGGTGGTAACTGGTTTTAAGAGAAGCGTGAGCAAGCCTTGTAGATGAGTTCATGACGCGTCTTGCGTTTCTGCATTCTGAAAGCCTATGTAAAAATAATAAAGATGCACGTCCGTGAGTATGCCTGTCGCCTACGTCATAGCACTGAGTATATTCTTCGTGTAGATTGGTGCGGGAATGTCCAGTGTGTATATTTGCACAGGTGTGCTTACCGTTGTCTAGGTCGTCATGGCATCTCTAGCGACGTGTAGATTTTAGTCTAGTTGGTCCGTGCCGCAGGTGTCGGCATGGCCAGTGCGGGCTGCTGGGCAGGCAGATGGACACATCCGTATGTTCCTGTACCAGGGTATCTGGTCGTCTGGTAAATGGACAAACTCTTCTCGTGGCGGGTGTCTGGGTCGTGACCCTTTAGGCCAAGCGCGAGAGGTGAAGGACGGGAGCCTGGT
The DNA here is from genome assembly GCF_040938575.1 of Ambystoma mexicanum. NCBI lineage: Eukaryota > Metazoa > Chordata > Amphibia > Caudata > Ambystomatidae > Ambystoma > Ambystoma mexicanum. The sequence continues at coordinate 531,484,231 of NC_090939.1, forward strand.
CTTCCATTCTCCCACTTCAGTCCCCCCTCTGGTCGACTTGTCGACCACAAACATATCCTTCTCGTTATCTCCTCTTACTCGCCATATCTTAGTTATTCCTCCTAGATGTCCATAGTGGTTTACATGATCTTCAAATGACCAATACATATATTCACAGGTTCCTCCAGGAGTACAGTATACCCATTTCCCTATGTAGCTCCTGGGGTTTCTTGGGTTCTCGATCTTCACTGATGGTGGGTCCAGATGGTTGGTGATTATTTGGTTGCGCAACTTCTCCCTCTCCTGTATTATCACACCTGTATGTTGGCCGTCATCTGCTGGCATCAAGGGGTGCATTCCCACCATTTCGAGCAGTGGTACGTGCCTTCCGGGCCTTCCAAAATCTAATTATGATCAGCGTAGCTCCAGCCAAAATAGTACAACCCACTATGATTTTCAGTCCATCTGACAGCCAGGATGGCATCCATGACCATAATAGTGAAAACCAGCTCTTATCCTTGTTTACACCGTTACTTTCATCCATCATTTTGGAGTGCATCTGGGCCAATTGTGAAACTGCTTCTGTCAGTGTACCATTGTCAGCATCGTTGGCAGGTATGAACGTGCAGCATGATTGTCCTATCTTTGCACAAACTCCTCCTTCCATTGCTGTGAGAAGGTCCAATACATATCTGTTCTGCAGTGCTACCATCCTTATAGCTCGCAGCTCCTCTTTTATTGCGTTAAATCCATTTACTGTAGAATTGATGGTCATCATTAGTTCCCATCTAGTTATCTGGAGCCATTTTGCGTTTGCGTAAGCCTGCAGTCCCGGGTGTATTATTGAGGAGAAGAACATTGCTGCTCTGCTGAATAGTCTGTGTTCTGGCGGTATTGAAGTTAGTGCCGTTTCCGACCTTCCCCACAGGTAATTTCCTGTCAGTGGTTCTCCTTGTCTTTTCCTTCTATTTAGGACAGTATCATTGCTGTTGGTCCTGTTCCCTTGCTCCTCCTGAAGTGGTGCAGATCTCTTTTTTCTCTTGTCCCCTTCATCCATTCTGGGAAAGTTCGCCACATTGACATGCTTCTTGGGTACCACTAGTGATGGTACATTGACGTGCACCATTGTGCACACACCATTCCACAGGGGAGGCAGTGTGAGGTATGCCTTTTCTCCACAGGCCCAATAATGGTCCATTATTACTGCTGTTCCTGCTCCCCCCTCAGGTAACTCCATCACACTTGCACAGTTGGTGTTATATCCCACGTCCACCTCTCCTTTATGCTGGTAGCATACCTTGGGCGCAGTCAGCGGTAGTATTGTTATTGGGTCTTCATCCGTTTCTACCCACGTGAGCATTGGTACATACTTGATCCACGTCGTCCAACATCGGTGGTTGTGTGCCTCGATAGTTGAGATACTTTCTTTTGTTACCATGTTGCTGCCAATCACTCCTATCTCCCAGCTGTTGTCCAGGTACACCTTCCCTGTTATCGTCACCAGCGGCCTCTCCCAACATCCTTGTTTACCCGGAACTTCAGTGGCGTACCAATCACATGGTAGATACTGCAGTGTTACTTTCTTTGTTTCTCCTTTTGCAGGACCACTTGTTATGTATCTGAATGCTTCAGCATGTAAACTGCTCTTGTGGTAACTCAAATAGGTCTTGAGGAAGTTGTTTTCATATGGGTATGAGTCTCGTGTTTTGCATGTCATATGTACCACTGTTCCTTGAAATCTTCCTTTCGTTTGGAACAGTGCCAAGTATATTATGCACTGTGCTGTCTTTTCATCTATTTCTGTGGCAACAAATGTTCGTGAAGCACTCATGGCGTATGGTATTAATGAGCAAACGTAGCAGCTGTCCTCAGTTGTCTGCTTACCAATGCGGGTCATGTGTTGGTACCATATGTTGTTTGAGACGTGTGCTGAATCTTGTATATAATTATCAATACCTTTATTGTCTGAGTATGTGCTGCGTTTAACTCTATTTTGCTTGGGTGCAATGTTACTACTATCACCTGACGTAACACCTGTTGCAGCAGGGGACGGGGGTGTATTAGGTTTGGGTGCAGCAATAAATTTAATAGCATAGCTGTACTGCCATACAGAGGCAGCCAAGAACCCGGTGATCATCAAAATCCCTATTATTTTTATTACATATGCTAATCTCACCGGCATTTTGCTCTTACCTTGCTGCAGTCCTGGCAGCGTATTCTTGCGACGTTAAAGTTGCCCGCCTAAAAATTCTCAAAATGCTTGTTATTAAATGTTAGTTGTTGGTTTCCTTTAAGCTCTCCCTATCAAATAGTCATTCAGTGCCCAGGCGAAGAGCTGTTCCCACGCTACTCTAAGTGATCTATCTCTTAGGACCGGCAAGTATGGGCGGAGGTGGGGCATGGAATATTCTATGGCCAAGAGGAATGCTGTGTAGTAGACACGTACCCTTCTCCTTTTTAGGTATGTTGGCCTTTTTATTTCATATACAAATTGGTGTGACAATTCTTCTGGGTAGTTATCGTCTGGGAGTACCATCTACGCCTGGGCAGTGAACTTTTTAGTTAGCTATTTTCTTAACAATACAATAATACGCAGTTCCTTTATGTGCGAGAGAAGAGAAAAAGAGAACATTCACGTGTTTACATGTGTATTTGTGCAGGCAATGTCCTTCAGTTCAGTTATTACTATACTTGGGGGTCAATGGGCGGGGGTTTGGGCTCAGTTGGCGGGAGTATTTTTACTCTTTGAGCGTGTGACCATGGGGTGGGCAGTATGGGGATCACCCCTTTCTTCGTCAGTTATTGTCTCCGGGGAAGCTGGGTAGTGACACGGTAAGGGAACAATTGGGTCGTTGTCTGTGGTAGAACTTCCTTCCGCTGTTGGGGATGTTGTTGCTGTTCTTCCAATGGACCTGTCGTTGGCGCTGGGGCGGGTCTGCAGTTTGTAGATGTTTACATCATGTAGGTGGTTCCAGGCACGCTTGTCCTTTAGCTTTACTGCTCTTGTTGATACGTCCTCTACCAGATGGGGGCCAGTAAATCTCTTATCGTTCCACTTCCTATTGAAATTGCGAAGTAGCACGTGGTCACCTTTAGCAAGTTTGCACAGGTTCTCCTTTTCCAATTCTGTATTGGCGCCTTCTTCTTTATTGCTGGTAGACCCGCCCCGTGTGCGCTCGAGCTGTTGAGACACAAACACAACACTAGTAATCAAAGAAGACACATATTGGTACATTTCATCACCTAACACACTCGCTGTACTTTCGTGATCAGTGAATGCCCTTGACGTTGGCGTTATGGGAAGGCGCATCTGACGTCCGGTAACCACCTCGTGAGGGGTGAGGTGGTGGTCGGACCCTGGCCTATTTCTCAATTCAAATAGGGCTAATGGAAGGCAATACAACCAGCTTTTCTTTGTTGTTTGTTGTATTTTTGCAATTGCCTCCTTTAATAGGCCATTCAGGCGTTCACATACACCGTTAGCCTGTGGGTGGTATGCACATGCGAATTTGTGTTTTATGCTCAGCAAGGATGTGATATGCTGGAACATTTCGTTTGCGAAATGCGGGCCATTGTCTGACCTTAACACCTCGCACACTCCCCACCTGGGTAAGACCTCCCTTACTAGGAATTTGGCTGCTCTAAATGCATCTGGGTGTGAACAGGGCCCTGCTTCAATCCACCTAGAGAATGGGCATACTAATACAATCATATACCTATTACCTTGACATATGTTGATCATATCAACATAGTCAATGTGAAGGTGCCCAAAAGGTCCCTCTGGCCGGGGTATAGTACCTCTTATCACTTTTAGGGTATGACCGGCCGTAAACTGTTGACATGTGAGACAATTGCTGATAAAATTCGACACATGCGAATTTAACTCGGGGCAGAACCAATCTTCTCTAATTCGTGCTGCAATTATTTCCTTGCCTGTATGGGCTGGGTGATGTAATTGGCTCAGGGCGGTGTTTAAAAGTGCCAATGGTATTACAACTTTTCCAGTGCCACCCTGGCGCCATAGTGAGTCGGTTGGTGACATTGTGCATCCTCTTTTTACCCATATTTCTTTTTCGGCCATTGGTGCAGCCGCTTGTAGCTCCATAATCTGCGTGGCTGGGAGATGGGTGTACCCTTCTCTTATCAACATCTCCTTAGCCATTCCCCTCCCTCTCCCTCTGTGATTCTGTGGGGTTCCATATCTCACCAAAGTATGCAGCATATTTCGCATGTGCGTCTGCTGCTGCATTCCCTTTTGAGACGTGGTCTTCACCATTGGTGTGTGCGGTGCATTTTACTAGGGCTAGTTCTTGGGGGTCGTTTATTACTTCAATTAGTTCAGCCAATAAGAGGGCATGTTGTACTGGAGTGCCATCAGCTCTCCTAAACCCTCTTCTTCTCCATTTTGATAGCCCTGAGTGGACAGTGGATGTAACATATGCACTGTCGGAGTATATGGTTACTCGTTTGTCAAAACTTTCCTTCAATGTCAATATTAGTGCAACCAGTTCTGCGGCTTGAGCAGAGTAATGCTGTGGTAATTGTACACATTTCATAGCCACACACACCGGCGCCTCCATCATTTTTACCACTGCTGCCCCAGTCCTCCGTATCCCATCTCCTTGATCGATAGTTGATGACCCATCAATAAACAAAAGCTCACCTCCCTCTAGTGCGTTTTCTTCAACTTTTCTAGTACATGAGTACATTTCAGTTATTTGTGTACAGTCATGGGCATAATCTCCCTCCTCAATTACTTCTGCTAGGAACCTTGCAGGGTTAACCGTGCTACATCTAACAATTGCTAGTTCAGCTCTAGACAAAATGATCTCATAACCCGATGCCCTCTGCGTGGTTAGGGTGGACTTAGGTTTATTCAATATTGCAAATAGTGCATGTTACACAAACAGTGTAGTTGGACACCCCATGGTTATTGCTGATGCTTTTTCCACTGCAAAAGCAGCTGCAGCGAGACCTTGTTTGCAAGGGAAGTGACCTAACATCACAGGGTCTAAGTGACCACTGTAAAATGCTACTGGTTTATAGCCCATGCTCGTTTTTGGGCCAATACTGCTTTCATCACTGCTGAGTCGCAATGTGAGAATATAAAAAATCGTCGCTCATAGTCTGGGGATGCCAGTACTGGAGCAGTTGATATCGCATCTTTCAATTCATCAAAGGCCTCCCTCATTTCCATAGTCCACCCCAACTTTTTCTCCCCTTTATTAGCTTCCCTCAAACCCTCAAGCAGGGGTCCTATGTATGAACTGTAATCAAATACCCATGCTCTACAGTAGTTGCACAGCCCCAGGAATTGCTGCAGTTCTCTCACAGTCTGTGGCATTGGAGTGCTTGAAATGGCCTGTGCTCTTTGTGGTGCAATCTTTCTTCCATGTTGGGATATCAGTTGGCCAATGTAAAGTACCTGTTCCTGACAGTATTGTATCTTTTCCATGTCTACCTTGTACCCTTTTTCAGCCAATATCGTCAACATCTTTAAGGAGTCCTCTCTGCATTTACTTTCGTTTGTACTGCAAATTATCATGTCATCCACATACTGTAACACTGTGCTTTCCACTTCAACGTTACCCAAATCCATCTGTATTACTCTATTGAAAATTGAGGGTGATTCGCAATATCCCTGTGGCAATCTGGTATGTTTCCATTTGTATTTCGATAAGTGAAGCTTGTCAAATCTTGTGAGTCTGGGTTTAATGGTATTGAGAAAAAAGCATTTTTAAGGTCGATCATTGTAAATCGTGATGCTTCCGCTGGAATGCCACACAATATTGTGGCCGGGTTTGCTGTTACTGGATACTCTGCTTCTACTATGTTGTTCAAGGGCCTGAGGTCCTGTATGAAGCGCCAAGACCCCCCTTTAGCCTTGCGCACTGGGTACACAGCCGTGTTACATGGTGATTCTGAGGGGACCAATATGCCATTGTTTATAAGGGCCGTTATGGTTTCATATATGCCCTCATCTGCCTCTTTTGATAGTGGGTACTGTTTCACTCTTGGTAGTATGGCACCTTTTTTCAATTTTATCCTTACTCCCCCTATGCTTTTTATGCATCCCACGTCATAAGGGCTAATAGTCCACAATGATTTGGGCACCTTTGACATATCCTCCTTACAGAAGGGGACTGGGGTGCATGCGGGTGCCTCAAGTGCCATTGCAATTTTCTGTGCTACTTGTTTGTGAGCCACTCTTAGCCATATTTCTACACTCATCATGAACACCATTTCACCTTCCTCCTTTTCTTCTGAGAACAGCTCCTCATCTGACACCTGGGTCAGCCTACATCCTTCTGCTAGTGCTATCACTGCCCTCCATGCTCTCCCTTCTTTATCTTGGGCGTGCACAGCAATATAATCAGCTGTTGCAATAATGCTCTCAATGTCCATTACAATCACCTTTCCTTCTGGTTCATTAACAGGTGTTTCTGGTCGGAACAGATAGGCTGCCGGCCTCCTCCATATTTTCCCTTCTATCCCTGGCATCCATGCAAATGCCATGTCTGTTCCATAGTGGAATAGCTCGCCATCTACTGGCTCCGCCCTAATCGCTGTCTGTCCACAGTATGCTTGCATAATCTGTCGTGCTGTGAGCATGTTAATCCCTGGAGTAGAGCAAATTATGCCATCCTCTGTAAAGGAGATCGTCATATTCAACCTGTTCATTATGTCCCTCCCCAGTATATTTACTGGTGAGGCACTATAATATAAAAGTGGAACTGACAGATCATAATCTCCAATAGATAAGGGAACGTTATCAGTAAAGGGAACCAACCCTTTAGCCCCAGAGAATCCTTGGGTGTTCATGGCTTCGCCTGACATCTTAAATTTACCTTCCCTTATGCAAGACCGGGTTGCCCCGGTGTCAACAAGGAATGATAATTTTTTGTCACCTATCGTTACCTCTATGCGTGGCTCCTCCACACTATTAGGTGTTACTGACAGGATGGGACACACCAAGGCCGTCTGTGGGCTGTCCTATTGGGGGTACAATGATTGGCCATTCCCTGTGTAAGGGTTGTGTCCCAAGACCGTCACCCTACCCAATTGCGTTTGTTGCGTTTGGGGTTGTTGTGTTATCGCTACTTGTTGTTGTGGCAGTGAATATGTTTGTGGCTGTTGTTGTGTTATTTGTTGTTGTGGCAGTGAATATGTTTGTGGCTGTTGTTGTGTTATTTGTTGTTGTGGTTCACTTCCTTGTTGCAACGTTTGCTGTTGTTGTATGCCCTGCTGTTCTTGTGAGGTCCTAGGTTGTACCTGTTCATTCCATGCTGGTGTTCCTGGCCTGACCCTACACGTGCGTGACATGTGTCCTAATAATCCACAACTCCAACACACGGGTGGTTCCCTGCTTTGCCATGGGAAGATCCCTGTGTTGTCCTGGTATACTGGTTGCCCTGTGGGTTAGGAATTCCTAAGTCCTCCCACCTGCTGTTGGGTGTTATATCCGTATCCTCTCCCTCTCATAAATCCTCCTCTCCCCCTGTTATAACTATAATACCCAGCTCCTTGCATTGGGTACCCTCCTCCCATGTTTGGTGCGTGTAATTGCAGTGGCGGCACTTGTTGTGTTATAGTCTGTGAAGGTGCTATTTGGGCGGGATCTTGTGCAGCCACTACTTGTGTGGGGCTTTGGGCCATTGGTTTGGGCGTAGTTATTAGTGCCCCTTCCATTGTGTATTTAGTAAGTTTTTTCTGTACTAGTTTAGCCTCTTCTGTTTTCCTGTCCTCTTCCTTTTGTTTCATTTTTCCTTGCCATGTCCTGCAGTGATGTACTATAGTCAGTTGTATTTCTGGCCATGGTTTTGCTTCCATTCCCACTACTTTCTTTAGTTGTTTCTGAACTCCTTCTGGGAGCCCTTGTACTAGTATATGATAAAATATTGCTGGTGTTTTATCCCATTGTTCTCTAGTTTCCATGCGCCACTTCTCTTGGATATCCTGGATATAATCAACAGGATCCTCATTCTCACGCATCTTACGGGAAGTAATTGCTCCTATGTCTGATGTGTCTGGGTACTGTACTCTCAGTGCCTGCCATAGCGCATGTCTGCAGTTTGCAAATGGTGCCCCATCATGCGATGTGTTTGTTATTGTTACCCCATGGAATCCCGCTCTCTTCCAAATGTCATCCGCTCTATCCCCTAATATTGATAATAACAGGCCCTTTATATCTCCTACTGCTAGTTTCTGTCCTGCGGTGTGTTTTTCCATTTCATATATCCACTTACCCGCACCTCCACTTAGTGATGGAAGCCTACATTTTATATTTTCTTTATCCGTATGCTTCCAAGGGACGTACTGTGGTCTAACCCCTCCTCTCTCCAACAGTGGCATTAAGTTGTGTCTTGTGTCACCCTTTTCGTTCCATAATATCGAGTCCTCACACCCCTCCTCTTCTTCCGTTTCTTTTACCTCTTCAATTTCGTCCTTATTACCCCTGCTCCTAACTCCTTCTTGTCCATCCTTTCCCCTCCTTCCGTCATTTCCTGTATCTAATGTGGGCATGTTTATTCGTCTGTCCTGCCTGCGACTAGGGAGGTCTCTAAGCCGACATGCATAGGGTGTCAGTTCGTCCATGAAGGGCGCAAGCTTTATTCTGCGCAGCGAGCGTGAGGTGGTTGAGCATGTAGGGTGCGATGGGGGAGGGCGTGATGAAGATGGAGATGGTGTGGTTTCATGGGTTTGTCTTTCCACTAGTCCTTGCTCTCCCTCCTCACTTCTCTCCAGCTCTTCCTTTCTCCTACTGATCCATGGTGAGTCTATGTTCGTTCGAGTGAGGTATAGCTTATCTAAGCTTTCCCTTTCACTTTTTCTTCCTCCCCTCTCCACTCCTTCTTCCTCCTCACTGCAAAAATCATTCATATATGGCATCCCCCACTCTGTCTTTTTCCCTTTTATTGTTACTGTTTGTAAGTCTATTAGGTCTATTTCTCCTTTTTCTTCGTTACCAACTGCTCCCCCTAGTGCTGATGTTGTTGCTACTTCTCTACTTCTATATACATCCCCCCATTTTTCACTCTCCCTACTCCTCTCTTCTCTTCCCCCTTCACTTCTCTCCTCCATCTCCCTACTATTTTCCTCCCTTTTCCTTTTCAATTCCTCCATCATTTCATTGCTCATCTGTTCCAATATTCTTTCATCCTCTTTCTTCCTTTCCCATTTCACCCTTTCTCTTTCTACTATACTCTCTATTACCTTCCCCTCTTCATATTTCTTAGCTGTCTCTGATAGTAACCTCCTCCTCCATATTGCCATTTCCTTTTCTTTTTCTTCTTCTTCCCTCTTCTTCTCTCTCAGCACTACTCTTGATACCCTGTCTGCTGCTGCTTTTACCCTTTCAGCTTCTCTCCTTTGCTCCTCATTTCGTTCCCTTAATTTTTCCAATTCGTTCTTACCTTCTTTCCTTTTCCTCACTCTCTCTCTTTCCTCCCTCTCGAGCTGTTTGATCAATTCATTCTGCTCATCCCTTAGCTTTGCTAATCTTTCCTCCAAAATCTCTTCCTTTTGCCGTACTAGCTCCTCCCCCCTCATTTCACTCTCTCTGGCACTATCCTCGTCTGTCCTCTTTACTACCTCCCTCTCTTCTCCAGTTAGTGAACCTCGTAATTTTAATAATATCTGTGCAGCTACCCACTCATCATTTCCTATCTCTACAGTCTGCTCTTCTCCAATCCTCCCCTCCCCCACTGGAATCTTCCTATGAGCCACATATGGTGGAGGGCTGTATGCCGGGTTCGAGTATCCTTCAGCCGCCCTTAACTGTCCTCCTTCTATTTCTCCTAATTCTCTTAAAGGGTACAACCCTCCTCCCTCTGTTTTCACTCCCAGTGTTATGGGTATCTCGTTGCTTGGTTCCTTTTTTATGTCATCTGATTTATCAACCTTTTCTCCTCCCTCTCCTCCGTACCCCGTATTCTTTGTGCTTTCACTCCCCTTTTTCCCATCCTCTCCTTCTTTCTTAATCTCTTTTTCTTCCGGTGTTTCCCCCATAGTGAACATTCCATTTGGTCCTGGTCGGGACCCCTGGAACATCCTCCATAAGTTAAACACCTCCACATGGTTTGCCAACTTCTTCCCCTTGTATGTATTGTGCAGATGGTTTAGCAGTGAATGTTGGGCATATGGATCGAAACTACCATTAGGCGGCCATGGTGTTAGCATTTTGTTATCCGTCCCCTGGGTCCATTCTATGCTGTACTTAATTAGTTTCTCCCTATGGGGTGGCAGTGTGGTGCATATGTGTTGTAGTGGGGTAGTGAGGGTGTTCCCCCACCCTCCCGACCCTGTCCCGTATGACATACTAGCGCCCCCCTTGCTACCCTTCCCCTATCTGGTAGCAGTGTATCTCACTAGCCGTTTACAATATACAACCTTATATTGTTTACCTGGCCCCGTAAGTTTGGGGACTTATGACAATCCTTTGACTAATTATGCAATAAAAAAAAAAAATTTTTTTTTAAAATATATATATATATATATATATATATATATATATATATGGGGTTTTACATTTGTATATTCCCTTCTGTCTTTCTTTCTTTATACGACACCCTTACTGCCCCCTGCGGCCGAAGCGCACGCAGCCCCCTGCGGCTGCGTACCCCTTACGACGCTCTTATACAGTCGTCCTGTTTCCCCGTTCTCCTCCCCCTTTTACACTTGCCATGGCCGGCGTTCTCCGTGCGCAGCCACGCCCCTCTCCCCTTCTCCTTTCCCCTAATCCACTCATTTACCGTTTATCTCCGTGTCCGCTCCCTTATCATATTTCTCTTCCCCACCACTCTCAAAACCAAGGTTCCTTGTGCTCGCGATATCCTATTAAAGCCCTACTGGTGACGTCACCGATCTCTTCGAGCTACTGGTACGTTCTTCATATGTTTTTTAAGTTCAAAATACACTTGCAATCTACCCCCGTTAACCCTACAGCTGTCTTCCTGTCACTCCTGGAACAAGGTAATCAAATCAATAATATAATCGGACTGCGCACGCTGCGTCGCCTCGCGTGTGATACGCCCCTCAACAGGAGGGCTTTAACCAGCCAATTATCTTCCGTATTGGGCAACTAGCTACCGCCTACAGGGAAACGTCATCTACCTATCGAGTTTCTTGCTCGAACAATAGGGATCCTCATCTACTCATTGATCAATAAATGCCAAATCGTAGGAAACCACACACACCCACCCTTACACGTAGTCGCGACTTAGGCCAATCAGTGTCTATGAGCGGCCGCACGTGATGTTTTCGTGCTCCGCCCCCCTCTTTCGCGTGACGTAGCCGACTGCTCTCGCACTCGTTTCGCTACCATTCATTCCATTGGCAACACTAAGTTGTTAACCCTTCGCGCACCTGTGCAACACCTCCCTCCTCCCTTATTTACTTCCGCCCCCCTCCCTCACAATTTCACATTGCTTTTTGTGCGTGTCATGCTCACCAAGTTCTCTCGATGCAGGGCCGCTCGACTGCGTGCACCCCTCCAAGTGGCTCGCCACCTCCCCTCGTCTGGACCACGTCTGGACACTCGCCAACCGCGGGCGGGATACTTCTCAACCGGCTCCCAAGGGCCAATATCCGGATTGCGCTATCCGGTCTTCTCACAGCTCCGCGATGGTCCTGTAGTCCTCAGAAGGGGGCAACGGCAGAGGGGGCCACGCCGCCGGGCCTCCTCGCAACGGGAGTGCCTGGAAAAAGTAAAAATAAAAAGGTGGACCTTAAACAGATCTCAGCAGTGCCTCCAACTTGTCGGGGGGAAATTCTGCCGGGGTCGGCCGGGCCGTCCGCAGACCTCCGGGCAGGGAGGCCCCAACTCCTCCCGTATATCCCAGATGAGATAGAGTATGAGACACACGCAAGAAGCAAGGTGACTCTGCTGTTTATTAGACAAAACGGCAGGGATGGGTCAAGGAGCGTACGCGTCCGTCCTGACACACACACAATCGTGGGGCTCGCAGGCCCTTTTTACTGTATTATGACGCGCTACCTGCGTCACTTTAGAAAGTTAACAAAAAACCTATCGCCACTCTTAATTGGTTGCTCGAGTGGTAGGGTTAGTATAGCACACGTATAGAAAACAATGTTAGTGGTCGAGGGGTAGTCAGGTGATATATCTGGGTTGTCCCTACAATTAGATACATGAGAATTGTTACATGAAGACTCCTAGGGATTGGTTAATATTACTGGCGCCAGTGATAAGAGCCCCATGTTCTGATTGGTGCGCCCGTGAGCTTCCCAGCCTGGGACCACCGCTGTTCCCAGCTCTCGGTGTACCTGCAATTTGCAACAATGTTTCACTATGGGTACGTGCAGACAATGTGAGGATTTATTCATAGCTGGAAGGCTGACCGCTCCCACTGTCGCAGATGTCCATTGAGCCTTTCAAGTGTATCTGCCTGTGTCTCGTAGCGAGAGATCCAGACGCCTCTTGTCTCCTGAGCTTGGCATCTCGTCAGGTTTCGGCTTGGTCACGTGAGGTGGGACCGTGTTTGAGGCAGAATTCTGCACAATTAATATTGCTTTTCCACTGTGTGTCTGGTTTAATTTGCAGGTGTGACCTTAACGTTGGTGCGCGGAGTGCGGGGTTGCAACATCGTGCTCTTGATGATTTGTTCTTGGAATGTGGGTTTGCAACATTGCGACCTTGGCTGGTTGCTTCGCCGGGCTCATTCTGCAGGATCAGCAACCTGACTCTTGTTTTGTTAATGTCCACGGGAGCTCTTGTTTGAGGCCTACTTAGGCCTGGTGTATAAGTGGGTCCGTCTGGTGCACAGGTGCTTTGGGTTACAGTACCATATAGTTTCATGACCAGTATCGTGTCTTCATTATATTTCTCATGGTGGTAACTGGTTTTAAGAGAAGCGTGAGCAAGCCTTGTAGTTGAGTTCATGACGCGTCTTGCGTTTCTGCATTCTGAAAGCCTATGTAAAAATAATAAAGATGCACGTCCGTGAGTATGCCTGTCGCCTACGTCATAGCACTGAGTATATTCTTCGTGTAGATTGGTGCGGGAATGTCCAGTGTGTATATTTGCACAGGTGTGCTTACCGTTGTCTAGGTCGTCATGGCATCTCTAGCGACGTGTAGATTTTAGTCTAGTTGGTCTGTGCCGCAGGTGTCGGCATGGCCAGTGCGGGCTGCTGGGCAGGCAGATGGACACATCCGTATGTTCCTGTACCAGGGTATCTGGTCGTCTGGTAAATGGACAAACTCTTCTCGTGGCGGGTGTCTGGGTCGTGACCCTTTAGGCCAAGCGCGAGAGGTGAAGGACGGGAGCCTGGTCTTCCATTCTCCCACTTCAAACCCATGTGATCTCATCCTCATACTTCACAAATACAAATGCATTATATAGCGTGATTGACAGTTTTCGAATGTAAAATGAAATTTAGCAAGGGTAAGTTTCCGGGGTAAAAGATGGGCTTTTGGTTGGTGCAGTTTCTTGGAGGGCATAAGGAGGGCGGGACGGCTGTCCGGCGTGAAGGCAGTGGATTAGCAGTTCTGAACTTTTTTCAGGTCTCAGAGACTAAAATCCAAGTTCAGACAAAACACTCTGCCCCTGTCTGTCTTGTATTCCAATTTGCATTTTAATGTCCAAAGAAAGAAACAGGGTGGCACAAGGAGCACTAGTATACATCTGATCACTTTTTAACACATCTCGTTTTTGTCAGCTGACCATTAAAAACAGGACGAGATGAGTGGCAGATAGCCACGGACACAGCAGTGATTGGTTGAGTGTGAGTCATTATTGGCTGACTGGGGTATATTCCCTTAGCAATGAAGTGTGAATTATAGGAGAATAGAAAGAAAGGGGTTTTATTACAAGCTCTTCATTTGTCTAACAACACTTAAAAGAAGGAGACCTTATAATGTTTTTTTTCACTATGTGTCTGTAGGTCTTATTGCAGCTGTAAAATCCAGATGAAATATTTCAGGATCACATCACCTTTCATGCTGGTACATTGGGCCTCACTACAAGTTTGGCGGTAGCCATGTCTGTAATATAGGCAGGCTACCTCCAAACTTGCGAAGAAATCTGGCACAAAAGGGCAATTACCGGGTCATGCCGAGTCTGGCGGACCCGGTAATTGCCCATTCGTGGGTGCCGGCAATAAAGGACTCCCCATCCACATTCGGCCCCATTGGGCTGAATGGGAATGGGAAGCTCGGATGCACCGGCACAGTTCATAACAGTGCCGGTGCATTCACGAGTTGTGCTTGCGGGTGCCGCATTGCATAACGAGACACGCGAGCACAACTCGTAGTATGGCAGTCCAGATGCAATGGCACCGGCAGCCTTACCGGTGCCGTTGTATCCGGACTGCCAGGGTCGCAATGAGGCCCATATTCTTCAACTTGCAATGGGGAAAATAAAGCTGCAAACATTCTTTTTTGTTGTTGTTCAGAGTCTTACCATAGTGATGTATATGTTGTAAGGTTAGTTTATTGAATGACTTTTGTACTTTTCAAGTCACTCCTATTGAAACCTAAACATTAACAAATATCTGTACCATCTAAAGTCGAGATGGTATGTCTTCAAGTGCCTAAATTGCATGCTGAGTTCAAATCACAGCTTCACCCCTTAACCCAAAAATGTGATCATCACCACAAGCCTCATTATGAGTGTGGTGGTAATACGGCGGTAATTCCACCCAGACAGAATTACAGTTACAACTGTGATTTTGTGTATCACAAGTCATCCGGTGCAAGTACACACCATTGGCGGTAACAATAATTCCATTCAGCGGAATTACCTCCATAAATGGGTTTCTGGTGGTAATTCCACCAGAAATTGGCATAATTGCCACCAGGTGGAAGCAGTGCCCCTCTGAAAATCTCAAGTTGCAGCAGCCATCCAAGGAAACTGAAGACATCTGTGATGTCAGGGGAGAAATCGAAAACCTGTGTCGTGGAAATGAGGCAGCGTTAGCACAAATTCACAGGCTGATGACATGGTGGCTAACACTGATGCTTTGTATGGGGCCTGCAGCAGGAACACAACACACCGTCATAAGTCCTCCATACGGTCAAAGATCCATGACAAGGTCGTGGCAGTGGGGACTGTACCCATGGATGTGGAGGATCTGAAAAATGATGGAATAATCTGAAGGCCAGGGTGCACAGTCTCCTTGCCCAACACCACAGGGAGACAGCTGCTACAAAGTAGGCATCAGGGCACGTCTGGTCAGCACCATCCTCCACCTGGCCAGACTGGAGTGAGTAGCAGCAGCTGAGTGTGGAGCTGGCAGCCAACCTGAGACTGGTAAGTGCAATGTGAAACAGACTCACAACATAGAAAACACGTCCTCCACTGCTCGTCAACTTGCTGACTATGGGGCTGGTAATAAACTACACCATGGTTCACATCAATGAGCAGGCCACCTGCCAATTCACACCCAAGAACACTTGACGTGCAGTGAAAGGGCAGTGTTAAAAAGTACTTACTGCATGTGTAACATATACCTAGCCATATGTTCCCCTAATGGACCAACAACGCTACAGTCTAGGAGCATAAAGCATCACCCTCACACACAGAGGCATAGGCCAACATGCAATTCTATGTGTTATGGTTTACTAATGGTTATGTGTAAAGACCCTTTCACAATTGGTATGGTGTCAATGCGCTGTAGGTTGAATGCCTCTGGTCACGAGTCCAGGTAAATGGAGCTAGAGCAATCATTAGTGTGTGTGCACTCTGTATGAGTGCAACAAGACCACATTTATCGTGGTGGATAACTGCATTCTAATGCTGGAAGTAGTGTGCAGGGTTTGTGAGACAAGTTTGGGTGGAGCAAGGCAACATTGTCATGGGGTAGCTGCTTTCTAGCAAATGTGGTGCTAGTATGTGAGATTATGTGTGCAGCTGTGAGGCTCATGTACCACCCATCCACACACAAACAAGTCTTATGAGGGGCTGTAGGGATGCGGCACACATCTGTGAAGGCCTACTCAATGAAACGCTGCAACCAGCCTCACTGCCATGATCACCCCCCATGGCCACTACACAATCCCTTCAGGGCCACACCACCTACTGCATTGAGTCAGCCTATATGCATTCACAAGTTGCATGGTGCAAATCCATCAAGTCCCTGGCGTCACATGTGAGACACCCATACCCTCCCCCATGAGAACTGTATTGTGTGGGTGGGCGAAGGACAATACTGTAATGCAAACAACCCCTTACGCACATTGTATATGATAGCATGCCACTTCTCACAGGTAGCAATGACAACCAGAAGCAACAGGAAGGCAGCAGCACAGCAGACACCTCTGGTACCACAGCTACAACCCCAGCACCACCCTCCACCCACACCTCCAGGAATGCAGTTCAGACTTCTGGCAAGGGAGGAAAACCAGGACGTCTGCTTCAGCCACCATAGTGCCCGATGCCCTGACAGCAACAGAAGCAGTGCCTACCATCACTGGTGACAGCAGTGTCATCACCATCAGCAGCTCTGATGCAGTAGCCATCCCCACCACAGCCATCACCATGACCACAGCCATGTCCCTCCAGAACAGCCACAGTGGTGACCACCGGCAACTGCATCTGTGGCTACAGCCACCAGTGTGCCGATGCTCAGCACAGCGACATGGGTAGCATTAGGCACCAAGATCAACATTCTCCACACTCCTGCCATCATAAGGGGTCTACCGCATCAGCATGATTCTCCACCACTTCCCTCCCTCTCCCATCTCAACACCACGTCTTTGGCCACATACACAGGCCAGCCTCTCCAGTGGCATCATGAGCATGAGAGAGATTCCACGCCTGTTGAAGATGACTTTGCAGATGGTGGGCTACGTGCATCTGAGGGTGACATGCCCCATGATTCACCATTGCCAGTCCCCACAACAACACTGAACGTGATATGGCAGAAACAGAGCCAAATTGAGCAGAGGAAGGAATGTATGTAGGGTATTGCACTGGAGCACCTTGGGCACGCTCACGCCATGCTGGGTGCCAGTCCGGGGGCCTCAAGAAGGGTGGCTGCCACTGTGGAGAGACAGAGCAGGACAGTTGCTGAAGCCACAGCGTGAGTGACAGCAGTGGGCCAGAAGTTGCAGGAGTTGGCAAAATGCATTTCCTCTGGCAATGAGACCCGGCTGAGGACTATGACTCTGACACTCCAGCACATTCATTGGGTTGACAAAGCCAGCTCCATCTCAGCCACATCCACTGAGGAATCCCTGCCCAGCACACCCTTGAGGCGCTCCCGGAGGAGACAGTCCACCTCACCAGCTCCGACAGAGGGTTGAGTCAAGAGTGAAAGGATATAGAAGGGACCATGCCGCAGGCATGTTGGGGATGTGAGTGGTGGGTGGGCAAGGGACAGTTGGAAAAGTGGGTGTGGGGAGAGGGATTGTGTTTGGGAGGAGGGTGTGGGGATTTGGATGGTGTTGGGGATGAGGGTGTGGGGAGGGTCATGGTGTTGGGGATGAGGGTGTGGGTAGGGGGATTTGTTAGGGATGAGGATGTGTGGTGGGGAATGTTGTTGGGGATGAGGTTGTGTACATATGGACTAACTCACTGTTGGGTTCATTCAATGTTTCTAGTGCTCATCCAATGGAAGTGATATATGTGCCTTCAGTGAATGGCAATAGTACTGTGAGAGGGGCATATGTGTGGAATCAAAAATCATTGTCCATTAGGTTCTAGCAGAATATGCATTCTTCTCTCACCTGGAACGTATATCCTGAGACACCCTGATGTCACCTGCAACGTCTTTGTCAGAGTCAGGGGGGAATAGTTCTCATCTGGAGAAATTGGCATGTTTTATTTTATGCACATGTTGAGCAGCATTGTGCATATCATGGTGATTCTCCAGACTTTAAGAGGGCTATACCAGTGGAGGCACCTGAATCTTGCACCTGAATCTTGCAGTTAGCAGACCAAATGTGAGCTCAATACATGTCCTGGTTCTCCTGTGTTCCTCGTTGCAGGCTATCAGGGTTCCTCAATGATTTCATCAACAAGGGTAGCTGTCATGATCTCTGCTTCCAAAAGATCAGGACTTGCCCGACTCCCTTGGAAGCAGACCCATAACCCCGGTTCCGAGTGCCAGCCAGTCCCAATTGGGACCTTTTGGACCCTGTCCTGGCGCCAGTGGCACCAGGCTCATAAAGATGCCCAGTCCCAGCGCTGGAAGCGCCGGGCTCATAATGCTTGGGTGGACTTACCTGCAGCAGACCATGCTGCTTACTTACCTGCCAGTTGAACCCCCGATCCTCTTCTGTTTGGGACTACTTTTCCTGTTGGGTGGGGCAGGAGCCACTCCCTAGGTTCAGAACACTGGAACTCTTCTGGAAAGCAGGAACTCTTTTCTTACCTAGGCGTGGCTGTGGAAGGAGACACCTAAGCACTACAGGAGGCTATTTAAACCACACCCGATGGATGAATCTTGCTTTGTGTTATTCTGCATTCTCTGCAGCAGAACGCTCATCGTGTCTTCTGCTTCTGATCCTGGGCCTAAGGAAACAAAGGCTTACCATCCTGGAATCCAGTCTTCAGCAGCACCTGTAAAGACAAAGAAAGAACAGGTTAGCACTACGGTCTTCAGTGGCAGCGCATCTCTTACCTGGTCCATCGGCTGTCACCAACGCCTCGCGCTGCATTCCGGCATCTGAAAGACAAAGGCTTACCTACTCTTCGCATGTTCCGCAGGTCTTCGCACTGCATTCCGGCATCTGAAAGACAAAAGCTTACCAGCTCTTCGCACGCTCCGGAGGCCTTCGGCGCTGCATCCCGCATCTGAAAGACAAAAGGAGGTGCGTTTAAAGACATTGGGCAACTTTATTACTCACGTGCCATTACTCCTTCCCACGCCGAATCCAGTGGGTATTCCAGCACCCTTCAGCTTCTCTAAAGCTCCGAACTTGTACCTGCAAGATAAAAGGGACAGTTAGTGCGCATCGTGAAGCAGGCTACAAGCGCTTACCTACGTGCTTCTAGGCGCTTCTATTCCTCACGCGGGTTCGATCCTCAACTCTCATCAGCCCGCCATCCGCCATCGCCGGAACTCTGCAAAACAAGAGATATCATTACAAAAGACTTTTAAGACATTTGAAGCGCCCAGAACTTACCGTTCGTGCAGTTAACGACGGACAGCAGTCCTCTGAGGTCAAGAGGCCTGCACCCTTATCCAGTGAAGGAACTGGTTACGGCACCCTGCCCCGAGGCAGATGGAGAGCTCGGCGTTCACTTACCTAAGGTGAGGGCGTTAACCTTTGGGGATCTACAGGAGAAGAGAAAGGGAAGAGGAGAGAGGCACCCAATAACCCCAGTTCATTAATCCCATATTTTCTATCTGCAGACATCTTACTCTTCGAGTCAGACATACAGTGCACAGAGGTCCAGCCCAAAGAGCCAACCGTGTGTTACACATCACCTTTGAAGATACGGCATTCACCCAGTCAAGACCGGCGCCTCTGCGGGAATCAGGTGAGCGTTACAGAACACAAAGCCTACCGCAAAACTCCCACCCAGGTGCTATGGAAACCTCGGATACCGACCAACTAGCCCAGTTACTTGGGGAACTAAGAGCAGAAGTGCATACAGCCCGTCAGGAAACGAATGCTCTAAGAAGGGAACTTATTATTTCCAGGGAGCGAACAGACGATCTCGCTAGACAATTGCTACAGTCACAAGACGGACAAACTCCGTTACCCGCATCAGGGGCAAATCTTCCTTCAACATCCTCTACGAACCCAGTGCAGATCAACCTACCTGGGAATGTACCTCTGGCTCCGCCCAAACGATTTTCTGGTGACCCAAAGAGGTTTGCAGTATTCATTAATCAGTGCCGGTTGCACTTCTTATGCCGGCCAGCAGCCTTTCCAACTGATCAAGCTAAGGTAGCTTTCGTGCTTTCGTACCTTAGTGGCAATGCGGCAGACTGGTCTATCCCTCTAGTTAATCAAGATGATCCGGTTCTCCATGATTTTCAAGCTTTTCAGCTCAGTATGGAAAAACTGTTTTCAAGACATTCACAGGGGCAGGCCTTGGACAATGAGCTCCTTTCATTGCGACAGGGTAATCAAGCCCTTTTGGCTTATATTGCGTCTTTCAACAGACTGATAGTGGAAACTCGATGGCCTGAGGACAAAAGGATTACGCTGTTTTATAGAGGTCTACGTGGAGAGCTCAAAGATGTGTTATCCCAAGTAGTGAATCCCCCGCAAGACTGTTCGGACTATATTGACTTAGTCGTTCAAATTGACCACAGACTGCAGAACTGGAAGGCCGATCGTTCCAAGTTTGATGCTCGAGTATTTTCCAAACCACCAACTCCTACCAAAGGAGTAGACTCCAGGGAACCCATGCAAATAGGGGGCCTGAAAGGACCACTAACACAAAAGGAGCGGGAAAGGAGAAAACAGCTGCAATTATGCCTCTATTGCGGAAACCCGGGGCACCTTCTTCGAGACGGTCCGGTGAAACCAGCCAAGAAGGCAGTAGGAGCTGCAGGTACCAGGTTCCCAAACTCTGAGCAGGGAAACGACCTCGCCCGACAAGAATAGAGGTCCTCTTGCCGAGCGTTAAAACCAGTTCTGTGACCTCGCATTTCGTGATACCTATGGTCCTCATTAGCCCTGGATCGATTACATGCGATTGAAGCTTACGTCGACAGCGGTGCCATTGGCAATTATGTGGATCATGAAATGGTTTTGAGGATGAATCTGACTCTTTGTCCAAAGGCTGTAAAGGACGTCATTACTACGGTGGATGGTACGGAGATAGCCTCCGGACCAGTAACGCATACCACCTAAGAAATGACGCTAGTAAGTCAAGATGGACACCATGAGAAGATTGTGTTCGATGTGATCAAGGCCCCTCAGTTCCAGATTATTCTAGGAATTCCTTGGTTAGAGAAGCACAATCCTCAGATCGATTGGCGAGCAAGAACGGTTCAGTTTCCAGAATGTGTCTCTACTTGTCACCCTCGACCTGGTGTTGCACTGGCAGCAATTTCCTCGGAGGCTCCCCAGTTACTTCCTGAATACCTAGAATTCCAAGATGTTTTCCGGAAGGATCAGGCTAACTCTCTACCTCCTCATAGGTCTTATGACTGCCAGATAGACCTGATACCTGGATCTACTTCTCCTTGTAGTAGAATTTATGCCCTCACCGAGCCTGAGAATCTTCACCTCCGACAATACCTGGATCAATACCTAGCAAATGGGTTTATTCGTCCTTCCAAGTCCCCTGCTTCCTCAGCTTTGTTCTTCGTTCCAAAAAAAGAAGGGGACCTTAGAACTTGTATAGATTATCGCACCCTGAACCAGATCACCGTTAAGAATAGATATCCGTTACCTTTGATCCCTGAACTCCTGGACCAAGTCAGAAAAGCATGCATATATACAAAGCTGGATCTTAGAGGAGCCTACCACTTGGTACGAGTAAAAGAGGGCGATGAATGGAAGACGGCCTTCCGCACCAAGTATGGGCTATTTGAATATCAGGTCATGCCCTTCGGACTTTGCAATGCCCCGGCCGCCTTTCAATATTTTATGAACGATGTCCTCAGAGAGCTCATAGATGTGTGTGTTGTTGTTTACATTGACGACATCCTCGTTTATTCTTCATCGGAAACTGAACATCGGAAACACGTGAAAATGGTCCTCGAGAGATTGCGTCAACACAAACTTTTCGCTAAGTTGGAAAAATGTGTTTTCAACGTGACTGAAGTTGAATTCTTGGGATTCCTATTATCACCTAGCGGAGTGCGTATGGATTCAAAGAAGGTCGATGCAATTCTCAAATGGCCATCGCCATCCTCCGTAAAAGGTGTTCAAAGCATGTTAGGCTTCGCTAACTTTTACCGCAGGTTTATCCCCGAATTCTCTCGAATAGTCCAGCCCATCACCGCCTTGTTAAAGAAAAACAAACGTTTTGAATGGTCTACCGAGGCGGAACAAGCTTTCCAGAATTTGAAGACTAGATTTATCTCTGCACCGATCTTAAAACATCCTCGCCCAGAACTCCCCTACATCGTTGAAACTGATGCTTCGAGCCTTGCCATGGGGGCAGTTCTATCACAAAAGGACCCAGTAACCAATCAGTTGCATCCCGTGGCATTTTGGTCCCGCAAATTCTTGCCTCCTGAAATCAATTACACTATTACTGATAAGGAACTTCTAGCTATCAAGTCCGCCTTTAAGGCTTGGCGGCATTATCTTCTGGGGGCCCGACACACCGTTACTGTGATTACAGATCACCGAAACCTGCAATATTTGAAAACCGCAAAAGCTCAATCCTCTAGGCAACTCCGTTGGGCACTATTCTTGGCCGAGTTTGACTTCATAATTACCTATCGACCTGGTACAAAAAACGGTAAAGCTGATGCCCTTTCTCGGATGGGAGTGGAAGAACATTTGATCAATCCTAAACCTGTACCTATCATTCCCGAACAAAGAATTCTAGGTGTAATCGCCACACAATCCATAGAGGAAGTTAAGGATAAAGCCAGGCTACTGGTAACTCCAGCAGACATACAGAATTGGCATCTGCAGGGAAAGGACTTTACGGTGAAGGACAACCTATTATATTTCCAAGAACGGTTATACCTGCCCAGCACAGATTTACAGAAAAAGGTAATCTCTTGTTATCAAGATTCTTTAATGGAAGGACATCCCGGTATGACCAAGACCTCGGAAAAGATCAAGCGCTACTTCTGGTGGCCGTCTTGGAAAAAAGATATCAGAGACTTTATAATGTCCTGTGGAGTATGCGCCCAAAACAAGAGTCAAAAGGAAAAACCAGCCGGCCTCTTACGCCCTATTGACATCCCGCCTCGCCCTTGGCATACGCTTTCTATGGACTTCATCACCGATCTACCTCCATGCTCCGGATACAATACGATCCTAGTAATCGTGGACCTATTCTCCAAGATGGCGCATTTCATTCCACTCAAAGGCTTACCAACAGCAGCAACTCTGGCCCGAGAAATTCTCGAAAACATCGTCCGACTGCACGGTTTTCCTTCAGTTCTAATTTCGGATCGAGGTAGTCAATTTATTTCTCATTTTTGGCGAAGTTGCTGTCGGTCGGCTCAAATTGATGTGAGACTTTCGACCAGCCACCACCCTCAAACCGACGGACAAACCGAGAGGACCAATCAAACTCTGGAACAGTATTTGCGCTGCATGCTACAACAAACTGAAAAAACTTGGAAAGATATCCTTTGGATAGCCGAATATGCCTACAATAACTCTGTCCACTCGGGAACTGGGAAGACCCCGTTTTTTCTTTTATACGGTAGTCACCCTCGAACCTCGGAGTTGGATCCAATCCAAGATCTTGGAACACCAGCAGTAGACCACCTGCATTCTACAATCACCCAAGCCTTTAAGGAAGCCGTTTCTCACCTTCAAAGGGCTAAAGAACAATACAAGAAAGGAGCAGACCAACATCGGAAGGAAGCCCCCCAATATCAAGTAGGAGATCAAGTCTGGTTATCCACCAAATATCTACCTCTAAAAGGACCACGCACATTCAACCCAAGATACCTTGGTCCCTATTCCATCACTACCATAGTAAATCCAGTAGCGGTCAAGTTGGACTTTCCCCCTCACATGAAGATACATCCGGTCTTCCACGTCTCTCTATTAAAACCCGTGCAACCTCAAACCCGACTAACTACATCTCTAAAACCTATTCTAGTTGATGGAGAACTCGAGTTTGAAGTCAAAAGCATCCTGGATTCCAAGATCTCCAAATCTAAACTATTTTACCTGATTGACTGGAAAGGCTACGGTCCCCAAGAAAGATCCTGGGAACCTGCAGAATATGTCCACGCGCCTCGTCTAATCAAAAGATTTCATCGAACATTTCCTAACAAGCCCAAACCCCCGGAGAAGCCCGGTTTGGGAGGGGCCTTGAGGGGGGGTGCTGTCATGATCTCTGCTTCCAAAAGATCAGGACTTGCCCGAATCCCTTGGAAGCAGACCCATAACCCCGGTTCCGAGTGCCAGCCAGTCCCAATTGGGACCTTTTGGACCCTGTCCTGGCGCCAGTGGCAGCAGGCTCATAAAGATGCCCAGTCCCAGCGCTGGAAGCGCCGGGCTCATAATGCTTGGGTGGACTTACCTGCAGCAGACCATGCTGCTTACTTACCTGCCAGTTGAACCCCGGATCCTCTTCTGTTTGGGACTACTTTTCCTGTTGGGTGGGGCAGGAGCCACTCCCTAGGTTCAGAACACTGGAACTCTTCTGGAAAGCAGGAACTCTTTTCTTACCTAGGCGTGGCTGTGGAAGGAGACACCTAAGCACTACAGGAGGCTATTTAAACCACACCCGATGGATGAATCTTGCTTTGTGTTATTCTGCATTCTCTGCAGCAGAAAGCTCATCGTGTCTTCTGCTTCTGATCCTGGGCCTAAGGAAACAAAGGCTTACCATCCTGGAATCCAGTCTTCAGCAGCACCTGTAAAGACAAAGAAAGAACAGGTTAGCACTACGGTCTTCAGTGGCAGCGCATCTCTTACCTGGTCCATCGGCTGTCACCAACGCCTCGCGCTGCATTCCGGCATCTGAAAGACAAAGGCTTACCTACTCTTCGCATGTTCCGGAGGTCTTCGCACTGCATTCCGGCATCTGAAAGACAACAGCTTACCAGCTCTTCGCACGCTCCGGAGGCCTTCGGCGCTGCATCCCGCATCTGAAAGACAAAAGAAGGTGCGTTTAAAGACATTGGGCAACTTTATTACTCACGTGCCATTACTCCTTCCCACGCCGAATCCAGTGGGTATTCCAGCACCCTTCAGCTTCTCTAAAGCTCCGAACTTGTACCTGCAAGATAAAAGGGACAGTTAGTGCGCATCGTGAAGCAGGCTACAAGCGCTTACCTACGTGCTTCCAGGCGCTTCTATTCCTCACGCGGGTTCGATCCTCAACTCTCATCAGCCCGCCATCCGCCATCGCCGGAACTCTGCAAAACAAGAGATATCATTACAAAAGACTTTTAAGACATTTGAAGCGCCCAGAACTTACCGTTCGTGCAGTTAACGACGGACAGCAGTCCTCTGAGGTCAAGAGGCCTGCACCCTTATCCAGTGAAGGAACTGGTTACGGCACCCTGCCCCGAGGCAGATGGAGAGCTCGGCGTTCACTTACCTAAGGTGAGGGCGTTAACCTTTGGGGATCTACAGGAGAAGAGAAAGGGAAGAGGAGAGAGGCACCCAATAACCCCAGTTCATTAATCCCATATTTTCTATCTGCAGACATCTTACTCTTCGAGTCAGACATACAGTGCACAGAGGTCCAGCCCAAAGAGCCAACTGTGTGTTACACATCACCTTTGAAGATACGGCATTCACCCAGTCAAGACCGGCGCCTCTGCGGGAATCAGGTGAGCGTTACAGTAACTGAGAATAGCCTAAGTCACCTACAACAACATGGAAGTACAGCGCTGAACATGACAGTTTGCTCACATGTGTTCTCATTCTGGCTCCATGTGTGCCTCTGTGCCATATCATTGTCAGATTATCTACTTACCCACAAGCAAGGTATGCTGCCCTTTGTGTTTGTTCATGTAAACTGGTAGGGTGTTCATCCGTATCATGGCTTCCTGGGTGGCACCTGGGAATCGTGCACAGCACTGGCTTATGATGAGATCTGCATCAGATGTCATCTGAATGTTCATGGAATGATACTATTTCCAGTTCCGATATGCCGGCTCCACTGCCTGGAGGCTACGCAGAGGAAGACGTGCTGGAAGTAAAGTTTTCCCCACATGAGCCGAGTCGCTGTGATTGCGGAGCCGTGACCGTGCAGCAACCCTAGTCCAGAGGCAGAAGGCACGCCAAGGCTTTAGGGAGTGAAAGAGACTCCCAATTAAGGTGGCCGAACTGGAGACAGCTGTGCTGGAGAAGGGGGTTGGTCCCAAGGAAGCCCGAAGTAGTAGCAGAGGTCGAAGAATTCTGGGAAGCTGAGCAACCCACAACCGCAATGTCCCGGAAGCCGGTGAGTGAAGCACAGCATTCAGATTCACTCAACAAGCATTGCTGGTAACTGTAACCAGTTCCAAAGTGGCTGGCATAGAGGTGAAAGCATGTAGAAGTTGTTTGTTAATGCTAAACATACTATTAACAATTGAAATGTAGCATTCGGAAGGCTGCAGTGTTTGCGTGAAAGTAAAATCCATTACATTAATTGCTGAACTCTTTCATACTAAAGGAGTGGTCACGTGTCCTTAATTCTATAGCGGAAATGCTTACCGACTCCATTCCAAAAATCCTGACATTAACGTTTTACCAGAGTTTCAAGTGAAACTGCATCAAAGGAAGCTCATGTGTGACTAATTGTGGTTCCCAAGGGAAGTGAGAAGGTGCCACGATGATACTATACGGGAATACAATTCCAGTCAATACTTTAAATTTAAAGCTCTATCTTAAAGGTTGGTCATGGTGCCTAATTATGTTTTCACTTTGAAGACTGAACCTTGCATTATACAGAACTGACATTGTTTATTACAAGAAGGTACTATACTGAAGAGGAGACCAAGCAGTACCCAACCCTTTCACCTAATCTATGAAGTTGTCAACTGTCCATGGGCCACAGATATACGTGCGGCATTATTATATGAAGCTGAAAAAGTGGCACTTCAGCATCTGGGTAATTGTAAAGCTGGGGAAGGGGAGCTAGGTGCTTGTAAAGAATTTCCATAAGTTAACCTTTAATGCTAAAAGACTGCTGGAGTTGAAAGGAAGTAAGTCCTGTGGGCAGAGGCAGGTTATCCTTGCAGAAGTTAGACAGTCAGAAGAGGCAAAGAGGTGGACCCTTTTAGAAAGTAATTAAAGGGAACAGTGCCTTGCCTACCTAAAGATGTCAAAGTCAGACTTTGCTGATAATTCTGAAGTACAAAGTAGTGCTAGAAGTACCTATTCTTTTGAACTGTGACAAATAATCATAAAGAGAAGATAACCAGGATTACCACTGGTGCTGTTTTCTTTGATAGCAATTGGAAGGGAATCTTTTCAACCAAACCAGAGATTTGTTAGCTGTGTATATTTGTTTAATGGACTTTTGTTTTGACTTGTAACTTATAAGAACTGGTTTAAGGCTTTTATTCTCCTTTGAACATTTTTGAAGCTGACATTAAAACCTGGCAAATGGATTTTAGCCAGGACAGGTGAAGGTCATCCACATAGTATTTATTTTCTTGTGTTGCTTTATCATTTACTGTGCACATTTGTAGTTTAGAGTGAGGGCCAGTTTACCCAGGCTAGTGATTGTTCCTTTAGCCTTTAGAATAGGTATGGAATTCCTCGATAGATTAGGGCAAGCAACGCTTTATTTGCAAACTTTTACTTCAATACAATGGGCCTCATTACGAGGAATGGGGTAGAGGGATAACGGCGCTGGTAGATCTGCCGGCCCCGTTATCCCTCTACCACCCCATTAGGAGGTCTGCTAGCGGGTGCCGCTAAGGACGTCAGGTAAAACCAGGCGTCCTTAGCGGGACCCGCTAGCACACCAGGATGCTAACAACGGGCCTGTCATTAACGGGCCTGTTGTTAGCATCGTTCCGATTTGAGCCCTATGGGGGCTCAAATGGGAATGGGGATGTACTGGGTCTGGGTTTCTGGAATGGGGAAATACCGGGCCCTCCAAGGTCGGAATGGGCCGGTATTTCCTCATTCCAGGAACCCGGACCCGGTACCCGGCATGGGGGTAGCCATGCCGCTAAAAGCAGCATGGCTACCTCCATACTCGTAATGAGGCCCACCCTCTTACTTTGAGAAACCTACAAACAGTTGTCAGTCTCGCGTTACTGAGCCCTCACATAACACAGCATTTAACAACAGAGTATGTGCACTATTACCACACAAATTCATGTGCACTTCTATCTGCAAGTGCACTTTTCGAACTATCAGAGCATAGCACAGGTGATTATTTGAAGCAAAAATTGCATAGGTACAAAGATTATTCACAAGTTGCCAACTGACTGTGGATATACTATTTTTCTTTTCATTCTCTTTCTCTCAATGTTGTCTATTTTGTTGTCCTTGTTGTCCCTGTCCGTGGGCCACTGTGTCTTATGATGATTTTTGACATGATAACTGTTTGATTGATATTCTTAATTTATTTGATCTTTGTCACGTTGGGATGTTTTCATGATATATGATTTTGTTAGGATTTCAAAGGTTTTTGTATGACCTCGTGTTTTGTTATATATGTTTTATGTTTTTGTATGACCACAATGTCATCGTTCTTCTGGACTTATTTCTTCTGGTAATGCCTCACTATGACTGGGACTTATTGATACAGAAGCCCATGACTGACATGTTATTCTACTTGACTTACCTTCTGGTGATTATTGGTTGATCAAGTGTGCTTTGACATATATTTTCTGTTGACACCAGTGGTTGACATTATGTAAAACAGAATATAGAGCTTTGCCCTCATGTAGGACCATAGAGAGTCCAGAATTCATTGGCATATTAAGCATCTGCATGAAAAAGTGATAGAATAAATACGATCACTAACAAGAGTTGTATTTGTGAATCTAATTCCTTATCGCTATTGAAGATCAACCACGGAACATGAAGTTTTCTTAGGACACCAAGTGGTTTTTAGGGTGTGCAGCCCTCACCGACGGCTATATAGCCTTGGTCCTTTTTTCCTTAGCTCACAGGCTAAGCCATTGTATCTGATGGGCTTGCATCCATTTCAAAGGTTTGATACATGCAAGGGCACCTTACACCTTCAAAGTTTCATTATTCCAAGGTTGATGAATTGAGTTCCATTAAGTAGGGTAAATAGTACTTTGTAGCAGGAAGATTGCAGCATTACATTCTATGTAAATCCTTAAATACTAAGTGCCCGATCCATGGAAAAGTGTGCAAAGATCCTGCAAAGCCTGCACGCCGAGAACGACCCCGCACGTGCCTACCTGCATACATTTTACTGCCTGCTTTGCGTATTTATGGAATTGTTCCCGTAAAAAAAGGAACCCTATACACAAGTCGCAGCTGGAACACCTCTGACACGCCCCACACAAAGCAAATCCAGCCACATACTCCTACCTTTACAGGCTCCCCAGGCGCAAACACTTGCACCCTGGTAACACTGCATGGAGTCCCCCACAACCAAGCCAGCATCTCAGAGACACTGCGCAGGGTCCTTCGTATCTGTTACCAGCATCCCGATAACATGCGTACTATTTTCTGCAACTCAGTTAATTCTCTAGTTAATTTGGGTGCGAACCCCGTAAACCTTTCCTGCACCCCACTACACTGCGTACACGCACCCCTAAGTTAGATCGGAATGCTGTCTGCATGCACACATCCCTATATCCAACATGCAATCCCACCTCTACACAGTGATTCCTATGTGCAAATGTCCGTACGCCTGCCTTCTGGTAGTGGATAGAGCAAGGGTTTTGCATGGGCATCTCTCTGACAAGAGGTTGTGTGGTCAGATCCATGAATACTATTGGTTGTGTGCATTTGTGGGCATGTGATGGATTACCCGCGTGCCGTCCCTCATAATGCCCACATTTTCCCTTGTTCTTTCTCATTTTGCGTGTTCCGCCCCCTACTCTGGCCTCTGAACAGGCCATGCCCACGCTCTGCGTGGTGTCCCGCTTGCAAGGCACTCGGTCGCTCGCGGAGATGTGCAGAGCTGCCTGAAGTCCCTGCAAAGTACGAAAAGTCCTGCACAGTCAATTCCATGAATCGATGGAGGGGGTTTCCTATTTGCTGTGCAATACATTCCGTGAAGCAGGCCTTTAACATCCATAACCTCTTCATAACACATAACCAACCATGTCATATCCACCAGGCAGAACCACATTGCTATCTACTTCACCATCCATTTTGCAACCAATTTTCACAGCGCTATCTGCAGTAAAACAAACACCTTACAAACATACCAGCCACATCCACATCATTACTCCAAGTCACAACATCATCCACACCACTACTAACTACACTCAAAACAAATAAATAGGGAAGTGTGTGGTCCGGCTAACAATCTCGTGTAGAGATGATACAATGACCAAATGCATTTGCAGCATATGAAATAACCTTTCCAGGCCTTACCATGTAAAATACATGGCTGTTCGTGAGACAGGCTCATCAAAGATAGTGTGAGTTTGGTAATGCCAATGAAAATAGGTAAAACAATACCAGCTCCTGACTTTTCCTGTTATAGGCACATTGGAGATCAATTTTGAAGACTGCGTAATTAGACGAAAGGACCCTGCGGCCAAGTAGTCCTCATTTACAGTCAGAATGCAAAAGGGAGGGCAACACGGCAGCATACACCCTTCTACGCCATCCTTTTGAACTCCGTCCTACAAACGGAGTAAACACTGTCTGATTTGTATGCATGTCAGGCAGCATTTACAATAGATTCTGATGCAGCCCAGCTGCTTTTTGAAGCCCACGCACTCCATAGGAATCCCCATCATTTGCGCCGGGATTGAAATCCATGCCAGTGCAAATGCTGGAGTATTTATATGGTCGGAGAGGAAGGGAGTGCCGGAAAAGGTAAGTTATGTTCTGCCATTCCTCTCTGCCATACAAACAAATGAAAAAACAGTGTGGTATGAAATACATGCTCAAAAACTTGACCCTAGCATTTTACACATGCATTTCATGCTGCCCCAGGAGCAAAATGACCTCTTTTGTGTGTAACTCATTGCGAATATAACTCTGCTTTGCTATGGGTGTTTTGTAAATGCACATTAATTTCCGAAGTTGTTTCCTGAGATAATGTTAACTTATCTGAACCACTTTAGGGGTGACAATGAGCTTGTTTGTTCTTAAGGGACAAAATGTGTTTTTTTGTGTGTGTTTGTAATGAATTATCTGTGATTGTATTGGATCGTAGACTGATAAATTATCTTTTCTTTGGAGATTATTTATGCACAAATATGTATTGCTTTCGTGCATCCCTGACAAGAATCATTTAAAAAATGTACAGCAATCCGATTTTCCTTGTGAGCGAGGTCTGGACTTAAGCAATTGCAATACATATTGTACAACAAAGATACAGAGCTGCTAGACAATGCCCGGTAAGTTCCTGCTTCACACACCAAATCAGACTCAATCCTTCTAATGCAGGGGTCTGCAACATGCTGCTTACCAGGTTTTTGCGGCTACAACTCCCATTATCCCTTACCTTTGGCTATGGTGGCTACAGCTGTTGGGAGTTGGAGTCCAAAACATTGGGAGAGCCAAAGGTTGCAGACCCATGTATCGGTGACAAATTGGGCATGCCACTGTTAGTTAGATAGTACTTACTCTATCCATTGGGCACCTAGTGAGGGACCATGCATGCCTATCTGAGATGTTCTCATCTATCCACTATTAACTACTGCTAAAGTGTGGTTGCTTTGGTACTAGCAGAGATTTTAGTATATCAAGAGTCATCCAAGCGCTGTGACAACTACTTACAAAATTCGGCCCTGATGAAAGTCGTGTCATCTTGGAACTCCCTCCATTGAGATCTGTCTTTTTAGGCCTGGTTCTGAGTAAACCAGGCCAATTCAGGCACACCACAGTCATCAACGGCTACTCAGCCATACGAGAACTGAGACACACAACAATAAGTGCAAGATCACAAAATAAATGACAATTATATCAGACACCTCTCCTCGCCAGACTCCTCTGCCATCCTTCCTTTAAATTCCATGCAAAACCGTGCTTGCTGCTCCAAACATACAAATAAACTAGCCTCTTTCAGCAAGCCCAACGAATTAGAACCAAATGTTGACTCTGCTCCCTGAGGGAATCACACTCCAATCTCACCCATAAAGGAGGCCAGGAAAACTATTGCTTTTGAACTCATCCCATATTGGGCATCAGCTGTGAAAAGCCTTGAGAAATTAGAGCGAAAATATGGATCCTCCTGCAAGCTCTTAAACAACATAGTACCAACATTCATTACAGTTGGACATCTCCCTCTCGCTCATCTAAAACCTGAATATTCTCTCCAATGTTCATTGCCTGTCCCACATCAGAACAGCCTACATCTCAGGCCCTTTGGGTAACTACTACATGTAACCCCTTGCATACCATCCCGCACAATCATCCACACAACACATAATTCCCCTTTGCCTCCACACCGCACGCACCTCTACTCGCCCTCCAGTGACCTACTTACATTCAACTGCATCAAATGCTTAACGTAAACCTACCATTAACACTACTAACTTGTCTCCAGATGTACTTCCCCAGGACTACCAGTAACCTCCTCCCACACTTCACTCCCCCTCTCAACTAAATAATCTAAATAACAATAATAATAATAATAATAATAATAATAATAATAATAATAATAATAATAACAATAATAATTATAATAATAATAATAATAATAATAATAATAATAATATACTGAGCCATGTTTACTCTTCCTTATTCACCTCCCCTTCCATGCCTACTCTTTCATTTCTCTTACAATCTCCAAAGCCCTTGCAACTTTTCTACAGGGAATACTCCACACTTGTCCACTCACCTGTGCCACAGAACACACTCAGCCAAAACTAACCAAACCTGTTTACCTACTCATCTGAGTTAAGTGCCTCTATATCTACGCCTTCGCTGGCCTTCCCCCACCAGTTCTAGGCAGTCACCTCGACCCCCAACAATTTGCATCACATACCTATTTTACTCAGCCATTTCATAATATCCACCTGTATCCTACCCACTTCCTAAATGCACCCATATTTATTTGACTCGCCACTCACCAGTCACCCTCAACTACCACTCTATACCCCTCCCTCTAATCAAACAATATGCTAATTTACACTTGATTTCCTATGGACTGACATCTCTCTTTCCCATGGGCCAGTTTACATACCTTCAACTGACTACCAATGCAACAATCAATCAAATGACCTACCCACTACTAAACCGTTCTCACTTCTCTGCCATCCGCCTTCTCTCTTACTGACCATACTCCTCCCTCCCACTTAACTTCCCACTAAGTATGCCCGGACAAAGCACACACGCACATGCACACACACACGCACACAATTGTACATAAAGTCTGATTCACAAGACTGTCTATCAACCAATTTATCTTCCACATCTTCTTCTCATCCCACCTACTACACACCTTTGTCAACCCATGAAACACAACGCAAAAAGCATCCCTTACCCAAATGGCTCAGAAAATTAAACACCCATCTATAACATATTTCTCACTGCAAAAATCATTGAACCCTTTGTCTATGAATAGCTCCTTAACTACTACAAGAAACACCCCTTGCTGGACGGATCCGGCCAATTATAGGGCACCTCGATATGGGATAATTAAAAAAAACATGCTGATAAAAACAGGTCAGGAGTACTCATCCTCCTTGACCTGTCCATAGCTTTTGATTCTGTCAAACATCATTCAATAATAACCAGGCACTAGTATATGGACATTAAACCAATTGAATTTTATTTGCTCACACTCTTCCCCACAAACTAAACAAAATCTATTTGACGTGTCTATTGTACATCCGCATCCATGACTTGCAAAGGTGTGTGCCACAGGGCTCAATCATACCTCCTTTGATCTTTAATGCACATATGGCCCACATGTTCTGTCTAGGTACCACCTCAAACTGAACCCAGTCAAAACCAAAACCTGGAAAGTGGGATCATAGTAACGGGTGTCAAACCCCCATCCCTGACCTCGTTGCATGGGCCAATGGCAAAACCAGTCCACACAGAGCATGCTCTGAGCATACATATAAACAACACCCTCTCACTGGAGTCACATAGTAACAAAAGTGACCAATCAATGTTCTATCATCTGAACACATTCCCATGCAACCGTCCCTTCACTCCTTTTCTCAATGAGTAAAAGCCATCACCTCCCTAGTATTCTCTTTCCAATATTACGCAAATGTTTTCCAAAATGTTTTTGTTTTGTTGCTGAAGGGGATGCACATTGGATTTGCAGAATGGGTCACAATGCCCATTCTCTAATCTCAAAAACGTGCTCATTACCGTTGCATGCACCCAATCTTGAGTGGCCATTGCTACTTTGACATCGGGAAAATGCCCAAGAAAATTAGGGATTTGTATTGCCTGACTGAGTTCATTGTATTGCCAAATAATGTGCAAAGGCAGTCAGGTCCTGTGTGGGAGCACCACACTGGAGGTGACCCTCATGCACTATGCCCCTCAACAGGTCAATGGAGTCTGATTGCTTGGAGGAGAGGGGACATTATAGAATATAGCTCACCCCATTGTGCGGAGCTACTGTGCCACTTGAAATCTATAGTAAGATTTTGACCCTCACTGAAGCGGTTGGCTTGGCAGAGCTGCAGTGGCCGCATTAGAGAGGGTCAGAGCCACCAGCACCATGTTACACATGTTCTGCTACTTCTGACGTTGCAGGTCTGTCAGAAGCATAAATGTATGATGCGATGGGGAGCAAAAGCACATGCCAGGTAAAGTCTGCAGGTGCGAACGTCTGTTTGCAGGTGTTCCCATACTTCATGCATCAAGCTGGTTGCAGGTACAGATGTGTCATGTGTAAATAAAAAGATGCACGTGTGACATTTTGTTTAGAAATGATGAATCTGGTTATGGTGGTGGAGACATCTCAAATATGATTTTTCAATTAGGAAAACCGGAATATTAAAAAAAAAAAAAAGAAAAACTTTAAACCAGCAATGTTGCTGTCACTAACCATGTTCTTTGAGACAATGGGCGTGACTCTCAGAGTGCTACCAATGGAATTGTGCCATTACAAAACTGTTCTGTGAATCAGGCCAAATGTTCTGTGGAGAGCCAGAGAAGGAATTGGGCCAGAACTAGATGGAGCTGCGTTCCTGCAAAAACTCTGTCTTGTCAGGGGTCTGTTCCGTGAAGACACGAGGCCCAAACCACCGCAAGTTGAGGAAGCTCTCTCCTCCTGACTACTGTGAGTCTCCTGAACACTGTGTCTGAGACATAGAGGCTCATTACGAGTTGGATACTGGAAAACTGTAGTACCATTTCCACCACTTGGTCTGCCAGAATTACCGGCAGATTCCAAGTGGAGGAAACGCTGGTAAATCCCCATTCTATGGAGTCCCATAGGACTCCATGGGGGGATTTTCCAGTATTAATGGCACCAGTGTTGCTGACACCCTACCGGCAGTTTTTTGCCAGTAGGGTGGCAGATATACCTCCAGCTCAGAGCTGGAGGTAAATTCTTCACCCTACCGGCAAACTTGTAGTTGGCCCGCCCGGAAAAGTGCTGGTAGACGTTATTACCGGCCCTTAAATTACAGACCAGCCAACTTGTAATGAGGCCCACAGTGTTCAGGAAACTCCAGTGAGCGACAGTCAGAGGCAGAGAGCTTCCTCGTCTTGGAGGGGGTTTACGGCACTCGTTCCATATCGCCACTCTGCTGCATGCATAGACACAGTGTTTCTATGCGTGCAGCTGAGATGCAACTTCAAAGACAGGGCCTCATTACGAGTTGGGCGGTAGCCCTTAAATGCGGCCGTAACGCTATGATATGGTGACCCAATCACGGATTTCGGGGAAAGTTGGAGTTTTACCTATAGCTTCTTGCTGAAGGTAAAGAACTCCACTTTACGCCCGCTTTCACCGATATTAGCATAGCGCTAATTGCGCCAACGCTATTAATGCCGAAAAACCATATTGGGTCCAATGAACCCAATGGGGAATGGGGATTTACTGCTTTACCACTACTCGTGATCTGGCGCTAATAGCCCCGGAACGAGTAGCTAGCACAGACATGTTTGACAAATTAGTGGTCATTCTTATGTTCCCAAGATGCACTTTGTTTTTCTGCAAAGAAGCCAGAATCCTATATTCAAGGCCACGCACTTCATTCAACACTAAGCTCCGCCCCTCCCAGTCCCACACACACCAATGACACTCAGGGGGGGAGGGGACTTCTCACAGTAAATTGTGTAAATTTCCAGCACTGTGGACAGCTGACTTGACATTCTCATTTAATGGAAAATGTATTGGTTTTCTAATGGGGTTATGTCCCAGATATACACATTTTCGTAGAACTAATATTTCGTTAAGAAGGTTCAATGAACACTAGTGCATCCTCATCCATTACAAGTAAAGAGAGGTCGGTGCTTACTGAGCGCAGTAAAGCTCATCCTGTGAGGTAAACACGCCTTTAATGTTCTTATAGAATGGACCCATAAGGTGTCCTCATTTTAACTGCTTATGGTCCCGAATCAAATAATTCTCTGTAGACTATTCAACCTTAACACCAGTTTTCTAATTCACTTTTGTAACCAAAGTAATTGTTTTCTCCAAATGTTATTTTTGTCGTGGTTAAATTAACACTGTTACATTTGAAAATAATGCACGCCTTTAAAAAACAACTCGTGGTTGGTGTCACTTTGATGTTTGGCAAATGATCTCCACGCAAATCAGTTTTTGGGTCATCATGTGTCACTCTATTGATTTTTCTGTTGCCTGCTCTCCTATAAGCGTTTAATGGCCTTTAAGGAAATTGGAATTAAATGCAGATGCTTCTTCGAGTTTCAGATTGATGTTTGTTTATAATGTGTGATGTTTGTTTATTGTATGGTTCTATCGTGTCCATATAGCATATTTTTGGCTATTAATATTGCATGGACAGCAATGGCTTAAATACCCATAATTCACCAAAATTACGTCATATATGTGAATTATTTTGAATAATGGAAATGGGAATCATATCCGTCCTGTGAAAAAAGTGTTTGAATTGATGGAAAACAAAGAATATATTTTCAATTTAATATAAAAAATGACACCACCTTAGGCAAGCTCCGTCTGCGTGAAACACATTGGTTTCAAATATGCTGAGGTTTTAGGTCGGTTTACCAACACCCGTTGAGACCGGTGCAGCCGAGGTACACAACATCTAGGCGTTGATATGTCTATCCTTCATGGCACTTCCCTTTAAAATGATGCACATTACGAACCCACTGAAGACAGACAGACCGGTTTCGTATCACCTTCTGCACTTCATAGCAATCTGGACCATTGCAACATTGTTATGTCTCCCTCCATGTATTCTAGTGCAAAAGCCTCAAATTGCATTTTGAAGCAGACTTACAGCATGCAGGGAAATACACCATCTCTCAATAAAGTAACATACGTGGTGGGTAAGGTGCACTATGTTCCATTGATAACATCTCAGAATGTTGGTGGCATGTACACATTGCTCGGTTTTTGATCTTCAGTGTATTATTATACCACGAGATCTTAACAAAGTCATCAAAGGACCGAAATGCACAATTTCTTATTTTAGCGAGGTTGGGGAGGTACCCATTAATCCCTCTAGTTATAGAGATAGAGGATGCTTAGAGCATCCATGAACTCTACGGAAATGATAGTCCATGAATCTGAAACTCAAGCCAGCGATGAAAGGATGGAACCATAGAACGTGTACCCTAGCATTTATTTTGAGTTCATTATGCAAAAACGCCTTTTTAGTGTTAATACAATTTAAGGAAGGTCATCTAAAATCGTGTTTCTACTTCCTGTAATGCACGCCATTTTCTGGTTCTGGTGACAGTTAAGAGAGGGAGGATCTGAATTGCTTTAGATATGATATATCCACATGTATAAAGTTATAGAGAGCATTATACAGGTATGCGGCCACCCTCCTTATGTAGTATATCCTTGGGCGCTGTACAGTGGTGGTGGGATAGAATTCCAACACCTCAAATGAGAGTGAAAGTACAAATTATGGAACTCCCTATAGAATGGACTATGGGCCTGTTAGAATGTCAGTGGCCTTAATTACAGGCACAACCTTCTTACTCTATACGAGCAGTAAGGGGGATAGATACGTTTCTGAGAGCACTCCATGAAGACATGTTGGGCGATAACAGATAGTAGTACTCACATTAAGAGTATAGCCCGGGAGGATAGCTCAGCGGCAACGTGTTCGCCTTGGAAGCAAGTCAACAGGAAGCAACACAGATTTGATCTCCGGGTCCCTGCTTACAAACCTCTGGGTATTTAACTGCGTTATAAATACGCAACTAAGACACACACACAAAAAAAACAATTACACAACCGTTCCTGTAACAGCGCCTCGATGCCCGCGGGCTGTGTGAGCGCTTAAAAATGCAAAATAAAAAATAAATACAAATAGCTCACCTGACATAATGTGGTAGTTGAATAGTGTACAGTAATGCATTAGGCTTGAAACACATTCATATGTAGAGAAGAGTGCAAAGGGCACTGCCAGTAGTTGAAAAAGCTTTTTTTTATAATATCACAGGTAGTAGCTATAAAGCACAGTACAAGAATAATTTGCAAGCCCACTGACTTCACAAAATGTAGATTGCGCATCCTCGAAAAAAAGGTCCCAGCGCAGACGCACCTCTTTGGGCCTTTTGAGATTATTAGGCCACAGTGACATAGATTCTTTCCTGGAGTAAAATACACTTTATTTATGTTCATTTTGCATGGCATGCTGACAAGGCCAGAGCGCGGACAAGGCCAGAGCCCCTAGAGGCAGGATGAACAGCCGCGCAGGGAATGGTTAGGAAAGAGGGGTGCAGCAAATTCTCAGGCCATGAGCGAGGAACATAAATACAAGCAGATGTTGCAACTCAGAGCCGAAATTTAAGCAGTCAAAGGACACAGCTCGGTAAGAACACTGCGATGCTGAGTCAGGGCAAGAAAGAGTAGATCAGGTCATGAACATACTGCCCCTTGGGGGGAAATGGTCACTTAGGATGGACCACACGCAGGCAGTTGGGAACGTGGTTAATAAACAAACAGTTGAATTAGGAAACATGAGAGCAAAGAGAATAAGTATATGAGTGAGGAAGTGAATTAAATAATGCATTATGAAAAGGTAGGGAGAGAAACACTACTGCCCCCCAATTAGTGCTGTCCAGAAATCTAAGTACTATAAAGCACATACACACACACTAAAGAACCAATGCCCCAAATAAGCGTCAAGTAGTGTTCACTCGGAGATCATTGATTCTCATGGGAAGAAGGAAGATGGTGCAACCTGTGTCAAAGGAAAAGTCGCAAATTAAACTGTTAGTTGCACAGTTGGCTGAGAACCATCCAGGGATGCAAGCATTCTGGTTGCCTGAGAAAAGGATGAGGTATTCATTTCGTAAATGTCACACTGTACCTCCAGGGATTGGTCAAGAATGAGCACACCATGAGACACCACAACCAGTGGAGAAGGGGATCATGACAGAGTCGGACTGGGACAAGAAATAGGCCCGGTCACCCAAAAAAAGTGGCCCACCCCTCGCCTCAAAAAAGTGGTCCACCCCTCACCTCACGACCCCTGACCTCTCATGACATCACCAGAAGTGATGTCCTTTGACCCCACAGTGACATCCTGGGAAGCGATGAAACACAACCTTTCACCCCTTGACAAAACAGGGAGTGGCATCAAATAGCATTGTACCTAAGTACACTAAATAACTGTGAATCCAAGCAGACATCCAAGGCCAAATGATAATGTTATTGTATAGGACTTACGCTTAAGCTCTTTTTTTTATAGAAGAAATATGCATACAATATCACCCAACCTGTGGTGGTACTCATTTATCGACCTAAGAAGGATGAAAGGCTTTTTGCAAAATTAAAAAAAAAGAAAAAAAAAATCAATTTTTATTTCTTCCAAACCAGCCCAGGCATGGCCAGAAACCAGCCCCCACTCCCCAGGGACAATTTCGCCCCGGCCACAGGCCGAAAGGCCGAGGGGCCAATCCGACCCTGGCTCATGATTAGCAAAATGTATCACCCAAGTCATCAAATGAGAATAAAGAGCATTACCTAATGCCGTAATTAAATGGATGGTACTGTTCTGGGTGCAAGGGAAATTCTGGAGCCAATAGGCACATTGATGTATAGGCTATGTAGGAAACCTAAAATTGTCAACCAATCAACGTGCAAGGGTTTACATGAGGTTGACACAATGTCAAAATCATGTAATTTCTTTTTTCCTACATATACCGGCATTTAAAGATGACGCATTGAATGAAGGTTGCTTTTTATTCCCAGCCGAAACTGCATGTAATAAACTTTTATTATTCTTGCATGTTCGTGCACTACTTTTTGCTCCTTGCATTGATTTTTACTTATTGCAGGTTTTTGGGCCTACATTACACCGGCTTCTGGTTTGTCAATTTCGCTTACTTTATGCACAAAAGGAATTCCTGTTCACCATGTTCTGTAATTCTCATTTCATTACACAAGTGAATTTGAAGCAGCAGCGCACCCCAGTACGACCATTGGATACATGCACATAGTGTTTCTCCAACCATTTTTCCATCCCACGCACCCCAGCAGTCTCACCTTCCTGTGTTGTATGTTGCATAGAACATTTATGAGCTCATGACGTGCAGAAGCTCCTTTTTGTGGGTAGAATATATGTAGTTAAATATTCACATTTAAATGTAAATGTTTGCGAACACGGGATTGATGATCAGTCATAATGAGTTGAAGAGAGATGTCCTGTTGCTTGATAAACAAATATTGCCAATGCAGTTGCCTACTGTTACATGTGTGCACAGTATTGGTAAAATGTATTAAGAAATCAGTTCACCATCTCTGAACACTGATTATGCATTCTTTGTGATATTGTGCACGCTGCACTTCATCCGAATTGCAGCCATTAACTGCCGCCTATAAAGTTTTCAGGAATATATTTTGTTCTGCAAACCTTTTGATTCAATGTGTGTGACTGCAATGCAATGTTGCACATGTATTATAATTAAGAGATGGGAATTGCTTTTGAGGCCGCCGATGTGTCCAAAGCCCAGGGCAAGTTAAGAGCTCAATTAAGCTTCAACCTGAATCAAATCAACATGTTAATTTTAGTTCGATTGGTTTACCTATATTGATGCATTTAATCCACAGCTGGGGTCAAAGGTCATAGATGATAAATGAGTTTACATACTGCCAATCTCCAATAGAACACCCTACCTTAAAGCAAATGCTACTGGAATCAGAAAAGAACAACATTCGTCGTTTGTCGCCCTAAGTAGATTCAGCGATCCATTTCTGTGACACATTCTTCCTTAATGCTTTAATCCCTTAAGGGAATACCCCACGCTCGATGATAATAGGGTTCTCATTTAAGCTGCTAGCCCATGCTGGATGATGACTTTATGTTTGCACACAGTTTGGCACAGCAGAGAACTCAGAGCAACCAATCCAGAGATGTCCATGTTTGGTTTTTTTACCAGTGTTTTAGTTAGACAGTCAGTGTAAGTGCAAATTCATACTGAGAGGCATAAACAAATGATGAAAAACGTACATATGTCCAGCAGAGAGCAAGGCCAAAAGAGACGCAACACAGACGCCCAAAAGATCGAGATATCCCACTAACCCATCTGCTAAAACCTCAACTGCACACGCCTCTTAAACCCTAAACAAACACAACCACTGTAAACCGCAAGCACTTCACTACACTGCACCAACAAAACAAACCACACATAGTCTCGCACAACAGCACATGGGAGCTCACAGATCCATAAACCACACCCATGCCCAGAGAAACGGTGCTAACCGAACTATAGCTGCCAACAGAAATTCACAAATCTCACACTACCTTTATCCCACTACACCCTACTAACCGATCCTACCTTCTTAATTTTCATATCTGCCAGAGCATCAGGGAAACACTCCAGTGGTGATAGTGCAGGGCATAAATATCCTTTAACATAACATATCATAATGCATGGAAATATACAAGTAGAAAAAATAATTATGACTTAACAAGCTGTTCATCAAAGAGTTCCTTTCAAACACTGATGATAGGTTGACAACCTTTTTTCTTCCATTTAAAATAAATAAATAATGTGAATATGGAATGTTTTAAACTCTATTTATGGCAACATCTTTTTCAGCATCTATTCATACTGTGTTGTGTGGCAGTAAACGGTCTATATATATATATATATATATATATATATATATATATATATATATCTCAATAGAAAAAACTTTGTTTGAGGGACGTTATGGTTAAGTTGCACTACTAAAAACCTGTGAAATTCACTAAAGAAACTTTATAAATGTGACATTATGGTTCAAAGTACAATAGAAAAATAGAAATTTGACAGTTATGATAGGCTAAGCAACCATAATTGCCCGCACCACTGCGCACTGCTAACACTAACACCCAGGACATCAAAGATGACATCACACGTGTCATTGATGACATCACTGATGACATCACAGGTGTAGCCTCTTCGTTTTTGTTTACTGCCATATCTAGGCCAGGTGGGTTTATTTACTGACAGTCAGAAACGTCACTTTCAAAAGGTATTACATTTACTGATGTTGCTATTTTCACATGTTCTTACACTACTTTCTTTAGAATGTAATCACAGCGTTTGATGTACATATATAGTGGAAGAAGCAGGCCTGAAACACAGCAATCATTTTTGTGCGTGAATCCTATTGTGTATATTATTCACAGTTGCTAATGATACTGCCTCTTGTATGCTTACTTTACTCTCCACATATAAGCCCCATCTTTGTACGCATTGTAGTCTATTTATGTTTTGTGTGTAGTACTAGATATATGTAGTAAGTGATGCATTATTAGCTACTTAGTACATGTTTCACAGACCACAAAAGTATGATACAGAAACATTCATCTTTTTATTATACAACTTTGGAAAGTACAAACTTAGCACCTCTGTGGTGTATGCTGCAGCCAATGCCTACACTTCTGTATGAGTAGGTTCCTGTACTAGAAAGAACACTGCAATGGAATTTTATTTGTAACACTACATTACATGATGAGGTATGCACTTTATTACACATGTCCGGATAATCCCTGATATTTTTTTGCTAAACTTACATTCACAACCCCTCGTCTGAAAAGTAAATGCACATGTGATGTCATCAGTGATGTCATCAATGACATTTGTGATGTCATCTTTGATGTCCTGGGTGTTAGTGTTAGCAGTGCACAGTGGTGCGGGCAGTTATGGTTGCTTAGCCTACCATAGCTGTCGAATTTCAGAGGTTTTTCTATTGTACTTTGAACCATAATGTCACGTTTATAAAGTTTCTTTAGTGAATTTCACAGGTTTTTAGTAGTGCAACTTAACCATACCGTCCCTCAAACAAAGTTTTTTCTAGTGAATTTTACGGGGTTTTAGTACACCAACTTAACCATAAGATCCCTTTAACAAAGTTTTTTTTTTACTCAATTTTACAGGTTTTCAGTAGAGCAACTAACCATACCGTCCCTCTTGCAAAGTTTTTTTGCTAAAGATGATCAGTTTACAGTAGTGCCACGTAACCATAATGTAAACCAATTTCTGACTTATTTAAACACATTGCGGAGAATATCACTTGACAATATGCTGGTGTACAGCACGGTAACATGTCCCAGAATCCGTAAACACTTAACAGTAAGATTTTTGTGTCATGGACAATGTGGAAACAGATTTCATACTGATATAGGAACGTCCACCTGCAACATGTGCCTTACACAGCGGCAACACGCATTGGTAGTTAGCCATTAACAATGCAGTGCACATTGCGTACTTTCAGCAAAAGTTTTAGTTATCTGAAAATGACATTAGCTAAGGCCATCCATCCTCCCCAAGAAACAACAGCACTATTGTAATGAAGGAGCATGACAAACACTGCCCCAACCTTAGCAATAACGAATGCACAATATTTTTGCACCGGCCACCCCCTCCACCATGTCATTGTTTGATACATCTTTCCTTATTTCCGTTCGCAAATGGCCTTATTAGCTGTCCTACCAAAAAATAAAGCCATCTGTTAACAAAGTAAATGTTGCGTTAAGAACCACCTTTCACAGTAAAGGACATAGACGCAATAAGATTTGACAATAATACTATAAATGTGCAAATCATTGACATGTGCTACGGAAAAATAGGATTTCTGGTTAAACAAAATCCTTTTTCAAGATGGCCACCATCGAAAGGAAAGGCAGTTGTTCCATACATAGCCCCTCTTCGCTTTCCATGACAGCAAGGAAAAACCAACAGTATGTACCATGACGCAGAACCTGTAAATAAACATACAGCGACGTATAACGTGGTACTTTACATTTCAAAATGATACACATGATTTTAAAAGAAAACAGTAACATTTTAGTATATGGAAGAGAATAGATGTGCAAAGCATTAACGTGTGCTACGGAAAAATAGGATTTGTGGTTAAACAAAATTCTTTTTCAAGATGGCCACCATCGAAAGGAAAGGCGGTTGTTAAATACATAGCCCCTCTTCAGTTTTCATGACAGCAAGGAAAAAGCAACAGTATGTACTGTGACGCAGAACCTGTAAATAAACATAGAGTGACGTATAACGTGGTACTTTACATTTCGAAATGATACACGTGATTTTAAAAGAAAAAGGGTAACATTTTAGAATTTTGAAAGTACTTTTATTTAACAAACAACTGTCAGAGAT
The DNA here is from genome assembly GCF_040938575.1 of Ambystoma mexicanum. Classification (NCBI taxonomy): domain Eukaryota; kingdom Metazoa; phylum Chordata; class Amphibia; order Caudata; family Ambystomatidae; genus Ambystoma; species Ambystoma mexicanum. The sequence goes on from NC_090939.1 coordinate 531,528,583, forward strand.
GAACGGACTAATTCCATTTCCAAATAATTTGTAGCAATGACTCTAAGGCCAACATTGAAAATGTTAATGGAGAGACACATGCAGTTAATTTTGCATACACAAAGTATGTGTTTCTGTTGAAGCACTCGATTTGTTTGCACAGGTATTTCTAACACGGCGGCATCACCGTTGCTTTAAAAAACCATAAATGATTTTAAGTCGCTCCTTGTCGCTAGTTCAGCGTAGGGACAGAGCGGCCCTGGCCTGTCATCCCATAACATTATAATGGACAGGCGCCCGGTCACCAGCAGTTGCATCTGGCGTGGAAAGAAGCCGTCACTCGGAATCTGAAAACCGTGGCACGCACAGTACGGCAAAAAGTAGCTAGGCGGAAAACGTAACAGAAAATCTGTGTCAATACCCAACCTTTAGGAAAAATGTCCAAAACAGACACAAAGATTGTGGAAAATACTACACAAATGTAAGTGGCCAAACATGACATTTTAAAGAAATATTAGAGTTCACCATGGGTACATATAATGTCACCCTACAAACGCAGATAAACATCACTCGCCGTAAGGGTTAAAAAAAGGAGAACTACACAGTGAGATGGTAATTCAGTTATAGAGGCAGCATGAATGGACAAGCAAGAAAAAATTACATGTTGTAATGTTACACAAGACCAAAAGAACGTGCAAACTGATTAAAGCTATGTTGGGCAAGCATAACATTTCAAAGTAAAAGAAATAACAGTCACCAACGGTGACTCTAGTCTTAGTCTGCAAACGCGAACAATGTACACTCTCTGTTATTGGAGAAAAATTACAACTCCGCAAAAATATAATACTTCAGTTACATTCTCACAATTAGTGTACAGTCGTCAAAATTAAACTTACATCATCTTCACAGCCTCCATTATTTTTGCCAAAGTCAGTCAGCAAACTGTTCGCATCAAAGAATATTCGTGGACTGATATTTCATGTTCCTTACAAGTGTTTTTAAACTATAACCTTATCAAATAGTATTTTGTTTCCAAGCTTTGATTCCTTGCGTAGCTTTTAAAGTTTGCCTTTCGCTCAAGGTCAAAAAACAACAGCCCCGTATGAATTGACTTGAATGCGTGGGCCTACTGAGCTTGCAACCAAAAAAGCAAATCAACTGACTGTCACTTAGAAGGCAAATACATTCTCACTTTGAAACAACAGATGAGCATCCTCTCATGAGAACCGCTACTCCCATACGGCGCGTAAACCACTGTTTCCATCAAACAGTCCAGGTGGCCGCCTCAGATTTCAAAACATAGGACGCCAGTCCGACTGCAATATTAATCTGAAAACATTACAACACAGACACATGCATTGCTCGCCGTACATTGAGCACCAACTTCCACTTTACCGTATGAATTTGGTGGCAGGAAACCTGCCCACAATCACCATGCACCTAAGACTGCAGGCCCTCCCCACAACCACCTGGGTGATGTGCAGTAGTACGGGTGTATCTATAGGTGTGGTATGCTTCAGTGGTTGTGGCCAGCGGTTAGACTTCTAGCTGTATGTCCATAGATATTACAATTTATGGGTGTGCGGTAGCTTATACCTCCAGTGCCCAAGACTCTACACACTCCCCACAACCATCTGATCTATAAGCAATACTACAGGTGTATCCATTGCTGTGACATGCTGCGGTGGTGTGGCCAGGGCCTACAGTCTTGGAAGTGTGGCCTTCGGCCTACGGCCTATGGCCTGTGGCCATGCATCCAAGACTTTAGGCCCTGGCCACAACCACTGCAGCATGTCACACCCATGGCGGCATACAAATGAATAGCACACCCATAGAAAAAAAATAATTTAATTATGGCATGTACTCAATTTCAATGTTCGCTAACACCACGCCTATCCTTAGAACAATTTCAAGTTGCCTGCACACAGCACAGTCTGAAATACTACCCTTATGAGACCCCTCATTTTCTGTACTTACAAACATCCCGAACAAGGCGGGCATAGGGAAGACATCATTAACACCTACCGCTTGAAGAAATACAGTTTTTCACCCATCTCTTACGGTCTGAACCTCCCCAAGCACTCTGACACAGCAAAATATTTTTTGAAATAGCATGTTGCTGCTGGTGACCGTTGCGCTGTCGGCAGATCGAAGATGTCGGGCGCATCCAAACAATCTGATGCAGAACACGGCTCACTGCAGCCAATCAGCAGAGATGTCACGTGTCGGTGGTCGTGACCCCAGCCCCTTAGCCAATCAGTATCTTGTCCGCGGAGCGAACAGGGAAGTGTGACCGCGGAGCGGACATAGATATCACTAATTTTTTTGCTTTATGTTTTGGTCATTTTACAAAAAAACGACTGAATGGATTTACACCAAATTAACAAAAGCACGCTTTTGGGACCAAGCTGCCGCTCCTGCCGCAAATCTGGTGAAAATCCGTCCAGCAGTTTGGGCTGTAGGCGTGAGCAAAGGTTTTCCCATTATGTCCATGGAAAAAAAGACGTTTTGGGACTCCCCCTATAACTTTACCCCCCCTAGACGAATCCTCACCAAACTGCAAGAAAATTCAGAGTGGCTCATATACTTATTTTGCAAGGATTCGTCCAGGGGGAGCGGAGTTATATGATGCCCAAAAAGTGCTCTTCCTATGGAAACAGCACCTTAACCATAACTACACGGCCACTACCGTGGCCGTGTAATATATATATATATATATATGACTCCATCAGTGGTGTAGCACAAAATCTTGTGGCTCCCCTGCGAGCCATGCTGAGGGCCCCCCCGGCACCAAAACAAAGGTCGCACCACACTCTGGGCCGAGATAGATTACCACGCTTGCACAAAACACACAAAAGTACTGCTGCACACTGTACCATGAGAAGGATATATATATATATATATATATATATATATATATATATATATATATATATATATATATATATATATATATATATATATATATTACATGGCCACAGTAGTGGCCATGTAGTTATGGTTAATTTGCTGTTTCCATAGGAAGAGCACTTTTTGGGCGGCTTATAACTTCGCTCTCCCTGGACGGATCCTCACCAAACTTTGCAAAAAAAGTATATGGGTCACTCTGAATTTTTTTGCAAAGTTTGGTGAGGATTCGTCCATGGGGGGGCAAAGTTATAGGGGGGTCCCAAAACTTTTTTTTTTCCCATAGACTGAATGGGAAAACAATTTGCGCACGGCCACAGCCCAAACCGCTGGATGGATTTACACCAAATTTGCGGCAGGAGCGGGGGCTTGGTCCCAAAAGCGTGCTTTTGCAAATTTGGTGTAAATCCGTCCAGTAGTTTTTTATAAAATGACCAAAACGTAAGGCAAAAAAATTAGTGATATCTGTGTTCGCTTCGCGGACGGTCTTCCTTGTTCGCTCCGCGGACAGCACCCCGATTGGCCCATGGCCTTGCATCATGTCCGCGGACATGCGACGTGTTCGCTGATTGAACGGCGAGGGGCGTGGAGCGCATCAGATTTTCTGTGGCGCCCGCCATCTTGTATTCGCCGTCGACCGCGTACAGCGCGGTGAAACGCGGATAAAAAATTGTATTTAGTGCCGTGTGTTGGTGTGTAAGAGTGTTTGGGGAGGGTGGGGGAGTATGAGATAGGTTCAATGTTTTGTTTTTTTATGTGCTAGACGTTTTTGTTGCGTTCGATTTGTCCGCGGAGAACACGGCTGTTCTGACATTTTGTAAATAAACTAAATGGTGGGGTGTTTAGAGGACGGAGTATGTGTCATTTTTGTTGGGAAGGAAGGTAAAAATGAGCTATGAACACTCGCGGTGTACTTAATTGTTTGTAAATACACAAACTGGGGGTGTCCTCAGGATGCTGTCCGTATTGTAATCTGTCTAGTTGAATGTGTTCTAAGTACACTCGCAGTGTCCCGAAATGGTTGCAATTACACAAAATGGGGGTGTTCCGAGAACGTTGTTTGTATTGTTCGTTGTCATGGTGAAAGTGTTTTAAGACCACTCCTTTTGTCCGCTAATAGTACAATTTCCTATGGGCGTCAACCGACTTTTTGTCCACTAAAGAAACGATAAATCCGGCTGGTGTGCGCCGACATTATGTGATAATCCTACGACTGGCGCTTTTGACCTGGCTGACTTGCTTTTGCGACACTAAATCATATCTCCCGCCCCTAAGCCTGATATTATCAAAGCATTCATATTCCCCGCCTCTCTCCGTGACTGAATATAGTGAAAAAACTTTGCTAAAAGGGACGTTATGGTTCAAAGTAAAACCGAAAAACCCCTGAAATTCGGCAGTTATGGTAAGATAAGCAACCATAACTCGCGCCACCGTCCACTGCTAACACTAACATCCAGGACATCAAAGATGACATCACAAATGTCATTGATGACATCACTGATGACATCACATGTGCATTTACTTTTCATGAAAACTCTGTAGGAGGGATTCTTATAATGTTGACTAAAAAGTGTGAAGGATCATTTGAATAAATATCATGAGCTAATTATTGCATTAAGCAATGCATTGATATAAATAGCATTCTATTATGAAGTTTTATCCAAACCTCTCCAAACTTTCAGAGTGGTCCATATACTTTTTTTGCAAAGTTTGGTGAGGATTCGTCCAGAGGGAGCAAAGTTATAAGCCGCCCAAAAAATGCTCTTCCTATGGAAACACCAACTTAACCATAACTACATGGACGCTACCACGTCCATGTAATATATATATATATATATATATATATATATATATATATATATATATATATATATATATATATATATATATATATATATATGTAGATATATATATATATTTTAATGCTTATAAAGCACCCTTTCTGAGAGAAGTTGGCTAAAAAGCCAGAGCTTTTGCAATTGTTTTGTAGGTTAACACCAGTCCAAAATTCCAATACATGCAAGTCACCAACAGTGCACAGGAACATTAATGCTTGAATTACTTCAATGCTTTGATATTAAAAATGTCACGCCACAATGAAAACATGTCCAACTGGCTTCACATTATAGACTAGTCTAGAAGTAATACAGTATTACAGTAAAGTGTGCCAGGCCACATTTAGACATACCTAGACTTCTTGCACCAAAATGCCAGTCGAAGCCATAACACTTATCATGGTTGTTTCATCATACAGGCACACCCAGACATCCACCCATACATTTAAGTGTGCACCCTTTCACCATAAAGTCACACCCAGGCAGTCACACACACATTTAAGTGTGCACCCTTTCACCATACACTCACTCACACACCAAGCCACCCATACATTTGTGTGTGCGCCCTTTCCTGGCCAGACCACTCCCTCCTCTCCTCCGACCGAGTCTTCTCGGCCCTCTGATTGCACCCCCCCAGCTCTTCCAGCCTCGTTCATGGACGTCAGTCCGATTAAACAAGTGTCTATTGCTGCCTTCGCCTCCACCTTCACCCCATCCATCTCCCACTGCTGACACTACTTTTGACTCGGCTCTCAACAATCTCCATCTCGCCATCTTTAACACTCTCAACATACTTGCCCCTGTCAAGAGAATCTGCGTGAAACTTGCGTCCAGGTGTAACACTTGGTACGACTCTAATCTAGCAGCCCTGAAACGCAAGTACAGAGCTGCTGAATGTAAGCACATCCTCTGACAAACTGGCTTGTCGCCTTCTCCAAAGGCTATATATCGCCTCCCCATTCATTCAAAAAAGAGGGCCCGCATCCAGGCTCACATCTCTGGAGCATCCAACAACATGGCTGAAATCTTTAAAATCTGTAAGGAACTAGCCAATCCTTCTACAGTGTACACGTCGCCTCTTCCCTCCCAGGCACGCTGTACTGCACTGGCCACCCACTTCACTGCATAAACTCAGCAGGTCATGAGTACTCTTTCTTCCTACCTTTCCCCCTTGTCCAATCTCCCGGCCCCCTTAGCTTCTCATCCTCCATCATCCTCTCTCTCCTCCTTCTCTCCTATAACATCGTAAGAGGTCACTAGAGTTGTCCACTCTTTGAAGGTTTCCTCTAAACATGCCTCCCCGTTATTCCAGAACCATTAAGGACAACATCAGCTCCCTTGCCCCTTCACTTGCAAATTTCTGTGATCATTCTCTTGCTTCCAGGTCTTTCCCCTCTTCCCTCAAGCACTCCCTTGCACACCCCCTCCTGAAATAGCCTTCTGCGACCCCTCGTGTTCGGCAAACTACTGCTCCATCTCTATCACTCCCTTCCTTGGGAAACTTCTGGAGAAGTTGGTCTTCTCTCAACTAACCCAGTATACTGAGCTCATTGGTTGCCTATACAACCATCAATCTGGATTTCGAGTATCCAGAGGCAGGGAAACTGCTCTCCTGAACACCTGTGAAGAACGGCTTGCATCTCTTAACTCTAACTCACCTGCTGCTCTCATTCTACTCAAACTCTCCTCTGCTTTCTATACGGTCAATGACTCTATCCTCATAAATCAGCTCCAGGATAACTTCGGTATCTCAGAGTGGGCACTAGACTGGCTGACCTCCTTCCTCACTGACCGTCCCTTCCAGGTTATCCTGGGTTATCCTGGGTCCTCTTTCCTCCCCCACCTCTATCACCACTTGTTGCATTCCCCAGAGCTCTATCCTTTCGCTCTGGTTCTTTAACATCTATCTCGCCCGCTTGCTCACCTTATCTCCACTTTCTCCCCGCACTTCCAGTGTTATGCAGATGACATTCAACTCTTTTTCACACTTCCCTCTGAACCTTTTTACAACTATGTGCAGCAATTTCTATGAAGCTGCAGTTCATCTTTCTCCAGTAAATATTTGTATTTTGTATTTGTATTTATTTAAAGAACAGGAATGTCAATTTTAATACGAAACAACTTACATTAATACCCAGCGAGGGCTCAATCAGAATGACACAAGCATTCTGATTGGCCCTCGCCGGTGTATTATCCAGCCAGGAATCCCTCGCCCAGGATTTCACAGCCATTGTTCCCGGCGGGGGGCGTGCAGCCCCTCAGCCAATGAGAAGGATTGAAGCGGGGCTATCCCCGCTCCAAGCCTCCACACAGCTGAGAAGCTGCCTTCGCCCCACCCCCCATCCTGCCAGGGACTCAGGTATGTTTTTTTTCCCCTTTCCTCCCACCTCCCCGCCCTCCCCACCCCACTTACCTTCTGCCTCCTTTGTCCACGGTGGGTGGTGTCGCAGCCTACAGCCGTGTAGAGGTTCGGAACGGGGCCATCCCCGCTCTGAACCTCCACACAGCTGGAGGCTGCCTTCGTGCCCTGCCAGGGATTCAGGTATGTCTATTTGTTTCTTTTTTTCTTTTCCCTCCCTCTCCCCCACCTTCCCAACCCCACTTACCATCTTCTCTGTCAGCTTTCGTGAGCAAACGTGCTGGGAACACTTCCGTTCCCAGCGTGTCCGCTCCCGATGGCCGCCATGGAAAGGGAAAATAGACTCTGTTTTCCCTTTCCCGGTGGCCATTTTCTTGGTCTTTTTTTTCTTTTCTGTCCCGAAACGCTGCAGCGTTTCGGGACAGAAAAATCTGCTTTTAGAAACCTGGTCACGCAGATCTTGAGGGCCGGGGTACTAATAGCAATATGCCTCTCACGGTGGGGGCTTTACTGAGTCAGGTAATGCCCTAGGGCCTTCGTTAAGCTATAACTATGGGCCCCGGGGCATTAACTGACTCGGTAATGCCCCCGCCGCTCGGGGCATATTGCTTAAATAACACATTTTTAGATGGTGGAAACAGTCCCAGGAAGGGTGCCCGTACAATAGTATAAACATGACAACACGGAGTGAGCCAGTTTATGAGGGTGAAAACATTTGGATATATTCCAAGGACAAAACAAATAAAAACAACTTGCACATAAGGAAACAGGCGACTTAACCTAAGGGGGCTAGTGCTTCAAACTAAAGAGGAAAACGTATTAAATATGCTAAATAACATTATAAAGCATCACTGGAGGCAGTTGTGTGGTCAACTATGACAAATGGAGGAGATGGCTGGTGTAGATCTCTGTTTAGCAAGTAAATTAAGTATGAGCCAAGGGTATTGTGATGAATCCCATGGAGCCCTCACAGAATCCCTACCTAAAGTCTCCTCCCATGTGGCCAGGGGAAGGCAGCTGCTACCTGATCCTAACCCTGGGGGTGTTATTCACCGGGTGGATCACATGGGGGGAGAAGGTGACCAAGGGAATAATCCGGCTCTGTTAGGAGAGACACAGTGTTTATCTTCTTCGGAAGTTGACATTTCCCTGATACCAGGATACCTTATAGAGTATTGTCAGAGTAAGGTTCCCCATCACAGAAAAACCCATGATATGAGGGATGATGAAGACCCTTATAATCAATATGAGAATGATGTACATAACAATCAGAGAAGCAATACCATCTTCACTGAGGGCTATTGCTCACCTTTGGATATAAGATATAGAACCAAGAACCAAACAAGAATTCCTTTAAATTCATCTCTGAAAGATAACTTTAATAAAACCTTAAAACAGAAAAAAATGAATGAGGAAATATTTGGGACTTCAAGTCCCATAATATTTTAAGAACTGGGATGAGGAACAGGAGCTCAGAGGTGCAAAACTCTGATGCATCGTCTGATGGCTCAGATGACCCACACCCGAGCAGCACTTTTGACTCCTTAAGGTCCCCTCAGGTGCAGGCCAAGAGAACCCATCAGCAGTGTGAGCAGTAGAAGCAGAGAAGAGACACTGGGACCTCTGCTGCTTTTCCAGAGCGGTGCAGTCCTGAGAGAGTCGTTGAAAATATGGCCTTGAGGTGCAGCGATTGTGCAGAGGGAATCAGTATGGAGGCTGACTGTCCCGTGGGACAGAGGAGCTCTACTAGTTCTGTGCAGTGCTTTGGTGACTGGCGAGTACCGCAGTACGCAAGGAGTGAAGCAGACTCCCTGCACAGAAAGCACAAGCAGTAGAGGTGTGACCGGAGCAGTCAGGCATTTAAATCCTGATGTCGGAAGCAGACTTTGAGCCAGGAGTGGTTCGGATGGAAGCGCAGAGGAAGACCACTGAGTTTGCCTATGGCGGTGACCCCAGGGAGCTCTGTATCTGGAAATAGACATTTTGAATACTGAACAAATGAATTAAAGTACTTTTGGAATAATTCTTACATTAAGAGAAATGTGAAATTGAAAGATAATATTTGTTGTTGGAAGTCTAAGGAACTACCATTGCCAAAGTAAAGAAGGGGCAATACTAGATCAGGACAACCAGCATTGCTTAAGCCAAAAAGAGGCAATAATAAAGAAAAGATAAACACATTTTCCTAGAGAAAGCACATTAATCAGAGATATTTTCAGCAGTTAATTGGTGGACCTGAAGAAACACAAAGGTGGGACGAAAAAGCCCTCCTTGTAATCATTATCACAGGAGAGAGGACATTAACATGCATTGCATGTGGCAAACAAGACAGAGGAATAAAGGGCATCAATGCATACCATGTCCTTTTGAAAGAAGTTATACATCTCATTGTTGTTGAAGGTTAAAGACCTTTATGAGGTTTGAAGTATACCTCACCACTGAGTACTGGTAGTAGTAGTAGGATTGTTATCCTGGCAGGCAGGTATACCAGGAAAGGGACTTTTTAGAGATTTCTCTTGGCAGGTTAGTGAATCAGGAAGAAGACATTGAAATACTACATTGTGGTTGAAGGTTTTGGTGGAAAGTGGCAAAATCACTAGAATGTAATGATTTGAACTGCAAAAAAACTCATCCTGACAACATTGTATTGTGCATGAAGAAAGAAATATTGAACAAAGTGTGGGAAGATAAATGTCTTTTGGTTTTTTAATGCAGAACATTGTGAACATTTTGAACAGTTGCATTGGAAGATAATTTTTTGTTGCATTTGATCCAAGTATGAATTGGAAAGCTTGTGGAACTAAGAGAGCTTTGTATTACATTTTCAAACATACATTGGATATTGAATATAACTTTCTTGACTGGAACTTTGATCTAACACTCCTGCTTTAATTCTGGAGAAGGGGGAATTGACCCAGATTACAAGGAATTCTGGTTATAAAACTGTGTTTGCAATTAATAATTATATTGTTGAGTTGGAGCAGCCATCTAATACCTGTATGTATTGTTTTGTGTATAAGAGTGAGGGACAGAAACTTTTTTAGAGTGTGTTCCTTTAGTCTTAGTTTAAGAGGTAGGGAAATCCTTGTTAGGTTAGGGAAATGGAGACATTTTTCTCCCTCTTTTATTTAAGTAAAGATGGCAACTTGTGAGAAAACACTGTCTACTTATCCGCCTCACATTTCTGATCTCTCACATATGTTGTCAGGGGTGGGATCGGAATCAGTTGCTACAAACTGGGGATCCCACATGATTATGATAGATACTAACCCCACAGTTGTTATATGATATGATATGATATGGGATTTATTACACACCTGTACACAAATATTTCTAGGTGCCACAAGATAAGGGAAGGAAGACAGTGGGAAGACAAGATAAACAATCCTACTAGGCCTTGTGTCATTCGGATTGTGCAAGTGTGACAATGGAATTTGCAGGGGGAATGGAGCGGGGGAACGGCAGGAGAGAGGGAATGGAGAAGTGCAAACAGGGCCGTAAGCTTTGAGTAAGTTCAGCCAGGGCAGCACAGCTCTGGGTAAGTGCAGGGGGCTGGGGGGATGTAGGTGTTACAGTTACAGCGCCTAGGTGCGCAATAGACCCAGAGACAGTGAAGGGAAGACTGGTCATGGAGGAGCCTGGTACCTGGTGAAAGAAGTGAGAGAGAGAAGACAGAGGAGAGAGGGAAAGTCTTGAGCTGCTTTCCAGGACATTAGGTGGTCTGGCTCAAGTCTGAGAGGGACAGGGAGATCAATCAAGAGGGAGGCCCCTGCAGAGGAGAGAGATCTACCCCCCACTCTCTGCTTGGAGAATTGTCTGACCCTGAGTTGGAGGTTGTTGAGAGAAGGGTGCTAGAAGGAATCTATTTTGGAGGAGAAAGTTGGATGTAGTGTGGGCTCCGGTGCCAGAAAGCCTTGTGGACGATACAGAGGGTCTTGAACTTGATCCTTGCAGCCACAGGGAGCCAGTGGAGAGATTTCAGGGGTGGAGAGATATGGTCCCTAGGCTTGAGGCCAAGGATAAGTCTCATAGTCCTGTTCTGGATAAGTTGCAGAGGGCAAAGAGTAGAAGTAGACAGATTGAGAAATAAGATGATGCAATAGTCCTGCATGGAGAAAACCAGGGCTCTGGAGACGGTGAGCTTCTTGGAGAAAGTGAGAAAGTGTGGAATAACTCTGAGGAGGTGCATCTGGAAGAGGGCCTTCTTGACAAGGTCTATGATGTGAGGAAAGAAGGAGAGAGTGGAGTTGAAGATGACACCTAGGTTTTTTGTCACAGCAAGGCAAAGGTAGAGGGCCCAAAGAGGGTGGCCAGAGTAAGAGAGGGAAAGTGGGAGCAGGGCTCCCAATGAGAAGATTCTCCGTCTTACTGGCATTAAGGCAGAGATCGTTGGATGTGCACCAATCCTGAATCGTGGATAGGCAGTCAGGAATAAGTGAGGGAGGAGGGGAGGCTGATGGGAGCCTGAAAGAGAGCTGAGTGTCATCTGCATAACATTGAAAATTAGAGGAGAAGGTGGAGATCAAGTGGATCGAAGGGGCCAGATAGACATTGAAGAGCCAGGGTGAGAGGATAGAGCCCACCGGGGACACCACGAGTGGAGAGAGTGGTGGGGGAGAGGAACAACCCAAGTTGGACCTGGGAGGGACAGTCCAGGAGGAAGGAGTTCAGCCACACCAGGGCCTGATCCATGATGCCCAAGTTCTTACAGTGTAGATTGATCAGGGTGGTGTGTCGAAGGCAGAGGAAAGGTCAAGGAGGATGAGGAAGAGGGAGAGCTTGAATAAAGATTAGAGAACAGATCTTCACGGGTGTTCAGGAGAGAAGTTTCCGTACCTCTGGCTGCTCTGAAGCCAGACTGGTGGTCATGGAGACAACCAACATAGTCAGTGTGGAGACTAAGCCATGAGGAAGGTGGTCAGCTATGCCCTGGCCTGATCCATGATGCCCAGGTTCTCACTGAGTTGATTGAGCATGGTGGCATCATTGACCATGTCGAAGGTAGAGGAAAGGTCACCCAGCATAGGGTCCAGTTCAATAACATTTGTTCCCAAGGAAATATCTAGACAGTTCACATTTTCTACCGGTGTGCTGGAACCTCTAGCAAGAAATCATGTGGCCCTTATTTACATTCTAAGATGGGGTAATTTTTCAACCACTAACCAACCAAGCCATTCTCCCCACTATGAAACAGATAGATGGTAACACGTATAACCTTTTCTTTCCCCAGCTTTACCAAATACACAGTAGGGAGAAAATAATTATCTCCCTAGAGGTTACGGTCGAAGTTACATCCAGCTCAGTTGTCTATTTTATGCCTTTGGGTGGAAATAGACAAAGGGGGAGGCTAAAAGTATTGCATCTGCTGTCCAGTGGAGATTGCTCTTTTGAATTTGTCGTACAAGCAAATACAAATTAGGCGAGTTGCTAGGACTCTTGGTGCATGAAACCCCATGGGAATCTCTGCCTCAGTCTAACATTAGGCAGGGAGATGGAGGGAATCCAAGAAAACAACTCAATGGGTGCAACATTTTTTTTTGTATAACTCAAAACTAGAGGCAGAGAGCAGTTCTGACTCTGGTTACAACCAGAACAAGTCACAATTACCAAGAGAAGAGATCAAGGCTACTGATACCCCAATAATTCTAGAGATACCTCTTACCTGAAGATAGGAAATTCTAACACTCCTGTGACCATGGTCACTCGGTTACCTTCTCCAAAGATGGGTATAACACATACAAAGTTAGTAGAGTCCTCTTTAGTTGGGACACCTGACAAAAGAATTGACAACTTTCCTGATTCCCCACCACCTAGAAAAGTTTCTTGTTCCCCAGAAACAGAGTACTGTGAAATCTCTCAGCCCCAAAATATTATAGATATCACTTCGGGCAATACTCCCTCTGACAAAGAGGAGATCCTCGAAGTAGGAGGCAAAGATGTAGAGTCTCCCTGGATAGAATACACAAGTGAATAAGAACCTGATCCCTCATGAGAAGAGTTTGGACTCCCTGTTGGATATTGACCGCAGAACAGAAGTGTTTTTCTTATAGGAAACAGAGTTATCCCATAAAACCTTGTCTTTCTAATAGGCTGGAAAACTGTAATTCACCCTTAAAGCAGAAATTAGAACAGAAAGGAAAATCGAACACCAGGATTTCCTATGTGAGATTTATGTATGCGCATTCTAGAGAAATAAAGTCTTTAGATAATTCCATTACTGTACTTTGTACGGCAGATAAAAATAGCTATAGAATTCCAGTGATATTACAAGGGAAAACTGTTTGGGCCCAATTGAATACTGGAACTAAGGGATGTGCCATACAATCTGACAGGCACTGAGGAGCAAGACCATACATAGCTTTGTAGACGAGGAAAAGGTACTTGAAAAGTGAGTGGTTGTGCATGGTGAGCCAAACAGCATGTTGTTATTAGGTAAAAGTGGGCGGTGGGGGGTGCCTGGGTAGGGTATAGAGACGGTGTGTAGCAAATTTAAGGGAGCTCATTATAAATGTGATGGTACAGGAAAAATGTGGTGGTAATTCTGTGACCACCCATTTTCCTGCACTGCCAAAATACAAATTTGACAGCGGGGGTTACCTAATTCTCCTCCAGCCAAGAGCTGCATGTAAATCAGGCCCCACTGGCAAGAAACAGCTGGTATTACCGGCATTAGTCTTAGCGGTGCCGGTAACACCTGCAATTACCCCATGGAGTCATATTGGACTGCATGAAATGGGGAATTACTGGTATTCCCGCCAGCTAAAATATTCCCGAAATTCTGGGATATCAGGCAGCCGGAACAGTAATACCATTTGTCTGCATCCCACTGGAATTATGGGTGGGATACTGGCAAACTCCCAATGACCCCCAAGGACTCTGTCTAGAGGTAGGAACAAGGAGGAAGTCCAAGAAGTAGGCTTGAACAGTAGTCCAGTTTGCAAAGCACAAGTATGGAGATTAGAGTATTTTAGAGTGGTTAGTAAGAAAAGGACACATTTTCCAAATGTTGAGTTTAATACGAGCAACAGAGGCAGTGGTAATGATAAATTGTTGCAGTCATAGGTTACTATGAAAGAGGACCTCAGGTTTGTGAGCATTGGGTGGGGAGCAAGAAAGTCAGGCGGGAAGGATATAGGAGGTAGAAGGGTGGGGTTGGTATTTTAAACTGGAAGAAGGATGCATTATTTAAATGTTCCACATAAGGCAGTGGTGAGCCATCCAGTTACGAATTGCAGTGAGGCAAGTTTGTAATCTGTTCCGAGATTCCTGGCATGAAGGAATGAAAAGAGACATATATTTGAGTGTAATCAGCAAAAAGGTGATTGTGAAAGCCAAAGGTTGAGATAAGTGTTCCTAGGGCAGAAGTGTACAGGATGTGAGGAGCAGAGGCTCAAGGACTGATTCTTGGGGCACGTCAACCGGAAGACAGTTGGGGTCAGATGTTCCAAATGATTTTAAAGGATCAATCTTCCAGGTATGAGGTGATCCAAGTGAGAGCAAATTTACGGAACACATTGTCCTGGAGAGGGAGATGTAGAGAGGAGTGGTTGACAGTGTCAAAATTGGTAAAAGTGTCCAAAAGAAAGTTGGAGACATGCATGAGTGCAGTCTCTGTGAGATGTTTGCGATGGAAGCCAGATTCTACTTACATTAAATAAAAAGTGAGGTAACCAGTGCAACATCCACACTGTGTAAAATACTTCCAGCTTGCCCACATGCCTTAGTCTTCAGGTATGTCATCAATATGGCAGACACTCATATATTTGATCCCAAAATGGTCATAAGTTGGGGGTGAGTTTGTAATCTGTGAAAAATAAATACACCCTTCCACCTTTTCATTCATAGTCCTCGATCATAACCCTGATGTAATATAATGAGACCTATAAAACTGCCTTTACATCCTAACACACACGTTTTTTCACATGTTTGAAAGTATTACGTGTCCACGTTTAGCATGGTTATATCTGTTTTAATAGATACGAATAAGCATGTTCAAGATATGTCATCTCTTGCCTAATTTTATTCCTGTATGTAATTCAAATATAATGACGGCCACAAACATCTATTTTGAAGCAGACGGCTTCTGTTATATTGCATCTCTTGCCACTCACAAAGAAGGAGGTCCATTTAATTCAAAACCACTGCCAGAGTTGAGTCATGCAATATACATTTCTATTTATTTTGTTGCATGATTGATGGATGAAATTGTGTATTGTAAGGGAGCGTGACTAGCACCACCTTTAAGAGTAGTCAGCTCTCCCTTGATAGGGAAGACCAATGAGAGCTTGAAATGGAGGATACCAGAGTTCAGGGATACCTGGTTTATCTGAATCAATTAAAGGATCCGATGTCCGACTCAATAAAAGGGTTACATTGTGTTTTGTCTTGGTGAGGGTGTCTCAAATTAGAAAATGAGAATGTTTCTTTAGATAGTTAATGCGTGTTTAAACTGTGCATTCCTTCTAGTCAATATTATTTTGCCACACTAAATTAGCATGCATTAATGAAAGTAATGCAAATATCACAGATCCTGTCTACAAGTGACTGCAACCTTGACTCAGGGTGTTTTCCATTTTTCAATGTAGTGACTTCCCATTAAAAAAAATCATTTTGTATTGCATATAATATCCCTGTTCATCATCAGTGCGTGTTCTAGTACAATGATGCTCTATAACGCAAGACTAGTTCAGAAATGGAAAGTACAGTAGAGTCACAACCTGGGGAATTATAACAGGATTACTATGGATTTAACACATCTGATTAAACGGATCTAGCTTCCCCTTCCTGTTCTTGCTCCTATCAGTGCACATAACTTTGTGAAATATTCTTTCCTGAGCAAAGTGTGTTTCCCCTTCTAATGGAAAACATTGATTTATGTTATCTCCTTATACCATTGAATTGGTTATCATGCCATTCTAAGAAAATATCTGATACTGCTTACTAGATGTACTGCAAGAGAAAACCATCACATTAAATTTTGATGAGGAATAATCTTCACCTTTAGGCGAAATCATTTTTAAATTGCAATATGGATCAATAAAATGATTCTGAGCAGACCTCTACATTTCTCCCCCACGCTTTCGAATGAATATGCATGTCTCTCTTCTAAAAGACGTTGCAAGAAGAACAATGTTTCTCAATGCATAAAGAAGAAAGGAAAGTTCAAACATGTTCATAATTCTCGCTGTCATTATTTTCACGGTTTGTTCATAAAGGATCTAAAGTTAAAATCGGTGAAACTGTTTTAGGCAAAGTACAAATTGTGCGCTTATTTCTTCGTACATTCTCAGTGAATATGTACCTTTTCTCCTCCATTATTCTTGTCTGAACATCGGGCATACCAAAAATAGAAAGCTGCTAAAATTGTGACTCATGCAGCAAATGTTCACAGTAAAATGAACAAAAAAGTGTATGTTAAAACTTTAAAAGACTTAAGTAAAACTAGTGTCAACAAAAGAATATGTAGTGGTCCATGGTTGTAAGTTTGAAATTTGGTTAAATGTCAGAATGGTGTATGTATTGAAAAACATGTATAAAACTGTATTGAATTTGCATCATGTTGCCATTTCCTCCTGTTTTTAGAAGTGGGGATCCCTCCATATTCCGTACTCTTCTCTTCTCCACACATTTTGCTAATTTTCTACCTCTCTTTATGTTTTTCAAAATGTTTTCATTCTTCCTTTTCCTTGCCTTTCGCTCACTCAGTTCTATTTCTATGGCCATCTGGGAATTCAGTGGTCAACAACCTGAAAATCTGCCCGATCCACTCTGCCAGAAAGGGGTGCATTAATATCCAGCCAAACATAGACTGCAGCCAGGGTTTCTTTTTTACCAGTCATCGAATGGTAGACCACACAGGCTAGCAAATGTAGTTCACAATTGCTAGACCAGCCATCAAATGGAGATGATGACTTCACATCATATGAATCCTTCATCACAGAGCAAAACAACAGAGGTAGACTTAGGTGTTCTTCCTGAATGTGTGCTTCTGTTATCTTCTGCCCTCTCCCTTCACCCAGCATTCACTGGTCCAGTCCTCAGTGATCTATACTATCAACCAGCAATGCAAACTCTGTTTCAGATTGGATTGACTTTCTCACAGTTATGGCTTTAGTTTGTAGTCCTATGCTGACACCACCTAGATTTTGTGCCATCTAGGACACAATCTACTACCTGAGTTGGTTAAGGGAATGTGTGGTGGGCACAGACATGCCAATGGCTTGACAATGGTTAAAATGAAACTATCAAAGTAGAGATGTTGAATGTGTAAAGCCGTGGACAACATTCACACGTCAGTAGCTTTGTTCAATTATCTGGGCTTTCACTTTGACACCAAACCTACATTAAAACCTCAATGCAGTGACAAGAGCCTGGGTAAATGCTTATGCCGGCCTCCACCCATTGTGATGTTTTTATGACATGCCTTCACTCATCATAGCTCATCTTGACTACTGCAATGCAGTTACTACCATTCACTACCAATTCTACACATATGACAGTACCATGGTGGTTCCCCAGGGTCTGTAAGGACAGTTGCACTTTCTCTACAACACTCACGAACTGTGGAACACTGCCTCTACACATCCCTTCCATTCAGAACAATGCATCCTCAAGATATGTGTTAAATACAGGAACTTCTTAGGGACTAAGTATAGGCTAACTTTCTAAAAAGTGCTGCATGGGTTACCGCAAATCCCATGATGAGGTTCAGGTAAATTCGCCGATTCCCACAGATTATTCTCTTAGCCTCAACCTGCTCAAATCTCCCCTAAGAGTCATATTTTTTCAGGGAAGTTTGGGAGAACTTTGGGTTGCTTTGGCCTGATTCTTGGGGAAAGGCATACACAAAAAACAGAAAAAAACCTTCAGAAAGGGAGGTAAAGTTCAGGTTAAATGGAGGCCATGGGTGAGGCTGGGTGGGGAAATGGAGTTCCCTGCATCTGTGAATGTTAACCAAGTAGGACAGTGCATTAGACACAGCAGTAAAATACTGTAACAGATTAACGTGCCTACTTCAGAGTTCTATGTGTAACCTGCATGTGCCATGTTTGAATCTGGGTAAGAAAAGCTCAGCCTTTTATCCATCTGAAGTTGATCAATTTAGTAAGGTTGAAGTATGGAATTGTAAGATTGCAAGGTAGACCATCAGTTAGTCATATGTCAGGAATGCCTTGGTCTCATTTCAGCATTCAGAGGTTGATACATTAGTATTTTAATGGTTTGTAATATTGCAATATCGGGAATTCACAACATAGTACTCCACAAAGCCTACAGTGCTGGGGAAGTGCCGGGTGTGCATGAATTTTCAACCATTTGTGTGGTGTTCCTGGGGGCTACTGAGGTTATGTACTTAATAATCGGGAGAATACATGCTGCAGGTCGATTACCTTAGAAAGGCCATTAGGGTTGAATTAGAGTCAGTTACATGTCAAGAATTCATGCTCTGATTACTGACCGTAATTTTGATTATGCCTATTCGTACTCTTCATTGTCACAGTACTTGCTCTATGAAGGCCATCTGCCTTTTAACATAAACTTTTCCCAAAATTCTTCTTTTCTTTTCTCTTTGCCCCCTCCCCTTCATAGGGGTATAAAACACCTGACCAAATCATAATCCTCCTGATTATAAACAAAATCACTGCGACAATCTTGCCACTGCTGAGGGAATGGTGGGCCATCAGTACTGTGATGAGGAAGTACTTACTCTATGAAGCATCCCTAAGATCCAAAGATCAGACCGGCAATCACTCTAATCAAAAATGAATGACCTTTCCTCTGCACCCCTTCTAAGGAAAGAAAAGGTGAGATTGGGAAGGAACCCATCAGAGCAATCATCATAGTGTGGGGTAATAGGCCAGATTAGTTTAAGGCTTACCTCTGGTAGGCACAGGGCCACAACCCTGGACCATCCAACCACAGGGACAGACAGAAATAACAGAAGACCCAGCCAACGGCCAGGGAGAAAGCAACTCCAGGCCAAATCCCAATATGGTTATCCTGGAGGAGGAACCAAGCGAAGCAAATTCCCACTGTTCCCTACAGCACACAAAGATTGCAATTGCAGCTCTATTAACAGAACGAGATGAGCAGGAAGACCTAGCCAGCAAAGATCATATCGAAGACTGCCCAAGAAACTACTGCCCAGGGGAAGACCAAGTGTGGAAACTGCCAAATCGTTAGAAAAAGGCAGAATCAATGGCATTAACAAAGACAGCCTGAATCTCAGAGTGACAACTGAGCATCAGCACAAGTACTCCTTACACTAAGATGGTAATGAGGCAGGAGCTCCTGAGACCCTGACCCCTCCAAGGTACCCTGATCAAGGGAAGAGTATCCCTCTAACAAAGGGGTCCCCCTGAAGACCTCCTACCTATATGTTGGTCCCTCAAGATGATCAACATACAATCCTGCCCTCCAGTATGCAGCCCTTTGAACTGCCTCTGAGATGGGCTGAAGAAGCACATACCAAAAGCAGAAAGAGCCCAGGTGCGGGCCTACAACCCCACACTTTAGCATGAAGTACGTGTACATCCTATTTGCTACCGTAGTTCTAAAAGGGTCTGAGTTTCAGAGAAAGGGGAACCATTGTCAAATTCAGAACCAGCACCACAAATTCATCATGCAATGCTGGTCATGGTACCCGAAAGGCTGAGGCAGTCACCCCTCCCCCAGCATGGGATCTGCTCATGACCACAACTAGCAGAACCCACTCAACTATGTTCCAATGTTCCAAACATGAAAAACTATCATAATGCAAATATTAGGCCACACTCCTTCTGCAGGAAGAAGATAGAAACCCAAGGGGGCCTGTGGTCACCCCTTTTTCCCACCATGGAGGGCAATGCAGCTTTTGAGAACTGAGAGCTTTCTCTTCTCTCACTCCAAACCAAGGACCAGGGCTAGGGGCCTTTCCTAAAACAGGGACCTCACCCAGTACGCTAACAGGCAGGAACAATCCACCTGCTGGCCTAGCTGAGGCCAGAAGTCTAATCCAGCCCAGACAGGCGGCAAAACATATCATTAAAAACATGTTACCATCAAACCTTTTGCCAATGTGTCCTTAACATAAGCCAAAGAATGGTTGTCACCCTTACATTAGGACATTGCACATTTATGTTCCATTTCCATTACGCAGTTCTTTTGCACAGAAACATGCACATGTGTGGCACCTTATGGTCTTTGCTGCAAGTCTTAATTTCATAAATGTTCACGTTAAGGACACATTTGTAACTAGCATAGCCTGAGAGATTGTGCCCTGTTCTTGGTGCTCTTGCTGTATACTTTTATCAGATACCACCCATATACTCTTGTCTTTTGGTTCCGGTGATAATACCCAAACCTGCCATCAGACGTTTGCCCTAATAATAGTGGAATTATTAAAACTAGCTTATAGAGCATGACCATCATGCCAGCTAATTAGAACACAACATTCAAGTAAGGGTTCCGAAATCAGATTGTGATTTATTTATCAGATGTCCATCAGATTGACATCCATTGACATACTTCATTAGAAATATAAATTCATATTGTTTTGCAACTTTTCCTTTGCAATCATTTGGGGCATAGCACAGATCTGGAGTAGCCTTCCTTCTGCTCTATATATCAACATGCAGGCAGCTGTGCAATGGTTCCAATAAAGGCCCATATCTCCTAATAGGTTTAGGAGTGTGTTCTGTACCTTCAATTAAAAATGACCCAGTTAATGCACATAGGTCGACAAGTTCAGTCAATAACTATACAGCTTATATTTGCAAGTTAGGGTATTTTTGTAAAATATCCATCTGGGACAAGCCTAACATTTCCACCAGTTCTAAAAATGAATTTACTCCATTTATTCACACAAGGGCAACGTTTAGATAATCTGTCCTCGGGTCGTTGCTTGGTAAAGGATTACAAAAAAAAAAAAAAAAAAAAAAAAAACTAAGGATAGCTGGATTTTAAAGTTCAAGAAGGAGTGGGAGCAGATTTCCACAATCATATTGACATGTCTCAGGTGCATTAGCCAGACATTTGTTTCCAGTCTGTGAGCCAAAGTTTTCATTTGTCAGTTACCAAACAACATTCATGAACCACCTATTGTAACCCTGTTCACCGTACAAAAAGGCCAAAGTAGCATACTAAAATACCCTTTTTACTGGCACTGTCAGATGATTAAGTATGCATTGCTAAATCCTTATAGAATGAGGGAGGAGTAATTATTGTGGAATACCTGCCACGTTGGGAAAGGGTCTTTATCTCACGCGATAAGGACCAATCTCAAGGTCGATAAGGCTATTCTCACACAGTGGTAGTAGCAATACTTTTTGGGAGTTTTGATGGTGAAGTTAAACAATTTACTTTCATATTTGGTAAAGTAAGTACGCAACTGAGTTAGTAGATTACACATGGTTTAATGTTGTAATATTGAAATAGCATAGTTGTCCTCATAAATTTAGCATTTGAATTGAAAACTTGGTTGAACTGAAGCAGGTGTAATTTGACCATGCATTTGGTGTCATGTAAACGTAAACTGCTTCTCTATAAGAAAGAGAAAGTGTTTCCCCTGTGTTCGCATTCCAAATAGGATTTTGCTGCAAAAAAAGTTCTCTCGGAGAGGAAGTTTCTTGTTGGTAGAAAACGTGCGTGAACATTCAATTTTTGTTTCGCTGCCTTCTTTTGAAAACAGAATATCTGAATATCTGACACACACAATGCTAAAACACATTATTGCTGTCTAAATAAAGTAGCTGTGTTGGTCATTTCAAGACAGTGGGCCTCATTATAAGTTTGCGGTCTGGTAACAACAGTACCGGTAAGCTTGCCGGTATTGTTGTTACTGGACCGGCAAACTAAGAGTTCTGCTTGTGGGTGCCTTCCCGCCCGCCATGTCTGACCTGGTGGGTGTACCGGCACCCGCAAGCAGAGCATGTCGGAAGCACCGGCACCATTCACGAATGGTGCCAGTGCATCCAACCTCCCCATTCCCATTGAGCCCTATTCGGCATTCCCGAGCGGAACTCCCAGTCCAAACCACTGAGTCTGAATATATGGATGTTGAAGAGACTTATGTGCTTGGGGCTTCAAAAGTTCCTGTTCCTAAAACCGGATATTCTCCCCAACTTTATGAGCACTATCGCCCACACGTCTGGTGGTATTACCGCTGGATCATGGGTTGGGCTGTAGACATTATTCCCCATTCCCCATTGGGTCCGTTGGACCCAATGGGGAATGGGGAATAATTGGTGCAATTACCACATAGTAATATCACTGGTGGTAACTGTGCTGAAAATGGGTATTTTCCCGGTGAGTGTACCCCCTGCTCTGAACTTGGGGTAAACCAACCGGCCTCGAGATTAGGCAGAGTGCTAAATGTAGTGGTAAAACCATTACCGCTGCATTTCAGGGCTACCGCCCAACTCGTGATGAGGCCCAAAGTATGCATTGGGCCAAGCCCAAGCCGATGCCCTGTTGAGGCTATTGAAAAAAGCCTCTCATTTCCCATTTAGCTAGATGTTTTTTTCTAAAGTGGTAGTGACAGTTAGTGATTCGGATTCAGACTGAAGAACTATATTTTGGACTTTAAATCCCACCAATGCTTTTGTATTGTTAGGTAGGGACCTGCCCTCACAGTGATAGGGCTAGTTAGGCATTTTTACCCTTTTATATTGAATACAATCTCTGGAGAATTAACTCCAATTGTCTAGGTCCTTCTTCTGGAAATTCACACATGGTGTCAATGGTGGGATGTCAGTGGACTGAAACAGAAAAAGGCTTATGGCCATCCCCACTGCCCAACTTCCACCTATTGAACATCTAGGCGTAAAACCCTTGCTAAGGCATTGGGCCTCATTACGACTCAGGCGGTAAGGGTTTTACGGCGGCGTTAACAGCGCCGACCCTTACCGCCTGAGTACGAGGTCCCTTAGCGCCATGGCGGACTTAACACCTGCTTTTAGCAGGTGTTAAAATGCATGGCGCTAAGGGACCATGGAGTTAATTACGCCACCGTAATTTTCGGTGGCGTAATTAACGCCTTCCCCACTCCCATTATGCCCTATGGGGCAAAAATGGGAATGGGGAAGGGTAAATGGGGATTGGGGACTTACCGCCCCGCCAAGGTAAACGTAGTTTACGCCATGGTGGTAAAGTCACGGCCCAGGCGGTAACTTACCGCCTGGGTCGTAATGAGGCCCATAGTCTTAACACGTTTACACTGGAGAAACCTGGGCTTCCAGTCCTCTGAGGAGGAAGAAGATCTTAGGACACCTCCCTGGAGAAACTTTTTTTCACAAGATGTCCCAAATCCCTGAGCTACTGTGGCATCCCTTGAAACCCTTGTATAAAGGCTGATTGACAACCAGTCCCAAGCTGAATGATGCCATCAAGAGAGTCTTGGCCAATTAGTGACAGGTCAATGCCACCGAGTCCTCCCTCACTGAGTCCTACAACCAT
This sequence comes from Ambystoma mexicanum, assembly GCF_040938575.1. Lineage (NCBI taxonomy): Eukaryota > Metazoa > Chordata > Amphibia > Caudata > Ambystomatidae > Ambystoma > Ambystoma mexicanum. The sequence continues at coordinate 531,552,094 of NC_090939.1, forward strand.
ACCATCAGGGAGAAGACTGTGATGCCTTCTTTATCATCTTTGAGAGGCTCACAGCACAATTCCAGTTGGACGAGACCCTAAATTCCTGTTACTTCGGCCCTCTACTGAAGAGAGACCTTCAGGTCTGATACCAGAATATGAATCCCCTCGGCACTACCCCCTTGTCAGAAATCAAACAGGCCTTATTGGATCGAGTGGGACAGACAAAGGCCTTCTTCCAGCTGAAATTCTTGAACATGCAGCTGCTTTCGAATTACAACCTCATAGAGCTGGCCAGAAGAATTCATAATACATTAAGAAAGTGGCTTTGAAAAAAAAGCCTTCCCTAGATTCTAGTGGCCATTTCTTTGGAACAGTTTATACAGGCTTTTGCCACCACCTGTCAAAAGAGCTGTGCTTCAGCAGTCTCATGAAAAAAGAAAAAAGTGTCTAATTCTAAAGACACTCTGTTCCCTCCAAGCTGATGAAAAATCAGTCAATACAATATTTGTACTTTCAAAAGCATATAGTCAAATTTGAGCAATGAAACAAAGATAAATTCATCCAGTAACCTCTGGTTAACAATTGAATATAAACACATAATAACAAACTTCAAATACGGCCATCATGAAAAAATGGAAAAGAAACAATGTTCTTGTGATGAGATGAAATTTCAAGCTCTACGCGTTTCGGGGAAACTCCCCTTCCCCAGGAACAAGGTAATCTGTATACACATGTACCAGGTCTGTGCTTGGTGGGCACCACACTTGGCACACCAGAGGCAAGGTGTCCTAATACCATTGACAGCGTGCAAGCGCAGCTATTAACCTTCCACAAGTCTGATTACGAGGGAATGCATCAGCAATCAGCGGGATTGGTACCTATACATAAATTGGGTAAGCTTTCTTTCTATCAGGCTGCTACAATTTGAAAGTAGACCTAGACCAACATACTTAAATTGATTATATCCATTATTTCTTGTAGAGTACACTTTGATCCAATAGAACGCGAGCCACTTTGAATAGGTCCAGTCCATGGAACTCTCTTCGGTGTGTCCCTGTTAACCTTGAATTTATACCTGGTATGCAGTCTGCATACTCGGCTAAACAGATTTTCTACATCGTGTTGAACACATTCTTTATACAGGTACATTACATGTATTGGTTCTTTTCTTTCACTTTTAGTTTTACTTCTTGGAGTCACACCATATGTAAACCAGGCTACACTAAGTAGGTGGGAACAGTGCACAAAAGTAATAACTAGCCACTTGAAAAGTTCAGTGATCGCTTGGATGTTTGGCTCATGATAATGCCCTTATTGAATTGTCTAGTGCATTCAATTAATGTTGAAAAATGGGTTGATGGATTTTCTTGTACATCTGTGATTTCAGATTACCTTGCTCCTTAAAAAGGGGAGTTTCCCCGAAACGCGTAGAGCTTGAAATTTCGTCTCATCATGAGAACATTGGTTCTTTTCCTCTTTTTTCATGATGGCTGTATTTGAAGTTTTTTATTATGTGTTTATATTCAATTGTTAACCAGAGGTTACTGGATGAATTTATCTTTGATTCATTGCTCAAATGTGATGGTATGCTTTTGAAAGTACAAATATTGTATTGACTGATTTTTTATCAGCTTGAATGGTGTGCAGGGGACGGGAGTGTCTTTAGAATTAGACACTTTTTTCTTTTTTAATGTATTGCACGAGCTCCATGTCAGGGCTTGTATTTCTCCCCAGCACCCGGAATATATGTAATACAGAGATTGAAATATTACATTGAAGTATCATTATATTAGGTGTGCTCCTATTGATCGACATTGTGTTTATGATTTGGTCCCTTTTTGTGTGACACTAATTATAGGCAGCACTCACAGTTAATAATATGCCCTTTTCTAAAATTAATGAAATCACGATAAACATGCCACCACCCTGGCATTTACAAATGAAGAAGCTAAGCAGATTTTAGATGTAATAGGCCAGACTGAAAAACTCACAGACACACAAGAAAATCCAGATCATGTTATTTCTAAACTTGAATGAATCATTAGACGCGAGATCTGGCTAAAGTTATATGCTGCAACTCTTGTTGAGTATTAGAAGTCCCAACGTATACCAAGATGACTGAGGGTTTACCTCAGGCCAACTGTATGTAAAGAAAATATGGATTTCATCATTAAATGGGATCAGATACTTAACAAGTGTTCACTTGACCTTATTCTTTTGACTATCCAAGAACTAGCAAAATCCTTAGATGTGATTGATAAAGACATTGCTGATTTAACTAACCAACTCAGTAAACTTAAAACTGATCAGAACCTAAAAAGTATCCTAGAGGATATTAATCACAAGCTTGCCTCGTACAAACAAGACATTGAACAACGCAAATTACGCAAGTTTAGAAGGGATACCTTTGATTATCACAATGACATTGGGCCTCATTGCGACCCAGGCACTAATGGGTTAACGGTGCCGTAAAAGGCTGTGGCGCTGTTAACCTATTAGCGCCTAATTATGAGGTCCCTTTGTGGGACCAAATCTTAACGGCTGGTGTAGACCAGCCGTTAAAGTAGGGACCCGCAAAGGGACCTTGGTGCTAATTACGGTGCCGCAATTTGTGCCACCGTACTTAGCGCCTTCCCCATTCCCATTGAGCCCTATGGGGCAAAAATGGGAATGGGGAAGGGCCATGGAGGAAGGGGGAATTGCCGCCCCGCCAACCTTGTAATGGGGTGGTAATTCCCCCTTTCTCCATGGCAGAGTCGGTAACTTACCGGCATGGACCATGGTGCTAATAGCACCATGGTCTTCCGCAAGGGTTGTAATGAGGCCCATAGTGTATTCCTGGCAGGAATTCTATGCACAGAGAAATAAAAATAGATTCCCCAACCCACGACCGACTTCATCCGGTTCTGATAACACCAGTGAAGGCAGAATAGGAGAACCTATACTAGGTAAGAATAAACCATCACATAAACCAACTGTTAGTAGTCACACAGTTGAAGTAGGAGTTACTTTGCCCAACACCCCAGGGTCCCCACCAACAGCACCTTTTTTTAGAAAAAAGATCAGACGTGGGAACAAGATCAAAAAAGAAAAAAAATGATAGAATCTATTGTGGGGAACATCTCCAACAAAACCCTGACCAAGAATCAACTAGACATCCTGAATAAATGTCTTTCTTTCATTCCAACTACCAATTTCACACTAATTGAAGAGAAAGTTAACCTTCATTATTGCTACGCAAAATTAAAATTAAACTTTCCTTTGCAACCCAAATGACGGACAAAGCAGGGGAGGATGTTGATGATCAACTTGAAATGAAACCTAAGTGTTTCTTTGATCCCCCAATTGACAATCCTGTGATAAATATGTTCAATTTAAAGTCGAAATTGATTTGAAGAAGATTAAGTTTAATTCAGGGGTCCCATTCAATCTTAAGGATTTTCAATTGAAAGAAATAGAATCTTTGGCTAAAGACCTTGAGTTGACAATTAAACTGGCAGATAAGGGTGGAGCAGTTGTGATGGTTTCTACTTTTTACCATACTCAATGTAGAGACATGCTCCATGATAATATTACCTACCTACACCTAGACAGAGACTCAACTGCACAAATTAGGGCGGTTATTGAAGATTGTGTGAATAAAACCTTCGATAATGGTTTGATTAATGTCAAAACAAGATCTTTTCTACTCAAAAAGTTTACTATAATCCCTGTCCTATACGGACTACCGGTAATCCATAAAAACAAATAGCATCCCCCATTAAGGCCAATTGTCGCAGGCATGGATAGTATTTTGGATCCACTATCCAAATATGTTGACAGGATTTTACAACTTTTGGTTCAATTGATACCGACTTATTTGAGATACACTACTGATTTTCTTCTAAATGTGAATGAGATTTCCTGTTTGTCATCAGAATTCATATTATTCACTTTGGATGTATGTACTGTATATACCTCTATCCCACATCATGAGGGGATATAAGTGGTTGAATGGATGTTGTTGCAATCATGTAATGTTAAATGTGAACCACAGTTGGTCATTGAATTCATTACAATTATTTGAAACAACTGTTACTTCAGGTACCAACAAGAATACTTTGCAAACGTCCCTCGAACATCTATGGGGTCAGCAATGGCCCCAGCATATGCTAACATTTACATGTTTTGGTTTGAGAAACAGCATGTATTAGATAAATCTGAATGGTCTACAAAAATTATCCTTTGGAAAAGGTTCATTGACGACATTTTTGGGGTCGGTGTGGCTCCAGGAGTGAACTGGAAGAGTTCTTTAGTTAGCTTAACAGTGTACATCCACGCACCAAATTTACCTTGGAAATTGGCGACCCTACATTACATTTCCTCGATGTACAGTTGGGGATTGTGATTAACCAGATCAAAACATCCCTATACCATAAAATGACTGATGTCAATAATCTACTGCACTATGCGAGCTTTGATCCAAAATCAATGATGGCAAGCTTACCCTACAGTCAGATTCTACGTTTAAAAAGAATAATTACAGACACTGAGGATTTACAGAGTGAATGCACAGCACTAACAAACAAGTTTACCGCTAGAGGGTATCCCAAAGAAATTGTAGAAGAAGCACACATTAGGGCTTTGCAAATTACGAGGGAACAACTTCTTACTCCTAAAAAAAAGATAAGGCTTTGATTCTACATATTTCCAAATATTCCAGACAGAGTTTTCATATCAAAAGAATTTTTCAAAAACATTGGTCTATCCTACACCATGATTCAACCTTATTGGAACTGTTTCACGACCACCAATGATGGTGTATAAAAGAGGCACTAACCTTAGAGATGAGGTAGTGAAAGCTGAAAGGGGACCCGGACAGGCCCAATTGACATTGGCAACCAGGAAAAAGGGTACATTCCCCTGTTTGACCTGTAGTCATTGTAATAACGTGGTCAAAGGTGAAACATGGTCCATCCACACACAGGCAGGAACATTAAATTGAAAGACTTTGCAACCTGCCGGACCACTGGGGTCATTTATAGTATTAAGTGCCCATGTGGTCTCCTGTACATTGGTCAAACAGCCCGACCGGCTTGGGAGATGTGGACAGAACATAAATTTAACATCCGTTGTAAGAACGATAAATCTCTTGCTGTCAGACACTTTATTGAAGCTTGTCACAGCATTGCGCAGATAAGATTTAACGTTCTGGAAGTAGTCAAGAGACCCTACCGGGGAGGTGATTTCATGAGGACACTTGCACAAAGAGAGATGTTTTGGATTGATCGCTTGGACACAATGGGCCTCATTACACGGTAGGCGGTAGGGATTTACCGGTAACGGTAAAATACCGGTACCGGTAAATCCCTGCCGCCTTACTACGAGGTCCCTTAGCGGGTTGGAGCTTTAACGCCTGCTTTTTGCATGCCGGTTTGCGCTGTGTGGCCAGCATTAATGCCATTTTTTCGCTATGTTTCCTTAAGTACCTTAGCACACCTATGTGTGGATGTTACACTTTACACAGTAGCGGTGTGCATATATAGATTACACAAGAGTGTGATCGTGATGTGGGGGTACTTGGACTTGTTGAATGAGGATTGAGTTCCATAGTAAACTGATGTGTATCACTTTTGTGAGCTTTTTGGCGTGTGCTGGTACTGATTGTACTTTCTCTGTAATGTTCTAAATTAGCATTCCAAGGTCTTTGCTTGGTGGACAGCACACTTGGCACACTAGAGTCAAGGTGTCGTAATACCATTGACAGCGTGCAAGCGCAGCTATTATCCTTTCCTCAAGTCTGATTACGAGGGAATGCATCAGCAATCAGCGGGATTGTTAGCTATACGTAAATTGGGTAAGCTTTCTTTCTATCAGGCTGCTACTACTTGAAAGTAGACGTAGACCAACACACTTAAATTGATTATATCCATTATTTCTTGTACGGTACGCTTTGATACAATAGAACGCGAGCCACTTTGAATAGGCCCAGTCCATGGAACTCTCTCCGGTGTGTCCGTGTAAACCTTGAATTTATACCTGGTATGCAGTCTGCATACTCGGCTAAACAGATTTTCTACATCGTGTTGAACACATTCTTTATACATGTACATTACATGTATTGTTCTTTTTGTATCACTTTTAGTTTTACTTCTTGGAGTCACACCATATGTAAACCAGGCTACACTAAGTAGGGGGGGACAGTGCACAAAAGTAATAACTAGCCACTTGAAAAGTTCTGTGATCGCTTGGATGTTTGGCTAATGATAATGCCTTATTGATTTGTCTGGTGCATTCAATTAAAGTTGAAAAATGGGTGGATGGATTTTCTTGTACATGTGTGATTACAGATTACTTTGCTCCAGAAGAAGGGGAGTTTCTCCGAAATGCATAGAGCTGGAAATTTCATCTCATCACAAGAACATTGTTTCTTTTCCTTTTTTTCATGATGGCCGTATTTGAAGTTTGTTATTATGTGTTTATATTCAATTGTTAACCAGAGGTTACTGGATGAAATTATCTTTGTTTCATTGCTCAAATTTGATTATATGCTTTTGAAAGTACAAATATTGTATTGACTGATTTTTTACCAGCTTGAATGGTGTGCAGGGGACGGGAGTGCCTTTAGAATTAGACACTTTTTCTTTTTTCATGTATTGCACGAGCTCCGTGTCAGGGCTTGTATTCCTCCCCAGCACCCGGAATATATGTAATACAGAGATTGAAATATTACATTGAAGTATCATTGAATTAGGTGTGCTCCTATTGATCGACATTGTCTTCAGCAGTCTAAAGCATCCCTGGAGATTGCTATTCAAATCACCCAATTCCACTCAGAAGCATTTAAATATATTAAGGTGATAGGGAAACCAGGGGAACAACAAAGAGACTGTATCCCCTCCTCCTAGAGTATGGGTTATGGAAATCCCTAGGATCCCTGAGACACCGTTTCCTAGTAGACCCCATCCATGAGATGAGCTTCTCTGGAGACCTATATTTCTCCCCATGAAACCCATCACCGGAAAATGAAGTAGGATGAAATAAACCCCCTTTTTTTCTACCTTTCCGAAATGTTTGTCCTGTGGAGAAAAGGTACATTTCACCCGCCTCTGTCCCAAAAATCATATAGAGAGGAAGAAGAATAGGATGGTAGTCTGGAAGAAACAAAGGTGTGTTACTTTAACTCTCAGCCCTTCCAGGGTCCAGAGTGAGTTAAGCTTAACAACATCTCGGCCAAAGCCCTAATTGTCTCTGGAAGTAAACAGACTGCCATCTGCTAGGAAACTCCTCTAGCCAAAGAATCTAAAAGGGGGATACGTGGTTAACATCCCTTGCATCCACTGAGATGTCAAAACCCACCCTAGAATACCCCTCACATTAGAGGTTAGGGGCCGCCTCACTCAAATAAGAACAGCAATGGTACCCAGCTTACCCGTGGAAGTGATAATAGGGAGTGACTCCCCAACCTTCTCAGAACTCTCACACCAGCCTCCAGATGAGCTATTGTCGAAATACTCTCCTTTATCTTGCTGGGAATTTGTTTCAGAAAGTAAACCCTCCATGTGGTCATGGGAAACAAAACCTCAGAAGAAAATCGTAGACCTGGAAGAAATGAACATCGAGGGGAGGTCACACAACAAGGAAAACCATGACAATGTGGAGTTTTCAGGGCATTTCCCACTTCCCAATTAAGGAGAGTCGTTCTTTTAATGGGAGGGGTATGTGACAAATCTGGACAATTTGTCCCTTTTCCCCAGAGGGGAGCCACTTCCTGTGAGGCTAAGGAGGTGAGCCTGCTACGGAAGACCCTCCCTAGGGTTCTGGCCAAGCAGGACGTCATTGGGAGTGACTCCCCTCTAGGGGATAAGGACTCCCATTCCTGAATGGAACTCCCATGCCAAACCGCAGTGTCTGCATATATGGATGTTGCATAGACTTTAATATCCCCTACAATGACTATATTCCACAAAGTTCCATGCCACAGTCATTGAAGCACTATGTTCTGTTTTTTCATGTGATGTGTATAAGGGAGGAAACCTCAATGGAGAAGGAGTCACCGCAATGCAGAGGCAAGCCTTTGCATAGTTCATGTCCTGGAGGGACAGTCATGCTGGGCAGTGGAGGCTGTACCCGCAAGGAGTGCAAGTGAATCGCTAGCTGAACACCAGAAGGTTGGCATTCCAACTTGTTGTGTAAACAAGGTCAGAGAAGTAACCCAAATCTCAACTGGTAGCGCAACCACAATCGATTTGTGGTGGGCCAAAAGGCTGGTAACAGACACAGATACCAGATGCTTGGAGGGACCCAGAGTCCCTGAGCTCCACATATGTCAGACCCTATCGTCTGTGTTGGGTTGCCGCAGGGAATGCCAACAAGGTAATGGGAGCATGAGAAACCGGATGGACATCGTACCAATAAAAGCTACTAACATTGTGATTAATGTATGTGAAAGCTATTGAGGTTATGGAAGCCTGAGAAACCTGAATGTGCAAATGCCCTCTGAAAAGGGGCCAGAGAAAAATCCGAGCATTGTGAAAAAGGGCTGTGAAAGCTATCGAGGTAATGGGAGCCTGAGAAACCTAAATGTGCAAATACCCTATGAAAACCGGACAGAGAAAAATACAAACATTGTGAATAGGAGCTGTAAAAGCTATAGAGCTTCTGCGAGCTTGTGAATAAGAGATGGGACATCTATTAAGGTTTACGGGAGTCTGAGAAACCCAGATGTGCAAATTCCCTATGAAAAGGGGACTGAGAATAATATGAACATTGTGAATGACAGCAGGGAAAGCTTCCAAAGTTAATGGAGCCTGAGAAACCCATGGGTGCAAACATCCTATGAAAGGGGGATTGAGAAAGAGATATGAACAATGTGAATTAAGACTGAGCAAGTAACAGAAGGCACAGAATTCTATTTTGGTTGTATTTCAAAATATCCCGGAAGAACGGAAATGTTTACAAGGGACAGTTTCTTTGATACCAAAAGAAAGTGAAACCCTCATTTGATACAAAGACTGGGAAAAATATCCTGTGTCGGGAATAGGAACTTTTGAAGCCCTGAGCACATCAAGTATAAATTGGGCTAAGGCAACCCCCTCTTGAGGGTATTGTACAAAGCCTCCCATTTCCCTTTTCATTAGATGTTTTTTTTCTAAAATGATCGGGCAATTTAGTGGATAGGGTTCGGACTGAAGAACTTTATTTTGGACTTTGAACCCCACTGTAGATTTTTTTTGTTAGGTAGGGAAATACTCTCAAATTGATAGGGCTAGTTAGGCATTTTTAACCTTTTAATTTGAATAACATCTCTTGAGAATGTATGAGTCCTTCTTCTGGTTCACTACATACTGCATAATTAGTGGGTAGTGCTGGCACATGGATGTATGCCATATGCATTACAAATGATCTGGAGGTCATGCCCTTTGAAATTAAGCAATTGAGATGGCCAATCGTATGCTTAACAGTGGAATATAGCTTTCTGAGCCATGTTGCTTACAATAAGAGATGAAAGATGATTCCCCATCCCCAGTTTGATTAACAATTTCTCGTAGTGATGATGTCTGTCCTTATATTAACGTCAGAAGGCATTTCATTCTTTACAGAGTAAGCACAGGGGACAAAACACCATTACGAGGGTCTTTTTTTGCAATTTATTTGAATTTTCTATTGAATATCTACAGCGCTTGACACCTAAACTCTGAACAAAGTAACCAACAGTACAAATCACATGAGCAGATAATTGGAAACCAACAAATCAATGAATAAGAAGATACATTTTAAGAAGGGACTTGGGAAGACTATGGGATGCATAGAGAGAGGAAGAGATGTCCAATTCTTAGGGGCAATAAAAAGAAAAGAACAGAAACATGAAGGGGCACAAGGAACGGGTAGAAGAGACATTCATAATGAAGTGAATGAGCAGGAGAGTAGAAATAAATAAAGGAGGAGAGATAAGGAGGAGCAAGGCCATAGGGACACTTAAAATAAGTGATTTTCAAAAGAGAGCCAGTGCAAAGAGTGTAAGGCAGAAGTAATGGAATCCTGGGGGTCAAGAGCACAAAGAACCCGAATTGAAGACTGGTAAATAGAATGAAGAGGGGCAAGGAGAGATGAAGGAAGACCATGGAGAAGAGCAATAAAACAGGGGGTAAACAAACTAGTGAGGAAAAGGTGGGCAACTAACAAGATTTTTTAATATAAAAAATGTGATAGCGGCAAGAGCTAGAGATAGAGAAACTATGAGCAAAAAAGTATAATGAAAAGTCACGAATGACGCCAAGATCATGGGCAGAGGGAGAAATAAGGAGAGAAGATGAGGAAAAGAAAGGCATGGGGAAAACAAGGAGGAGTAATAGTCGAAACAGGAAAAACAGAGCCTCGGTTTTGGGATTAAAGTGAAGATATTGAGTGGACATCCAAGATTTGAGGGCGAGAAGACAGACAGCCAAGAAAGTGTGAATAGAATCAGTAAAGAAAGGAAAAGATCAAACGATGTGTGGATCATCTGCACAAAGGTGGTGGGAGAAACCAAAAGATGAAATAATCAAATTGAGAGGGGAGGCGTGGAGAGAAAAGGGAAGAGGACTAAGAACCAAGCCTTGAGGAACACCATGTAGAAGAGGAAAGATGGGAGAAGAGGGACCAGCCGAGGAAACAGCGAACATGTGCCCTCTGAAGTTGGAATGAAACTTATTCAACACTTAGTCCCAAAAACTCAAATGTACAAGAGGAAAGGCGGGAGAAGAGGGACCAGCCCAGGAAACAGAGAAAGTGCACCCTGTGAGGTAGGAATGAAATCAATTCAACACTGAGTCCCAAAAACCCAAATTGGAAAGAGAAGAAAGAATAGTGTGATGGGCTGTGTCAAAAGTGGCCGAAAGGTCAAGAAGAACGAGAAGAGAGGAATGTTTAGAGTGATGAGAAGAAGGAAGTGAATTGGTGACAGACAGAAGTGCGGTTTCCATAGAGTGACAGGGCTTGAAGCCAGACTGAACAGAAGGTAACAGAGAATGTGCATTAATGAAGAACGAAACTTGAAGATAAACAATGTACTCTAGAAGCTTAGAAAGAAAAGGAAGAAGAGATATAGGATGAATGTTAGAGGGCAAAGAAGAATGAAGGGCAGGTTTCTTTAAAAGTAGGAATTATGCTTAAAGTTAGAGGAACTATAGCAGAAGAAAGTGAGTTATTAAAGAGGGCAGTAAGATGAGCAGAAGTGATGAATAAAATGGGAAGATTAAGGAAGAGGGAATAGAGTCATCTGGGGAAGAGTTACGATGAGCCCTAGTTAGGGCTGAAGAAATATCACCATCCAAAAGACGTTGGAATGTAGATAATACCAGGAGGGGGGATCAGAGATACTCAAGGGTAAAGAAGGCACAATAGAAGATGAAGTGATGGAGGAGCATAGTAGAGACATTTATGTAGTGAAATATTTAGCAAAGACAGATCAAGTCTGCTGATTATTCTTTTTTGGAATGCCCACCAAAATGGCTTTCACTTTGGCTCCAACCTGGCTTTCGCTGCCCACATTAAGTTTTTAACCTTAGTAGAGAATGTAAGTTCCACTCCTAGATCACTTTATCTACTTGCCTTACTGCATCTGAACAGGTGTAAACTGATTTAGCATTTTCTTCAGCGTTTCTGTAGCATGAGCATCTTCATCTCGAGCCCAAAATGTTGCTCATCTTTACCACCTCCTTTTCCGGTCCTATGGAATATCTATGTTGTTTTACCTCGTACATCTTTTCTGGGTGCGTCAGCTCTGCTCAGCATGACGTCACCAGTCTTCTTTCTCCCTTGTTTTCACACTTCCTCCGGGACTTTGTCCAAAAGGCCATTGTTTCTTTGTGAATGCATATAGGGTTTTCTCAATGGATACCTTGTTTCCAGTATTCTCTGTGGTACAGGCATCCTCAATGGTACCACACGTGTCTCAATTTCTGGCTCCCCACATATAGGCAACAGGGGGGTGCAGCGCGCAGCTTTTGGTGGGGGTACTTGAGTCTTCCTCTACACTACGGTCTTGTTTTACACACTGGATGGGTGAAAAGGTACTCAACCACGGACACAGAGTTAGTGCTTTAAGGCCAATACGGTAGTGATTCACGCATTATAACATAACATTAGAACTACATAAATGAATCTAGGAATGTCAGCACCTTATAATCAAATGATTCATAAAAACAGCAACACTGAAAGTCTGCTCTATATAATCAATTTGCAATATAACCTTTTGGCTGTATAAAAGATTAAGACGAGGAAGAACAAACATCATTCCTGCTTACGGAAAAGTAACCTGAAAGTGCCCTTTGTGGAAATGTGTCTTAAAATGCACATGAGGTTGGGTGTGCATTAATTGCAGAAGTTGATTCACATTGTAGGGGTGGTAACATGCATACCGTACTAACCACTAAGAATAAAGAGGTTTTTATTTTCATGCACATCTTGATGGTAAGAGTAATAAAGTATAGCCAAACCATCCTACTGAGTTAATTACTGCTAGACAAAGATTAACACAAACTTAACTTAGACATCAAAAATTGTTTTTATGCATTGTGTTAGTCCCAACAATGATATAAATGGCTGCTCAAGTTTTTAATTATTTATTGGAACTATGTTCAGTGATAAAATGAAAGTGTGTAAATACTTGCTATCCCATATTTTATTATTGTGTAGTCATTATTGATACAATGTGTTTGTTATTTCTGAAATGATATCATGAACCTTGGTCTTGTATGTATGTATTCTGCCATTTTGTCAGCCTCTTTGGACTAACACATTTGTTTTCTGTTTAGTTATAAAGAGGAACTAATACACATAGACCATCAGTTTCAGGTCTCCCTAACATTCTTTTGTGCATGCTGTGTACTATATGTACATCCTTGCTAAGCAAACATAAACTAGACAACGTTATGTTTTCTCACAAACCATTGGCCTATTGATCTTTCTCCATTTTTGGATATGGAAGGTCTTTGGCAAGACAGGGGTGCATAATTACTCGATGGTTTACCACACTTTTGTATGGTGAAGCAAACATTCTCCAATATCAAGGAGATGGATGAGCGTTTGGGACCCAATCTCCAAACACAATGACAGGAAATCCCCATCTGTAGGAAGAGAGGAAAAGAAGCCTCTAATGTTGCCCCCTACACAGTCTTTGCAGTGTGTCATGCCCGAGTAATCAATGAACAACTGGAAGTCAAAGCAAATATTAATTTATTTGTATAACGTACAAAAGAATATCAGGGGACTCTAAAGGAAGGGGTGGGGGCTCTCAGGGCTTGAGCTAAACTATATTGGGTTTTGAGTGAATATGCAGCCAGGATCAGGGTGTGTGCGGGCCTGGGCCAAGGTCACCAAAATAGATCACATTGATTTGGGGGGTACCTGCTAACCATGCACTATGGATCACCACTTTTTTCCACAAGAAACCCATGTGATTGAGTTGGCTCAAAAGGTAGGGTTCTGGAATAGGTACAACGGTGTCCACTTCACTTAGGGCTATTGTCTTTATTAGAACTAAGCAGGGGCAGGGGGTGACAGACTCTCAGCCAATGAGGAGGCTCGGAATAGGGGGATTACCAGATGTAATCCCGCCGCCCTGAGCCTCCTCAGGGCTGGAGGCTGCCCTCTTCCCCAACGGGTAGCTAGGTAAGTGTCCCAACCCCATCCACAAATTTCCCTTCCCCCCACTTAGCTTCTTTTTGGTTCCATTTTGTGAGCAGACACGCTGGCAACACTTCTATCCCTATAATTCCACAAATCAGTTCCCTGCTCTGGGAAACTTTCCATCATTAGTGTTGCATACAATGAGAAGGCCTTCTCCCAATTCCCAATGGTCTCATCTGGTCTGTACCGTTTCTGCCTCTTCTTCTCTTCTTCCTTAGAGGAGACTGGCTTAATTGTTATTTTTTGTACTGTAATTCAAGCCAAGCACACCGAAGTGCAGTGATTGGAATTGATTATCTATAGCGCTTCCTAAAGCGACCAGCCTCTCCTGTATACATCTGGATGGCTGTCCTCCATTGCCAGCAACATGTTTAATAGAGGCGCCAGGTTTACACTAGCCTCAGAACTACTACAAATATATTGCTTCACAGACTACGATTGGCTGCTCTTCCTTATATCTGCCCTCAGCCACGACTGATAGGCGGAAGCCGGGCCGTCCTAACAAGGACCGTGAAAAAGGGCCTGTCTGTGCCCAGAAACATACTTACTACAGTGACGCAGAGAGGAGAGAGGCTGGGGCCTTCTCTCCCTGATCGTCACCCCCGCGCACCACCAAGGAGCTCCAGCAACACCCCCCTCGTAATTTGGGTGAGATTGCTAGCTCTGATAGAAGACTGGCTTAATTGTTATTTTTTGCACCCTTTTCAAGGCAAGCGCACCGAAGTGCACTGTGATTGGAATTTATTATCTATACCGCTTCCTAAAATGACCAGCCGCTCCTGTAAACATCTGGATGGCTGTCTGCCATTTCCAGAAATGTGTTTAATGGCAGCGCCAGGTTTACACTAGCCTCAGAACTAATACGAATATATTTCTTCACAGCCTCTGATTGGCTGCTCTTCCTCATATCCTCCCTCAACCACGACCGATAGGCAGAAGCCAGGCCGTCCTAACAAGGGGCACGGAAAAGGGCCTGTCTGTGCCTGTCCGTGGTGGTACACTGGCCGCTGCCCAGACACGCTGCGGTCTAGCCATCCACCCTTCCTCGTAAGTACCGTTCATTCTGAACAACCCTGCTACGTCCCCCTATCTAGATAATTTCATCAGCGTAGAGCCTCTGATTGAGCTGTGGCACGCATAACAGTGAAGACTACACTCACAGCATAGAGGCCCAGCTGCAGAGTACGTACTATCTGCAGCTACATACATACCTTTGCCTTGCCTCACACCCGACCGGCGATACTTCCCCCACAACCTGGAAACAGCATATCTGACATTGCCACACCACATAAGGTACTCCGATGTCCAGGCGTATGAAAGGCTACTCTGACTTACATGCTTGCTGCCACTTGACAATGCTCGCATCCGCACCCACTAATTGGAATGTTGGTATTTCATGTCCGCTCCACTCAATGCGCCTCATCACGAGTTGGGTGGTAACGCTGGCACTATTAGCACTGGTGCTAACAGCCCTACAGCCAACCCCTCCGGGGCTATTAACGCCGGATCACGGGTTTGGCGGAACGGTTATTGCCCATTCCCCATTGGGCCCATTCAGGAATTTCTCATTCCCCACTGGGCCCAATGGGGAAAATTCGCACTATTACCACCGGCGGATTTCCCACCAGCGGTAATCACACTGGAAATCGGCAAATTTGCTGCATATTTCCCCCTAGCTCGTAGCTGGGGGGAAATCCGCCAAAGCCATGATCTGGCGGACCCTTAAATGCGGCGTTAATAGCGCTACCGCCGCATTTAAGGGTTACCGCCAAACTCGTGATGGGGCCCAAGGTCTGATTAATTGTTTACATGTCTATCCATCAATATCAGTGTACTGATGCATAACCTCCCGCCTGTTACCTCTCCGCTTCTGTCTTCAACTGTGCAACCCACAACGCTTTGACCCCAAATTGTAGTCAGTGCACATTCTTTACATTGTGTAACCTACTGCATTTGTTCATTTGTGTAACCGAATGACTCTATCATCCCTTGTGTAACATAGTGTATTAGAATCAATTCTGTAGCTTGATGACTCTAATATCCATTGTACAGCACACTGCCACTAGTCACACCAAACATTTGTCCATCCTAGTGCCACGTGCCACCCTTGATCAGCTTAGCGCCGCCTGCTACCGCACCCTGAGGTATTACCTCATGCATGCCTCTCCGCTAGAGTCACCAATTGCTCAACCCACTACTTTTTTTACCTCAATCTGTAGTCAGTGCATGTATTTTTACATTGTGCACCCCGCTGCATTTGTTAAATTGTGTAGCCGAATGATTCTATTATCATTGTGTAACCACTGCATATATTTTACTCTGTGTAGCCCACTGCATTGGAATCAACTGCGTAGCCGGGTGACTCGAGTATCAATTTTATAGCGCACCGCCCCTGGGCTCACCAAAACATTCATCTAGCCGAGTGCCACTTGCTACCCTTGCTTGGCCTCCTGGCTCTTGCTTCCCCACTTAGTGGTCACCCACAGCTCTACCTGTCCCGTCAGCCATTTATGCACTCTAGCGCACATCTTGTCCTAACAAAGATTATTACTGTCCCTTTAATCCCACTACGCCATCTCCGGCACATGCTACCTGTGCAGCATCAGTCATGCATCTTGTCCTAACAAAGATTATTACTGTTTTAGTGCTCAGTCACATTACAAGTACCCTCACTCTGCCAACGCCCAAGCTGCCTTCTGCCGCTTCACCATCATCCACCCTGGGGACTTCAACCACCCTGGACAACATGACCTCCAGGCTCTTGACAATGCAAAACCTTTACCAGCATCTAATCATATTAGGCCAACCTACTTCCTGCCACCTATCATTCCAACGCAGAAGCAAACACTCTCAACTAGCAAAGACACCTAACATATGTTAGCGCCAATATCGCCAATATCGCCAGCCCAATGGATCCAAAGTTTCGTAAGTAACCCCAAGCCTAACCAACCTTGCTCCACCAATTGGAGAAACTACAGACTAGGCTCCAGACTTATCAACTCTTCCTCATACCCAAAAGAGAACACCCAACTCCAAAGACACGTGCTATCAACCACAATTTTAAACTATCTCAGGAACCTGTACACTCATCACCCCTCCACAAGAATCAAACTAAGAACAGGAATAAGAAATGAATTGGAATCCCCGGTCATGTCTAGGGATTCGTGCATCAAAAATAAATCTTGGTGTACCGATATCCAAGATGCCGTCTGCAATAAAATAACCACGCTCCAAGAGAAAATTAGTGCCAAGAAAACCACATTACATACAATTGCATTAGAAACACAAGAAGCTATCTTGCAAGAAACCAACACTAAACAAATCAAACCTAGTCACCAATTCAAATTCAACTCAATCTCAACTACTGAGGTTTAAAAGATCATCACCTCCCTCAAACCATCCAAACGTCTAAGTGGCATTTGTCCAGTACCTACTATTAAAGATACCGTTAAGGACTTAGCTCCTTTCATCACCACATTCATCAACTCCTCCTTCAAATCATGCTCAGTTCCCACCTACCTCAAAGATGTCTGGGTACTACCCCTGCTAAAAAAATAGAACTCAGACCTCAGCATTCCCCCCAATTAAAGGCCAATCACAACTGTACATTTCCTTCTTTCAATCCTTGATAAAGCTGCATATCTCCAGATTCAAGCCTCTCTTGAGATTAACAACCTATTGGGCACTCGACAATCAGGATTCAGGCCCAGACATGGGACAGAGACTGCCCTTATAGACATGAAGAATCAACTAGACGACCGGAAAGACAAAGGAGAAGCCTCCATCCTTCTCCTTCTGGACTTATCCGCCTCGTTCGACCTGGTTGACCACAATGTCCTGTGCAACCACCTCAAAACAGCCGCCCTTTTCTCCAAGGAAGCCACCACTTGGATAAACTCCTTTCTGGATAATAGATCCTTGAGAGTCTTCTCACCTTCCTCCGTAGGAGACCCAGTACCTATTACATGTGGAGCTCCTGTGTCTCCCCTACCCTGAATAACATATGTACAAAGCCCCTCTTCGACATACTTCACAATCTGGGTGTCTCATACACCAGCTATGCTGACGACACCCAGATTATCATCCCCATCCAAGGAGACTATGACAAAGATGTAACCATGATTAACAAAATCTACTCAATTATACAAACATTAATGGCCACCCATGGGTTATGCCTCAATGATGAAAAGACGGAGCTCTTAATCATTGGGTCCCCTAACAGGCTGACTAATCTCTCTCCACAATACAACCCCGTCATCATTTATGGAATTAAGATTAAAGTCGCGAACAAAGTTAAGACCCTAGGCTTCTACCTGGATTCTGCTCTCAATCTCAATAAACAAATCAATACCACAGCCTCTGCTACTAGCTACATGTGCAAACTGATTCATGCATGTTTCCTGTCTACAGAAATCTGTATAACGATCGCGAGGGCCCTAATCCTCTCCAAAGTGGACTATTGCAATGCCCTCTATTTGGGCACGAGCAAATGCAAATCCAATAAACTCCTGACTCTCCAAAGCAACACCTTAAGATCCGGCCTAAGCATCCCCAAAACACAGCACATCTCTCATGTGAGACGTTAAACCAACTGGCTCTCCATAAACGACAGAATCAAGTTCAAATCACTTAACCTTATTCAGAAATGTCTTTCCAACAAGGCTCCACTGTACCTCTCTGAAAGATTTACCAAACACACCTCAGAACGACCCATCAGAAAAGTGCAATCCAATAGCCTCAGAATACCCAATTTTAAACAAAAAAAAAAACAGGAGTCTATAGCTTTCCAGTCTTGGCTGCGCAATTATGGAACTCTATCCCTGAGTCATTAAGAGCCATATCTCCCTTCCACTCCTTTAAGATAAACATCAAAAGATGGCTGCACTCCCAAGACCTGTGACCTCATGTGCACGTATCTCTGTACTTAATGTTGCACATCACATCTAAGTAAGAAACTGTAATTAATCTAAACTACCTAATGTAAATATGTACATTGCTGCTACAATTTTTTGTTCCTGTATGTATATGTTCTTCTATGTCTATGTCATATGTAACTACGAAATATGTAATGCTCCCAGATGCCTACAGGCCTGGTGCGCTCTATAAATGAATAAACAGCAACAACAACAATAACAACCACCCCTGGTAAGGACACAGTGGGCCTCATTATAACTCGCCCGGTATGGAAACAACGGTGGCGGTAAACCCGCCGCCACTGTTGTTTCCATGCTGGGCGATCACAACTCCTGCAGGCGGAGACGTCAAACCTGCCAGGTCTGACCTGGCGGGTTTAACACCGCCCGCCTGAAGGCGGACGAGGAATCACCGGCACCATCACGAGATGGTGCCGGTGTTTCCATGATCCCCATCCCCATTGAGTCCTATGGGACTCAATGGGAATGGGGATTAACACCATTCCGCCTCCGGAATTCCTGGGTCACCAGGGTTGTAATGCCCCGGTAATTCCGGGAGTCACGGAGGCGGAATGGTAATAAGAGGCGGCGGTAACCAGGCGGTTTTACCACCTCAGTTACCGCCGGACTCCTAATGAGGCCCAGTATGCCATTCCACAGACAGCCTAGGTGTTCAGATACTGCTAAAGTGGTGATTTGGTGCTGTATAAAAGCATGCATATCAACTTAACAGAACATAACTCACTGGCCTCCTCAATGCTCCTTTTTTCAAACTCATCAACACTCTGCTTCTCCTCCCCCTCCCTCATCTATTGCCTTTCCAGTCGCCCTCCTTCACACCTTTCTTTTCCTTGAACCATGTTTTCCCTCTTCTCTCCCTCTTTCTGACACCTTCCATATCATTCATCTATTAATCCTCACCCTTCCTCTCTGTTCTTTCTCAAATGTTCCTCCTCAGTTTTTCCAGCTCTCTCCTTCTCTTCTATCCTCTATAATCCTCCTCCATTCATCTTCTCCCTTCCTTCTTCCCTCATTCTGTTTCTCCTCTTTCCCTCCTCATATCTATTTCATTCTCCTGCTGCCACTTCTCTCTCTTATAAACTCCCACTCCTCATTATCTTTCTTTCGGTCTCCTTCACCTTTGACTTTCCCTCATTCACCTCAACTCTCCTGTCTCTTTTCTCCACCTCTGTACTTCTCTCTCCTGCCGCTGGGGTTCTCTCTCCCACCAACGGCTCCTTTTCACCCTCTCTCCTTCTCCTTTGTTCTTTGCCACACCGCCATGTTCCGAACTGCCCATCCTTTGGCATAGTTGTAAACCAGACAACCACTGACAACCCTGCTCCCCTTTAATCTTATGGAGGATTGGGCACAGGTAGGTTAACCGATCAAGTGTGATCATTTGTGATACTGTTTTGGACTTGTTTGGTGATTGTCCACTCTTCATGTAAAGTATACATTTTCCAGATGTTGTCTCTCAGCTACAGTCATTACATTGATTCCGCCAGATGAAGCTACATTACATCCAGCCTCCACCTTAGATTAATTCTCCAAGCAGTTAACATTTTCTGCAGTTGAATAGAAATGGATTATCCTTCCTTCGATGGTTGATTGAGATTTCAGATTTTTGGCAAATTAAGGTTCATGCTCGAATTACTATTTTTGTACGTGTCCGCAATGGCAGTTCTGTACTAAATGTATGGTCCAGCATCGAAAGAGGGGATCATTGTTTCATATAGCACAAGATGTGTTAGGCCTAGATAAACAAATAAAGTTATTAAAGTACTGAGAAGTCTGAGGGTTCCTACATATTCCTCATTGAGGTCTCGCATCATGGAGCATATTTGCCGTTCCCAGCTCTAAGATCCAGTGTCATCCGAATTCCATCTCCTTGCCTCCAGCCTGTGACTTCTTCAAATATAGGTTTTATGGGAGTTCCATACTCCTATTTTTCCCTAGTATACATAAATTATCTCACAAGCCGATCAGCAGGCACAATTAAAGTAGGCATTGTTTAGGCAATTCACAAAATTACGTATTTCTGAGATTTCAGCAACAGCACTTTGGAACTGTTTCTTAGAAATATCACTTTGAATTATTCTGCACTCATGCCTCAGAAACAAATAAGTAGGTCTGTCATGAGGAAAATGAGAGGAACTGTGATACAGCCTCCCGCCATCTTCCATTGTGCCCCTGAGAAGTGACCTACACGCAGCCGGAGGCCTCATCAAGGGTCTTGACAGATACGGCCACATCACCCTGGCCCTCATCGACCTTCACTGGCTCCCATTGCACACACAAATCACCTTCAAGTCTTGCGGCATCATCATATTTAAGCCAGTTGACCTTAAGTCACCCAGCTACCTTGCAGAGAAACTCTGAATCGACGGCGGACAGCGCACCACCAGAAGCCAGGACATGTTCAGACTTGAAATCTGTTGCTGCAAAAAGGAAAGGAGCAGAAAACAGGCCTTCTCTGCCTACGCTCCAAGGCTTCAGAACCTCCTCCCCATCCGCATCAGATTTTCCCCCACGCTTCAATGAGTCTCTCCTCCTCCACATTTAGGGCATCATGTCACCCCTCATGCCACCTGACTCCCTAGATGCCACCCACCCCTCTCGTCCCTGCCACCCAGTACATCTGTACTCCTCCTCTATCACCTCTGTATCCTACTACCTGCTGTATATCTGTTCTGTTGTTACCACTGAAAAGACCTCTGTTATGCATATGTAATGTTTTACACCTTTGTAAAGCACTCCATTATGTATCTGTTTTGGTGTGTACCTCTGTAAAGCACTCTGTCGCTTCTTGAAGCTAGGTCCATGCTCAGTAATTACAATAATAATAATAATAATAATAACAACAACAACAACAATAATACAGTTGACAAAGTATTAGGTATGGGTTCATACAACTCTGTGCCACATATATATAAATGTGGTTTAACCTTCTTTGCTCCTCCATTAATCCATACCTAGGTGGATAGTAAGAATGACTTATTGAACATAGCTGTATTATGGTTCCAGTCAAGGTACTAACATCTGTTGAAGAATGTAAACATAGTTGCTATCATTCCACCTTATGAGAGTAAAAGCAGTTGCAATCATTCCATAACGTATTAAAATTGTTAAAGACATTTTGTAGGAAACAGACACAAGAATACTCTTCGAATTACAATTCTAGAATATCTTTAACAGTGATACGAATCTGTAACCCTAATTGATTCAATGTCCTTCTTGGCACAAATGTAGCTTGTGAAATGGCACACAATGTTCTGTAATGTTCTCAACTGCAAATGTAGCCTATAATTAAGAAATACCTTTCCGAGTTATGCATGTAATTGTCATTAACTTCAACACAATAAATAGCTAGTCTCTGTTCCCTTCAGAGGTAATCCCTACATCTTCAATTAAGTGTACCTATATTGCTGCAATAATCCTTCCAGGCCGACCTTCACACAGACAAGTATAGTATTTTATCTAATATGCAATATAAAGAAGCCTTCAACTTGTCATGAAAAAAAAAATGCATTTCCCTTTGGATTATGATAACCTCTTCAGAAAATAGCAAACTGCACAACTACAATATGATTAACCATTTCTATCCCAATTTGGGTCTTCTATCGCCATTTCTCGCATGTAAAGGCTTGTTCTATGAATGTATATAGGTATGTAGGTGAAATGTGAAAAAGACATACATAAGTGGTTCATGTTGACTGCCATGGACGCATGTATCTCAGGATAATGATTGCATGCACTGAACGAACAACTAAAGGGGTGATAAACCACTACCCAAGATAATCACACAGTCCATTGTGTCAGATGAAAAAGAAACGGGAGATTATTTCCCCACTCAGCCACGGTAATGTTTATAACCCTCATTTTGCCAGAATTAAAATCCACACTCAGATACATTGAGGACACAGTGTAGATTAGTCACATTTGAGGTAGAGGGGTAGGAGAGAGGGGTCCCCTTGCTCAGTGTCGATTGCAGCACTTTAGCACACCTCCACAGGGCTGGATATTGCCCCACTTAATTTAAGTAATTTGAAAAAAGCATGTCCATTAGAGTGTGTGGTGAGGAACTTGCACTGAACCCAAGGTTGCTTATCATACAAATTGGTCAACAGATGCCAAACACACTTCACTTGTTCAAGTCCTTCTTTGGTGTGTCACAGCTGTCGCAATTCGTTTACACCCAATCCCTCTGCACTGGAGAGGGGATTCATAAATGCAGAAGACCTAAAGGTAAGAGGTAACTAATGTATGCATGTTTACATGCTTGAATGTAATGCAATGGGTGTGCATGTGTGCAAGAGTTCCGAGTGAGTATGTGTATGAATGGATCTGCACATGAGTGCCAGAGTGTCCATGTGTGTCTGATTGTGTTTGTGGGTGTCATGGTATGAGTGAGAATATAAATGGAATGGTTGCATGTGTTTTTATGGCAGGAGAGTGTAACAGTAGTAATGCTGATATCTATTGTGGGCTCAGCTTCATGAACGTGATTCACTGGTACCTCATTGGCAAAGTTGGACTGTGACACAGATTCATTAAAGTGATTTAAAGCACCCATTACTGTTATAAACAGATTGTGATTACTTCTTCATGAGGAATCCACAGAAAACAACATCAATAAACAATGAACAGCAAAAAATGGCGAGTTCAGCATTGACTGGGGGTTGTGGGGGTGTCCCCTGCTCCCCTTTGTTAGGAAAGATTTCGTAATTGTAGGGAATTTTCCTTCCATGTGGCAACCCCTAAACTTTTTGCTATTGTTTTTAACCTTGTTCTTGACTTTGCCAGAGAAGTACAGCCTTCTGCCGCACTTCTCTGGGCTTTCGCTCCTTTTCTTATGGGGAAACTGACATGCCCTTAAGACAGTCAGTACCGGGGAACGCTGTTTCCCGTAGTTTCTTTTATCATGTTGCGGCTTCAGTGCAACATGACACAAGAGGGCACTGTAAGCTAAGTTACAGCTCTCTTGGGTCTCTAGCCTTTGAAAGGAAGCGCCCCCAATTTCAGCACGATCCTCCCCGCAATGAGAGACAATAAGGGACTCTCCCGTAGTGGGAATAAGACCAAGACAGAGTGCGGGTGAGCGTAAGTGGGAGTTTATCCAAAGAATAGGGCATGCAAAGAACTCTGCAACCTCCGAGAGCGCTCTGTCTGACAATAGCAAAGACAGGCGTATTTCTAATACAAAAAACGTCATCAGAACCTACACACTATAGGGGGCACAAGTTAATCGGGATTGGGTGGCGTCGACTAACTATAGGTGTTGCTGCAGCGTGGTTGGTCTTGGCGTGAGGACGTCACTGGTCAGCCTCGTGGGTTGGGTTGGGCCTGGCAGGCCAGCTTGAGGTCATCCGAGCGGTGTTGGTATGCTGGGGCAGCCTGTGACAAAGATGAATACCTTTCCTGACTCGTTTGCCCTAGGCCATGCACACTGCAGTTATTCAAGAAACGACATCTAAGTTCATCAATAAATCGCTCAGCAGTTTGTCTTATAAAATAAACGCAACACATGAGGAATGCACCTCGTGAGAGGTCCGGTGGTTGTCGGTTGGGGTGAGATTTACCTGTGTCCTATTGACCGGTATTTTAGGTCGAGGGGCTGGGCTCTGGGGCCTGAGCCGAATGATACATGTCTGTCTGCCGCGTTAGAAGTTATTATATAAATGGGTCTCTGTGTCTTGTCCCAGTGATGGGGGTCGTCTTTGCACGGGGTCATGATTCTTGGGGTGGTCTGGGGGGGGGTTGTGGGATTTACGAGAGGGTGCTGGTAGATCAGTAGATTCAAACGTGGGTTTATTACCGTGCTGTAAATAACACAGGTGGCGGGCTGTGGCCTTGGGTGCGGTACCGGGGCCTCTGACTCTCTGAAGCGGCTCCAGCTTGGTTGGGGGAGGTGAGGGAGCGCGGCACATGCCTTAGCTTCTTTATCTAGCAGGCTTGGTAGGGTGGGAGGGAGAATGGCCTTGCATATATTCACAAAGGTTTTTTCCTCGTGCGTTGCTAACTTTTGAATGCAGAACTTTTATAATGTTCCGCCTTATTTTGATGTTATTTAAACACACATATATATTTCAATTTCGTTACACATTTCTTTAATACAGTCGGTCCGAGTACCTTTTCATTACCTAACATTATATTTACTACATGGTGTGATTATTTTAGGTACATTAGACGTTACACGAGGTAGTTCTAGGTTATGGCCTACAGAGATTGATGCTCGCTGCTTTAGGTGATTAAGAAAACATATATGAGTTCAGGTTTCTACATAAAATTGTAAGAACACTTATACAGATAAAGGCTATACATTTGGTCGACATCTTTCTCTGTGGTTATAGCAGCACTAGTCCAGACCTGGGGTGGTATCATGTAACGTTACATCTTTATGGTTTATTCACAGTTTACAGGATCTGTTTAAACAGAGGTAGTTCGTTAATACCAATACTTGAATTATTTTCTACTTTCTTCAGATAGTGATGCTTCAGCTTTTTTCCCGTCACCCTGGCCTCGCGGACCAGGTCGTGCGGGGTGCAATATTACATTGTGAACGATAAAATGTTACAGTGTTAGCATCTCGGGTTAGCTCATACCCGACTTTCTCATGGGAACGCGCTCGCAGCGGATCTACCAGGGCTACTGCGGCGGCAGAGATGCATGAAAGGCCCTCCAAAGGTGGGGGCCTCGTTACAGTGTGCTGAACTCACGCCATGTTTGCTAGACAAGATGGCTTCTAGGCCTAACTGAATTTTGGTATATGCAGGGAACGGATACGTGTGGGCAATGTCGTCGGCGGGTGAACCCTCCTCCACCTGGGCCCGGGTGGCATGAGGGGACGGCCACCGAGTCATGGTCCTCACCTGGGGAGAAGGCTGCAGGTGAGGAGGGCCTCGCGGCCAGTCCTCCCCTACATTTCCCCCCTTTCGTTACTAAAGTAACGAATTCTTTAGCTCTTCTAATCTTCTACATTCTTGCTCCTCTATCACTGCGTCATCCCATGCAGGTGTTCCTTTTCTAGGCATCCAGGCTCTGCATACCCCCCTCAAGCTCTCACCTCTTCTAGCATACTCATCTGGTGTACATGTTAAATATATACAGTCACCAGTTTCTTCCAAGTCTACCCAGACCTCCTCATACCATTCCAGTTCCACGTCTCGTGGTTCTTTGATAGTGGTGTGCCATAGTTTATCTACTATGTACTTATCACGGTACATAGGCACTAACTGGTACCTGGGAGTGTTATCTGTTCCTGTCTGTACATGTACTTCTTGTGTCGCCTTAATTGTACCACCAGAGTTGCCCATTGTCACCATCATCATTGCACCGTTAGGGACTGCGTTAGCACAACATCGGAGGCCCACCTGGCACAGGCAGAACACCACGAGGAGGACCACCACAACTGGTATCAAGAACTTCATTGCCATTCCAAGCCATGAGGGAACCCAGGAGAAGATATTGTCGAACCATGAGCTATCTTTAGCCCCACCTTCCATCTTCATCTTCTCTCCCAGGTTATGTACTGCTTCAATGACGTGGGACAGGGACCCATTTTCTGCGTCTTCAGAAGGTACGAACGTGCAGCACGCACTTCCTATTTTTCGGCAAACACCTCCATCGATCGCTGTTAACAGGTCCAGAACATACCTGTTCTGCATGGTCATTAGTCGCAGAGCTCGTAGTTCCACCTTTATTATGTTGAACCCTTCTTCAGTGTCATTGGCCAGCTGAATCAGTTCCCACCGTGTGATCTGGAGCCATTTTGCATTTGCTCTTGCTTGGACACTTGAAACTAGTGAGGCAAAAAATGTTTCCACGGAGCTGAACAGGCGATACCTGTCTGGGATCTGTGCCAATAAATCGGATGATGCTTGTGATATGTAGTTCGATGCTCGCTTGTTTCGTGATAGCTCCTCTTCTTTCCCTCCGGAGGACAGGACATAGAGGTGCGCTTTTGCAGTGGGAGAAGTCACATCCTGGTTCACGTTTCCTTGCGTCCTTTTATTTTCGTCGACGTGACTTTCTGGAATCACCATTAGGGCCGAATGCAACGTGGCCATTGAGCAGCTGCCACTCCATGCCTGGGGAAGGTGCAAGTAGGCCTGATTCCCGCATACCCAGTATGTGTCCATTAGTGCTGCTGTTCCTTTTTTCATGTCTGGGATGGTGAGAGTTTTGTTACAGTTTTTATTCGTTCCCATTGCCACTTTTCCTTCTCCCTTGAAACATAGTTCGTTTTGTATTTCACTTTGTAGCTTGAAGGGTTTCTCCATCGCTGTTACCCATGTTAGTTTAGAGATGTGTTCTTTCCATATTGGTAAGCACGTTTTTTCCATCCACCGCAGCTTGTCTGGTTGGACACCTTTCAGTGCTTCCGCTTTGCACAGTACTTCTTCATCTTTCCATTTGTTTACGGAAAACAGCGTCCCTTGTATTGCAAAGAAAGGTTCTTTAAGACAGACCACTCCAGACGCTTTTGAATAGCACGTTTTGTTGTCCTGTATCATTTTGAAAGAGACATCGTGTGCTTGGAAGGTGTTCTTTATTCTACACAGCGTGAGATGAAGGAGACATTGGGCATCCACAATGGGCAATTCTCTTGGCAACAACACTTTGGGTGTGCCTGATGCATGGGGGATGAGCGAACAGACATAACAGCTTTCATTGGTTGTCTGTTTAGCTGTTGTACTCATATCTGCATACCATTTATTTGCTTGGTGGGGGTGTCGTGGGTCTTCCATCTTGTCTAATCCTAACCCATAATACTCATCATACCCCCTCCTACTTGTCTCTCTTCTTCGCCTACTTTTCTCCCCCCTCCTATACCTTTTAGTTTCGATAGGTGAAATAATAGGCCCCCCTTTCTCATTCCCACCCCCCTTTTCCAATTCCTCATATCGGAACTTGTGTTCTGTCATCGTAATTACTTTTCCATTTTCCTCAATAAACAACAAATCGCTGTTTTGTATCGGGGCGGGAAGGGTAGTGGGGCTGTTATATATTTCAGGTAGGGACATTGTGTCATTTTCCATATCTTTATTTCTTGATTGTGACAGGGCAGCAGTGGGTGGTGCAGTATAGTAACCCCATACAAAGTGTGATCCATCCCAGACCAAAAAATCACCTTCTCTAATATTCATACTTGTAATTGAATTCGTGCCAGGGGCAAGGGTGGTGTTACTCCCCCCTCCCCCCTCGTTCACCTCGATAGAGATGAACGCTATGAACCAATATGTCACCAGGCAAAATATTGAGATGAAGAACACAATAACACACATTGATAACCCACATTCGTATGAATATGTCAATCTATCTACTAACATTTCTCTAAATCTAACAAATCTATTAGTTGCAGGCTGCCCATTCGATGCCATAGTAAATCCTGTTTGAAACATAAAAGTGCATTAAGTACAAGCATGTAAACATTTCTAACGTTGTGACATTGTTTCGACAAAGTATGGGAGTGGGTGGGGGAGGGGGTGTGTCCACAGACAAGGTAACTTTACAATCATTACTATCCGTACATTATTTCATATATAAAAGGAAAGTCGAGAGAAAAAAACTTCTCCAAAACCAAAAAAAAACCCACAAAAACCTTCAAAAGTTGTAAAAAATTATATATATATATATATACATATTTATTTCAGTACACTTGTCGTGCGCCAGTCGCGTTCAATGTTCATCACTTAATGCACACAAAATTCCCATCATTCATTCTGCACAACTTCATTGTCCGCAGTTGCCTGTGCCTCGTCCTGCACCTCACCTTCCACGGCGCTATAGGCTCTGCGTACGTCTGTCAAATGCACCCAGTATCGTAGGCCCTTCACCTTTACTGCTGTGGGTGTGCAAAACACTACCTCATAAGGGCCATGGAAACGTGGCGCATTCCACCTTCGTACAAAACTTCTGACATATATATAAGGTCACCAGGCATTAGTTGTAATGGTTTTTCAGGCAGTGTCTCTGTTTCTGTTGTGTTCCCCTCCTCTCTTGTAGAGGGGGGGGCTAGTTGCTTCGCAATTACGCGCGCTGCCCGTGTCAGTTTTTTCAAGTACTCTGTGAACTCCTCTCCCAATATCACTGCACTTCTGTGTGCATCAGAACGTTCACGGAGAGGCGAATGCGCTGTGTGCATTCTCCTTCCCGTGACGATCTCATGCGGGGACAAATGGTGGTCTTCACTTGGCTGATTTCGTAACTCAAACAGGGCCAAAGGCAGGCAGTACATCCAGGTCTTTTTAAGGGAAAAACACAGTTTTGACAATCTGCTTTTTAACAGACCGTTCATCTTTTCCACTACGCCATTACTTTGAGGATGATAAATCGAACATAATTTGTGCTTTATTCCCAATAGCGTAGTCACTTCCTTGAATAGTTCATTAACAAAATGCGTGCCGTTGTCTGAGCGAATAACTTCGCAAATCCCCCAGCGCGGGAATACTTCCCGCACTAGGAACTTCGCGGCGCCCTTCGCATCAGGGCGCGCACAGGGGCCTGCCTCCACCCACCTCGAAAATGGACATACAACCACAATCATGTAGCGAGCCCCGTTACATCTTTCTCCCATGTCTACATAATCAATGTGGAGCTCTCTGAATGGGCCATTTGGTTTTGGTATCGTTCCTCTTAGTGTGCGCAATGTCATACCTGAGTTGTAAATCTGACATGCCGTGCATTCTAAAGCCAGCCTTGTGATGTGTTCATGGAGGCAAGGTGCAAACCAATCTTCTTGTATGTCCGCCATTATGTGTTGCTTTGCGTTATGTGCGGGAAAGTGTAGTTGTTGAAATGCTATTTCTAACAATGTAACTGGCATTACCGCTTTTCCTGAACTTTTTTGTCGCCACAATAAATCAGTCGGCGATTTGCTGCATCCCCTCTTAGTCCACAGCAATTTTTCTTCTGCACTAGCTCCCTCTTGCAGCTCTATTATTTCCTGTGTGGGCATCATGTTGTATCCTGTGGGGACCTCTTGGCTTGCTGTGTGGTGCAACATGTACTCTCCTACTTCACCTTTCTGTAAATACGAAGCTTCTTTGGCAGCGGCGTCTGCTGCCGCGTTCCCCAAAGATATAAAATCTGTATTTGTGGTGTGGGCTTGGCATTTTACGATGGCCACTGCCGTGGGGTCTTGCAGGGCCTCAATCAGTTCTTTCAATAATTCTGCATGCTGAACCGGTGTTCCATCTGCTCGTCGAAACCCTCTCCGCCCCCACCGTGCCAACCCGCCGTGTACTGTTGTTGTCATGTATGCTGAGTCTGTATATATTGTCACTGCGCACCCCTTGGCGGCATGCAATGCTTCTATTAGCGCTATTAGTTCTGCTGCTTGGGCTGAATAGTGTGATGGGAGGCGGTGTTGCACTAGTGTCTCGTATTCATCTTCCTCTAATCGTACAACTGCCATACCCACATGTTTCTCTCCTGTCTCCATGTCTATTGATGCTGACCCGTCCACGAAATACACCTCTCCCTCGTTCAGGGCATTCTCAAAAATCACTTGATCCTGACCTTCGTCACCTGTGTACGTAGCGCAGTTGTGGTTCTGCATGTCCTCTACGGTGCACGCCTCTGTGATGAATGTGGCCGGGTTCACTGTTTTACATCTTACTATATGGATGTTTGCGCTGGACAGTATTATTTCATATGCTGTGGCGCGTTGTGTCGTCAATGTGCTCTTTGATCGCTCTAATATTGCAAAGAGTGAGTGTTCCACAAACAGTGTCACAGGACAGCCCATCACTATCGTGGCACTTTTCTCAATCGCGAACGCGGCTGCAGCTAGGGATTGCTCGCACGCGAAATGACCTTGCATTACTGCGTCTAGGGTGCCACTATAGTAAGCCAGTGGTTTGTGCCCTAACGATGTCTTTTGTGTCAGTACTGCTGTCATCAGTGTTCCTTTGCAGTGTGAAAATAAGAAGAATTCGCGCCCATAATCTGGATTTGCCAGTACTGGAGCGCTTGATATCAGCTCTTTTAGTGAGTTAAATGCTGTGTTCATCTCTTCTGTCCATTCTATGTGTTTGTTTTCCTGCTGTGCTTCTTTTAGTGCCTGTAACAAGGGCCTTGTGTACGCTGCATAATCCAATATCCATGCTCGGCAATAGTTGCACATACCCAGAAATTTCTGCATCTCTTTTACTGTTTTGGGCTCCCCAACTGTTCTAATCGCCTGTACCCTGTCTGGTATGATCCGCTTGCCATCCTTTGATATCAGCTGTCCCAAGTATAGGACCTCTGTCAGACAGTATTGTAACTTCCCCTTGTCCACCTTGTACCCTTTATTGGCCAATAATGTCAGGAGTGTTATTGAGTCCTTTCTACACTCTTCCTCAGTTTGTGCACAAACCAATAAATCATCAACGTACTGAATCACTGTGCTTTCTACAGACAAATTCCCCAGATCTTCATGTAGTACCCTGTTGAATATGCTTGGGCTCTCGCAATATCCTTGTGGTAGTCTGCAGTGTTCGAACCTCCTCCCCCCTAGTGTAAACGCTGTTAAGTACCTGCTCTCTTCTGCTAAGGGAATCGAGAAAAATGCATTTTTCAAGTCAATAACTGTGAAGTGTAATGCCGTTTTCGGAATGTTGCACAGTATTGTCGCCGGGTTCGGGACTAAAGGGAACTCCTTCTGAATCACATCATTGAGTGGGCGTAAATCTTGTATCATCCTCCATGAACCTCCCTTCGCCTTTTTAATCGGGTAAATGCATGTGTTGCATGGGGAGTTTGAGGGCACTATTATTCCTTGTGCTAGCAGTGCATCTAGTGTCTCTCTGATCCCTTCTTCTGCTTCGCGTGACAATGGATATTGTTTTACCCGGGGTAGAATTGCTCCCTGTTTCAGTTTTATTACCACAGGCTGAACCCCATGTAATAACCCCACATCATGGGGGCCACTTGTCCATATGTTAGTGGGTACTAACCTCATGTCGTCATCAAAAAATGCATGTGGTGCTCCTACTACTGTCATTAATTCAACTTGAGTTTTTCTGGCTGTAACTACAATGTCGCACGGCATTGCTAGTTCCATCACTATTTCGCCATCTGTCTCAGTGTCAGAAAATAGCTCCTCGTCCGAGAGCTCCCTCAGTGGGATATTTGCATTTGTACACAGTACTGTCCGCCACTCACATCCTTCCATGTCAACGCCAATCACACATATTCTGTTTGCTGACACGTGTACTGCGTGTAAATCCAACGATAGCACTGACCCGGGAGCAGTGTCGGGGCTTGCTATGGGGCGGAAAAGGAATTCGGCTGGAATCCTCCAATCCATCCTTTTTAGTTCTGGTACTATGAGAGCCAATGTTCTCATGCCCTCAACAAACATCTCCTTGTTTCTTGGTAACCCTCTGATCTCTTGCATGATTGAGTGGCCGTGTATTACTGCTAATATGCGGAGGGGGCATATGCCTGGCGTCGAACATACGATACCGCTCCCTGTGAATGATATTGTCATGTTTAGTTTGCTTAAGAGATCTCTCCCCAGCAAATTAATGAGAGAGTGTTCATAGTACAGTAAGGGTGCTTTCACTGTTTTACCCCCCACTGTCACATCCAATGCCTCTGTGTAAGGAACTTCAATTACAGCCCCAGAGAACCCCTGCGTCTCTAACGTTCTATTAGATAACGGGAACCGGCCCTCTCTAATGCATGATTTCTCCGCTCCCGAATCCACCATGAATATGAACTGCTTGTCTCCTATCTGCGCTCCTATCAATGGTTCCTCTGATGCATTGTGGGTCGTAGATAGTACTGGACACGCAAGTGCTCTCTGTGGGCTGTCCTATGCGGGGTGTCTCATTGCCCCCCCGTGATCAAAAATGTTCCCCGAAACTACTGACACCCCGCTGTAAAATGCGGGGGCAGGTGCTCCATTAGCTACTGTGGCGAAAGTGTTACCTGGCGTGTATTGCATATTGTCATTATTCTGTGGGTGGTTTTGTGTACTGTACTGATGTCCGTGTAGTTGTGCGTTACTTCTTTGTCCTACATTTTCTGGTTGCTGGTATTGTCCCATGGGGAGGCCGTAGGGGCTTCCTGGGTGGGGGTGACCGTACTGCTCTGTCTCCTGGAACCCGTTGTTTTGTCTGCTCCTGCACTCTCTTGAGTAGTGCCCCCATCTCCCACAATTCCAGCAGCTCCCCTGTGGACCTCTGGGACCCTGCCACCCATTTCCTCCCATTCCTCCATACCCTTGTCCTCCTCTTCGGCCCCTGTACCCACCTCTTCCCCCTCTTGGGGCCCACTCTTGCCACGTTGGACCTCCGTTCTGCTCCTGTTCAGTCCACTGTCGTTGTCCTTGTCCTGCCCAATTTGCCGCTATTCTTCCTTGTATTGCTATTTGCCCCTCCTCTCCTTCGTCTCCCTCCCTCATGAGTGGGAGCCCTGCTACCGCTGCTGCAACCTTCACCAGTTTTGATTGTACCAACTTTGCCTCGTCTGCCAACCTTTTCTGTGCTACTTCCCTCTCTCTCTCTTTGATCCTTTTGCAATGGTGCACTATTATACTTTGGATCTCTGGCCACCCCTTTGCCTCAACGCCCGCTATTTTATCGAGTGCCTTCTGCACCTCTTTTGGGAGCCCTCTCTTAATGATAAAATAAAATAGAGATGTGGATTGGTGCCAGGGCGTGCCCGTTTCCGCTCTCCACATCTCCTGCACCCGGAGAATGTAATCCATAGCATCCTCCCCTTCATTCATTGTACATTGCATTACTGATTGTAAATCAGGGGTATCTGGGAATGTCTCCCGCAGTGCGTCCCACACCCTTGCTCGTACTGTATTAAAGGAAGCCCCATCATGGCGATCATAGTCTAACGTCACGTCCGGGAAACCAGCCTTAGCCTATATTCTGTCCGCTTGATCTCCTACTGCGGTTACTAGTAGGCTTTTCACATCGCCTACTGCCAACGGTATGCCGGCGGTGTGTTTCTCAAATGCATATATCCACTTGCTCGCCCCTCCTGACAGCTGGGGCAATAATTTCATTAAATTAGCCTTATCCATCTGAGCCCATGGTATATAGTTTGGTCTCCCCCCCCCTCTGTGTATCAATGGAAGTAGTAACTTCCCTTTTGCAGTTGCACCCTCCCTTTCCTTAGTCGCTGCTGACTCCAATGACGCCATCTTCCCCACCCTATTTCTTAGTCGTCCCATCCATTCGTCGTCTATAGTCCCTAGCGAACATGCACCGTCCACCTCCTCGCTTTCCCCTCCTACTGCCATACTCAACCTATCACTCTCATCCAACCCTCCTCTGACATCACATAACAAGTCCTCTCTGATCCCTCTCTCTCGTGATACATCACCAATGCTCCCTTCTACTGCTCCTACCTCTATTATTCGTGTCGGCTCTTCCTCAATTCTGAACAGTATTTCCCCCTTTTTCCATCCTTCCTCAATTTGTCTACTTTCGCTCGACGCTCTAGACGTGCGTCCTGATTGTGTAGGGGCGCACGCTGTGCGCTCACATATGTCTTTTATTCTTGAGAGTTCATCCCTTGCCACAGTAAGCCTCGACTCTAAGTCACTCGTTAGCTTCTCTATATCCACCCTCTGTGTGCTTCCCTGGGCGCGCTCTCTGGTGCTTTCGTATGGCGGGGGGGCTGTTGGTCTTTGTGGTGTACCAGTTGTGGGGGGAGGCACATAAGTAGGGTCGCTATATCCTGCTGCGGGGGCTGGTTTAGGTAATATCGGGTACAAACTAATCACCTCCGCAGGTTGTTCTGTACTTAGCTGTTCCTTTTCCTCTCTTGGAATCATCAGTGGATTATCTGTGGTGGAAGGTAGATCAATATTTGGTGCCGGAGCTTTGGGTGGGGGTACTTCCTCAAACAATCTCCAGAGGTCTAATATCTCCTTCCTATTTTGCCATTGTTTCCCCTTATACTTGAGGCTAATGCATGCTCGTACCATATCAAGAACGCTTTTGTCAAAAGACCCTCCCTCGGGCCAAATCTGGGGCAGACCCTCCCCTTTCAATTCTGTTACCCATTGATCGTGATATTTATTTATTCGTTCAGCGTATCCCGGTAAGCTCTTACAAATATGTGACAAGGGAGTTTCTGCCCCCATACTCTAAATCACTAACACAGCCGTGTCCACCTTCTTTACTTTTAGTTAGGTGTAGATATGTGTATGTATACCTTTATGGCACAGACAAGAGCGGACGTCTCAAAGATTATCACCCAATTTTATTCACTGCGCAAATCCTTTCTCACTCACCATAGCTCATCTCCTTCCCATTCCCATACACTCTCATGTGATTTCACTTGCAACTGATCAATTACTAGTTATGACCAACACTCTCTGGCACCACCTCGCGGTCAACCGTTCGTCTCCAATACTCACACGGTGCGCGCACCCTTCACAATTCTTTTCCACTCACACCTCGTCTTTTTTCCTCCCTTTCCTCCCTGGCCAGCTGTCCCTGTTTTTCTGCTAAGGTTACTATGTTCACGTCTGTACGTGCCACTACTTAATCCCCACTCCTACAAATGTGCTCCCTATTTTATAGTTCTTCTACAAGTATATTTATCTTATACCCTTTTCGCTTTCTCCCCCTGCCCCGTGGAATGGAAAAAAGAAATAGAGAGAGTAGCAATCACTAAAAAATATTCCCGGTGTCTCCCTTTGCCAGACACCAATAACTTATTTCTTACTTCTTCATATATTCCCAGTACTAGTTTAGATAGCACTATGCGGCGCCGCCTTCCACCCCCTTTCGGAGCTAGGTTTCCGTCACTTCTACCACTTCACTTATTTCTTACTCCTAATGGCCATATGCAAAGAAAAGATAAAGAAAGTTTCAAGACCCGTCTTTAGTAGACCCCCGTTATTCTTCTCCTCTACCTGTCCCCGTTCTTCTGTTCACAATTTCCCCTCCCTACCCCTTTACCATCGCTCGCACTCAGTACTCACGTGCCCGTCTTGAACCGATAGTCTCCGAAACTGGGTCCGTCCAGGCAGTGTCACCGGTAACTCAACGGTCAGCCCCTGGCTCCGGCGAGCGGCACTCAAAGGGGATTTTTTTCCAATCGGGATCCCGTACCCTTTCTCATTGAGTGCGCACTTCTTATTGTGCCGGTCGCCGTTGGCGGGCAGCCTCCCGGAGCCGGCTCACCGTGCGTATCCCTTCTCGACCGGAGATTCTCGTGCCACAAGGGGGTCGTTAAAAAGGAGTTAGGAAAAATAATTTGGAGATATCACGCTATCGGGGTCACCACTGAAAGGAAGCGCCCCCAATTTCAGCACGATCCTCCCCGCAATGAGAGACAATAAGGGACTCTCCCGTAGTGGGAATAAGACCAAGACAGAGTGCGGGTGAGCGTAAGTGGGAGTTTATCCAAAGAATAGGGCATGCAAAGAACTCTGCAACCTCCGAGAGCGCTCTGTCTGACAATAGCAAAGACAGGCGTATTTCTAATACAAAAAACGTCATCAGAACCTACACACTATAGGGGGCACAAGTTAATCGGGATTGGGTGGCGTCGACTAACTATAGGTGTTGCTGCAGCGTGGTTGGTCTTGGCGTGAGGACGTCACTGGTCAGCCTCGTGGGTTGGGTTGGGCCTGGCAGGCCAGCTTGAGGTCATCCGAGCGGTGTTGGTATGCTGGGGCAGCCTGTGACAAAGATGAATACCTTTCCTGACTCGTTTGCCCTAGGCCATGCACACTGCAGTTATTCAAGAAACGACATCTAAGTTCATCAATAAATCGCTCAGCAGTTTGTCTTATAAAATAAACGCAACACATGAGGAATGCACCTCGTGAGAGGTCCGGTGGTTGTCGGTTGGGGTGAGATTTACCTGTGTCCTATTGACCGGTATTTTAGGTCGAGGGGCTGGGCTCTGGGGCCTGAGCCGAATGATACATGTCTGTCTGCCGCGTTAGAAGTTATTATATAAATGGGTCTCTGTGTCTTGTCCCAGTGATGGGGGTCGTCTTTGCACGGGGTCATGATTCTTGGGGTGGTCTGGGGGGGGGTTGTGGGATTTACGAGAGGGTGCTGGTAGATCAGTAGATTCAAACGTGGGTTTATTACCGTGCTGTAAATAACACAGGTGGCGGGCTGTGGCCTTGGGTGCGGTACCGGGGCCTCTGACTCTCTGAAGCGGCTCCAGCTTGGTTGGGGGAGGTGAGGGAGCGCGGCACATGCCTTAGCTTCTTTATCTAGCAGGCTTGGTAGGGTGGGAGGGAGAATGGCCTTGCATATATTCACAAAGGTTTTTTCCTCGTGCGTTGCTAACTTTTGAATGCAGAACTTTTATAATGTTCCGCCTTATTTTGATGTTATTTAAACACACATATATATTTCAATTTCGTTACACATTTCTTTAATACAGTCGGTCCGAGTACCTTTTCATTACCTAACATTATATTTACTACATGGTGTGATTATTTTAGGTACATTAGACGTTACACGAGGTAGTTCTAGGTTATGGCCTACAGAGATTGATGCTCGCTGCTTTAGGTGATTAAGAAAACATATATGAGTTCAGGTTTCTACATAAAATTGTAAGAACACTTATACAGATAAAGGCTATACATTTGGTCGACATCTTTCTCTGTGGTTATAGCAGCACTAGTCCAGACCTGGGGTGGTATCATGTAACGTTACATCTTTATGGTTTATTCACAGTTTACAGGATCTGTTTAAACAGAGGTAGTTCGTTAATACCAATACTTGAATTATTTTCTACTTTCTTCAGATAGTGATGCTTCAGCTTTTTTCCCGTCACCCTGGCCTCGCGGACCAGGTCGTGCGGGGTGCAATATTACATTGTGAACGATAAAATGTTACAGTGTTAGCATCTCGGGTTAGCTCATACCCGACTTTCTCATGGGAACGCGCTCGCAGCGGATCTACCAGGGCTACTGCGGCGGCAGAGATGCATGAAAGGCCCTCCAAAGGTGGGGGCCTCGTTACAGTGTGCTGAACTCACGCCATGTTTGCTAGACAAGATGGCTTCTAGGCCTAACTGAATTTTGGTATATGCAGGGAACGGATACGTGTGGGCAATGTCGTCGGCGGGTGAACCCTCCTCCACCTGGGCCCGGGTGGCATGAGGGGACGGCCACCGAGTCATGGTCCTCACCTGGGGAGAAGGCTGCAGGTGAGGAGGGCCTCGCGGCCAGTCCTCCCCTACACCTTCTACAGACCCTAGATACTCTTTTAGGATGGTATTTGATCGGTGCAAGTCATTCAGGGACTGGAATGGTGGCAGCGATCGTTTTGTTTATTTTGAGCTCCTTTTGGCGTTCTGAGCACGTTTTTCGCACTGAACCCAAAATGGTGGCCTGGCTCCCAAAATGGCCAGTCCACGAGGCTCCTTTGTCCTGTCCACTGACCGTCTTGCTCCCTTCACCTTCCCCAGGTCGGGCGACCCAGGGCCTTCCTTATTTGGGCATGTACTTTCCCGCGAAACGTGGTTGCTTTCGCGGGCTTCTACATGTCTTTTGTGTGCCTCCAGGGTGTGGGCTGGGATGTCTGGTCCCAATACACATCCTGGGTGCCAGAGAGTCTAGGGTGGTGTGAATGCCTGGGACCACCGTGGTCCGTGATTGGTCCACGTATGGTGTGTGTGTTGATGAGCGGATCTCCCATTGGCTCCCCTCCGTTTTGGCGCGAAGGGAACCGTGGATAAGAGGGAGCTGGAAACACCACTACCATGTCGATCTCCTGAGTTCTCACGAACGAAGGAATACAGGAGCCAAGTATCCTGCAACCAAGAGGTTGGACCGAGGAATCGCTGGTGACCCGCTGAAGGAATCCTCCTTTGCACTGCTGTCGTCCTGTGAAACCCTTTCCTCCTTGGATCGAACCAGAAGGCCTGTACTGGTGCTTCGACCTTTGGAATAGCAGGAACAGCTATTCCCGGCGACTTCATCATCTCCTGCCAAGTAAGCCTTCGGAAGTGTCTCTGGGCCATCCAGTTGACTGACCAGCTTACAAGGGAGTCCTGCTCTGTAACTGCCGCCAGGTTGTGTTGTATTTCGAGTCCTTGTCACTCTCCCACGCTTCGTACACTTGCCGTTCCCAAGTCTGAAGGGAGGAGTGTACATTTGGCTTGAATACACACGGCCGCTCCGTTGTCCTGCTGCGGCAACAAACTGTGCTGGTTTCGTCGATTGGGACGTCTTTTTGCTCTACACGACTACGAGGCGTTCCCTGCTCTTCTGAACCTGCCAGCTGCTGAAACGAACGTGGAGAAGCCTGGGTCTGCTTGCTTCGGGGACCGGTGAGTAGTTTAGCTAGGATCTGGTCGCCCTCCTGCAGTATCCCATTGCTTCTCCCTGCTGTGTAAAAACAGCACCCTTTTGGCCGTACTCGCGCTCTGCTTCTGCCTGCTGTGGAGGCTGCGCTTGAGTTGCGGAACCTGTTCTCCTTCTGCTGTGCACTAACCCGAAGTGCCTGACTTCCTCCGAAGAGCTTCCCCTTTTGCCCGTTGGCACCGGTGTGGCAGGTACTTTGAGCACAAGGCTCCACTCTTCGCAGGGCTCGGACTTCCATCTAGTTAGGTGCCTCTGAAGGCGAACTGAGTCTAAAGCGTTATCGCACTGCCTGTTTTCCTTTCCTTTCAGGTGGACTACATATTTCGTGCTTTAAACGCTTGCGACTGTGGATTTGTATATATATTGTGTTGATATGGTATGTGTTGGTTTAATATTGTGATATTGTGATTTTCTCGCTACGGTCATTGTTTTAAAGGCCTTAAAATAAATGTGTATCTATTTTTGATATAACAACTGTTTGGAGTAGTTTGTAAGCGCTCTTGCTTTGTGTGCTCATTGCGGGCTTTCAGTCACCCTCACCCCTCTTGAGACCTAGTCTTGACCGCCGCGATCGCTACCTTGATTGGTCTGGCTTGTCCAGAGGTTACCCTGTTCCAAGTAATTAGGTTGGCCTTCTGAACTTCTGCGCCACCAGGACAAAGTTCAGAAATCCGTCTTAACAAATTGGTGTACAGCGGTGGGATACGACTGAAGGTATCCAGTGTTGCGCTCGAACTAAGGCATTTCAGGTTATTCCAAACAGTGCACGTAGTGAATTGTTGTAATATAACTTTAAAAAGGCCATAGTCCTATCAAACAGTATGGAAACAAATACCTTGTTAACCTTAAATGCTTCCAAATCAGAAACGCTGAAAAAGATGTGTGCGGAGAGAGGTGTTTCCTCTCAAGGCACAAAATTGGAAATGATCCAGAGAATCGTGGCGTGGCAAGAAGCGCAGCTTGACGCTATAACTTCCGAAGACAGTGCAGAAGGTGGTGGGGCTGCTCTCACTGGCAGAACCGACGGTTCTGCCGCTGCACTGATCCATCGCGACCACGAGGACAGGGAGGATGTAATGTCTAATGTTTCCTCTGCCAGTGCTGATGGGGAGGCTATGCTTGAATTCAAGAAGCAAGAGCTGCGGTTTAGGCAGCAGGAGCTTGAATTCAGCATAGCCAAACTAAAAATCGAACAGGCAGAAAAACAGAAAGACAGGGATCACCAGTTGGAACTGGCCAAGCTTCAGGTTGCAAATGGATCCAAGGGTCCTAGACATGGGTCTGGGGCTTCCTCTCATCCACGGTTTCCGAAGGATCTGCTCAGTGTGTATGAAGAAAGGAATGACATTATGGACTGGCTGAATGCGTTTGAGTATGCATGCGAGGTTCAAGAAGTTGACAATGCTGATAAGATTGCGTGGTTGCTCAGTAGACTGCCCCATTCTGGCTGCAGTGCCATTATGGAAATGTCAAAGGCTGAGCGGGCTGATTTCGCAATGTTAAAGCAAACTCTCATTTTAAAGTTTGGGAAGACTCCGGCCCAATATTTAAAGCGTTTTCGAGAGTATAAGAAAAAGGAAGGTGGTACTTGGGTATCTTATGTCGCTGAATCTTTGAAAAACTTACCTGGCTGGGTCGAAGGTTATAAGGTTTCTACCTTCGAAGGCATGATCAATCTGGTCATGCTGGAACACATTTTTGCTTCTTCTTCCCCGGAGCTTAAGCAGCATTTGGCCGATTCGAAGGAGATAGATCCTAAGAAGCTGGCCATTGCAGCAGACTTATGGGTGTCACATCGAGTGTCCCATAAGGACAAAACTCATCCTGGTAAGCAGGAGGAAGGGAAAAAGTCCAAAGATATGGAGGGTGGGGAATCTGCTAAATCTTCTTCCCATAAGGGCCACAAAAAGAAAAACAAGGGTAAGACACAAGAGAACTCACAGGGTAGTGGAGGTCCGCCTCCAAAACAGAACTCTGGTTACAATAAGCCTCCCTACGTAAACAGACCCACTGGGGCTTGTTTTTCTTGTGGAGCAACTGACCATGTGAAGGGGGATCCCCGTTGTAAGGTTAGACCTTTGGGGGTCCACTCCGCTAATCTGGCCTTCTCCTCCTACGAGGAAGAAGAGATTACAGGAGCATCCTTCTCCTCAGACTCATTTCCCAGCGGAATAGAGGCTGAGGTATTTTTAGTGTCCCTGGGTTCCTGGGAGCCTAAAGTCGCAGAGGCTTATGCTAGGATTCCGGATAATACCAAGCACTACTTTAAAGACAGTGTGCTGATCAATGGAGTGGATACTCCAGCTCTTAGGGATAGTGGGTGCAGTCGAACTATAGTGGATTCTACCTTGGTAGACTCAGAGGAAGTTGCCAGAGCTACTCTGATGCCCACTAAGTTGGCTGACGGCCCCCTCCGTATGTTTCCCGTGATCCCTGTAAATCTTACTTTAAATGGTACAGCAGTCAGGATTCCAGTGAGCATTCAGAGAAACGTCCCGGGAAAGGTCTTGTTGGGTAATGATCTCAGAGCTTTGGGGCTCGTAGGAGACACTGCCGAAAGACCCTACACACGGTCTCAAGCACGGGCAGCATTGGCCAAGTCCAATACGCCGCCCCAGCCGAAGGGGAAACCCAAGGCGAAAGGAGTCTACAAGTCAAGACGAGGGAAAGAGAATATTCCCCCGAGCTCGCCTACCACTGCGGTGGAGGAAGTTGGTCAATCGCCCGGGCCTGACGAGGAGGTGGCGATGCCTGAAGTATTCGACCCCAACGATCATCCTGAACTAAAAGACTTGTTAGTTGAAGGAGGTCCTGATAGGGACGAATTCAGTAAAGGCCAACGTGAGTGCCCATCTCTGGAAGGCCTAAGGAGACAGGCCTGCTCCCAGCTTGAGGGTGAACCTCCTGGGAAGCATAGGATTTATTGGGAAGGTGGACTCCTGTATAGTGAGCCCACAGAGTCTACAGAAGGAGACCATAGGAGGTTGGTGGTTCCCCTTGCTGTTAGGCCCTTCCTCCTGCAGTTGGCGCATGAAGTTCCCCTTGCTGGTCACCTTGGTATGAAGAGGACCAAGCAAAGGTTATCCATGCACTTCTACTGGCCCAAGATGGGGGGGCAAGTAGAAAGTCACTGCAGGAGTTGTGCCTCCTGCCAGTTGTCTGGTAAGGTTGGCACGACAATCCAAGCTCTGTTGGTACCGCTCCCAGTTGTGGGGGTACCATTTGAAAGGGTAGGGATCGACATCATTGGTCCCCTTGACCCGCAAACATCCTCGGGCAATAGGTTTATCCTGATGCTGGTCAACCATGCAACCAGGTATCCTGAGGCCATCCCATTGAAAACTGTAACTGCCAAGTCAGTTGCAAAAGCTTTACTCGGCATATTTACTAGGGTTGGCTTCCCTAAAGAAGTTGTGTCAGATCGTGGCAGCAACTTTATGTCGAAGTATATGCAGGCTATGTGGAAAGAATGTGGGGTCACCTACAAGTTCTCTTCTGCATACCACCCCCAGACCAATGGTCTGGTGGAACGTTTCAACAGAACGTTAAAGAGCATGATTGGGGCTCTGGAGGAGCCTCAGAGAAGAAAATGGGATCTTCTTTTACCATGCTTGCTGTTTGCCTACCGAGAGGTACCACAGGAGGGTGTTGGCTTCAGCCCCTTCGAACTTCTGTTCGGTCATCCCGTACGGGGACCCTTAGCCATCGTCAAAGAGGGATGGGAGATGCCCACTCCCCCTGTTACTACCAATGTAGTTGATTATGTGCTAGGGCTCAGAAAACGGATGGTACTTATGATGGGCTTGGCTAGTGATAAATTGAAGGCAGGGCAAGCGCTGGTGAAACATTGGTACGACCAGAAAGCTTCCCTCATCAACTTTACACCTGGTCAGCAAGTCCTGATCATGAATCCAATAAGGCCTCGAGCTTTACAGGACAAATGGTCAGGCCCTTACACAGTGGTGGAGCCCCTGGGTGAGGTAAACTATTTAGTGGACCTTGGAAGGCCTGGACAGGCTCCAAAAGTGTTCCACGTGAATAGGCTGAAGGCTTTCGTCCCAAGAGTCGAAATCGCAGCACTGCTACTGGCTTCAGATGTTGAGGAAGAGGAGTCAGAACCTCTCCCCGACCTGTTCCAAAGCGGTCCTTCAGATAGCTCCGTTGAGGGTGTCCGAGTGGCCACTCACCTGACTTCTGATCAGCAGGCTGAGGTGAAAAGTTTGCTTAGGCAGTTTTCCCCCCTGTTTTCACAGTCCCCTGGTTTGACACCTTGGTGCAAACATAACATTGACACAGGAGACAGTGTACCTACCAAAAGTAGGGGATACAGGATGTCAGATAAAGTACGGTCTTATATTATGACCGAGGTCAACAAGATGTTAGATCTTGGGGTGATTGAACCCTCTAGTAGTCCTTGGTCCAGTCCTGTGGTTTTGGTTCCAAAGGCAGGCACTTCTGAATTGAAGTTCTGCATGGATTACAGGGCTCTGAATGCTGTCACCAAGACAGATGCACACCCCTTGCCTCGAACAGATGAGCTGGTGGATACTTTGGGTGCCTCCAAGTACCTCAGCACTTTTGACCTCACTGCTGGCTATTGGCAAATAGCTTTAGCAGAACATGCCAAGGAGAAGACAGCATTTTCTACTCCAGACGGCCTTTACCAATTCCGGGTAATGCCGTTCGGGTTGAAGAATGCACCTGCCACTTTCCAGAGGCTTGTGAATCATGTGTTGAATGGGTTGGACGAATTCTGTCTTGCATATCTGGACGATATAGCAGTTTTCAGTGCCACCTGGGAAGACCATGTGAAACACCTCGGGATTGTGCTCCAGGCTCTTCGGAAAGCCCACTTGACCATAAAGGCTAGTAAATGCCAGATTGGACAAGGCTCAGTGGTTTACCTTGGACATGAAGTAGGTGGAGGGAGGATACAGCCTCTACCCAGTAAAGTACAAGCAGTACAAGACTGGCCTACCCCCACTACGCAAACCCAAGTGAGAGCCTTTTTAGGACTCACGGGGTATTATCGCAATTTTGTGGCAGACTATGGCACCATAGCTGCTCCTCTGACTGCCCTCACAACTCCGAAGAAACCCAAGAAGGTAACTTGGACCGACG
This sequence comes from Ambystoma mexicanum, assembly GCF_040938575.1. Classification (NCBI taxonomy): domain Eukaryota; kingdom Metazoa; phylum Chordata; class Amphibia; order Caudata; family Ambystomatidae; genus Ambystoma; species Ambystoma mexicanum. The sequence goes on from NC_090939.1 coordinate 531,596,059, forward strand.
AGTGTGAGAAGGCCTTCAATGGCTTAAAAGACTCCTTGTGCCAGGCCCCTGTGCTCAGGGCCCCTGATTATCAAAGACCTTTTATCGTGCAGACGGATGCCTCTGACACTGGGATAGGAGCTGTACTATCACAAGTAGATGAGAAGGGTAAGGAACACCCTATCGGTTTTATTAGTCGCCAGCTTAAGGACAGAGAGCTCATATGGTCCACGGTAGAGAAAGAATGTTTCTCTGTTGTGTGGGCCCTAAGGAAGCTGAGGCCCTACCTCTATGGGACCCACTTCACTGTGCAGACTGACCATAAGCCGTTAAAGTGGCTAATGAACATGAAGGGGGAGAATCCAAAGTTGCTTAGGTGGTCCATAAGTCTACAAGGCTTCGACTTCACTATTGAGCATAGGCCAGGTGTCCAACATAGCAATGCTGATGGGTTGTCCAGAATGTTTAACCGACCTGAACAAGAGACTCATCCAGGGGTGGATTAGTTCCCCCTGTCCATAGTCTGGGAGGGGCGAGTGTTAGGAAAGATTTCGTAATTGTAGGGAATTTTCCTTCCATGTGGCAACCCCTAAACTTTTTGCTATTGTTTTTAACCTTGTTCTTGACTTTGCCAGAGAAGTACAGCCTTCTGCCGCACTTCTCTGGGCTTTCGCTCCTTTTCTTATGGGGAAACTGACATGCCCTTAAGACAGTCAGTACCGGGGAACGCTGTTTCCCGTAGTTTCTTTTATCATGTTGCGGCTTTAGTGCAACATGACACAAGAGGGCACTGTAAGCTAAGTTACAGCTCTCTTGGGTCTCTAGCCTTCTACAGACCCTAGATACTCTTTTAGGATGGTATTTGATCGGTGCAAGTCATTCAGGGACTGGAATGGTGGCAGCGATCGTTTTGTTTATTTTGAGCTCCTTTTGGCGTTCTGAGCACGTTTTTCGCACTGAACCCAAAATGGTGGCCTGGCTCCCAAAATGGCCAGTCCACGAGGCTCCTTTGTCCTGTCCACTGACCGTCTTGCTCCCTTCACCTTCCCCAGGTCGGGCGACCCGGGGCCTTCGTTATTTGGGCATGTACTTTCCCGCGAAACGTGGTTGCTTTCGCGGGCTTCTACATGTCTTTTGTGTGCCTCCAGGGTGTGGGCTGGGATGTCTGGTCCCAATACACATCCTGGGTGCCAGAGAGTCTAGGGTGGTGTGAATGCCTGGGACCACCGTGGTCCGTGATTGGTCCACGTATGGTGTGTGTGTTGATGAGCGGATCACCCATTGGCTCCCCTCCGTTTTGGCGTGAAGGGAACCGTGGATAAGAGGGAGCTGGAAACACCACTACCATGTCGATCTCCTGAGTTCTCACGAACGAAGGAATACAAGAGCCAAGTATCCTGCAACCAAGAGGCTGGACCGAGGAATCGCTGGTGACCCGCTGAAGGAATCCTCCTTTGCACTGCTGTCGTCCTGTGAAACCCTTTCCTCCTTGGATCGAACCAGAAGGCCTTTACTGGTGCTTCGACCTTTGGAATAGCAGGAACAGCTATTCCCGGCGACTTCATCATCTCCTGCCAAGTAAGCCTTCGGAAGTGTCTCTGGGCCATCCAGTTGACTGACCAGCTTACAAGGGAGTCCTGCTCTGTAACTGCCGCCAGGTTGTGTTGTATTTCGAGTCCTTGTCACTCTCCCACGCTTCGTACACTTGGCGTTCCCAAGTCTGAAGGGAGGAGTGTACATTTGGCTTGAATACACACGGCCGCTCCGTTGTCCTGCTGCGGCAACAAACTGTGCTGGTTTCGTCGATTGGGACGTCTTTTTGCTCTACACGACTACGAGGCGTTCCCTGCTCTTCTGAACCTGCCAGCTGCTGAAACGAACGTGGAGAAGACTGGGTCTACTTGCTTCGGGGACCGGTGAGTAGTTTAGCTAGGATCTGGTCGCCCTCCTGCAGTATCCCATTGCTTCTCCCTGCTGTGTAAAAACAGCACCCTTTTGGCCGTACTCGCGCTCTGCTTCTGCCTGCTGTGGAGGCTGCGCTTGAGTTGCGGAACCTGTTCTCCTTCTGCTGTGCACTAACCCGAACTGCCTGACTTCCTCCGAAGAGCTTCCCCTTTTGCCCGTTGGCACCGGCGTGGCAGGTACTTTGAGCACAAGGCTCCACTCTTCACAGGGCTCGGACTTCCATCTAGTTAGGTGCCTCTGAAGGCGAACTGAGTCTAAAGCGTTATCGCACTGCCTGTTTTCCTTTCCTTTCAGGTGGACTACATATTTCGTGCTTTAAACGCTTGCGACTGTGGATTTGTATATATATTGTGTTGATATGGTATGTGTTGGTTTAATATTGTGATATTGTGATTTTCTCGCTACGGTCATTGTTTTAAAGGCCTTAAAATAAATGTGTATCTATTTTTGATATAACAACTGTTTGGAGTAGTTTGTAAGCGCTCTTGCTTTGTGTGCTCATTGCGGGCTTTCAGTCACCCTCACCCCTCTTGAGACCTAGTCTTGACCGCCGCGATCGCTACCTTGATTGGTCTGGCTTGTCCAGAGGTTACCCTGTTCCAAGTAATTAGGTTGGCCTTCTGAACTTCTGCGCCACCAGGACAGAGTTCAGAAATCCGTCTTAACACCCTTACTGGACAATAATCCAATTAAGGAGTGGTGGCGGAGTCCCCCGCATCTATAAAGGAAAGCAGGGGACCAATAAAGTTTTTTTTTTTTAAAGAAAAGGACCCTGAGAGTAGGACTCAAGGAGCACAGGTAAGTACGCCACCGGAGGTGAGTATGTGTGGGTTATGGGTTAGGGAAGTGGATGCAGGGTTGGTGGGGGTCGGTTGCAATGTGAGTGATATTTTACTTTATGAAGATTTTAAATTAGTAATTTTCAGATTCGAAATTTCCATATAAGAATTAATCATGCATATCCATTTTCAGAAACCATTACTAGCATATATAGATTGTGACTGCAGCTTCATAGAAGTCATTTACAGACTGCAAAACACTCTTTTGGCTACCATCTATCGATTCCTGCAATGCATACTAACAATGCTGACTAACAATGTCTCTTCCACTAACACTGCCTTCTTCAGTTTCCAATCCACACTATATTATTCTGTCTCGCCTCACTTCCGACTGCTAACATTCACCCCTAAGTCTCAGCTTCCTGAACCATGGGTCACCCTATTCATACGCTCTCTCTGCACATGCATGCATCAGCTGCTACCCAAATGGAAGTTTACCCACCTGCATAAGGACCTGCAACCTACAACTCTACCTCTCTGCCCTGAACTCTCTCTTGATAGAACAAAAAGGGAATTCTATGTCCCCCTCCCTGACTCTCACCCCAACCATCCTTGCTGACTACAGGGTCCCCTAAACTAACTCCTCACACCTCCTAAACCTATAACCATCAGCTACACTCTCACAGCTAATAATCGAGCTGAATACTTCTCCGCAAACATTTCCAACATTAGAGACTCTCTCTTGACTTTCCTCACACACCTGCCTCCTACAATCCACATTCTGCCTACTCCAGCACCATCCCCTGTCTCTATCACGCACTTTTGTCACACTAATACTGAAGATGTCCTATCTCTACTGCAATATTACACTATTAACTCCTTGTGTGCCTCATCAGACTCTCTTGCTCCTTACCTAGACAAGCTGAGTGCCCCTTTAATGGCATTTCACCTCACTGAACTTTAACTCTGCTTGCTTTCCTTCTATTTTCACAATGGACACAGTCAGCCCTATCCTAAAAAAGCAAGGTGTTGTCCCAAACCTATCAGCTAACGTTCACTCTGTGTCTCTACTTCCATACTATTCTAAACAACTCTAAGGGGTTGTGTTCAACTATCTTACACATTTCTTAGACATCCACAACCTTCAAAACCCCCTATAAGCAGGTTTCCCCTCCTGTCACGGAAACTGCTTGAATGTCTACAACTTCATTGCCTCTGCTAAGCACTCCAACCTATTCTCTATCCTAATTCTGCTTGGCCTGTCTACTTCCTTTGAAACTGTAGATCACTCTGATTTAATTAATACACTCTCTCTTTTTGAGATTTGTGATCAAACCCTTGCCTGGCTTGAATCCTACCTGGCATCTAACCCATTCTATGTCTGCTGGAACAACATTACCTCTCAACTCACACCCTTAACTGTTGGTTTCCCACAAGGCTCTGTTGGGGGTCATCTCATTACGTTCTACACCTCTGCTCTTGGGGCACCTATCCCCTCTTTTGGGTTCTCGTACCAACTCTTCACAGATGACACCCAAACATTCTTCTCTTCCGTTCTCTTTCCCTAAACTCTCCTCTGATCTCTCTTTCAAACTGTCTCTATGCCATTACATTTTGGATGGCTTTGCACACTCTGATGTTAAACTCTACCAAAACAGAGGTGTTCTTCTTCGCTCCAAATATTCTCTCTCGTGTCTTCCCCTCACTATCAGACTCTCTGTGATTCCTCCCACTCCCGCTCTTCTTCTCTTCTTGCTCCACTTGCATGGAATTGTCTTCCCCGGGACAACAGAGAAACAGTCCACACTTATTTGGTCAAGTCACCCTCTTAACCTACAGCTCGTCTGCCTTCAAGCTAGCAGTTTTTCCTCCCCACTAACCTGCCTCTGTCGCATGCTTTCTTTGTTTCCACTATAGCATATCATCCATCAAGGACACATCCTTAACACAACTTGTCGCACCACCTACATGGTCTTCAAAATGTCTAATGCTTGTTAGCCCTAATCTCTGTATGTCCACTCATGTATTGTTCCCCGGTGTCTGTTCCATTTACTCCCCAGCACATTCTGGACAGAGTGTCACTTGAACTCACCCCATTGTAATAAACGTACTGCTTCACATGAAATCTGATATCTTATCTATTGTATGTTCTTTGGTGATCAAAAGAGCATTGTTTGTCTCTATATTTATAAATATATAGATACATATGGCGTGTGAGCACATTCTGCATGAGTGTACAGTGCATGACTTTATGGCATATCAGAGTATAATGTATAAGCAGAGTACAAGTGTTTGGTTTGAAATCATGAAAACTTACATAAAACGAGGACTGATTTTGATGTGAGATTATATAGGTATAGTGAACGAATCAGAAAAGTCAATTCCCTATATGTGGGAAATGTACATTTCCTACCTCTCCTATACATATGAAAACTCACATCAAAGTCAGTCCTGAAATGTGCATCTAATTGTAAGAAATGTACACGTACATTTCATACATGCAAACCTGCATGGTCTCAGGCACCCAGTTACCTCAGGGTTTGGCGCGCGGTATAATTAAAGAAACAAACAAAAATGAATACTTTATAACTGTACATTTTCTGCATGTATACAATTCATCACCCCATGTGTCTCCTATAATGTTTACAACTCATATCAAATTAAGCCCTTACTTTGATGTGAGTTTTTTTCAAATGTATAGGAGGTGCGTACAAGCTGTATATTTCCACATTGCAGCAGATGTATATCTGCTATATGTTTTCAATACGTATGACAACTCCCATCATGCAAGAAATGGACATGCACATCTACTGTTCGAACATGTACATATACATTTCCTATAGGAGATGTACATTCATTCTACGCATGCATGAGATTTAGGTAGGTCTTAAATATTAATATCCCAAAATTGTCCTGCTTGAGTTCGAAAATATACATGTACCTTCACATTTGCATTTCGTATATTTCACACCTGTGCATTTGAAACCTAATATAAAACGTATGGCATATGGCACATGAGTGACTGTCATGAGTGTATAGTTTATGAGTGTGTGGGTTATGAGTGTGTGGTATTTGAGTCAGTGGCATATGAATGTACAGTGTATGAGGAGCGTGTGGCTTGCTTATGAGAGTGTGGCAAATGGGGTGTGATTGTTTGGTGTGTGAGTGGATGACGTGCTTATATGGCATGTGAGCGTATTGCATGCGAGCATATCACAAAAATGTGTATGGCATATCTTTGTTTGGCCTGGTGTGTGCACTTGAAATTCATCTACAAAATCAATATTATTTCCTCAGGTATATTTTCACACCAATGTTTGCCATTTTTTTAATTTAAAGGTTATTTTGGTATTTTCTAATAATATTCTCACCCACAGTATTCTTTTAATTGTGCTGTCAAACAGAAGCTAGAAGATATTTATTTGCATTTGTAGTGCTTAGAAGGAGACAATTGATTTGTGGGTAACATCTTCCCTAGAATCTAATTAAAAATTGAAGTTTTGTCAATTGTTTACATATTGTGAAGGTGGTACAAATAGTAACAAAGTAGCCTTTCTGACCTTTGTGATAAGTAGTGGGCTAGTCAAACGGGCCTGATGCCACCGTCCATTACACAACGCTGTGCCTACTAGCAGTACATGGAGAATTCTCTGGTTTGCCTAACCATTCCATAAAGAATGTCAGAGGCTCATCACATGAGGGTAGGTAATGCTCCTGTCGCTTTTAAGTGATGCTCTCAATATTGCAAAACTTGTATTCATCAACTTCAAGTGCTGCTGAACATTGTCACTGGTTACTGGTGAAGAGCAGACTTTCTTTTCTACTGATGAAGGGCTGTATTCCCTTTAAACTACTCATCCTGGCCTATGAAGACCTTTATTTCTCGGTTCCATTATATGTTAAGCAATGCTTAAGGATGTCTTTTGTTCACTAGACCCCAATGAATCAATACCAGTAAATGGATATTCATCTACTGTTACAAAGGAGCCAGGGCATTTGACAGATCCAGTGTCGCTCGTCGGCAAAACTCCGAAACTCCTTCCCTAGAGATAGTCAAGCAAAGGAAAATCTGCTTATCTTTCGTAAGAAGTTGAAATCCCATCTACGTTTAGTTCTCTGTCCTTCCAATTTTCCTACCACTCTCTTTGGTACCCTGGTAGGTTACTTTGAAACTTTTTTGTAGTAGTGTTTCTTCCAGGTCAAAAAATACAAAAACACAAATACAAATATTGTTTTAAAAATGTGAAGTTACAAGTGTTAATGCAAAATCTACATTTAACATACCAGGAAAAACTGTAAGCATATATTCTATGGGAACAAGTAATATTATGTTACACATTGTAATTGCAGTTTGTTGTTCTTGTGTACTATATGGTCACGTTATACACGTGAAACACAATGTCTGTTGAACAAATGTGATATTTGCTTATTTTAGAATATGCTACGGGGCATTCCAACACAAGGCTGCTTTGGAGTGCTTTCATTGACTTAGTTTGTTATGTTTCTTGGTATTTGTAAAGTGCTTAAAAAACACAAGGTGTCAGGGCACACTTGTGCAAATACTTTCAGCGCATGTTTCAACTTGTGCATCCAGGAACGTAATTTGAAAGTTGCCAGGGATAGCACTTAGCTCCCCCTCTGCTACCCTTAGCCCTGTCCTTGCAACCCCTAGGCCACTGGACAAAGAGGCAGTGCCAAGAGCAGTTATCTGTGTTGCACCTGAAAACAGTGTTTGTAAATGCAGCTAAATGTGCCACAGCTTTTTTCACTTGTAATCTAGGGGCCTCATTCTGAGTCAGCAGTAAGGGGTTAACGGCACTGGTAAGGATGCCGGTGCCGTTAACCCCTTACCGCCGCATTCTGAGGTCCTTTAGCAGGAGCGGCTAAAGGACCAGGGAGCTAATAACGGGCCCTACGGGGCTCGAATGGGAATGGGGATGGCTTCCCTGAATGGGGAAATACCGGGTCCTCCAAGGTTGGAATGACCCGGTAAGTCCCCATTCAGGGAACCCGGATCTGGTATGCGGAAAGGGGGTAGCCATGGTGCTGATAGCACCATAGCTATCTCCAACCTCGGAATGAGGCCCTAGATCTTGTTAGCTGGAGAAATAACAGGGATGGGGGAAAAACATGAAGCCGGCTTCACGGACAGGTTGGCAGTCCATTAGTGAAAAATGCCTAATGATCGGGTACAGAGGCGGGGCTGTCTGTGCAGCTCAAACCTAGTACTGTAACAATAGGAAGGGAATGGGGCTATGTCTAGTTGCTGGGAATGGGTAAGAGCAGCCTGCACTACCCAGTGACACCACAGCATTAACGCAAATCCCATCAGTGTTTCTCATCTGCTTTGCACATGCAGTGAGCCTCTGGGCCTGTGATTGGAGGGGTGTGCTCCAGTGGCTTCACTCTAGATAGACCCAAGGTAAGATCATCAATGTACATGAAGTTGCCCTTTTCTCCAAAAAAATATACATTTGGAAGGATAGCTCAAGGGCAACACACTTGTTTTGGAAACAAGAGAATACAGTGCAAGATGGGTTCAGTTCCTGTTCCAGTGCTTGGAAGCTGGGGCAGTCTCACATCAAGCAACATATACAGAATCAAAGAGCATAACAAAATGGCCTTTTCTAGAGTGAAGGCATGGAGCTGCTGCTGTTGTTTACATTTTTTTTTTAAACTGCAATTACTCTGACCTGCAACACATCCTTCCCCTTTATCTCCCATCTAACAAGAAAACGGTGGGTTACTTACCAAATAAGAAAAACAGAAAGATGATGGCTGGAAGATTTCAAATCATTCAAAACCACTGGGACAGCTCTGGACTTGAGATGGGTGTTTGAGGCTCAATGTTATGGAAGCTGGTACTGGAGACTTACTATGTTGGACTAGTGACTTAGAGATGTTGGGAGAGAGTGTTTGAGATGTAAGGTGTTGTAAGAGAGTTGCAATGAATTGAATGCAGATATAAGATATCTAAGGAGGCTAACTGAGACTCACACTGTTGTGGTGTTGAAAGAGGGTGCTGGAGACTTGAGTCGCTAGTTTCCTTAAGGTTGATGGTGTTGGAGAATTCTGGAGACTTAAGTTGCTGGAGGGTGGCACTGTGTAAACATGAAGGTGTTGAAGCAAGGTGTTGGCGGTGTAAGGTGTCAGAGGGCGGGAGTGGGAGCCAGACATTTAAAGCTGTTGATGGAGGGCCCTTAGTGACTCGTAGTCGATGGTGGGGTTCTCATGGTGAAAATGGTTGGCGTTATTCAGGCTTCGGGTGACTGGCGGGTTACTGTGCAATGGTTCAAAGTGCACCAGCGTGTATTGTTCAAGTGTAAAAGCATGTGCGTTAGTATTCAGAATTACAGTATTCAGAATTACAGAAAGTACTTTGCGCACTGTTTGGTGCTAATAACCTGTGGCCCCTGCAGTACACATATCGCTGTGTTCAGTTTGCATTGGGGCCACGGTTTTGGTCATAGTAGCCGTAGTATGTTGGGATGCTCAATCAATTTCAGAACTTTGCATCATTTCAGTAAGAAGATGTGATTCACATACCTGACTCTTGGGACTATCCTTATTCCTTTCAGTTGATGTGCTTGCTATGTTTCTGGTTGACAATTGCACGCTCTCCTCTTCATCTGTTAAGCCTATGCAAGGAAGAATACACAAAGTAAATGTTAAATGTACGAGCCCCCCTACGAGTCCCAAAAAGTACAGTAGAATCGAATAATTTAACACAACACAACTGTGCAAATATATTGTAGAACACATAGAATGATGTCTCAGTTGTCAGAGTACAACGTCTACATGGCTTTGTTGCAACTGGTTTACTGTCCTGTGCATCTCCCTTCTCTTTTAACCAGTGATTTGCCTGTGCAAATGGTCTTTACGAAAATTTCAAAAACGTATATTTTGACTACCCCAAGTCAATGTATTTCTTGTAACTGTTTGCTAAGACTAGTCATAATGCGTGTATTTTGTCTGAGGGACACCTAAAAAGAGACTAGCACAAATTCCTTAAACAAGATGACAAGCATGGAAGTCTAAGACCCTCATACGATATCAAACAATTATAACTTATTACCAAACTCGGATAGTGGTGGCTACAAAACAAATCTGCAGACCAATTCAATATATTAAAGGAATGTGCATACCCTGAGGGTCTTACCATAAGAATAAGCTTTAACTTACTTTTGTCTGTCTTTTGTTTTTACACATTTTTACATTTATGTACAGCACATTTTTATTTGTCTAGACTTTTTGTCATTTTTTATTAATTTGACAAACAATCTTGCTTTGCTTTCTTGTTTCATTGCAGCAGGTGCAATGTATTCTGGGTAAATATTCTCCCTAGGTACTGTGTGCGTCTCACCCACTCTGATCTTGAAAACGTGCATGTACCTGAAACACATTAGGGGAACAGATTGTGTTTACCCTTCATGTGTTATGCAGCCTCTTGTTTCCTTCAAGGATGCATCTTAAATAAACGTGCAAATAATTGAAGTAGAATGACTTAATGATAGAACAAAGTTGAGCTATGTTTTCCTTCATGGGTCATATTTGCTATTTGCCTATAGTTTTTATTCTGTATGATATTTTCTTATAATTACATTTTAAATGTGCCAAATGCATGACTGTTTATGAAGGTGTTGAAGTCTATTTAGTGATCATCTGACAATTGTAGTAGTGGGGGGCGGGGGTGTTCCTCCTGCTTGTATGATTGCATGGCATAACGGACTAAATTGCAACAGGCAGAATTTAGTAGCGTTGAGATTTCAAAGTTTCAAAATATAATCATAAAGAGCGATTACAGCTTTGCTATTTAAGCAGAAAGAACAGTATAGCCATTTAAACCACATGAATAAAGTGCCAATGTTTAAATGTTCTAAGAACATGTAGACCAGAAACCATCAGGTCAGCTTGCCCTATTTTCTTGTATTGAATGTGAAATATTGCTCTTTCTTTATACTATTAAAATTATCATTAATTCTTTCTCCTTAGATTGCAAAGCTTTAATTGCACCTGAATGTATGCCCTTGAGGCTTGAAGTGCATAGTGCAACTAAATTCAACGTTGCGCTAGCTGATATTAAATGACGGATGGTTCACAGCCTGGACACTAGGAACTTTTTGGATGATAAACTGAATCTAATTAAATGAAGTACTGTTGAAAAATAAGAACAATGCTGTTTAGTACGTCAAGGCCTTGGAGCTGCTTGAGTAAATATCTAATCACCATTGCTCATATCACAGCTCACATAGATTCTTTCTTCAAATAACTGTGTTTACCTTGCCATGTACAGCCAAAATCCATGTAAGAAAGCATTTTTGCTAGATGGCCTCTAAACTGAGATGGGTGTAAGGGTTGTCTGCTCTGAGAGGCCAATGTGGGGTTATGCTGTATTTCCATTTACCTGTGTCGGGTAAGCTTAACATACAGGGCAAAAGGATTACCTTCTCCCGCTTTGTCTAATTCCTTAGGAGGACCTTGAGACCTGTTACAATGACCTGGAGGTGCAGTCCATAGAAACAATAGGTAAGGCTGCTGAAGAGACTTTTGGGTTGCTGCTTTATGGTAATTTGCTGAGTTTATAAACTATGTGACTTTGTTTGTTCAAACGTCTGTGCTTCATGCTTGTTGGTGTTCAAGCTTGCAGCTTTCTCTCACTACCCTCATCTCTCCAAGAAATGCAGCGCTGATGGTCCCGTGACCAAAAAGGAAACACCATTGGCACCCCTACCCTTTTCTGATTTCACTCCTTCCTTCTTTGTGCATATCTTGATCCAACTTCTCACACCATTACCTCTTAATATCCTTGATATCTACTGCCCATTGGGCACACTTAACCTCTTCTTCTCTGATCTTGGCCTATAACCTAATACATTTTCTGCTGATTTCTATTCTATTCTATTATCAAAATAGGTGACATCAACCTCTTCAATATGATTAAGGCCCAACAGCTTCAACTAGACTCCTCTCTCTCTGGCAACTCTCCAATCAACCTGCATGGCCTGACAACCCACACCCAAGGAAGATGTCATGCTCATATCCCTGGTTTACTCAGCTCACAAATTTGATCGCTACCTCTCTGTCCACACTCTCATTGACTTCATCCATCTTTATACTCCGCCTTCTTTCTCATCCTTCTCACTCATCAATCAGTACATTTTTTCAGCCTGACTCCATTGTTCCCAACCTCTACTAAGTTTACATCCAGATCATAACACTCTCTCCTCCACGTGTTTTCTCAATTGAACTCACCTTTACAAAATTCTGCTATACTGTTTACCCCCTTCAATAATCACGACCCTTACCGGTCCTTTACCCCTTTCCATTCGTGTCCTCAACCATGGATCAGTCCTGCAACCCCTCTGCTGAACACAACAATGTATTGCTTCTTATGCTGTTGGTACAAAGACCAATCGTCCACTCTTCTCACTGCCTGCAAGGACTTTCTACTGAACCTGATCACAGCTCTCAATACAGCCAAATGATACAATGTCACTAATCGTAATTCCTCTCCCAACTCACACTCTCTCAATCAATCCATAATGTTGGAAGCCTTGCTTTTGCCCCCTAAGAATACCCCCATATCATCTTCTCTCTCTCTCTCTCTCTCTCTCTCTCTCTCTCTCTCTCTCTCTCTCTCTCTTTCTCTCTCTCTGTCTCTTTCTCTCTTTCTCTCTTTCTCCCTCTCTCTCTCTCTCTCTCTCTCTCTCTCTCTTTCTCTCCCCAGATGAATTTGACTTTTACTTCTACACTAAAATCACTGAAATATGGGACTCCTTGCCCAATCTTTTATCTCTCCCACCGCTCTCTAATTTTCACCTCCTCCTATTTTCCCCACACTCTCCCCTCCATTAGGGTTCTTCCTCACCTCCCTCACTGGACTCATTCACATACTTTGATATATCAACGCATCCTATGCTACAGCTAACCTATTGGCACAACAAACAGTTAAAGAACTTGCACTTGCCACCTCTGGTCACCTCTACAACTTATTCCGTCTATCTCTCTTAGCTTGTATCTTCCCCCCTGCTGCAAAACAGCCACTGCTAAGCCTCTCCTAAAAGAAATTGATGACATCAACAACCCCTAATTGTCATTCCCTAAACATTTTTTAATGTATGTTTTATATTGTATCTGGTTAAAAAAAATTTAAACCTTTACAATAAAAAAAGATCTTCACAATACTTATAATAAAAAAAACCTTTAGAAAACCAGACCAGAATCCCAAATCCCAAAATGAAATATCTTTCACATTTCACAATACTTCTCCCATTTTAGAGTATCATAGACAATATATAAGCTTCAGATGCCTAAAACATCCCACAGTAGCCAATGCAACAAATGTCGGATAACCCAATATCAATCTACTCCAAAGTGCATAGCAATCAATAAAATCAAACTTTCGCACAAATTTACTAAAATATAAAGTGTGTTGTGCATAAAGTACAGGACAATCTAAAATGATATGGCTTAAAGTTTCTATGATATTAACGTAATTGCAGAATCTATTGACGACTTCATCCTGCTGAATTAATTCCCATTTTAAAAGAGTAGATCTAGCAAAGACTATATCAAACCCAAAGTGCATGAAGTGGAAATGTGACAGGCTGTTTGGAAAAATATAAAGGTAATGGGACAATGTACCACGTGACATGTGCTCCATTCGCAAATGTCACAGGGATTTGTATGCATGCATAGTTTATATTGCATTTATCCAATCTAGGGGTTACAATATCAACTTTACCAATGCTGGGTTTTCCACCAATTCATCAGAAGTCAGTCCTACTTCAGACATTTTTTCATTGCAATTTTCCACATATCTTTTGACTGCAGGCTCCCCCTGTTTTTGATATGCACTTGCAAGTAGTATGAAAAGAGAACAGGGCAAAAGTTCTAAAATCTTCAAAAAGAACAAAAGAAGTTGTCAATTTGCCCTAATTATTAGAGTTTTGAGTCCGGTCTCATAGCCTATCATCACTATAGGTGCACAGTTTGGCAATCTTAAAACTCGATGCAAAACCAGGGTCTTGCATGTTACTAAGGCCTCCAAAGCTCTGACTTGCATAACATCCATCCTATAAATAATCGTTGGGACAACCATTCCCTCATAATATTTTACCAGAGGGCACACAGAAAAACGACTGTATTTAACATTTCACCTCATCATTTGCCCAGCTAGAGCTACTGGCTTTTGCCACAAAAGATCACCAGCAGTACTTTTATAGACTCTACCTCTAGGCGGGAAAACCTAAATATATCATATTCTCTACCTTTTGTAGATTCAACTCATTCAAAATACAATTAAAAGATTGTCTTTTTTTTCTTTTTCCCAGGTGAAAACAGCAAGATCTTTGTTTTCTAGGGAATATTTTCAAACAGTTATCTCTTGCAAACAGGACAACATTATTTAAAAGTGTCTGCAGATCTGTAGCTGTGCAGTCTAAGAGAAGAAAGTCGTCCGCATATGCCAAATACATACATTTTGTATCAGCCAGCCTCGGGGAGACAAAACAAATTATTTGCAAATAATCTTTGCTATCACATACATATACATTAAATAGATGGGGGCTAAAATGCTCCCCTGCCAAAGTCCTGAAGTGGTCTAAACCTGTCTAGATAGTCTGCATTGTGCCTCCAACCCCACTAGTATTTTCAAATTAGAGGAGAGTTTCATAATGAGGTGAAGCAGCACAGGCGGTATACCCCATCTTTCCAGCTTTTGCCATACAAGATTCTAATTGACTAAGTTGAAAGCAATCGACAGGTAAATTGAGTCAATATAGATCAAAGGAAGTTTTCTGTCCCTTGTCATTTCATAAAAACATTTCAGGAAAAAACAGTTTACAGAATTTCCTGTATATTTCTGAAAACCTATTTGAAAAATACACAGACAATCAACGCTCTTTGCACAGGCCGTGAGGTGAGATGAAAGGAGGGAAGAAAAAACCCGGCTATTAGCGCTCCTCGCCGTAATGGGGCTATAGTTCAGGGGATCAGAACAAAGTCCCTTTTTAAAAATTGGAACTACGTATGATGTGTCCCATGATTCAGAGGATTCATCAGACTCCTGCAAATTATTCAAATAGAAGGTTAAAATTGTGGCTTACGTCTAATGTAAAGATCTAAAAAGGCTATTAGCCAATCTATTGGGACCAGCAGCCCACGAGGGGCTTGCTTTCTTAATGATCCCAATACGGTTTCCCTTGAAATAGAAAAAACCTTCAGGTCAATAGAGGCAATGTTTGCCTCCCTGAAATTTGGCAGTTCGATGTTGCAGTTGGAATCTGAGTACAAATACTCAAAATGTTTAACCCAAGAGGCTTCCACGATAGGAGTTCCCTTTCTTGTTGCAACAGAGTTAACAACTTCCCAGAAACTGGTGTATACTCTAGAATTAAGAATGATTAACATTGTTTCTGCTTCCCTGTGCAATGCAACTATCCAATGATTTCTTATCGAGTTACGATATACCTACTTAATTCTTCTAATTTCACTAGCAGCTGAAACTAAGTCTTGAGCCTTCTTTTACATGGATCATATATCCCGCCAGAGGTTTGGAATTTTCTCATTCACTGCTAAATCAAAAGTATGTGTATGGTGCCTTTTAGCTTCAGCATCCTTATTATTGTGGTTCCTAAAAAACAAATTCAAATTGGTGTCTATATAAAAGGAGAAGCTGATAAAGATAACAGAAGAAATGATCAAGTTATACATTGTAACAGCTAAAATATGGGCTAACAAACTGTTAAACTGCTCAATAGAACTCTGGGACCAAGAGAGCTAGTTACCTCCCAAATGTATCTTAACCTGTTGTAATTTACTGCCCTCTGGGGTAAGTACATTGACGGAGAAAGTTTTGGTTACCATACTGTGATCACGAAGTGAGGTGTTTATTACCCTAAATATAAAATACAATTTCAATAAGAAGTAATCTGCAAACATGTCATCAAAGTTGGCTAAATCTTTCCCTCGTTTCCAAGTTGCCTGCATAGGGATGCCCCCATCACATTACCATTAAATGAGTTTAAGCTGTTCAACCATTAGAATTCCCTTATTTCTTTGTTGCCTATAGCCACATTTCGTGCTCTCAGTATAAAAATGTCCAGAAATCTGCACCTACAGAAGGAGTTCAGGTCCTCTGCAAGAAGAATGTGGCCATTCAATTTTCTTGCTAACCAATCTTCAACAAACAATACAAGAATATCCAAAAAGCTGGAAACAGGGGCTATTGCCTCATGCCAGTATATATTAATTATAAGTATGACCATAGTAGGGGATCCTGCATGAAATTTAAGCTCAGTGGCCAAAGCGTCATGAGATTTAATGGACATACCACCCACCCGATTTGATAGCAGTTAATAATCCACCCAAAGGTCACCCCATATTGGATTTGGTTGCAGCTTGAAAAGCTATTGTATGTATGTATGTATGTATTTATTTTTGTATAGCGCCGGTAGCCCGAGGGCATCAGGGCGCTTGAACATTACAACACAGAAGAAAAGAGGACAGGCATAATGTGACGCGAGCTGTTGGCTCAGGAGACCCGGCAGCCACTAGCGCGAGAAAACTTATCTAAAGAGGTGTGTCTTCATCCGTTTCCTAAATACAAGGTGGTTTGCTTCTGACCTCAGAGAATCGGGGAGGCTGTTCCACAATTTAGGTGCCAGCACCAGAAAAGATCTACCCAACCCAGATTTCAACTTGAAATTGGGTACGACCAGGAGGCCCTTTCCTTCCGATCGTAGTCTTCTCCTGGGTGTGTAGAGAACTAGGCTGTTTTTCAAATACTCTGGTGCTTTACCATAAAGGCGCTTGTGGACCAAGGAGAGGGCCTTAAACTTTATACGTTCCTCTACTCTTAGCCAATGAAGGGAAATCCTATTGGAGGTGACATGATCTTTCTTCTTCAGATTTTTGACTAGCCTAACCGCACTGTTCTGAATCACCTGACATCTAGATAAGTCCTTAGACGAGGCCCGTAACAACAGTGCATTGCCATAGTCGAGCCGTGATAGGATAATGGCTCTGGCTATGGTGGCCAGGTTGCATTCATTTGGGAAAGGCTTGATATATCTCAT
Source organism: Ambystoma mexicanum (assembly GCF_040938575.1). Taxonomy (NCBI): domain Eukaryota; kingdom Metazoa; phylum Chordata; class Amphibia; order Caudata; family Ambystomatidae; genus Ambystoma; species Ambystoma mexicanum. Next base: position 531,612,860 of record NC_090939.1, read on the forward strand.
TAGCCTAAAATAATAAGCCGTATTTTTTGGGATTTTGGAGGTAGCTGGTCTGGGCATGAGAATCAACCGCAGAGTTAACCATCATGCCCAAGGTTTTCACTTTAGGGGCCACCGAGATGATGGCTTTCTTAATTTGAAAAGATTTGTACTCTGCCCCTATATTAGCCAACTGAATACTGGAACCAAACAGCATCAATTCGGTTTTTGAATCATTCAGGCATATCCAATTAGCCTGCATCCAGTCGTCTATTGTCTTATAAACCCTTGCAATCCCTTCGCTGTCAGCGGCGTGATGGCTACCCACCAGTTCCAAAATAAGCTGAGTGTCGTCTGCGTAATTCGTAAACGACACGCCAGCTTTCACCAGTATGCTGCACAAAGTGCGCATGTATATGTTAAACAGCATTGGTGATAAACTGCCCCTTGGGGCACTCCGAAGAGGATGTCGCAGGGATCAGAGAAGTTGCTGTCCCAAAGGACTCTGGCTTGGCGGTTCGATAGAAATGACAATAACCAGTCAATGGCTCTTTCGGAGCAGTCCACGTTCTCTCTGAGTGCCTTAATGAGGAGTTGATGATCTACCAGATCGAAAGCAGCGCTTAAATCAAGAAGCGTCAGCATCCCTAACTTATTTTTGTCTAACAGGCTCAGCATCTGATTCTGTAGGTCCAGCATAGCTGTTTCAGTTCTAGGGGACGGCATCAAGAAGTGGGCTTTCCATTAGCCGCGTTTCCTGTAAAAGTATCATAACTTTTAATTTCTACACCCAACTCAGAATTAAATGTCAGGTGACAAAGCCCATTACTATTCCACGATAAAACTTTCAAATGATTACAGGAGCTAGAGACTAGACTTCCTCACCAATGTCATATTAAAGATAGGCACCAAGGCTCCGCTAACCAGGACCAGTCTTCATTGCCCTTTTTTCACATTCGTCACTTGAACATGTGCCATTTCTCTAGGTTTAAGCACTGAGTTAGAAACTGTAATGTGTGTATCCATAAGATCTGCAACAGAAGGGTAACCTTCATGGCTAAAGGTACAATTAAGAGCAGCACAATTGTAGGGCACAGTGTCAAATCCCATTTGCCTCAATGGACCCAAATGCTTTAAAATGACATCATATACAATTTTGGACACGAGTATTGAGAATGACCTTGCTGTGGTATAATTGTCAATAAATTCGACATAATCGATAGCCCTTGATGATATTGCTCTAATATTAGGCACTTCATTAAACAGTGCCAAAACAAAGGAACTGTTAAGCAACTGGAACTCATCTTCTGCAAATAAATACTCTGTGTATTTGCTCTTTTCCCCCAAAGGTACATGTGGAGGCCGAGTTACTGGCCATACCGATGTTCCAGATTAATCAAAACCCCTAACTTGGGTAGAATTAGTTAATTGTAAATTGCTGGTTCCTTTTAGGACACTATAAACAGGCCTCTTACCCTCCACACCACCAACAGGATCCTTCCTGACACACACTGCATTCGGCAAGGTACAAGGAGACCCAACTGGAGAGTGTGAGAGACACCCCAGGCCCTACTTTCAACAATAGTTTGATCAACAAGGGGATGATTAGTAGGAACAACTAAATTACTAGTCTCCTTCTCCAAAACTGGGGCAGAAGCTGGCACTACTCCATTACTAGGGCCTGAAGGTGCTTCTTCCACACCAGGGTTGTACATTATTATAGATGGGCTGGGCAAACCTATGGATCAATCCTCCAGATGAGTTGTTAAAAGACTAATGTCCAAGTCTTCCGACTCAACCTCTTGGGGAAGTTTCAAGAAGTAAGTAACATAAAATAACTTAACACTTTTTCCCCACAATCAACAGGGGATTAGTCTTGTTTAGACTTCTTCCGTTTTTTACATGCTCTGCCCCCAAAGATGTATTGCTTTGGGCTCTCTCCATGGATGGAGAAATGACAACTATGAACTGAGCTTCCTGGGCATCTGGCTGATCCTCATTTCTTGCCGCCAGACAAGTCTTCAAACGATGCAGACACTTTCTCGAGCCTTTGTTTTTCCCTCTGGTTTTACAATTCTTTGGTTTTGTTTTCTTTTACCCCATTCTGTGATGTATCCTTTTCACAGGGCAATGCCTTATTACCAACAATCACTGAAGCATTGAGACAGTCCATCAGTCGAGAGGAGACAGGCCTGCTGTTGAAGGAGGCCATCTTATTGTTCAATATACAGTCCATTCCAGAAATGGCAAGCCGGGATGGTAGAGGTCTTGCCAATTACAGTGTGAAATACTGGAGAATCTTGCCCACAGCTCAGTTGATTTTGTAGAGAGAAATCAGCATATTGCTGGACTGAGATGTAGCTGCCACTTTGTGATGTTGCACCTTCGCAAATATAAAACCTTTGAGAAAGTTTAGTTTTGCTACTATGGTGGAAACGGTCGTCTCCTGGGATTTAAAATCATCCTTGATTTCTTCATAAAGTTTGACAAGTGAAGAAAGAGCAAGTTTCAATGCATACAAAGCAGGCTCTTGGTCCTTGGTGTCTACTATAGTGGTCATTTGTGGTATAAGCAAAGTTCTCCTAAATGTAATAGCTACATAAGCAAAATCAGAATCTGTCTTTGGTATAAGCAAAGGTCTCCTAGATGTAACTGGTACCTAAGCAAAATCAGAAAGCTGAAACTATATAGGGGAATCAGGAAAGTGCAACATAGGAAACCCAGACAGCCATTGCAGTGCAGAGTCATTGGGCCTCATTATAAGTTTGGCAGTAGCCTTGCCGGTAAAACTGTCAGGCTGCCGCCAAACTTGCAATTTTTTCCAGAGCCCACAAATGGCCAATTAATGGGTCATTACAGCCTTGCCGGACCCGGTAATTGCCCATTTGCAGGCGCCAGCAAAAAGATGCTCCCCATTCCCATTCGGCCCCATAGGGCCGAATGGGAATGGGGAGGCAGGATGCACCGGCACCTTTTATAACGGTGAATCCGACATTCTGCGCCTGCAGGTGCCTTTCGGTGGGCAGAAAGGTTCCCGCGAGTACAACTCATAGTTGCCGGTCCGGGAACTACGGTACCGGCATGCTTACTGGTGCCACAGTTCCCGGACCGGAAAACTTATAATGAGGCCCATTATCTTATGAAAGAATTAGAGCGGACCGAGAAAAATGTTGTACTGACATGTCGGCAATTTGTCTGGACCTTTCCACAGACACAGATATTACTTCACCTTCCTGTCTCACCAACAATGTACCACTTGCCACTTTCATAAGCGAGACATCCCCCATGAGTAAGGGTGGTTCAGACTCCAAGTCATTGTACTTTGGATGAGGGGTAGGGGCCAAGGTATTAACATTTCCCTGATGCATAGATGTATCACTCATAACCTCATGTATATTCTGGATGATTGGGAGGAGAATACAATTCTTTCACCACTTTTGCACCTAAAAAGGCATCTTGTAAAGATAATAGTTTGTGTAGCGGGGCGAATCCAGAATGCATAAGCATAAATGAATTAAGTATGGTAAAGAGACATACACGTCACTGCAATAATCAAAAGGCTCCTGTTCTGATGCCGGGTACTACCGGGGCCAGCCACGGACTGACACAGACTGACTGCTCAGCACACTGCTCTGAATACCCTACAAATCTAAAATCCTCTAGAGGGTCGTCTACAACTATCTTGAGGGAGGCTCACTTGCTGATCCCCTCCAATCTGGATTTGGGTCAAAATACTCCACTGAGATTGCTCTCATCGACATCAATGATTCTCTTACCACTGACCACTACTCTCACCACTCTTCCATTCTCAGTCATATGGACATTTCAGCTGCCTTTGCCAATGTGTACCATCACTCTCACCTTCAAACTCTTTTCCTGCTTGGCTTCATGGACACCATACTCAAATTGGTGTCCTCCTAGTTCTCTGACTGTTCCCTCTCCTTGTTGTGGGACTCCAGCATCTCCTCCCCAACACCCATTCCCATAAGTGTCCCTCAAGAATTAGACCTGGGCCCACTTCCCTTTACCCGATTTACCTCTTCCCTTCCATGTACCTCCTCATGTGGCTTTAAGTATCACTAATTTACTGACAATGCTCAGATATTCTTGTTCTTCAACTCTGAAATCGTCAAATACAGATACAACTGGTGTGAGAAACCAAAGAGTGTCTCACCCGCTATTCCTCTGGGACTTGTCATCCAGGTGACCAGGACATAGTATTCACTTTTGGATCCAGTAACTGGGGGTGGACCAGTGTGGGAGGATCACCTGGGTGAAGGGCTTTTGTGGAGTGGGAGTGAGGCAAACAATGATGAGATGCGGAATTCCCCTATTTCCCTTACCCCACTCTCCCCCCCTTTTCTACACAAACACTGGGCTGAGGAAGAGGGTGACTGATAGTAAAGAGGCTAACCCTTACATATTTCATTGGCTATGTAGGATGTATTGACCCACTCCGATATGCTATGCGGCATCACTCTGATGGTATGGTGCAAGGAACTGCAACAATGGTGGCAAAACTCTTGTACGCGCCAAAAACCTACAAACACTGCGTTCTCAAGCACACAAAAAGCTGGATGCACAACCAGCCACCCATGGTGCATGTGTGGTGGAATAGAGCACACCCTGCAGAAAATGTGCCGGTGGGCTCCATGACCAGCAAACAGAGTGCAGAGGGAGAAGCAGCGCTTTACAAATAAAACTCCAAAATGTGCCTATAAATGACATTTGCTTTGTTGCTAAAAACTCCAAAATGCCTATAACACAACACTTCTCAACATTCAAAATCTTGCTTAGCGCTAAATTCATGTAATCTAATGAAGCATTGCGAACATTCAAAGTCCTAATGTGGAGAGCAAAACATTCATCAGACAAACTGGATTGTCTGTAAACTGACAGCCCCTGTCAAAATCTGGTTGCAGTACCTTGGGCTACCTGGGTGACAGCTGTCAGATGAGTTACTGATGAAACTTCAAAATGATCTAAACTAAAAAGTCTGCCGGATTAGTAAACATAAATAGGATTGTGGCTCAAAAGAATACAGATCTCAGTTGCTTTTTATCCCACAGAGTTAAAGCTAAGAAAGTAATGTATTTATGTTTGATGCAACAAATTTGATTTATCCTGGATCTTTAATTAAGAATAAATTAGCTTGGCTGAGCTGCAACCCTTTGGAAGTGGACAAACTGGTTTCTCCCAGGGAGAGGGAAATTCTCTCAGCTGAAACTCACAGGGAGATGGTAATTGTGGGTTAATCCAGACTTTTGTCTACAGAAAGAGAATGAACAATAGCAGATCCTTCAGCCCAGGAAACAGAGGTGTGAGAGGGTCATAAATTGCACCTGGAAGGAACTTCCCCAAGGAGGAGGATGCTCCTGGACTCCGAGGAGAGACAAAGGTGTGGAGCCAAGCGAACATCTGCTGTTAAGAATGAACAATGAACAATTTTCAGAGACTCATAACTTGTGATTCAAAGTGGTGAAAAATATAAAAAGGTCAGAGTTGTTAATCTAATGCACGTTTTAAGAGGCAGCAGAACTGTGTGACCTGTTCTGGACATGAATGGCAATATATGTGGTTTTATGTGAAATGTATTAATACTAGAATTGTGAAAATGTACATACACATCCCTATGTTAAACACACACATTTGTGGAAATGTGCATAAAGTTTGGAAATTGTGTTCATAGCGAAAAGGACAAAATTCTGTAGAAGGTTGAAACAAGATCCCACAGCTGCAGGATTTTGAAGAACAGATGCTACATAAAATTATGGAACTTTTTTCTGTGATTTGTGTGAAGGTGACCTATGTCGAAATGTGTATTTACTATAAAATTCGATTTTGAGACCAGTGGCTAAAGGGGGGTTTCTAAGAACTGTAAAGCAAATCATAAAATGTGACATCATCCGGCCTTGATCCAATCACTCAAATGCAAGGTGGAGATGAAGTTTTGATCCAATCCCAACTCACAGGGGCAAGCTTAGCTAAGCCGGCCCATACATCCATTTTGTGATGTCATTTCCTAAGGATAAATAGAGACAGATGACAACATATAGGTACTGACTGTTCCACTCACTTTCCTGATTCCGGGGAAGCACTCTGACCCAGCATTCTACATGTAGCTTTAATAAATTTCCAGATCCAGATGCCAAGACTCTTACAAGCATTAGAGAACTATTGACTTTCTGCAAGGCCTAATCCTCAAACTTATTCTTGCACCCAGTGAAGCGCTGTGGTGTGAATAGACCTTTTGAACCAGTATCCTGAAATTATCTGGCTTGCAAGGCTTGCCTGAGGAACTCGCTATCCAGCTGATTGAAATATCCACAAACAAGGAGGGCAGATCCTGTGTAAATCCGGTCACATCAGTCCCATGCCTGATGTGCTGTCCTTCCTTGACAGATGCAATCCATGACCAGAACTTGACGGTGCAATTTAATCACAAGGGACTCTAAGGGCCTCATTACGCGGATGGCGGTATGGGTTTACCGGTACCGGTATTTTACCGGTACCGGTAAACCCTTGCCGCCTTACTACGAGGTCCCTTTGCGGGCTGGGGAATTTAACGCCTGCTTTTTGCAGGCGTTAAAAACCACCCCGCAAAGGGACCAGGGAGCTAATTACCTTACCGCAATTTGCGGTGCCGTAATTAGCACCTTCCCCATTCCCATTAGGCCCTATGGGGCAAAAATGGGAATGGGGAAGGGCAATGGGGGAAGGGGGAATTACCGCCCCACCAACCTTGGAATAGGGAGGTAATTCCCCTTTCCACCAAGGCGGTGCCGCCATCCGTGTAATGAGGCCCTAAGTATTAATAGGAAGAACCGTGACCCATGGTCTATTTGCATTGTCTTATCCCAATCTCAACCCATCCTATCCGTAAATTCAGAATCATAGTATTGTCAGAACCTTTCTTGCGCTGATTTTCTCTCATTTGTTTTATAAAATCATTAGTCATTAGTGTCTTTGAGTAACTAAAGTGAATCCCAGAAAGCAATTGAGTATCCACCATGTGAATGGTTACGCCAGCAACGTAACTGTGGAGATTCATGTGTGGCATCCTCTTTTTCATAGTCATAATCTAGTGTAAGCAAACCCATCTTTCAATTTCAAAGTGCATTTCTGTTTTCCATTCTCACGCCTATTTTGCAAAACCGACTCTCACTAAAACCTCTATAACTCCCTCAGTTTTGATGATAGAAACAAAGTTTCAACTCCTACTTGTACCTAACATGCTTAGCTATCCATATATTCTCCGGTTGTAGCGAATAACGTGCAAGGAAAAGTTTGCTGCGATGTTATATTCTGAGAAATTTTACAGGTGTGAAATAGCTTTAAATTGTTTCCTACTTGGACTTTGAGATTTCCAATGCTTTCTTTTGACTAAATCATTGCTTGTGATTGTTTGCACCTATTTAACGCAGCTCCCCTAGGAATGTATGATAATTTAAGTATTTTTGACCACATTTGGTGTTTTTGCCCAGTCAATTCCAAAGACAATTTCAAATCAATTCTGTTTTTCTCTTGTGTTTGAAGGGGGAAGGTGAGACTGATATTCTGTTTGATTTGTGCTATTCTTGAATACCTGCTCTCTCCTCACATCTATTTAATTTCCTATTGGGGGGTTGAGGGGTGTTGCAGGGGAACCTCTAACCATAGTGCTATCTTTTCTACACCAATTCAAAAGTATTATTTTCTGTGCTGCATTTGTTTTTGTGTTCATTACTTGATTCGTAGTGCATTAAAAGATATTATTCAGTGTCCTGTCACCCCTTGGTGATTGTTACCTATTAAAATATATTGTGATTAAATTCTAAATATCTAAATAAATATTTACCTTTCCAAACTAGCCTGATTCCTGGTTCAGTATGACCAGGGGGGTTCCAGGAGAAGGGTGTGATACGAGTGGTATATCATTCAGAATACTGAACTTATAGATAAAATAAATAAGGGTTTCACTTGGGCACTAAATGCAGGGCGGGACTTGGGTGTGTGCCGGATTGAAATCACTTACAGCTATGTACCGCTAATCAGCTCAGGCAAAGTCAGGCACTTGACTTTAATTGCATACATCTGTTACCCATTAGCTCTCCCCACACAGATGAAAGGTGGAACATCAAAACACACTTTGAGAAAGGTGGAACACGAGAAAGAGCAGAACTTCCAGGGCAAAGACGAACCTACTGGAGCAGAGTGACTCAGAGAGGGACGAGAGCAAAGGGTAGAGAAACCCAAGAGATCCCTGCAGGAGGCTGTTGCCTCAGAAGAGCCATGAAAAATATGCAGAGAAGGCCAAACCCCAGACAAGAAGACTGCATTGTGTTTCAAGGATGCCCACAGCCCTGCCGGGAGAACAACAGAGTTGGGGAGGTGAGGCCATGTCTGTGGAATTAAACTTGACTTGTGAATTCAAACAAATTCAAATAGTAAAAACAAGAAAGGAACGCACACAGCTGGTGAGTTGGCAAGCAACATGAAATGCTGGTGTGTGTTAGGAAAAGATTGAAAGTGCAACAGTATATCTCACAATTGAAGGATGCACATATGAGGATGAGACGCAAAGGAAGGCAGGGCTGTAGGGAACTAACTACCGATAACTGCAGAGCCTATGATACAGAGTATCTGAGTGGTCCGGCAAAAGAAAGTTGCCCACTTGAAAGTCTTTGCAAAAGGTGAATTGTTTTGTTTGAAGTGACAAAGTGAATGAAAAATGCATAATGACCAAGAATAACCCTGACAAAATGGGAAGTGACAAGGAGAATGTTGAACCTTTGTGCTTGTGATAATGAACTACCAAGATCAAGAGACACTGGGGAAAATATCACAAGAGTCTGAGCTGAAAGGGCAAAGTCGAAGTGGTCCTGCGGGGGTCTATAGCTAAAGCCTCACACATTTGAAAGTCTTCGACATCAGGAAATGATCCGAGCACGACTGAGGAAGACTGAAAGTGTGATAGATTAGGGGAAGGGAACCCCTAAAATTATGTGAATTAAGCTTTGGGAAGCAAACCCCTGCAAGTGCAGAGATTGAAAGGTCAGAGCCCAACAGAGGGAGACCTATGTGAACTTTTTACTTTGAAAGGTCCGAGCCCGCCTGAGGGATACCTATGTGAATCATTGTTGAACTGTGAAAGAACTTTAGAAAGCTTGAATACGTGACTTTAATGTGGAAGGCCAAGTGGGCCTCGATGCACGTTTTGAACTGCCTTTGTTTTGAGAACCTGAACCAGAATGTGTCATCCTGTATAAGGGGATCTGGAATTTGGAAATCTGTAAATACTAGCCTTAGGCTCTTCATTTTAGAAATGTTTTAATTTCCTACAGTCTCTGTCCCACCACCCGGCATACACCATTTGAAACAGCAATGCTTCAATGCTAATACATTCTACCCTAGGACTGCCTCTGCTCTCTGTTATTGTGTACTTAGTGTGTCATTTCTCTTTGAAATTACATCCTGTTATTAAATAACTACAACATAAAAAAACACATTCTTTAAAACATCCTTATTTTTCATCATCTTAAAGAAAAAGAGCTTGTTTATGAAAGCATTTATGGGTTTAGTTGTATGTATGCCATATTTCGGGCTTGAACTGGGCTGAGAGCAACACAGATCACATCACATTAACATATGCGCTCTTTCCATCCACCTGATGCTACCTGCAGAGGTCAGCGGACCTAAAAGGAGCATCCATGATCAATCTACAAACTGCTCACTTGCCCTCTGACCCGAGAACCACCATCTTTGAAAGGTCTTTCCACCAGCAAAAGGGGATTCAACTGGGTTGAGAGCAATGCAGAGCTCATCACAACAGCACCATTCCATCTGCCTGAGGCTGACTACAGAGGTGGCTGTAAGGGCAGCTTGACTTCCCCACTGGTGACAAACAGGATGGGTGGGCCAGGACTCCACCTCCCGGCCAGCCCTGCTCTTTAGCCAGAGATTAGTTGTCGCACTATCCCTTCTAGTCATTGTATGCTCCTCACCACTTCCAGAACTTGGCCCTTTGCTTTGGGGAGACTCATCCCTGGGAAACCTAGCAAAGAACAAACAGCTATGGGCCAACCTACAGCCTTTCCTCCAGCCTCTTTGCCTCTGCCCCTTTGAGCTATTGCTTTGCTCTGTTGCTTGTGAGTACCAATTATGTCTTTACTCTGTTTGCTCTCACAATGCACTACTCTTAGTATCACTTTTCTCATCTACTTCTTTCCTCATTCGTCTCTGCTCAAAACCCTATAGACTCTCTTCCTATCCCTATCATCGCTTTTCCTCAACACCATCCCTCTTCTCGCTCACCTACACTATCTATTCACAAAACCTCCAACCCTCAATTCCATCACACTTCCTCTTCTCACATATACCCTGAGTGTTCTGCAGACTCAACATCAGTATGCTTCCACACCTCACTCTATTTATATTGCTCGATGGAATGCACATTCTCTCTGTAACAAGTCATCCTTTACCGCCGACTTACATCTTTCCCATTCTCCATCTCTTTACATCCTTACCCTTACAGAAACCGGAATTTCTCCTTCAGACTCTACAACCCTTGTTACCCTTCATGACCCTGACAACACCTTCAACCACTCTCCCTGCCCAACTGGTAGGGTTGCTGGTGTCCTACTCCCCTATCTCCATCTAATTCTCCCCTCTTCAAATACAGCATCTTCACAATTACTGCTCCTTATGTATTCATATTATATCTCTCTATTGGCCAGGTGGTACTGCTGATCAATTTATTGACCACCTCTCCCCTCCCAACTAATTGACTCCCTTCATCCCCATCATCATTTCACTGTCACAGGTGACTTTAACATCTCCTCTCCTTCCACTCCTCTATCCACTGACTTTAGCTCTTTTCTCCTTAACCACTCATTCTCTTATGTCCACTATCAGCTCCACCCATTCAGATGGTAACCCATTGACCTTATTCTCATCTCCTCTCAACTCTTACCTCTAATATCTCCAAACTCCTTCTCGCTCTGATGAGTCCATTGCCTTTGCCTCAATCTCCACTCCTACTTCCACTCCTCTCTCTCCATCTACCACTTCTATTACCAAGCGCAAGTTTATCTCTTCCAAATTTACTATCTACCTCTCTGACCTACACTGCTCTCTCTCCTCCATTGCAAAATGCACTGTTCCATCCACTGATAAAATCTTCACTAACTTTAACCCTGCTCTTAATGCTCCCCTTCCCCTCTTGCTTCCCTCTTACTACATTAACTCCTAAAGCCTCCCCTCAATGACTTTGCAATACACCTGTCATCCGCAGCATGAAAACAACAATTCAGAAAAAACATTTCAACTTGGAAAAGATCTAGACACTCCTCAGATCTTCAACTCTACCTGTCTGCTCTTCGAAACTACTCCCCTGCTCTCGACTCTGCCAAACCTAATTTCTATATATCTCTCATTTTGTTTCAATTCTCTAAACCTAGGTGCCTCCAAAAATCTCCCAACTCAATTCCCTCACCCTGCTCATCTCCTCTACTCTTTCTGCTAATGATCTAGCTCTTTACATTACTTCAAAAATCACCAACATGCAAAATCCCCCTGCAAAATACCTATCCCCACCTCCTGCTCACTTTTCCCCACCACTTTTACCATCTTCTCCTGTAACAAAGTCTTCCTTTGCCCCTACTAACCCTGATGAGATCATTAACCTTCTCCTCAGGGATAACTATTCATATACCCACATCGACCCAATATCCCTACATATAGTGGAACTCATAGCTCCAAGTGTTGTCTGTTTGTTACTTCCCTCTTCAACTCCCCTCTTGACAGTACCACTTTCCCATCATCCTACAAGTTGGCTAATGTCATTCCTTTCCTTAAGAAACCTGATCTAGGTCCTAACTGCCATGCCAACATTCATCCTGTCTCTCTTCTATCTCACTATTCCAAATTCCTAGCATGTGTAGTTTTCAACCGACTCACTGAGTTCCTTGGCACACACAACCTATGGGATCCTCTTCAATCTGGCTTCCAACTCTGCACTCTACGGAGTCAGCACTCCTCGACATCAGCAACTGCATCTTTTTCCCTTGTCATGCTAACCGTTCATCTATTATTCTTGACCTCTCTGCTGCCTTTGATACAGTCAACCATTCTGACCATCTCTCAACACTATCTCTCCTAGGCATCAGGAACAAGGCCTTTGCTTGGTTGGCTTCGTATCTTGCCCTCAGACACTTTCAGCTGTTCTGGAACAGCCTTCCATCTCCACTCATCCCCAATTATTGTTGGTGTTCCCCAAGGGTCAGTCCTCAGTTCACTTCTCTTCACTCTCTATACCTCTGATCTTGACACCTCGATCTCCACCTACGGCTTCTCCTATTAACTCTTTGCTAATGGCAATCAGATCTTCTCTCCTTTCCCTCCTTATCTAACAAGTTACAGTCAAAAATATCTGGTTACCATGTTTTTGCCATGGCTGATTTCACCACAGCTATTTTAAACATGGTGTTTTTGCAATGGCTGCTTTTGGCGATTATTGTTGTTGTTACATTAAAGTTTTGTTTGTTTGGGATAGGGGATTTGGGTTGGTGGGTGGCAGGGCAAGGTGGTGGGCATGGGTTACATGGGGGTTGGGGTAACACCCATTTAAAGACAAAGAAACGGCAAAAAACGACAACGGCAAAAGCATCAGGGTAAAAATAGCCACGGAGAAAACAGCTGCAGCAAAAACATGTGAAACCAAAAATGTCTGTATTTCCATCAACCAATATTGGGTGGCATCCCACGCGCTCATGCTCAATCCCACTTAGACTGAAGCTATGCACTTCCCATCCGAACAGGCTATCTCTTCCATCTTCTATTCTTCTCTCCTGACTACCTTCACCACTCTGCTTCTGCTCTCAACCTTGGTGTCCTCTTTGACCCATTTCATAACTTCTCACTCTTAATCTACACATTGCCACTGCAGCAAGACTTAATCTCCTCAACATCAGAATAACAAGACATCTTCTTCCCTTCAACAATGCTAAGCATCTAATCTTCTCTTTAGTATTCTCCTGATCTGACTACTGTGCAAGTCTACTCTACGTCCTTCCCAACTATGCTTTTTCACTTCTCGACAAAGTCCTCTACTTTGCCATTCGTACACTCTTCAACCTTCTCTACTGTGGGATGTTTTTACCCATGCATCCAAGCCCTACCATAAAACTGTGCGTTACTGGCATTGAAAACATCATGATGGCCAGAACTCCCCAGAGAGTGCACAGGGAAAACATGAAGAATAGGCTGCCACCCATTTTTGCCTATGTTGTGAGCACAGGAGGGCACTGCCTAAAACCACCATTGGGCTACACACACAGTAGCCTGAAACCATTGGGAATGGCAATGCTAATTGCCAAAAGCAACCCAGAACTGTGGGGAATTCATTTTCTTAATGTCAAAAATGGATGCAATACCGGTGCTCACCACTATCAGAAAGCCGGTGTTTTAAAACCATCAGACTTTGGTGTAAAACTGAACAAATTAACCCAAACCAGGCCAAGGAAAGACTTGCTAAGAGGTGGATACAATGTAAAACTATATTCTGAAATGACTTGAAGGAAGTAATTATTTAATGTATATATAAAAAATAGCTGCATGTAATTTGGATTTGAATGTAGAAAACTGGGAACTAAAGTGACATTTAGCTGAATTCTGCCTGACAACTACCCCCGACAGGAGAAACCGGCTCAGCCACTCTTCCCAGGCCTAGCTGCATCCTGCTGCCCCTGCCAAAAGGAGATGACACCTCTCTGATTGGGTTAGGGGGGAGCACCTGGGGACTGCAGGAAGTTGAAAAACGCCCTGTCCTGGACTCAGGCAAATGTTATATTGGGGGGGTCGTAAAATGGCTTCCTCTTGGGAGGAACTGGGAGGGGCAGTGCCTCTGCTAGCAAGCTGAGCTTGGGGGAAGTGGACAAACCAGAAACTCCACCATGTGCTTGGGGGAAACCACACCCCTTTGGGCCAGAGCATAATTAAAAAAAAAAGATGGATAATTCATAGTACGGACTTGTCAGAATTATATAAGTAATATCATTATTCTTGTGATTTTTCTGTACACGTTTTAAGAGGTGTAAGGACCCTGTGGTGTATTCTGGGGGGTTGCTAGCATAAAATAGGGTCTTACTCCAAATGTCTGCATGTTAAAAATCTGACACTTCATCAATTAATGTCCATACTCCTTGCGCACATTTGTGTAATTTTTGGTAAATGTCCGATATTGGTAAACCGACCAAAAAGCGCAAAATGTTGTCATTTCTGAATCCCAGCTCGCAGGAACATGGGGCTTGAACAGAGACCTTAGCAAAACAAAAGAGTTGATGGCTGGAAGGTTTAGAATAAATCTTGACCTCTGGCATTGCTCTGGGCAACCCTCCAGACCATCGTTCTTCGCCTGCCAAGCCATTACAAAAGGGGAAAAACCATATGCAAATCAGGCTTGGTCCCACCCCCAAAGGGGTAGTCCAGCCCGAACTGCTAGGTCACATCCCTTTTGCACGAGACCACAAGCATCCCCAGACATGTTTCAGCCTTGTTGGGCGTCATCAGTGAGGAGTAGCTTGGGTCTCTAGGCCCAGCAGGCAAGGGACCCACGTCTGGGCATACCCTTCCCACTCGGGGTGACAATAGCAAAACAAAAGAGTTGATGGCTGGAAGGTTTAGAATAAATCTTGACCTCTGGCATTGCTCTGGGCAACCCTCCAGACCATCGTTCTTCGCCTGCCAAGCCATTACAAAAGGGGAAAAACCATATGCAAATCAGGCTTGGTCCCACCCCCAAAGGGGTAGTCCAGCCCGAACTGCTAGGTCACATCCCTTTTGCACGAGACCACAAGCATCCCCAGACATGTTTCAGCCTTGTTGGGCGTCATCAGTGAGGAGTAGCTTGGGTCTCTAGGCCCAGCAGGCAAGGGACCCACGTCTGGGCATACCCTTCCCACTCGGGGTGACAATAGCAAAACAAAAGAGTTGATGGCTGGAAGGTTTAGAATAAATCTTGACCTCTGGCATTGCTCTGGGCAACCCTCCAGACCATCGTTCTTCGCCTGCCAAGCCATTACAAAAGGGGAAAAACCATATGCAAATCAGGCTTGGTCCCACCCCCAAAGGGGTAGTCCAGCCCGAACTGCTAGGTCACATCCCTTTTGCACGAGACCACAAGCATCCCCAGACATGTTTCAGCCTTGTTGGGCGTCATCAGTGAGGAGTAGCTTGGGTCTCTAGGCCCAGCAGGCAAGGGACCCACGTCTGGGCATACCCTTCCCACTCGGGGTGACAATAGCAAAACAAAAGAGTTGATGGCTGGAAGGTTTAGAATAAATCTTGACCTCTGGCATTGCTCTGGGCAACGCTCCAGACCATCGTTCTTCGCCTGCCAAGCCATTACAAAAGGGGAAAAACCATATGCAAATCAGGCTTGGTCCCACCCCCAAAGGGGTAGTCCAGCCCGAACTGCTAGGTCACATCCCTTTTGCACGAGACCACAAGCATCCCCAGACATGTTTCAGCCTTGTTGGGCGTCATCAGTGAGGAGTAGCTTGGGTCTCTAGGCCCAGCAGGCAAGGGACCCACGTCTGGGCATACCCTTCCCACTCGGGGTGACAATAGCAAAACAAAAGAGTTGATGGCTGGAAGGTTTAGAATAAATCTTGACCTCTGGCATTGCTCTGGGCAACCCTCCAGACCATCGTTCTTCGCCTGCCAAGCCATTACAAAAGGGGAAAAACCATATGCAAATCAGGCTTGGTCCCACCCCCAAAGGGGTAGTCCAGCCCGAACTGCTAGGTCACATCCCTTTTGCACGAGACCACAAGCATCCCCAGACATGTTTCAGCATTGTTGGGCGTCATCAGTGAGGAGTAGCTTGGGTCTCTAGGCCCAGCAGGCAAGGGACCCACGTCTGGGCATACCCTTCCCACTCGGGGTGACAATAGCAAAACAAAAGAGTTGATGGCTGGAAGGTTTAGAATAAATCTTGACCTCTGGCATTGCTCTGGGCAACCCTCCAGACCATCGTTCTTCGCCTGCCAAGCCATTACAAAAGGGGAAAAACCATATGCAAATCAGGCTTGGTCCCACCCCCAAAGGGGTAGTCCAGCCCGAACTGCTAGGTCACATCCCTTTTGCACGAGACCACAAGCATCCCCAGACATGTTTCAGCCTTGTTGGGCGTCATCAGTGAGGAGTAGCTTGGGTCTCTAGGCCCAGCAGGCAAGGGACCCACGTCTGGGCATACCCTTCCCACTCGGGGTGACAATAGCAAAACAAAAGAGTTGATGGCTGGAAGGTTTAGAATAAATCTTGACCTCTGGCATTGCTCTGGGCAACCCTCCAGACCATCGTTCTTCGCCTGCCAAGCCATTACAAAAGGGGAAAAACCATATGCAAATCAGGCTTGGTCCCACCCCCAAAGGGGTAGTCCAGCCCGAACTGCTAGGTCACATCCCTTTTGCACGAGACCACAAGCATCCCCAGACATGTTTCAGCCTTGTTGGGCGTCATCAGTGAGGAGTAGCTTGGGTCTCTAGGCCCAGCAGGCAAGGGACCCACGTCTGGGCATACCCTTCCCACTCGGGGTGACAATAGCAAAACAAAAGAGTTGATGGCTGGAAGGTTTAGAATAAATCTTGACCTCTGGCATTGCTCTGGGCAACCCTCCAGACCATCGTTCTTCGCCTGCCAAGCCATTACAAAAGGGGAAAAACCATATGCAAATCAGGCTTGGTCCCACCCCCAAAGGGGTAGTCCAGCCCGAACTGCTAGGTCACATCCCTTTTGCACGAGACCACAAGCATCCCCAGACATGTTTCAGCCTTGTTGGGCGTCATCAGTGAGGAGTAGCTTGGGTCTCTAGGCCCAGCAGGCAAGGGACCCACGTCTGGGCATACCCTTCCCACTCGGGGTGACAATAGCAAAACAAAAGAGTTGATGGCTGGAAGGTTTAGAATAAATCTTGACCTCTGGCATTGCTCTGGGCAACCCTCCAGACCATCGTTCTTCGCCTGCCAAGCCATTACAAAAGGGGAAAAACCATATGCAAATCAGGCTTGGTCCCACCCCCAAAGGGGTAGTCCAGCCCGAACTGCTAGGTCACATCCCTTTTGCACGAGACCACAAGCATCCCCAGACATGTTTCAGCCTTGTTGGGCGTCATCAGTGAGGAGTAGCTTGGGTCTCTAGGCCCAGCAGGCAAGGGACCCACGTCTGGGCATACCCGTCCCACTCGGGGTGACAATAGCAAAACAAAAGAGTTGATGGCTGGAAGGTTTAGAATAAATCTTGACCTCTGGCATTGCTCTGGGTTAAGATTAAGTCTAAACCTTCCAGCCATCACCTCTTTGTTTTTGCTATGTCACCCCGAGTGGGACGGGTATGCCCAGACGTGGGTCCCGTGCCTGCTGGGCCTAGAGACCCAAGCTACTCCTCACTGATGAGCCCCAACAAGGGCGAAACATGTTTGGGGATGCTTGTGGTCTCGTGCAGAAGGGATGTGGCCTAGCAGTTCGGGCTGGACTGCCCCTTTTGGGGTGGGGCCAAGCCTGATTTGCATATGGTCTTTCCCTTCTGTAATGGCTTGGCAGGCGAAGAACGGTGGTCTGGAGGGTTGCCCAGAGCATTGCCAGTGGTTAAGATTAAGTCTAAACCTTCCAGCCATCACCTCTTTGTTTTTGCTATGTCACCCCGAGTGGGACGGGTATGCCCAGACGTGGGTCCCGTGCCTGCTGGGCCTAGAGACCCAAGCTACTCCTCACTGATGAGCCCCAACAAGGGCGAAACATGTTTGGGGATGCTTGTGGTCTCGTGCAGAAGGGATGTGGCCTAGCAGTTCGGGCTGGACTGCCCCTTTTGGGGTGGGGCCAAGCCTGATTTGCATATGGTCTTTCCCTTCTGTAATGGCTTGGCAGGCGAAGAACGGTGGTCTGGAGGGTTGCCCAGAGCATTGCCAGTGGTTAAGATTAAGTCTAAACCTTCCAGCCATCACCTCTTTGTTTTTGCTATGTCACCCCGAGTGGGACGGGTATGCCCAGACGTGGGTCCCGTGCCTGCTGGGCCTAGAGACCCAAGCTACTCCTCACTGATGAGCCCCAACAAGGGCGAAACATGTTTGGGGATGCTTGTGGTCTCGTGCAGAAGGGATGTGGCCTAGCAGTTCGGGCTGGACTGCCCCTTTTGGGGTGGGGCCAAGCCTGATTTGCATATGGTCTTTCCCTTCTGTAATGGCTTGGCAGGCGAAGAACGGTGGTCTGGAGGGTTGCCCAGAGCATTGCCAGTGGTTAAGATTAAGTCTAAACCTTCCAGCCATCACCTCTTTGTTTTTGCTATGTCACCCCGAGTGGGACGGGTATGCCCAGACGTGGGTCCCGTGCCTGCTGGGCCTAGAGACCCAAGCTACTCCTCACTGATGAGCCCCATCAAGGGCGAAACATGTTTGGGGATGCTTGTGGTCTCGTGCAGAAGGGATGTGGCCTAGCAGTTTGGGCTGGACTGCCCCTTTTGGGGTGGGGCCAAGCCTGATTTGCATATGGTCTTTCCCTTCTGTAATGGCTTGGCAAGCGAAGAACGGTGGTCTGGAGGGTTGCCCAGAGCATTGCCAGTGGTTAAGATTAAGTCTAAACCTTCCAGCCATCACCTCTTTGTTTTTGCTATGTCACCCCGAGTGGGACGGGTATGCCCAGACGTGGGTCCCGTGCCTGCTGGGCCTAGAGACCCAAGCTACTCCTCACTGATGAGCCCCAACAAGGGCGAAACATGTTTGGGGATGCTTGTGGTCTCGTGCAGAAGGGATGTGGCCTAGCAGTTCGGGCTGGACTGCCCCTTTTGGGGTGGGGCCAAGCCTGATTTGCATATGGTCTTTCCCTTCTGTAATGGCTTGGCAGGCGAAGAACGGTGGTCTGGAGGGTTGCCCAGAGCATTGCCAGTGGTTAAGATTAAGTCTAAACCTTCCAGCCATCACCTCTTTGTTTTTGCTATGTCACCCCGAGTGGGACGGGTATGCCCAGACGTGGGTCCCGTGCCTGCTGGGCCTAGAGACCCAAGCTACTCCTCACTGATGAGCCCCAACAAGGGCGAAACATGTTTGGGGATGCTTGTGGTCTCGTGCAGAAGGGATGTGGCCTAGCAGTTCGGGCTGGACTGCCCCTTTTGGGGTGGGGCCAAGCCTGATTTGCATATGGTCTTTCCCTTCTGTAATGGCTTGGCAGGCGAAGAACGGTGGTCTGGAGGGTTGCCCAGAGCATTGCCAGTGGTTAAGATTAAGTCTAAACCTTCCAGCCATCACCTCTTTGTTTTTGCTATGTCACCCCGAGTGGGACGGGTATGCCCAGACGTGGGTCCCGTGCCTGCTGGGCCTAGAGACCCAAGCTACTCCTCACTGATGAGCCCCAACAAGGGCAAAACATGTTTGGGGATGCTTGTGGTCTCGTGCAGAAGGGATGTGGCCTAGCAGTTCGGGCTGGACTGCCCCTTTTGGGGTGGGGCCAAGCCTGATTTGCATATGGTCTTTCCCTTCTGTAATGGCTTGGCAGGCGAAGAACGGTGGTCTGGAGGGTTGCCCAGAGCATTGCCAGTGGTTAAGATTAAGTCTAAACCTTCCAGCCATCACCTCTTTGTTTTTGCTATGTCACCCCGAGTGGGACGGGTATGCCCAGACGTGGGTCCCGTGCCTGCTGGGCCTAGAGACCCAAGCTACTCCTCACTGATGAGCCCCAACAAGGGCGAAACATGTTTGGGGATGCTTGTGGTCTCGTGCAGAAGGGATGTGGCCTAGCAGTTCGGGCTGGACTGCCCCTTTTGGGGTGGGGCCAAGCCTGATTTGCATATGGTCTTTCCCTTCTGTAATGGCTTGGCAGGCGAAGAACGGTGGTCTGGAGGGTTGCCCAGAGCATTGCCAGTGGTTAAGATTAAGTCTAAACCTTCCAGCCATCACCTCTTTGTTTTTGCTATGTCACCCCGAGTGGGACGGGTATGCCCAGACGTGGGTCCCGTGCCTGCTGGGCCTAGAGACCCAAGCTACTCCTCACTGATGAGCCCCAACAAGGGCGAAACATGTTTGGGGATGCTTGTGGTCTCGTGCAGAAGGGATGTGGCCTAGCAGTTCGGGCTGGACTGCCCCTTTTGGGGTGGGGCCAAGCCTGATTTGCATATGGTCTTTCCCTTCTGTAATGGCTTGGCAGGCGAAGAACGGTGGTCTGGAGGGTTGCCCAGAGCATTGCCAGTGGTTAAGATTAAGTCTAAACCTTCCAGCCATCACCTCTTTGTTTTTGCTATGTCACCCCGAGTGGGACGGGTATGCCCAGACGTGGGTCCCGTGCCTGCTGGGCCTAGAGACCCAAGCTACTCCTCACTGATGAGCCCCAACAAGGGCGAAACATGTTTGGGGATGCTTGTGGTCTCGTGCAGAAGGGATGTGGCCTAGCAGTTCGGGCTGGACTGCCCCTTTTGGGGTGGGGCCAAGCCTGATTTGCATATGGTCTTTCCCTTCTGTAATGGCTTGGCAGGCGAAGAACGGTGGTCTGGAGGGTTGCCCAGAGCATTGCCAGTGGTTAAGATTAAGTCTAAACCTTCCAGCCATCACCTCTTTGTTTTTGCTATGTCACCCCGAGTGGGACGGGTATGCCCAGACGTGGGTCCCGTGCCTGCTGGGCCTAGAGACCCAAGCTACTCCTCACTGATGAGCCCCAACAAGGGCGAAACATGTTTGGGGATGCTTGTGGTCTCGTGCAGAAGGGATGTGGCCTAGCAGTTCGGGCTGGACTGCCCCTTTTGGGGTGGGGCCAAGCCTGATTTGCATATGGTCTTTCCCTTCTGTAATGGCTTGGCAGGCGAAGAACGGTGGTCTGGAGGGTTGCCCAGAGCATTGCCAGTGGTTAAGATTAAGTCTAAACCTTCCAGCCATCACCTCTTTGTTTTTGCTATGTCACCCCGAGTGGGACGGGTATGCCCAGACGTGGGTCCCGTGCCTGCTGGGCCTAGAGACCCAAGCTACTCCTCACTGATGAGCCCCAACAAGGGCGAAACATGTTTGGGGATGCTTGTGGTCTCGTGCAGAAGGGATGTGGCCTAGCAGTTCGGGCTGGACTGCCCCTTTTGGGGTGGGGCCAAGCCTGATTTGCATATGGTCTTTCCCTTCTGTAATGGCTTGGCAGGCGAAGAACGGTGGTCTGGAGGGTTGCCCAGAGCATTGCCAGTGGTTAAGATTAAGTCTAAACCTTCCAGCCATCACCTCTTTGTTTTTGCTATGTCACCCCGAGTGGGACGGGTATGCCCAGACGTGGGTCCCGTGCCTGCTGGGCCTAGAGACCCAAGCTACTCCTCACTGATGAGCCCCAACAAGGGCGAAACATGTTTGGGGATGCTTGTGGTCTCGTGCAGAAGGGATGTGGCCTAGCAGTTCGGGCTGGACTGCCCCTTTTGGGGTGGGGCCAAGCCTGATTTGCATATGGTCTTTCCCTTCTGTAATGGCTTGGCAGGCGAAGAACGGTGGTCTGGAGGGTTGCCCAGAGCATTGCCAGTGGTTAAGATTAAGTCTAAACCTTCCAGCCATCACCTCTTTGTTTTTGCTATGTCACCCCGAGTGGGACGGGTATGCCCAGACGTGGGTCCCGTGCCTGCTGGGCCTAGAGACCCAAGCTACTCCTCACTGATGAGCCCCAACAAGGGCGAAACATGTTTGGGGATGCTTGTGGTCTCGTGCAGAAGGGATGTGGCCTAGCAGTTCGGGCTGGACTGCCCCTTTTGGGGTGGGGCCAAGCCTGATTTGCATATGGTCTTTCCCTTCTGTAATGGCTTGGCAGGCGAAGAACGGTGGTCTGGAGGGTTGCCCAGAGCATTGCCAGTGGTTAAGATTAAGTCTAAACCTTCCAGCCATCACCTCTTTGTTTTTGCTATGTCACCCCGAGTGGGACGGGTATGCCCAGACGTGGGTCCCGTGCCTGCTGGGCCTAGAGACCCAAGCTACTCCTCACTGATGAGCCCCAACAAGGGCGAAACATGTTTGGGGATGCTTGTGGTCTCGTGCAGAAGGGATGTGGCCTAGCAGTTCGGGCTGGACTGCCCCTTTTGGGGTGGGGCCAAGCCTGATTTGCATATGGTCTTTCCCTTCTGTAATGGCTTGGCAGGCGAAGAACGGTGGTCTGGAGGGTTGCCCAGAGCATTGCCAGTGGTTAAGATTAAGTCTAAACCTTCCAGCCATCACCTCTTTGTTTTTGCTATGTCACCCCGAGTGGGACGGGTATGCCCAGACGTGGGTCCCGTGCCTGCTGGGCCTAGAGACCCAAGCTACTCCTCACTGATGAGCCCCAACAAGGGCGAAACATGTTTGGGGATGCTTGTGGTCTCGTGCAGAAGGGATGTGGCCTAGCAGTTCGGGCTGGACTGCCCCTTTTGGGGTGGGGCCAAGCCTGATTTGCATATGGTCTTTCCCTTCTGTAATGGCTTGGCAGGCGAAGAACGGTGGTCTGGAGGGTTGCCCAGAGCATTGCCAGTGGTTAAGATTAAGTCTAAACCTTCCAGCCATCACCTCTTTGTTTTTGCTATGTCACCCCGAGTGGGACGGGTATGCCCAGACGTGGGTCCCGTGCCTGCTGGGCCTAGAGACCCAAGCTACTCCTCACTGATGAGCCCCAACAAGGGCGAAACATGTTTGGGGATGCTTGTGGTCTCGTGCAGAAGGGATGTGGCCTAGCAGTTCGGGCTGGACTGCCCCTTTTGGGGTGGGGCCAAGCCTGATTTGCATATGGTCTTTCCCTTCTGTAATGGCTTGGCAGGCGAAGAACGGTGGTCTGGAGGGTTGCCCAGAGCATTGCCAGTGGTTAAGATTAAGTCTAAACCTTCCAGCCATCACCTCTTTGTTTTTGCTATGTCACCCCGAGTGGGACGGGTATGCCCAGACGTGGGTCCCGTGCCTGCTGGGCCTAGAGACCCAAGCTACTCCTCACTGATGAGCCCCAACAAGGGCGAAACATGTTTGGGGATGCTTGTGGTCTCGTGCAGAAGGGATGTGGCCTAGCAGTTCGGGCTGGACTGCCCCTTTTGGGGTGGGGCCAAGCCTGATTTGCATATGGTCTTTCCCTTCTGTAATGGCTTGGCAGGCGAAGAACGGTGGTCTGGAGGGTTGCCCAGAGCATTGCCAGTGGTTAAGATTAAGTCTAAACCTTCCAGCCATCACCTCTTTGTTTTTGCTATGTCACCCCGAGTGGGACGGGTATGCCCAGACGTGGGTCCCGTGCCTGCTGGGCCTAGAGACCCAAGCTACTCCTCACTGATGAGCCCCAACAAGGGCGAAACATGTTTGGGGATGCTTGTGGTCTCGTGCAGAAGGGATGTGGCCTAGCAGTTCGGGCTGGACTGCCCCTTTTGGGGTGGGGCCAAGCCTGATTTGCATATGGTCTTTCCCTTCTGTAATGGCTTGGCAGGCGAAGAACGGTGGTCTGGAGGGTTGCCCAGAGCATTGCCAGTGGTTAAGATTAAGTCTAAACCTTCCAGCCATCACCTCTTTGTTTTTGCTATGTCACCCCGAGTGGGACGGGTATGCCCAGACGTGGGTCCCGTGCCTGCTGGGCCTAGAGACCCAAGCTACTCCTCACTGATGAGCCCCAACAAGGGCGAAACATGTTTGGGGATGCTTGTGGTCTCGTGCAGAAGGGATGTGGCCTAGCAGTTCGGGCTGGACTGCCCCTTTTGGGGTGGGGCCAAGCCTGATTTGCATATGGTCTTTCCCTTCTGTAATGGCTTGGCAGGCGAAGAACGGTGGTCTGGAGGGTTGCCCAGAGCATTGCCAGTGGTTAAGATTAAGTCTAAACCTTCCAGCCATCACCTCTTTGTTTTTGCTATGTCACCCCGAGTGGGACGGGTATGCCCAGACGTGGGTCCCGTGCCTGCTGGGCCTAGAGACCCAAGCTACTCCTCACTGATGAGCCCCAACAAGGGCGAAACATGTTTGGGGATGCTTGTGGTCTCGTGCAGAAGGGATGTGGCCTAGCAGTTCGGGCTGGACTGCCCCTTTTGGGGTGGGGCCAAGCCTGATTTGCATATGGTCTTTCCCTTCTGTAATGGCTTGGCAGGCGAAGAACGGTGGTCTGGAGGGTTGCCCAGAGCATTGCCAGTGGTTAAGATTAAGTCTAAACCTTCCAGCCATCACCTCTTTGTTTTTGCTATGTCACCCCGAGTGGGACGGGTATGCCCAGACGTGGGTCCCGTGCCTGCTGGGCCTAGAGACCCAAGCTACTCCTCACTGATGAGCCCCAACAAGGGCGAAACATGTTTGGGGATGCTTGTGGTCTCGTGCAGAAGGGATGTGGCCTAGCAGTTCGGGCTGGACTGCCCCTTTTGGGGTGGGGCCAAGCCTGATTTGCATATGGTCTTTCCCTTCTGTAATGGCTTGGCAGGCGAAGAACGGTGGTCTGGAGGGTTGCCCAGAGCATTGCCAGTGGTTAAGATTAAGTCTAAACCTTCCAGCTATCACCTCTTTGTTTTTGCTATGTCACCCCGAGTGGGACGGGTATGCCCAGACGTGGGTCCCGTGCCTGCTGGGCCTAGAGACCCAAGCTACTCCTCACTGATGAGCCCCAACAAGGGCGAAACATGTTTGGGGATGCTTGTGGTCTCGTGCAGAAGGGATGTGGCCTAGCAGTTCGGGCTGGACTGCCCCTTTTGGGGTGGGGCCAAGCCTGATTTGCATATGGTCTTTCCCTTCTGTAATGGCTTGGCAGGCGAAGAACGGTGGTCTGGAGGGTTGCCCAGAGCATTGCCAGTGGTTAAGATTAAGTCTAAACCTTCCAGCCATCACCTCTTTGTTTTTGCTATGTCACCCCGAGTGGGACGGGTATGCCCAGACGTGGGTCCCGTGCCTGCTGGGCCTAGAGACCCAAGCTACTCCTCACTGATGAGCCCCAACAAGGGCGAAACATGTTTGGGGATGCTTGTGGTCTCGTGCAGAAGGGATGTGGCCTAGCAGTTCGGGCTGGACTGCCCCTTTTGGGGTGGGGCCAAGCCTGATTTGCATATGGTCTTTCCCTTCTGTAATGGCTTGGCAGGCGAAGAACGGTGGTCTGGAGGGTTGCCCAGAGCATTGCCAGTGGTTAAGATTAAGTCTAAACCTTCCAGCCATCACCTCTTTGTTTTTGCTATGTCACCCCGAGTGGGACGGGTATGCCCAGACGTGGGTCCCGTGCCTGCTGGGCCTAGAGACCCAAGCTACTCCTCACTGATGAGCCCCAACAAGGGCGAAACATGTTTGGGGATGCTTGTGGTCTCGTGCAGAAGGGATGTGGCCTAGCAGTTCGGGCTGGACTGCCCCTTTTGGGGTGGGGCCAAGCCTGATTTGCATATGGTCTTTCCCTTCTGTAATGGCTTGGCAGGCGAAGAACGGTGGTCTGGAGGGTTGCCCAGAGCATTGCCAGTGGTTAAGATTAAGTCTAAACCTTCCAGCCATCACCTCTTTGTTTTTGCTATGTCACCCCGAGTGGGACGGGTATGCCCAGACGTGGGTCCCATGCCTGCTGGGCCTAGAGACCCAAGCTACTCCTCACTGATGAGCCCCAACAAGGGCGAAACATGTTTGGGGATGCTTGTGGTCTCGTGCAGAAGGGATGTGGCCTAGCAGTTCGGGCTGGACTGCCCCTTTTGGGGTGGGGCCAAGCCTGATTTGCATATGGTCTTTCCCTTCTGTAATGGCTTGGCAGGCGAAGAACGGTGGTCTGGAGGGTTGCCCAGAGCATTGCCAGTGGTTAAGATTAAGTCTAAACCTTCCAGCCATCACCTCTTTGTTTTTGAACAGAGACCTGTCTTAATTCATCTGTAATATGTACACGTAATATCAACCACTTGTGTATCTGGGAAATATGTATTTGAATCAAATATAGATTTGTGGGCAAATTGACCAGGGGAGGATCCTCTGACCCATAAACAGACCTCATCATGATGACAATCTTCCCCCAATCATGGGAGAGGGGAGAATTGGGCCAATGACAAGTAGAGAGGGGCAGGCTCAGTTATGCCACGCACACACCCACTTTCTAAACACATAAAAGCAGACAGTGCAGGACAGGTAGGGACATTCACTTTCCACTTTCTTGCCGGACGCTTTGCCGGGAGACTTCAGACTTCACATCCAGAGATCCAGACTTCAAATCCATCAATCTCCAGAAACTGTAGCATAAATTAACTCCAGAATTTGTAGCAGAGAGGCCTGGATCCACAAGCTGAATCCTCTTGAGCAGGCCTCAAAACCAACCAAACTATTCAACAGCCGGGCGAGCTGTTTGAATTTTTGCCAAGAACTTTTGCAAGAACCTGTAGCAGTATCCAGAAAGCAGTGCTGTATCCGGAACCAGAGAGAACCACAAACCAGACCGTTGTGAGCAGAACCGGTGCTTGACAGACCCTGAGAGCAGAGCTGACCCAGATAGCCGGGACTTCAGAACCACCCGCCGGAAGTCCCGTCCAACCTGACTAGACCTTGACGGCTTATTTAAAAAATATAGTGTGAGTACTCACTGTGCCAAAACCAATCTCTTAGTTTAAAATAATCTAATCCAAACTATTTTAGCCTATTAGAACTGCCTCCTAGAATCGTGTCATTCTGTCATCTTTAAGACTGAAAACTGTCATCTGTCATTCCGAGCTTTAAAATTTCAAATCCGAAAAACTACCTTGACTAAATCGGCCGTATCTCCGGAACCGTTTGTGCTAGGAGCGAGTTTTAACTGTCATCATAAAGCTAAGATTCTAGGCTTACTCCTTATAGGGCCTCCGGAATTACGCCTGAAACACGCGATTAAATTTGCCGCGATTTGACATTTTGCACAATTTCAGCCACGTGTAAAAATCAGCAGCTCCTTGCTTTCCTTTGCTAAAATTCGTTTTAACCTGCTAGTTACTCATAGAGCATTGCTAAAGTGAGCCTGAACTAATATAAACTAGATATCACCCACCCTGAACCCCCTAGAGGGAATTAAAAGCCTTTTTAGCATATTTTTCACTTAAGTGCAACCACATCAAAGTATCTTGCCTGTGTTAAAACTCATACCTGTTTTCCTCTAAGCTTGCTAGGGGGGAAGTGAATTATATTTGATTGCATTCCTGAGAACTGTGTGTCTTCTTTCCATCTCCTTATATTGCATAAAGGGGTGGAGTGAATTGTCAAGGAAAAGTGATTACATTGTCTTTTGTTGAAGCCATATCAAGTTATTTTCTGTACTGCATTTCATTCATCATTGCGTTTCCTGGGACCATATAAAGCATTCCTTCCCACCTCATTCTTCTGTTCCTATTCATAAGTAACCAAGAACTGTGCTACTGTAGGATTACCTCTGGCTGATTACTGCTCATATTCACAAGTGTACTATCCATTATCAATTTATTTATAGAAGTGTGATATAGATATATATTGTTTAATTTTTCAAATAAACCTTTTAAATTTGCAAAACAAGCCTACTTCTTGGCTCAGTGGGGTCAAGGGGGATTCTAAGAGAGGGGTTTTATACAAGGGTTCATCATCCAGATTATAACTTGCCATAAAAATACATAAATAAGGGCTTCCCTTGGGCATCCCAGACAAGGCACTGACTTAGTGGGATTGCTTGATTGGAGTCTATTACAGAGTGGGGGCTCGTAGCCGGGATATTCTGGGTTAGATTTACCACTTGTGCAGCTTAATACAGTGTGCTAACTGACAGGATACATACATCCGGTCTGATCACCACGCTGTGGTACGCTGTAAAGCACTCCTCAAAGGAACGCTCTAGGAGAAGGTCTGTTTTGCAACATAAAATACAAACTTCGGTAAATCAGGAAGGAACAAAAATTTCCAGAATGACGACACTGGTAGACATCAAAATAGCCAGAGAGCACTTCTTACATAAGCTATTTGTGAGAGGTGAATGGACTGAGCAGGGCCAGGATGCATGGTTGCAGGCAATCACACGACAGGTCACTGCAACTGGGTTAGATATCTGGAGAGATCAGGGTCCCTTACATGTGGCCCTGAGTGAACTATACATGGCTCCTAAAGCAAAGATGAACACGACAAGATTGTTAGGATAGCGGCATATTTGTATCTATATATGGGAGCCATGCAGGACAAATGTGCTGAAGGCCAAGATCTGGCAAATAGGCAACAGATCGCGTTAGAGAAGGCCCAATCTGACCTGGTCTTTTCTGAGCAGAGGATGCACAGAAGCCAGGAGTCAGAAAATGAGAGCAGACAGTATCTCATTAAAATCAAAGAGGACATGTGTATCCTGCAACAGGAAAAGTCTGAGCAGGATACCAGATTTATGGCCTTGCAGAAGGAGTACCAAGAAGGTTTGGACTCCCTAATGCAGAGCCAGAAAAAGCTGGAGCAACAATTAGATTTGAATAGGGCATGTGCTGAGCAGGTAGTCACCCTGCAAAGCCACCTAGATAGGGAAAAGGCAGAGAGCAATAAACTGATCCTGAAAGACCTGGATACCCAGGCAGAGTTTGATTAGGAGCGCCAGAAAGCTGGTGCCCTTCAAAGGCAAAGGGACGACCTGGCGGCACAGATGCAGACTCTTAGTCAGGAAAGGGACACCTTAGGCCAGGAAGTCTGCCATTTAAAAAGAAAAACTGAAGAAAATCACTTGGCCCTCCAGGGGCTGGGTGACCTCCAAAAAGAGCATCAGAACCTGTTAGAGCACACCAGGAGGGTGGAAGAGGCTCTGGCAAGAAAGGAGCAGGCCAGTAGGGATGGGACGCAGGAGGTAACCCTCCTGCAGCAAAGACTGGCCCAGTACTCCAGGACCAATCAGGAGGCACAGAGAGAGAATGAGGCTCACTGCCAGCACAATGATAGGCTCCAGCAACATGTAGCCATGCAGGAGAGATTGATAGAGTCGAGTAAGGCCTTGGTTGAGGAGCTGAAAGCCCAGGCTCTTGCATTGCAAAAGGGAGCAGGGGCTGATAGAGATGAAGTTCGCTGGGAAAGGGAAACACATGAGCATAACCTCAGGAGCCCTAGTACCAGAGGCCTTCATCTCTACCAGTCCCTGGACTCTGCCACCCCCATGTTCCCTGGCGCACATGAGCACGGGGCCACAGGGATGGCAGATTACTATCCAGCTAAAAGTATGGGGCTCATAGGCTAGTACCACCCAGGAATGGAGGGGCGGCCATCCGGGTATGGACACCCAAAAAGAGTGCAATTTAGTGGGGAACCCCAGGAGAGTAGGCCCACTAATGGCATCCTGAAAACCTCTGCCCAGTTAGGTCAGTGGGGGGGTACCCATCAAATCCTGACAGCAAGGAGGGATCTGAAGACTCCTCTGAGCGCCACAGGACACAGGAGACCAGGTCCCCACATTCTTCCAGCTATTCCCAGGCTCGCAGAATCCGGGAAAACCTGGAAGATCAGACGGGCATCTCTGGGAGCAGTGCTTCTGAGTCGGAGGATGAATGGACCAGGGTTACCCGAACCAAAAAGGCCAATAAGGCAAAAAGGGCCTTGCTTAAGGACCCATTGAAACAAATAAAGGCAATAAGGAGTGTCATCACGCCTTATCATAAGAACGCCAAGTATTCTGTTTGGGAACACTTGAAGCTCTATGAGCAAATGATGGAGACTTTCCATTTGAAGGACAGCAGTAGCTGCATCCAGTACGTCAAATGGACATTCTCCCCAGAATACTCCAGTTTCTTTGCAGGGCTGGAGGACCAAAACCATTCAAGATGGTCCGCATATAGGGCGGCCATCTTGAAACATTTTTCTGTTCATAGAAATCCCCAAGAGGCTCGCAAGGCAGCCTACAATTTGCAATGTGGGGAGGATCAGGCCCCACAAGAATTTGTGCAAGAATTGAAGCGTGCCTTTGCGCAGACCACCAAAAGGGTGCGCACGGACAGCAGAGAATTTGTAAATACTTTTTTCCATGCCTTGCCCAAATACATCATGACCCAGCTAGTGAGAGATTTTCACGAGAAGAGGTCACTAGACTGGGTCATTGAACAGGCTACCCGGATCTATGAGGTGCAGAAGCAAATAGAAAATAAAAGTAATGCGCAGAAAACCCCCAAAACCAACAGCATCCCTGCTGCTGCCAAGGTGGCGGATGTAAAGGTTGCCCCCGTTTTAGATTTGGAGATGGGGGGCCTAAAAACCTGCCTGCACCAAATAATTCACAGCCCAGAAGGCTGTAAGTCCCCGCTACAAGGGAAACCGACCCATCCTGGGTTATGTGTGGACTCCTCCAGCCAAAGGGGGGATCCAGTCAAGCACCTAACCCAGAGAACTTCCCTCCAAACTTCCCACAGGAGGGCAGAAATTCACCAAACCCTGGGCCGACCTTTTTCCCCAGGTATCCACAAGGATTCCAGCCCCAAAATCATCCATCCTTCTTTCCCCAATTCCCTGAGCCCAGACAACCTAATCCGGGAGAGGGGAGGCCAAGGGTGGAGGGGTACCCAAATCTTCCCAATCTGGGGTATTACCAGAGAAGGGATAGATACCCTTCCCGGGATCAGCCCAGGGGAGAAAATAGAGCCCCGTATCAGCCTGAGCGGGGTTCACAACTTGAGCGCCAGGTCCAAAATATGGCACGGGATCTGGGTCACATACTGAGGGCTCAACAGAACCCTCAGATGAGCATGCCACCGCAGAATGCCCCAAACTCTGGGCCTGGTGCTCCACAACAATGACGGGGGCAGCACCCCGATAACCCACCGGTTCCCAGGGAGGAGGCACAAGGGGAAGGGGGGTGTAAAGCCTTGGAGGAAGCTTCCTTCCCAACTTGTAAACAGCCCCTGGAAAACCAGGAACCGGAAACAAAATCTCCTGCCCCTGAAAGCCTGCCTCCCAAGGAGCAGAGGGGGGTAGGAGAAACAAAGGACCCAAACAGACCCACTTTGTGGAGGAGGTACAGGTCTTCCAATTTGAGGGAGAGGGATCCTCAGAAGATCCTGGGAAAATGATCTTCTCCTTCAGAGATGGGGGAACTCCTCCCAAGGAAAAATGGGTCCCAAGGGATTTCAACCCAGACTGGGTAGATGTGGGGATTGAGCTGTCGCCGGCCATCATCCTATCCCAGAACCAACAAAACCAAACTTCCCTGGTTCAAACCCATCCTGGTGACTCCCACCAAAAAGGCAGGGGCAGCCCAGAACCGGAACCAGGGGAACCTAAAACCGAATCAACAGACTGGGTAGATGTGGGGATTGAGCTGTCGCCGCCCATCATTCTATCCCAGAACCAACAATACCAAAATCCCATGGGTCAAACCCATCCTGATGACTGCCTCCAAAAAGGGGGGGGCGGCCCAGAACCCGAAACCATTTCCAGTTGCCAACTTTTTCTTTCAGATTCCCCAGGCTCTCCACAGAATTCTGCCCAAATCTCTTCGCTAGCAATGTCCAAAACCAGAAAATTAGCCCACCAGTTGTCCAAAAATGTGCATTTTCTGTGCCCACTTGAGGAGAAGGAGGGAAGATACTATGCCCCGGTACAAGTACAGGGGCAGGGTACAATTTCAGCGCTGGTCGACACTGGATCTCAAGCTACCCTTCTGTCCAGAAGGGCCTTTGATGAACTGAATTTAGGAAGGGGAGAGAATTATCGTATTCCTCTCACCTCTCTTCCTGGACAACTCCAGAACTTTGACGGGAAGGAAATTCCCGTCGAGGGGACGGCAGATTTGGACATTAAAATTGGGCGTCACAGGTTGAAACACCCAGTCATAGTAGTGACTCCAGAGGGCACCCCTTGTTTACTAGGGAACGACCTCCTGAGAAGGTTGTCACCCCTAATAGATTGTGTAAACAAAGTCCTCTGGACCCAGACTAGTCGACCAATAAAATTAAAACAAAGTGTCAACCATGTTAGTTTAAATGGCACCTGCCACATGGTTGAACAAAAATCTGACCAAGTAGAATTTCACTTCCAGAACAACCAAATTCCAGACGTGACAGTAATAGCAGTAGGACAACAGACTGGTGATGGGGGGTCCTCTCTATTTCTGAAAATCAACCTTCCTTCCAGTTTAAGGTGGTATTCCACACTGGAAGGAAACACTCTGAAATTCTTCACCAATCCACAATCAGACACTCCCACTCCTATAGTCCAGAAAGATGTGAAATCAGCTCAGAGCCTGGCTGATATTCGGCAAATTGGAGATCAGTTGTTCATCTCTGTTCAGTTAAATGATGGGAAGGACTCTGTTCTCGCTCGAGTGTGTGTGAACAACGGTAAGAGCTTCATCAGCGAAGCCATGTTCCGCCAACTCCCAAAAGATCCAGCCATTCCCACATTCAAACTGATAGACAAATGGGAAATGGACCTGGAAGCACCAATTCCAAACATCTTCTGCCAAGCAGGTGTATGCTCAAAATCTCCATTGGCAACAAGAGCATAGTCCATAATTGTTGGGTCGTGCGAGACGTCACTGCCGCCTTTTACTTAGGCAGTGACATTCTGAATCGCTTCGCCATTAGTTTGGACCTAATGAACTTCAAAGCTTGGTCCCGATTAGCAGATAATCCCATGGGCTTTGATGATCCAGAAAAAGCATTTAGGTCAGCTCAATTGCTACCTTATGCAGTTGAAATTCAGATTAAAGAGGAAGTCACCATCCCAGAAAGGACCCGACAATTCTCCCTGGAAGTGAAAGTTAAAAGAGGACAAAAATTGAAAAACCCTGATGCTTATATTCATCTAAATGCTTCTCTCCAACAGCAAGGGTTGGGGGTAAACCCAACACCATTAGTCAACATAGAACATGACACCATTCCAATAGAGGTGGATAACAGTGACTTACAGAGTATTACGCTAGCCGCAGGCACCATCATTGGAATGGCGGTTGATGACCGACATTTCTCCATTGATTTAGGAAATGAACTGTTAGGATCGATCCCTAAGGACTGTTTTGACAGTGACAGTGAGGACAATACAACACCAGACAGGATTTTCACCCGGCATGGGGGGAACTTCCTGGTGTACACTTCTTGCCCTTATGGTAAGGAAGATGTGACTTGTGACTTCAGAGGGGACGAGGTGATTTTCCAGGTCCATGAGGGCTGCCTTTTCCACCTGAAGCCTCCAGTCCAAATCAGCACTCTGACCAGGGACTTCTCCACCCAGCTGGAGGAGGCCGCTGAGATAGCCAAACCAGAAGTCTTTCCAGGCTTCAGGCAGATGATGGAAGAGAGAGTCAACCTAGCTGATGCCTGTGTTACTCTGGAACAGAAGCAAAAGTTGAAACAAGTTTTCTTGGATTTCCAAGATCTCTTTGCGGTAGACTCATATGACTGTGGTTGCACCGACATCCACACGTCAACAATTCCCACGGACCCTGGCATGACTCCAGTGTTTGTGAAGCAATATCGCTTGCCTCTCGCATCCATGGAGTCCCTTACTGAAATAATTAAGAACCTTGAGTCCCGGGGAATAATTTGTCCAGTCCACAGCACTTTCAATAATCCGGTGCTGGGAATATTGAAGCCAAACGGCCAGTGGAGGCTCTGCGCCGACCTTAGGGAGCTCAACAAACGGGTCCATACTTCCCGATGGCCTCTGCCCTACATTGACCAAGGGCTGGCCCAGATCCAGGGGTCACAGGTATTCACTGCAATAGACCTGACCAATGGATACTGGACCGTGCCTGTCAGTAGGGAGGACCAATACAAACTGGCTTTTACCTTTGGGGGCCAGCAGTACATATGGACCCGGACTCCCTTCGGATACCTCAACTCCGGCAATGAATTCAACATTTTCCTACATAAGGCCATGCCCGACGTGGGTGCGAGGGGTAACCTGGCTTATGTCGATGATGTCCTCATCAAAAGTTCATCTGTGGAGGAACACATAGCGGAGATCCGTTATGTTCTGACGCAGTGGAGGGCCGCTGGAGCAAAACTTTCCTTTCAGAAAGCACAGTGGTGTAGAACCCATGTTAATTTCTTGGGGCATGAGATTACTCCTCAGGGTTTCTGTCCCCAAGAAAAGAAAGTGGAAGCACTTCAGAAAGTGAAGGATCCCACAACTCTGCGGGAACTAAGGAGCCTCCTTTTACTGACTAATTACAGCAGAAAGTTCATTGAGGGCTACGCAGAGATCACCAGACCCCTGATTCATCTCTTGAATGGGGGGTCAAGGGGGAATGGGGTCCAGAACAAGCTGAGGCAGTAAGACAACTCAAGAGAAGCATCTCACAAGCGCCTTGCCTAGCTTACCCTGTCAGAAACAAGGAGTTTTTCCTGGAGACAGGGTTCTCTAATACGTGCTTGACTGAAGTATTATACCAAAAGCATGACAAGGTCAATAAAGTAATCTCCTATGCGAGCAAAACTTTATCTTCTGTGGAGGAAACATTCAACGATTATGAAAAGGCACTCCTGGCAACGGAGTCGGCATTGAAGAATTACCACCTGTTTATCCAGGGGGACCACATCATAGTGGAGACTCCACACCAGCCTCTGCCATATCTCCAAAGTGACAGAATCCGGGCCGGAAATGTGAGTAATTCCCGAATTACTTCCTGGATTCTGTCAATGCAAGGCTTTCCTGTGGAGGTCAGATATGGCCAAAACAAGAAGAGTCCCCTCGCGCAAGGTCTGGCTGACTTGCATGATTGTGCCAGAGAAAACTGTCTCGAGGACGAAAGTCTAAAAATCAAGGACAACATGGAGGCATACCTTAATTCCCCACACAAAGTCTTTGAAGAAGACAAGTGTGAGGGAATGCCCACTGTCTATGTGGATGGATGCTCTTACCATGTTGACAACAACATGGAAAAAGAACTTGTGGCCGGCGTATGGAACGCATGGGTGAATGAGTCCCCAGAACCCTCCGCTGGATACAAAATTGGTGCCCGAAGTAGTCAGGTGGCAGAATTGATGGCTGTGCATCAAGCCATCCTCACTGCTGTCCAACATCAACTACACAAACTGGTCATAATCAAAGATTCGGATTATGTACGGAACGGGTTCGTGGAGCACCTGGTTAATTGGCTAATAACAAACCTTTAAAACATGGGAAGTTAATTCAAAACATTGATGACCTGGTCACCTCGAATGGGATGACCATCTACTGGAAAAATATCAAGGGTCATTCCAAAGTAGAGGGACCAGACAAAACTGGAAATGACTTAGCTGATCAGCTGGCCAAAACCGGGGCCATCCAAGGGGATCTAATAGAAATAGAGTCCCGGTTGGGGGAAATCCAGGTCACTGCTATCACTGGGTCCCAGACAAATGCTTACAATGATCTTTCAACTGCACAATGGAGTAAGGAGACCCCTGATGCTGATTTGATTACAGCTCAGAAGGGGGATCCAATAATTGGTAAGTTTTACCAAAACATTGAGGACCCTGAGAACTTTCCCCTGACGGATACCGATTACATTGGGAAGGAGGACCTAAGAGTGTTGATGAAACGTCCAAAAAGGTTCTGAATCCAAGACGGTTTGTTGGTAAGGAAATCCCAAGCTGGCCATGATCAGTGGGCAGTCCCTACCTCATTCTGAAGCCTGATGTTAAGTCACGCCCATGATGCGGCCACCGCCGGTCATAGGGGTTTCACATAACACTGGAAATCTTAAGAGAGGTTGCATACATGGGGCAGTACCTTGACCAATACTTGAAGGGGTGTCTTGTGTGTGCACAGTTTCAGCCATCATCCCTCACACACCATGCGCCTCTCCAAAAGAGGGGGATGACACTGCCACGGTCAGATTTGCAAATCGACTTTGTAGGCCCTGTAATTCGCTCGTCTAGAGGAAACAAGTACATGTTGACCGTTACATGCTTATTTACCAAGTGGGTGGAATGTCTCCCGGCCCCAAACTGCAAGGCAGAAACAGCAGCTGCCCTGATGATTAACCACATCTTTTCCCGTTTTGGTCTACCTCAAAGGATTGAGTCAGACAGAGGTAGCCATTTCACCAGCGAGGTAATGACAAAGATGTGGGAGATACTGGGGGTTAAAAGGAAGCTACATATTGCTTACCGGCCAGCTTCTTCTGGAGCAGTAGAGAGATACAACCGAACCATTGTCAGCATATTAAAAAAGTTTGTGGCAGATTCTGGGCCAAGTTGGGATATCCGATTACCTCTGGTCCTAATGGCCATCAGATCTACCCCTTCATCTGCAACTAAAATGTCACCATTCACCCCATTCGCCGGCAGGCGAGAAGCCGGCACGCCCTCTAAGGCAGGACATCGAAGGCTCTCTGCTTCCTGTCCTGAGCCCAGCACAGAAGACTGCCATAGCCGGAGGAGCAGGAGCTCCAGTCCCACTGCAGGAGCAGTACCCAGGCCTGGATGGGCCCCCAGCACCACGGTAAGCCCCTGGGCTTCACTCCAACCCCCTTAAGCCTGATGGGCTAAATTCCGAAAAATCGGAATTACTGCATTATTTTTTGCCACTATTTGTGCAGTAAATCCATATCCACGTGCAACGCTGCACTGTGAAATTTGCCCCCATCTTTACCACAAACTGCATTAAATGCAGTAATTTACCCACGAGGTCCGACCCTCAAAGATGGCCGCTCAACTACAGTAGTGGGCTTGTATCTACTGCTGCCCTGCATGGCCCCATAGGATTGGCTGGAGCCTCCTATTTACCTTCACCCCATTCGCCGGCAGGCGAGAAGCCGGCACGCCCTCTAAGGCAGGACATCGAAGGCTCTCTGCTTCCTGTCCTGAGCCTGTCACGAGCCGGACAGAGCCCAGGGCAATACTCCATGCTAGTCTCACACCCACCAGGAACCACATCCCCTCCCTCCACTGACCAGTTCGTGACCTGGTAAGACTTCCAGACTCTGTGCTATTGAACTCTAAATACAGCGCTTGCATCACCCCCAGCTCATTGTAACCTGTAATTAATATTAAAGTGCACATTGTATTCCAGTATTGCATATCTGTATAGTGTATCGTATATCCAGCCTGCCTGGGCATTGGTTACTACGTTGCCTTGGACACTGCCATACTGTAAATTCATACTCCTTACACCACGGACCCCTTGCTACACTAATCTCACCACTGTATAGCTAGCTTACAGTCCAGACGCTAATGTCATCTTTGTTTATATATGCTATTAGTGCATATTTAGTTTGCAGCCCTGACGCCATGTTTAACCATGCCCAGATCGAATTTTGCCCTCTCTAAATTCTGCTTGCAGCCCTTGAAACGTGTTGACCTGAGAATATACCAAATTTCTTGATCCTACTCATCCAACCGGACCCACACTTCTCCTGGCCCACACCCCTGTACCATGTTAACTCATGACTTTCCGCATTCCGCCCACAGTGTCCATGCCACAATGATTACCACTGTGCATCTAACTCACACCCTGGTGTCATGCTGTAGCATTCCCATCACAAATCTTTGACTAGCTAATTTCTGGCGCCAGTCATACGCCACATTGATCTGTGAACATATTGTATTTCGACATCAGCTCTGCCTTGCGCCCATATTGAACTGTGTTTACCTCACATCTAGACTGTACGAAGTGCCTCCTGCTTTTTTCCACTAAATGACATTTGGGTGCCTGCATATGAGACCCAAGGTATTGCACCTAGTTTACACTGTGATTTTTGAATTTAGGTCAACCTCCACTGTTGAAATTGCACCTACCTGTCTGCACATTGCACTATTAGCCCATACTGTGACCTTTGAATTTAGGTAAACCCCTACTGTTGAAATGGCACCTATTTGTTTGCACACTGCAACTTTAGTCACAAACAGGATTGTGAAATCTAGATGCCCTGCTGTAGCATGTATGCATTTTAGCCCTGAATAGGATTGTCAAATATAGGTGCCTTGCTGTAGCACGTATGCACTTTAGTCCTGAATAGGATTGTCAAATATAGGTGCCCTGCTGAAGCACATATGCACTTTAGTCCTGAATAGGATTGTCAAATATGGGTGCCCTGCTGTAGCATGTATGCATTTTAGTCCTGAATAGGATTGTCAAATATAGGTGCCCTACTGTAGCACGTATGCATTTTAGTCCTGAATAGGATTGTCAAATATAGGTGCCCTGCTGTAGCACGTATGCATTCTAGTCTTGAAAAAGATTGTCAAATCTAGGTGCCACCATGCTATTGTCGCCCAACATGCGTACATTGTGATGCCCTAGCCACTGCGTAGCCATTGTGATGCCCAAATCCAGCCATTGTGTAGCCATTGTGTTGCCCTAGCCATTGTGCAGCCGTTGTGTTGCCATTACCCTGCCATTGTGTAGCCACTGTGTTGCCCACACCTAGCCAGTGTGCTGCCTATACCTAGCCATTGTGTTACCACTGCCCATACCTAGCCACTGTGTTGACAGCCATTGTATGCTCTATAGAGTGATCCCCATCTTCATCCTCCTGGTCATCCTTTGCTCCACAATGACAACAGCAAACCACCCACTGCAGTCTATGCCTACTGCAACATCAAACTCTGATGACGAGCCCCGACCGACCAGCACCCCAGACACTAACCCAGACACTAACCCAAAAACTATAAAGATAAAGATACCTATCACCCACCACCCCATAACAAATATCCCATGCGATACCTTAAGTAGAAATGCAAAGCTACGATCAAGACTACCCAAAATCTATGAACCCCCAGCCAGACTAGCCACCAAACCTAGCAATACAAGAGACCACCAACGCAATGCCCCCAAACTAGATACCTCCCCCACCAAAAGAGATTCCCACGCTAACAGTCCCATTAACAACCACCGCAAATCAAGAAACAGACCCACCAAAAAGAAAAGCCATGTCACCCCTGCGACACCCAAACCAAACATACCGCTGAAGGGTGCCCTCATTAATGCTAGATCATTAATAGCACATGCCACCGAAATTGCCGATCTCATCCAAATAAGCGATTATGACCTTCTAGCCATAACAGAAACCTGGCTTCACCAAGCAGCAGGACCCGCTTTGATGCTCGCCCTGCCCCCTAACTACAACATTCTCAGAGAGGACAGAACCAACTCTCGAGGAGGCGGCCTAGCCATCATCGCTAAAAACAACCTCGCCATAACAATAGAAATGCCCTCAATCACCAAATCTTGTGAATCCTTAACTGCCAAACTCTCAACATCACCCTCTCAATCTATCAACATACACCTCATCTATAGGCCTCCAGGTCCCATTGGAACCTTTGAGGAGGACATCTCTATGATCCTCTCAAACAATCTAAAAAACTCATCGCAAGCCATCCTCCTGGGAGACATGAACTTAGGTTTCAACGACCACAAAGACTTGCAAGCGACTAACATCGCCAATGTCATCACAGAACTGGGATTTACCCAAAGAATCTCACAACCTACCCACGAAAAAGGTCGAACACTCGACTGGGTAGCCAATCACAATTGTAATGTAACAATTACCGATGTCTGCCCACAAATCTGGACAGATCATGCACTAATAACCTTCCTCATAAATGAAAACACCACCCAACCCAAGGAAATTGTATTGCCCCCCCTACCAACCAGAAATAAAAAAAAACATAACTGCAGACAAACTGCTACCACTTATCCTCCCAACTCTAAATTCTTATCTGAATCACTAAACCCAACACCCCTAGTGAACGAATTCAACTCAACCATGGCCACAGCCTTGGACACTATCGCCCCGCTGAAAATGAGAAAAAGCAAGCCCAAAGCACACTTAAACACTTGGTTCACCCCTCACCTCAAATCCCTAAGAATTGAAAAACGCAAATGCGAATCCGCCTGGCGACTAACTCCAACAGAGAATAACAAAGAAGCTCTCATCAGTGCCTCTAAGATCTACAAAAATGAAATAAGGAGGGCCAAAAAAGAAAACTTTAACAACAGAATACTACAGGCTAAATCTGGAACCAAAGAGCTATTTATTATACTAAAGGAACTGGAAAACCCTATCCCTGCTCCAGACAACTGCGACAAAAATAAAACGTGGGTTTCTAACATCCAAAAAGCTCTAAACAACAAAATTGCCACACTCCAAACCAAAATTGAGAAAAAGAAACAAAATATACCCACTTCAACCAATCAAAGTGGTAAACCACCCACCTCTGCCAAGCCAGAACACAAATTCAACTTCACCAAAGTAACCATCCTAGAGATTGAAAAAATAATACTCTCACTCAAACCAACCAACTGTCGAGGCGACATATGCCCAGCCCAACTGATAAAAGACGCGGCCAGAGACCTATCCCCATTTATCTCCAAACTCATTAATGCTTCCTTTGCATCAGGCACTATACCAGACAATCTTAAACAATCATGGGTCCTCCCCCTCCTTAAAAAGCAAACCCTGGACCCCGCCATCCCGACTAACTACAGGCCAATCACTACGGTACCATTTCTGCTAAAAATCCTAGACAGAGTGGCCTACCTACAGGTCCAAAAATATCTGGAGATGCACCAACTATTAGGTACCAGACAGTCAGGCTTCAGGCCTCAACATGGTACCGAAACTGCACTTATTGATCTCAAAACCCAAGTCGATGAGCTGAGAGATCTTGGAAAAACTGCCCTACTCCTCCTGCTGGACCTCTCAGCGGCATTTGACTTGGTGGATCATGATGTGCTCTGTACCCACTTGGAAACCGCGGCCCACTTCTCCACACATGCCATGCATGGATCAGGTCATTCCTAAGCGGCAGAACCATGAGGGTTTTCTCCACCTCTGCAGCGGCTGACCCAGTACCTATCACATGTGGCGTCCCCCAGGGATCCTGTGTCTCTCCGACTATGTATAACATCTTCACGAAGCCCCTGTTCGATGTTCTGGACCTTCTGGGTGTCACCTACACAAACTATGCAGATGACACTCAGATTCTCATCCCACTTTCGGGGGATTATGAACAGGATTTGGCCTTGGTGAACAGAATATACCTCATCATCCAGGCATGGATGGCCCGACATGGTCCATGCCTGAATGATGACAAAACGGAACTCATCATACTGGGGAACACACAAAATATCAAAAGACTGAACAATAACTACTCATCATTTGTCATAGATGGCAACACCATTAAAGTAGCGAAAGAAGTAAAAACACTAGGTTTTTACCTCAACTCTTGCCTCTCTCTAACAAAGCAGGTGAATGCGATGGCCTCTAGCACCGCTTACACCTGTAAGATGATTAGAGCAGCTAAACCATATCTATCCACCGCCAGCTGCCTCACCCTATCAAGATCCCTGGTATTATCCAAATTGGACTATTGCAATGCACTATACATAGGGTCCAATAAACACACACTGCAAAAAATCCAAACCCTGCAGAACAACGCCCTTTCGAGCCGCCCTAGGAATCCCAAGAAGAGAGCATATCTCAAACGTCAGAAGACTATCTAACTGGCTATCCACAGCTGACAAAATTAAACTCAAAACAGCATCATTGACTTTCAAAAGTATTAATGACCTAGCCCCCAAATACCTAACAGAAAGATTCAAAAGAAGAACTTCTAACAGACCTACCAGAGAAGCATACACCAACCAACTAGCTGTGCCCCCATTTAAGTTGAGCACAGCCGGAGGCACCAGCTTCCCTGTCAAAGCGGCCCAGCTATGGAACTCCCTCCCATCATCCCTAAGGTCTGACCAATCTTATCCACACTTCAGACTTAACTGCATTAAATGGCTCAAAGAAAATGACCTATAACTGACTAGACTAGGACTACTCACATCTGACCCACCTTTAAATCTGCAGCTGAACGCATACCTTGTTCATCCCCCCGCTTAACCTACCTTGCTCCTCGACATTCAATGTATACTGTGTACACACCCCTGTGTACAATCACCTGTGTACGTAACCATGTATATTGTCATCATTTACTGTCAATGCACCCTGTAACCTTCCTGAAATGTGTAACTGTAACATGTAAGCTTAAAGTATTCTTGAACACGCGCCTGGATACCCCCCGGTCTGGCGCGCGCTATAAATAAATAAACAAACAAACAAACCATTTGAGTTGATGACCGGACGCAAGATGGTGCTTCCCCAGCATTTGCTCTACAGGACCCAAGAGCAGACGTTGATAAATGCCTCCACAACTCATGAGTATGTGGAGAATTTAAGAAAACACCTTCAACATGCTTTTGCCTATGCTCAGCGGAATCTAGAAAGATCAGCTGATAGCATGAAATCCCACTACGACCTGAAAACCACCAAGAAAGTATACGAGGTGGGGGACCGGGTCTATCTATACAATTTCCAAAGGAACCAGGCCAAACAGCGAAAATGTTTGCCTACATGGAAGGGACCGTTTGAAATTATAGACAAGATCTCCCCTGTAGCGTATAAGATCCGCATCCCCAAAGGTAGTCTGGCGGAAGGGGAAGACAAGTGGGTACATATAAATCAGCTAAAGTGTTGCCATCCCAGGCACACTCTGCAGCAACTGGAGGAGTCCTCTGCAATACCAGAGGGGACCGCTCCAGATTAATTCAGTTCCCATCCTAAAATATCCCACATATAGTCTCTAAAATATTATGATTGGAAAAAAAATGTTTCATGATGATATCTTGTTTTTCAAAATAAGAATGCTATGATCTATTCTCGTGATTTATAAAATGTATATGTCGCCCCACTATATCAATAGTGGTGGAAAAATGTCTATGAATAGGTATTGCCGCTTTTGCTTTGTCATCCTAGGAGAAAGAAAACCTGGAGACTGGCCAAGGAGGACGACCGGGGACCGGGAGCAAAGATCCGAGGGGCCGGGGTTACCGCCCAATCCTCCCATCAGGACCAGCAAGGAGAACTGATTGATCGACTGGAGGGAGGAAACGATGCTGAACTGCGCCATCTATGGAATTGGAAGAAGATGAGGCGAACATCCCAGATCTTGTGAGTTCCATCAGTGAAAGACCAGAATGGCCATCGCAAGAGGGGGGGCTTGTGGGATGTTTTTACCCATGCATCTAAGCCCTACCATAAAACTGTGTGTTACTGGCATTGAAAACATCATGATGGCCAGAACTCCCCAGAGAGTGCACAGGGAAAACATGAAAAATAGGCTGCCACCCATTTTTGCCTATGTTGTGAGCACAGGAGGGCACTGCCTAAAACCACCATTGGGCTACACACACAGTATCCTGAAACCATTGGGAATGGCAATGCTGATTGCCAAAAGCAACCCAGAACTGTGGGGAATTAATTTTCTTAATGTCAAAAATGGATGCAATACCGGTGCTCACCACTATCAGAAAGCCGGCGTTTTAAAACCACCAGACCTTGGTGTAAAACTGAACAAATGAACCCAAACCAGGCCAAGGAAAGACTTGCTAAGAGGTGGATACAATGTAAAACTATATTCTGAAATGACTTGAAGGAAGTAATTATTTAATGTATATATAAAAAATAGCTGCATGTAAGTTGGATTTGAATGTAGAAAACTGGGAACTAAAGTGACATTTAGCTGAATTCTACCTGACAATTACCCCCGGCAGGAGAAACCGGCTGAGCCACTCTTCCCAGGCCTAGCTGCATCCTGCTGCCCCTGCCAAAAGGAGATGACACCTCTCTGATTGGGTTAGGGGAGGAGCACCTGGGGACTGCAGGAAGTTGAACAAAGCCCTGTCCCGGACTCAGGCAAATGTTAAATTGGGGGGGGTCGTAAAATGGCTTCCTCTTGGGAGAAACTGGGAGGGGCAGTGCCTCTGCTAGCAAGCTGAGCTTGGGGGGATTGGACACACCAGAAACTCCAGCATGTGCTTGGGGGAACCACACCCCTTTGGGCCAGAGCATAATTTAAAAAAAAAGATGGATAATTCATAGTACGGACTTATATAATTAATATCATTATTCTTGTGATTTTTCTGTGCACGTTTTAAGAGGTGTTAGGACCCTGTGGTGTATTCTGGTGGGTTGCTAGCGGAAAATAGGGTCTTACTCCAAATGTCTGCATATTAAAAATCTGACACTTCATCAATTAATGTCCATACTCCTTGCGCACATTTGTGTAATTTTTGGTAAATGTCCGATATTGGTAAACCGACCAAAAAGCGCAAAATGTTGTCATTTCTGAATCCCAGCTCGCAGGAACATGGGGCTTGAACAGAGACCTGTCTTAATTCATCTGTAATATGTACACATCATGTCAACCACTTGTGTATCTGGGAAATATGTATTTGAATCAAATATAGATTTGTGGGCAAATTGACCAGGGGAGGATCCTCTGACCCATAAACAGACCTCATCATGATGACAATCCATTTCCTTCCCCCAATCATGGGAGAGGGGAGAATTGGGCCAATGACAAGTAGAGAGGGTCAGGCTCAGTTATGCCACGCACACACCCACTTTCTAAACACATAAAAGCAGACAGTGCAGGACAGGTAGGGACATTCACTTTCCACTTTCTTGCAGGACGCTTTGCCGGGAGACTTCAGACTTCACATCCAGAGATCCAGACTTCAAATTCATCAATCTCCAGAACCTGTAGCAGAAATTAACTCCAGAATTTGTAGCAGAGAGGCCTGAATCCACAAGCTGAATCCTCTTCAGCAGGCCTCAAAACCAACCAAACTATTCAACAGCTGGGCGAGCTGTTTGAATTTTTGCCAAGAACTTTTGCAAGAACCTGTAGCAGTATCCAGAAAGCAGTGCTGTATCCGGAACCAGAGAGAACCACAAACCAGACCGTTGTGATCAGAACCGGTGCTTGACAGACCCTGAGAGCAGAGCTGACCCAGATAGCCGGGACTTCAGAACCACCCGCTGGAAGACCCATCCAACCTGACCAGACCTTGACGGCTTATTTCAAAAATATAGTGTGAGTACTCACTGTGCCAAAACCAATCTCTTAGTTTAAAATAATCTAATCCAAACTATTTTAGCATGTTAGAACTGCCTCCTAGAATCGTGTCATTCTGTCATCTTTAAAACTGAAAACTGTCATCTGTCATTCTGAGCTTTAAAATTTCAAATCTGAAAAACTACCTTGACT
This sequence comes from Ambystoma mexicanum, assembly GCF_040938575.1. NCBI lineage: Eukaryota > Metazoa > Chordata > Amphibia > Caudata > Ambystomatidae > Ambystoma > Ambystoma mexicanum. Next base: position 531,657,719 of record NC_090939.1, read on the forward strand.
AAATCGGCCGTATCTCCGGAACCGTTTGTGCTAGGAGCGGGTTTTAACTGTCATCTTAAAGCTAATATTCTAGGCTTTCCAACGAACCTAGAACCAACTTAACACTTCTTATAGGGCCTCCGTAATTACGCTCAACACACGCAATTAAATTTTCCGCGATTTGACATTTTGCACAATTTCAGCCACGTGTAAAAATCAGCAGCTCCTTGCTTTCCTTTGCTAAAATTCGTTTTAACCTGCTAGTTACTCATAGAGCATTGCTAAAGTGAGCCTGAACTAATATAAACTAGATATCACCCACCCTGAACCCCCTATAGGGAATTAAAAGTCTTTTTAGCATATTTTTCACTTAAGTGCAACCACATCAAAGTATCTTGCCTGTGTTAAAACTCATACCTGTTTTCCTCTAAGCTTGCTAGGGGGGAACTGAATTATATTTAATTGCATTCCTGAGAACTGTGTGTCTTCTTTCCATCTCCGTATATTGCATAAAGGGGGTGGGTGAATTGTCAAGAAAAATTGATTACATTGTCTTTTGTTGAAGCCATATCAAGTTATTTTCTGTACTGCATTTCATTCATCATTACGTTTCCTGGAACCATATAAAGCATTCCTTCCCACCTCATTCTTCTGTTCCTATTCATAAGTAACCAAGAACTGTGCTACTGTAGGATTACCTCTTGCTGATTACTGCTCATATTCACAAGTGTACTATCCATTATCAATTTATTTATAGAAGTGTGATATATATATATATATATTGTTTAATTTTTCAAATAAACCTTTTAAATTTGCAAAACAAGCCTACTTCTTGGCTCAGTGGGGTCAAGGGGGATTCTAAGAGAGGGGTGTTATACAAGGGTTCATCATCCAGATCATAACTCGCCATAAAAATATATAAATAAGGGCTTCCCTTGGGCATCCCAGACAAGGCACTGACTTAGTCGGATTGCTTGATTGGAGTCACTACACTACTCTTCTAGTTAGCTAGGTCCCAAAACTTATTATGGGTTCCTTTAAACTTGCCAAATATTGTAAAATCTGTGTTGTGACTAGTGGTGAAAGGTTATTGCAGTTAAACATAAATGATAATATGTTCTATTTAGTTAACAAGTGAACAACTAGAAATAAAATTTAAAAAAGGCAATTACATCATAAGTAACATTATTTAAGATATTGAAGTTGTAGTTAAAAAGGTCCAACAGCGTAAAGTGAGATTTATGATAATTTGAAAAATGTACATGCATAAGAAAATATTCCTTTAATTTAATTTTGCTTACAGCATTTTGCCACCAATGCTAGTTGTACACATGTAATGTTTTTCTGTTATCACATTTATTTCCCCATTCTAGTCTAAATGTTTCCTTGATACTTAAAAGACGCCCATGAAGGTCACTGTCTTCATTGAGACCTGAATGACAATTTTCCATTTTCCTTCCTTGTGTCTTTGTGGTTGATCTCTGTTACCACTTCAAAAGATAAATTGGCTTGTACAAGCTCTGTATTTGTTAGTCTCATGACGTGAACTGTCCAGTTAATGCGTAGCCAGAAGATAGGTTGTTTCCTTCTTTTTTATTTTTCTGCTAAGTTCAGAAATGTGTATCTTCAATTTCCTAATGGAACGTTTTTCATACTTCTCTGATATTCACATCCTATAAATTCCCCAACATTTGTGTTGCAGTTTCTATGTGTTTTATTTGGCTAATAAGGGCCTTGTACCATCTTTGATATAGATAGGCTTCAATGTACATGAGAAAAATAATGACACACATTTTGGGAGGGAGTCGGCAATGTTAGTACATTCCTGGGGTCTCAAATGAAGAGAGAACAAAGCATATTGTTTTGCTACTACATGCCATCGCTGAGTGTTTATACAATGAGGATTATTCCAACCTTAGCATATGGTCTGGAACAGACTCTCCCTATATGTCAGGGTGGATTCAAAAAACTGGAGCGACTTATTTTGGAAATATATGCTATTTCTTCCAAATTCTGTCCTAGTACCTCTTCTATGGATATTGCTGGATTTGAGGATTTGAACTCGTTAAAATCTTATTTTTGGTGGAAGGTGAACCAATTGATAAGTAAAATTTTGTTAATGAGGTTGAACTTATTATTTGAAGATCTGGATGAGGTATGCAATGCAAATTCGGTAATAGGTACCAGCATTCATGAATATGGGTTTGAATTAACTCAGGAATTTGACTCAAGTGTAAAAGAATTGTGTGTGACTCCCCAATTGACAAAACAAAAAATGGTTTAATTATGATTGGGACCAAAAATAATTGGATGTTTGTAAGTATCTCTCACTAAAATATCTAGCTTTTACTCACAGGAAATACAAATAAATTATAAAAGTGCTCTGTAACTGTATTTCCATAGTTGTGTCAACCATATGCTGACCTGTTTTACATGATCCTCATTTATAGATGTGTGCGTCTGTTATCAAATAACTTGGATTTACATCATGCCTATGTCTCATAGATGTTGAGTTCAGGCATGCTATACTTGATTTATCCTTTATGTATTTTCTTAGATTCTTGTCATCCATAAAATAGTTCAATACTTGAAAGTATCTTTGAAAGAGTAGTGTTATGTGAGCTTTGTATGGTGATACATCTGATTGCATTCTCTCTTTAGCTGAGTTTTTTTCAAGGATTCTGGTAGAGTCATTATTTGTTCCTTTTTAGCTTTCACAAGAACACTGGAAATACTTTTGTTCTATATTGTCTCTCCTTACATTTTTGCAACAGTTGTTTTGGTTTGATATTGTAGGCATTATGATGTTTATTAATGTATACAAATTCTCCCTTTGGTATGTTATTTATTAAATGTTTAGGATGAAAACTACTATCATTTAATACAGCATTCCCAGAGCAGATTTTTAGATATGGTTGCATGAAAAGAGTGTTGTTTTATTTAGATTTTTCAAGGTCCTATGATATGATTTTCTCTTTAATCTAATTCATAATCAAGTATCTGTTATAAGTGTTACCGTTGAAGAATTATGCATTTTCTTTAAACAATTGTACATTTCTGTTTCAAATTAAATAAATTGTTGCAACATTGGGTGCTTTCCTTTTTAAGTAAAAGAATTTTTGATCATCCAACCTACAATGGCTGAAAAAATGAAAGAAATGATTGAAGGTGGACTACTGGTTTGTATAGATCAATTGCCCTCTTACCAGATGCTTCTAAATACTTGGTAGACATATATTTCTTAGACTAACACAATGAATGGAAGGACAGAATATCTTTAGTGAGGGCAAAATACACCAACGTTTAAATAATATTCTAATTATTCGAACATATGTCTTTGGCCATTAAACAACAGGATATGCTCTCTTAATGGGGTTTTTATGTTGTTAATTGCTTATTAGTATAGAGTGTTTTGAAGAGAATGGGAATTCTAAATGGTATACTACAGATATTGATAGAATTACACAAGTATAATACTGCAAGATAAGATACTGCACAAGTAGCAAATTGACTGGGAAATTCACTGTTAATAACCAGGTATGTAAAGGTTGCATACTAGCAATAATCTTGTTTAATTTATACACACATTGTAACGCTCACCTGATTCCCGCAGAGGCGCCCGTCTTGACTGGGTGAATGCCGTATCTTCAAAGGTGATGTGTAACACACGGTTGGCTCTTTGGGCTGGACCTCTGTGCACTGTATGCCTGACTCGAAGAGTAAGATGTCTGCAGATAGAAAATATGGGATTAATGAACTGGGGTTATTGGGTGCCTCTCTCCTCTTCCCTTTCTCTTCTCCTGTAGAACCCCAAAGGTTAACGCCCTCACCTTAGGTAAGTGAACGCCGAGCTCTCCATCTGCCTCGGGGCAGGGTGCCGTAACCAGTTTCTTCACTGGATAAGGGTGCAGGCCTCTTGACCTCAGAGGACTGCTGTCCGTCGTTAACTGCACGAACGGTAAGTTCTGGGCACTTCAAATGTCTTAAAAGTCTTTTGTAATGATATCTCTTGTTTTGCAGGGTTCCAGCGATGGCGGATGGCGGGCTGATGAGAGTTGAGGATCGAACCCGCGTGAGGAATAGAAGCGCCTGGAAGCACGTAAGTAAGCGCTTGTAGCCTGCTTCACGATGCGCACTAACTGTCCCTTTTATCTTGCAGGTACAAGTTTGGAGCTTTAGAGAAGCTGAAGGGTGCTGGAATACCCACTGGATTCGGCGTGGGAAGGAGTAATGGCACGTGAGTAATAAAGTTGCCCAATGTCTTTAAACGCACCTTCTTTTGTCTTTCAGATGCGGGATGCAGCGCCGAAGGCCTCCGGAGCGTGCGAAGAGCTGGTAAGCTTTTGTCTTTCAGATGCCGGAATGCAGTGCGAAGACCTCCGGAGCATGCGAAGAGTAGGTAAGCCTTTGTCTTTCAGATGCCGGAATGCAGCGCGAGGCGTTGGTGACAGCCGATGGACCAGGTAAGAGATGCGCTGCCACTGAAGACCGTAGTGCTAACCTGTTCTTTCTTTGTCTTTACAGGTGCTGCTGAAGACTGGATTCCAGGATGGTAAGCCTTTGTTCCCTTAGGCCCAGGATCAGAAGCAGAAGACACGATGAGCGTTCTGCTGTAGAGAATGCAGAATAACACAAAGCAAGATTCATCCATCGGGTGTGGTTTAAATAGCCTCCTGTAGTGCTTAGGTGTCTCCTTCCACAGCCACGCCTAGGTAAGAAAAGAGTTCCTGCTTTCCAGAAGAGTTCCAGTATTCTGAACCTAGGGAGTGGCTCCTGCCCCACCCAACAGGAAAAGTAGTCCCAAACAGAAGAGGATCAGGGGTTCAACTGGCAGGTAAGTAAGCAGCATGGTCTGCTGCAGGTAAGTCCACCCAAGCATTATGAGCCCAGCGCTTCCAGCGCTGGGACTGGGCATCTTTATGAGCCTGGTGCCACTGGCGCCAGGACAGGGTCCAAAAGGTCCCAATTGGGACTGGCTGGCACTCGGAACCGGGGTTATGGGTCTGCTTCCAAGGGAGTCGGGCAAGTCCTGATCTTTTGGAAGCAGAGATCATGACACACATTCACTATCAGAAGTATGAATTGACTGTACAACTGATGCACCTAGAACTGGATAAAAGCTGATTGTTGTCCTTAGTTTTTCAGATTACACTGTTTTATTGGCAAGGACTGCAGTTGCGTTCAAAACTTTGGTTAAAACATGTACACATAACATGACTAGCAAAGCTCTTAAATACTATTTTAAGAAAAGTAATACAATGTTTTTTGCAAATACAAATTATAGACTATGTCACTGAAGGTAGCTGGGGCACAGCTGAACAGCTGCAGTAACTTTGTTTTCATCGTTCATCTCAGTATTAAATTTGACTCACTCTGTCACTGGGCGGCTTATGTTTCTAATCACGTTCTTAAAAGATCCCAAGCAAATTGAGTGATAAAACCATTGACACTGAATATTGTGAAAAAGGTGATTAGAAAGAATGCAGAGGTTTACAAAGTTAAAACTATTCCAAAAGGATGTTAGGGTTCTTCATTTGGGAATATTCAATGGCCCATACTAATATGTCACTATTGAAAATCTTTTCTTTTGTGTTCTTTGCTATCCCTGCCTAGAATGGTGTCTGCCTACTTTGTTCACAGAGAAGTAGATTTGATTTATATCTCTTATCTAATTGCAGAAGATGATGGTGATGTGGACTAGATTATGAGTGAATGAGGAAGCAGGACTAACAAAATAATTGGTTAGAGAGGTCATGGAAAATGTCTCTATTAATGTGATTCCTTGGTTACATTATATTAGAAGCTTTTTGTTCAGCCTTGGCGTGGTTAATTGGTTTTCTGAGGTGAACGATATCACCAGTGACACTCCAGCTCTGATTAAAAAGCCAATTATAGCTAGGCTGAAAGAGAAAAGAGAGAGGAAAACATAGGGAAAAGTATGGTACGTTATTATCTTGAGCAGGCATCAAGGGAAGGGCCTGCAGACTTTCTGGAATGGCTTTTATGGGAACAGTCATGAAATTGGAATCAGATATGTTAGTTATTGCCTACAAAATGTCCTTTTCACATGGAAAACACCATTATATTTTGGTAAAAGTGCTTCAGTTCACATTAAACAACACCATATTTTGATTCAATGCAGAAATCTACATGTAGGCCCAAGGAACTGCCATGGGCTATCATACTCAAATGTATGCAAACATATTGATCAGTATCTTTGAAATTGAACTTGCTTGGAAAAACCTTAATTTCACCAACACTGTCTACTGGGATCACTAGAAAGCCTGCAATGTGTTACACAAAAATAGTATAATTAATATAATATGTGTACTTCGTTATCTGTAAAACATGTGACACATCTGCCACTCTTCTGTCACACTCTCTCTTACGTATGTGGTCCTTGTGGCAACATTAGAGGTTCAAAGGCTGAGCAACCAATATATCATTTTTCAGATATATTTGTTTCTTTGGGGTTGCTGGACGAGGAATCTTGAGGAAAGAGGAGTGGATTAGTCCTCGTACAAGATGGCCATTGATGGACATCCGGTACATCACTTTTGGACTTGCCGCTTCATCCTAGTAGCTTTGCTGCATCAAGAAAAATTGCAGCACAACAGGTCTTGCCCCTCCTGCTTCCTGACACATCAGTGTTTTCCTAGCTCCCACTTCCCTCCATTGTCCTCAATTCCTGTTCCCTGTGTACTCAAATGACTCTTGTTCTTCCAGTTTCTGCCCATTGTTGACACTATTCTCCACCTTGAAGCTTCTTTGCTCCATTGGCTTGTTTGAGGAAAATCTTCTGGTTTTCACACTGCACGCATTCGACTTGGCATTTGCACTGAATCTTCTTGTGGGGTTTTGTCATCTTTGGAATTTTCTCCTAAATTTGGCACCTCTTTGTCTGCTATCTCCCCAATTTATTTTCCTGTTCAGTTGGGAGTACACTGACTACCGGATGAGACTGATCTTATCTCTACTTTTCTTGATGGACTTTGAAAAGTCAGGCAAGGTTGTTGCTCAAGGAAGCTGACACTGCTGACAGTTTGTGACACCCTTGAGTGAAATTATGGAAGTGCAGGCATGCATAAATAGTGTGCAGGTGATCAAAACTGGAGTCCACTCCTTAGAAGCAGGGAACGCTGTTCTTCGACAACTGATTACAGTCAATTAATCTGCTGGCCTTCAAACTCCTCTGAGTGGGATTTCCACAGAAATGTAGGGTGGAAACCCAAAGAAGCTTAATTAATGTTTAGATGCTAGTAAGGTTTATTTTATGGCCTTTGACTGTTGCTTCAGTCCAGTCTAAGATTTGTTATATGGTCTCCAACATGATAAAGAGTACCCTATGTTGGGTTTGGACCATTGTAACTGATGGCAGCCAGTCTCCAGTGATGTTACCGAAATGAAAATAACGAATGAAATGTTACCAATAAATAAAGGAAAATAAATATATAGGGGGTGGGGGTAAAGGGTTAAAAGGTGTGGGTGTGTTTAAGGGGTAACACGCATGGGGAAAATAATGTTTCTCCCCATTCCCATTCGAGTCCCATTGTACTCAATGGGAATGGGGAGGACGGATGCACCGGCACCATTCATGAACGGTGCCGGTGCATCCGTCAAGGTCTGCGAGCTGGTGCCATTGCGCCCGCCGGCTGAAAGGCACCCGCTTGCAGAACTCGAATTTGCCGGCCCGGAAACAATAGTACCAGCAAGCTTACGGGTACCATTGTTTCCGGACCGACAACCTCGTAACGAGGCCCAATGGATTGCATTCATGTTTACAATCTAGTACATGCTGTAAATGCCCAGGGAATTATATTGCTGTCTCATGTTCAGCCAGCTGATACTCTCCAGTCACCTGATCAAAACTCACGAGTGTCTTTAGCACTATGGGCCTAGTTCACATAGATTTTTCCAATGGGATTGCGCCATTATAAAATACTTCTGTACACCAGGCCCTATGTGTTCCAGCAAGGACTGATGCTGTAGAGTTTGACATGCATCAAGGTTGTAGGCCGTGAGGCAGGCAGGTTTTGAGCTGGCAGAGCACCACTGCCTAGCATGACATAGCACATCCACAGTACCAGTGACATCCACAGTAATGGCCAACACAAGCTGTTTTTTTAGGATGTGGAGTAGTAGCGTTGATGGTCAAAACCACATGGCCTAACTCTTGAGACTGCACATTTTACATGTCCTTTCAACGTGCTCCCTCAGTTAAATTTGATTGAGCGAGATAACATTGTTTAATATGTTTCTTTTTTTTTCTTTTTTTACTGCGGCTGTTTAGGGCGTCCAGGATATTTATATCGTGACTGCATTACGTACGAACATGCACAGCACGCAAACACAGGAATCAATGTCCTGTACTAGTGATTAACTTGCCGCACTACATCAAAGTTAAACCTTGATCTCAGTTCAGGGCATCAGCGCTTCATCTGCCTTTCTATTCAAGGCACTCCGATAAGATGGTTTTATCAAAGGCGTCAAGTTTCCATGGGCAGGAAAGTTCCCTTTAGTGCGTCAGCAGAGATAGCGCATCGCGCAGACGGCGACGGGAGTTCGGAAAGATAAACGCAAATGCTGATTGTACGCTTGACATTTAAGAGAGTTTCCGTCGCAAACACTTGCGTAGATAGCCCGACGTCAGTGCTACTAACTTAAGATGCTTCTTATAATCACCCAAGAATTCAGTATTCTGACTGGCCACCTGTTTGCCACATAATAGTGTCTATGAGTATCCTTTTCGTTTTTGAAAAGTAACACATTGAACGTATTTTACTTAAACATTTTCGAGGCATCCCTTTTTTAAGAGTAAATCTCATTAAGTGATGTATTGCTGGTTCATATCTGGTCAAAGCCAGGATTGATTAATTAATAGAAACTTGTCCGGTCAGCTTTTAGCATATTCTAATTTACTAGTACTGAGGCAGACCTGAGGCTCTGATGTGAGTACACATGCCTCTATGTTCTTGACACTGACCACTTAGGACATTCCAACACACTGTAGCCAGCTACTTCCGAGCTGCACTCAACGAAGCAGCAAAACCACGGTGCCTATCCCCTCTGGCCCCACTAACTAACCCATTCATATGTCAGCAGCGTGGGGTATACACTTTATGACCAAAACGGTGCATAGCAGAACATAACATTATACCTAGAAGACAAACTTAATCCTTATACAAGGAGTAGTCTTCGACAAATTAACTAGCAAACTCTGAACAGGGCACATGGTTATGTGTCTCAGAGACAATGTTTGCGTATTTTTGGAAATTGAAGTTGTGAGATTGAACACAACCCAACCTGACCTGGGCAAGGAGCGGGACGTGCTAGGCAAAGAACCAACCCAAATATTATACAACGCATGAACATACAGACTGGTACTTTATTCACTGCATGGGATACATTGTGGTCTTTAATGCAGATTATTTCTCCAAGAAATGCATGCCAGAGCTGTATGATAGACCCACACATTGAGACAGACAGTTGGAGCACCTTCTTATTTTAAAATCTGAAAAGAACATTGTTTACAAAGGCAGGCTTGTGATGTAGTGTGCAAGGGAGCAACATTTATAAGTGACAAATGCATAAGGAAAAAAAAAAACATTGTGCTAGCCAGCAGTTTTAACGTTTGTGAAAGCATGGGAGATGCATTTATTTGCAAGACATTCCATCATCCACGCGTTTGAATGACTGGCCTGCCAATTCCCTTCATCACGAAAGGAATAAATCACATTCCACCTCATCTACAGACCACCTAATTGGAGCGACTCTTTCATTGCCAACATCACCAATTTACTCTCCTCTGCTAAATTAGCACACTCTAAGAGAATTTTAACATAGTAGAGTGTTAGGTCAACAACCACACTCCAAGCACACTTTTTGCACTGACCAGTTCCATGCACCGTCAGCAACCTGTGCTTTCCCCAACCACAACAAAGGCGACGCACTAGACTTAGAGACTGAGTCATATAATGAGTTGCATGCTGAAAAGTGACTTTGTGCTTTTTGCAGCGTGCAAAACTCCTTTCAGCGATTCATGGAACAGGCTTTGCGTGTATTTCTTGGACTCTGCGGGGGTCCGTCACATTGCTTACAGTTAAGCGCTTTTCCGCGACACTCTAAGCAAAGTGTGGGACGGGCCTGGGCAAAGAAAAGAATAGGGGGCGGAACATGCATATTGGCAAAATTACTGGCAAAATTAGGAATAATGTGGCCGTGTTGAGGGACGGGCCATTCAATGAAATTGCACTTCCAGTCAAGTGCAAACACTAACTGAATTCATGGAACCCAACACACAACCTCACGTCGAGAAAAGTTACATGCAAACCTCGTGGACTCACGCCACATTATAGGAGGTGCAGAGCACCTGGCATATAGTATCCAACGCACAAAGGTAAGAATTAGTAACCATTTAGGGGTGATGGCACATAGTTAAGTTGCCACTTGCAGTTATGGGCAATCTCTGCTGATTGGCGGGGTGCATCCTTGAATTACGGGGGTTCTCACACAGGTTCACTGACCGCTGCCTTGAGTTACACAAAATGGTATGCAGATTAGGGTTACGAGGGTTCGTTTGCAGTGTCGCTGGGGTGCTGCCTTGGTTGTGGGGGGACGGGCCACAGTATTGCAGGGGTGCTTGATGATGGGGATAAGGTAGGTGCAAAGGTTGGTATTTATCGCTGGTTTTGGTTTGTGTGGGGGCATGTTGTGGGCATTCTGGCTGCTACTTGCGCCTCAGGTTACTTTGCGGTTCAAATTCCATGAATACATGGAACGTGCAAAACATGCTTTTGTGTGCAGGTAGGCACAAAGTGGTTTTGCACTCAGAGTGCTTTGCAGGGACTCTGTGCTTATTTTATGAATCAGGCCCTTAGTCTTCACATCATCACCCCTCATAACCTGTGCAGATCCTATCACACTCAACTGGTCTAACCAAATGCCATCCTACTATAAGTCACCCACTTGACTATAACTTACAAAGGTCAGGACAAACGACCCCTCACTCAACGCCTCTCATTGAAAACCTTCCTGGTTAATAAGCTGGAAGCAAACTATTCAGACTTCCCACCAGAGTGAATTCCTCAGTCCTCAAAAAATTATTCAACAACTCTGCAATGAAACTGGTGGACACTCATACCCCCCTAAAAGCCAGCCACACTAAGACCAAACCATACATCCCTTGGTGTCCTCTGACCTCACCTCCACCAAACGCTCAATCAGAGCCCTAGAGAAATGGTGGCATGAAAACCATAACCCTGGTGCCATCACCACCCTCAAATCTCTCAGTGCCAACCATAAGATTCTGATTACGGATGCCAATGCTGCTTACTAATCGACCACCTTCGCGGCAGCCTCGAACAGGAACAAAGCCCTCTTTGAAATAGTAAAGCATTGTACCAAACACTCATCCTACACTGAGATGCCACCACTTCGGTGAAAATTAGACAGAATCAACAACTTTTGTATTGAAAAATTAGACAAAAACCGAGAGACCGTCGTGTCACCCTCCCACAACCGTAGCGACCCCTTTTCCCCGGCATGTATACATCCCTGTGGACAGAATTTTCTCTTTACTCTCCCCCAGATCCCCTAAAATGATTGCCCCCCTCAAACCTACTTCTTACTTAGGGATAGTTGTGTATATATTTATTTTGGTGCTTTGCCCCATGCCACAAAGAAAGATCGTGTCCAGAGCGCTGGAAGGAAAAGTCATTGGGGTAGTGGGTGTGGAGGGAGGTAGAAGAGTAAGGTTGGGTAAATGGACTATATGGCAAACTGAAATTACTGCATTACCAGCATGGTCCAAAAGTTACATTTCTGGTGTCAACATTATGCATTCTTATGAAGAAACAGCACTTAAACTGAGATGAAGGCCAGTGTTGTAATTGTAATAGTTTATTTGTAAAGCGCTTATACACAAGTGAAGTGCTTCAAAGCGCTTCAGGTGGGAGGGGAACAAGGGAAAAAGTAGTCATTCTTAGGCCTTGAAGATTCCGAAAGATCCAACAAAAATTATCCACAAAATTAACCAGTATGCTAGGCCAGGGGCATGGCACGATGGAAGAAGAGAAAGGAGGGGGGAGAAGGGAAGAGCAAACAATCAATAAGCTTTGTGCTAGGTCTAACAACTTGCAAGATAGTACAAGTTCATGACAAGGAGTGTGGAGAGATGGAGGGGGGGCAATGGGGAAAAGGACATACAGAACAATAAATTACTGTGCTAGGCCTGGCGACATTCATATTGAATGAGGACAGGTCATAATCAATAATGCACCTATGCAGAAGTGTTTGTGGCGCAATCAAGCAAAGGAGGGAAGAAAAAGGAAGGACAGAACAAAACGATCTTGCTAAGCCTAGCGCATTCAGGGCTGTGCAAGTACACAGACAGGAAGTGTGAGGGAGGGGGCGGGGGAACAAGTTTGCCCAGTCCATCAGGTGCCTGGGCTAAGTGCAGAAGAGGTTGCCTCTCACATGGAACGTGTTCCGTGTGCAAATGTGCGAGGCAGAGTGCAGAGGCCCAGAGGCAAGAGTAGGACTAGCGGGGGAGCCTGGGACCTGTGTGGCTCTGGAGATGCACCATGCGACAAGTCAGCAAAACTGATCAGATTTGGGGAGGAAGCAGGAGAGTGGAGAAATGGGGTTAACAGGGGAGAGGGAGAAAGAGAGAGAAAGAGAAGAGGAAAGTCTTGAGGAGTTTCCGAACTTGAGGAGATCTGGCTCAAGACGAATGGAGGTAGGGAGGCTGTTCCAGAGGGAGGCACCGGCAGAGGATACAGTCCTACCCCCAAATCATTATTTGGAGAAACAGCTCACCCATTCCATAAGCTTGTAGAACGGGAACTGGAGGGTGAGCGTTCTAGCAGGGGGACTGTTAACACTTAAACACTAGGGAGGACTTGTTAAAAGAAAGTCCTAAGAAGCGTTTTTCTGAAGTGTAGGTGGGTTTTCTGGAGTCTATGGTTCTCTGAAAGGGCGCTTCACCACTTGGGTCACATGACGGATATCAGTTTATTTCAGATGTGGCATTTCAGTCAAGGAATATGCAAGCAGTCTTCTCTTGCTGATCTGAGGGGCCTACTAGTATTGCATGGCTCAATGTATTTTGGGGTAATTTCCGAGGTGACTTGAAGAACAAATCGGGGAATTTTAAAGGCTACTCTGCACACGTGATAACCCGTAGATGCACTTAAGTGTCAATATAAAGTGGGTCTTGCCTCCTTCTGCCAAGGACCTTTTTGTATCAGTTAAATTTGCTCCAGTGATTTCTTAGGTAAAGCCCATACTGTAAGTTCTCTGTATTTTCTTTGTAGACTCTGCTCCATCTCGCTGCATTATGTGGGTAGCTTTGTTTTGGCCATTCTCCTCTTTGGTGCATGGAGGCAACCTGGATAGCTAGTGGAGATGGGGGGTGATTTATACCCCAACAGTTATTGCAAACCTACCCTAGCTCGTAGCTGTGAATTGCAGAAATACAAGGCAATCACCTAATCTCATATTTAGCCATCAATAAATGACTGCCGAAAAGGCAAACACAAAATTAAAAGCCTGGGCATAGTGAATTTGCACATCTGTACAACCAGGGTGCACATAAATATAGACATGCAAGACAGTCAGCAAATCATGCTTCAAACCGATGGATACTTCATTAGCACTTGCAATTAATGTAATGGCTGACACTGTAGTAGAGACAATGATTATGGTATTCAACCTCTCTCTGTTTTACACTCTTTCAGCAGCAGCTGCAATTAATGGAATTGCTGACACTAAGATTGAAGGGTTGGCCAGTGCAGTAATAACATGCCGTTATGAACGTATACCGGCACATTGCTGTGCTGGCAAACTATGAGTTTGCCGGTGAGGAGGCAGAATGACCTCCAGCTAAGAGTTGGAGGTCATTCCACCACCTTACTGGCAGAAATCACTGATAATACCGGCATCTGTAATAATGACAAAATCCTACATGGAGTCCAATGGGACTCCATAAAATGGGGAGTTACACCGGCTAGCAGCACTCATAATCCAGTGGACATTCCAGCGGACCGAGTGGCCGTATCAGTAAATCCATTTTTGGTATTCTGGTGCATTTACTGGCAGAATACCGGCAACTTGTAATGACCCCCCCTTATCTCTGTTTTATGCGCATTCATGTTATGCATCCAGCACATCAACATGGGAACACCAGCTGAAAATGTTATTGATTCTTTGCTCACAATTGTAACATAACATGCAGGGTCATCCTACACCAAATTGCTTTTTGTTGTGTTTCTCTGGATTTCAGCTGCCGTATTTTAGGTTCAGGCTCCCATTTCTATGTTTTGATCACAAGTAGTGCTTTTCTGGCATGACATATTGGTATCTACGTGTACCTGCGCAATGGGAAGCTGTCAGCCAGAGTGTTGGCCCCCATGCAAATAGTTCCTTGTGCACCATGCTGGCTGCTGAAAGGGTTCGCTCTTCCTTATGAAGAACATGTACACCTTTGGGTTCATTGATCATAGTGAACATTAGCTAACACCCTCACAGGCTTTCCTGACCCCTATTGAGGAAATAAAAACCCTTTCTCGTAAACTGAAGTACAGCACAAAAGTTCATCTTCGCTTTTGTTTTAAAACCAGAGCTATAAATGTAGTTTTTTTTCCCACAGTTCCCGGACACTGAGATAAGTTCTTGCAAATGTCTTCATAAGTGGAGTGAGACACATTTATCATAAATTGGGATGCATAATGATGTTGCTTAAGTGCTTACGATAAAAAAAAGGTTTGTATCTGATGTGCCTAGGATTTTGAAAAGCCCTGAACGTGACATCTGCTCTAATCAAGCGACACTAGTTAAGAATACACTGTTTTCAGGAATTGTTGGTTACATGACTTACATCTTTCAATCCCCTAGCGAGACACAGTATTCAAATGCCTTAAGCACTCTGTTTATTAGAGCAAATGTAGGTCAATAGTCTATAGCCACCCAAATATAATTCTCTTGTAGCAGGCACATTCTGAAGAGCTTAGAGAATATGGGTGAAAGATCCACACAGAGTTCATAATCCTGAGGTTGGGCTCATTCACCCAGCTACTGACCATCTACGCACACAGTGTGGAAAGAGTTTGAGGAGTAACTGCATGCTGAGTTGAAAGCTAGAGAAACCAGGAACAGCCCAGGGGTCTATGCCTTTCACTGCAGGGTGCAGGAAGCATGATGAAGTGATTCCATGCACAGAGATACGCAAAGGTGGGTAGTATGGAAGACATGGTGGTTATCATGGCTACCTTCAGATCAACGGAATGTTCCTGCTGTTTCCTTGTGCAGGAAAAACAGGAAAATACACTGGACTTGAGCCAGCATCTAGAGATGGAAATGTTTAAAACGTTCCTGGCATGAGAATTTCCAGCAAGGCTCAGGAACTCCTGTTTCTACTTATAATAATGCACCAACACTAAGGCTACATTTTGACAATGTTACTTACTGACGTTCATAATAATCAGCTTTAACGCCTCTGGCCAACTCCATGCTCAGATCTACCAGACCAAATCACCCTCAATTCATTCCATGCCCTGTTATCCGCAACCTCATTCCACCTCACCAACACAAGCCTCCCCTCTCCCTTTGTTTTGTTTTTTAATTTAATTATTATTCAGTTTTGAATTCACATCAAAAGTGAACAATAAATCATGTACACTTACTCCATGTCCATAATCAAATTTACATACCCCCCCCCACACTGGATGCATATGAATAACTAAAAACAATTTGATAATCAGGTAACCTACAGCCTGGATTCCGAGTTGAAACCGGGGGCTTCTCCAGGTAACCAATGTTTAACTATCAGGGGAGGAATCTGATAGGCGTCAATCACGCCCTAGTTCCCCAAACATTTCCTTAGAAAAGAGAACTATTCCCCCTATTGCAGTGGCCCTCCCAGTGTATTAACAACCTATTATTTCCCCTTACATATACCTCATTGGCCTTGGTAGCCCATTCCCTTTCAGTTGGTAGATAATCCCTTTTCCACAGCATCGCTAAACAGGCTCTGGAAGACAGCAATGTGAAATGAGCCATGTGTGGAGAGGCCCCCAAACCTATTCTTCCTCTTCTAACCCAAATAGGACCAGGAGGGGGTCTAGCTTTTGTCAATCTCTTCAATCCACCTAATCTAGCCCACCTCTTAATAGCAGTACGCCTGGCCTTTTCACATGACCAGCACATATGCCAGTGCGTGGCTCTTTCAAAGATTTCTGCCAACACTGTGGGCTCACTCCCGGGAAGATATTCAAAAGCCTCACCAGGTCACATTACTTGACCCCATGTAACTTGTATTGGCAGAATATTGATGTCTTATGAGCCCCCCTACACATTCTGGTCCATAGGGCCACATCCACTTCCCTATTCAAATCCCTTTGCCATTAGATTTTTAAGCCCTTAGTGCCCTTCCACCTAGCCATTACCAAGCCAAGATTTAGTATTGATATCAGTTCCTTTATTTCTGAGTGCATGTCCAGTATTTTCTCTGTCGGGGTGAGATCCCGTTGGATTTCCGACTTCCATTTCTCCAAAGACAGCACTCCCTTTAGTTGCAAATACGAGACACCAGAAACATCACTATATGGAAGATTCCAGCTCCTGTATGGATATAAATTTCCCTTTTACCCACAGCTGACCAGTTATCTCCAGCTCTGCTTTGAAGAATTCCTGATATCTCGATGGATCTGGGAGTTTGTCATGCACTGGGGGAGCCCACAGGAGACTCAATGAGGATGGCTATGTAGTGACTTCTTTTATACCAGATATCCCATATCAGCCCTAAAATGCCATGTTCCCTGACCCACTTCGGAATGTTCCCTTTCAGAAGCCAAACCCATTCCCCAACCATGATGTGACTCAACCAGAAGTTCTCCAAATACACCCATTACTTTTCACGATCTATTCGCGAGTGGGGAACTAGCACCCTCAGCTGTGCTGCCTTATAATAATAGGCAAGATCTGGAAGTCCTACTCCCTGCATTTCCCTGGGAAGGACCAGTGTTTCCTAAACAATCCTCTGTTTCTTACTGTTCAGAGAAAGAACAACATCTGTCCTCTAGTATCTCTTAATATCACCTCTGGTACTCTGATCGGCAGCATCTGAAACAAGTAAAGGACCCAGGGTAGGAGGTTCATGTTCAATACATTAAGCCTTCCCATCCATGAAAGAGTTTGCCCTCCCCAGGAGTCCATATCCCTATAGTTTCACTCGCAAACAATGGGGGGAAGTTCACACAACACAGCTGCTTCGGTGACCTAGTAGCCCTCACACTCAGATATTTAAAGTTATCCACGTGGACCTCCCTTGAAAATGATTCCAAGTGAGCCATATCCCACTCAGCATCTATGTCGAAGGGGAAAATAATGTACTTTTTCCTATTTATTTTGAACCCTGAGGGGGCCCCATATTCTGCAATAGTGTCAAACACTGTGGGAACTGAAGTGTGGGGTTTCTTTAAGTGGAGAAGGATATAATCCGTGTCCATCCCTAGTTTAAAGTCATTATCTACTAATCGTATACCTTCCATTGGCGGGGGGAGTTCCATATCTTCAACACAAGCGGTTCAGGGATGAGACAAACAGCAATGGGGGAAATGAGCAAACCAAACTGCTTAGAGATATTCCCATTTACTGCCACTTTAGTCCTCGGTTCCATCTATAGAGTCCTACTCCCATTGAGAATCCTACAAAACAAATCCAAATTTCCTGAGCACTGCATGTAAAAAATCCCACCCCACCCTGTTGAACACCCTCTCTGCATTTAAGGCAAGGCGGATAACATTCCCACCATTCTCTCATGTCAAATGCATGACATTCTACTTTTTTCTCAGCATGCCCGCTGTCTATCTACCTGGAATAAACCTAAGCTGAGTTGGATTTACCAATAGAGGCATAATATGTTTGTACCTGGAGCCAATTGTCCTAGTAAAAACCTTTGCATCTACAGTAAGAAGAGCGATCGGCCTAAAAGACATACAACATTTGGGATCCATTCCTTCCTTATGAATAACCAATGCCAGTGCCAGACAGAAGGTTCTGGGTGCCCATCCAGTTTCTTGAATATCATTGAATAGCTTCACTAGATGAGGCACCAACAAGACCGTAAACTTTTTATAAAATCCGATCGTGAACCCATCATCGCCAGGATCCTTACCAGCAGGCACCCTTGGTATAGCAATCTAAATTTCTTCTACAGTAAAAGGTGTGTCAATCCTGATAGCCTCCTCCCAGCTTAATTTAGGAAGAGGAATTCCACTTGGATACCGCTCTACTGTTTCCATATCCAAATCCCCCTCCCTACCGTAGAGGGTCTCATAAAAGTGGCAAAACTATGAGCTATCTCCTCTGGAGCAGAGCTGAAACCCCTTCAGCACGCTTTATTTCCTCTAACATTCTCTCTGCCCTCTGCGCCCTCAGCCAGCTGTAAGCAATGATTCTGCCTTATCCCCTTTTTCATAAATTGTCTGTTTTAGGAAGTGTCATTTCCTAACAACAGCACCAGTCCCCATCATTTGAAGCTCCTATCTCTTCTCTTTAAATTCTAGCAGACGATCTTCCTCCATAACCCCTGAGTCTTGAACCCTTGCTTCCAAGTCCATAATCCCACTGTGCAATGTATCACGTCTCAGGGACCTTTCCCTCTTCTTACTGTGAGAAACCTGAGGGTAGTTTTGCATATAGACCCCAGGGATTCTTTGTTCAGGTGACAAGGACACAGCCTTCACCCATGGAACCAGACGCTGTGGGTAGACCAGTCTGGGAGAATCACCTGGACAGGGGGTCCTTGGGAACTGTTGGAGGAATGCCCTCAGGTGAGATGCAGTATTTCCCCCTTTTGTCTGAGACGCCTCTACCCGATATCCCCTCTGTCTTTGGTGGATATTGTCAGCAGAATCCTGTCGCACCCCAACTCTCTAACTTAGAAAAGGGAAAGAGAAAACACCATGGGAAATCAAACCAACTTTTGACGCTTAAAAGTAACCTATTTCCCCCCTCTTCTTGACCCAGAGGACATTTAATACATCCCTTCTTTTCTGATGTGTCCGGACAGGAAACTGCAACTTCCCTTACCCCACTGAGTTACTCATGTAATATGTAGTGGGCCTGCCCCTCTGAGACCAAGCAGGGTCAAGCGCTCAATCACAATCACACCCATTCTACCTTTAAAGGACAATTCTTCCATCACAACTCTCCCTCCCCAATTTAGAAAATCCCTAAGAAGAAGAGATGGCGACTAAGAAGAATAAAGATTACTCAAAACCACACTGAGAGACAGAACACAGATTTCCGCATGCTAATACTGGACTGTCTCACTAATAGAGTCAGGCAAGGACAGGCAGACCCAGCCCAGAACTCACACCTGGAGCCTGTTAAAGAAACCCTGCTGGGGACACCTTCTCAATCACAGCCCCACTTTTTACTTGGGCAAGGGAAAAGAGAGACACCAGAACACTGACTCGATGTGGCGAGAGACTTGCAACCTGGAGAGAGAGCGAACAAGAAAGGAGAGCTACTCACAGCAGGCCAGATACAGGCCAGTGTTGCTTTCCCTGGATGGATGTTGATCACCAGGGAGACAAAGGGAAGGGAATCCCTACAAGTGTGTGGTTGAAAAGTGTGAGCCCGACTGAGGGAGACCTACATGCACTTTTTGCTTTGAAAGGGCCCAGCCCAACCACAGGAGACCTAGTATGAACTGTGAACCTGAGACTTGAGAACTTTGAGATCCTAAAGAGAAGGAATTTTGTTTGGTGTGTGCACAGGTCTTCAGTGAATGACACTTTGTTTTGGAAAGCGACGTTCCCATGGAAGGCCCTGGCTTATGTCCCAAACTGTATCCTCGAGCAGAAGAATCCAGAGAGTGTTCCAAAGCCTGAGTGTGCCCCCTTGTCCCGTTCTGGAAATGAGGTGAAGGGAACCCCACTGTTCGGTCATCTTGATACACACTTTCATGAACACTGTTTTCTTTTTCATACACCCATTTCCCACACACATTTGCAATAACGTAAGGATTGGCAATAGTTTTTTTTTTAGTATAGGCCATTTTGATTTGACAAGACACTACTAGGACTGCGTTATTTATTATTTGATGGTTGAGCTTGCTCCCTTCCTTAGATATAACACCCTCGAACTGTGCATCGTTTGGGTCTGTCTTGATACATGATACCATGCTTTCCTTACTTTACTCACTCCTTCCTTTGTCAGAATCTGTATCCCGGTCACCTTCGCTGCCTCCCACACCATGCCAAAATTCACTTTTCCATTGTAAGTTAATGAACTATGTAATGTAATTTGCCATTTGTATAGCACCTTTTCTCATTGGTATGGCCTCAAAGCACTGTAGCTGAACACCTTTGGAGGACTGAAGTCCGAGGTATGAGAGAATGGTCAGAGGAATTTGGAATGTCTGAATGCATTATTGGCAGTACAAAGATAGGTAGGGGTGGCTAAGTCCCTTCTGGAGACCCATGTAGATCTGACTTGCCGACGGGTGCTGTGAAGGCTTTCGGGAGTGTAAGCGAGTCATGGAGGCTGATTATGTGTCCAGCTAGACTGAATTTACATTGTGGGACTTAGCTGCATTCTAGTGGCTGAGGTGTTGTGCGATATGTCTTCAAGTGGTGAATGATTGCAGATGTGTGCGAGTGGTTGGCCATACCTTCATAGGGATATGGCTATCAGATGGAGTGTGACACGTACCATTGAGCCATTACTGATTACTTATTTTGTTGACTGAGTGCAGGCCATGTCCTGCTGGTCTTTGGGAGTCTTTTCTGTGCATGCTCAGTACTTTCTTGGAGTGACTCATCAATACCCCATTCTACCTGTCAGGGGTGAAATTCATACGAGAGGTGAATTAGATCTGTCAGGATGTAGGAGGCAAGAGCGAATACTTTAGTGCCTTCCGGAAGGTCAGGTGATCCTCTATGAGGTGGATGCTTGGTATGTCATTAATCTTGAAATATTCATCAATTTCACATTGCAGCTCCTCCACAAACATTGCATTGCTCCAAATGTCCATATAGAGTCACAAGTATGTAGCCTGCACAATATCACATCCATGGGGACCATATTGTGATCTGACAATCCAATGGGGGACATCTCACAAGAGTCCACTCTACCCATCATCTCCCTGTTCAAACACAGATATTCTATTCTAGTGTGTGTACCATATGTAGGGGAGAAGAATGTGTACCCACTATCACACGGATGCAGCAGTCTCCATACATCTATCAATCCCTGCAAGTTCAAAACGTCCTTGAAGTTGAACCTCCCTGATGACAGCACCCCATAGCCTTCATCCTAATGGCCGGTCTGTCCAATTCCGGGTTGGGCCACTTAAAATCACCACCAATTATCACTGGACTATGTGCCTTTTTCATAATGAAATCCAGCACTCTTCTACAGAAGGCAACCTGCCCCTGATTAGGAGAGTACACTGTCACCACCAACATTGCAATTTCCTTTATAGGCCCCTTCACTACCAAGACACGGATGTCCATAGCCCCCATAACCCGCAACCTTTTATGGAACAGGATGCCCACTCCACCCTTTTTTGACTCACTGGATGCCCAATAAGCCTGACCAATGTAGGCACACAGGATGCGTCATTCTTCCCCAACCATCAGTCTTATTTCTTGTAACATCAGAATGTCCAACCCCAATCTCAGGAACTCCCTGGCAAGGAGATCCTGCTTGGTGGGCCAGTTCAAACCCTTCATATATAATGTTCCCACAGTTAAGTGGCCAGCTCCTCCTCCTTGTCTAGGTGTTATCTTCACAACATTTCACCTGGAACATTCCCTGACACAAGCACCACATAACATAAACGTCCCGATTCCTGCTATCAGATCCGATCAAGCATCCCACATCTGGAACCATCCCCTGCCGACCCACTCCCACCCAAGTCACTCCCCACCCCACCCCTAAGAGAGGAAAACCAAGTGCCCTCTCTCCGAGACCCCCTTCCTCAAATGGACCACTAGGTTAAGCTCACCCCCCACCTCACTCTGACACTCATTGTAATTTGGATCCCCACTCCCCATAAAAACAACCCTCTCTTGTCCCAGTACAACAACAAACAGTACATTGTTTGCACCAATGTTTAATCCCAGTCCTGAATTCACTTCACAGGTGAGGGTGTCCCAAGTCTCCAAAACGTTCGACCCCCAGGAACCCTTTTACGTGGTGTCAGCCCCTTCAAAGCACCGCTAGCCAGTTTTGCATCTCCTCCAGAGGGCACATTCTCCACATCTTGTACTTCCTCAGTGAGGTGTTGAAGGACCTGCATAGCTTCAGTACCTGTAGTAATCCTATATTCCACATAATTAAACTCAAACATCAAAGCAAACGGGTAAGCCCAGTGATACCGGATCTCCTTTTCATTTAGCCAGTTTGTGTGAGATTGGATGTTTCTCCGTCTGACAAGGGTGAAGCTGGATGAGTCCTGATAAATGCATATCATACCACCCTCAAAATGGATGTCTGAGATGTGTTTCAATAGTTCCAAAACTGCAGTCTTTTCCCCATCATTATGACATTGGCACACCACAGACGTGGGTCCTTTTCCAGAAACACCACCTACTTGGTTCACTCTATTTATTTTTCACCTCTTTACCAACTTCTTCCTTAATGAGCATGTTTACGATCACCTTGATATTCTCCTTCATCTCCCGCCGGTTGTTTCACCTCTTAGTGCTTGGAGGCCCAGACCGGCAGATTATTACTCCTCGGTTTGCCAAGTTGTCCAGCTTCAGCCGGACATCTTTCTCGTTGGTCTCAATGTCCAGCAAACTAGCATTGTATCTCATTCTCAAGCAAGTCGGTGTAAATTCGGTTATTCTTGATACCTTTCACTTTATTTTGCAAGTTGCAAGGAGTCCACTCTGCATGTAAATTTGATATAGAGGCCTGAATATCACCTCTTAACCCCTTAATTTCCTGCAAGGAGCCTTGGATATCTTCCTTAGTAGGCAGAGTCTTCAATTCACTTCCCTTTCCTTCCTGCGGCAACATTCCACCACTAGCCATTCCTTGATCCCCCTTACATTTCTGCATGGTCTGGATACTCTGTGAGACCTTCCCCTCTTGCTTGCAATGCATCAATCATGCAGACTCCTCTACTCGTCCTGTGGGAGAAGCTGTGGGATACTGTCAGGGCCCTCCCCTCCCAGGACGTGGCACAGTCCTCCATCACATGTTCCATACAAATCACAGGCTCCTCCCGTGGGCCAATTCCCAGGCACACCTTGTAGGGAGCCAGGATGGCACAGAGTCTTCTGTCTAACATGTCCAAGTAGGCCCAACTCTCATACGCGGCTCTGCCCTTCCACAACACCAGCGGGAAACACATCACCATGACCCTCGGGATGTCTCACTAGTCCGCTGCACACTCTCCTCCAGGGCACAGTGCCCCGATTACTCCTTGATGTACCTCTGAAACTGTTAGCAACGGGTAGCGGCTCGCTCCACCTCAGAAAGGGCAACGGCGGCTGCCACCCCTATACAGCTGAGGCAATGTCCCACTTCACTCTGCATGCAGGCCTCCATAAACACTTCTGTGCATCCATAATCGTTTGAGGTTCAAAGCTCATCAAATACTGGTGATTGATGAACAGGGATCTGCACTTTAAAAATCAAACCTTTAGAGTTTTTTCTTTTACCATCTGGGTCAAGGAAAAAGGCCTTACTGGATATATCAACATGAGGGAAATTCCCTGCCTTCAAAATAAAACTCAGGGTGCTTGTCGTAGTCCAAAATAAAGAGTCCCCAGTCCAAATTCTTAAGTACTAACAGGCCCTACCTCTTTAAAAAAAACTATTTACACAACAGAGTCTGCGAATCTGCAATGGGCTTCTGGCCGGCATGGCTTTCAGAGGACTTATCTCCTGCTCAAAGTTCTGTTAGGATATTCCTACACTGTGTTCAGTCCTCATGTATAGTTTGATAATTAAAAAATAATTATCTTTTATACCGTTCTTCCTTTAACCCTTTTTGGGTACAGAAGACAAGTCTTCTTGTGTTATATCATTTACTGTTTACCACTGGTTAAATCCCTCCAGGATCAATGCAGCTTTTACTAGTAGTAAAAATCCCTCCAGTATTTCTTTTTAATTTTGGGCAACTTTTAAGAAGGAAAGTTATGTGTGCTAGGATAGTTTTAGTGAGTAGTCTAATACATAATTGACCAAAGCATGTATTCTCCTTTGCCCTGCTCTTTTGACACTGAGACTCCCTCAAAGTCCTCCAGCTGTGTGTTAGGATTTCAATTCAAACTCTTATGCACATTTCTTGGCTTCCCCAGTCTGCATAGAAATCACAAATATGACTTTGACTTCCTGGTCGACAGGACATGTGTCCATATGATTTTCATACTTTCTGAAACCTATTTTGGCTTCCCCAGCCTACATAGATAATGTTTGTGTATTTTCACTCTCTTTTCATGGGGCTGTGGGCCCATTCCATGCTTTCAGGCTTTCAATAATTCTCACAGTGAGTTCTCCAGCCTTGATATGTGTTATTCACAACACTTTCATTCAAGATTACCTGGGTCTTGTGCTTGTCTCGGTTTCCCAGTGTTTTGTACCAAGAATGGTGTCTACAGTCCCTGACCCCATAGCTTATTGCCTTTACAGGCATCCGAACCCCAGAAACATTTGCCTTCCTGTTTGTGCTCATCCCTCTTGGACTGGCACTTGCTGTGTGAATCTCAGAGACTTGGGCTCCTTGCTTGTATCTGGTTTTGGTGTCGGTTTCATGGTGTTTGGCACACAGGTGAGCTTTAGTGGTCGTGCCACCAGAGGAAATGGTTTGCCTCCTGTCTAAGCTCCTTTCAGTCTTGGAGCTCCTTTCTTACTCAGTGTGCATGCTACGTAGTCTCCAGCTAGCGGGCCTCCCTCCCGCTACGCCACCACTGGTTCCACGGCTGTGCGTAGCTCCAACCCTCCAGGACATGTGTCCAGAAGCTCACCTCTGTGTACCGTGGATTCTCTGCCCAGCTAGGAGTCATGTACGGATTTTTTGGCCTCTCTAAATTCACAGTTCTTACTCTTTGCATGTACGTCATCATGATTAGAAAAGGGTTGTCCTTCATCATTTATGGCGGTCCTCAGATAACAGTCAGCATTACCTGAAGACAATAGGGTGGAAGGAGGATTGCTGGTTCATGTAGTATAGAAGTGAGAACACTCAGTTCTTTCCAGTCCCATCTATGCGGACAGTTTGGTCCTTTGAGGGAGGTCCTCATTGTACTGTGAGTCCATGTCCCCTAGAGGGGACACACTCCCAGTAAGGTCCCACTTGCCCAGACCCCTAGAAAGGGTCTTGCGGAGAGGCCACACATCCCTAGCCTCACATGGGATGGCATATTGTCCGGATCCATCACAGATGGGTTCTTCCTTTCCCATCTCACCATCTCATCATCACCGCAGGTTCAGAGCCACCATCACTATCTTTGTCTACAGAAAGCATTCCACACCAGACTTCCTTGGGCATTAAACAAGCATACTATATGTGTACACTTACTCATACATTGTTGTGAAATTGTGGTGTTTGGGAAACTCTATACCACCCGCATGGGAACTGAATAAATGTTTCCATGTTTATAATAGCCTTCAGGTAATTTCACTATTACTTACTGACCGTTTTCTAGCAACATATTGTTGACTATCGTTCTTTTGTCAAATAAAAACTAGGGGTCAGATTACATCAGGTTTGCATAGTTGTAAGTCAAATGTTGAATGGTATATGCCCAGTACAAACAAAACAAACATTTGCAATGCCAACAGCTTGTGGTTTTGTGCAGGCCTGTGAAAGACAATTGCTAGGCACTGCGGTAGGAGAATGAACTGGCCATAGATGGTAACAGATGCAAAATGCAAAATGGTGTGAGTACCTGCAAACCTAATAGCAGTGCCTGGCACATGCCTAATATTTATACACGAGCCAAAATGGTTGGCTTTGCCAATGTTTGTTTTTGACAGGACTTCAGTGAATGGCAAGCATAGCGCTTATAATGCGAGTGGCTGAAGGTGCTGCTGGTTTAGACATTTTTATTACACCAGTAATGTGTTAACAACTCCAGTAATTCAGTAGTATACCAGGAACCGGACCTACTGTTACCGGCGCCTGATATCCTGGTATTACCGGGATATTCAAGGTGCCGGCAACAGTGGTAAATCCCCATTCGATGGAGTCTCATAGGACTCCATGGAACGGATTGCTGGTATTTCTGGCACTGGTAAAACCTCTGCCAGAAATACAGTGGATTTTTGCCAGTGTGGGTATAATGAGGCCCGTTAATTCACTGCTTTAAAAAAAACACTGGCAGGCACTTCAAGTGCAAATTTGATGGTCGGGCTTGTTTAAGCCAGTTGAAAGAGTTCCCGAGATTATGGGCCTCATTACACGGATGGCGGAGAACCATGGCGCTATTAGCGCCATGGTTCATGCCGGTAAAATACCGGCACCGCCTTGGCGGAAAGGGGAATTACTGCCCCATTCCAAGGTTGCCGGGGCGGTAATTCCCCCTTCCACCATTGCCCTTCCCCATTCCCATTTTTGCCCCATAGGGCTCAGTGGGAATGGGGAAGGGGCTAATTACGGCACCGCAAATTGCGGTACCGTAATTAGCTTCCTGGGTCCCTTTGCGGGTTGGTTTTTAACGTCTGCAAAAAGCAGGTGTTAAATCCCCCAACCCGCAAAGGGACCTCGTAGTAAGGCGGTAAGGATTTACCGGTACCAGTATTTTACCGGTACCGGTAAATCCTTACCGCCATCCGTGTAATGAGGCCCTATGTGTTTTGGGGACAGAGGAGCAGGTGGTTGGGTGGCAATGGCGTAAGGATTACCATGGCCATTGGCAGTCGATGGGTGGGCAAATAACCAAAAAACACCTCCAAGCTTTTTGCCCCTACTCATACGCCATTCTCTCTATCTGCACTCTAATGCAATAGTTTCGGCCTATAGTTGCTCTGTCACCTAACAGCCAAACTAAAAATTACGTTCAGGGCATTTTATCAGCATAGCACTAGGTCAAACTATGTACGAATGCAAAAATGAATTGAAATGAAACGGTATTTGCACTGGGGAAATGTGAGCCCTTGTGACAATATGGTGCACAATTGCAACTGCACCATTAAAAGGTTTCTGTAATCTAGCACCTGTTGTACATTTTCATCCTGATGATGCAACCGTCATTTCTACTATTTCAATGTCTAATCTATTTTCTATTCCTAGAATTTTGTATATGCCTTACGCTCTCTCAAAGGGAACTGCGCTTGTCCCATTGTGTTGTGTGAAACTATGTGTCATTGCAAACATCTCTAGCCATTTTCTGCCAGCGGTCAGTATATCTAAAGTTCGCCCTTGTGCTAAAATAATAAGCAGATGAATGTAACACACATTCCGCTTCTGGTACAATAGGGAATGGATCAACCAGGCTTTGCCCTAATCTGCATTACCTTAAATGTTTTCAAGAATCCAAAAATAAAGCAGGCCATTTGTTGGTATGTTTGCTGTTTTTGAAAAATGTAGAACACACATTTCTTTTTATGTTTAGCAGAAACAAATATCACAAATAAGTGTCAGATTAATTTTTGCCTCAGTGTAACACTGCATCCTTTGTTTTAGATCATGGAGATTGGGACTAAAACAGTTTGTTCCATTCCACATTACCTAAGCAGCAAAACTGATGCAGAATGCATTTGCGCATTTCATTGCACGACTGCAAATTTGAGATAATCTGATGCCAATTGTTCTCTCATACCACTGGTATATAGAAAGCTTTCAGGATAACAGTGTTAAAGTTATTTGATTTGATGTATGTATAGAGCGCTAAAGGAAACCAACCAGAATGAACTGTAACTGGATGCAGGTGTTACAATTAATGGACATCGGCTGCAGAAACAGAAGATTATGACACTGATAGGTATTGAGGTTCTTCCCGAAAAAGCGTCAAAGAGTTAATTGTTCTAAGTGTCATTGGAAGAAAATTCCAAAGATGAGGGCCAGCAACCGAAAAATGCCTATCGCTGCCAGAGGTATGACGAGATAAAGACACAACTGTCAGAAGGCACGTATGCAAAAATTGGGCAAAACGGTGTGGGCGATAAAATTGAATCTTATCATCAAAATAGGGTGGAGCAAGTACATGAATGCATTTGTAGAGCATGCAAAGCAGCTTGAAAGCAATTATTTGCCTGAGCGGGAGCCACTGAAGAGAGCTATGGCTCTGAGAGATGGGGTATTGGCACCTTACAAAGTAATCTAACATCAGCTGTTTAGGCAACTTTTAAGAACAAAAGTTATTTCTCTGGGATGTTTGCTAGGATAGTGTTAGAGTAGTCTAATATATAATTGACTGAAGTACCCACCACTGCTGATCGATAAGTGGAGGGGATATATGGAAGGACAGAATGAAGGAGCTGAAGGTGGAAGAGAATCAATTTAACAATCTTGCACACCTGGGTTTCACATAATAGTTTAGCTTGCATTTAAAAGCATAGTTTTATTTTTATACTTTAGATGCAAACGATTTGGGAAGATCAAAATGAGAAGGGGATGGCGGCATTTGCAGAGGATCATTTAACAAACGTTTGGGACCAAAAAGGATGGGTTCTGATTACAGGGATTAAGCTGCAATTTATTGGAGGGCACCCCCTGTTTAACATCAGAAAGACAGCCTACAATTCTCTATAGAGGATGAGTATAATGATTATTATGCATGTGGATCTGTGTGTCAGCAGCGTGGGACTGGTACGCATGATGGAATGTTGAAAAAAATAGACATGAGCTGCTCGATATGTATATTGAAAGGCAGTGGCGATAAAATACTCCTGATGCACGCCACAGAAGACAGGGATGGGGTCAGAGAACAAACTCCCAATTTTCACCTGTTGAATACGGTCAGT
Organism: Ambystoma mexicanum; assembly: GCF_040938575.1. NCBI lineage: Eukaryota > Metazoa > Chordata > Amphibia > Caudata > Ambystomatidae > Ambystoma > Ambystoma mexicanum. The sequence goes on from NC_090939.1 coordinate 531,686,627, forward strand.
TAGAAAAGCCATAAACTGCCCCATATTCTTCTGGGGCACACTGACAATGTCAGACAGCATAGGTAGTAGAATATCAAATTTGAGTCTGTCAAATGCTGCAGAGATTTCCAACGTAATCTGGAGAGAAAAAGGACCTTTGTCAGTATATTTACGTACATCATCCCAAACAGTCACCACTGCTGTTTTATTACAAAACATAGGCAGACTCCAGATTACACAAAATAACCTGCTCGGAGCAGCCCCAAGCCCTAAGTATACCTAAAAGAGATCACATCACACAAGCAAGAAAGATGGTTCACTGGCTCCCAGTCAAAGACCGCATCACGGTCAAAATCCTCACGACCACACACAAATGCATTAACTACACAGCACCATCCTACCTCTCAGACACACTATCCAGATCACTCTCAACTAGACCCACCAGAACATACTACTCCAACCAACTCATTGTACTGCGCATCAATAGGGCCAGGGCAGGTGGATTAGGCTTCCCTTACCTTGCCCCGAAGCTATGGAATGCGCTCCCCCGTGCACTTAGAGCTGAAACTTCTCTCCATGCCTTCCGGAAAAACCTCAAAACTACTCTCTTCAGCTAACTGCTTATACCTTCCATCCTCTGCAGCTTCCCTATCCTCATGCTTCCATATCTGCTCTATACTATTTGTACATATTATCATTGTCTGTTGTTTTTTTTTGCTTGTTTTTTTATGTAACTAAGCTATGATCACCTACTGTAACAAGCACCACAATGCCTTTGGGCTGTTGTGCGCTCTACAAATGCGAATAAATAAATAAATTACCATGGGAAAGATGAAAGCCTTACTGTAAAGTATTGAGGATATTTTGATCGTCACTGTGGTTTTGCAAATTCTGGGTCACCACCTTCGCCAAAATCTTGGCTGGCCAGGGAAGTCCAGCAATCTATCAATATATATATATATATATATGTATTTGTGGAAGTATGTTTGTATGTTTGGGGTTGTCCCCAACCCTATATCAGTTGGTAGTCTGAAATCTTGGGCCAAGGTCGGCATACCAGTCTGGGGTGTATTGACGATAGAGGCATTTGACCAATCTCACCCATTCACCCTGCACATGGCAGGGTCCAGCCCTGTGCTATCAGTATAGTCAAATTCGGGAGATTGCGATTTTGCGATTGTTAGCACCAGCCCCACAGCAGCTGGTGGACTGCAATTTTGGCCCAAGGTCAGCATACAAGTCTGGGGTGTACTAGTCATAGTGAACTCTGACCAGCCGCACCCATTCGCCTGCACGGGGTGGTGTCAGTATAGGGGATTTCGGGAGATTACAGATTTTGCGACTTTTCCAGAAATAGGAAGTCAGGACACAATGAAACATATACAAGGCTATAGCAGACCCACATATGCATGTCAGCTACAGACCCGGGCAACACCGCTTGGTCTTACCGCAAGTAAGTTGATATTTTGGTAAAAAATGATAATCAAGATAAAGATCATAACAGTAGAAACTCAGAGGATCTTGGGGATGATACTTGGTCATTAGAGAGATTAATAAATGAATTTATAAAGTTAGAAAGAGCATTTGCCAGACCATGAACAATATTTGCTGGGCACAGATCATAATTATGATTAGTAAATTTCAAAGCCAGAAGATGTGATAGAGCCCGATGCAACAATGCTGGGGAAAAATAAAAAAATGGCTTCAGTAAGGACTGATTCCCACATTCATAATACTTAATCAGCTCTGATACCTCTGGCCAACTCCATCCTCACATCCACCACACCAATTTACAGTTCCATGTCCGGTAGTCCACAACCTCATTCCACCTCACCAACACAAACGTCACCTTCTCCTTTTCTATTGGATTGTCAGCCAAGACACTGGGAGGATGTCCCTGTTCCATTTGTGATTTTGAAACGCATTTTTATTCCTACAGCGTCCTTGAACTTCAGCCTGAGGAAGATGCCCATAGGATGGTGGGCAAAGGTCAGGATTATGAAACCCCTACATGAGAAAGATGTATTCAGAACTGTTCACTAATGCACAGTTTCTCTGTAAACTGGAAATTAAAGATAAACAGTTTTTTTCACAAAAGCAAGTTCAGGTGACTTTGATATCTTTCGAAGTCTTTGATAATATTAATCAAGGAAAAGGGGGAAATCATTGTATTAACCTCAAACTACTCATTGGGGAATTGCACATCTCTGATGGAAAGGAGATTCTAATAGATAAAGTTAATGAAGAAGAAATCAAAAAAGGACAACATCAATTTACACCTCTGTTGATAAACTCACCTGTTTTACTGGGGAACATTTTTTTTACGGCTTTCGCTTTTGATAACTTGCATGAATCAGGTACCCCGAACACAAACTCAATGGCCGATCAAATTAAAAAGTGCCAAATATGTCAGTTTAAACAGTGCTTGTCACTTGATTGAAAAACATCCTGACTGAGTGCAAATTAATTTGGACAACACACTAGGTTCAATAATGGGGGTAATTAGAGTGAATGTCATTGATCTTAAGACAGACTTTAAATTGGCACAATTGCTGTCTTATGCTGCTGAAGTTCAAATAAAAAAAGGCATTATTTCAGGAAATATCAGACAATACACATTGCCAATAAAGATCAGAAAAGGAGACACTTTGATTTATAAAGAAGCTTTTCATAATTTTAAGAATATTCATCAGCAACAAGGACTTTCTAAAGGTAAATCCCCTTCACCAGATCTTAAGGTTGATACCATTCCAATATTGCTTGACAAAAATTAACCCCAACGTATAATTTTGTCTCAAGACACATCCTTTGTAATGACTGTCACTCCCTAAAAAGAATCTTCAAAATTGACGTATTTTACAAATAAAGTCACTATAGACCCTTAGTCATGGGCGAAAGGTTCAAAACTTGTTTGATGGTGTGCTAGGTTTCTCTAAGCCTGGGTGTGGCAAGGTCAGGACCTCAGGTGCAGAACAACATATTTGAAATAGGTCAACCAACTGTAGGGGGCCAATACAGCAGTGTGATGTTCAAATAAAATCAGCAAGGATCCTTGGTATTTGGCCATACAATGTCAGAGTGAAACAGTTTAAAAATACATTAAGAGCAACCTTACTCAAATGTCCCAGGCATGGAATAAAATAAAACTGTACAAATTAACACAAACAATGGCTAGCTGGATATAACGTCACACCTCAATCTGAGGAAAAGAGGAGACAGAATGAATGAACATACCAAGTTCACTTGGCTGTAATCCTAAACAAGAATGTTTCAAGTGTGCCAAACAAAACAAAACCAAATATAGCAGCTCCATGTCCTTTCCTCCCTACACTAGGAGAAATGTCCATACTATGCAAACAATGGACAGATACCTTTCAAGGATACCTAATAGGAAACGTGGGAGCAAAATGTGCTGATGACCTCACAGAGGCAACACTGCTAAACAGTTTATGGGCAGTAGGATTAGGGATATTTAACACATTACCAGATATACAAGATCAGGAAGGAACATGAGACACATCTACCAGTGGCTCAGCGAGAAAATATGACTCAGCAATTACCATACTAGAAAGACATGTTGGGAATAATACACATGCTGTATTAGAGTGATAAAAGTTCATCGGAAATAGCACACAATAGAGTTAGTGGCCAACTACATAGTAGCGCTCCCAAAATTGATTGCCACTTGCAAAACGGCTGGGAACATGGATGAATACCTTAGAGACCAATTAATGCTCTGCACGACTGATAACAACATCCAGCATAGACTATGGCAGGCTAAAGACCCTACACTAGAGAAAGCCATTGATATAGCAACACACATGGAACTTTAAGGCAAGTGGATTGAAGGTGTCCAAAGCTGAGATGCAATTCCAACAGACATCATAACCAGACAAGAAAAGGAAAGCAACAGCAAGTACGGGAGAAGCAGAAATACATGAGGTTACAACCAAGGGCAAAAAAAAGAAGACAGCAAGAAATGACACAGAGAGTGAAGTCTATCTGGTTAGCTGACTAAACCCAGATTCAAGATTCATGTCCAAACGCTACCACTGGAGGAAATTCCAATATTCTATTTGGACAGGGAATGTCCAGCCATAAATGTGTAATGCATTAGATGTGGCATAGTGGTACACTATGGATGTGTAGCGAAATTTCAAACCCACAGAAAAGATCAACCTCATTAAAGCCCTTGAAGAAGTTGGTGGAGCAAACAGAAGGATTATAACCCACAGTTGTTTCTTTTCAACACATCCTCTAGGCCAAACAAAGGGCCATGGTAAAACATGCAAAGAAACAAGGCAAGATAGAAAATTATGATAGACTCCATACACCATGGTATACTTACACTCATTCGGAAATGAAATCAAGGATGACGCAGACACATTTCAATCTACAGGTATTAGGATACAAATAGGTGATCCTGAAATTTTGTGACAGAATTACTTTCTATAAGTTGTGTGTGGCAAGAGAAAAATCATTGATATTTGGTGGCGAGGATCAAGCAGCATTAGAAGTGGAAATTAATTAAGGAGAAGACTATCCCTTCCTAAGTGTTTTGGCACAAGGTCCTAGTACAAGGTCAAGACTACAGGAGGAATATCCCAAGGAATTCATTGGCACAATAGGAAATCTTAAAGGATTCAAGCACAAACTTGCCTTTAAGCATGGAGTCAACACTGGATGTTTATTCAGTCTGATCTTCATGAGTATCCTTCCAAACTTAGGGCTAGGGAATTGCAAGACATTTCTGTGGACATCGATATGGAAAGTACAAACCTACATAGTCTCTCAGGGAGGATAAGCGTCCCACATGATTGTGATTGTGGGTCCAATCCCATAGTTGCAAGAATTTATTAACTAGACCCAGAAGTACACCCAAGTTCTCTTCCCAATTTGGAGTCCATGCAATCTTTTCAAACAAGCTCTCATTTATCTTTTCAAATTTTGACAATATAGGGCAACCATCATTCAAAATGTCATCCTAAAGAATGACAAGTATATAATTTCCCTCTGTGCATCGATTATGTATCGGTTTCCTCTGTTGCTATTAATTATAGTACTCTGGGAGGTTAAGCTGAGCTCAATATGAATCACCTGTATGAGGGTTGCTCTGGATAACCACAGAATACTATGCCAGATATACCCCTCCAATCGATCCACCCAATATGTAGAATTTGTGTACGAACATTCCAAATCAAATCCGATACTCGCTAGAAGCTTTTGCCAAAATACCGTAACTACACCAGTCAAATTAAAACAAGCTTTGTTAGTTACAAAACTGTTCAAAGACAGCATCATAGATACAGCTTTCGAGTGTTGCTTTTTAAACAATCCAAATTCCTTACTTTCATTTGCCATGTCACAAACCAGATATCGATAGCTTGGAACCTTATACATGGTACCACAAGGAGGAGATATATTTTCTGATTTCCTTTGCTAGTCCCACATCTCATTAATTTGGACTTTTCAAAATGAGTATGCAAATCATTTGCCTTTGCATAAGCATGTACAGTCAAAAGAAAGCTAAATCGTAGGCATATGCCAGATATTGAATTCTTTTCCGGCCCAATTTCGGCGCAAAATTATGAAACCACTTCAGAGAATTGCTTACCTCAGCCAGGAAGAGGTTGGGCAAGGACGCAAACCTGTTTAACTCCCCTAACAATTTTGATAGGTGCAGTCATTGCCCAGTTCTGCCCAACCTCACTTTATCCATGGTGTTCTCATGGAGCAGTTGGCATGTACATATCAAATGTCCCGGCACATCCATTGTTTTTCTTTGTCCACAGCTTTGCACGATCAATGGTGTCTGACAAAGCGGCAAAGTCAGTAAAGAGGATGTATAGAGGAGGGGAAGATATATACCCTACTTGACAAATAAATAAGAGAATTAGCTATGAATTAGCTATGAATATATTACAAATGCAGGATAAAACCCTCTTGAAACCAATGTATTTTTTTCCATTTTGATCCATTTCTCATTTCAGTTGTTAGTTTCCTGATCAACTTTTTGCCATGTTTAAACACAGGAATAATATAAGAGTGGGTCCACGATGAGGGACTATAGGCCTCATTCCGACCCTGGCGTTAACCAAGGCGCTATTAGCGCCTTGGTTGACGCCGTTATTTTTCCGACTCCGCCATTGTGAATGGCGGAATTACCGCCCCATTCCAAGGTTGGCGGGGGCGGTAATTCCCCATTCACCATGGGCCCTTCCCCATTCCCATTTTTTTTGCCCATAGGGCTCAATGGGAATGGGGAAGGCGCTAATTACGGCACCGTAAATTACGGTGCCATAATTAGCTCCTAGGTCCCTTTGCGGGTTGGTTTTTTAACGCCTGCAAAAAGCAGGCATTACGTACCAACCCGCAAAGGGAACTCGGAATAGGGCGGTAAGGGTTTAACGGCACCGGTCTCGTTACCGGTGACCGTTAACCCTTACCGCCCTACTCGGAATGACCCCCTTTGCCCTGTCTGCACAATCCGTTCAAAGAGCGTTGTTAAAATATCAGCCCATAACTCAGCGTTGGCACGCATAACCCTGTTACAAACCCCATCTGGACCGAGAGCTCTTGATTGTTTTAATTTCCTAATTATCAGTAGTATGTCCTATCTACATGCCTCACGTGTCATTGTTGACCGGGGGATTATCTTCAGTTAAAAGAGCAAGCAATTCATTTCTCTGCAATACATGATTCCCAGCCATGAGCTGGTATTATGTTGGTTAATGCTCTTTCCAAGTGATTTCCCTTCTTATAAATAGTTTTCCATAAATGTTTGCTGTTATTCTTATTTAATGCCTCATAGAGATTCTATCACGCTGAACTGACATTGGACATATGGTGACGTTTCATCCAATTTCAATCTTTTTTTTAAATTCCTCACTAACGAACATTTGGAGAGTTGGTTGGTTGCCAATTGGAAGACATTTCTAATTTCCTGTCTTAGTCGTCTTTTTTCCCCAATTATCAGACTGTCATATTGATGTACATGGTTTGTGTTTTCTTTGAATTGCAGGCATATGTTCCTTATAAAAAAAATAACTAGTAATAGAACTTATCCAATGCATAATGTCATCAGGGCAATTGGATTGTTCATATGTTTATTGCAAACTGGAAATGATATGATATGTTAGGTTATTTATAACACGCTTAATACCCAGAGGTTTCTAAGTGCAGACCCGGGGATCAAACCTGTGTTGCTCCGTGTCGTCTTGCTTCCAAGGCGAGCATGTTGCCCCTGAGCTATCCTCCGGAGACATATAAGTTATCACTGCCATCATATTACAGTCAGACCAACCAACACGATACAAACCTCTATTCACATCGATCTCACCAACCACATCAATTTCATTATGACAATCATCACTCATGCTCAATGTAATAGATAGTATAGCATGATCAATATATTTTGTAAAATTGTCCGACATGCATTTGGCAATCGTACCAATCCTCTCACTCACATAGAAGTAATCTATTGCGGAAGATTTACTAGCCATCCTCCATGTTTGTTCTGGCGGGATTACCCCAGGAATAACCCCATTCATAATGGCCACCTGGAGATCATGAAAGAACTCAACCCATTTGGCAGCAGTTGTTCCTGGTTTTTCTCACTTTTTTGCGTCAGTGCAAGTTGTAAAAACACCTTTCTCAACATCTTTTTGGGGGCCTGGAGGGAGTATACTTCTTCCAGTGTGATATGCTCATCAAAAGGATAGATTCTGAAGAACATGATGCAAACTTACTTGGGGTACTGAATGTAATCAAGAAAAAAGGACTAAGGCGTCAATCAAGAAGGCATCAAACCAAAGAAGATGTTGATTGATACTGTAACAAAGGTTCCTCCTCCTGCCAACAAGGACCAATTACGATCATTCTTAGGGATGGCTGAATACCACACAAACATGTGTGCAAGGTATTGCCAAAAAAAAAAAAAGACATTGAGAGACCTAATGAAGAAGAATGCCAAAATGGAATGGTCAGAGAAAAGTTAGGAATATTTTAAAAGGACACAACTTGACATAAACCAAGCCCTAACATTGAAGGTATTGAAATCAACAGCACTCTACATGATCAGTGTAGACACAAGAAATGAGGGGTTGATGTGTGTACTGTGCCAATTACTGGAAGGTAGCAAGGTGATGATAGCCTTCACTTCCAAAGCTCTCAGAGGATATGAACTAAACAACTGTACAAAAGAAAAGAGGTGTTTTTTAATTTATTTTCAGACATTTCTAAACCTTGATATGGGGCCTACCCAGCCCTATCAGAACGAATAAACCTTTGATTCACATAATAAAAACTAACGGTGCAATGTCAGCATCCACTAGAATGTGTTGATACATTGTAGAGATAATAGCCTACAACGCAAGATGATATACACACCAGGGAAAATAAAACTGGTTGCAGACTGCCTGTCCCGATTAATGAAGGGAACTCAACAGCGCAACTATCAATTGATAAACAAAAATCCATACTAGCCACAATTTAACTGGAAATCTCCTGAGATGAATGGATACAAGCTGCAAAAGATGACGAAGAAACTAACATTCATCGCGGAGGCCGACAGGAAGGATCGTACAACATTACACAAGAACCACACGGTTACTCTGAAGTATTTCAAGAAATCATCGTGGCCACAGGATGCATGCCCGAGGACAGGAATGATTGATGAAGGGGGAGAACTAGTGAACGAGTGACAAACTTGTGAGCATAGCGACAAAACAAAAAAGACAAATGCAACTCCTCTTCAACCAAATGAAGTACCTAGAAACACTTGTGTACAGGCTCATTATTAGTGACTAATCATATCATATCATATCTATGTTATTGTGGCCCGATCTTGCAATGGACATTCTGGGCACGTTTGAGACTTTAGAGCCACACAAATAATGTATACACTAGCCTTAATGGACGACACCTCCAAATTGGTGCAGTGAGTCTGTTGTGCATAATACAGGAATAACAGGAAAAGTACAATTTCTCAACACTATATTCCATAGAGAACGTACTCCCAAGGCTATTATCATAGAAGCTGGAATGAGAAGAGTTAGATGCAAATAAATGCAATATAAACAGTTCTGTGATCACTGGAATCACATCACACTGATCATAATCAAGGAAGGAGAATGGTCCAGAGTTCAGGAACCCCACCATACATTATACGGACTATACAAGTTCAGAGTGCATCAACTGGTCACAAAATAAAACAATAAAAGCGTGACTTGATTGAGCAGAGAAACACGTTCTCTGAATGAAGAGGTGAAAGTGAAGAAAGGTGAAATGAGTGCACCAGAATATCAACATTACAATCCAGACGTGAGCCAAAGACGGCCCGAAAAAGTAGACCACAAAGGGAATGGGCAACCAGAGAGAGACGATAGGACAACTATGAAACACATGTGCTCTACAAGGAGAAAGGTGTTCATTCCGATTCTTAGAAGGGACTTTGTATAGTATAACCATAACCACAAACCTTCTTATCCTACACTGTGCTGTATCATCCCTGTCTCCCTGTTTCCTTCTGATTTAATGTTCCTATGGAGGGAGAAGTAGTATTATGAACTCTAGCCTCATGGTAGAACGGACAACTGCACGTTGATGTGGTGGGTTCCACAGCACAAAGTGTCTAAGGATGTTTTTCCTTCAACGCGTCAGATCTTGCATCGGAAAAAAATTAGAGCACCTCGCCGGTTGGGTCCTCCAATAAAACTTCACTTACATTTGACCCCAAAGTGTGCCGTGCCAGATTCACTACAGTTTGTGTGGTTTTATAAAACGTTTGACAAATGAACAAGCCTCACCTGGAGTGGTCACTCTTCTTTGCGTCATTGAATTAACCTCCAGAATATTAAAATGCTTCAAACATGCACAAAGGAATGTCCTTGTTTATGGGAGTGGATGTCTTGCACCTAAAGCATTCTGTGTTCGATAGATCACTCAGCAGAAATTTACAAAAAAGATATAAAAACAGCACTGTTTTGAGAGCAGGTGGATCTATTAAATTGCTTACCGTTTGAAAAAGAGTTTCCATTTTCCGCAGCTACAGCATTGAAAAGCGAAATGGGTGTCGACGTCCGCGGGGGATTAGCATTTTTATCCTGGTTTTCCAATCTGGTTTGTGACAGGTTAAGGTCTTGCCCGCAAGCCAGATTCATGTTATTCTCAATAAGTGATACTGTGAGGGAGAAAAAAAAAACCTGGGGTCATCTTTTTTAATGTAATGCGACTTTACCTAATTAACATTGTAGTCATTACGGTGCCAAGTAAACATACATCGTGTCAAATGTACCGAAGCAAGACAAGCCGAGCAGACAGTGTTTGCGACCGCCATTTCCCTAATATAAGCAGGTCACATCGTGCTAATGTGTCTACCTTTGATGACCCTGGGCCCCTCTCTGTAGCAATCCAAGGATATATTTTTTTAATCGAATCCTTAGCTATTGAGAACAGTCGACCAGCTGAGCGTAAACATTACTTTCTACTAAATGATGACATGTCTTCAAAACCTGTACGTATCTTTTAAAAGAGCGCGGTTTCCAATTGTGAGGCCTTGGTGGAATTTCAAGTTGTCCAGCATGCACTTTCCACTGAGTGACGCAGCAGCTTGATGGACGCTGTTGACAGAGTAAAGCTCCTGACAGGGCGAGAGGCAGCCCTCCTGCCGGCCGCCATTCTATCTGCTACCACTGCAACCGCGCTGCATTTTTTGTAATTGCTTCAGATATAGAAAATGATTCAGATGCAGACGGAATACTAGGCAAGCAGAAGGATCGTTAGTTGGCGCCATGTTCTCAAATGTACCTTTTAAAAGCATTAACGAAATACTTGTGGTTTGCCCGCTGCTAGCAGACGGACCGCACATCACAGCTGCAGAAACCAGTGCATACTGAGCTAAAGACTGGGCAGCACCGTTTACAGAATAGTAGGTCAGCAAAATTGAGAACAATTTGCAATGTCTTTCACATTTTTACAGAAGCCGAGTGCACTTGATGAAATGTGTATTGAGGAAGGGACAACATGACGAAGAATGAGCGCTCTACCTGTAATTGTCGCGCGCCCTGACATGTTTAATTCATACATTGCCTCATGAATATAGATGAAGAGCGCTGACAGGTGAGGCAGGCTAACGTCTTTGAATGAAATGAAGAAAATGCGTGAAGGCCCTGCTTGTTTCTTTTACAGATGTATCACCCGAAAACACCCTCCCATGCCTCTCCCATCATCCACTTTGCTCCCACCACAAATGAGTGGCCTAGTGCGTGCTTGCTGCCCCACTTTCATGGATGTTTGTGCACATGCTTTAGCGGCACACTGCTCCCTGCTTACACTTGCCAACAGTCTAAATGCAATCTAAATTGCTGTCTAAGGCCCATTCCAATGGGGTTTTGCCATTATAAAACACTTCTGTGTATTAGGCCTGTAAAGTGACAAATGATGTGGTTTGTGTGTTGCTGCTCTGGGCAACAGTGTTAGCTCCAAAAGACAGTACTGGGCCGATTCATGGAATATTTGCCCGGGATCAAAGTGACTTTGCACTGCTGAAAAGTGACTTTGCACTGCTGACACAAACCCTGATTCATGGAACCGTGCAAAGTCCGGGCAAAGTCAGTGCATAGTCATTTTTGCAATACAAAATTACTTTGCACAGCAAAAATCCACTTTGCACAGTTACATGAATCAGGGTTTGTGTCGGCAATGTAAAGTCACTTTTGAGCAGTGCAAAGACACTTTGAACTGTGTAAATATTCCATGAAGGACATGGGAGGGGCAGAGCAGTGAGCACCTTCTCACGCACTGGGGTGTGTTTGCATTTACAGCCCATTTCTCTCTACTTCTGGTCTCCTGTGTATTATTTGTGTCCAAGTGCCGAGTACCTGGAGTGCCTGCTGTGCCTGAGGTGTCGTGGGGGAGCTGGATGAGCACAGGTATCGTGGGGAGCATGACGTGGCTGTAACAGACCTTATCCTCTATAACGCAAATATACTGATCAGTATTGCAATTGTTTACAGTACTACCCCTATCACCAGTGTCGGCCTGGGACAAGAAATAGGCCCGGTCACCCAAAAAAAAGTGGCCCACCACTCGTCTCAAAAAAGTGGCCCACCCCTCGCCTCATGACCCTTGACCTCTGATGACATCACCGGAAGTGATGTCATTTGACCCCAACCCGAAGTGACATCCCAGGAAGCGATGAAACACGACCTTTTGTCCTCTTGACAAAACGGGAAGTGGCATCAAATGGCATTCTGCCTAAGTACACTACGAAAAATATGTTTATGATATCACTGTAAAGTGATATATCTTTCATACGAGAATGGATCACCATATGTATCATTAATATCTGTGTGTACAGGCCCATATTACCAAATTACGGTCAATGCAAGCTGACGTCCAAGGCCAAATGATAATATGTTATTGTATAGCATTTACACTTAAGCTCTTTTTTATAGAACAAATATGCATACAATATCACCAAACCTGTGTTGGTACTCATTTATCGACCTGTGAAGATGAAAGGCTTTTTGAAAAAGATTTTTTTTTTTTTTTTATTGTAACATTTAGTTATTTACATAACTTTAATTACAAAATTAGAGACAACCTCTTCATCTTACTACTATTTCATCTATCCACCATCATATGAGTTCATCAATCCATTATGGTTCTTTTTTTTTTTTTTTTTTTTTAAAAATCACAGTTCTTTTCCTTACCGGCCCAGGGTTGGCCAGAAACCGGCCTCCACTCCCCAGGGCCGAAAGGCAGAGGGGCCAATACGACCCTGCCTATCACTCTCCTGTCTTCCCGTGATGTTTTGCCTATCCCCAACCACACGTCTAACCCACACCAATGCCACCTTTTCCCATGTGTGCTCTGGCGGTTCTTGGTCAAGCAATAAAGCGCTATATAAATGAACAATAAAATAAAAATAAAAAGAATAATAGAAAAGTCCAAATGACGTAGGATGGGCTGGGGGAGAGGCAACGAGAACACTGGTATCTGAAAACAATCATACTTAAAGTATATCATTCATGGACAGACTGGCTACATGAATCTAAAATATGTTCTAAGAATGGCCTCCAAAATCTATTTTCGACTTACGTTTCTTTTTTTTTTTTTTTTCTTAAACAGTTCTTAAACAGTGGTGCGCCAGAATGGCTGTCATCATAATCACATTAAAATGCTGCGATATTTATTGTACTTTCCAGTGGACTAGGTAACCTTCCATGGAAGCCGCATGTGATGGGGCCTTTAATCATCAACTCATGGCACGCCAATTCACCTGCTATTTTCAGAGTTCCCAGAAATGCCCGGGCCGAAGGCTCAGAGCAGAAATCACGAGACCAAGTAAGGCGCAAGCTTTTCAATCCTTAGAGTTCACGGCTTGGAAAAAAATGCCCACCAGAAAAAAAGATTAGCTAAACAGAGCAACTCATTGTAAGGGAGGTCGGGTGACTGCACCATACTGCCAGCCTTCACATTTTCCATGTGATAAAGACTGGAAGAAATTGATTATATATTTTTCAAGTTTATAAGTCTGTAATATGTCCCAATACAATCCTTCAGTTCTCCTACTGATTACAGATGTAATTCAGGCATTCAATGTAAGGCAATGCCTTCTCTTCTGGTCTCAAGGAACATATGCATTTTCATTTCCGGTATTTTCGGTTGCTTAGCATGTGATTTCCCACAAGAGGCATCACTGTGCTTCGCTCGGAGTTGAACGCGCAGCGGACGTTATATGCTGAGCCGTATTCATGTCTATGCAAATAGGACGAGCACTTAACGTTATCTCATAACGGTGGGGAGGACATGATCAAGTGCAATCCCACCTACTTTGGCCAAGGGGATTTGCTGCTGTTTGCTGGAAAGAAGAAACTCCTCTCAGAGGAGAGTGAATCGCTGCAGGAAGTGATGCCAAAGCGCAGGCAGAGATAAAGGCAATACAGTAAATGGAGCAGGGGGCGCTTCAATGGAGTTTTTTTAAAAAATATATCCATGGTTTCCACAAGAGAGATCTTTGTCATACAAAGCACATGTGTTGGACAGAAACGCATGCAATAATAGTTAATATTTAGTGACACAGAGTGCTCATGTTTCTTTTAGCCATGCGTGAGAAAGTGATCCAGTCCTGCTTATGCATGGAATTCTGGGGTTTGAAGTTTCCAAAAATGTCAAATGGGAAAGAAAAAATACACGTCACATAATCCAAAGGGGAAAAGACAGGGCTGGGTGGCCTTCTCACTCATGGCCATGGTAAATTTGACAGCTCAGATGACCAGTGGCCGTAGTGGATGGGAGCGGGTGGGAGCGGTTGGAAAAGGTGCTCCTCTACTTTTTTAAATTAAGTTTTGATGTTCCTATACTTTTATTTAAAAAAAGAAACCATTCCGGAATGGTTTTGTTCCAAAATAAAAGTGGAGGAAGAAGTTAAAACGTGAAATTCAGTGCATAACAATGCAAGTTCATTTAAACAGAAGGTGCATTTCTTTGGGGGTTTGTATTGTGCGTGGGAAGCTGAGTGGTGATGGGGTTTGTTGAGAGTGGGAGCAGGCCAGCAGGGAACACAGTTCCACTACTTCTTTTCATACACTTCAACCACTTCTGATGACACTGTGCCTGTGTGGACTTATGCTCTTAAGTAGGCCTTATGGAGGTGTCATGATCATGGGATAATGACCGACCTACAAGTTAGTGATTAAGTCCGCTACTGAGGGTCTATAAAGCTATCAGCACATGATGTTGTGCAACTAAAAATAAAGATAGAGCTATTAGGGTGATGCTCTACTCAGAATTAACAGAATGATGTCTATACTAGAGATTGCCGACTGCACTCTGAACATTCTGATTGGCCAAGCAGAGGCCTATACTGCAATCTAATCGAAATGCCAGGTAATGTTTCTCGCCGTTATGCGCAGCAGACATATGTAGGCATTACATTTGGTCTTGTAATAATAAAGAACGCACTGTTTTATTCTCTTGACATTTCTTTCTTCATTTGGAGTAAGACAATTCTGAGAACATATCAGGGGCAAAGAAAAGTAAGGCAATAACACAGTGGGGTGTGACTCCTGGCATTGATCTCCCGCCTTGTCCTTGTGCTCTCCTACTTTGACCCACTATCTTCCTGAATCCTCCGAAGTTGACACTGCGTGATGAAGGGGATCATCTGGCATGGCCAAGTCTGCATACCTCTCATTGTAAGCAGTGGAAAATGGTGTATGTCTGAATAAATAAAGTGCATAGACACCTTAGTTTGATAGATATTACCACCCTTGACTGTCCTCCATGGAGGTGGAAATGTTTTATAACAAGGCACACTCCAGCCAGGGACTCCTTCCAATGACTATGAATGTGGCGCACAATAAAAACGGTTTCTATTTTAAATCAACCACGGGTTCCTTATTTGAGTAGGCCCCCAACCCGTCTCACACCCACCTTAACAAACACCCTATGTTGCAATGGAGCAAGAACCAGGCCGGTGTGTAACAATATGATATTTATTAATTTTATGGTGAAATGAAAAATCAAGCAAAATTAAACAATTGGGCAGCAACCACTGATGTTGTGGCAATACAATGCAACATCCCCACAACACAGTTAATTCAAACTCCTAAAATAATATACAAAAACCTTTAATAGCAAGCAAAAGAGAAATTGTGTTTGAAAAGCAACAGATGGCATTCAAGTTATGGCCTCCCCCTGCATACTCACCCCCAAACTCCTGCTAACTAAATTATTTGTGGATGGAAGGCAGTGGCAAGGAGTCAGAATGAAGAGGGAAAAATCGGATTTTGAATTCAGCCCACCACCTCAGATGGTAGGCCAGAAACGAAAATGAAAACCTTATTTATGAGCGAAACAGCATAATTGGATTTCACTTGTTACTCGCACAGCAGTTTACAACCGCAGTGGGATAGCTAGGACAGAAATTCTTGTTGCTACACTTGAGAGATATGGAAGCTTACATACTAATACACAGGGCACCAAGGCAATGTGAACACAGGTAAGGAAATCGATTTGGGAATGAAAACAAGTGCAAAAGAAAACACACGCATCAGAATGGCAATTCTTTTCTACACAGGAGTTGGGATGACATGCAGCCGCGGAAAGGGCTTGGCTGTCAAAATCGAAAATCGGTTTTCAGGACAAGGAACAGAGGCACATAACAGATGGGATTCTGATAGAAAGGGATTACTCTTAATAGGACTACAGTTTGGGTTTTTCTAAGGGACAAATGCAAATCAGAATTTGGAGAAAAGAACACAAAACACGGGCAAATTCGTTTTTTTCTACACAGAGTCTAATTCTATTTAGGCTATGTTATAATAACTATAGTTATTTAAAGGAAGACACTGAATGCAAGGGGGTTAATTTAGAATTTTAACCAGCTTGCACCATGAATTTCCTTATGGGGGAATTACTTAAATTACTTCGAAATGGTACTAAGGACTTACACAGATAACGGGAAGAACTATAAACGGAATATGCTGCAGACACAGGCTAATACAGATTTGTCTATGAAAAGGTCAACAGATTATACTGTCAAGGGACTTGCATGGGATTTCAATGGGGTGTAAGTGTCAAAAGAGTGGGTTATGCAGTTTTGGGAACTGGGGCTATGTGCTACTTACAATGTAAGCTTGAGTTTGGGATTCTGGAAAGCCAGCGAGGTCTCCGGACAGCTAGGCCACAGGATCTGGTCACTCTGGATGGCTGGGCCAAGGGATATGGTCACCGGAACAGCTGGGCCAAGGGATCTGGTCACTGGGCTCTCCTAGATGGGATGCTGGACAGCTAGGCAAGATATGGTCACTGCACGCTCTAGGATGGTATCAGCTGCCTCCTCTCCTTTCTCCCTGGATTCTTGGGTGTGCCTGGATCTGTATGAATGATGGGTCTGCCTGAATGGATTCTGCGTCTTGAGTGAGTGAGTCTCGAAAGTCCCTTGTATTTCTCTGTCTCCCCCTTATATAGCCAAAATGACCTAATCGAATGTACAACCTGGGGGAAGTACTCTGGAATTATTCCTCTCCTGGGATAGG
Organism: Ambystoma mexicanum; assembly: GCF_040938575.1. NCBI lineage: Eukaryota > Metazoa > Chordata > Amphibia > Caudata > Ambystomatidae > Ambystoma > Ambystoma mexicanum. The sequence continues at coordinate 531,703,651 of NC_090939.1, forward strand.
ACAGCCTACCGATCTGCCCTCCTCCCCCTGGGCCAATTGGTTCAGGGGAAATGACATCATTTATGTATTTGCATTTATGACCTTTCTTTGTCTCTCCAGCCTACTTTTTTACCGAAAATGAGTTGTAGATCAAAAATTCAAACTTATACTAGCCACCACCATGAGAAGTAGATGCCCAAGGGAATCCCTTATTTGTATATTTGTATGACAAGTTCATGGATCTGGATGATAAACCCTTGTATAACACCCCTCTCTTTGAATCCCCCTGACCTCACTGAGCCAAGAAGTAGGTTTGTTTTGCAAATTAACAGATTTATTTGAAAATTAAACTATATATATATATATATATATATATATATATATATATATATATATATATATATACATATATATATATCACACTTTTATAATACATTAATATTTGATCGCACACTTATGAATATGACAGTGATCAACAATGGATAATATTACACTAGCACACTTTTGCAATCACTTAGGAGATGGTATAGAAAGGATAAGGTAGCTGAGAATGCTTTTATGGTTTCAAGGAAAAACAATGATGGAAAGAATGCAGTACAGAAATTAACTGTTATGGTTTCAACCAGAGATAATATAATCATGTGGGCTTTTCGGCCATCTTGGATTTTCTAAGCCCACCGCAGCAAAAGTTGTAGCCTAATAATTCAAATGTGGGTCAAGACACCTGACAAGACCCCCACAGCAAACTGTCTCTGCCAGGCTCGGTTTACAAGAAAGGACTTTTATGATGCCCTTTGAAGTTTGACAGTTCCTCCTTCTAAAGGGGTGCTGGAGGAAATTGTACTTTTCGGTCATGCACCAGCCCTACTGGCTTCCATTGTTCCTTCTGGCAGGGATGCTGCTAGTTTAGCAGGGTTGTGAATCCTCGCTTTCTCTGCCTTTTCATATGTCATTGTGGGCCAGTTCACTTATGGATGCAACTTTCAGTGGGCCAGTGCCTGGGCCAAAAACCCAGTTTTACTGGTTTCTGAGCCTTTTCTATGTAACCAAGTCTTGTGGGGACAAATATAATGTACATTATATAGCTAAAACCCCCACCCACATATACAATCACATTTATGTGCGAGCGAAAAATGTCATTTGACATTAGCTTTTAAACAGCATTTCCCTTATTTTTAAAAGAGCAGATTCACCCTTTTGTTAATTTCCTTTAATTTCAAGTTTACAAAAGCGGTTCCTGCAGACCACAGGATGGTTTTTCATTTAATCTTCTGGCGGTTTTGCATATACTGTTGGTTTATGGACACCAAAGAGTGCTTTGATATTGACATGAAGCAAAGAAACGCCACGTTATTTCTTTCATTTACTGCAATTTGAGCGCAATGGTTTGCTTTAAAAGGAAACAAAAACCGTGTTGATTGAAAAGCAGAACTCTCTGCCCCTCATGTGATTTATTAGTAGACACATGTTCTTGGGAGGTATTGCCTAACATTTTGGCAATTAGATGAAATAAAACATGCAGGGGTGTGTTTCCATGGAGGGCACAACTTTGTGATGTTTTAATGAAAGAAAGAAAAATATAGGGCCGTCTTGAATGCTGTGCGCAGTTTTAGTATTCCAAGGACAGACCAGCAAATGTGGTGTCGTTCTGAATGCAGGTCATTTCCTTATGGTTCAATTTGAAAGTAAAACAAATTCAGAGCCATTCTTTGGGTGGCAGTGTTCAATGCGCGCCACACATGTGCTAGGAAAAAGAAGAGCACTGCGTTTTTTTTGTGGCATTATTTCAATACAGTTTTTGGTTTGAAGGGGATTTCTGCTGAGGGCCTTAAATGTACCGCACAGATTTGTAGCTGTGGTAATGCCACTTAAGACCATGGTTTGATATGAGCCAGTGGACTGTGCTTGTTCCTATTCCTCTTCAATGCAGGAAATTTCCCTTACGTCTCTTGTGCCATGTAATTATTGGATTAAAGCTAGCCTGCTTTAGAGGTCCAGCCCATGTTCTGGAGAGAGGTGGACTTTGCTCTTCCACAGACACACCCAACGTGCTTTGTGCTACAGGAAGTGGAAGGGACAGGAAAGAGAGTGAGGGGCAGAGAACACCAGGATGGTTGAATCCTTTATGAAAGACTCTTTGGTATACAGCACCCTGGTGTGTGTCAGGATTCCAGGTAGCAGTGTGTCCAGGAGCCCTCCAGTTGGTGTTAATGTAAGCTTACATATAGGACAGCACCGTTCTTTAGTCAGTCACAGGACCACTCAACAAGGTTTACTGCACCCACGCTCTCAGAACCTTCAGAAATTAGGCAGGCGCAAGGCCGGGTCCTGCTTCGTAATGAACCGGAGGTTACCATGGAAACTATGGCGTCTGCTCTGTGCTCTGAGAATCATGTAACTTGTGATCATGTGATTCAGAGTATTTAGGAACCTCTCCATTTTCGATCTGGTGCTTCTGATTATGAAGTGTGCCTTGTTTCTTGTTTCCTGCTACTTACCTTGCTTGAATACCTCATAGCTGAACCTCGGATTGTGTTTTGGACCTTGCTATTGCCTACTCCTTGTCTGCCTGAACACTTGCTGCTGGAACTTCGGATATTGTTTTGACACTTGCCTTTTGCCCATTCCTTGACTGCGCCCACGTTGCTACGGAATTCTCTAGTCTTCAACGCTGAACCGGATTAGTGCTATCGGACTGCCTTTGCCTCCTGTTTTTGCTCAGTACTTACGCCAGCCTGTTGCCGACCCGTTTCTGTCTGGATTCCTTGTTTGACTTCCTGGGAAGCAACATTCCGCACAAACTGCGATCCTTGAGTGCATGGACTAGAGACTGCATGGTGCGCTTGTGGAGATCCATTAGGTGTTCTCGTGCCATCGGGCTTGGTGGCAATTCCACAGACTTGAGACTCTGCCATCCCGCTTTGAGGCGTCCTTGTGTCATCGGTGTTAGGATTCATGGGGGTGTTGCTTCCATTTAACTCTATCATCTATTCATCTGCAATCACCCATCATCAATCAGCTATTTTTCCCCCTCCGATTCGGTACCTACCATCACACTAGACACGGTAAAACAAACTGTTTCCTAGTATTATTTTACTGCTCTGTTAAATCCTCTGTTTTCCCATTATTGGTAACACATGCCTAAATACACAAGTGTTTTACAGGTACACCAGTTGTCCAGGAACCCAGGGAAGGAACATGCCTCTAGATTCATCCTCATTTTTGCCCAAGCATTTGTGAAGCCCTGGCAATCTACTACTGGTCCAGGTTAGCACTGTTTGTGGTTTTCTTATTGATTGGCAGTTGTGATCAGTACATCAGTAACAATATTTCTGTTGTTTTTTGACAGCCTGTTGTTCGTGCTGTGTTCATTTTCCAAGGAATTGACATCTCTGCATGTTATTTATACATACAGAGTGGTACATTGTTGGGAAGAATTTGTTCACTACACTACGGGCTCAAGTACAGCTACCGTTTTGGTTTCACGTATATAGGATGGATTCTGACATGTGAGGCTCTTGAATGGGTGTGCTCCTTTGATGCCTGGGCCCAGGAGACCTTAGTTCTAAGTCGTGGTATCCTGGAAGGGTGCTACCTACCTTCACAAAGAGATCAAAGAAGAGGCATGGCCATCCAGGTTCCTGTTCTGTCACTTGACAGGACCAGCCTTTCCGGCCAGAATACACATCTGTTCCCACAGCTGAGCTGGCTCATAGGAGCCGACACATGTGGGATGTCAAATTGGACATGGCTGCAATAATCATGAACAGTGTCAGGCAACATGCCTTAATTTAGGCATAGCTTATATTTAGTTAGTTAGCTAACACAATGCATTCGGGATGCACCATTAACAGTATAAAACAACATAACATCCTAGCCTAATTAAATGTATTATGAAACACCACACTTTCTGGATACCTTAAAATTACTTACCAATCACTCTTTACAAATGTTAAAATAACATACATAAAAACCTCTATTCATTGATTAAATGGTGTAAAATGTCACTGTGCCCAATACAGTAGATACATTATAGAAGACCACAGGCTCAGAGTACTCTAGAAACTCTTCCAAAAGCCTCTAAAATATTATACATAAAATCCCCAGAAAGAGAGAGAGAGAGTGAGAGAGAGAGAGAGAGAGAGAGAGAGAGAGAGAGAGAGAGAGAGAGAGAGAGAGAGAGAGAGAGAGAGAGAGAGAGTTTACCCTATCACCAGCCCATAAGCATGAAGTACAAACACTAATAATTTGCTTGGTACACAATGCATATCTTATTGCAGCCCTTGCATTGCAGAGACTTGGCTGTCACTGCAGTTGACAAATGAGCACCTTTCACCTCTGAACCTGCTATGTGCCACAGGAAGAGCAGGCGCTGCACATCAGGATACAGAGGCAGCAGGGCACAGGTGCATACTATGCCTCTTGCATGGCGCATATGAAAGGGACTCTGGTCAGTAGATTACCCTTTCACAGATGGAATTACCTGCATCATTATATACAATAATAAAAAAGCCAGCACTTTTACGCCTTGCCAAATGGCATTCCAACACTGTTAGGACCCATATCTACAAAAGCTCATATTGCCCAGTAGCCCTGGACCCTGAATGACTCCCATGTGCTTGATATAGATTAGTGCCCTGTTCTCCCTGGTCTAATTCCAATCAACACTGAACTAAAGATTCCAGAGCTGTATGAATCATAAAAAGAGAATTACATTTGGCGACATACCAATGGAACCTCAGCATATCATCATGTTACATATCTGCATACATATGGTTGCTCTCAGCTTACTCAAAATGGTAAGGCATACCTCACAATAAATGGCTTAAGTTGGGTCTCCTAAGTGCACGCCATCATCTTCATTTGCATACTGTGCTGGTCATTGACATTTGTAATATCTGCTGACACACAATGTATCCTTTCCGCAATACAAATCTCATTGTCTCAGTAAACCATTTCTCACACATTGATTTACACAACAAAGCAGACCAACTCTACCTCTCTACTTTCTTCCTGGTGTCTACTAAATGCCAACTGCACTGCCAAAGGGAACGATTTGAGCCTTATCCAAGCAACAATGTTGGCTTTAATGCCATCTTTAATATTTCGCTGTTCTTTCTAAAGTGAAGCAACAACAGAGTGCCTCTATAAACCTCTTACGATGTAATTGCAATTAATTTCTTAACATTGAAGCACAATTACATAACCCTGTGTTAATTTTAATTGATATAGTCATACAGTGTAAGAACATATTATTAAATGGACGTTGTTTGGTAAATTGATGAAAAATATAGAATTGTAACTTAAAGTAGACCTCTGGGTCAGGGATGCAGACATTCTGCAGTGGTGAAAGTGTGTGGGATGTTTTTACCCATGCATCCGAGCCCTACCTCAAAACTGTGCAGTATTGACATGGAAAACATCATGATGGCCAGAGCTTCCCAGAAAATGCACAGGGAAATGCATGAAGAATAGGCTGCCACTCATTTTTGCCGATGTTATGGGCACAGAAGGACACTGCCTAAAACCACCATTGGACTACCCACACAGTAGTCTGAAACCATTGGGAATGGCAATGCTGATTGCCAAAAGCAAACCCATAACTGTTGGGAATTCATTTTCTTAAATCCCAAAAAGGGGTGCAGTACCAGTACTCACCACTATCAGAAAGCCGGCGTTTTAAAACAACACCAGATTTTACTTTTTTGTGTAAAACTGAATAAATGAACCCAAAGCATGCCAAAGAAAGACTTACTGAGAGGTGGATCCAATGTAAAGTTATATTCTGAAGTGACTTGAAGGTTTATAACAAGATTGGCTGAGCTGTGGATTGGTTTCAGCAGTTTAAGTAAATTTGGGCTGAAAGACACTAAAAATCTAAATGTTTAAAAGAAATGAGTGACCTACTTTTGAGTGTTCATAGGTTGCAATTGTTTAAATGTCATAGTTTTAAACTTAGAATCAGCATCCTAGCTGCATATGTAAAAAAATGTCTTGACTTAAACTGGGGAACAGAAATGACATGTAGCTAAAAACTGGCTTAAAGAGATTCCAATTTTGCCTGGCAACTACCCCCCATCAGGAGTGAAACTTGAGTCACAGCTGTGTTCCCAGGCCTATCTGCCTTTTGCTGGCCACACTAAGGATATGCCATCTCTCTGATAATTGAATTAAGGGGAGCCACCACAGAATACAGGAGCTCTGAACAAAGCCCTGTCCTGACTCAGGCAAATGTTTTATTGGCGGGAGTCGTAAATGGAGCTTCCTCCTGGAAGGACAGGGGAGGAGCACTGCCTGTGAGAGCAAGCTGGCTTGGCAGAACTGGAAAAACCAGAAATTCAACCTTGTGCTGGGGGGAAACCACACCCCTTTGGGGCCAGAACATAACTCTATCCTTGCGCACATGTGTGTAAATTTGGGTTAATGTCCGACATTGCAAAATCAGTTAAAAAGTGAAATATGTGCCATTTCTGAATGCAAGCCCCCAGGAAGAGCAGAGTTTGAACAGGGGATACCTCCTGTGATATGTGAAGGGTGCATGTAATTTTAAACAAATGTGTACCTGTGCAAATATGTTTTTTTTTAATCAAATATAGATTGTGTGCAATTTGACAGGGGAGGATCCTCTGACCCATAAAACCTACAGCATCACACTGACTCACAGTTCCTTCCCCAATCATGGGAGAGGGGAGAATTGGGCCAATGACAAGTGGAGAGGGGTAGGGTCTAGTGATGCTGCACACACACCCATTTTAAAAACAGATAAAAGCAGACAGACAGGACAGATAGGGACCTTCAAATCCATCCAGAAGCTCTGCCGGAAAATCCATACTTTACCTCCATCAACCTCCAGAGAGCTAACATAGAGACTTCAATCTATCCACCTTCAGAGACCCAGACCAGGCCAGCAGAGTAGAGCTGACCTGTTAGCAGAACCAGAGAGAGCTGACCCAGATCACTGTGAAGTGCAGAGACCAGAGTCCAGTCTAAAACCTGACCAGATCCGTGGCGAGGCCCATTTAATTCAAAAATATAGTGTGAGTACCTAGCAGAATTGTGCAGAACCAATCTCTTAGTTAAAATAATATAATTCAATCCTATTTTAATCTAAGTAGAACTGTCTCCTAACTGTCACCTGTCATTTGTAAAGCTGTCACTTGTCATTTTCTAGTTGCAAGCTGCACTTGTCTTTTTGAACTTTAAAATTTCAAATCCGAAAAACGACCTTTATTTAATCGCTCATATCTCCGTGACCGTTTGTGCTACAGACTTGCAGTAACTTTCCCCTGAAAGCTGAGAATCGTGGCTTTTCTGCGAACCTAGAACCACATTCCTACCCCCTATGCTTTTGCCACAATCGCGGAAAACGCAAATTTCTCAACGTGTGAAAACAGCAGTTTTCTTGCTTTCAGTTGCCAAAAATTCGTTTAACCTGCTAGTTACATCCTAGATCCTTGCTAAAGTGAGCCTGAACTCATCCCAAGTATATTTCACTCACCCTGAACCTCTAGAGGGAATTAAAAGCATTTTAGCATATTTTTCACTTCATTGCCAGCACATATAAAAGCATTTTGGGCCTGTGTTTCCAACTTCTGTAGTCTAAGCTTGCTGGGGTGAACTGAATTACAGTTGATTGCATTTCTGAGAACTGTGTGCTTTCCTTCCATTTCCTTGCATTGCATAAAGGGGGGAGGGGATTGCCAGAGAAAAGTGATTACATTGTTTTGTTGAACGCATATTGAGTATTTTCTGTACTGCATTTTCATTCCACCTTGCATCCATTTGAAACCATAAAAGTATTGTTGCTATCTTATTCATCCTATAACCACTCATCATTGATTATAAAGAAGTGTGCGAGTGCCAGACTATCCATTATTGATTACTGATCAGATTAAGTGTGATATTCAATTATTAATTTATTCTACAGTGTGATATATATATATCTATTGTTTACATTATCAAATAAACCTTTTAACTTGCAAAACAGAACTACTTCTTGGCTCAGTGGGGTCAGGAGGATTCCAAGAGAGGGGTGTTATATAGGGGTAGTCATCCAGAACGCATGAACTGGACATAAAGATATATCAATAAGGGTTTCCATTCAGTATCCCAGACTAGGCATTGACTTAGCTGTAGTGTTTAATTGAATCCTCTTACAAATTGGGGGCTCGTGCCGGACGTTTGGATTAGATCTATCACTTGTGCAGATTAATACAGCGTGCCAGCTGACCAGATACACATATCCGGTCGGATCACACGCTGTGTTACGCTGTAAAGCACTCCTCAAAGGAACGCTCTAAGAAAAAGGTCTGTTTTGCAAAAATAAAATACAAACTTCTGTAAGTCAGGACAGAGACCAATCTCTAGAATGACGACCTTAGTAGACATGAAAATAGCCAGAGAGCACTTCTTACATAAATTATTTGTGAGAGGTGAGTGGACTCACCAGGACCGCATGGTCTGGTTGCAGGCCATCACTCAACAGGTCACTGAAACAGGGTCAGATATATGGGGAGATCAGGGTCCCCTACATGTGGCCCTGAGTGAACTATACATGGCTCCTAAAGCTAAGGATGAACAAGACAAGATGGTTAGGATAGCGGCATACCTGTACCTATATATGGGAGACATGCAGGATAAATGTACTGAAAGCCAAGATCTGGCGAATAACCGACAGATGGCGTTAGAGAAGGTCCAATCTGACCTGGTCTCTTCTGAGCAGAGGCTGCAGGGGAGCCAGGAGTCAGAAAATGAGAGTAGACAGCACATCATTAAAATAAAGAGGGATATGGACATCCTGCAACAGGAAAAGGCTGACCAGGATACCAGATTTCTGGCCTTGCAGAAGGAGTACCAAGAAGGTTTGGACTCCCTACTGCAGAGCCAGAAAAATCTGGAGCAACAATTAGACTTTAACAGGGCATGCACGGAGCAGGTAGCCACCCTGCAAAGTCATCTAGATAGAGTGAAGGCAGAGAGCAACAAGCTGATTCTGAAAGACCTGGATACCCAGGCAGAGTTTGATCAGGAGCGCCAGAAAGCTGGTGCCTTCCAAAGGCAGAGGGACGACCTGGCGGCACAAATGCAGGCTCTTAGCCAGGAAAGAGACGCCTTAGGCCAGGAAGTCTGCCATTTAAAAAGAAAAACAGAAGAAAATCACCTGGCCCACCAGGGACTGGGTGACCTCCGAAAAGAACACCAGGACTTGCTAGAGCACACCAGGAGGGTGGAGGAGGCTCTGGCAAGAAAGGAGCAGGCCAATAGGGACACAGCTCAGGAGGTAACCCTCCTGCAGCAAAGACTGGCCCAGTGCTCCAGGACCAATCAGGAAACACAGAGAGAGAATGAGGCTCTCTGCCAGCACAATGATAGGCTCCAACAACAGGTAGCGATGCAGGAGAGACTGATAGAGTCTAGTAAGGCCTTAACTGAGGAACTGAAGGCGCAGGCTCTTGCATTGCAACAGGGAGCAGGGGCGGATAGAGATGAGGTTCGCTGGGAAAGAGAAACTCCTGAGCATAACCCCAGGAGCCCTAGTACCAGAGGCCTTTATCTCTCTCAGTCCCTGGACTCTGCCACCCCCATGTCCCCTGGCGCACATGAGCACAGGGACACAGGGATGGCAGATTACTATCCAGCCAGAAGCATGGGGCTCATAGGAGAGTACCACCCAGGAATGGAGGGGCGGGCATCCGGGTATGGGCACCCAAGCACAGTGCAATTTGATGGGGAACCCCAGGAGAGTAGGCCCATTAAGGGCATCCTGAAAACCTCTGCCCAGTTAGGTCAGTGGGGGGGGGGTACCCATCAAATCCTGGCAGCAAGGAGGGATCTGAAGACTCCACTGAGCGGTACAGGACACAGGAGACCAGGTCCCCACATTCTGCCAGCCATTCCCGGGCTCGCAGAATCCGGGAAAACCTGGAAGAACAGACGGGAACCTCTGGGAGCAGTGCCTCTGAGTCAGAAGATGAATGGACAAGGGTTACCCGAACCAAAAAGGCCAATAAGGCAAAAAGGGCCTTGATTAAGGACCCATTGAAACAGATTAAGGCAATCAGGAGTGTCATCACGCCTTATCATAGGAACGCCAAGTACTCTGTTTGGGAGCACTTAGAGTTGTTTGAGCAAATGATGGAGACTTTCCATTTGAAAGACAGCCAAAGCTGTATTCAATATGTAAAGTGGACCTTCTCCCCGGAGTACTCCAGTTTCTTTGCAGGGCTGGAGGACCAAAATCATTCCAGGTGGTCCGCCTATATGGCGGCCATATTAAAACATTTTTCTGTTCACAGAAATCCCCAAGAGGCTCGCAAGGCAGCCTACAATTTACAATGTGGGGAGGACCAGGCCCCACAAGAATTTGTGCAGGAGTTAAAGCGTGCTTTTGCACAGACCACAAGAAGGGTGCGCACGGATAGCAGAGAATTTATTAATACGTTTTTCCATGCCTTGCCCAAATACATAATGACCCAGCTCGTGAGGGATTTTCACGAGAAAAGATCTTTAGACTGGGTCATTGAACAGGCAACCCGGATCTATGAGGTGCAGAAGCCAATAGAAAATAAAAATAATGCGCCCAAAAACCCCAAAACCAACAGCACCCCTGCTGCTGCCAAGGTGGCAGAGGTAAAGGTCACAACCGTTTCGGATTTGGAGATAGGGGGGCCTAAAAACCTACCTGCACCTAATAATGCTAGGCCCAGAAGGTCCTCGGGCCAGGCACAGACAGGGAGCCAGGGAGGCAGCCCCACAAATGGGGTCCCTCGCTCTCCTGACTATGTAAGTCCCCGTTACAAGGGAAATCGACCCATCCTGGGTTATGTGTGGACTCCTCCAGCCCAAGGGGGGGGATCCAGCCAAGCACCTAGCCCAGGGAACTTCCCTCCTAACTTCCCACCGGAGGGCAGAAATTCTCCAAATCCTGGGCAGAACTTTTTCCCCAGGTATCCACCCAATTTCCAGCCCCAAAATCATCCATCCTTCTTTCCCCAATTCCCTGAGCCCAGACAACCTAATCCGGGAGAGGGGAGGCCAAGGGTGGAGGGGTATCCAAATCTTCCCAACCAGGGGTACTACCAAAGAAGGGATAGCTACCCTTCCCGGGATCAGCCCAGGGGAGAAAACAGGGCCCCGTATCAGCCTGAGCGGGTTTCCCAGTTAGAGCGCCAGGTTCAAAACATGGCGCGGGATCTGGGTCACATACTGAGGGCTCAGCAGAACCCTCAGATCGGCATGCCGGCGCAGAACACACCCAACTCTGGACCTGGTGCCCCAGAACAATGACGGGGCAGCACCCCGATAACTCACCGGTTCCCAGGGAGGAGGCACAAAGGGAAGGGGGGTGTAAAGCCTTGGAGGAAGCTTCCTTCCTCACTTGTAAACAGCCCCTGGAAACCCAGGAACCGGAAACAATATCTATTGCCCCTGAAAGTCTGCCTCCTAAGGAACAGAGGGGGGGTAGGAGAAACAAAAGACCCAAACAGACACAGTTTGAGGAGGAGGTACAGATCTTCCAATTTGAGGGAGAGGGATCCTCAGAGGATCCTGGGAAAAGGATCTTCTCCTTCAGAGAGGGGGGAACTCCTCCCAAAGAAAAATGGGTCCCTAGGGATGCCAATCCAGACTGGGGAGATGTGGAGACTGAGCTACCGCTGCCCACCATCTCATCCCAGAACCAACAGCAAGAAAATCCCATGGTTCAAACCCATCCTGGTGACTGCCTCCAAAAAGGGGGGGGCGGCCCAGAACCGGAGCCAGGGGAACCCACAATGGCTCTGATCTCCAGTTGCCAACTTTTTATTTCAGATTCCCAAGGCTCTCCACAGAATTCTTCCCAAATCTCTTCGCTAGCGATGTCCAAAACCAGAAAGTTAGCCCACCAGTTGTCCAAAAATGTGCATTATCTGTGCCCCCTTGAGGAGAAGGAGGGAAGATATTATGCCCCGGTACAAGTACAGGGGCAGGGTACAATCTCAGCGCTGGTGGACACTGGATCTCAAGCTACCCTTCTGTCCAGAAGGGCCTTTGATGAACTGAATGCAGGAAGGGGAGAGAATTACCAAATTCCTCTCACCTCTCTTCCTGGACAACTGCAGAACTTTGACGGGAAGGAAATTCCCGTTGAGGGGACTGCAGACTTGGACATTAAGATCGGTCGACACAAGTTGAAACACCCGGTCATAGTTGTGACTCCAGAGGGCACCCCTTGTTTACTAGGGAATGACCTCCTGAGAAGGTTGTCACCCCTAATAGATTGCGTAAACAAGGTCCTCTGGACCCAGACTAGCCGACCAATAAAATTAAAACAGAGTGTCAACCATGTTAGTTTAAACGGCACCTGCCACATGGTTGAACCAAAATCTGACCAAGTAGAATTTCACTTCCAGAACAACCAAATTCCAGACGTGACAGTAATAGCAGTAGGACAACAGACTGGTGATGGGGGGTCCTCTCTATTTCTGAAAATCAACCTTCCTTCCAGTCTAAAGTGGTACTCCACGCTGGAAGGAAACACTCTGAGATTCTATACTAATCCACAATCAGAAACTCCCACTCCAATCGTCCAGAAAGATGTGAAATCAGCTCAGAGCCTGGCTGATATTCAGCAAATTGGAGAGCAGTTGTTCATCCCTGTTCAGTTAAATGATGGGAAGGACTCTGTTCTCGCTCGAGTGTGCGTGAACAACGGTAAGAGCTTCATCAGCGAAGCCATGTTTCGCCAACTCCCAAAAGATCCAGCCATTCCCACATTCAAACTGATAGACAAATGGGAAATGGACCTGGAAGCGCCTAATTCCAAACATCTCCTGCCAAGCAGGTGTATGCTCAAAATCTCCATTGGCAACAAGAGCATAGTCCACAATTGTTGGGTCGTGCGAGACGTCCCTGCCGCCTTTTACTTAGGCAGTGACATTCTCAATCGCTTTGCCATTAGTTTGGACCTAATAAACTTCAAAGCTTGGTCCCGATTAGCGGATAATCCCATGGGCTTTGATGATCCAGAGAAAGCATTTAGGTCAGCTCAATTGCTACCTTATGCAGTTGAAATTCAGATCAAAGAGGAAGTCACCATCCCAGAAAGGACCCGACAATTCTCCCTGGAAGTGAAAGTTAAAAGAGGGCAACATTTGAAAAACCGTGATGCTTACATACATCTAAACGCTTCTCTCCAACAGCAAGGGTTAGGGGTAAACCCAACTCCATTAGTCAACATAGAACATGACACCATTCTAATAGAGGTGGATAACAGTGATTTAAAGAGTATTACTCTAGCCGCAGGCACCATTATTGGAATGGCGGTTGATGACCGACATTTTTCCATAGATTTAGGTAATGAACTGTTAGGGCCAATACCCAAGGACTGCGTTGACAGTGACAGTGATGACAATACAACACCAGACAGTATTTTTACCCGGCATGGGGGGAACTTCCTGGTGTACACTTCTTGCCCTTATGGTAAGGAAGATGTGACTTGTGACTTCAGGAGGGATGAGGTGATTTTCCAGGTCCATGAGGGCTGCCTTTCCCACCTGAAGCCTCCAGTCCAAATCAGCACTCTGACCAGGGACTTCTCCACCCAGCTGGAGGAGGCCACTGAGATAGCCAAACCAGAAGTCTTTCCAGGCTTCAGGCAGATGGTGGAAGAGAGAGTCAACCTAGCTGATGCCTGTGTGACTCTGGAACAAAAGCAAAAGTTGAAACAAGTTTTCTTGGATTTCCAAGATCTCTTTGCGGTAGACTCATATGACTGTGGTCGCACTGACATCCACACAACAACAATCCCCACGGACCCTGGCATGACTCCTGTGTTTGTGAAGCAATATCGCTTGCCTCTCGCATCAATGGAGTCCCTTACTGAAATAATTAAGAACCTTGAGTCCCGGGGAATAATCCGTCCAGTCCACAGCACCTTCAATAATCCGGTGCTGGGAATATTGAAGCCAACGGCCAGTGGAGACTCTGCGCCGACCTCAGGGAGCTCAACAAACGGGTCCATACTTCCCGATGGCCTCTACCTTACATTGACCAAGGGCTGGCCCAGATCCAGGGGTCACAGGTATTCACTGCAATAGACCTGACCAATGGATACTGGACCGTGCCTGTCAGTAGGGAGGACCAATACAAGCTGGCTTTTACCTTTGGGGGCCAGCAGTATACATGGACCCGGACTCCCTTCGGATACCTCAACTCCGGAAATGAATCCAACATTTTCCTACATAAGGCCATGCCCGACCTGGGTGCGAGGGGTAACCTGGCTTATGTAGATGATGTCCTCATCAAAAGTTCATCTGTGGAGGAACACATAGCGGAGATCCGTTATGTTCTGACCCAGTTGAGGGCCGCCGGAGCAAAACTTTCCTTTCAGAAAGCACAGTGGTGTAGAACCCGTGTTAATTTCTTGGGGCATGAGATTACTCCGCAGGGTCTCTGTCCCCAGGAAAAGAAAGTGGAAGCACTTCAGAAACTGAAAGACCCCACAACTCTGTGGGAACTAAGGAGCCTCCTTGGACTGACTAATTACAGCAGAAAGTTCATTGAGGGCTACGCAGAGATCACCAGACCCCTGATTCATCTCCTGAAGGAGGGGGTCAAGTGGGAATGGGGTCCAGAACAAGCCGAGGCTGTAAGACAACTCAAAAGAAGCCTCTCACAAGCGCCTTGCCTAGCTTACCCTGTCAGAAACAAGGAGTTCTTCCTGGAGACGGGGTTCTCTAATATGTGCTTGACGGCAGTATTATACCAAAAGCATGACAAGGTCAATAAAGTAATCTCCTATGCGAGCAAAACTTTATCCTCTGTGGAGGAAAAATTCAACGATTGTGAGAAGGCACTCCTGGCAACGGTGTGGGCATTGAAGAATTATCGCCCGTTTATCCAGGGGGAACACATCGTAGTGGAGACTCCACACCAGCCTCTGCAATATCTCCAAAGTGACAGAATCCAGGCCGGAAATGTGAGTAATTCCCGAATTACTTCCTGGATTCTGTCAATGCAAGGCTTTCCTGTGGAGGTCAGATATGGCCAAAACAAGAAGAGTCCCCTTGCGCAAGGTCTGGCTGACTTGCATGATTGTGCCAGAGAAAACTGTCTCGAGGACAAAAGTCTAAAAATCAAGGACAACACGGAGGCATACCTTAATTCCCCACACAAAGTCTTTGAAGAGGACAAGTGTGAGGGAATGCCCACTGTCTATGTGGATGGAT
Organism: Ambystoma mexicanum; assembly: GCF_040938575.1. Classification (NCBI taxonomy): domain Eukaryota; kingdom Metazoa; phylum Chordata; class Amphibia; order Caudata; family Ambystomatidae; genus Ambystoma; species Ambystoma mexicanum. Next base: position 531,718,836 of record NC_090939.1, read on the forward strand.
GCTCTTACCATGTTGACAACAACGGGGAGAAAGAACTGGTGGCCGGCGTAGGGAATGCATGGGTGAATGAGTCCCCAGAACCCTCCGCTGGATACAAAATTGGTCCCCGAAGTAGTCAGGTGGCAGAATTGATGGCTGTGCATCAGGCCATCCTCACTGCTGTCCAGCATCAACTCCACGAACTGGTCATAATCACAGATTCGGATTATGTACGGAACGGGTTCGTGGAGCACCTGGTTAATTGGAAAACCAGAGGCATGTTATGTGCTAACAACAAACCCTTGAAACATGGGAAGTTGATCCAAAACATTGATGATCTGGTCACCTCGAATGAGATGACCATCTATTGGAAGAAGATCAAGGGTCATTCCAAAGTAGAGGGACCAGACAAAACTGGAAATGACTTAGCTGATCAGTTGGCCAAAACCGGGGCCATGCAAGGGGATCTAATTGAGATTGAGTCCCTGTTGGGGGAAATCCAGGTCACTGCTATCACTAGGTCCCAGACAAATGCTCACAACGACCTTTCAATTGCCCAATGGAGTAAGGCGACCCCTGATGCTGATTTGATTACCGCTCAGAAGGGGGATCCAATAATTGGTAAATTTTACCAGCACATTGAGGACCCTGAGAACTTTCCCCTGACGGATACCGATTACACTGGGAAAGAGGACCTAAGAGTGTTGATGAAATGTCCAAAAATGTTCCGGATCCAAGACGGTTTGTTGGTAAGGAAATCCAAAGCTGGCCACGATCAGTGGGTGGTTCCTACCTCATTCCGAAGCCTGATGTTAAGTCACGCCCATGATGCGGCCACCGCCGGTCATAGGGGGTTTCACACAACATTGGAAATCTTAAGAGAGGTTGCATACTGGCCACAGATGGGGCAGGACCTCGACCAATACTTGAAGGGGTGTCTTGTGTGTGCACAATTTCAGCCATCATCCCTCACGCATCGCGCGCCTCTCCAAAAGCGGGGGATGACACTGCCATGGTCAGATTTGCAAATCGACTTTGTAGGCCCTGTGATTCGCTCTGCTAGAGGAAACAAGTACATGTTGACTGTGACATGCTTGTTTACCAAGTGGGTGGAATGTCTCCCAGCCCCAAATTGCAAGGCAGAAACTGCAGCTGCCCTGATGATTAACCACATCTTTTCCCGTTTTGGTCTACCTCAAAGGATTGAGTCAGACAGAGGTAGCCACTTCACCAGTGAAGTAATGACAAAGATGTGGGAGATACTGGGGGTCAAGAGAAAGCTACACATTGCTTACAGGCCAGCTTCTTCTGGGGCAGTAGAGAGATATAACCGAACCATTGTGAGCATATTAAAGAAGTTTGTGGCAGATTCTGGGCCAAGTTGGGATATCCGATTACCTCTGGTCCTAATGGCCATCAGATCTACCCCTTCATCTGCAACCAAAATGTCACCATTTGAGTTGATGACTGGGCGCAAGATGGTGCTTCCTCAGCATTTGCTCTACAGGACCCAAGAGCAGACACTGATAAATGCCTCCACAACTCATGAGTATGTGGAAAATTTAAGGAAACACCTTCAACATGCTTTTGCTTATGCTCAGCGGAATCTAGAAAGATCAGCTGATGGCATGAAGACCCACTATGACCTGCAGACTTCCAGGAAGGAATATGAGGTGGGGGACCGGGTCTATCTATACAATTTCCAAAGGAACTAGGCCAAACAGCGAAAATTTTTGCCTACATGGAAGGGACCCTTTGAGATTATAGACAAGATCTCCCCTGTGGCCTACAATATCCACATCCCCAAAGGCGGTTTGGCAGAGGGAGAAGACAAGTGGGTCCACATAAACCAGTTCAAATGTTGCCATCCCAGGCACACTCTGCAACAACTGGAGGAATCCTCTGGAATCCTAGCGGGTACTGTCTCAGACTAATTCAATTCCAACCATAAAACATACCACATCTAGTCTCTAAAATATCGTGATTTGCATGAAACTGTCTCTTAGTTATACTGTTTTTTTTTCAAAATAAGAATGTAATGTTTCGTTATGATGAAATGCATATGCTGCCCCACTATCTCAACAGTGGTGGAAGAAATGTCCATGAATAGGTATTGCCGCTCTTCCTTTGTCGTCCTAGGAGAAAGAAAACCGGGAGACGGGCCAAGGAGGACGATCCGGAGACCGGGAGCAGAGACGCAATGGGCCCAGCGTACCGCCCAATATTCCCATCAGGACCGGCGAGGAGAACCGATCGACCAGTACCGGATGGAGGAAAAGATGCTGAACTGTGCCATCTATTGGAAGAAGATGAGGAAACATCCCAGGTCTTGCGAGCCCCATTAGTGAAATAGAATGGCCATCGCAAGAGGGGGGCTTGTGGGATGTTTTTACCCATGCATCCGAGCCCTACCTCAAAACTGTGCAGTATTGACATGGAAAACATCATGATGGCCAGAGCTTCCCAGAAAATGCACAGGGAAATGCATGAAGAATAGGCTGCCACTCATTTTTGCCGATGTTATGGGCACAGAAGGATACTGCCTAAAACCACCATTGGACTACCCACACAGTAGTCTGAAACCATTGGGAATGGCAATGCTGATTGCCAAAAGCAAACCCATAACTGTTGGGAATTCATTTTCTTAAATCCCAAAAAGGGGTGCAGTACCAGTACTCACCACTATCAGAAAGCCGGCGTTTTAAAACAACACCAGATTTTACTTTTTTGTGTAAAACTGAATAAATGAACCCAAAGCATGCCAAAGAAAGACTTACTGAGAGGTGGATCCAATGTAAAGTTATATTCTGAAGTGACTTGAAGGTTTATAACAAGACTGGCTGAGCTGTGGATTTCAGCAGTTTAAGTAAATTTGGACTGAAAGACACTAAAAATCTAAATGTTTAAAAGAAATGAGTGACCTACTTTTGAGTGTCACATAGGTTGCAATTGTTTAAATGTCATTGTTTTAAACTTAGAATCAGCATCCTAGCTGCATATGTAAAAAAATGTCTTGACTTAAACTGGGGAACAGAAATGACATGTAGCTAAAAACTGGCTTAAAGAGATTCCAATTTTGCCTGGCAACTACCCCCCATCAGGAGTGAAACTTGAGTCACAGCTGTGTTCCCAGGCCTATCTGCCTTTTGCTGGCCACACTAAGGATATGCCATCTCTCTGATAATTGAATTAAGGAGAGCCCCCACAGAATACAGGAGCTCTGAACAAAGCCCTGTTCTGACTCAGGCAAATGTTTTATTGGCGGGAGTCGTAAATGGAGCTTCCTCCTGGAAGGACAGGGGAGGAGCACTGCCTGTGAGAGCAAGCTGGCTTGGCAGAACTGGAAAAACAAGAAATTCAACCTTGTGCTGGGGGGAACCACACCCCTTTGGGGCCAGAACATAACTCTAAAAAGATGAATAACTCGGTGGTATGTTCAGGGGGGTTTTAGCGGAAAAGAGGATATTACTCAAAATGTGTGCATGTGAAAAATCTGACACTTCATCAACTAATGTCCATACTCCTTGCGCACATGTGTGTAAATTTGGGTTAATGTCCGACATTGCAAAATCAGTTAAAAAGTGAAATATGTGCCATTTCTGAATGCAAGCCCCCAGGAAGAGCAGAGTTTGAACAGGGGATACCTCCTGTGATATGTGAAGGGTGCATGTAATTTTAAACAAATGTGTACCTGTGCAAATATGTTTTTTTTTATCAAATATAGATTGTGTGCAATTTGACAGGGGAGGATCCTCTTACCCATAAAACCTACAGCATCACACTGACTCACAGTTCCTTCCCCAATCATGGGAGAGGGGAGAATTGGGCCAATGACAAGTGGAGAGGGGTAGGGTCTAGTGATGCTGCACACACACCCATTTTAAAAACAGATAAAAGCAGACAGACAGGACAGATAGGGACCTTCAAATCCATTTGCAGCTGGAAGCTCTGCCGGAAAATCCATACTTTACCTCCATCAACCTCCAGAGAGCTAACATAGAGACTTCAATCTATCCACCTTCAGAGATCCAGACCAGACCAGCAGAGTAGAGCTGACCTGTTAGCAGAACCAGAGAGAGCTGACCCAGATCACTGTGAAGTGCAGAGACCAGAGTCCAGTCTAAAACCTGACCAGATCCGTGGCGAGGCCCATTTAATTCAAAAATATAGTGTGAGTACCTAGCAGAACTGTGCAGAACCAATCTCTTAGTTAAAATAATATAATTCAATCCTATTTTAATCTAAGTAGAACTGTCTCCTAACTGTCACCTGTCATTTGTAAAGCTGTCACTTGTCATTTTCTAGTTGCAAGCTGCACTTGTCTTTTTGAACTTTAAAATTTCAAATCTGAAAAACGACCTTTATTTAATCGCTCATATCTCCGTGACCGTTTGTGCTAGAGACTTGCAGTAACTTTCCCCTGAAAGCTGAGAATCGTGGCTTTTTTGCGAACCTAGAACCGCATTCCTACCCCATATAGCGAATTTACCGCGATTTGCAAATTTCTCAACGTGTGAAAACAGCAGTTTTCTTGCTTTCAGTTGCCAAAAATTCGTTTAACCTGCTAGTTACATCCTAGATCCTTGCTAAAGTGAGCCTGAACTCATCCCAAGTATATTTCACTCACCCTGAACCTCTAGAGGGAATTAAAAGCATTTTAGCATATTTTTCACTTCATTGCCAGCACATATAAAAGCATTTTGGGCCTGTGTTTCCAACTTCTGTAGTCTAAGCTTGCTGGGGTGAACTGAATTACAGTTGATTGCATTTCTGAGAACTGTGTGCTTTCCTTCCATTTCCTTGCATTGCATAAAGGGGGGAGGGGATTGCCAGAGAAAAGTGATTACATTGTTTTGTTGAACGCATATTGAGTATTTTCTGTACTGCATTTTCATTCCACCTTGCATCCATTTGAAACCATAAAAGTATTGTTGCTATCTTATTCATCCTACAACCACTCATCATTGATTATAAAGAAGTGTGCGAGTGCCAGACTATCCATTATTGATTTCTGATCAGATTAAGTGTGATATTCAATTATTAATTTATTCTACAGTGTGATATATATATATCTATTGTTTACATTATCAAATAAACCTTTTAACTTGCAAAACAGAACTACTTCTTGTCTCAGTGGGGTCAGGAGGATTCCAAGAGAGGGGTGTTATATAGGGGTAGTCATCCAGAACGCATGAACTGGACATAAAGATATATCAGTAAGGGTTTCCATTCAGTATCCCAGACTAGGCATTGACTTAGCTGTAGTGTTGAATTGAATCCTCTTACAAGTGCAATTAGTACGAGAGACGAAAATTTGCCCTGGTGCAAAAATTCATATTCTTTGTATTTATTTTCATACAAAGGCAAATGAAAAAAAAAAAAGACAAAACTTTGCCCTTGTGCAAAAATGAAATGAAATTATATTGTTTTTTACAGTAGAGCCATTTTTGCATAAGTGCTAATTGCAGTTGTACCTGTGAAAAGCTTCTGTAATACCGACCTAGTTAATTTAGGGAAAAAATAGCGTAACATAGAGTTATCTGTCAACGATTCTCACATGTTTATGACTTTACAGTTCTGATTGCATTGTTACTCTGTACATCAGTCTATGCTCACACTCACGTTTGCCCTTTTGTTTGCTGGAGCTTATTCCTTTCCAATATTGTTCAGTGCGTTTCATTCATCATGCAAATGCGCTATTCCTCAAGCACCTCTCACCCATACAAGCTGTTGGTGGAGCAACAGTAATGCCAATTGACCTGACAACTTACTCGACCCCATTGTAAATCGCTAGGCTCGAACCTGGAGCTCGGCTGTGCGTGTTTAACTTGCTGCACAACTCTCTAGGCCATAGGTATGTGGAAACTTCCTGGAAGCAGCGTTGATCTAATTCTTTTTTTTCAACATTTAAATAACGTTAAATGAAGGTGAACTGTGTTTTTCCTTCTTTGATGCAGTTGTCCTGATTTTAGCAAGGTGAACAATAAATAGATTTCATTTGGTGTTGTCTGTCAAGTAAAAAAAAACAACATATCTTGCCATGATTCTGCCATTGTATTGTTTGATTGATGGGGTACCCAGAATAAGACCTTTTATGGTGGTGCTGTCTCTTAACTGGCTTAAAAAGAAGCAGGTATGTATAAAAGGTATGCCAACTCCTAGTAGTTGTGTTCTACCCCGCTGCTGCACTATGTCTTTCCACTCCCACTTCATCTGCAGGGTAACATCTGCCAGCCCTGATCCAACCTCATCCCTGTCCTTACTAACTCAACATCTCCATCTCTGTTTTGTAAGAGTGTGGTGGAGGCCTTTTCATGTAAATGCAGCTGTGCATGGTGGGTGCTCTTGTTCCTGGGTGCTTTTGGGACTAGTGACTGTTTTCTCTTGCCGGCACCGCATCCCGTGTTGCTGCCCAGCTTGTGGGTAGATTCTGCTCCCATACTCAGCCCGTTCCTCCCCGGTAGTTTGGAGTATGGGCTGTGGCCTTTTGACTTAGATGCATGCTTGATTTAAGAGTGGTCGTGTTCTGTAGAGTTGTGGTTCATGGGGCTCGTGCTGCTCACCGGAACTAACTGCTCTCGGGTGTGGCAGCAGTGCTTTGTCTCTATCGCCTAACCCGGCTGAGAGATCATCTTTGCAAATAGTGCTCCTGTCTTGTGCTCATCCACAACATGCAATCATGTGAGGGATCAGGAGAAATTAAACATACCAAACTTGGTAAATGTCTCTAAGGGTGTCAATAAATGGCAAAATGCATGGGGCTGAATGACTCCAAGTAGAAATCCGAGAGTAACTTCGTGTTGAGCACTTACCATACAATGATCAGGCACGATGAATTCGATTCCTTTCAAAATACGTTTGCATGCGGTGGCAGCCACATGCCTGACAGTATCAAGGCCGAATACCTGCCTGAAGTGCTCACGGAAGAGTAATTAATGTGTACGAACGTTATGAACGTAGACAAAACATGTTTGTAAGAGATCTCATTATTATTAAAATTAATAATGAGATCTAGTGATATGTCAGATGTATTGTTACACTCATGAGTCATACATATTATGTGTTAAATTGATTACTAGCACTATTGTGTGGGTGTTTCCACTGCATTCTGCACCACAATGTGACAGCTTGCCACAGGGCTGACGTATTGTTTACATTCAGTTCCTTCGCTGCTTTTCCCTTTCTGTGTTCCCTCTGTTTGCTGGCGTCTGTCATTGAATCTGTTCATACAATTGGCAGAGCGGGTGGCACTTTAACAATGAGGCCAGCGCGCCCTAGAGCCGAATCTTAGATCTCACACACGCATCTGCCAAAAGAGAAACCCCTCCCAAGTTATTTTCACACTTGCTTCTCCTCAACAGCTGCCATTCTATGTATCGTTCAAGGAAGGCTCAAAGAAAGTGTCACAACTAACGGAAAGGAAGGCGCCTGATCGCTTAATTAGCACCATTCAATTATTCATAATGTGTCAGATGCTGGAAAATTGCAATTGCTTTCGCATAAAAAGCAGGTCGGTTCCAAGGAGGCCTTTCTCTGGGTGACCATACATGACCCTGGAAAAATTGCCTCGGCAAAGGAAATATGTCCCTGTAGAACATTCCAGAAACCACATGCCATACTTAGTAAAGCAGTAGTTTGTGCAACATTTTTGCATGCGTCGATTCTTTTGATCCATGACTTATCATGAAATAATAACTTAAGTGAAATAGAAAAAATATCACTAGTGCAAAATTCGGAATTCATAGTAGAGCCCAGGCCCCTACAGCCACACAATTCTTACACTTTGGTCACAGTATGTTTTATCAAAACTTAGTCTGCAAATAGTGGGATTGTTTGTCCAAACCAGACATTTGAACAATCTGTGGCAGAAAGAGAGGGAATGTTGATTCTGGAAAGATTGCAAGAAAGGAAACCTGACTTAAAAAAGATAGCTTAAAGTGGTGTGCATGGAATTTGTGTCTTCAATAGTTCCTTTACACTGTACTAAATGGCTTCTATGGAAAGCAATTGATTGATTGTGCATTTATATAGCACCTATACGCAATGTGTTTCAAAGCGCTTCAAGGCAGGGAGGGAACAAGGGACAATACAGTGACATTCATATAAGTCTTTGATACATTAAGAATGTGCAAATTAACTATCATACTCGGCCTGGTAACATTTCAGATAGTGCAAGATCTTTTGACAGTGGTAAAGAGGGGGAGGGAGGAGGGAAGGAGAAGGAGACAGACAAGCAGCTACGTTACTAGGCCTGACCACAATTTTGATAGTGCCAGAATTTACCAAGTTGTGCGGCGTGGGGGTTAAGGGGGGTCGGCGAACAGGGAGAAGGTGAAGAACAAAACAAGCAACTATCGTACCAGGCCATACGACATTTCAGATAGTGCTGGAGGGGGAGAGGGAGGGAAAAAAACAAGTAAGGGGGGGTTAAGACAAACAAGCTACTATCATACAGGTCAGACAACGTATCAGATAGAGTAAGTGCTAATGATACAGTGAAGGGAGGGGGGAGAGGGGAGAGGAGGGGATAGCAAGACGAGGGATCCAAATAAGCAGACATCTAAGCAAACAACAGGGGGGTGAGGGTGAGATACATCAGGCAAGCATACAGGCAACCAAGGGGTAGTTAAAGAGGATAGAAAGAGAGGTAAGGATAGGCAATAAAGATGATTGCAACTAAGGTAAATGCATGAAAATATAGCCAAATTTGAATTAAGCTAAATGCATGAAAACACAGCCAAATTTGAATTAAGCTGAATGCATGAAAACCCAGCCAAATTTGCTAAGCTCCCAGATACAGAAGTTAGAAGTGGGTGTGAACATGCATTGTAATCAGAGATGCAAACATGAGGGAGAAGCAGAGAGGGGGGCTGAGGCAAAAGAGGGTAGAAATGTACCTATCGTTATGGAGGAGTGTAATGGAAGTCCAGATTTCAAGGTATAGTGAAGTTGCAGCGTCAAGGTAGTTCGAGTGTAGGGGTGACAGTAAAATACCTCAAATAGCGTCCTGGGAGCAGACAGGGGACTTAGAAGTGGGCCTTTGAAGCAGTGGGCCGGCTCCCGCCTCCCGGTCCCGCCAATTGGATGATGAAGGCGAGGCAACCAATGATGTGTGTTTGGTCCAGGCTACCAATGTAGCAGCACAAAGTAGGCAGCCATCGTGGAAGGGGGTAAGGGCTGAATATAAAATAATAAGCCTCTCATTTTGAAGTGAAATGCACACCAAATGTACCATACTGTACAGCAAAAAGAACGTGTTTCAGCACACGTGCTTCTTTAGAAGTGCGGCAGCGTTTTTAAATGCAGTGTGTGAAAAATGCACAGGAAACAAACACACAGAGAAATGCAGGACAGAATGATGATAGGGGCCTGTGGCAATTGCAGTGGGGACCACAAGGCTTACCTCTATCAAGGGTGAACAGCTGTAGGTCATTGCTGGTGATTCCAGATCAACTGTAGTGACGGAAAGGTATGCACAGAGAGCGCAAGAACAGCTGATTGCAGGATGCATAGAGGAAATGAAGGTTGATGGGTCAGAAGTGGGCCTTTGAAGCAGTGTGCCGGTTCCTGCCTCCCAGTCATGCCGATTGGATGATAAAGGCTTTCAGATTCAAAAGCTACATCTGAACCTAGATCATGGCTTTAAGTGGACTGGGGCCAGCTGGTGTGACTGCCTGTGAGACAGCGCTTCTCCTGTTCTGCCATATTTAAGAACCTGGCACCGGAGAGTGAGCCTGGGTGACTCGTGGTAAGGACTGACTGATTGATTGATGCAACATGTAGGATATCCGTGCTTGCTAATGCAGGAGCTACAGCACTTGAATCCCACAGTCTGAATGTGTCCAAATGAGAATTTATAACTCAAGGTTTTACTGTTAGGATGTTATTATAAATGAAATAAGCAGGTAAGCCACTCCCAATTATGTGCTCACAAGGGTTGCAGACTTGAATCATTGTCATGCATATGCATATTTAAAAATTGGTGTTAATTGTTATGTACACAAAATACTCTTTCAGTTTATGAAAAATAGAAACTAGATAACATTGTTACTTTCTCACAGGTGCTCTGGTGGGTAATTTCAGTGCCAGCTGAAGGTGCTTGGCGGTCTGTGGTCCATCCCCAGCCCTGCCCCCAACTTGCCGGCCCCTCACCCCCAAGAGCAGTGGTGTGGAACTGGTTCATAATGAAAATTCCAATGGGTGGGAGATTTCTTTGGGTTTATCGCTGAGGAAGCATAACATGAACCCCACGTTGAACTTCACTATTTCCCAAGCATACTCACTGCCCCACATCTACAAGCTGATAGCAGAGTAACACATTCCAGTGGTAAGTTAATGCCTTCTAATGTAGGTGTGTCCTTGATCAGCAAACGCACATTAAAAGTGACTTAGCCTTTCATTTGAGAAGATTGGTGCTTTCTTAAGACATACGTGCATACTATCAGCCCTTCTTTGTGGCTTCATACTGTGGTAATCTCCTGGATAAAACAATAGATCACAGGACAGGCAGACAGCAGGTGAATGGAAACCCTAAATGAGCACTTGGAAAAAGCTATTAAACACCCTAGGCCTGGGTTATTTATTCAGAGAGTGAAGCATATCTCCTCAGTGATTCAACTGCTTATAAACCAAGTCAGACAGGGATGTTTTCCCAGGCAGCAATTTATTTAGAAAATGAACAAGAGACAGATTCACTTACAATATGCAGACATGGCCACATGGGCCAATGCTCCCTCGAAATGCACGTGTGCATGGCCTTATGATGCCAGTTTGGGCAGCAACACTTGACTAAACCAGCTGCACCTCCTTTAGTTCAGAGCCAACACATTTTAGCCACACCCCTTTTCCAGAACACTCCCTTGGTTTCCTATCTCACCTAAAACACTGATTTAGATATTCATTGCTATGATGTCTCAGCAGTGTACAAACACAATAAATGCCTGCTGCTGGGTACTCACAAGAGCAGTTTCCCACATTTGATGGGAACATTCACAGGAAACAATGGGTAGTCTACTGCTTCCCTGATTCTTAACTCCTTCAGTTCAGACTGACCTCTGAGGCCTATTATTATCCAATTTCCCTCAGTGTAGGGAGCTTGTCTTTTTCAAAGAGGCAACCATCAATGATGCAGCGAGAGCAAGAGCTCAAAACACACCTTGCAGCAGCAAACACAAAACTATACAATGGTCTCTCCCAAAACGTTTCAAATGACACAATAGAGATTGCTCAAGCGTCATTTCTTGGGTCTATGATGCCACTGGGATGAACCACATGGTGAAAATGAAAATACACTTTGATGATGCTTATGCATGTCTATACATTTCTCTGGTCGCTTAGTAGTGTCTATGAATAAGATGCAGTACATTTGCTAATGTTGCAATAGCCAGGGAGTCCACTGGTAACCAGAGACCTGGTTACTCAACAACTACTTCTCAACAATTCAACAGAAAAATATGTTAATCTAGTGTACCAAAATAATAAAGAAGGATCACAAGGAGACCCTTGCTCACTAAACATCTACAAGAGCAACCTCATGAATCATTCACTGGCAATAGAAGTTGTACTGAAAAGATTCAAAGCAGCATACATTAAACTACTCCTCGAAGATATCTTGGGAAATAAAGAAAACCTAACCAACCTCTGGCCTATGACAAACCTACCCTACCTGGCAAAACACCTAGAAACCTACATATATGACCAACTCCTGTAAAATGGAGAAAGCAATCAGATAATAGATCAATCACAAGTCAGTTTCAGAACTATGAGAGGAACGGAATCAGCAAGATTATCTGTCTGGGGCAACCTAAAAATTAACGCCGTCGCCGACCAAGAAACCCTCATCAAAAGATTCCAAGAAAGAGGGATCAGCAACAGTTGATTTCCTATTGTTAAAGTCCTTTCTAACAGAAAGAACAGAAACAATGTGGCTAACTCCATTTGGTATGATGTCCTTTCATCGACACCCATTTTTTCGACAGGTGTTGTAAAAAGGTTTTTTGCCCAAAAACAAATTTGACTTTTTTGGTGGGTGGGTCGGGAATAACAGAAAATTGGTAGAGACGGGCGTGGGGGTGGGGGGACATAAGGGGATGCCCCCAAAAATAACATTTTTGGCAAGAAAACCTGTCGAAAAAACAGAGGTTGATGAAATGACATAGAACCCTCCATTCAACTTGCCTCCACACACACCAACTTGTGGGGTTCAACAAGGCTCATCCTTCTCACCACTACTCTTCAAAATCTACATAACCACACTCATCAAACTCATCAAAAGACACAACGGTCTTTTGTTGACAACTATGCACACAACTATAGAGAAGTATTAGTTAAAACACAGTCTTTATATAATTAATGTACAAGGTTATGTACAATATTACAATAACTCACTTTGTGCTCGGTTATCTACAATGGCACATATACAGTTCTACATGGTACCACTATTACTATTAGATCTCATTAAAGTGCATCAACTGTACTGTTAAATGTCACACAAATCAGTTTGTAAAGGAAACCAACAATAGATATAGGAGGAAAGCAAGATGATGAGAACAATAGGCAGAATACTGGCCTCTACTATTAGACACAGTTCCGTGTGGAGATCCCCCCACCTGGGAAACCTGTAGAATAAAGATATATCACAAGCCCAGTCCATATATTATTCACAAGAATCTTTCGAATAGTTCAGCAACCCCAAAGTACCTGGTGTTGTAGAGTTCCTCGTCGGGAAATCGTCAGCCCATCTTGAGTGCACTCCCTTTGAGGCAAGAGCCACGGCTCGTCGAACGTCCAGCGATGAACACGGTGAACAATGGCGGTGAAGTGGCAGTTTCGTTCCTAGCGGTGCTCATCGACGGGGAAGTGCAAACGTCCTGCAAGGAACAGGCATGTGGGGCACCTCGATGTCGATAGTTCTGGACCGCAAAAAGTTTGAAGAACTGTGGCCCAGCAAGAGCGTTGAGTCGTCGGCATCTCTGTGGTCTTTGGGTGGCGGGAAACCCACCCGCGGATGCTCCTCGGTGCTTCGACGGCCTGGCCTTCTCCGGTGGGATAAGGCGGACCACGGTGCGGACGAGCACGTCTGTGAATCGAAAGTTCTTAGGCAACGGGAGCATGGCGGCTCCGGTCGGCGATGGCAGTCTTCAGCGGTTGCGGACAACAGTCCGGGTGCTTCTCTTTGGGATTCCGCAGCAGTCCCCATTTCTGGTCGGCAGCCTGTTGTAAGTCTGTCTACCAGGGAGCTTTGGCAAAGATCAGCTGGTGCACAATGGTCCCTCATAGCTCGGGAAGAGGGCACCTTACCAGGTCCTCTCTAGGTCAGTCATTGGGGACACAGCAGCTTTCAGATTGATGAAGTAGAGCAACAGCAAGACTTCTCTTCCAGCAGGGCTTCAAGGTTAAGCTTCAGTTTCAACTCCAGTTTCTCTTCAGCTTCTGAACACGAATTCTAGCAGTGAGAGGCCCCCAGATATACTAGTTGATCTCCCATTCATTCTGCTGGGTCACACTCAGGCAACCAATCAGTCAGAAGGGCATTCATGCAGGCAGGCATCCAATCAGGTGCATAGTGCAATCAGGCCATTCACTTCTCTCCAGACACTCACAACATTTCATGTGTATTGGGACTAGGAAGGCTCCAGCCAGTCTGGCCTGGACTTCACAACAACACCATATATGGAACTTCCACCCAACAGCCAGTCAGGGGGAAGGGACAGAGTCAGGGCTTCCCAGGACTTTGGGAAAACAAGGTAGCAGGCAATACAAAGCAAGAGGCCACAGGGGCCATCTTGTTTCCTATCAGGAATCAACTGATTCCAATGGCAGGGCCTGGGCATCCCAAAATGGAGGATACTCATAACACCTGTCAAATTCATCATGGAGCTGCCACCAGCCCATACCCTGCTCTGTGGGCCACACACAGGTGCCCAAAAACATACACTAGGGGCACAGGGCTGTACCCCAACCCATGAGTGCCATAAGGGTATCCCATGGGTCTGTACACCAAACCAAACGAGAGAGCTGCACCGCCAGGAGTCCCACATGAACTCCTGCATGGAAAACACGACATAACACACAATAAAAGGCAGTAAAGGACAAGGATACGGAGGCCCTGTCCCTCCGATGTTTTTCCAGCATCACAATGGTCACGGCCAATAACCCATGCAATGAAAATCACATTCCACGACGTAACGAAACAGGAAACAGACCATCATCTTCCAAAGTCGTTAAAATCTCAGAATATTAATGGACAACTATTTGACACTGGAATCACAATTCAATGCAGTAGTAAATTCATGTTTCTTCCATCTATGTACAATCAAATGGATACTCTCCATCCTCACCTTCCCGCACAGAACACTCGCCCTCATCTCCCTCGTCATGTCAAGAATAGACTAGGCCAACTCCATGTACCTTGGAATGCTAGATTACCTCACCAATAAAGTGCAGCGATTATAGAACCTGTAGGCAAGACTACTCCTCAGACTCAAAATAAGAGAACACATCACCCCAGCAGCGACAACCCTACGCTAGCTATCAGTCAAAATAGTATTTACTTCAAAAACCTTTCATAGCCCACAGAGCAATCCATGGCCTGGGAGTGGAATTCATACAGGAAAAAAACTCCATCTACAGATTAAAATGAATCCTGAGATCCAGCAATTACATTCACCGCAGACCAAAACAATATTGTGGATTGGTCTTCTTCTTCTTTTGCATCTCAGCAAAACATTGGCACTTACTCCACAAGGAAATTTGAACAACAGAAGATCACCTTAAATTCAGAATCTACTAAAAACCTGGCTGTTTAACTCACCCACCTAAACAGCAAGTATTATTAAAGAGGAACACCCAACCTTGATATAAGGAGAGACACCACAAACAGTTGCACAATTTATACCAAAGCGCTGCACATGCACGTGAACAGCAGCCCACATGTGCCAGTGTTTGATATGTGCACTAATTGTAGCACTCTCTCTCTTGCAGCATTTGAACAGCTACTAAGACACATCCTGGCACATCCGGGCACAACATAATCGCAGGAGACAATAACCAGGGACACTCTGGGCATCAACCAACCTAAGCTAAGTGATGCACTACCTTATGTGTGTTTTTTATGCTGCTGTGCGTTTGTATACTGCGATAGTGATATTGTATGTGTGGGTGGAGTCAAAAGCAGGGACGTATGTTTGTACGAGTGCTGTGTAACAGCTAACTGCATCCGGATGTGTGGTGGTCAAAACCTTACCCTAACATTCCCAACCTATCCATAACCTCTCCCTAAACCTAATTCCGGTTTCCCTACTTCCCCTTTCCTATCCAACCATTGTCACCCTAACCCTCCTTCCTTGCTGAGGTTGCGGAGCCCTGTATAAGCATAGAGTTGCAGCAGGTCGGAAAACCGCCGTGGGGGTGGCTGGTTCATGCCACGCCTGCTCCTCGGAGCTGTGGACCCTGTCACAGAACTGTATGCAAAATTATGTTATTTTATGAGTTGTGTTGTAATTTAATATTCGAGCATAAACACAACTGGCAAGGTACTTTTGGGGGTCATCATTTGGCTGCACCGCTTATTAAATGCAACTCTATTTTCATTACTGATGGCAACAAGTAGACATTCATTGAATCTGGTTCTGCAAAATAAGTATTTAGCTATCAGATGATGTTGTTTTTTGAAAAAAGAACACAAAGAATCAGTTTCTCAAGCGTTTACACAAAACATAACATGCAACAGCCACATGAAGCCTCCATAAGTAACATATTCTGTAAAGTCGTGAATTGACGCGATTCTCGGTAGAAGGTTTGAGGGCCACTTTTTGTGAGGCGAGAGGTGGGCCACTTTTTTGTTTGAGGCGAGGAGTGGACCATTTTCTCTATTGGGTGTCCGTGGCTATTTCTTGTCCCAATCTGACCCTGCTGGTGGATAATAATGCCATTAGCACCCGCAAAAGTAAAACGTGGGTGCAAACATTTTTCCACCCAAAAAAACAAAAAGAAGAAGAATGAAAAATATAAACGCACATTCAGCAGTAGAAACTTCATTGATCATAGCTATGTTCGGTTTTCAGTGTTGATTATGCTGGAGTGAACAACGCTGAAAACAGATTCCAGCCAAGAAGAGCAAGGTTCCTGATTCAAAAATAAGTTTAGTATTTATTTTTTTAGAGGGATAAAAATTGGCTTCAGCACATGCATTTTGCATTCACAGCTCCTGAAGGCAGAACTTTCGAGGCAAGGAGAGAATGCAAGTGCTGTAGAATGAGGTGCAGTGCTCAGAATGTGCTTTGAATGCGGCTTACATATGGATTCTCCTGTGCACACCATCCATGTTGCCAGCAAAAGATAGGAGCGAATTCAGTGAGTACAGTGATCTTTTTAAATATGATTTTTCTTTTAAACAGGAAAACATGGCTGGTGGGCATGGCAACTCTATATTTTAAAATGCTTACAACCCATCGCTCAAAGACGTTTGTCAATCACAAACTGATTTTAACTTGTTTTGACAGTGGTATTGTTAAATATAAAAGATTGTCGGCGTTGAGAAATCACAATGATTTTAGGCAATATATATACTTTGGTAAAGCAGGGTGCTACAAGCCCCATATTTTATGGCTGGTCTCTTGGTGACTGTTGTGATAAATCGCACAAACCCAACTAACTGCATTTAAGCAGCACGCAAAAGGGAAAAAATGAACTGCTGCAAGAACAACATATGCCCAAGTACTTTTGTCCTCATTGCAAAAATCAAAAGCTTGCCGCCATGAATATATGCACAGTAAGTGAACTTTTATCTTAAAGTGAAATATACAAAGGTAGCTCAATTGACCTTCAGAAAGTTCACAAGACAAAATAACAGTGATGAATGCCAGAAACATAACCTGAGAGAAGAAATGTTCCAATAAATATGCTGGCAAAATATAAAAGGTGCTCACCTTTTAAACCCAGCAGTATGTCATGAAATATTCCATAGGAAACAAAATCCCAATGTGAAACAAGTGCTTGTGGTCTTGTGGGTAAGCGTCTGCACTAGGAACATGACAACCTGAGTGAAATACTGATAGTCAAATACTTGGGCAAGCTTGAGAACTTCAAAAAATAAATCAAGGGGTTGCGTCCACCTTCTGAAAAAAAAAGTTATGGTGTCAACCCACATGTGTTCTTTACATGTGCCCTGAAAAGCAGGTACAATCAGGGGCAAATAACTGCACCGGTGTCCAGGACTACAAACTCTCTTGCCACATTGTCGGCAACTACTGATGACCCACTTGCCCTATTATCATTTCCCGTCCTCACCCCCATGTCTGGCTTTCAACAATACTCTGCTTTATGAAGATAACTTGAAAAGTACATATATCATAGTGTCACTCAAATCCTTATAGAATTAGGTTAGGCATAAAGTGTAGAATTGTGCCATTACTCCCCTCATCTCGAGTGGGAGACTACAAATACCAGAATGCAATTCAGCAAAAGGCAAAAAAAATGCCTCTGAGTGCCGGTCTTTCAAAAACTGACATTAGAACGGTTTAAAAATGAAAAAATAAACACAGACGTGATGTGATCTCTTAGTGTGTCAGGAGATATTTAAAATTAAGCAAACACTCGGCAAAAGGGACTGTCAACTGTTTCCCATCTATGCAGTAATGAGGACCGACCCAGCTTAGCTTCAAAGTGAGGAAAGGGGCGGCTCCATCAGGCCACGTTGCTCTAAGTGGTCTTGTAACTTGGGCTCATTTATTAGGCAACATGGCCCGAGGGCGCTGGCTACTTCCTCACTTGGAAGCTAAGGAGGGTTGGGAAATCACAATCTTTTTCAGCAATGCACAGTGAGATTACAGTATTTGCCATGGATCAGACACTTTGGTTAGGCAGCATGCTACAAGTCCCTTGTATTATGGTTGGTCTCTTGGTGACTGTTGTGATACATTGCATGACCCCAACTAACCACATAAAAGCAGCACGGAAAAGGGAAAAAATGACCGGCTGCAAGAATAACATGCCCAGGTCCTTTTGCCCTCATAGCGAAAATCAAAAGCTGGCACCCATTAATATACACACAGTAATTGAACATAATTCTTAAAGTGAAATATATAAATATAGTTCAATTGGCCTTCCCCTCAAAAGAAAGCGAGCAAGACGAAATAGCTTGAACTTTTAAAAAACGTGATGAACACCAGAAAAATAACCTGAGAGACGAAATGTTCCAATAAATATGCTGGCAAAGTATAAAAGGTGATCACCATTTGAACCCAGCAATCTGTCATGAAATATTGCCTGGAAAACAAAATCCCAAAACAAAGCAAGTGCTTGTGGTCTTGTGGGTAGGTGTCTGCACTGGGAGCATGACAACCTGAGTAAAATCCTGGTATCCAAATACTTGAGTAAGCTTGCCAATATCAAAAAATCCCAAGGGATTGCGTCCACCCTCTGAAAAAGATCCGCTGTCCACCCTCGTGTGCTCTTCACTTGTGCCCAGAAAAGCAGCCATAATCAGGGGCAGAAAACTGCACCTGGGTCCAGGATGGCAAACTCTCCTGCCACATCATGGACAAATACTCATGACTTACTTGTCCTCTCATCATTTCCCCTCCTTACCCCCATGTTAGTCTTTCAAAAATACTCTGCTTTATAAAGTAACTTGAAAAGTACACATACCATAGTGTCACTCAAATATATAAATCCTTATAGAACTATGTTAGGCAAAAAGTGCACAATTGTGGCATTATTACCCCCCAATCCTGACTGGGAGACTAGAAATACCAGAATCTAATTTAGCCAAATCTAAAATAAATTGTCCCTGAGTGCAATATTTTCAAGGACTGACAGTAGCACTTTTTTTTTTTAAATGAATGTGGTTGCTGTGTGTTTTATCCAGGACGGTGGACTGACTCCCATCCATGCAGTAACCAGGAACAATCCTGCATTGCTTAAAATCGAAGAAGAGCTGGCCCCCTCAGGCTATGTTGCTCTAAATGGGTTTGTAACTCGGGGTCAAGGCTGTCCCTTCCTTGCCTTGAAGCTAAGCAGGGTCAGTCCCGTTTACTTAATGGATGGGAGACCAGGTTACTACAGGGATGGGGATGCCTATCGTGTCATTGGCCACTGGCCATGGCCAGTGAATTTTCACCCCTGACATCACTGTAGCTGTAAATGTATCTTTTTCTATAGCTGCGGGTATATCCTACAGATATGTTCGGCTATCTGTAGTCATATTATAGCCGCGATTATTAGAAAAATGGTTTACGAAAAATGCTTTCCTGCCCCAGACCCTAAACAAGTGCTCACCCCCTCTGTGCCTACTCGCCACAGACTCACAATGGCCTCCTCCCCTCCCCTGCTCTCTCCCATTGTCCCCACAACAAATGTTGTTTTCATGAATCAGTTGGCTTTGAAATGTCAGCTATTTGTGGCTATTCTGTCCATAGCCGAGGCTACAGAAAAACTTTGTTTTGCAAACCCAGTACCTAGACCCCCTCCAACTCCCTAATTTCACTTTGTGTCCTCTTTCCCCCACCTCTAGACTGATGGTTTTTGCATGTGTTTTTACCTGCAAATGGCTTTTTTCCTGTTTTTCATTTTCCGATACCCTTGGCTATATCCGTGGATATCTCTTGCATCTAGCAAAAACAATGATGACAGCTGTTTAATTTCTAAAAACACTGGTTTTTGGCAATTTATCCAAGATATAGCTATCTATTTTGTAGATGGGGACACCCCTTCTCCATCAAATATTTAAAATCCTACTGGATGGCATAACCCCAAACCACAGAAAAGCCTCAAGTCCCTCAAGTTGTTTCTGACTTGGTCAAATTTTGTCCGGTGGTTTGGGCTGTGCAGTCCGGCAAAAGCTATCTATGGGAAAATTAATGGGAAGTAGGCCGCAACTTTGTTATTTGATTTCGGTTTCGTAATAACTTTTTAATTTTTTTAACACATTTTTAGCAAGCTTTGCAGATTTGGTAGGTGGGGGGGCGCATCCGTAATTGACTTCGAAATGTCAGCCAAATCCATTGCACAATCCAAACTTTATTAACAATTCATTTTTTGAGGTTCCTATAGGAGTCCGACTGACCTTAACTATAGAGTGGCAACCAGTGCCCTATAGTGTACATATATATGTATGTTGCACAGTAGAGGTGACAAGGAAGAACCTGATAAACCTTTTTTGGGGGACACATAAGGCCCCTGTTTGACCTTCTGAGTCATATGAGTTAGGAAAGATTCAAACCACTTGCAGATTGATTTTGAAATCTGAGTTCTCATTTTTCAGATGGAGGATAAGAATGTTATGCACCAACGTATCATAGGCAGCCAACAAATCTGGCATCACCAGCAAAGTATAGCCGCCTTTGTCAGCCATTTCTAAAATGTCATCCTACACAGTCAACAAGGTTGTCTCTATACCGTGCCTCAGACGAAAGCCCGATTGCAGTGGATTTAATAGTGAATTGGCATCAACAAAAGTCTAAAGATGAGATACCACCACTTGCTCCAGAATCGTAACTAGCCAAGCCAATCCTGTCACTGGTCAGGAGTTATTCACATTTGAAGGATCAGAAGACAGCTGTTTTAGCAGCAGTGATATAATGCCTGCTGTTAGCTGAGCTGGGGCAGGCCTTTAAATTATGATTTTTAATGAATACCGTAATGAGTTCTGTGATGGAGTCTGACAAACATCTGGCTCTGATGGCCTGCAAGGGATCCTCCAAATACACTGTTGGTTTCAGCAGAACCAATTTTTCCTCTGGTTTTCCAAGCAAAATTCAAAAGTGTTAAATGCCTGGCCTTCAGCATGATAATATGAGAGATTTTAAGAAGTTCTTGCTTTTTCTTCATACACTTAATAGACTTACATGTTTTAATGTTTGTTTGCCTGTCTATAATCTTAGCAATTAATGGAGTGCTTCGCCAAGATCTGAATTTTCTGAATTATTGCCGTGGGATTACAAATTGATTTGACAGTTTGAAATACTTTCCTTGGGACATTTCCTGCTTTTTGGGTTTGATCATGTAAGTAATTATTTTTGGCATTAAAGATCTCTGATTTATAATTTTTACTTATAGATTTAATACGATTTAGCGCAACTTGAGAAGGCTGTTTTTTGCATTCCCATTCCACGTTTAATAGAGTTGATTTAATATCCTTTATTTTGGCCAAAATCCAAGGAGAGTTCTTCTTGTGTCCCTTTATATATTGGAACAGGGCCATTGCATCATAGTTTTTTCAAAGAGCTTCACATAATTGATTGATATAGTCCTGACAATGAAGGTTAGGATTAACATTCACATATAGAATCTCTGTTCGCATGATTGGAGCCATTAATGTATGTTTCTTCAGGAACAAAGATTTTTGCTTTGCTTCTATGCTAAAAAATCATAGTCTTACATAATCTACAGTTAACAATTTTAAAGAGTAGTCCAACCAGGTAGTTCCATATACATGATTCAATAAAATAACTTTAATGTCTCTAAAAAAGACTTGATGCAAGCAATTACCTTTAACATGGGAGCATGAAATGAGCAAGCAGTGAACATCATGTGATCAGGAGGAGAACATTTGATATGACAACAACCACCAGAGTTTTTTGTTGTGGGAAGTTTAAACAAAAGGTTTGAACACATGCTGTTCTACCCAAAAGGATCACAGCTGATATTTGATGGAAAAGTAATATCCTAAGACATACAGTGTACATTATTCTCACTTACACTCTTGCCACGATTACCATTTCTCCAATCAGTTTCCTACAGTATATGAACTTTGGCCTAATACATTTTTCTCTGATGATTTCCAATGTTACGTTCATATTTCCGTGGACATTATAGACCAAATTAACATTATCTACTCTACCATTTTTTGAACTGGTAAAGCTATATTTGCTTTGAGCACAGGTACACACATCTGTAGGATCTGAATTAACCTTATTCAAAATCACATGATTCCATATTGAATGCATGCAGCTTTTCACAAGCAATCACTGTCAGTTTCTATATGACAGACAACCTCGTTCCAACCATGTGTTCAGGATAGATCTCCTTGAGGGACAGCTCTAACGAATTCAAATTTTCAAGATATTTTTATTATTTCTTTATCATGTACTGCAGATTGGTTTACCATAAACCTTACACAGAATGGATCAGAAATAAAAACAAAAGTTTTAATTAATTGTGATTAATATATGTATTTATAGGGTATTTATAATAGGTCGGTACAGCCAAACGGTGTTTCAAGGCATATCAAGACAAAGGAGGGGGGAGAACAACAATAACGTTCCAACTTGGTCTTGAAACATTCAGCGTGTGCAAGTGCCATCACAATAATGCAGGGAGGGGAAAGGAGGAGGGGAGGTAAAGGTGGGGGTGGGGGCAGCGAAGAAGACAAACAATAATATTCCTATCAAGTTGTGATACAATTTGGAGAGTGCAAGTTCGTTAATGCAAAAAAGGGGGTGGAGGGACGGGGAAGGGAAGTGAAGTGGGGATGAACAGGGAACAAGACAATCAATAACGTTCCTACTAGGTCAGAGACAATTTGGAGCATGCAAGTGCATTTACAGAAAGTGGGGGTGTCAAACGGGAAATTATATCGTAACTCCTATTGCAACGAATATATGTATATTGGCCTACGCCAAGCTGCTTATAAGCCACTTGCCAAGAAATCCGTGTTGCAAAGTCCTGACCTTAGAATCAATGTAAACCGCCATTTTAGGTGAAACCGCCATTTTAGGTTCTCTCTGTAAAGTCACCCTGTGAGTTAAAATGGTGGACGATGTCATTCCGAAATACAACATGGCCGTCTTGATCTCTGTGTGTAATTAATATATAACTTGCCTGCAGGCCACTTGTTGGGGTCGTGAACTGAGACCTTGTCCTTCGCTGACCTGTGTGTAAAGGATTACTCGCGCCAATGAAACTAATCCACGAGTATATGTTAAGAACAATGTATCCAAATACTGAACTGAGATTGTATTAATGTTTGAGAAGACCTGTATGAGAAATCCCAAAATACACAGTTGCCGTGTAGGCTTGTTGACGTATGTATTAAAGGCAAACTAGTTGCATGTGGATATGCAAACTCTGCATGAACCCTAGATCAGTAATGTATTAGAGGAATATTAACCCGAAGTAGGGTTGGACATCACGTTCGCAAATGGTATAAAAGAGCGACAAATTCTAATGTACAGCGTCTCTCACTAAGCACACTGAACCACGCTGGAGTTCGTTGTGTTGTTCTGAGGGCCGTTAGCTATCTGTTACTTTTCTTGGAAAACTGTTCAGTATAAAATAAAGATCTTTGTATGTTCCTTTGTAACCCGTGTTCAGCGTATTTCCTTTTGGGGTACTCAGCCTCGATATTTTTATTTTGTTTTCACAGTTGGCGACCGAATAGGGACCCTCAAGATTGATGCCAGATTATTGAAGGTTGACCCTCGCTATCAGACCGGGATCGGATGGTGTGACAAAATAAGGGGCCACTTCTGAATGAGACGTGACACCTCAGCAGTGCTGCACGACCCGATCCCTGGACGATTAGCTTGTGGTCCGAGACGGCATCTTGACGAAGTTCCACTTATCGAGGCGGGCAGATTTGCCGAAATCACCAAACACGAGGTAAGATCAGTTAGGTAAGATTCTTTGTAATCCGATCGGACCTCCTTAGGAATCGATCAGGTGAGTCGTGACCCGACTCTTAAATAATCCTGATAATTTGATTTTGGCGTATTGTATCTGCAGACACAATTATTGACCAGGTAACCCCAATAATTTGATATGCCTGGGAAATTGTCTACCTGCTTCAGGGCGTTGTTCCACACTGACAGACAATCTTTGGAATTTGGCCATCCAGCACCACAGGAGGGGTCGCCGGCGTGTACTATGTACTGTAAGCATGGCATTGGAAGGATAGTGTTTAATGATATTTGGCACAGACAAACCAGACATGCCTCCAAACTCCAGTGGCCAATCAATGGTAGTTTTGAAATCCCTCGTATTGAGTATTTAGAGTCGATTCTATTAAAGAAAAAGGCTAGACCTGCAGCATTCGATGTTTTGCAGAATTGGAAAAAAGAAGCTTTGCTGCAACTTAACAGTAGGGAAAAACATGCACCCCGTCATAAAACGAACGCCGAAAAAGCATTATTGTATGACCAAGATAACATTCTGAGTCAACTAGGAATATGGATAGGGCTTTGTCACTTGGAATTCAGTAAATCTATCTTTCTAAAGACCTTCATGTTTCTGACAAATTTATCAACAAATTATGAAATGAACAAAGGCCTGGTGCCTCTGCGCCCCCTCAGTATGTTCCACTTCCTGCTGCTTTGCCTCTTCCTCCTGTTGTTCCTGCTCCTCCTAATGTTCCTCTTCTTCCAGTTACTGTTCCTCCGCCTCTTCCTATTGCACCAGTAACAGTACCTCCATTGAATTTGCCTGTTCCCCCTCTTCCAAGTGGTCTTGTGCCACTTGTAGTCGATCAGGGTGCTGGGTCAAGGGTTGTCACTCACAATACTGTACCGCCAGAGAAGAAACATGATTTGATTGCATGGGCTAAGCATTGTATGGAGAGAGATGATCAAGCTAATGTTTTTGCCACACTTTTTAATATGGATAATTTGCCTGAGAAAAATGTTTTTGTTGAAGGTGTAGGGATTCATTTATGTGTAATGTGGGGCAAATTAAATAATACATATCTCCCGCAAGGGTTAAGGGATCTAAACACTTAAGCGTTTTCAAGAGACACTGTGGAGAAAGTAAATGAGCATGTCAAAGGTTATTTGAGTATAGAAAGGAGTTGGAAAGGTTACAGAATGAGGATGACGAGGGGGAAAGTATGTATGTACAGAAACGGTTCCTTCCTTGTCATAAATTGATATCTGAGGAAGCACGAATTTGTACAAAAGACACGCTTAGATGGATTTCAGACAGGTCGACACTCTAGTTGAGGTATATGACACGTATAGTCAGTATACGCCAGAAATGCTTAGGAAAGTGATACAGGTAATGATAGAGTACCTACAGGATGATTGTGTAAAGAGAAAAATTAGTTGTCCCACAAAGTTATTGAGTATTTATAAGAGAGCTTTTTCACTTGACACTTCTTCGACTGCTTTAGCGCTCGACTTAGCTCTGTTGCTTACTAAGCGCTCGGAGTTGCCTATGAGAGAGGTTCCTCCGACATTTGTCCCGAAGGTTTAGATTGCGGCTGATCCTGCAACAAATGCAGTAGCTGTGAACATTCCTGCCCATTATGTATCACTGTTTGTTCATGTCCCATTCTCAAGACAGGAAGTGAATGCTATTAGACAATCTATTCCTGATATTAGCAAAAATCTGACAGGATTCTATAAAGAAATAGAGTCCGTCTTGCAGTCTTCAGTGTTCACCCTAGGTGATATTGATTTGTTATTTCCTGTACTCCTGCCCGTAGATTTGTGGAAACAAGTTAGGACTGTAGACGACTTGCCAGGGTTGGGAGATACATGGCTAATATAACTAGATTCGATGGAGGAAGGCCAGCTGTTGGAAGACCGCCCCTGGTAATACTAACTTTGCCTGATAGAATCATTGCAAAATTGAAAAGCATAATTCCTGAGAAAAGAATTATTTGGGACAAACTTACAGCCTGTGTCCAAGGGAAGTCTGAGGGTGCTACCAAGTTCTTTAATCGGTTCAAACAGGTATTCTCGGATTTCAGCAGACAAGACTTGGACACAGAGTATGGGAAAAGATTATTTGTGGACAAACATGTGCGTGGATTGCTGCCTGACATCCAGTCACAAATGATGTCTTCTGAGAGCGCTTGGCAGGCAAAGTCCCAAACATAAGTACTGCACATGGCTCAGTACTACGAGAATCGTGTCAACAATGAAAAAGATAGAGTTGAAAAACGAAAAGGTGATTTAAAGACTAAAGTATTATTACAGCAAATTGTTAGAGGCCCCAGAGGGGATAGTTCGCAGATTAGAGGTCAGTATCTTCCACAAGGGAATGTGCCCTTGGGTCCTGTGAACATTAACCAGTGTGATAATTGTCGACAAGCGGGTCATTGGCGTGCACAATCCCCCGTCCTTCGACAGAGGTCGAATAACACATTTGGGAATATGGGTAGATGATCCAGAGGTCGCCCGGGTGTAGGGGGCCCTGGTAGAGGTCAGTTTATACATGAAAGATCCCTACGTTGAAATGGTAGTGGGAAATAAAAAACATCAGTTTTTGATAGAAACTGGAGCACAGAAGTGTTCCATTGATCATTCACGGGTTCCAAACATTCCATTGTCAGGGCAAACCAATGTTTCTGTAGGGTTTTCTGGCACACCAGTTGTTTGTCCACTTTCTTCTCTGGTACCTATTTCTTTGGGTCCCTTTACGGACCACTGTCCATTCCTTTTCACTTCAAATTGTGGAGAGAATTTGCTGGGTTTAAATCTATTGAAAGAATTAAATGCAATAATTTATTGTTCTTCCGATGGAGTGCGCTTGACGATTTCACTACAGCAACTTTCTGTCTCTCAATTCTTAACTAGACCTTTGCTGCCAGAATTCAGTGATGTACCAGAGTGCTTATGGGCTGCTGACGACAATGATGTCGGTGTTTTGCAGTTTGAGCCTGTTAAGATAGTCTTGAAACATGGAATTGAGCTGCCACGCATTCCCCAGTATAAGATTTCAGTTGAGGGTGAGCAAGCTTTGAAATGCATTGTTTCCGATTTTGTGCATCGCGGGGTGATCGAGGAAATTTCAGGAAGTTTGTGCAACAGTCCGATTTTACCCGTGTACAAGAAAGGCGATAATGCAATTCCATTCCGTTTCATCATTTATTTACATGCCATTAATAAAGTCGTCGCTCCACAATTTCCAATTGTGCCTGATGTGACGACAATATTGACCATGATTCCAGCTACAGCTACTTACTTTAGTGTTGTGAACCTGAAGAATGCTTTCTTTAGTATTCCTATACACAAGGATAGTAGATACTTGTTCGCGTTCACCTTAGGGGGACGCTCGTTCACATTTACTCGTGCACCTCAAGGTTACACAGAGAGTACTAGCATCTACAGTAGGGCTTTGAAATAACAGCTTGATACTCTTGAATTGCCCTCTACTTGTACATTGCCTCAGTATGTTGATGACTTGCTTTTAGCTGCAGCCTCTGAAAGTGCCTGCAAGGAGGGCACTGTTTTGTTGCTTATACATCTAGCTAAACATGGTCACAAAGCTTTGCTTAAAAGGTTTCAATATTGTTGCCAGGAGGTCGCCTATTTAGGCTATCTCCTGTCAAAGGAGGGAAGAAGATTGACACCTGAATGTATAAAACACATTTCTGGCATGTCTGTCCCAAATACACAGAAGGAAGTTAGAACCTTGATAGGTATGGCTTCTTACTGTAGGTTGTGGATCCCAAATTTTTCACTAGTGATCAAACCGATGTTGGCTTTGACAAAGAAGGGCATTTCTTCGCCATTGCAGTGGAACGCGGAACACCAGCAATCGTTTGATTTGCTCAAGACTGCATTATGCTCGGCACCAGTTTTGGGCACACCAAACTATGAAAAGGCCTTTGTGTTGTTTGTGCATGAATGTGATGGATGTGTTTTGGCTGTATTAACGCAGGGACATGGAGGGAAGAATAGGCCGTGCGGTTACTTTTCTTCCGCCCTTGATCCTGTAGCATGTGCTTTGCCAAGATGTTTGCGAGCTGTCGCTGCTGCTGCTGTGTCTGTTAAACAGAGTGAGGGAATGGTCCTAGGCCGTGATCTAACCCTGATGGTGCCTCACTCTGTAGATGTTCTACTGAACCGAACCCAAACACAACACCTCACTTCCGCACGGTTGACGAGATATTAATTGATCTTGTTTGCTCATCACATCCAAATTAAGAGGTGTTGTGTTCTTAATCCAGCTGAACTCCTACCTTTCCCGCAAGATATTGCTTGCGGCGTGAAGAGTCACATGACTGTCTGTATACTAGCGAACAAGAGACAAAGGGTAGAATTGATTTGAAAGATACTCCTTTGAATAATCCACAAGGAGAGCTGTTTTGTGATGGCTCCTGCTTCAAACTCCTGGATGGTATATCCACAGCTGCTTATGCAATTACCACATTAAGCACGGTCGTGGGAACCAAGAGGATCATGCATAACTCTGCTCAGGCCGCAGAGATTATAGCATTGACCTGAGCTTGTGAACTTTCCGAAGGGCTTACAGTAAACATATATACTGATAGTCAGGATGCCTTTGGGGTGGTTCACAACTTTGGGAGACTTTGGTCAGAGAGAGGGTTCTTAACTTCACATGGCACCAAAATCCAACATGGCTCCCTAATAGTACAACTGCTCTCAGCGCTTGCGCTCCCTACTCAGTTAGCCGTCATAAAATGTGCAGCACATCGAAAGATTACAGATGACATAGGAAAAGGGAATGCTTTCGCTGATCAGATAGCTAGACAAACTGCTACCGATCTCTTTACGGATATATATGTTTCAAGGGAGACTGTAAATGCCTATGCAATGGACGAGGGTATTGGCTCTGTATGGGATATCCAAGCCAATGCCACGTTAGAAGAATCCAAGAGGTGGGCTGAAGGTTTGGGGAAACTCAATGATGACGGGTGTTGGGTGGACATAGTTGAAGGGAAATGGCTACTCCCTGATGCTTATGTAATGATGATGGTCATCATGACCCATGGTCCTATGCATATATGTGCCCAGAAAGTCACAAAAATGTTAGAGAAAGTTTGGGCAAATGACAACATTTTGAAACTTGCCCAGCGCTATGTTCAGGACTGCATGATTTGCCTACAACATAATGTGGGAAAGGGGACAGCAACTCCAAGGGGAAGTTTTGGGCCACCCTCTGTCCCCTTTGAAGTCATCCATTTCGACTTTATTGAAATGGAACGGTGCAACAATATGAAGTACGTATTAGTGGTCATCTGTGCTTTTAGTAAATGGGTTGAGGCTTTCCCTGTCAAAGATGCTACGGCCATGACTACTGCGAAAACCATGTTAAAAGAATAATTCCTGCGCTTCGGGCTACCAAGAGTCATCTGGTCAGATAATGGTCCACATTCTGTCGCTGCTGTAATTCTGCAGATATGTGCAGCATTACAGATCATCAAACGGTTCCATTCGGCCAGACACGCTCAGAGCGCCGGACTAGTAGAAAGACACAATGGTATCATCAAGAACAAGCTCGCTAAGACGTGTGCCGGCACTAAATTAAAATGGCCAGATGCCTTACCGATCATGTTAGTAACCATGCGTACAACCCCTCAAACTAAGACTGGGCTCTCTCCATTTGAGGTGGTAATGGGGAGACCTGCCAATATCTGAAACCTTCATAAATGTAGATCTTTGAGAAATGTTGAAAATGTATTACTTTCAGATTATTGCAGCCAGTTGACTAAAAACCTGTATTTGATTTATCACCAGGTGCGAGAGGCTTTACCTGTGCGATACGAGGGCCTGGGCCACAGCATATGGCCTGGGAGCTGGGTGCTTATCAAGGCATTTGAGTGCTCTTCCTGCCTTGCACCTCGCTGGCGGGGCCCATTCCAGGTCCTGTTGGTCACACAGACGGCGGTGCGGGTTTCTGGCAGAAAGAACTGGATCCACGCATCGCACGTCAAGAAACGTCCTCACCCAGTGCCACACGATACAGAAGAAACAGAACCCCTCGCTAACGCTGCAACCAACAATCCCAAAGCAGTAGATAGCGCTGAGAGTGTATCGTAGAATCTTTCTGAGCCTGTGATGCTTGGGAAACCTGCCATTTTGTCTCCACACTCTCCAAACGTTTTGCTTCCGGAAACTGCTGTTTCAAATTCGGCATCTTCACTTGTTTCTGATACGTTGCTTCCAACGGGAAGCGACGACACATTGTTTCCGGATCAATCAGTACCAGGAAAGTAAAGTACAATCTGTGTCCAAGAAAATAGACTTAGGGCACGGTTTTGCTGTGCATCTGATAGACTTACAGCATGGTTCGGCTGTGCATTCGGAGAAGGAAAGGATCATCGAGGGCCTGTTTTTGCCCAAATTTGAGAAAGGGGATTCTGTTGGCTAGGGTTGTGGAAGGACTAAGAAGTCGCGCTGCCGGGAGGTCGCCAGCAACGAATATCATTTGAAGACTGCAATGCCTGCCACCGCTACCACTCGAATGGGACCTGAAAATGATTGTGTGACCAGCCGGAATAATGGAAAAAGCACCTGGGCCCCCGAAAACATATTGCTATGTTTTTATAATAATATTTGGTTTTATAATAGTCACTGTCTTAGGTTTATGGTACCTCGAGGAAACTCATCCTTTAGAGTCCTTGTTACCGACTGAAAATGTACCTACTGTTCCTACTCCCTTTGTACATTTGCATACTTTGTCCCCTAGGGACCCCAGCATAGACAAAGGTACCACAATAATACTCTGCTACTTATCATGAATGCCAGTCATGCCATTTTTAATAAGTCCAACTGTTGGGTCTGCTCACATTTACCGCAACACGGGGATAAGGGTCTACGTTGGTATATTCATCCTTTACCTTTGACAACTGCTTGTTATGCTTCTCTTAGAGCACTGTTCTTTGGCCGTTGGAACAATAGCATCTCGGAGAACTTTGATGGCACTAATTTGAATAGCTTTGAGAAACATGTTCTGACTCCCCTGGGATGCTCGCTTTTCGCAAATAGGAGTAAGCTCAACGTTGCTTCTATTAGGCCTTCTGATAGACTGTCTCGTCCTTTTCAATATTTGATTTCCTTTAAAATGGCTTCGATAGGCACTAAGGGTGCCATGCCTCCTTCTTACACTGTTAACCATAGCCCCGATTTAGTTTCTTTTTGCATAAAGAGGAATGGTACTCAGTGAATGGGAGATTTTAAAGGTTGTTCCAACGTTGCAAATTTGACAGAGGAAGACAGACCTTTGTATGTAGGCGAACCTGTCTACTTTGTTTGCGATAATGTAGCTTGTCCATCGTTGCCCAGGGATTGGCAGGGAACCTGTTATTTAGGGATCCTGTTACCTGGGGTATTTATAGCTAGTACAGTAGAGGTTTCAAAGGCTTGTCCACGCGGGACGAGAATGGTGACACTCCAGCACAGATCTTGCAGATCTTGGGAGATGTAGCAAAATCATTTGTGCCATTTTGGGGGCAGATAGGGAATTCCGAAGATATCAGAAGACTAGCGAGAGTACTGGAGAGAACCATCAACAGGACCACGGACATACTTTATAATATGACATTAGAACAGAAAGCGATAAGACTAATAGCGCTTCAGAACCGGATGGCATTAGATGTCATTCTGGCTGAACGTGGTGGAGTGTGTAAATTAGTGGGGTCCGCTTGCTGTGTTTTCGTGCCAGATTCCTCCCCAACTATCTTCAAGGCAATACAGAATCTGCATGTCCTTAGTTCAGAAGTGCATGTTCCCGAGGGAAATTGGGGTCTTAGCGCTTGGTTCTGAGACTTCTTGCGATCTTGGGGTTGGAAGGTACTTTCGGTCTTACTGATCATTTTGGGAATTCTGTTGTTCCTTTGTTGTTGTATCCAGTGTCTACCTAGTGTATGTTTGATGCTAGGGGGATGTTGCGCACAAGCGATAGGTACGATAGGACATAAAGTGTATGCCTCGGATAAAACCTCCAAGGGATATGTGTTAAAGGAAATTTTAGCGAATGATCTGATGCCAATAGATATTTCTGACAGCGATTCAGGGTGCATGGACGATGATGCATGGAGTTATTTGCAAGGCGATCCGAAGTAGTTTAGCACTTGGCGTAGGCCAAAAGGAGGGTTTGTCAAACGGGAAATTATATGGTACCTCCTATTGCAACGAATATATGTATATTGGCCTACGCAAAGCTGCTTACAAGCCACTTATGAAGGAATCCGTGTTGCAAGGTCCTGACCTTAGAATCAATGTAAACCACCATTTTAGGTCAATCCGCCATTTTAGGTTCTCTCTGTAAAGTCACCCTGTGAGTTAAAATGGTGGACAATGTCATTCCGAAATACAACATGGCCATCATGACCTCTGTGTGTAATTAATATATAACTTGCCTGCAGGCCACTTGTTGGGGTCGTGAACAGAGACCTTGTCCTTCGCTGACCTGTGTGTAAAGAATTACTCGCGCCAATGAAACTAATCCACGAGCATTTGTTAAGAACAATGTATCCAAATACTAAACTGAGAACACTTGTTTAACTACATTGTACTAATGGTTGAGAAGACCTGTATGAGAAATCCCAAAATACACAGTTGCCGTGTAGGCTTGTTGACGTATGTATTAAAGGCAAACTAGTTGCATGTGGATATGCAAACTTGGCATGAACCCTAGATCAGTAATGTATTAGAGGAATATTAACCCGAAGTAGGGTTGGACATCATGTTCGCAAATGGTATAAAAGAGCGACAAATTCTAATGTACAGCGTCTCTCACTAAGCACACTGAACCACGCTGGAATTCGTTGTGTTGTACTGAGGGCTGATAGCTATCTGTTACTTTTCTTGGAAAACTGTTCAGTATAAAATAAAGATCTTTGTATGTTCCTTTGTAACCCGTGTTCGGTGTATTTCCTTTTGGGGGACTCAGCCTCGATATTTTGATTTTGTTTTCACAGGGGCGGGGAGGGGATGAGGAGAAGAGGGAATGAACAAAGGGGGAAAACAACCAATATGGTTCCTACTAGGTCATGAGACAATTTGGAGTGTGCAAGTGCACTTACAGAAAGAGAGGACAGGGGGAGGAGAAGTGCAGGATGGGGAGGAAGGGTAATGCTAAGGAGGGAGAGAGGAGAAGGGAGCATACAGTGCAAGTTAACAGGTTCACTTGCACTATTGAGGAGAGGGTAGCACACAGGAGTGCTAGAGGAGAAAAGGGAAGGAGCCCAGTGGCAAGGAGTGATCTCAGAGTTCACCAAGGATGGAGCAGCAGAGCCAATATTGTCCTTGAAGTTCAGGTGGAGCAACGCCTGTAGGATGAGGCTCTTACAGAGTGGGGCTATCCAGAGAAAATGCCAGGTGATGGGGGAGAGTAGGGAGGAGGGAAGAGGGGGGCCAAGGGAGGCCTGAGAGCAGGTGAGAGGCAGGGGGCTGCTTCAAAACAATAGCAATTAACTCCAGGATCCAGTGTCCAGAATAAAGGGTATCGAAATACAGCAGAAAAAGCCTAACACCTAGATATGAATTTCCTGGAGAGGGGGAAAGAGGCCTAGGATTTAACATACAGAATTGAAAGCACAAAGCCTAGATATGAAATTCCTGGGGAGGTGGAAAAACACCTAAGTTTTAAACATGCAGCAGAAAAAGCATAACAAGTAGAAATGAATTTCCTGGAAAGGGGGAAAAGGCCTAGGTTTCAAACATACAGCAGAGAAAGCATAAACACCAAGATGCACATTATCTGGAAGGTTCTAATTGCCTGTGAGAGACAACTTCCAATTGTTGCCGACGAACAGTAGACTAAAGCATTGGTAAAAGGAGTAATAAGAGAGGTTGGACAGTTTAATAGGGAACAGTAATGTCTGTCCCCCCGTCTGTACCTTTGTTATCTGCTCTGTCGCTGCTGCTTGATGGCTGTGCTGCATGCTCAACTGGCCAACATAATCTGGAGCTGCTACTCAGGAGCTTCCCTTTGCTTCTGGGTCCTTGGCTGGAGGTCTGCAATGGGCAGTGGAGCTGCCCTGGGAGGATGGACAGAAATAGGGCACTAGGCCCAACCCGAGTATAGGGAAGCAAAGCAGGAGGCGGGAGGGATACAGACCAGGAAGAGGGTGGGGGTGTGAGCAGGGGAGAGGGGACAGCCCTGAGAGTGTGAAAAAAGAAAACACAAGCAGGCCATAAAAAAAGCACGGCAAAAATAAATCAAGAAAGGGGTCACTGGCTGCAGGATGGCAGTACATACAAGTATTGTAAGAGAATTTACACAAAGATAATATGTTTTTATCTATGCATTATCAAAATATTCAGATGGAAAAGAAACTAAAAACATAAAAACTCCATATAAAACTATAAAAGGCAACACTAATGCAGAGAATAAACTTAAAAAAAAGAGATATATTATTACAGCTTCCATTTAATCAATGTAATTATATGTAGATATTGAATCACCTCCAACGAAAGAGACGCCTGATTACCTGAAAAGACGTGAAGCAAGAAATTGACAATAAAAAAAGTAATGTCGTGGACAGTTCTGTTTTAGTTTCTCCGTCTCACCCTACTCCATAAAGATGCAACAACAATCTATTATGTAATCGCCTTTATGGCAGATTCCTAAAATCTCTAACTTAGTGAGAAGATTACATCTAAATATCGCAAATGATAAATCAGTCTCCCCATTTTGAATTAGGAAACATTCTAAGATAGACTGGAGGAGCTCCTAATTTCTTTTCAAAGTGGACTATGTTATCAAACAAAACATACTTTGCGTTCAAACAAATACGTAACCTGATTAATAGTTTAACCAGTAAGAGGTTGGTAACGGTTAAGATATCAGTTTTTAAATGCATCTTTAAGACTATTAATTCCTAATGCAGACTCCGCCTCCATGTGGAGTTGGAAGTCAGTAAATAGAGAGAAAACCAGAGGATGAAGCAACATTTGATATAATAAAAGAAGATTACATCTGAATCGACCAGTAAAGACAATAGACCCACCTCAAATGGGATAATGCTAACCAGCAAACAACTGGGTAAGGATGGAACTTTCCTCCAAAGGAGTCCATCCATTCTACCTAACTTCTGTGAAAAAGAACAACTCAAGGCGTATATATTATATTAAAACCAGTACGAGATTGGAAGATGTTCATCCAATGTCTTTCCTGCAATTTCTTGTGAGCACTAAAGTTAGGACCAGTAGTCTCATGGATCCCATTTGCTCCATCTGTGCTGCAAATGTCATCAGGACTTCCCATCTGTACTTCAAGGGTAACACATCTGACAAAGTGACTAGTGCCATTGATGATTTGGTGATAGTATCGGTTTATAGTGAAAAAACCGAATTACAAAATATCGAAAACAAAAATCTCGAATCCAAAATATCGAAAACAAAAATCTCGAATTTTTTTTTTAATACGTTTTTATTTCGAAATGGGGGGGTTCCCCCCCCAACCCCCCTTTTTTTATTTTTTTTTATTTTACCCTTTTTTTATACTTACCTGAACCCACAAATACATATAAATAAATAAATAAATAATTTGAGATTTTTTTTTTTCGAGATTTTGGATTCGGGATTTTTGTGATTCGATATTTTGTTTTCGGTTTTTTGACCGACCACCGATAGTATCATGACTGTCGGTGTTATTTATTTATTTATTTTAATTTTTGTAACCCGCCACATGCCCGCAACAATTTCGAAAAACTAGTAGCCAACTATTTTTTGGCCAATTGACGTTTTTTTTCTAAAGTGTGCCAACAGGTTTAATTAAAAAAGGCTCAATAACACAAGATCAGAAATCTGTTTCCCTGACCTCATATTTCCCTGGCTTAAGCCTTACCTTCAGCCATCACATACATCATGTTAAATATCGTATGTCAGGCAGTGTCAGGAAACAGAAAGGCACAATAACTCGAGGTGCCACCAGAGTTTGTGTACCCCCTCATCATAGTCTTTAAAATGGCAATGGCAAAACCAAATATGCTGCCCCAGAGGAAGAAAATGCTCCAAGCAATACAGGGAACTGTCTCAGCAAAAACCCAAGCCTCCTTACAAAACTCTCTGTCACTGCACAGCGCACGGGAAAAGATGTAGATATTGATATGAAATGATTGATATGACAGAAAATACTTCTGTTCAGCATTAAGTTCACTGCAGCAACACCACCTAAGCAGTTAGTTGAATCTATTATCTAAGTGACACACATTATATCACTGTAAGGCATTTGCAAAGTTTGTCATCATCTTCCCTTCATGACATTGTTCACTTCATTGCATAACGTGTGGTTGGACTAACAGGAAGTGTCTGAAATATTTAAGAAGTGTACGTTATAAGATACACTTGGCTGCGCATTTTAAGGTGCAAGGCTAAATTTGAATTGTGCATGCTATTCAGTTCATTACTTTCATTGGTGGACTGGGAACCAAAAAGGCCATGGAAATATTTTTCAAAAGTGTCACCATATTACACATTTTCAGCAAGCACATCACTTTTGAGAATACCACACAAAAGAGGCACAGGATGCAGAGGCCTACCGGGAAATACCGGTAAATCTCCAGAGTACCCTATAGGCCAGTCCACCCCTAATTACTTTTAACTTCAAGTATATGAACCTATTTCCATCACAGTTATGGAAGCCCAATACCATGGTGGGCTATACCAACCATTATAGGATCAGAAATCAATTAAAGGCCTAGGAAAAACGACGACCCTTGACAAGATAACTGGTGTATTTCAAGGTTGGAATAACTCACTATGTTGGCCTCGCCATATATCCAGGTACATTTACACCGAATGAAAAATGTCCTCATACAAATACAAAGCACAAACAATTTTCCTACATTCTGCAAAAATAAAGATGGCATCCACCTAAACACAAAGGGAGCTTCTTCCCAAAATAGGGAGTCTGTTTTCAGTTTCCATGGTGGTCATGGAGGGTAGCGGCTAAAGCAGCTCTGGAGGGGGGCCACTGTGGGAAACAGGAAACAGTAAGGCAAGACAATCAAGAAAAAGCGAGTGTGTTTAGCGTCCCTTAGAGGGCTCGTAATGTGGAACAATACTGTGGCAGTAAGCCACGAGGTGGCGGGCCAATACCGCCCCAGAGTTATACGGTGCCCCGGGGGCATTACCTCGGGGCGGTATTGGCCTGCCACCGAGTGGCTAATTGCCATTAGTACCCCGGCCCATTAGACCGGGGTACTAATTGCTTTTTTTTCTGTTCCGAAACAGAAAAAAAAAAAAAAACAACAAAAAAAAAAATGTCCGCCGCCATGGAAAGGGAAAACGTAGTCCGTTTTCCCTTTCCATGGCAGCCATCGGGAGCGGACGCGCTGGGAACAGAAGAAAAAAGAAGGTAAGTGGGGTCGGGAGGGCGGAAGGGAGGGGATGGGGAGGAAGAAGAAAAAAAAATGTACCGCGGTCTCCGGCGGGGGACGATGGAAGACTCCAGCCGTGTGGAGGCTTGGAGCTGGGATGGCCCCACTCCCAGTCTCCACACGGCTGGAGGTTTCCATTGTCCCCCTCCGGACACCGCGGGATAGAAGGTAAGTGGGATGGGGAGGGAGGAGGGAGGAAAGGCTGGGGAAAAAAAAAATCTTACCTGCGTCCCCGGTGGGGGACCAAGGAAGCCTCCAGCCATGGGGAGGCTCGGAGCGGGGATTGCCCCGTTTCGAGCCTCCTCATTGGCTGAGGGGCTGCCACGCCCCTCGCCGGGAATAGAGTAGCCGTCACGCACGGCGTGGACGGGAATACCGTGTGGTATGGCTCGCAAATGAGCCAATCACCACACAGTATTCCTGTTCAGCCGCGCGTGCCGGGTACTAATGGTCGTTATTGGTCGCACCCCAGCCATGTAATTACTCATCCCCACCTCACAGGTGTTTATCTTTATTATCATTAGTTTAGGTTTATACATAAAGTTACATCCATCCCTGTAAAACTTTCGATGTGTGGGGTATGAATGAGGATACAAAATAGAACTATTAGCAGCACGTGTGGCAGATGTACCTCGGCCTATTGTGGAGTCTACATATATCAATCATTCCTATGGCGATAAGATGTTCTGCTGTGAAAAAACATATTTGGAAAGTTCGTAAAAGCTGCGGGCATTGCAAACGATGGGTAAATATGCCTTTCAGGAAATAATAGATGTTATGGCTCCTATGGTGTCTAGACGACCATAATGTGCCACGGAATTGGTGAAAAGACCTTTGCAAAATGAAGCATGTGTGTTCGAAACAGACAAGCTCTCCAATGAAGTGTGGCATTTTGAATATTTTCAGAAAGTTGAATTTAAGTGGAAAAGGGCAGTTTTCAAATATTTCACAAACGCCATTGCAAATGGTGTATCGTTATGTATTATTTAATTGCATGTTGGCAGTTTTTAATTGCATTGGTACATTTCCCTCAACTCAGCAAGAGACAGTCAATCCAAGTGGAGTGCACACTGTCATCTCCATCATACCATGTAAAGATGTCCCACTCCTTTCCACTGATGGTGAAGTCAAACACCATCACAGGACCGACAAAGGCATTAAAAAGGCCACCCAAAGTTAATCCAGACTGAAGGTACTCTTTTTGTGTAGCTGCATTGACATGCATTCACTTGGAACATGAGACACGTATTAGAACGTCGGAGGGTGTCCGGGCACACTGTGTATACCCCTGGTGTGAAGGAATAAAGGTTATCTCCATGGCAGTAGATGGTACTTGCCCCTCTATGCCCAGCGGTGACATTTCTGGATGCCTCGCCACATTAGCTGGTGTCTTGGGGTAAAAACATTATATTGTGTGATCTCTCTCAGCTCCTTTGTATTCGTCAGAGGCTGGGATGGTGGCGCACAATTCACCAAAGTAGTTGTTCTTTTGTTCCCTTAGATGTTCATACTATTTTATTGTAATTTGTTGTATGCATTACATAACATTTGAGAGGTTAAAAATTCCAAACATGTCCTTAAATATTTTGATTAAGCATTAGAGAATGTGGAAGAGATCATTGCCAGTGGATATCGGACTTTGATCTGATAGGGATCCTGATCAGGGGGCGTGAAGTACGCGGGTGCTACAGGGCCTGGACCCCCACCGGGAAACGCTATTTTCATGAAAATCTCTATTCTTTGAATGTGCCATTTTGCCCGGCTTCCCTGAAGAATACCAAATGTCGGTGCCTCTGTTCCTGATCCACAGTGAAGCTTAGAGTCAAGAATCCCACGATAACGAGTAATACCAATGGAGAATGGTCTTAAATGTACTGAATGTTTTTATATAATGCAGCACATTTTAAACAGCATATTCAACATAATAAACAGGGCATGATACCAATTAGATGCTGGTGTCGGAACCCTCAAAATGTGGGCATTGACTGTCATTTGTACATCCGAAACATGCAGCTATTTATTTACAATTTTCTAGAGTCTGTTTTTTTCCACCTTTCAACCCTTGATACGTTTCAAAATTGTATTTCTCCCTTTTCTACATTGGGTGTGCTAATTTTCTGTTGATTTGATTTTATAATACTTTCTTTCTCGGTCTGTCCATTAAAGCGAGATGTTGCTTACAGCTCACCTAAAACGCCCTGTCTCAAACTCTAATGAGAATGGGTGACAGGATCCATGACAGCCCAATGTTGCACATCCTGCGCTGCGTGGGTTGTCAGTCCAGGATAGGGTGCACTTTAAATCGCTCTGTGTAGTGCACAAGGACCTTTTTTTCTCATGGACTGTCGTTTTTCCAAGCTAGCATCACTCTTTATGAACCTGCCAAGGCTACCCATCTCTGGGTGAAGATTCACTTCTCCAAGTTTCACTTGCTTGTTAGGGTGGAAGATCTTTTTTTACGTTCAGGCAGCACGACTTTTGGATTTGGTACCTGTTCAACTTTTGCTCTTATCCTGCAGTATTTCTATGACAATTTAAGACATCCTCTTCCAATCTTACTATGCCTTGTGTCATTTAGATTGTGCAAGTGTGATAATGCAGAGTGCAGGGGGGAGGGAGAAGGGGTAGTGCAAGGGAGAGGGAAAGGGGGAAGTGCATTCAGGGCAGCGTTGCAGAGTAAGTGCAGCAAGGGCTGCGTGGTTCAGGGTAAGTGCAAGGAGGCAGTGGACTCTGGGGTTACAGTTAGACCCCCTAAGTGCAAGGTAGGTCCGGAGGCAGTGTGGGGCGGTTTGGCGTGGAGGCGCCTGTTACTCTGTGTGACTCTGAGGGTAACAGGTAACCAGTCAGCGCAGCAAACAGGAAGGTCGGCAGGGGGGAGAGATAGAAAGCAGAGGCAAAAAGGTAGGTCTTGAGATGATTCCTGAACTTCAGGTGGTTCAGCTCAAGTTTAAGAGGATCAGGTAGGCCATTCCAGAAAGAGGCACATGCAGAGGAGAGAGATCTATCACCCACACTCTGCCTGTAGAAGCGTCTGGCCTTCAGAGAGTTAGTGGTGCTTGAGTGAAGGGCTCGAGAAGGAAGGTGTTTTGGAAGAGAAAGTTGGATGTAGTGTGTGCCCCGGCCACCGAAAGACTTGTGGGCGATGCAGAGGGTCTTGAACTTGATCCTTGCAGCCAGCAGGAGCCAGGGGAGAAATTTCAGGGCAGGTGAGATACAGTGACTGGGCTTGAGGTCAAGGACA
Source organism: Ambystoma mexicanum (assembly GCF_040938575.1). Lineage (NCBI taxonomy): Eukaryota > Metazoa > Chordata > Amphibia > Caudata > Ambystomatidae > Ambystoma > Ambystoma mexicanum. The sequence goes on from NC_090939.1 coordinate 531,759,068, forward strand.
GGTCTTGCAGTACTGTTCTGGATTAGTTGCAGAGGGCAGAGTGTAGAGGAAGGCAGATTGCAAAAGAGTCTGTTGCAGTAGTCCAGCCTAGAGAGAACCAGGGTTCTGCAGAAACTGAGCTTCTGGGGGAAAGTGAGAAAGAGAAGAATATCTCTGAAGAGGGGCAGCTGGTAGTGGGCCTTCTTGGCAAGGTCTGTAATCTGAGGGGAGGAGAGAGTGTAGTTGAAGATGACACCAAGGTGTTTTGCCTCGGAGGAAGCAAAGGAAAAGGACCCAAGGAAGGTGCCAGAGTGAGAGAGGTAAGGCGTGAGCAGGGGTCCCAATAAGAAGGATTTCAGTCTTACTGGCATTAAGATAGATGTTGTTGGAGGCGCACCAGTCCTAAATCATGGGAAGACAGTCAGGAATGAGCAAGAGAGGAGAGGAGCCTGAAGGGATCCTGAAAGAGAGCTGAGTGTCATCCGCATAACACTGAAAGTTAGTGGAGAAGGTAGAGATAAGGTGGGCCAAATCGGCACTGTAGACATTGAGGAGACATGGTGAGAGGTTAGAGCGCTGGGGAACACCACATGTGGAGAGAGAGGTGTTGGAGAGAAAGGACCTAAGTTGGACATGGGAGAGTCGGTCCAGGAGGAAGGAGGACAGTCACTGCAGGGCCTGATCAGTGATGCCCAGGTTCACACAGAGTCGATTAATCAGGATGGTGTGATTGACTGTGTCAAAAACAGAGGAAAGGTCAAGGAGGATGAGCACACAAGGAAGGCTTGAATTGAGATTAGTGAGCAGATTTTCAGGAGAACAGTTTCCGTGCCTCTGGCTGCTCTGAAGCCAGACTGATGGCCATGGAGACAACCAACAGATTCAGTGTGGAGATTAAGCTGGGAGATGGCCAGCATTTCCAGGAGTTTGCCCAGGAAAGGAGTGTTAGAGATCGGGCAATAGTTTGCCGGACAGGTAGGATCATCAGAAGCTTTTTTTAGGAGAGGATGCACAGGGAGTGCTTGAGGATAGAGGGGGAGGTTTCAGTGGCAAAAGAGTAATTGCAGAAATTGGCCAAGGCTGGAGCGAGGGTGTCAATATGGTCCTTGATGGTTCTGTAGGAGCAGGGGAGCACCTGTTTGGACAAAACTTTCATAGAACAGACTTGTCTAGAAGCCTTGTAAGGTGTAGATGGAGAGAAAGAAGAGAAGGAAGGAGGAGAGGGTGAGGCGGCCAGAGGAGGGCCGACAGAGGTAGAGGGAGAGGAAGAGGAGAGAGAGGACAGGATGTCCTGAGTTTTAGTGGTGAAGTGAGAAGTCAGAGCCGTAGAGAGGGCCTGGGAGGGAACAGGAGAGGTGGAGACTGCAGGAGTGGCTAGCTCCTTGCAGATTTTAACGAGTTTGGCCGTATTGTTAGAGGCCGCAGAGATGTGGGCTTGGGTGGGTGCTCTCTTCTTGGACAGGACAGAGAGCCTGTATTGCCTTTGGAGCAGGCAGCAGGCCAGTTTGTCAGAGGATGCGCCAATGCCCTCTACTTCCTCTCAGCCACCCTACACTTGCGTTTCAGGGTGGCAAGCTCAGATCATACCAAGAGTTGCACTTGGAGGTAGGCTTCAGACAGATTCTCATGACAGGCCCAAGGATGTCCAGAGTGTTGGAGATAGAAAGATGCAGGTTTGAGAGGGCTGTGTCAGAGTGTGAGTCAGCCGCAGGAGGGGGATCAGAGAAAGTAGCAGCAAAGGCATCCACTCACACATGCTCTATGGGACGAATAGCCGAGAAGGTAGGCAGCAGTGCTAGGGTGGGATAAGCCTGGGGGACAGAGAGCATGAGGTGAGAGAGCAAAAAGTGGTGGGTCCAAGAGAAAGGAGTGGTAACATGGTTTGAAAGGGGTATGTTTGAGGAGATGAGAACATCCAACATATTCCCAGCAGAGTGTCCCGGACCAGAGGGTAGAATGGAAAGAGAGAGAGTGTCGCTGAACTTGCAGAAGAGCCTGAGGACGGATTAGAAGCATTCAGGAGGATGTTGAGGTCTCTGATTATAAATCTTTACATTGCCTTTACTTACCTAAAATATTTACCCATATTACTATAGGGAGGGGTCATGATGAGAGTACTAAATACATGGACATATCAATTTAAGCACATATGCTTATTACTAGTTCCAATTGAATTCCACACAAACATTGCAGTGAGAAATAGGTTGATTGGAAATTAACGTGTTCATACAAAAAACCACTAGAAATACTAAAGCACTCATTTTTTTTATAGTTGGGCAGAGGCAAATGTCACATGAACAATAGTTAAATGGATATCCCAATTGAAGTATTAAAGAACCGACAAAAATCCCAAATTAATTGATATACATTTTACAAATTCAGCACTCCCAGTAGTTGCATAATTGCAGAGGAAAGTCCCTTTAGGGCTTGGGGTGCAGTGTCGGAGAACATCTGAAGCAGTCACATGACAAACAGCTTCATGAGGCACCAAAGACTCTGGGGACACTATGGCTAATGATCTGTGTGTATTGGTGTCCCCTGGTGTCCCCTGGTGCATTTTACGGAGGGGAATGAAACACATGGTTAGTGTTGCTGACACTACAGCATTGCTCATTTAATCATAAACCTGTTCGGTCTGACAAGCATCTAAGCACATTTGTTTTCTACTTATCCAAGGCATGAAGGTTGGGAAAGTAAAACCTGCTGCTATTTGAAAGAAGGGGAATGCCAAATGAGTGGGCAGCACTTTTCAAAGTAGATTAATTCAGAGAAAATATATTTGTATGAATGATAAAAAAAATACTAAACTCACACACGCATGTAGGTTGTTTGCTTTGACAACTTAATTTGCATTTCAATAGAAGGGAGTGATTTTATAACCTCCCAAAACATCCTGTTATGCTATTCGCACAAGTATTTTACTGAACATTTGACAATGATCATGTGCCATCATTTTCTTCAAACTTCAGAGAACACCTACTAGATTTCCGAATGTTACTGTTTTAAATGGAAAGCTGTGTTCATTTTGCTACTGAGCTCACTCTGCTACATGCCTGCAAATTATACATGCATGGAGGGAAATACCCATAACAATACCGACTGGTCTGAGAGAAATGCACATGTGTTATTTAGAAATGGGTTTGGCTGTCAAACCGTTATATATTCACCTCAATGTATCGTATTCATGATTTAGTGTTGCACCATATATTATTAAAGAATTGCCTTATATGGTAATAAACATAAGATGCAGCTTTAGAGAAGTTGATAAACATCTGTAATAAATAAACATGTTTTGTTAGCAGTTAACAGCTCTGAGAAAAATGTATTGGTCGAAGGCCACATTTAAAACCTGTGTGTTTAAGTTGTTGCCAAGCATGTGCAAAGTCAATATCAACATGTTATTATGCCTCCTAGGAGACAGGACAGCCTTAATTTTATGGAAATAAACAACAATAGGAAACGTACCTGCTTGCCTGGACATCCTTTACTTCACACACCTTATAAATAAATACTTTGAATTGACAGACAAAATGTCATAATTATATATTTACCTTCTGGCTCCCGTATTTTTCTTCCCGCAGCCGACTTCCGTAATAGACTCCGCCCTGAGCTGAATAAGGTTGTTAACTCATCTAGCGGACTGGTCAAATGTCTCGAGTTGGAGGGGCTGAACGGGAGGGGAGATGGTGAGCATGAGTGGGATTTCTTCTGATCTACTCTTGCGGTCTTCACCGGGGAGGAAGGAGGAGGTTTAGATGAAGGACTTGGCGATCCTTCAGCTGGCACTGAGTTTAGTTTCGGAGTTGATCTCGAAATCTCTTTATTTGCAAAAGTTCTCCCTGAATTATTTAACATTGCAATAGATGTCTCTGGCGGGAAAGCAAAATGTGTGGCTGGTCGATAGGAAGCAGAAGATGGCACTGGTGGAGGCAGTGGAGGAAGAGGGGGCGGTGGAGTTGATGGAGGGGACATTTTGTTTGAGACACTAAACACAGACATGCCCGGTGAAAGAGATTTGTCAGTTTCCCCTTTCTGGTTTTTGGAGTACTGTGGCGAAAGAGGACTTGAAATATCTGATTGAATAGTATAGTTCAAATTGGTTTCTAAAACAGGAAGTTTTTTAACCTCCAATGGTGTTAATGGTGATTCATCCGAAGCAGGAGAACAGGTCACTGGGGTTGGAGGAAACACAAGAAGTGGGGGCCGATGGGGAAGTAAATTTGGAAATGGGGGTGGTATATCACAGGAGTCTTTGCATCCCATGCATGCTTGAGTGTTTGCATCAATGTCTTCTGCAGTGACCACTTTTATGTTTTCAGTAAACAAAGGAGGCGATCCGCTAAGTTGAGCTGGAAGTAGTGATCCACTTTCCTCTGGTAGGAAGTTCATTTCTTCATAAACCGACTCTCCTTGATCTGGGCTCCTCACTTCATTGGGACTACCTTTTCTACAGCTGCCTGCCATCTCAATATACACTGGATCGGTTTCATCATCTTCCTGTGACATAAACAAACTCATAATCCCATGATGAGGTCCATCTGCAGAGGCAGCCCTTTGTATAAACCCAATTTCCCGATGAACAGCTTTATTTAATGCACAGCAATATTTTCCATCTTTGGACTTTGGGACAGATATTTCTTCATAGGAACCAGAGAGCTTAGTGTTCGGACTTCTCCTTGGCTTCGGTGGAGGATTCTTTTTCAAGATGCTGTAATCATCACTGTGTGGCCGCGGCCGGCTAAGAGCTGGGGAAAGAAAATATGCATTAAAAAATGTGACTGTCACCACCTAAGACATATACATATAACTGACATAACCTTTATGCAAATGATCATCCTTTCAAATGCCATTACAATGCAACATATACCTGTCAGTGCTATAGAGGAAACATTGTTATTCCTTAAAATGCAAGTATACACTACGTTTTAGGAACATGAATTAATGGAAATAGTCCAGAACTAGCAATGATGTTGTGAATAAACATTTAATTTGAGTTATCTCATTTTCTAAACATCAAATATGTCAAACAATAGTTGAATAGAGAAACACTGCTATTGCATCGTGTAAGTAATTTCCAATTGCTTGCTGTAATGGGGTGATTGTCACTAGAGAGAGATGAAGTTAATAAACAGTTTCAATAAACAATCTAGCATAGGTGGAGAGTTGCTGACTCTTGCCTTGAAGGGGTCTTTGGCACGCAACACATATGTGCTTAATACAATGCATGGGTGCCTTTTCTGACCTAGAATTAGGGAACGCATCAAGAGGTTTAGGGGCGTGGCCACCCTCCCTGGGCTATTCCCCAATGTCCTGCTGTGGCCCACTTCCCTCCTACATGGCTGACATGTTTATCAAAGTAATAATGGCACACCACCAAACTCTGCGTTTCTGGAGGAGGTGAGGTAAGAGGCAGCATGCTGGTGCTGCTCGTCTCCAGCCAAGAGGTTGCCTGACAACCAAACTATGGCCCCACACATGTTCATGGACATCTTCACCTTCTGCTTTGGGTTTCTGCACACTTGCCTTAAGTTTCATGGTGATACATACTGGTGGGAGGAGAGTGAACGCAAGATGATCAAAATAAGATACGTTTTTAAAGAGCTGATTGAAAGCATATGCATAATCATATGTTTTCAATGATTTACAAAAAGGTGTGTGTGTGTGTGTGTGCATGTATGTGAATGTGTATTTATGTGCGTCTGTATCTGTGAGTGAGAGTGAGTGTTTGTGAGAAAGAATGAAACCTGTGGGGTACAGAATAGTGTGATGTCCCCATTCATGGCAATGTCAGAGTGGAACAGAGGTGTGAAAGCATGCTAATCTTGTCAGTAGGGCTCCCACACATTGTCATCGTGAATAATCTTTTTTTCCAGTAATTTGCGGCCATCATGAACATGTAAATAAGAGTGATATGCTAGCTTATTTTGCGAGCACCATTGTGAATGTTTTTTTACAGTGGCAATGCTGGCATATATTTGGGCACATCCAACATGTGCAATAGTTGTAAAGGGCCATTCTATAATACATATTGCAGCAAAAGTCACCATGAACATGTGAAATTATCACACATTTTGCGAGCACCTTGATGAAAGTGTCTTACAAAGGCACTGCTGACAGAAATTACAGGCACAGTCAGCCATCTGCACTGGTTTGGAATCTAGTCCAGTGGTTAAGGGTATCAAAGTCAACAGAGTCAATGGTACAATGGGTGATCGAGAAATACATTGTGCTAGAACTCAGAAGTGGTTAAAATTGCTTTTTTTGAGAATATTGAATTCAAAGAATCCATCACATCTGAACTAAAACACCAGTAACGCATAGGATTTCTCCATATAGTTCAGACATGTTGCATATATTTCAGGTCAGACATATTCAGTTGTACGCTTAACTCTAATATTTCTGGGGTATTTGAAAATTCATTACCAAAATATCAGAAAAACACCACACATTTCAGAAATGTGCTTATAATTGAAATATTGTCTCGGAAATTGCTTGAGTGGACATCACTTTCAGGTGGAAAAAAGTACATAGCATTTTCGATTTTTGTAACACCTTTAGGAATTGGAGAATTTCAAGGCTTGTGTTAAATTTCCCAGAGACATTTTGGATTGTATCATCCCTATCAGAGTGCAACGAACCTCTGAATTAATCATTCGTAACCTTCAGCAAACTGAGGTACTATACCAACATCCATGTTCTATCCATGGTGTAATGGGTCACCTCTCCTGGGAGCATGGTATCTTCCAGAAGCTCGTGGCAGTAGCCACGTCACGATACTCAATAAAAGGAACGGGCGGTCTCCTGCTCATTTAGTCTTGGAGTATGAAACCTACAGTGTGCTGTATCTTCATTACGCAGCACCAGGCTGGGGCTGCCTAGCTAGCAGAGGGCCTGCCCTGCAGGGGCCTCCACCATGACAGTGCCCCTGCCGGGCAACACTGTCCCTCATGGCTGTCTGCCATAGCCATGGAGGCCCTGCTGGGCAACTCCATCCTTGGTAGCCAGTGCCCCTGCTGGGCAACGCCGGCATTATCCATGTGAAGAGGCATGGGTGCCCTAATGCCATGCATGAGCCCGTGTGCACACGGGATGCCTGCGTGCCGCCAGTCCCAAGTTGTCTGCTGGGTGCCCCCAGCCTTGGTCGGCCTGGCCTGGCCAGGACATAACATCGGCGATGAGACGGTCGAGCCCCCGTGCCTGTCGGGTGTGGGCTGCTGGAGGCTGTGAGTGGCCAAGATTCTCTGAGGCGGCATTGGCCGTATGGTGAGAGGGAGCGTGGCCTCATTTCGAGAAGGCGCACAGCAGGAAGAAAGAAAAAAAACAGAGAAACGCGACGCCTGTGGGCTGCTTCGCGGCTGAGGGTGTCCCCTATTGAGGAGCTGAGCAGCACCGGCGAAGTGAGTGGCATTTGGCTGCGGTACAAGGTGGCGTGGCACTAGGTCAAGGAGGCCCATTGCGGTAATCCGGCACAACGCTGTGGCCTGTCTCGCGGCCGCTGGTGCCCCTGGTGTGTGGGCCAGAGCCACACTGTGCAGGAGGAGCCGCATCAATCCGGCCCACTAAGGATGCGCAGGTGAGGCAAGGGAGGTGGCGAGGAGATGCCACATTGTTGAGTGCCCCCCGAATAACATCACAACGATGGGCGGGGAGCGGAACAAAAGGAGAAAAAAAAACACGAGATCCCAGCTCTCTGGTGGTGAGTGCTGCTCTGTTCCGGTGGGAGCTGAAAGAAAAAAATGTGTGCTCTGTGCCTGTGCTGCCCGCATGTCCCTAGGAAAGGCCCTGAAATGATCCCCGGACCCTTCATCAAGGAGCGGCAAGTGGGAAGGTTTCAACGCCAGAAAGACAGTCCTGGCTCTGAGGCCACTGGTGTGTGTGCCCCAACCATCATCCCTCACAGAGTCCAGTGGATGGGTGAGGAGGAGCCACAAAGCTCCATTGGACCCAGAACAGTGAGATGCACAGAAGCAGTCCTGACACCCCAACAGGAGCTACAGTGAGATGCACAGAAGCAGTCCTGACACCCCAACAGGAGCTAACTTGCACCACAGGTGACTGGGGGCCCGCAGCCCCAGGGCCATGCTAATGTGTACAAGCTCCAGGAAACTTCATCCCCCACATCATGGGCCCATGTTGCGCACACTGTCAGTGGACTCTTCCAGCGAATCCGGCCCAATGGCGGTGATATAAAAGGAGAAATTGGAAAGGGAGGGTTGCAGCTCTCATGAGTGCTTGTGCCCCCCCTAGGCCTGTGGCCCAGACACTCTGCCACCAGTGTCTCCCTGCCAGCCGCCCCAGGTGGAAAGAGAAGTGCAACGAGTGGCCTGCTGCCCTGTCACCAGTACCCCACCACTGGTGGCCTCCAAGGCTGTGGACTTGGCCGATGTTGCCCCTGGGCCTCCCCAGTGCGGCTTTGCCGGCCTTTGAACTGTGGTGTGACTGTCCTGAAAACCCATTGGTGAAAAGTATAAGTGGTTTCCCGCAACTCCACTAGTGCGTAAAATGGACACCATAGACATTCCCATAAAGGCTGGATGCCTGCAAACCTGGACTTGCTTTAAATGGCCCAGTCAATGGGCAATGTAATGTTGTGGACATACTTTAAGTGGTGCCAGGGGTCTCATCAGTGTTTTTCAATGGTGTTAGATCTCACACACCCAGGTCAATAAAGGGTCCTTTGAGAATGTGAGGAAACCCCCCAAACGTACCACTAATCCTGTCACCCCAGTAAGTGTGTACCTGTCAAAGCATCAATGTAAGTGGCCTTGATGTTCTGCATGTTTGTCATTTGTTTGTTCCCTATGGAAAAGGAGGAGTGTAATGGGTCACGCCTCCTGGGAGCATGGTATCTCCCAGGAGCTCGTGGCCGTAGCCACGTCACAATACTCAATAAAAGTATAATTTAGTTTTGGAGTATGAAACCCACGGTGTGTTGTATCTTAATTACCCAGCACCACAGTGGTGCTGTGTAGCTAGCAGAGGGCCTGCCCTGCAGGGCCCTCCACCATGACAGTGCCCCTGTCGGACAACACTGTCCCTCATGGCTGTCTGCCACAGCCATGGAGCCCCTGCTGGGGAACTCCATCCTTGGATGCCGGTGCCCCTGCTGGGCAACGCTGGCGTTATCCACTTGAAGAGGCCTGGCTGCCCCCAGGCCAAGCATGAGCCTGTGTGCGCACTACCTGACTGGGTGCCCCCAGTACCGAGCTGTCTGCTGGGTGTCCCCAGCCTGGATGTCATGTCAGGTGCTCCCTACATATGCAGGGTGATTCCTGCCTGAAGTCCCGCTGTGTGCCCGCAGCCCATGGTCCGCTGGGTGCCCCCAGCATGTCGGCTGGGTGCCCCCAGCCTTGGTCGGCCTGGCTTGGGTGCCCCAGGCCAGGACATAACACATGGGATGAATATAAATATATTTGTACCCTGATTCTTGGCAATTACAGAGGAGAATCTAGGTGTCAGTACAAATTCAATGTTTTTATAGAGTGTCATGCCGGATTTTCGCTGCTACTTGGTAGCCTAACAAAGATGTTGGCAATAGTATTTATGGTGTTCATCTCAGGAAGATGAAGGATTGATTCAGCTATATCTGGATACTAGTTCTGCAGTCTGAACACACATGCGTGGCATATCTCAATGAGCTGTGTTGTAGGCTTATTTAGAATTGCAGATCACAATGTTCAAATGTGCTACCATGATCTTTCTTGGAAACTGTGCATGCCCTGTTAATACATCCCTTCGTTGTGTATGTAAATGTGTGTGTATATACATGTTTGGTCTAAGATTTTTCAAATCTGTGTCCTTGTTCATCCTTTTTTGGATATTTGGTGGATTGGGAATGTTAAATATGCTTTGTATACAATTTAGATGTGGGCAATTTTCCCTGCTGTTTTAATATAACTTTGGTGTATGTGCGCAAGTGACAGTTGTTCTTTTTGCTAGATTACAATAGTAAGATACTAGGTAGGCATGTTGGCCAAATTACTCTGATTTCCTAAAAAAAGAAAAACAAAACGAGTTGGTAAATTTGGCTATCCAGTGCCTCATATTTCGAGCCAGCGATCACCATGTTTTTATTTGTTTTGCTACTTTGGATGCCAATTTCTCCTTTGCTTCGTGTGTGTTCTTTTTGAAATTGCATGCGTGACACAAGAGAGATGTCCAATGGATTTCAAAGAAGATGTGGTTATTAAGATAAACAATGCTAAGAACAAGGAAGACAACACATTCCCATACTTGCAGGACATATTTCAGCAAGGCTGTTCACGTTGAGCAAATGACATCCCCTTTCTATAAGAGCACACGCAGAAGAGTTGTTTAAAACACGATTTAACAAACTATTGTGCCTATAATGACATCTTTTGAATGAGGTGCAAAATGAGAGGAACAACGGGATGACGAGGGTCATACAGTCAACCAACTACAGCCAAACAACCTCTTCTATTGGCAGGTTCCCACCCAGGAGATCTACACTCACATTTCAGCTCACTGTACTGTACACAGAGGAGATATATTCATTTGCATATGGGTTTTTGCACCACCCACAAGGGCAGTTCAGCACGAACATGCTAGGCAATTCTCCTCTGAAAATATAATAGTACCCGTGCAACACAAGACACATGTTTAAGCTTTGTTTAGCACCATCAATGAGGTGAAACTCAGCCTCTGTACGCAGAGTGAGCAAGCAGTCCACGTCTGGATTAGCCTTGGTAATTTAGGGTTAAATTCCAGGTTTCTCAAAGTTATCAACTATTTGGAAGCCCCCCTGCTGAGAACGAAGGTACAGTGAACAGACTGGCATGCAAATCGATATTTATCCTTTGAGTATGCTACAGTGTGCTAAAATGTGGTTGGAGAGACTCCTGAGTAGGAAATCTCCTATAGAACAAGTTATTTGCATATGCTATTTCACAGTAGAGGTTTTGTATATTTTGAAAGAATTGGGGTTTCACCCTAAACTACTAAGTGTAATCCAGATGCTCAATGTGCTTAGAGGGGTGCAGATTCTCCTCACTCATGAAGCCCAACATGCCTGCAACAAGTGTCTGTGGTTGCTGTTGGTACAGAGCAGAAGTGCCTACATTTCGGCAATGAACTGCACTTGAGGGTGGGACCAGTCTGATGTGAAAATTGAAATTCCTTCTCTGTGAAAGATATGGTGAGCTAATAGGTGGTTGAAGACCCTCCTCCGTGTGAAACCTCTGATAGGACTGGTCATTTGGCTGTTTAAATTCTCAGTAGAGGGCTTTACACATTTTTATAGACTCCAAAAATATTTCTAACATTAGGGTTTGGATAGAATTTGGTTAATGTATCATTGGAAAGTGATTGAGAACAATAGATGATAGTGACTGGGCAGTTTATACTCAATGCTTGTAAAAAGAGCATCTCTATCTATGCGTCTGTAATGCTTAACTAGAAGTTGTGATATAGGCCAAGTGTATAAATAGACTGCTTCCCTACATGAGTACAGGGATATGAATAGGATTCTTTAAACTTATAGCCAGTCCCAAACTAAACCTAAATGGATCTCAATTATTAAGGTAAAAAAAGTACAACATGAATGGTATACCTCCTCGCCTCTTAAGGTAGCATGGGTAGGTGGCAGTATATACTCTTAAAAAGTGTGTGAGCCAGCATGGAAGCATTCAAAACAACAATAGTGCTTTAAATATCAAAATAAAAGAAATGTCAAAACAAGGTTCTATACAAGTCTTTACCTTAACTGAAAGGCTAGACACACTTAAAAAAAGCCAATCCACACCTGTAGGGAAATACACAGTGAATGCAAACTTCCTTGGAAAGAGGCTCTCTGGAAATTGAAGAACAGGGCTCTGCCAGCAATCAGTCTTACAGAAAAGGTTAGTAGTACAAGAATACATCTTTAAAGTTTAAAGAGGTGTCTTAAATGTCACTAGGGTCCATAAAACAAGGCAGGGGAGTTCTAACCTCTTCCGCACATTATGATCTTCTTTCGGGTGCTCAAAAGCATCGAGCTGGGTTTCTGGGTACTTTCAAGGAAGTCGAAAAGTGTTCAATTTGGTCGAGCTGCTCCAAAAAGATTCAGAACTGCGATGAAAGTGGCAACTGAACGAGGCTCCGAGCAGCTTGAGACAAGCAATTATGTTCAATTCCACATGGGTAAAAGGTTTGCTTGGAACCTGATGAGTGAGAGCAGGGATTTGACTTTAGGGGCGAGCTGGCTCAACTGGGTCCAAAGATGCAATGTGTCTCGAGTCTAGAAAAAGTTTGTAATAGGAAGATAATGTAAGGGTCAATGCAGATTCAAGGTGGCTTGACGCATAGCGTGTCAAAGGCAGCACCATTCGGGCTTTGTTATGACTTAAAGTCATTTGGAGTGCTTGCAGGGGCTCAAAGCAGCTCAAATGTGCAGTGTTTGCCAAAGGCAGCTTTCCTCGGTTATTCATTTTCTGTATGACTGTAGTATCCTGTGTGGTCCCTCAATGTAGACCGTGGAGTGGAATGTAGAACATGAAAGGAGGAATGTGGAAGGAAGAGTGAGGGAGATGGCAGAGCAAGAAAAAAACAGTTGGGAGAGAGGGCTGCTCAAGAACTACTGGTGAGGATTTTAAATATGAACAGACACATGAAAGAGAAATAAAGACACCTTCATCACTATTTGGTGTCCGTCCTTGTGACTATAATTGTATCAGTGAAGGTCCTGACAGCCAACTGCTTTGTACTCCTCTGCTCCGACTACTGATGCTGGACAATACAAGTACCTCCTTTCATCACCCTTCAGTACATAGAGGTAACAGGTGCTTGTGGGGGCATTGAAGAATTGGGTGGAAAGTGCAGAACGAGAAAGGCAAGTGCCATTGGCTGCATGCATGTTGAGAGGAAAGATTATGACGATAGCCACGCAAAGCTCTCCTGCGCTTTAGAGGAAAGGGCCGTGATACATCCTTCAAGATGTTGCCTGGCGACAGTAAGCAAACACTGCTTAGGCTCGGAGGTAGCGTTGGTCCCACTGAAAAACAGTGAGCATCGAGTTGGTCATCCCTATTTGATAAAGAAAGACTTATGAAAAAAAAAGAGGGGACGAAAGCAACCAAAAAAAATAACTGCATAAAAAAGAGATGAAAGAAGCACAACCAAAAGAGAAACAAGAAGATAAAAGGACAACAATAAAAAAAACAAGAGTGAGGAGGTGTCAAGCTAGAAGGTGCTGGCGTTGTGAGTGACAGCACCCAATCTACTCTCATCATGCTCCAGTTCCTGGGAAATGGTGGAATAAATCACTTGAGCAATATGCTGCAGCAATATGTTAACCACATGATGGTGTGGAAAGGAAGACATCTCTATTAAGGCTTTGCTTGCGAACAGCAGACCCCATGATATTCTATGATCTCCCAGATCTGCCTATTCAGGAGGCAGAAGATATGAACAAATATTAGAAGTGCATAGCCAAAATGGATAAACTTTATAAAAATCTAAACTTGTGTCATTTTAGAGGGATACACATTTGGTAAGAGGACACAAAGGGATGATGCATCTGCAGAGCAGGCCATAGCAGCTCTTAAAGGTCTTGCCAGAGCATGTACCTTTGGGCAGCAAGCGGAAGAGGGACTTAGTGACCAGCTCATGTTAGAATGCATGGACAGTAAGATCAGGGAACCATTGTGGTCTAAAGAAGATCCTCCTTTAGTTAAGTACTATGGATAGCTAAGGAGGTTAAACACAGCAACAGATCCAAGTACTGGAGAAGAAATCCCTACAATCTAACATATAAAAATAGGTAATCAAACCAGTGGAGGTTATTGCTGCAATTCCTGGGGGACAGGCAAAAGTGAATGTAGTCAAGAGTCTTCAGAGAAGGGGTTTCACACCTAACAGGCAAAATGAGGTGTGCTGGACTTCTCAAACGCAGAAGCGATGCTCTTTAGATGTGATACTGCAGGTCACTTTGCAAATAGTCCTGTTTCTCCTGCTCTTGAAACAAGAAGCATTAAGAGTAAGAGAAAAGGACATTTAACCAAATGCTGTAGGTCCCAAAGCATCAACATCATGAGAGACATCATTGAGTACTCTTAGGAGGCAGTGTTTGCCATAGGAGAAGAAGACGAACATTTAGATGGTCCTGGGGACAAAGTAATGATACATGGAAAAGCGGTTGAAATGATGATTGACTCGGGGCAAACAATAACCTCCTAAGAGTAGTATTTGACCACCTTTTTTCACAGATGAAGATCGAGTTTAAGGGAAGAAAAACGGCATGCATACTCTACATTATTGAGAATGGCACAGCTCCACAACTGAGCGGTTTATGACAAAAAAAACTTCAGATTAAACTGAATCCCAATCCGTTGTGAGAGAGTAATGTACTGCTATGACAGTGGCATCAGTGGTCTGTTTAGGAGAAAGCCAGGATGTCTGGAGGGATTTCTGCATCAAATCCGGCTACGACACAGCTGTAAGCCTTTAGTACATAAAGTCCGAAGCATTCTCATGGCAATGTGAGAGAAAGTAAAAGAAGACATTTGTAAATTGGAGAATAATGGAAACAATGAGAGAGCTGAAGCAGATGAATGGGTTTCACCTTCATTGTGGCTAATGCCAAAATGAAACTAAGACTCTGTGTCGATTTCTGTTAACTCAACAAGTGTATCATGCCAGATAGCCATACTTTACCAAACAATGCAAAGACTTTGACTGCATTAGGATATGCCCTTGTATTTTCCTCTTTAGATCTCACTTTTGCTTATAATTACATAAGATTACAATCATCTTCCACAGAGATTACTGCATGTATCATTCCTGAAGGACTGTTCCCATTCATGCATATGCCCTTTGGTTTAGTATCAGTCGCATCAGACTTTCAAAGAATCATGTATGAATTATTCAAGAGTGAACCAGGAATCATGTGACCTAACCCCACCACCTGCCAATCACTGCAAATCATTTAGTGCCTTCTTGGTTTGCCACCCTTTTTAACCTATTTCAGCAGTCTTCTAGCCTATTTTCTTTTGCAGTTGGTGAATTGGTGCAAGTGGATCTAGATCATATGAACTAAACCCCACCCACCCACTAAGGCCTACCCTTTCCTTTCCCTTCTCAACTGTTAGTTCACAGGGCATTTCTCGACCGGGCATCTGAAGGACAGTTGAAGAAAAGGGTAACACCTGATTGGTCCTGTTACAGCCTGTTAAGGGACAAGGGACTATCTCCTTCACTCCTCACATAATCAACTTTACCAAGAAGTCCCACTTCCAGCTCCACCTCCTCAGAGGCATTCTTCCTTCTCTCACCTTCCCGCAGAAGCTCAATGTTCCCAGAGCTCTGGTCCTCTGCAGGCTTGACTACAGCCTCTTTCTCAATCTCCCTCTGTCCTCCCTTCTCCCCCTCCAGCTAATCCAGAACAGGTCTGCAAGACTTATACTTGACCTCAAGCCCAGGGATCATTTCTCTTCAGCCCTACAATATCTCCACTGGCTCCTGGTGGCTGCAAGGATCAAATTCAAGACCCTCTGCATCATCCACAAGGACTTCTGGGGTGTGGGATCACATTATCTCCAACTTTCCCTCCCTAAATACTCCCCTGCTAGAGCTCTACACTCCACTTATTCCAACTCTCTGTCTGTTAAACGCTTCTCCAAGCAGAGAGTGGGGGGCAGGTCTCTCTCCTCGGCTGGTGCTCCCTTTGGAAAAGACTCCCTGCCCCTCTCAGACTTGAACCGTACCTCCTTAAGGTCCAGAAACTACTCAAATCTCTGCTCTTCTCTACCTCCTTCCCTCTTTCCCTTCCCTGCTAATCACTCCACTGCCGCTGTGACTGTGGCCTGATCCCCATGAATTTCACAGGATCCCAGGCCTTTCCTACGAGTCAATACCAGCACCCCACCAACCAACTGCACTGCCCTGCTGGCCCCTACTTGGTGGTGCCACATCCCACCTTTGAGAGCCGTCTCTACAAGCACTTAGCCTGAGGTTCTCCTCCTTGGCTTAGCACTTCCTTCCTGGGCCTTCCTCCAGCACTTGTCCACTCCTCTGTTTCCCGTTCCATCCCCTTCCCCAGCACTTCTCCTCAATGCACTTTCATGGCTGAATACCACAAGGCCTAGTAGGACCATGACCCCATTTAGCCTTGTGGCACTTTGACACACATTTCCGTTGTATAAAGCACCTTACAAATGGTCAATAAAATAAAAATAAAGGAATCTGCTTGTGCTACACCAGTTAAATATCACCAGGTATATCCACTCACCACAAGCCATTCCCACCCTAACAAGGGATTGCACAGACAGATCCCCAAAGCCGCACAGAGAGCTACCCTAACAAACTTCATCACTATCCCCTGTACACCCATAAGACATGTGCTTTCTATTCTGGCCGGTTACAATGATTAGCAGTTGCACATGCTGCTGATATCGCTGAACCATAATAAACAACAATCTTGAAGCCCTTTTCATTACTGAAACATGGTGTACACCCTCCTCCCCATACATCTTTGATGTCCTCCTACCTCACGGATACAGTATCCAACATACTGCCTGCACAGGAAAAACTGGAGGTTAGGTGACAGGCATCAATAAGGTCGACTGGCCCTGCATGGTAAACTCCATAAAGAATTCCTTTTAATCCCTGTCATGCTGGTTCTCCATCTCAAACATTCCACCTTATTTACAGGTCACCTCAAGGGAGTGGTATCGTCATCAATAACCTTTCTAACTTTCTGCTGCAACAGTTTCCTGCTCAAACAAAATCCTCCTCGGAGAATTCAACATCCCTGAGTCCCAACCTGGAAAACACCAACATGACTCCCTATTCTCTCTGACCAACTCCATGGACCGTAAACAGACCGTACTCTCTATCATGCATGCCAAAGGTTACAATCTCGACCTAGTCTACACTTCTTGCCCAATCTTCTCATGCTCAAATGTCGTTCCCCGGGACTGGACTGACCATACTGCAATACCCCTTCTCATATCACACAGAAGACTGTCCCACAAACATCAGGCCAAAAGCCCGGTTATCGAGCGCCAGTTCTTCAAGAATGTCCTGCTAGACATACTAAAGGCAATGTTCACAACACTCCCCACCACAGGGAATGCCTCAGACCTTCTGGATACATTTAACCACCTTGTCAAAGAACTAGTGGATGTTAACGCACCTCTAAAGTCTAGTCGCACCAATGTAAAAGTGCCTGCAACCTGGTAAACACCCAAGCTCGATGAAAACAAACACTCAATGAGATCCCTTGAAAAGCGGTGGTTGAAGGACCGCAATCTGAGGTTCTCTCATCCCTAAAATCCTTGCATACCCAAAACATACACGTGATATCTGAGGCTAAATCGGCTTACTTCACTTCCACCATTGAGGCAGCCTCTAATAGGAGACAAGCCTTCTTCAAAATAATCAAGCACTGCTCCGCTTGAAGCCTAAATCCAAGTGCAACACTTGGTACGACTCAGACCTCGTCACCCTGAAATCCAAGTGCAGGGTGGCTGAGAGGAATTGGAAGGTTACAGGTGCACCCTCTGACAAACAGGACTGCCGCCTGCTCCAAAGGCAGTACAGACTCTCTGTCCCCACCAAGAAGAGAGCACACATTCAAGCCTGCCTGTTTTTATTATTTATTTATTTATTTATATAGTGCTGAAAGCCCGTGGGCATCGGGGGTGCAAAAAGAGAAAGAGACAAAAAGACAAAAGGGAAACACCATATGCAGACAAGACAGATACATAAACGCTCAACTAAGCATATCTGGACATTAAGTGCTTACGCAAACAGCAAGGTTTTTAGCTCCTTGCGAAAGCTTATCGAGTAGGTTTTCTGTCTAAGGTCAACAGGGAGTGAATTACAAGTAACAGCAGCAGTGGCAGGAAAGGATATCCCCAGGCAGGAAGAAGAACGCAGGGTTCTAGCTAGCTGGAATGGACATATCAGCTTTTTCAGCTGTTTGAGATAAGCGGGGCAGGAGCCATACAGGCATTTATGCACCAAGGTGATGGTCTTAAATTGTATTCTTGCCACAACGGGGAGCCAGTGTAGAGATTGATGGAAATTCTTTATGTGGTCCCTTCTTGTTATCTTTTTTACTATGTGACCTGCCTTGATTTGAAACACCTGAAGTTACTGCAAACCTTTTCTGGAAGCACCCCTAACAAGGGTGTTACAGTATTCAATTATCGGCAGTATCACTGCATGAGTAATTGAAGCACTGTTTTATTCAGACAGAAAAGGGCTTACATTTCTCAATAGGCGCAGGTAGTAGGAGCAATTTATAACAGTTTGATTAATGTGAGATTCTGCCTTAAGTGATGCATCTAGGTAGAAACCCAAGGTCTTCACTTTCTTAATGTAATATTCTTGGATCCTGAAGCAGTGATATCTTGTTGTGATACATCCATAATATATCAAAAGGTAGATATCATTCAGTTTGGCCGCATCTTGTTCATACACCCCACAAAGCTCGAGGACTAGCTGGGTGTCATCAGCATAGTTGGTGGAATAGGCCCCAGAGCTTTGCAAGAGGTCAAACAAAGGTTCAATGTATACATTAAACAGAAATGGTGACAGACAGGTGCCCTGGGAGACCACAAATTAAGTGGGAGAGGGGGGGGGATACCTCTCCCCAGTAGACAGTAGAGGTGTGATTTGAGAAGAAAGGACATCACCCAGTTAATCGTGTGGGAGCTAAGGGAGCAAGATGTCCTCAGAGACCGGATCAAGCGGTCGTGGTCCAGCAGTTCAAAAGCTGCAGACAGGTCAAGCAGCACAAGAAGCCCAAGGTTTCCCCTATCCAAGATACTGAGCAGCTAGGTCTGAAGATCTATAAGGGCAGTTTCTGTGCCAAAGCCGGGCCTAAAACCTGATTGCCATGGATGCAGGATGCCTTCTTTTTCAACGAAATTCTGAAGTTGTTGGTAGTGGCTTTGTCCAGAATTTTAAGCAGGAAATTGCAGTTGGTAATAGGAAAAAACGTGTTCACATCGTGGGGTCTAAGCCTATATTTTTGACCAAGGGAGAGACAGCTGTCTTTTTTATGGAGTCTGGAACCACACAAAAGTGGAAAGAGGCATTTACAAACCTTGGGCCTCATTACGACCCTGGCGCTAAGGGATTAACGGTACCGGTAAGGGTACCGGTAATCTCTTAGCGCCTGATTACGAGGTCCCTTTGCGGGTTCCCACCGTAACGGCTGGTTTCACCAGCCGTTAAGCAATGGACCCGCAAAAGGACCTTGGTGCTAATTACGGTGCAGCAATTTGCGGTACCGTAATTACCGCCTTCCCCATTCCCATTATGCCCTATGGGGCAAACATGGGAATGGGGAAGGGCCATGGTGAAATGGGGAAGTACCACCCCGCCAACCTTGGAATGGGGTGGTACTTCCCCATTTCACCATGGCGGACTTGTTACAATACCGGCAACAACCATGGTGCTAATAGCGCCATGGTTTAGCACCGGTGTTGTGTCAGACATGGTGCAAAGGTCTCTTTGTGTTCCACGATTATTTTGGGTGGAATAAGATTTTCAGAGCAAGATGAGGGGCAAATAGAGGATAAAATATTAACCAGGTGAGTAGTGGACACGGGCTGGAAGTCAAATTTTGCCGAGGTCACACTGATAGTTTTAGCCTCGGTTTTGGGCTGAGAGGGTCCATTGTCCAGTTTGCCTTGAATCTTGGCTCTTGTGGTTTTTATTTTGGTTACGAAAGCCAATTGGACCCTGGTACAATCCTGATCAGTGTCAGTTTTGGGGGGTGTTAGGACAGCTGGTTTTTGTAGTGTTATAAACACTTCAAAGAGCTTTTTTGTGCTGTTTGTGGCCATCTCAATTTGGTTGTTGAAGAAGGTGCCTTTTGGTTTGAGCACCTTTTCCTTGTAGACTTTTTCCTTCGCTTTCCAGTTTGTTTCATTTGTGGGGGAAGGGAACTTAAACCACTTAGTTTCAGCCCTTCTATTTACCCTTCTGAAGTCTTTCAAAATAGGTAGCAGGCGCTCCTCTTCAGAAAGAACATGGCATGATAACCTGTTCTGAAGTCTATTAAGTCCTGGGTGTACAAGTCCTTCCTCTCTTCTATCTCCCTCTCTACCTGTGGTGTTCCCCAGGGGTCTAACCTCCCTCTCTGGCTTTTCAACCAATACCTGGCTCCTCTCACCCAATGCATAGCTGCTCTCAGCTCCAACTTTCAGTGTTATTCAGATGACACCCATCTCTCTTTCAGGCTCCCCTCGGCCGACTCTACTCCTTCTCTTATTCCGGACTATCTGTCTGCAGTTTAGGAATGGTGTGCAGTTAATGATGTCTGCCTCAATGCCAGTAAGACAGAGATCCTCCTCATCGGAACACCAGTTCCCTCCTTTCCTCTTTCTCTCTGGCCGCCCACTCTGGGTCCTCTTACTTCTCCTACTTGTGAGCCTAAGAACCTTGGGGTCATGTTCGACTCCACCCTCTCCTTCTCTCCTCAAATTTCTGACATCTCTAAGAAGTCAAACTTTTGGCTGCACCTCCTCAGAGGTATACTTCTCTTCCTCACTTTCCCCCAGAAGTTCACTGTCTGCAGAGCTCTGGTTCTCTTAAGGCTGGACTACTGCAACAGCCGCTTTCTAAATCTTCCGGTCTCTACTCTCTGCCTTCTGTAGAGGCGGTCCCAGATAAGGCCTGCACTCCAGCCACTCATTTTGAAATACCAGGAACATACTCCCCGAGATATGTGACGTATGATGAGCAAATAAACCAACTGAGAGCAGAAGTAGGGCTCTGCACAGTGCCCATCGGAAGAGTAATACCTGTTGAAGTGCCAATAACCAGACAACCATGGGAAGCACGGTACCCATTGAGACAACTGTACCAACAGCTGACACGACATGAAAACTACTTTCAAACTGTTCCAGAAGAGACCCAAAGGGCTTTAATCAAAGACGAATGGTGACGACACAAGGGCCCGGACAGACGTACAGATAAACGAAACAACAACCAAAAAGATGACACACTAAGACGAAACACCATGGAAAAAGATACCACAGACATAGAAGAAGAGACGATGTCGAAATATAAAGAAATGAAACTGTAAAGCAGGATGAAAGTATGCAACTGGCTAAACACCTGTAAATAGGCTTGGAATGCAAGAAGCTAAGGAAACCGTACTGCTTGCTATGCTTAGTAGAAGAATAGAGCGGCAAGCACCACCTATATATATATATCTACCTCAATGAAGCACATTATATAAGTGCAGTCCACTCTACATGAAAGCAGAATTAAGCCCAGCATGGTAGGGGTGCAACAGGCCAGGATTCATGTACCAGCACAAAGCCAGACGAAAGAGCAGAATCAAATCTTAACAAGAAGCAGCTCATGCCTGGGAATTCGAGGTCAACCTAAGGAAGGGAGGACAGCAGCAACTTCGAAGAACCGAAACTTCAGAGCATAACAGCCTGCCGTGAAGGTCAAGATAAGGAGGCCCAGGCAGGTGGCGAGGCCGAAGAGAGAATCAAATACGCAAATAGATGGAAAATGAAGCAGCTTCACGGTGTACTGACACGTGAGCAGCCAATCGCAAAGAGGTGCCAAAGTCTGTTGTCACCCAAAACCAGAAGATGCCATAACTTTTCCTAATAAGAAGCTACAGTTTCGAGGCCATCCTCAGCCAACCAATAGACACATAGCCCTAAAGTACTGATTGATAGAAGGGAGGCAGGGTGAATCTTGGGGCATGCCGGATCTGGGTGAACATTCTGCATGCTGCTAATTAAAGTGGAGATTTATGCTTGGGGGTGTAACTGACCCAATCACAATGGACCAAGTAATCTAGGGTCCTATAGTTAGTAGAACCAATGAGACGTCATACTTGTAGTGACGTCTAGCACGAGTGATGTAGAGGGATGGGCGTAGACGCTCACCTGATAAGAGTTATCCAATCCTCACACCCCATTACCATATACATATATAGTACCTATACTTAAGTTAACTTTTCCAACCAGTAGACTTGCATGACAAACTTTTGAGTGTTACACGTCAATGATGACAAATTTTGCCTATACGAATTGCTGTTTGAATGAAGATTTTGGAAGTTGAAGCGAGACGGGCGATCGCATCACTGATGATTTCCGGGTTGTGGAGAGCGGCCGAGTTGTGGAGAGCGACCGAGTTGTGGAGAGCGGCCGAGTTGTGGAGATCGCATAAATGTGGAGAGCACATAAATGTGGAGAGCGGATGAGTAGTACGTAGCGCGGACGAGTATGTGGACTGGATGAGTGTGTAGAACGGACGAGTACGTAGGCAGACTGGAGTGCATGCGTATGGAATACATGAGAGCATGCATAGGGCACACTGGAGAATGAGGGATAGACTAGAGCACGCAAGGCGGACTAGAGTGTGTGAGTGTGTCGAGCAGACAGGAGTGTGTAGGGCAATCCTGAACGCCTGAAGTGAATAAAAATGCATAGAACAGACCTGATTGCATAGAATTGCGTGACGTACATAATATGCTTAGGAATGCGGTGAACATTTGAAAAGGCATATATCATACCACACCCCACGCTTACTCTCTTCTTTACACCACCACTCAACTAGAACACAGAGATACTATGACACCATTCGGTATAACTGTTCTCATATCAACATATACAGCTCACTCCCCATCACTCTAAGTAAACACTGCTGGTTTCACACCCCCCAGCCAGGCGTTCTCCTCCAGCCTAACGCAGCCACACTCGGTCTAGATAAATCCTGCCAGAGCGAACACATACTCCTGATCTCTCAACCACCACACCTACCGCTAAGAAACAGCTACCACATGAATTCCGCACCAGCTGCACACATACCTGGTGCGCACACGCACCTTTGAATTCTCTCTACTCTCTCTACTGACCCAACTTCGGTTCCCAAGGGCGTTCAACCTACGAGCGCCTTCAGACCATACCAATGGTATATAAGGCGCTATATAAATGCAAAATAACATAACATAACATAACATAGTGATTCCCCGTTTTTTTGTACTTGTCATTAAACGGACTTCCCTTTTCCAAACCATTTGAGTTTTGTATTTGTATATGTATTTATTGATTTATAAAGCGCTTTACCAAAATTGTCCTTATTGATTGGTGTTGGAGTAAGAGAATCCTGCACCCCAGCCACCTCAAGGTGCAGCTATCTTGTCTTAAAGTACTCGAGGGTGAGCTCTGATCCCAAGGGCCTGTCAGAGGTCGCTCCACCCTCCTGTACACTTGGTAGCAGAGGATGGTTTTGACCATCAATTATTAACTATTGATTAAAATAGGACACCTATTCACCGATGACATGAAGAAACTCTAGGTCTTCGGCAATATCACAAGTCCTTTGCCATTTGGCCGAGTAGACTGTGAAGCTTCCCATGGACAATGATAGTTTAAATCTATCAAAAAACTGCAGTGGGTCTGAAGACACCTGTTTTATAAACATAAACCCTTCCCTTCCTACGGGCAGCGGAACAGACGAAAGACTAAAGGAGGCGGTAACGGAGGCAGTGATCCCGAGGATCCAGAGAGGAACCATGCGAGCGGTGAGTGTAAAATGTAATGCTTTGGCAAATGTCATAGGCATTAGAACAAGTAAGGGAAAAGGTAACAAAGGGAGGTGGAGAAAACAAAATAGTCAGAAGTAGAGAAGACTGTATATATATAAGGGAATAATGACCCGAGAACAGAGAGAATACCGGGGTAGACACCCGAGAACAGAGTGAATACCGGGGTAGACACCCGAGAACAGAGTGAATACCGGGGTAGACACCCGAGAAAGGAGAGAATACCGGGGTAGACACCCGAGAAGAGAGAGGATTCCAGGGTGGACACCTGAGAAGAGAGAGGATTTGCCTTATACCTGGGCTTTAATATAGCGGTCAGAAGAAACGTGAACTCAGAGCCCACATAATAGGGGACGACTAGGCTACTACCACGTTTAAAAACTTTGTAAAAGGGGTTCGTTTAAACTCCATGTTGGGGTACAAATTAGAGGCAGAGATATTTGGTCTCCAGCTGGTGTCTGTCTAGTCTGTCAAGTGTCTGTCATACATGTTCTGTTGTATGTCACATGTAAGAAATTGTGGCTTGTGTTGTTTGAAATCAAATAGGGTTTTCCTGCGATTCAATAGTTGAGTGGGAATTGCACATGGATTGATGTTCTTGAGTAAATTGGTGATAAATATTTTGGCGGGAAAAAATTGAACTGTAGCTTGCAGTGTTTGGTGCTCGCTCATATTGTTGACAATGTTAAAATTGCATGAAGCATTGAAAAGTGGTGTTTAAGAGGAAAGTAGAACAGATTTAAGCATGGAAGAAATTACACCATTGGCACACTTATGTAAGCAACTGCCGAAACATGCACCCGAGCTTAAGAAATATATCACTGAGTGGGTTAAGGCACCGCCCACAAGATGTTTATGCTGTGGCCACAAAATGGGCAAAATTATCTAAAGCCGTCTTACAGCATATGACGACTTACTTGCATGCCACATATACAGGAAAAAAGCTAGAGAAACGCCTTGCTGTTCTAGAACTTTGGAAAATGTTTGAACAGTCGAAGGAAGAAGAGCCACCTGCTGACTGGATATTAAACGTATGTACGGAGGGGGGTGAGACGCCTACCGCGCCACCTGCCCTGCCTGACACAGAAACCGAGGGAAGTAAGCCTGAAGCACTCTACCTATTAAGAGAGCTTAAAGCAGCCACAGGGTACAGCAACCACGCATATGAGTCACCTACTTACAGTAGAGACGAAAACCAAGGGAAGGATCAGAACCAGAATCTTACCTCTGCACTCCCGATGGACAAGGAAAGATGTGATGATGAGAGGAAGGATCAGGCACAGATTAGTGCATCTCTCGATAAGGTGAGTGAGGGAAAGAAATGGAAAGCAGGTGAAAGCAGAACTGATGAGATAGCATTCGCAAAAGACGAATGGATGGGAGGACAGATATTGTTGAAACTCGATGGAAAAGGAAGTGATGATGTGAGGCCTATGGAGAGGTTAGATGAGGTACAGAGAAAGGAGAAAGAAAAGGAGTTAAGAGATGGAAGGATGATATGGAAGGATAGACTGAGGCGTGAACAGCTATATCGTGAAGAGCAAGAAAAATAGCTTGATCGCAAACAGAGAGCAGTCTATGCCTTAGACAGACAGAAACAGCAAAGTTTAGAAGTGGAGCAAAGAGTATGTGACAAGAAGATAAGGAGACGAAGGGATGAGGAAATTCGAAAGGAAAATGAACGTAGAAATGAAAGGAGAAGGGAAGAAGATAAGGTCAGAGAAGAGGCGAGGAAGCACAAAGAATTTGATGATGTCATAGAACGTAAGCCTAGACAGAGGGCAAGCGATCTCGAATATTTGGAGAGGGAAGTTAAAAAACCTGATCCTGTTGTAGAATGCGAAGACATTGAAGAGTTCTTTTCAGCGTACGACTCAGTACCAGGCACGACAAGGGCAAATATTGAAGATGACTTCGATACCAGAAGCATCAAGGAAACGATCGATAAAATATATGATGAAATTGGACTAGAACAAATATCCCAAAGAGAAGGGGAAGACGAGCGCTTGGAAAGCACTGAACTGTATGACACTGAGGATGTCACCCGAAGTAGTGGGAGCAGGAGACTGTCCTTGGACATACTAGAAATCAGTAAAAACGATGATGACACAAAGAGTTGTGTGAATTGGAAACAATCGATGTCCGACTCCGGACAGGAAATGGAGCGCGAAACAAATGAAGAAGGGAGATGGCGTGAAAAGCAGCTCCCAATGGACAAAGGGGTATGATGGACAGATGCTAGTGAGTCCGCACCAAGGACATCAGAGTCTGCCACACAGTCGGACCGGCATGATGGAACACCCCATGGTCAGAGGGGGGTGTCAGCACCCGCCTATGTAGACAGGTTGAGGACATTGCCAGGTAGACAGCGATGCAAGAATATAACACCTGCAATAGACAGGAGAGCTATGAGAGAAGAGAAAGTAGGCTGCGCATTCCAATTTCTGCTACTAGAAAAGGGGGGAGCAAGACCACAATATATTCCTTGGCCACAAATGGATCGAGAAAACCTGAAAAACAAGCTTTCAGTGCTGACATCGGGAGCCGGGAAGTGGATACATGAGTTAGAAAAAATGACAGGGGGTGTCACGTTAGCTATAGGGGACATTAAAGGTCTCCTGATTGCCATACCTGGTGAAAGAGCAGACGATGTGTGGACACGGGCAGGGTACCCTGGTGTAACCATAATTAACACTGCTCACAACGGAGCACCATTTAATAATTGCAGAGCAGCAGTGTGGAAAGCGCTGCGAGTGCTGTATCTAGACACTTCCGATATGGGAGCTATAATGACTCACAAAATGAAGCAGTCAGAAAATCTGTTGATTTATATCCAGAATTTCCAAGACACGTGGGTGCTCGAAACGCATGAATCTTGGACAAAATCTATACCAGTGTTTTATCACATATTGTGCCAAGGGTCGCCAGAACCAGTGCAGAAACAGCTTAAGAAATTGGTTGGGGATGAGGCTAAACCTTGGGCTGAAATACAGTTAACTATCACACATAACTGTAGATTGTTACAAGAAAAGAATCGGAAAAAGGAGGCAACTCGAAAGGATGAGGAAGTGAAGCTGGTGCAAAATAAATTATCGAAGTATGCTCTTGAAGGAGCCATGCTAACTCAAAAAGCTGAACAGTGCTTACAACAGGTGGCTAACCCACAGCAGAATTACCAGGGTAACGTAGGACAGTACCCAAGGGGAAGAAAATTTAGAGGAAGAGGATGGCTAAGTAATCAAGGAGATTTCCAAAGTAATCAAGGAGGTTTTCAAAACGTGCAAACGGGTAACCCAGATATGTCAAACGGACAAATAATCCGACCACCGCCAGTATGTTGGCCGTGTGGAATGACGGGGCATTTGGCGCACACGTGCAGAAGTCAAGACGTGTGGCAGAATAGCCAAGGAATGGGAGCAGGCAAGGCCAATCCACCTGCGATCTCACAACAGGCAATGCACAAAACCACACAGTGCAGCAGCAAGCACCAGGCGTGCAGGAGGGTGCGCAGCAAGGGGTTCCACCCCCAAACATGGGGAATTCGCCATGAGGGCAATTTCAACAGGCACCACCGCAATCGTCTCAGGGCACAAACTCCGGAAGGGGAGACAGCCCAGAGAGTGGAGAGAATCCACAAGTGTACAGTGGACCGAACTTATATATGAACTAGGACAGCTCACTGGGAACCCTGATGTGCTCTATCCTATCAGTGACACCAGACCCTAATAGGGAACCTAGGGTGAATGTCGTCATAGGGGGTAAAGAATATTCCTTCTTAGTTGACACGGGTGCAACACGCTCGTGCATAGAAGGCAAGTTTTCCTTGTCCGGCGAGGCCATAGATACTCAGAGTTTTACAGGAGATCACAGTCGAGTTTCCTTTACAGACGCACTACCAGTCTCCGTAGGAGAGTGCGAGATGAATGTACCTTTATTATATTCACGGCAGACCCCAGTAAACATTTTGAGCCAAGACCTAATGACAAAGTTGAACATGACAATCTCGTTCATGGAGGAGGGCATAGTATGCTCCACTCCAGGAATGCATTATTCAAACATGTGTGAAATGATCAGGGCATACTCTGGACACGTAGCCATGTGAGCTATACCATTAGAGCCAGAGGTTTTCACATATGGCATGCGTGTGCTCATGGCAGGATTGCCAGGCCCTGCAGATAGGACCATGAGAACCCCCGATTAATTTTTATTCAGAGCAAGAATACCGATGCATGAGGAGGAGGGACAAGTATTTCGCTTGATGATATATATCGCAAAAGTACGAGGGAAGTAGCATTGGTTGAAGGCTACGATGATGAAGGCAGACAATGGTGCGCAATTATCGCCATTGAAGAAGGGTGTCGAGTGACTGACATCACTGATGACAATCTGTTTGAAGAACAACCAGACTCAGAGGAGACAAGGGTGGAAGTGAGTCTCCTATTTTGGGTAAAAATGATCAAAAGAGAAGTGCCTCAGAGAATGATGTTAGCACTGAGACGTCCGGAATACTTTGATGACGACATGGCCCAGGTGCCTGTCTCAGTATGGACTACAGGACCATATGACGTAGGCTTCCTTAAGGGAGAGGGAAAAGTGAAAATTAAACTGAAACCAGGAGCAATTTTACAGCGAGCGCGACAATACCCCATGTCCAGAGAGGCAGATGAGGGGATCGCAAAGACAATTTCCGCCATGATGGACCAGGGCATCTTGGTGACATCAGAGTCACCATGTAATACAGTGATTTATCCTGTCAAGAAATCAAAGGGTGGGTCTTGGAGTTTAATTCAAGATTTAAGAGCATTAAATGATATTGTTGAAGCTGAGTTCCCTCTGGTCCCTAACCATCTACAATCCAATGTAATATACCCACCGAGGCAAAATATTTTACGGTAATTGACTTGAAAAATGCCTTTTTCTCAATCCTGTTGCACCATGACTCAGATCTGACGTCATTCACATTCAGACAAATGCGTCTGAAAAGCATGAGGTTGCCACAGGGTTACTGTGAGTCTCCGTCCATCTTCAACAGAGTCCTACAGATGGACCTAAGCAATATTGCATTAGAAGGTGTCATCTTGCAATATGTGGACGATATCCTGATCTGCAGCTCCACGGAAGAACAATGCAGACGCGATTCTATTCGGCTATTGACTATACTGGCTGAGAAAGGTTATAAGGTTGACAAGGAAAAGTTACAATATTGTCAACAGGAAGTGCTATACATAGGCCAGCTGATCTTACATGAAGGCAAGAATGTGACCCCAGAAAGGGCTTAAGCCATATTGAACATTTCTAAGCCACACACGATTAAGCAAATGCAGAGCTTTCTAGGCCTATGTAACTATGTTAGAGCATGGGTCTTCGATTACAGCTCATACACCAAGCCTTTGTTTCAGGCTCTAAAGAAAGCCCAGGTGACAAAGGAAAAGATTGAATGGTCTGAGGCAATGGAAAAAGGGTTTGCTGAACTCAAGAGAGCGATTTGTACGGCTTCAGTTCTCGGGATTCCTAATTATGCAGAGGAATTCTACCTGTTTTCGCACACAGATGGCAATGTTATGACGGCATTGCTTGCTCAAAAAACTTTGTTGGGATACAAGCCCCTGGCATATTACAATGGGATCCTGGACCCAGTAATGAGAGGCCACTTCCCATGCGAACAAAGTTTAGCTGCCGCAGCGTTCGCCATAGAAAAGGCAACCACTATGATTGGATGTTCCATGACGTTATACGTCGAACATTCACTATTCGCTATTTTAGGGAAACTTAAAGGCACGTTGACATATTGGAGAGCCTCTGCATATGAAGTGATCATATCTAATCCATCGATCAAAATAGTTTGATGTAAAACAGCGAACAAAGCTACATTCATAGCAGAGCCAGTCACTGAAGGAGAGCCGATACATGACTGTGCAAACTATGAAGAATTCTATGATGAAATCCCCAGGGTGAAAGAAAATGCCCTGGTGGGAGGAGAGATCATTTTTATTGAAGGATCTTCGAGAATCGACCAAGAAGACGGAAAAAAAATATACACCCGTTGCCGTAATGAAACACATAGCAAACGGAGAATTCTGAGTACTCGTCAGTTCACGAATACCATCTCATTATTCAGCACAGGCTGCAGAATTATTGGTGTTGATACTCGCCATTGAGAATCACGCAGACCAGGAAGTAACGGTGTACAGTGACTCCGCCTATGTGACGTCCACAGTGCACGCAGGACTAGAATGCTGGAAAAGGAGGGGCTGCCTCCGAGCAGCAGCCTTATTGGACAGGCTGATTAAGGCACCACAGCTCCCAGTGGGCATAGAGGTCGTGAAATGCGCTGCCCACACCAAAGGGACAGATTTCATGTCACGCGGGAACCACGCAGCAGAAATGGAAGCCAAGTGCATGGCCTTCAAACTGAGAAATTCATGGAAGTGGAAGTGGCGTGCACCCATGAAAGAATGATGGTGGCACGTACCACACCTGAAGCCTATAGTAATCTGGGGCAGAAGCAAGTAATGGAGCTTCAAGGGGAGGCACAACAGAACGAGAAGAACCTATGGAAACGTCAAGGGTGTTCTTTAAACCCCTCTGATGGATTGTGGCGGCAAGACAGCACTGGTAAACCAGTAATGCCTGTAGCCCTACTAAAAATAGCATTGGAGCAATTGCATTACCTACTAGACATGTCAAAAGAGAATCTAGCAGCAGCGCTCGCAGAAGACTGGTTTATACCGAATTTAGCTGAGCATGTTGCATTCTTTATGGTGAACTGCATAATCTGCCAGCAATTCTCTGCTGGGCCCACATTAAAAGTAGTGAGAGGAGTCATCCACCGGCCAAATGGGCCTTTTCAGCACTTACATATCGACTATGTTGACATGATTCAAGTGTGCAACGGGTACAGATACTTAATTGTAGTGGTGTGTCCATTCTCTAGATGGATAGAAGCAGGTCCATGTACACACCCAGACTCTACCTGTGCGGCCAAATTCCTAGTGAGGGAAGTGTTCCCTAGGTGGGGGGTGTGTGAAGTGATGAGATCAGATAATGGGGCTCATTTTTGTAAATTAAGTCTTTGAGCAGATTAGCTTGTTGCTTGGTATAAAGTACAAGTTCTCGTTGGTGTATCATCCGGAAGGTAATGGTGTTTGTGAGAAGCTAAACAGCTTGCCAAAAGAAAGGATAGCCAAGTTGAAGCTTACTCTAAAGAGGGGATGGTTGCATTGCCTTCCACTGGCATTGTATGCTCTTTGGAACCAACCAGGCTCCGACCATCATCTTACGCCGCACGAGATAGTCACAGGAAGAAGAATGAATACTCCCCTAACCCCTCAAGACAGAGGTAGATGTGATGCCCAGCCAACCCGAGAGGTCCTGGGATCCGAATTGCAAAAATATCTGAACTGCATGACATCCAGTCTTACTGTAATTTCAGACCAACTGCAGCGACGAAAAAAGGGTGCAGCACAGCACAAAACGCAGCAGGAGATGCCACAACAGACCCAGCTCAAGGTCTACGGGTTCCACTCGTCTTTCCTGGAGATGTGATGTTAGTAAAAAAACACACGAGGAAGGGGTGGGACGAGCCAAGATTCAATGGCCCTTTCATCGTAGAAGACTGCACTCTGTCAGCTGTAAAACTGCAGGGCAGGAGAGCATGGATTTTTCTCAATGACATTAAGCCCTATATCGGAGAAAGCCCTCTAGCTGCACCCCACCGCGAAGAACCCACAGACAACGGGGAACAACCTCAGCACGTGCAGACGAGATCCATAACGAGGAAGAAGGAAGCATGAGCAGAAAAGCCAAGACAAAGAACCCCTTGTGCAAGTTGTGGCTTAAACTGGACATTTCCTCTTAGCAAAAGGGGATAAGGACATAAATGTACACTCTGTGCATCCTAGTTGCAGGGTAAAGAAGAAAACTGTGCATTTAAGCCACAACACGTTTTGTTGACACAAACTTGTAAACCAAACCACACTCAAGCGTTGTTGAGAAACAGTGATCAAGGACTTTCACCTTAAGAGCTAAACACAGTATCCTGAATCATCAAATATCCAGACCTTGTTTGGCTGCATTTATGGTGTCCCCCAGCAGAAACATCACAGAGGACATACTCACTTACTTGCAGTTAGTTTTGGCATCATATCCGTTGCTGGGAGGGAGAGTTACCAGGGTCACAGACTTTATCCAGGATCCTGCCAACAAGAAAGTAATCTGTCAACTACTTACCGTCATCGCGGAAGCCTTCATTGGACTGCCTGAATACAGTGATAAGGACACAAATGCTTCCACCACAGGCGATTATAGATGAACTCGTCAATATGCTTTTCTTTCGCATCATAGAGGAATGCCCAGCTATTGTTGGGAGAAGCAGACACTCTCACATTTATTTGAGATCCAGCAAACTCTGAACTCTTGAGCCAGCTCTGGACCAAGCTACGTTATTTGGTCACAATCCACGCGTCCTGAAAGTGCAAGCATTGTTCACGTCAAGGGAAGGGCCTGTAATCCTGAACCCAGCAAGACAGGACGAATGTCGTTATCACCAGAAGACAGCAGATATGCATACCATGTATTCTTTCACCTCATTGAGAACTTTCCAGAACTTGTGGGAAGACCAACCAATGTTCAAGTACTTAGATTTTTCAGAGATCCAGTGAGGAGTACCCAGCAAAACATGCTCTTGCATGCCATTATAGTTCAGATTAAAAACACTAATGTCCATCGACTTCTTGGGAGATTACAGTGAAACCTTCCGCCGAGGGACGGATCGAGGAAGCAGAGACAAGAACTTCACCTTAATTTGTTTTGATTGCCATTTTTTCCATTTCTTTACATTGAACAGTGTCCAGCATGTCCTCAGGACTGAAGTGGATTCGGGGGGTGGACTGGGAACTCACCTACTTTTAATATACACAGTAAAAGTGACTTATCGAAGTGTTAGTCTAATCTATTTTTTTCCTTCCATAGTCTAACAAGGATACTGCATCCTGTATCAAGAGACCATCGTCACCCGCAAGAGGGGGGACACTTGTGAAGCACCAGACACTTTATGATATAAACTGTTCGAGAAACAATAGTGAATTGGGGGAAAGGAATAAACATTGACATTTTGTTATGATCGAGATGGGGGCACAGAACAGTAACCTGGTCCTCCCACAAGCAGACGGGCGCCCTCGCTTCTCTGGAAGGAAATGCTGCCGTTTACCTACCACACTATCATGTATCTATGCATTGTGTTTATCATTATTTTGCTGTCATTATCGATCAGAACTGCATTTTTTCTTGGTGCACCAAGCATTCCAATTTCAGTGCACTTACCTGATGATGTACGCATGAGTCCCACAAAAGCACCCAGACCCTATATAGTTATTCCAGTCCCGAGAAAATCTGATGGTAAAGTAAATGAACTGAAAATGAATGTAATTAACCGTGACACATACACACTTGAGGTAACAAATGAAGAGACAAGCTGGCGACAGGGTCAGCACGGAATGAATGAAAACATAGCACTGACAACCACAAACACCCACACACTGAATGCACACGAACCAGGGCATGTGTCAATGGCCACATGACCTCAAGCGAAGGCAATCGAGAGCATGAGACTGCCTACCAAACCATCAGCCCCAGAAAATAAGGAGAGAAACTAAAAAGAATCAAGAGAAAAGCCAACGGAAGAAGAATTAACAAAAGCCCTTAAAAAGACAGAAGCGGATGTAGGAGAATTCCCTGCAAAGACACAAATGTTAATAGATCATTTATTCCCGTTTATAGCTAGAGCGAAGAAACGGCATGAGGAATTGAAAAATAAAACCGCAGAGACTGTACTGACAACCACACAAGGAACAAGCACCAGGCCCACAATGCAGCCATATACTAGGCTGGTGACAGGCTGGTGGCTAATAAAGTCACTTATAGAGGGCAGGAAAAGAATGCAAGAAGAGAAGGAGAGAATTGGAAAACCCCCACCTACCACATCGATGCAGATAAAGGAACCTGCTCCATCGACCAGCATGCCCGAGAATCCTCCAGCAAGGAAAAGCCACACAGACGCGTTTAGAGATGTAGTTATAGCAAACTACAGGAAGACACTAAAGATCAAGAGGAGCCTGCATGAAGATAACAGTGAACTGAACGACTACCTAGACAGCACAGCACATCTAGGAAACAACATTTGGTACCAACACATGAAAGAAGTTGGAAGAAGGAAATCAGAAGGAGAATGCTTCATTTGTGCACTCCTACCATAAAGCATGGGGAAATCCAAGATCTATGTGGCTGTAGAAATTGATGTCCCGACAGCACACTGTCTTTCACACGTAGCAATGTGCAACACAAGAGGACAGTTTATGGGGAGAGATGCCTCACTGATATGGGCAACCAAGACAAATTACCCCGATGAAGCTGATTATATACAGGACATTAAGACAAGAAACAGTGCCCATACTAGGAATCATGTGATCAGGTACGAGAAGCCTGGAGTTAAAGGAGCAGCAATCAGATGGGAAGTGAACCTAAAGCTAAATGTCCAAGGAAAAACTCCAGAAGAGACAAGACATTGGAAGAACAGAGACCAAATGAAGATTTGGAGAACAGTGCTTTCACCAGACGGATGGGAAGAAGGAGTGGTGATCTGCCGAGCATGGATGGTCTTTGGAGCCTATAAGAAAGCAATAGAGAACTCACATAGATTGTGCAAAACTTTATGGCCAAAACTCACAAGATTACTGACATGGGTTGAAGACAGAGGGGGACCCCTGCAGATAGTGCCACTGGAAAGACCGAAATTGTGCTTCAGGAACAATGGCACGAGGAAGATGGGAGAGAATCAGACCTGTGTTCGTATTTTTGAGGCTCCAGGAATGATGCATGGAACCGCAGTAATTATGGATCATTATTGGGCGTGTGGATCCAAAGCATACATAAAACTGCCAAAAAACTGGGGCGGCATATGCACAATAGTGAACTTCCACGTTCTTATATTAGTCATCCCGAAAAGTGACCTGAATATTGACAGTTTCCCAAAAGCAGATACTCACCTGAGGAAAAGGGGATCTGTGGAGCTGGTATCCCGAAAGAAAAGAGAGAATTACTTTTCTGCAAAATCAGAAGAAGCATTCCATTCAATCCCGTATGAACACAGACAGTTTAGCCTCACCTCATCAGTGTTCACAACAATCCTCATGCCTAGATTCCAGGTCGGAGCAAATACTAAATGGGTGCAAATCACCAGATGGGAATTACTTCAAACCATCAACTCGACAATAAAGGGATTCAACACAATCAAGGAAGAGTTACGAGCAATCGGACTGATGACCCTCCAGAACAGATATGTACTTGACATGATCACAGCGATGGATGGAGGAGTTTGCACAAAAATCGGAGCAGCATGTTGCGCATTTATACCATCACATGACGAAGAAAACGTAACCTTAGCAGAAGCCATAGGTATGCTGACAAACCTACAGAACCAGATGATCGGTGAAACTGTCAAAGTTGATGATGACAGCTGGTTTGGAACACTTATCTCGTGGATCCCACAGTGGATGGCAGACATATTCAAGTTCCTGGGAGCCCTGCTACTGATGATACTATTAGGATTTTGTGTTAGCAAGATAATCATCTCACAATGCCAGAAAACTGCAAAGAAAGCCATAGGGATGAAGATCATGATCAAACCAGGATGGAAGCCCAGAGACCTGACTGATGAAGAAATAAGAGAATTTGTGAAGGCCAGCGAATATGCGCCAGAAGGAACAAAATTTGTGTATCCCAGAAAACGAAGAAAGTATGAAGGAAAATGGATCTATTGCAGCTCAAATGGACAATGCCAGCTAATGGCCTGGAACAAAGACGAATATGTAAAAATGGCAGGAAGTTTGGATGGGTGATCAAAATTTGGACTCCAAAGAGACACTCCTTCACACCATCATCTAAAAACCCAGAAGATGAAGAAGAAATGAATACAGAAGAACCAAGTAAGGTGAATCCAAAGGAGGAAGCAGAAGTGGTCGATGAACCGACCAGAGGGGGGAGTGGAGAGGAGGTCCCAGATATGGCCTGCACTCCAGCCACCCATTTTGAAATACCAGGAACATACTCGCTGAGATATGTGACGTATGATGAGCAAATAAACCAACAAAGAGCAGCACTAGGTCTTTGCCCAGTGCCCATCGGAAGAGCAATACCTGTTGAAGCGCCAATAACCAGACACCCATGGACAGCACGGTACCCATTGAGACAACCGTACTAACAGCTGACACGACATGAAGACTACTTTCAAACTGTTGCAGAAGATACCCAAAGGGCCTTGATCGAAGGTGAATGGTGATGACACAAGGGCCCGGACAGACGTACAGATAAACGAAACAACAACCAAAAAGATGACACACTAAGACAAAACACCATGGATAAAGATACCACAGACATAGAAGAAGAGACAATGTCAAAATATAAAGAAATATAACTGGAAAGCAGGATGAAAGTATGCAACTAGCTAAACGCCTGTAAATAGGCTTGGAACGCAAGAAGCTAAGGAAACGGTACTGCTTGCTATGCTTAGTAGAAGAATAGAGCGGCAAGCACCAACTATATATATATCTACTTCAATGAAGCACATTATATAAGTGCAGTCCACTCTACGTGAACGCAGAATTAAGCCCAGGATGGTAGGGGTCAAACAGGCCAGGATTCATGTACCAGCACAAAGCCAGACAAAAGAGCAGAATCGAAACTTAGCAAGAAGCAGCTCATGCCTGGGAATTCGAGGTCAACCTAAGGAAGGGAGGAGAGTGGCAACTTCAAAGAACCGAAACTTCAGAGCATAGCAATCTGCCCGTGACGGTCGAGATAAGGACGCCCAGGCAGGTGGCGAGGCCGAAGAGAGAATCAAATACGCAAATAGATGGAAAATGAAGCAGATTCACGGTGTACTGACACGTGACCAGACAAGCGGGAAGAGGTGCCAACGTCTGATGTCACCCAAAACCAGACGATGCCATAACTTTTCCTGATAAGAAGCTACAGTTTCGAGGCCATCCTCAGCCAACTAATTGACACATAGCCCTACAGTACTGATTGAAGGAAGGGAGGCAGGGTGAATCTTGGGGCATGCCGCATCTGGGTAATCATTCTGCATGCTCCTAATTAAAGTGGGGATTTATGCTTGGGGGTGTAACTGACCCAATCACAATGGACCAAGTAATCTAGGGTCCTATAGTTAGTAGAACCAATGAGACGTTGTACTTGTAGTGCCGTCTCGCACGAGTAATGTAGAGGGATGGGCGTAGACACCCACCCGATAAGAGTTATCCAATCCTCACACCCTGTTACCATATACAGATATAGTACCTATACTTAAGTTACCTTTTCCAACCAATAGACTTGCATGACAAACTTTTGAGTGTTACACATCAATGATGACGAATTTTGCCTATAAGAATTGCTGTTTGAATGAAGATTTTGGAAGTTGAAGTGAGACGGGCGATCGCATCACTGATGATTTCCTAATGTTTCTCCATTTGTTTGTACTTGTCATTAAACGGACTTCCCTTTTCCAAACCATTTGAGTTGCCCTTATTGATTAGTGTTGGAGTAAGAGAATCCTGCACCCCAGCCACCTCAAGGTGTAGCTATCTTGTCTTAAAGTACTCAAGGATGAGCTCTGATCCAATGGGCCCGTCAGAGGTCGCTCCGCCCTCCTGTACGCTTCTACAACTTATCCAGAACAGGACTGCAAGACTTGTCCTTGGCCTCAAGCCCAGGGATTGTATCAATCCAGCTCAGAAATGTCTTCATTGGCTCCCAGTGGCGGCAAGGATCAGGTAAAGGTCCTCTGCATTGTCCACAAGGCTTTCTGGGGCCTGGGTCATCACTACCTCCAACTCTCTCTTCCTAAGTATCTCCCTTCTTGATCTATATGCTCATCCTCCTCCAACACTCCGAGGGTCAGCCGCTTTTTTAAGCAGAGAGTTGGTGACAGATCTCTTTCTTCAGCTGGTGCCTCCCTCTGGAACAACCTCCCTGCCTCCCTCAAACTTGAGCAGAACCATCTTTGTTTTCAGTAGCAACTCAAGACCTTCCTCTTTGCTTCCGCTTTCTCTCTTCCTCTCCCCTGCTAATGACCCATCTTTTCCATGCATTGGTCACCTGGCCACCCTCTGAATGTGGGTCAGGTCCCTGCCTGTCCAGATGTACCTCACACTGCCTCTTGGCCCCCCTGCATTTGGGTCTATATCTGTAGCCCTACATCCCCCTCTATCTGCAGTTATGAGCCACCCGCTGGCTGCACCCTCTGATAACTGGTACTTAGCCACCCGCTGGCTGCACTCTGTTACCTGCACTTCTCCATCCCCCGTCCCCTTTTGCATTTCTCCACTCCCCCTTTGCCCTTCTCCCCTCCCTCTCCCTGCACTTGCATGATCTGAATGACACAAGGCCTAGTAAGATCATTGTTTTGTCCTCCCTTTGTTTCCCCATCCTTGTCTTGTCATGCCTAGAAACACTGTTGTACAGGCGCATTATAAATGCCATATCATATCATATCCAAGGCCACACCTATACCCGAGGTGCGGGCTTCACAGAGAGATGCAATGGAAGAAACAGCTACTTCATTAACACAATGGATCTGATCACAGGTCATAAAAATGCCTTAAAACCAGACAGAGACCGGCAAGCTAGCACTCACCAGGCACTGCTCTCCTGGACTTCACCTTCCTCTCACCTAAGAATCTCTCAGATACATTTGCTTCTCTGAAACCCACTACTTACAAGGATGACTTCCTCCTAGACTCCCTCATTAAGCAACTCATCAGTACAGGACTTAACACACTCCCTGGTGTTGTAAACACCTCCTTCAGTGAAGGTACCTTCCCATATTTGTTTACGTCAGGTCTCAAATGACCTCCTCTTAAAAAAACATTGCTTGACCAAAAGGACTTAGCCATCTACAGACCTCTCATGAGCCTCTCGTTCATCGCAAAGCTTGTTGAGGGAGTAGTTGCGACCCAATTACCTGCCAAAATTGACCAGCTTTACCTGTTCTGTGATCACCAGTCTGCCTTCCAATCCAAATGCAGCACTGAGACTGCAACCATTCAAGGGGTGGAGGGTGCGCTCAGAATCACTGACACTGGGGAATCGTGCCTTCTAGTCCTCTTAGATCTCTCAGCTGCCTTCAACACAGCTGATCACCAAATACTCCACTGATTTCTTGCCAACAGGATGGGCTTCTCTGGAACTGTCGTAAAATGGTTTGCATCATATTTATCTGATAGGCACCAGGTGATACAGATAGGCTCATTTAGATTCAATCATTTCTTAGTGTCATTTGATGTACCCAAAGGTTCAATACTCTCCGAAATCATCTTCAATCTATACATGGAGCCCTTGGGAATTCTCCTAAAGAACCCCAAAATAGCCATCCATTTGTACACTGATGACACTCAGATGTACATTAAGGTCCATGCCCCCAGAACATTGCTTGCCTCCACGAATGCCTGGCTACTATAAAAAAAAAAAAGTGGATGTCAAATGCTTACCTTAAACTGAAAACGATGAAGACCAAATATGTCATCATCGGGTCCCCACGAAACAGCAACTTGTGCAACAATGGCTGACTTAAATGTGCCTGGAAGGATTCACCCCTCAGATGTCAAACTCTGCCAAATCCCTGGGCTTCATTGCTGACAGTAGCCTTTCCTTCCAAAAGAGCATAGCCAAAAAGACACACAACCCATATTTACAAATTAAACCCTTCATTCTCTCGAATGAGTTCCATACGGTCGTCCAAACACTTGTTATCTCAAATATCAATGGGGGAGATGCCATCCTTACTGGGCTTTCAGCTGCAAACATAACCCGCCTCAAAGCAGCACAGCAAGCTGCAGCCAACCTCATTACAGGTGCCCAAAAATTCGACCCTATCTCTCCTACACTGTGTACAGTTTACTGGCTCTCCCTCTCTGCCAGGATCATATTCAAAACGGCATGTATCATCTACAAAGCAGTCTCAAATGGAACACCATCACACTTGGCAGCTTAACTCCACACCTCTGTAGGATCTTGCACTTAACATAGCAAAACAATCAAAAGGTTGGAGTCAAAGTTTGCGCGCAAAAAGAAAACTCTTAAGGAGTCCTTCTATTGCCATGCCCCTACCATCTCGACCCCAATCCTGGTAGAGGCTTGAAAACCCTCTATCATCTTACAGTTCCACAAAAAACGATCAACTAGGCTCATTCAACAATACATGCTGAAGGAATACAAATCCGTCTCTCCATCCACTAACAATATTGCATTACTGTATAAAATGACAAGCCCAATTCTGGCACAATCTAGCACTCTGCTTCTCTAGAGCTAGGTTTGTGCTATAAGCAATAAAATATCAAAACAATAAAATAAACTGTTTCCAAGACGATATATTCATGTATGTTAATGACTAAGAAATTCATGATGCCAGATAGGCCATGGTGTTTAAAGTCTTAGCGGAAAGTTGGATCACTTTAAGCGAAAGAAAAATGCTAATTTAATGAAAATACAATAGAGTAGCGGGGTCTTAAAATCTCAGCAGAAATCATTAGTCCGTGGAAGGATTAGGTAAATGGCAAAAAGGGAGGACAAGTGCCGGATGATAAAGATGAACGGCAATCATTCAAAGGATTGGCAGAATATTATTCCAAATTTATTCATAGTTCTGCACACAAAAAAAAAACAGTCAACATGACACTACTGCTAAGAAACATGACTAAATATGAGTGGAATGCACAAGTGTGTTTACAATGCTTAAGGATGTACTGGACCAAACTCCTTCACTTAAAAACTTTAAGATAGCTAGAAAAACAATCTTATCAACGGCTGCCAGTAACATTGGGTGGAGATGAAAATCATCAGAAATATCCACAAGAGGGGTCATATCTTTTATGGATGTTGTCTTTAGAGGAGAGGGCTATCGAAGAAAGTCTGGCTGACAATGGGGTACCGTTTAAGTCCTATGAGTTTCAGGAATATCTAAGAGAGAATTGTATAGTATATAAGTTCACATAATTATATCATCCGCAGACCAATTGTGTGGCAGAAGGATTTAATAAGTTAATCAAGGATTATAACAGATGGACCTGGGCCACTGGTCAGGGTTGGAAGAAAACCGTAAAGGACAGGGTGACATATGTTTGCCACACAGTGCAGGGATATCACCTTTTGAAATGAGTAGGGCACTGAAACCTAACAGAAAACTGTGCTCACCCTTCCCCAGGGCAAGATGGCTAGGAGCAGCTATGGAGAATGCAAAATTCCATATCAGAGAGAGGCAAAATTGTAACAAAGAGAAATAGAATGAGAGGGAAGCAGTATTGGAAAGCGAAATAAGGGAAAGTGAGTTGGTGAGAGTGAAGCTGCTGTGGTCACTTAGGAAAGGGTGATGAAGTGGTCTCAACCACAAAGGATAGTTGAGTCATTCCATAAAGCTGTCAAAAATGGAGGTTGGAAGGATCTGAAACTCAAACAGAGTTGCTAAGGTTAGGCAGACGTGGAGAAGAATGTACCAATTAAGACCTACTTGTTAGCCTTAAATGCAGAGGCCCAAGAGAGTGGTGAGACGCCCCAGCCATTTTCAAGATTATTTTGTTTTTTTAATGAAAAGTGGATGTGTAGTGTCCTGTGTGGTCCCTCAACATACATCGTGGAGTGTAATGTAGAATGTAAAAGGAGGAATGTGGAATGTAAAGCGAGAGAGAGGGCAGAGAGACAAGAAGACCGTTGAGAGAGAGCGCCTTTTAAGAACTGCTGCTGGGACTTTTATATATGAAGAGATGCATACAAAAAATAAAGACACCTTAATGTGTATTTGGTGTCCGCCCTCATTTCTATAACAACCTTCTACTTGGTCTCTGAGGAAAGGTAAGTCCATCCTCTGCCATCCCCAGCCAGGGAGGTTTCCATTATACTTGTACGGTTTGCGACTTCAGCAGACAGATTTCTGTGTAAATGTTTCAAACGTTAGTCAGGCCTTTTCACCAGCAAATTGCTTCAAATGTTCTCCTGAAGTGGTAATGGAGAAGGTCTGTACCCTCCTTGGAAGTCCTGATCATCACTGCCAGGGTTTGTGGGCAGTCTTTACCACAACAATGTCCATTGAAATCTTGAAACATGTTTCAAGAAGATGGTTCCATGAACGTGATTAAAAGAATATCCTTTCAAGGTATTGGGTCTTGCACCCTTATATAATAATTGTGCCACAACAGATTGGTAATTTTCAAGTCTTCTGTAAGGGTCAGTCCTTGCTGTTCTAACAGGGGTTGTTCATTGTAATGCCAGCTCCCCGCATACCTTGCCTACAGCAGGTTATGTGGTTTGAAGGGTCTCCGGAAGGAGGTTGGCCTCAGTATTTTCATGATGGCTGGACCCTTCTCCTGTGCACAGGTCCTCTTTCTAGCTGTACCGTGCTTCCCTCCTCTCCTGTCTGCCAGAGATCAAAAAGGACTTTAGTGATTATCTCTTGGTGTGACCTCCTCATTATGTTGCAGAGAAGTCTTTATTTCAGCTCTCAGCTACTACACACCCCCAGTGGAAGCACATCCAATAGTCTGTTATATGAGTGCACATGCCACTCTGCAGCTGCCATGGTGCCAAAACACATTGCAGTGGCTGATTGTCAGTAGACAGGTCCCAGCAAGGTACACATGTGTGAACTATCCTTTTTAGTATGGAACTTTTGAAAAGAAAGTTATGTTTAGATGAGGGGGTTCACTTTCGGAGAGAGAAAACCAGCATCATTTTGCATTGCAAAAATCAAAAAAGCTCAGGATTGCACACCCTGAAAGAGGGCATACTGTCACACATGGTTCTACTAAATCAACACAGGTTTGGAGATGAACAGTGCTTGTTGCAAATATAGTTAGGGTCATGACAATATTATTGGCATTATTATAGATTGTAATGTATTTCTTGGTTTGCAGTTCTTGATGGAAGGTTGGCATAGCAGTTTAATAAGAAGACAACTGATGAAGACCAGCATAGGACAAGCATAGCTGTCAATTCCAGCTTCTAAGATTTTAATTGGTATTATCATCTTTTCTTTCAACAGACAATTGTCCATTAAGCAAAAGCAGCATGTGTCATCA
This sequence comes from Ambystoma mexicanum, assembly GCF_040938575.1. Classification (NCBI taxonomy): domain Eukaryota; kingdom Metazoa; phylum Chordata; class Amphibia; order Caudata; family Ambystomatidae; genus Ambystoma; species Ambystoma mexicanum. The sequence goes on from NC_090939.1 coordinate 531,801,692, forward strand.
AACTGCATACCAGGATACCCCAAATATAGAGTCAACTATGGTTTTTGATGTCACAAGTATATTGATGATAAGGCAAATGTCCTCACTCGATTGTGGCACACATAGGGCCGACTCTTCATCTACCTATGTATGATAAAACAGAGGCAGCCTCAGTTAGGCTCACTCGGAAAGGAGTACATTTTCCCGATGTAGAGCAGACTAGTTGGGAGGGACATCCGGTCTCACAGTGTGATCCTGCTTTCCCAGCGGTATCTTCCTACACAGCGTAGTTATACATGCTCATGTCACGTGGCCTGCTGCAATGACATCCTTTTGTTCCTTGGATGATTGTCATGGACTGAAGCCGCCCAAGACCAGATATGTAGCCATGTAAGGAAGCTTTTTGGGTGTAAAACATAAGGCATGGCTATTACGTTCTCTAATATGTACTTATATTGCACAAATGTCATATGCAAATTAGAAAAAAAATACAGGTAAATTGAACTAGAAGATGTGTTGCTCTGAACTGCATTTAACCATTTTACATGACTGCAAATTCGTTTGGAATGTTATTTCCTCAGCCCCAAACTTCAACAACACTCTTCAACCGTCTCATTAATGTACCGGTGCGTTTACATTCGCGTGCTTTTCTGTGCATTTTATAAAGCATGTTATGAATGACACATCGGACTGTTCTGAGCATCAGCATATATGGCACAGGATCACACGAAAAATAAATCAATACATGCATACATACAAACATGCATACACAAATCAGCAAAGCAGTTGGTGTTTGTGTGCTCTGTTTTTGGCTGACCTTCACCAGCTGTTTCCTTGGACGGCGTAGACAAGCAAGCACTGACAGCCTCATAGGAAGCACTCAGCCGTGTGTTGGGGTCCCTCTTTGGCTTGGGGGGCGGCTGTTTCCGCGGTGAAGGCAGGCCGTAAGCCTCATCCACGCTGTGCACCGAGTGCAGAGAAAGGCATCTGCTGGAGGAGTCTGCCACAGAATGCATCACGCCTTCCATGGCCATGGGAACGGGCACAGAGCTGGAGTGAGAGTGCGCTGGCATCCGGCTACCCGGACGACTGTCTTCTGATGCAGTCCCACCCTTGTCAGCAGTTCTGGAAGCAAGAGAAAAGACACCTAGGTTCATTTTTCAAACAATAACATGGAACATATGCATACAAAGATAGAGCTGGGCTTTGGCCCACTGTCCCCCAACATACTTTATTGGCTTTGGACATTCGTGTAGTGATCTGACATTGCAAAAATACAGTGCGTGCCACTGGCCTTCTCCTACCTGATTGTAAGTTTTGTCAACCTCAGTGAATGCATGTAGCGTTTTGTGAGAAGCTTAACATTGTCGATCGGATTCACTGAATAAATTGTTCAAACTCAGAACTAACGCATTTGATCAATTCCATCTCACACTAATTAGACATTTTGTACAAAAACAAACGTAGGAGAAATTCGCCCTGCGTCATGACGCTGTACTCAACAGCTGCACATTCCATGCTTAACGTCCATGCCTTGGAAACGATGGCAGGTGCAATGTTGATCGGAACCACAATTGCAAACTGCCAGGACTGACGAGTGGGAGTTCAGAGGTGGACACGAAAGCGAGGCCCATGTTCCATTGGGTGGCACCGGAAGGGCCCAACCAGAACGAGAGTCGAGAGCGCGTTCCTTGAAGGGACACACACCATGGGCTACACTTATTGCAAAACAGGGATCAGGCACCCTAAGGAGTGGGTTCAGTGTGCACCCAAGGACGTGGGCATGAGCTGCCCCGTGGAGATGGCACAGCCTTCGTAGAAAGTGGCCGTCACTGTTGAGGCTGTTTCTCAGTGCTACTGTTGTCCGAAGTGCAGTTGCAATTACAAATACACTCAGATTTCCCTTTCTGGGCGTTGCCATTGTTTCTTTAGCAACACATTAATAAAAACAACGCTTTAAAAAACGCATTGATATTTATGTGACAAACTTGTGTTATTTGTATTTCAATTATGCACGGTGGTTATTCCTGAATGTATGTTTCCCGGAAATAAACATTCAAAGGGAAGCATATATGCTAATATTTTAGCACATTGAACGTGTGTGTTCTACATTTGATAATGAAATGAAAAGCACACCCGATGTCCGATGTGCTCACCACTTCCATTTCGCATGGTGTACTGCTGAAGCGGAATCCCAAACCCCTAACACTCCTGGCAGGCCACCCCGCTTCAGTGTGCACTAGATGCCGTTAAGCAGATTAGCATGAACGCTGTGTGCTCACTGAGTAATTTGTTTTCAACTCAAATGTTTAATTATAGTGTTCCCGACAAAGACATGGCTACAGTTAGCAATCTCTGGGATATTTTAAGATAAGGAAGCCAGCTTGGATGCTATTTTATCTTGATGGAAGTTAATGGGTCTGGCAACGCGTGTGTCTTTTAATGCAGTTTAAAAGGCGGCAGCGGCAGAATCCCTGGGCAGCTGCCATCTAAACTGGTATATTCCACTGAGGGTGTCTGAGCGGCATCTGGTAGACAAGTTGGACCGGCCTAGGGTATCACTCAGAACTGAGGGGTGGAAAACATCCTGCATTTGAGAGCTACCCATCTATCACGTTATGTATGGACCCCTCAGTTCCTTTTCCCGCCCCAGCACTGCTCGTTATCAACCAGATTTGCAGTGGGCCTGGAGTGGAAGCTTGACTATAAAGAAAACAGAAAACACCAAGTCCCCCCTTAACCTGTGCCAACAGCATCCCTCAAAGGGAAGAACAACACATACATTGACAGTCAACATACTTTAGGCCTGATGTACACACATGTTTTCAATGGGACAGTACCACTGAAAGCATGTTTGTTAATCAGGGCCTTTATCTCCCTGCTGTGACATCATAGCAGCTGATCAGGAATTCCAAAATCTTCTGCTATGGCTTCACAGGAGTGAAACAGCTGACACGCAGCACACGGCATGGTGCGACTGAGTTTTCAACATTAAACGCATTCTGTAATAAAGGACTACACATGCAACAGGCAACTAATTCAGAATCAAAGCCACCCCACCATGCCAGTATGCATTAGCAAATTGCACACTTTTAATTAAATGACAACTGATGGTTGCTGGTTCCGTGCTACCACTGTATATGTCGAATGTATTGTAGGAGGTTAAGGAAGCTCTTTCCAAGGAGGGGCCCTTTCCAGTGCCCAAGTAAACATTTTGGGAGTGGATTTGGGACGTGCTCAAAGAATATTAACATTAAAATAAGATGACTTTGGTGGTGTCACAGCTGGATGCCGTAGTCTAAACACTGCACAATCTATGGTGGGTGGTCTGAGAATACCTGACACGTATATTTGGGAGTTTTTGAGGTTTAAAGGGACTAAAACGTTTTTTTTTTTAAAAAAAAGCGTTGACAATGATCTCATCATCTGTGGTGTGTGAAAGAGAAATCATACTGATAGTATTTGTTTTAATAAAATGCATTGACATTGATTTTGTGAATTTCTCCATATTAGGCAAGTTGATTATAGAGCATTCCCAAAGCCACTGCCTACTTTCCAACTTTAACCTCACTCTCTTTCTCTTCGTCACTCACGTTCTCACTTTAACTTTCTCCATCTCTCCCTTTCTCATTGCCTCTAATTTACTTTTTTCTAGCAAAAGTTTTTACTATGTAAATCTGTAGAAATAGTTTGACATGTCAGATAGAATTTTGATGCAATGTAAAAACCTGGTACAAGAATTCATTTGAAGTCTTAGGACATGTGGTTTGTAACCATTTGTATCCCGGTACTGTGCTAACTACCACTGATGGGTCAACCATTGAGCACTAACCAATAGCAAAGTTCACAATTTGCTCATGCTTCACTGCCATATCTTAGAGGTTGCTGGATGTCCCCTGTCTGCCCCAGGATTGTCTATTGTCTGGTTACTTCAGCCCCTCATTTGCTTGCCCATATTCATATTCCTTGATGACCTGTTGGATCTCTCCTTTCATGGGATCCTGCCTGTTTCTTTCCCCGAACCTGTCTCCCAATGGACTCCCAACACTGCACATCCAGTGCCTCTCTTTAGATCTGTGGACACTCCATCACACTGCATGTGTTCGTTTGACTTTTCCTCTTGCACTCATTATTAGAGCCCCTGGGCTCCTGGTTCACTCCAAATGTCATGGGGTACATTTTCTTGGCAGGTGACTTTATTGGCTCATGACAGTAGGAAGCCACTTATTTTGCTCAGGCTTCGAGCTTGGCCCACAACCCAATGGTACCCAGTGAAAGCCCCCTAGGGCTTTATTGCATAATTATCACCCAGGGCCTTGGGGCAGTCAATCAGAATGCTGGGACCATGGGCTGCATACCCCATTAAAGTACCTCTTTCCAAGCTGCCTGTTGTGGAAATGCCACATCCCCAATGATCCAAGCTACCTCTGTTAAGCCCTTGCTGCAACCAATGACCCCTTATGCCTCTCAACCTCCTGACATATCCCACCCTACATTTTAGCACTGGCCCTTTACCTTGGCCGGCCAAATCACTCCATCCATGCATCTCTGCTGCCCACACGTACTGCTGCCCACACGTATGCCATGGAAAAGGAGAAATTACTTTTCATAGAGTTCCCTTCACCATTTCCATGGCAGCCATATCCACTGAGTTATGTTTTGATTCACACAGAAAATGTCTTGGTTTCAAATGTTCTAATGGCAATTCCATCAATAACTTAGAATACAGGGATTTAAACGGTTCCCTGCATGTGATAACATGGGTAGCGGGGCATTACCACCAAGAACAGCCAGACACCGAATTAAATATTGCCTATTTGCTGCAGTGCAGTGAGCCACAAAACAACTTTCCCAATGGGTGATTGCAAAAGGTCAAAACAAAGAAATATGTTTTTCTGACCTTTTGGGGGACTCCTCTCCATCTGTGACCTCGGATAGTTCCTGGTGGTAAGCAGCATTCATTTGATTACGGAACCGGTCATTTTCTCTAGCAATGTCTGTAGCATTCTGGATGACCAGCGCATCGTAGACTTCTAGTCCCATATCCTCCACGTTCTGCAAGAAGCCATCGATATAGGTAGCTTCCTGCTGCTTAATATTCCTCTTCTGTAGCATTCGTTGGCGGGCAAGAAATCCTCGTACAACTGTCATAAGGTAATCAAATATGAGCAAGTCAAGAGGAGTAAGAGGCAGTCATTCAAAAGACAGTTCTAATCTGAATTCAGTTTAAATACTCAAACAGTGTTCCTGGGAATTGCAGCTTTCACATTGGGGGATCTGTTCCAAGGTAACTATTTCTCCCTTTTATTTATCACAAGCAGGTGTAGCCGTGTTTCGCACAGTAATTCCTTCTTCAGTCCTAGATTGAAGTTTATTTAATGTACTAAACCAATGCTTCATTTTAGACAATATTTCTAGTCTTTCCTGTTGGAGCTAGTGTGAACAAATTGTCTTTGTTTCCAACTCTGGAGCAATCCACATAAAGCTGACCATGAGAAAAGCATGACTCCCGTGAATCTGTTACAGTTACTTTGGGGGTCATTACGACCCTGGCGCTAAGGGGTTAACAGCGCTGTAAAAGCCTGCGGCGCCGTTAACCCCTTAGCGCCTAATTACGAGGTCCCTTTGCGGGACCCGACCGGAATGGCTTGTCTGGACCAGCCGTTAAAGTAGGGACCTGCAAAGGGACCTTTGAGGTAATTACGGTACCGCAATTTGCGGTACCGTAATTACCGCATTCCCCAGTCCCATTGAGCCCTATGGGGCAAAAATGGGAATGGGGAAGGGCCAATGTTCAATGCGGAATTGCCGCCCCGCCAACCTTGGAATGGGGTGGTAATTCCCCATTGAACATTGGCAGACTTGTTACAACACCGGCAGCAACCATGGTGCAAAAAGCGCCATGGTTTAGCGCTGGTGTTGTAATGAGGGCCTTTGAGTTGCAGCATTGAGATTGTGCAGCAAAATTATTGGTGTCCTGATCTACAGCCGAGGCAGCAGCAACCTCAACAAAAGTGCCATATGTGAAGGACTGAAGCGCCAGCGCTTGTAGTGCCGTACCCGTATGCATACGGCTGAAGCATGTAAGCTGCGTACTGTTGAGATGGCATACATTCAGCAACTTCCATGGAATTAAGTTTCTGTAATTATCAGGAGAGAATCGCCACGATGTGATGGACATCATCATTGTGGACATTATTAAAGAGACATGCACCATTTCCTGTTACCGCATGACTTCAGAAGTGTGTGACGCTAATGTCAGCTAGAATGCTGATAGTGTTGAAAGTTTAGGAACAATGAACTGCTGAAGTTTTCATTAACTGCTGAACTTTAAGAACATTGAATGCAGAACTACGGCAGAACGGTGATGCTAAAAGCCACATGTCAGGGGCAGACATTGCAGACCGATGAAAAAATAATTAAATCCAAAAAAGGTATATTTTATACTTGTTATATTGTCTACACCATGGAATCTACCCACATGCCAAATTTCAGGTTTGCAGCATGTTGGGAAGTATGCTGGACATTTCAAACAGACACACAGACATATCCACGTATTGCAGACCGCACAATTTAGAAACATTTATATTTTATACTTTTTACATTGTCTACACCATGGAACCTACCAACTTGCCAAATTACAGGTTTGTAGCATGTTGGGAAGTATGCTGAACATTTCGAAGACACACACACACAGAGATATCCAAGCAATGCAGACCGCTTACAAAAAAAGCTTTAACAAATTAAAGAAAAACGCATATTTTATACTTTTACATTGTCTACACCATGGAACCTACCCACAAGCCAAATGTCAGGTTTGTAGCATGTTGGGAAGTATGCTGAAAATTTCAAAAAAACATACACACACATATCCACACAATTCCCTTTTATAAATAGAGAGATACTCCTCCAGGAAATCCTTTTTATGCACACATGTTGAGCAAGCCCTAAGACTGCAAGGATCATGACAAAATTCCATTGTAACATGACAAAACATAATCGCATGACATTGCATTGTGATTAATAGGAAATTAAAATGGATACATATCTGCTTTAGGTATGTGTATACCACCTTTCATAGGTTTATAGCATGTTGATTTGCTGTTAAATGAACATTTTGAGTGTGCCTTAGTTGTAATTGGCTGTCCTTGCTGTCATTGTAATGGAAAGAATCACAGATTTCTCAGGCTCGACACTATTCTAATGTTTTGTTTGAAATGTGTTGCTCTTTTGTGTTAAGGACTATAATGATTGTATAATTTGCAATGGTGCAAACGTGTTTGGTGTCCTTTCATCTTGGCATGAGGTATGTTGCATTTGAACAGGAAAAGTAAAAGAACACACTTAACTTTATTCAACATGAACCAACATAATGCTGCTTAATGCTAGATTGTCAGTTTTTTGCATTAAACGTAGAGAGAATATATTCCAAGTTTCTATGTTGCATTCTTAGTATCATTTTCCTCCAGATGATGGCCCAAAAATAAAAGAAATAGCACACAAACAACATAAACCAACGCTATCTCATGTTGAGGTGTTACTGAAAGCTTTCTTGAAGTGTTAGGAGTCAGTCCCCATTCAGTGTAGGGTTCCCCAGAGAGCCTGCTTGTCCCCAGTGTTATCTAACCTCTACATAACGCTCCACGCTTCTTGAGGAATCAGATATATTTTTTACAAACTATGTGGATGACACGCAAGTAGTTCTGGAAACAGCCAGGGACTATGCACAGGATTCATCCAAAATCCTTCATACTTACAATTTCATAGAGTCATGGATGTCTCAGAACGGGTTGTGCCTAAATGGAGAAAAGATGGAGTTTTTGATCTTTGGTGCTTCACAGGCACGATCCAAATTGAAACCACTCTATACAAGTGTCACAATTAACAACCGCAACATTCCAGGTCAGAGCACACAAAAAACGTTGGGCACTTTCTTTGAATCTTCTTTGAATGCTGATGCATACACCAATCAGTTCAGCAGGAATTGCATTTACTTTCTCCGGATGCTAAAAAACATCCAGGCCCTTCCATACTGAAAGGAACTGTGCCACTATTGCCCGTGCAACCATTTTATCATGGTTGGATTATTGCAATGCTCTGCTGATTCAGGGAAATACCACCGGCCTATGGAAATGCCAAGTCATTCAAAATGACGCTGTACAGATTATCAAGAACATTCCGAGGAAGGAACATATCTCCAATTACAGGAGGGACCTCTGTTGGTTGCCAGTGCAGGACCGCATCAATTTCAAAAGTAGGCCCCTCATTCGTCGTTGCCTCTTTGGGACCGTCCCGCTCTATTAGAAGTCCTTAGTCTCCCGTTACTCACCGTCCAGATCATTGCACTCCTCCAACCTGGCACATGTCTGCTGCCCTGTTTTTTAACACGCTTGTGGCTTAGTAAGATCCTACCCAGTCTGCGCAATGACATTTTGGAATGCAATCCCACTTAAACTCAGACTTGAAGAGAATACAAGAGTTTTCCGAAGGGCATTAAAAAACCCATCTTTCTAAGTAAATTGATCCCCCAATTAGTTAGGGGGCCCATTAGGATCTTGAACGTTCCTGTCTCTATATGTTTGTCCACGAGTGTAATTGTGAGCCCTGATGCCCGCACGCTACCGGCGTAAATTAAATAAATACATACATAAATAAATAAATAAAATCGAATGACTTCACAGAGCATCCTGATCTAAAAGGAAATAGTGTGCAGCCTTCGCTTGGACATTGCGCAGCGGATTCTATGAAGACAAAGAAACAAATCGGAAGGATTCAAAGGAAGATTGGAACATTTATTGACAAGACATACGCCTCTGAAAATAATGAAAGAATATGAGTAACAGTCAATAAAAAACATAATCCGTGGGCTACACGGATATTGACTGCTTCAAACGGGAAAATATGTTTTGCAAGAGTGGTATAACTGGCTATTACTATTGGCACCTACATACCCAGATCTTGTAAAATACTACATTATTCAGACTCGACTTTCCAATTCCTCACCACTGTTGTCTGCTTTATATCGAGAGACTGTCTCCTTCTCTTGAAGTTTTCCCTGGTCTACTGCCCTACATCCTGCTCCAAACCACAGTGCATACACACCTCAGGGTTGGAGATATCTGGTGGGACCACCCCACGTCTTGTTCACTGCAAGTTCATCATTGCATTCTACACTCCTTCTGGTCTGTTGGATCCTTTCCCCAAATACCTTGCAGCAAAGTGACTCTTGAAGGAGCAGAAGATGACAAGACAAGATAGCACTCATTAAAAAGACAGTTGTGATTTATGCAGTGCATTTCAGATCTTGAATGAGCTTTTGGTGACCAGGCAGAGCTGTGCATGACATGTCCACAACTACCCAGGGAACAAAGCCTAACAGACTAAGAAGAAAGTGAAATTAGCATATGGGATACCCAACACCAGAGGAGGTAATGGTAGAGGACACAAAGGCACTGCAAGGCAATGCCATTTCCTTACAGTAAATGAGGGTCTGCTTGGGCCCATAAGGAGCCATTCACTTGGGTGGCAGTACACAGATGGGTTCCTCTGCTACTCAGCATCAATCTGCATGGAAATTAACTGCAAAGGAGGAAATGATGCAACTCCAACAAGACTGGTAATGTGGACAAACTACTGCCAACTGTTATTACCTAACGTCACTCCTTGATCATTCGCACATACTTTATAAACTATGCAGAGCCTGCAGGTGAGGTTCTGGTTTAACCTTTATTAATTTTGAATTCCTGTAATGTCTGTTGCTAACAATACCCTTGCTGAGAAAGTGCGCACCTTCCCCAGCCCTTGTTGATACTCCGCACTAGTTGGATTCTCTGCTCCCCTCACCTTGTTCTTCCGCCTATGATTATCAAGTGCTCCGTTGCTTCTCGAAGCTCGGTCAATGCTCAATAAAAACCCTAACAATAATAATAATAATAATAATAATAATAACAATAATACTGATCTGCTGTGTCTCTCCCTTTATAAATGACCAAAATGCAAAGTGGTATCAGCCTCGTAACCAAGGCTAGCTGACCACCTTACATCTGATAAGTGGCAACTTGAAATCTCTGTAAACTCCAAAAACAAATCTCTTTTTTGCATGTCAAACAAGCAGTTATCAGGAGAAAATGGAAAAGACAGCTTTAAATAGTTCACTACATCTTGAACGCAGGTGCGTATTTACTATAGTCCATAGCAGGGTTTTGTCTTGAAGATGCAGATGCAAAACGCGTCTCAAAGTACGCAGAGCCAGGATGCCAGGATGATAATAAGTAATGATAGCCCAGCAAAAGACACTGTTGAGGTACGTGGCTCCACGTGCTCACAAACAAACGAAACACAATAATCGTCCTCAATCGCTACGCCAAAGGGGGAGTGAGCCTTCTGTATAAGCAAGCATTGGCAAATCCAATTGATGTAGCGGTGTAAATGAAGAGGAAATGCTCTTTGAGTTTGGACATTTTGGTGGAGCAAAGCGCCACCGTACGGCCAAAATTAATGCTACAGGAAAAATAAAGGGGGTTGGAACCAGAATATCTCCTTCCACCATAGCCACTAAAATGGGGATGTTCAAAAACCTTTCATCCAATCAGGAGCCTACATGTGAGAGGATCAGCTAAAAAAACTTGCTGATTTGGTACTAAACACGATGGAATTGCCTTTGCTCTTTGGCAAACACAAGACATATGCTTTTCTTCCAGAGATTAAGGACAAAAACTCTGTGAAATATTTAGAGAAATGATCTGTTCAAACATGACCGCCAAAGCCTTGCATGCAGCCAAATGTCCAAATTAGTATGTTTGCCATGTGGATTGTAGACATGTTATTGTTAGGGTGAGTGCTGTGACAAATACAATGATCAGAGAGCCCTGTGTGAATTGCATGCTTATAAGGGTTTCCTGCTTCAATAACTATCACAGTCATGTTTCAAATATACAATTTTCTAGTCATTCTTATGTTCTCACAATTCTCCTGATTTTATGCAAAATGTTTCTAAACCACGCTGTCTTATTTTTCCCTTACTCTTTCTCAGAGGTTATTTATCGGCAACATCAGGATCTTTTATTTACTCCCAAATTAAATTGTTTATATATTGAGTATGGTAACTGTCTCTCAGATGTACATTTCTCCCACTTCTACACAAACGTGCAGTAAAGATCACACTACAGATTACTGTACATATTCACTTTCAGTACATAAGGACACTACTTAAAATAAGCAGCTATAAAACTGCTCAATTATTAGGCCACTCAACCCCAGTTTAGGTTTAATCAGGGACATTGACCATTTGCATGATACGAGTTCATGTGATTTCCTATGAAGACATCTGTTGGCCATCGGCAGAACAGCAGACTTTCCAAAATAACAAGACATTCATAACATGGACAAGAAAGAAAGCAGTACCACCGACAACATACAGATATCCTCAGAAGATATGACTTCAAATCAACAGTCCACTCTGACACAGGAGAACAGCTAATCTTGTATAGTCATCGCATGAATTGATATCCTCCCACAGTGGAAGCATTTGTTTTCCTAGTTAGTGTGTCTCATTCAACAACTCCACACAACTGTCCACACCACTACACCACCATACTCCTCCACCACACAAACCTTCATATGACTGCCACACCACCTGACTAGACCACCAAAACACCCATGCCACCCACACCACCAGCACTGAACTCCACCATACCACCACATCACACAACAGAACACCTCATCATGCAAAACCACTACTCTACATCTCAACAGCACAATGGCACTACACATCCACACATCACACCACATCTCCCCACCACTCTAGTGCTCTCCCCCCCCCTCTCTCTGATTCTGGGGGGGTCCATAATTCACCAAAATATGCCCCATGCTTGGCATGTGCGTCTGCTGTTTCATTTCCTTTCGAGATATAGTCATCTCCATTAGCGTGTGCTGGGCATTTAACCAAAGCTATCTCTTGGGGGTCATTAATTACTTCAATCAATTCTGCTAGCAAGAGGGCATGTTGTACTGGGGTGCCATCAGCTCTTCTAAACCCCCTTCTCTGCCATTTTATCAACCCGGAGAGCACTGTTGATGTTACATATGCGCTGTCAGAATATATAGTAACTCTTTTGTCAACACTTTCCTTTAGTGCCAAAATCAGCGCAACCAATTCCGCTGCCTGAGCCGAATAATGCTGCAGTAATTGCACGCATTTTACCGGGACATACATCAAATCTTCTGTCATTTTTACTACTGCTGCCCCAGTTCTCCTTATCCCATCACTTTGGTCAATTGTGGACGAACCATCAATGTACAAAATCTCCCCCCCTTTAAGTGCATCCTCCTCCACTTTCCTTGTGCTGGAGTACATTTCAATAGTCTGTGTGCAATTGTGAGCATAATCAACTTCCTCAACAACTTCCCCTATGAATCTGGCTGGGTTTATGATACTGCATCTGACAATTGTCAATTCGGGTCTAGATAAGATGATCTCATAACCTGATGCCCTCTGTGTGGTTAGTGTGCACTTAGGCTTGTTCAAAATTGCAAACAGCGCATGCTCCACAAATAATGTGGTGGGGCACCCCATTGTTATTGATGATGATTTCTCCACCGCAAATGCAGCTGCGGCGAGACCCTGTTCGCAAGGGAAATGTCCTAGCATAAAAGGGTCCAAGTGACCGCTGTAGAATGCTATTGGCTTGTGTTCCATGCTAGTTTTCTGCGTCAATACTGCTTTCATTACTGCTGAGTCGCAATGTGAAAAGATGAAAAATTGATGTTCGTAATTTGGGGTGGCTAGTACGGGAGCTGTGGATATGGCGTGTTTCAACTCATCAAACGCCTCCTTCATTTCTCTTGCCACCCCAATGTCTTGTCCCCTTTTTGTGCTTCTCTCAATGCCTCGAGCAGGGGTCCAATGTATGAGCTGTAGTCGAAAACCCATGCTCTGCAGTAGTTGCATAGGCCCAGGAACTGCTGCAGTTCCCTCACAGTTTGTGGTTGTGGCGTGTTGGATATGGCTTGTGCTCTTTGTGGTGCAATCTTTCTTCTGTGCTGGGATATTAGTTGACCAATGTATAGTACCTGTTCCTGACAGTACTGTAACTTTTCCTTGTCTAACTTGTACCCCTTTTCAGCCAACACTGTTAGCATTTTCACTGAGTCTTCCCTGCACCTCTCCTCAGTTGTGCTGCAAATTATTATATCATCAACATATTGCAGCACTGTACTTTCCAATTAAATTTTTCCCAAATCCATCTGTATTACTCTATTGAAAATTGAGGGTGACTCGCAGCACCCTTGTGGTAACCTTGTGTGTTTCCATTTTGTATTCCTGTATGTGAAATTTGTCAAATCTTGTGAATCTGGGTGCAGAGGTATTGAGAAAAAGGCATTTTTGAGGTCAATCACAGTGAACCGTGATGCGTCTGCTAGTATTCCACATAGTATCATGGCTGGGTTTGCTGCTATGGGGTATTCTGCCTCTACAATGTAATTCAAGGGCCTAAGGTCCTGGATAAAACGCCAAGACCCTCCTTTAGCCTTGCACACTGGGTACACAGCCGTGTTACATGCTGACTCTGTTGGTGCCAAAATGCCATTATTTATCAGGGCCGTTATGGTTTCGTATATGCCCTCATCTGCCTCTTTTGATAGTGGGTATTGCTTCACTCTAGGTAGTATTGCGCCCTTTTTCAACTTTATTTTTACTCCTCCAATGCTCTTTATGCAGCCCACGTCATAGGGACTGGTCCACAGTGATGCTGGAACCTTAGCCATATCTTCCTCGTAAAATGGTACTGGGGTAGATGCAGGTGCCTCGAGTGCCATAGCCATTTTCAGTGCTACTTGCTTGTATGTTACTCTTAACCAGATGTCTACACTCATCATAAATACCATCTCTCCTTCTCCCCTGTTTTCTGAAAAGATCTCTTCATCAGACACCTGGGTGAGCCTGCATCCCTCAGCCAGGGGTATCACTGCTCTCCATGCTCTCCCTTCCCTGTCTTGGGCATGTACTGCAATGTAATCTGCAGTTGCTATAATGCTCTCGATGCTCACCGAAATCACCTTCCCCTCTGGTTCACTAGCTGGCATCTCAGGCCTGAACAAATATGCTGCTGGCCTCCTCCAAATCTTTCCTTCTATTCCTGGCATCCATGCAAATGCCTTGTCTGTTCCATATTGGAACAGCTCGCCATCCACAGGCTCAGATCGAGCTACTGTCTGGCCACAGTACGCTTGCAGTATTTGTTGTGCAGCAAGCATGTTTATTCCTTGTGTGGAGCAAATTATGCCATTCTCCGTGAAGGAGATTGTCATATTTAACCTGCTCATTATGTCCCTTCCAAGTATGTTCACTAGCGACTCCCTTGAATACAGGAGTGGGACAGACATGTCATAATCTCCTATAGATAAGGAGATGTTATCAGTAAAGGAAACCAACCCTCTAGCCCCAGAAAATACTTGGGTGTGCATGGCCTCGCCTGACATTTTAAATCTACCCTCCCTTATGCAGGACCTGGTTGCCCCTGTGTCAACAAGGAAGGAGAATTTTTTGTCACCTATCGCTACCTCAATGCGTGGTTCCTCTGCACTATTAGTTGTTATCGACAGGATGGGAATGGGACACACCAAGAATGTCTGTGGGCTGTCCTATTGTGGGTACAGTGACTGACCGCTTCCTGTGTAAGGGTTGTGTCCCAAGATAGTCCCCCTCCCTAACTGTGTTTGTTGCAGCGGTGTATCGATGGGGGTCAATTTATGGTCCTGTATTTGAGTGAGCTGTTGTACTGGTTGCACTTGGTGTTGTTGTGTTATTGCCACCTGCTGCTGCGGTGGTGAGTATGTCTGCAACTGTTGTTGTGGTGATACTTGCTGCTGCGTGTTGCTCTGTTGTGTTCCCTGCAGTTGCTGGTAACCCTGCTGATCCCTCAATGGCCCTTGTGGTCCCTGTTCCCCCCAGGCTGGTGGGGTGGATCTCATTCTACATGTGCGTGACATGTGTCCTAACATTCCCCAAACCCAACATACAGGTGGTTCCCTGGCCTGCCATGGGAAACTCTCTGCATTGTCTTGGTACCCTTGTTGCCCATTGGGGTAGTAACTCCGAAAACCTCCCCCTTGCTGTTGTGCAGGTTGGCCATATCCCCTCTCTCTCATCATTCCGCCCCTTCCCCTGGTGTTGTTATAATATCCATTTCCCGGTAGCATGTACCATCCTCCTGTGGGAGCCGTGTATGGTGGGGGTGGGGGCATTTGTTGTGTTATAAGTTGTGGTGGTTGTGTTAATGGTGCTATTTCTAGCTGTGTGGGATCTTGTGGAGCCACTACTTGCGTGGGGTTTGGTGTCATTGTTGTCGGTGTAGTTATTAGTGCTCCTTCCATGGTGTACTTAGTTAGTTTCTTCTGCACTAATTTTGCCTCCTCTGCTTTCCTATCTTCTTCCTTTTGTTTCATCTTTTCTTGCCACATCCTACAGTGGTGTACTATCGTTAGTTGTATTTCCGGCCAGCCCTTAGCTTCCATTCCCACTATCTTCTTCAGTTGTCTTTCTACTGCCCCCGGAAGCCCTTGTACTAGTATGTGGTAAAAAATTGCCAGTGTCTTGTCCCATTTCTCTCTAGTTTCCATGCGCCACTTCTCCTGAATCTCCTGGATATAATCAACAGGATCTTCATTCTCACGCATCTTGCATGACGTAATTGCTCCTATATCTGATGTGTCTGGATACTGCACCCTCAGGGCTTGCCATAATGCATGCCTGCAGTTCGCAAATGGCGCCCCATCATGTGATGTGTTTGTTATTGTAACTCTGGGCAATCCTGCCCTCTTCCAAATGTCATCTGCCGCGTCCCCCAATATCGATATTAATAGACCCTTCATGTCTCCCACTGCTAGTTTCTGTCCTGCGGTGTGTTTTTCCATCTCGTATATCCATTTCCCCGCTCCTCCGCTTAGTGATGGGAGCCTGCACTTTATATTCTCCTTATCAGCATGCTTCCAAGGGACGTATTGTGGTCTAACCCCTCCCCTCTCCAGTAGTGGCATTAAATTGTACCCCATCTGTCCCCCTAGTTGTCGCGGGGTGGAATCCGTGTACTCCTCCTCTTCCTCTGTGTCAAGTAAATCTGCTGCCATATCCATATTACCGCTGCTTGTCGTATCTTCTCCTTCATTTCTCCCCCTTCTCCTATTGCTCTCTTTGTTTACTGCAGGTGTGTGTGTCCGTTCTTCTTGCCTGCGTCCTGGGAGGTCTCTGAGCCTGCCGATGTATGGGGTGTGTTCAGGAGCGGGTGTGGGTGGGCGTGTTGGGCGTAATGATGTGGGTGTAACTGCATGGGTTGGTCCTCCTGCCACTTTTCTTCCCTGCTCCTCACTTCCCTTCACTTCTTCCTTCTTTTTACAGTGTGCGTGTAATGTACAATGTATCTAAGCTCTCCCTACCACTGCTTCTTCCTTCTCCCCACACCCCCTCTTCTTCTTCACTGCAAAATTCATCCAGGAGCGACAACCCCCAATCTGTCCTTTTCCCCCTAATTGTCACTGTTTTTAAGTCTATTAAATCTGTTCCTTCCTGTTCTCCTCTACCAGTTACTCCCCTTTGCGCTGATGTTGTAGCTACTTCTGCATCCCGACGCACATATGTTCTTACCCCACTCCCCCCTTTCCTCTCTCTTCTCTCCTCTTCCTTCTTTTCCACTATTTCACCACCTATTTCCCCTCTTTTCTTTTTCAATTCCTCCATCACCTCACTACTTACCTTCTCTAATATCCTTTCTTCCTCTCTCCTCCTTTCCCATTTCTCTCTCTCCCTTTCTAATATGCTTGCTATTACTTTACCTTCTTCGTATTTCCTGGTGCTCTCGGAGAGTATTTTCTTCTTCCATAGTTCCATTTCCTTTTCTTTCTCTTCTTCCTCTCTCTTCCTGTCACGCTGTGCTGCTTGGGATACCCTTTCTGCTATTGCCTTCATCCTCTCCGCTTCCCTCTTCCTTTCTTCAGTTCGCTCCTTCATTCTCTCTAACTCATCCCTACTTTCCTTCCTTTCCCTCCTTCTTCCTCGTGCCTCTTTCTCGAGCTGCTTAATCAGTGCACTCCGCTCATCCCTTAATTCAGCCAATCGTTCCTCCAACATCTCCTCCTCTTCTTGTGACAGCTCTCCGTGTCTCGTGTTGTTCTCCTCGCCTCTTATTCCAGTGCTACCCGCGTCGTCCTTATTCATTCTCCTCACCACCTCTTTTTCTTCTCCTGTTAATGTCCCCCACAGCTTTAAGAGCACCTGCGCTGCTACCCACTCGTCTTGTCCTATGTTTGAAATGGGCTCTTCGCTGTTCTTCCCTCCCTTTGTGCGCACCTGCGTGCAATTCGGACCTACCGTGCTTGTCACCTCCCTCCCCCCCCGGTAGCTACCTGTAGCTGTATATGGTGGAGGGCTGTACGTTGGGTTCGAGTACCCCTCAGCTGCCGTCAGTTGTTGCCTTGCTGCCTCTCGTAGCTCCGTCACAGGATATAACCCCCCTTCCTCCTTTTTCACTACCTTCGCTAGGGGCATATCTTCTGTCCCTTCCT
Organism: Ambystoma mexicanum; assembly: GCF_040938575.1. NCBI lineage: Eukaryota > Metazoa > Chordata > Amphibia > Caudata > Ambystomatidae > Ambystoma > Ambystoma mexicanum. The sequence continues at coordinate 531,819,230 of NC_090939.1, forward strand.
TTTTTACTTCTACTTCATGCACAGTATCAGGCTTTTCACCCCCCTTCCTGTCTTTTCCCGCGCACTGTGCGCTACTGGTCACCCTTTCCCGTTTCCTTCTTCCTCCTTGATCTCCTTCCCCTCCTTTGTTTCCTCTCTCCCCTTCCCTTCTGTCGTCCCTTCCACAGTGAACATTCCGGTTGGCCCTGGTCGGGATCCCTGGAACATCCTCCACAACTTAAACACCTCCGCGTGATGTGCCAACTTCTTCCCTTTGTAAGTGTTGTGTATGTGTGTCAGTAGTGAGTGTTGGACGTACGGGTCAAAACTGCCGTTAGGCGGCCATGGTGTCGTCATTTTGTTGTCTGTTCCTTGTGTCCATTCTATGCTATATTTGATGAGTTTTTCCCTATGGGGTGACAGTGTTTTACAAATATGCTTGAGGGGGGTAGTCAGGGTGTTTCCCACTCTCCCGATCCCAACCCGTATGACATGGTTACACTGTGTTTTAGCTCCCCTCAGTACAGCCGTCGCTACATGGCCCCGTAGATTGGGGACTTTCGACCGTCCGCTAAAAGTGAAACAGCCAAATATAACAATTACAAATATACAGTCCTTTTCCTCTGTTTGTTTTCTTCATTGATACAGTTGGTACGGCCCCCTGCGGCCACGGCGCACGAAGCCCCCTGTGGCTGCGTGCCCTGTGTGACGTGCTTGTACAGCCGCCCCACTTTTCCCACTCCTCTCCTTCTTCCACCTCACTCAGCGTGGCCGGCGTTCTCCGTGCACGGTCACTTCCCCCTCTCCACCTTTCCCATATTTGGGGTGGCCGGCAGTCTCCGTGCACACCCCCCACCTCCGTTTTACTGCCCTTGTCCTCAGTTTACTCCCCCACCACCCTTCAACAACGCGGTGTGGTCAAGGTGTCCTATGAAGGCCCTACGGGTGACGTCACCAACCTCTTTCAACTACTACTGGTAAGATCTTTACACTTCAAGAGAGCACACAATAAGTTTTAACTTCTTGTCCCCGTTAACCCTACAGCTGTCCTCTTGTTACGCCCGGAACAAGGTAACCGACAATACACTCTTATAATCGGACTGTGCACACTGCGTCGCCTCGTGTGTGACACGCCCCTCGCCGGGAGGGCTTAACCAGCCAATTATCTTCCGTACTTGGCAACAATCTAGCTACCTCCTACAGGAAAACATCATCTATCTATCGAGTTTCACTGCTCGATCAATAGGGATCCTCATCTACTCATTGATCGAAAACGCCAATTCGTAGGAAAGCCACACACACCCCCTCTACAGGTGGCCACGATCTAGACCAATCAGTGTCTACGAGCAACCGCACGTGGTGCCTTTCCGCTCCACCCACCCTGCTACCGTGACGTGGTAGAGGACGGCCCTCGTGCCTGTCCCGTTACCGCTCACTTATCTATCAACACGAATTGATCAAATCTTCGCCACACACCTTAATAACACCTCCCGCCACCCTTATTACAACTCCTCCCCCCTCCCTCACAATCTCACATTGCTTTTTCGGGTGTGTCATACTCACCAAGTTCTCTTGATGTGGGGCCGCTCGACTGCGTGCACCCCTCCAAGCAGCTCGCCACCTCCCCTCGTCTGGACCACGTCTGGACACTCGCCAACCGCGGGCGGGATACTTCTCAACCGGCTCCCGAGGGCCAATATCCGGATTGCGCTGTCCGGTCTTCTCGCAGTTCTGCGATGGTCCTGTAGTCCTCAAAAGGGGGCAGCGGCAGAGGGGGCCGTGCCGCCGGGCCTCCTCGCAACGAGAGGCCATGGAAAATAAAAACTGAAAAGGTAGACCCTAAACAGATCTCAGCAGTGCCTCCAACTTGTCGGGGTGATTATCCCGGAGTCGGCTGAGCCGTCCGCGGACCTCCGGGCTGGGAGGCCCCAACTCCTCCCGTGCTTCCGTGAATGAGTATGAGACACACACAAGGAGCAAGGTGGTTCTGCTGTTTATTATAACAACGGCAGGGATGGGTCTTGGATTGTACGCGTCCGTCCAGACTCTCAATCTTAGTGGGGCTCGCAGGCCCTTTTTACAGCAGTATGATGCGCTACTTGCGTCACCTGGGAAAGTTAGCAAAAAACCTATTGGCACGTCGGATTGGTTCCCCGAGTGGTAGGGTTCGTATAGGATACATATAGAGAAGAATATTAGTGGTTAAGGATGAGTCAGGTGGTATACTTGGGCTGTCCCTACTATTAGATACTTGGAAATCGTTACAAGAAGACCCCGGATGATTGGCTAATGTTAGTGGCGTCAGTGATGAGTCCCCCCATGTTCTGATTGGTCCTCTCGCGAGCCCCCAAGCCTGGGACCATCGCCGTTCCCAGCTCGCGGTGTACCTGTCACTAGCAACAATGTGTAACTATGTGTTTGTGCAGACAACGTACGGGTCTGCTCATAGGCTTGTGAGCAGGTCGTTCCCATCGTCGTAGGTGTCCATCTTGCCGCTTCGCTGTTGCAACCTGTGTCTCAGACGTGGGACCCAGGCGACTTCTGTCTCGTGGGTCTGGCACCTTGTCAGATCGGCTTGGTCACGTGTGGAGAGACTGTAGCTGGAGCGGAATCCTGCACATTTAGAGTTGTATTTCGTTTCTGCATGCTTGGCTTTTCTTACAGGTGTAACCTTGGCGCCAGCTGGTAGCATACAAGTTGCAGCATCCTGGCCTTGGCTATGAGCTCTCGCTGGGGCACGTTCTGCGTTATCAGCACTTGTATTCTTGCTCTGAGAGAGTTTTCATGATGAGGCTCTTGCTTGCGGCCTACTCGGGCCTAGTTCATGGGTGGTGATGCATAATCCCTGGTACGGAGACTGCGGTTTGACATGGCGTCACAAGCAATGTTAGGTCTACATGATGGGATCATCACAGGGTGAGTGGTGGGAGAAGCGTCAGCAAGTGTATACGGGAGTTCTTCAAGCGTCTTGCGTTTCTGCATTACTATGAAAGGGCCTATGTGAAAAATAACAACGATGCACGTCAGTGGATGTGTCAGTCACCTACGTCATAGCACTGAATATGTTCTTCGTGTAGGCTGGTGCGTGAGTGACCAGTGTGCATGGTGGCACGTGTGTTCTTGGCAGTTGGCTAGGTTGTTGTGGCATCTCTAACGATGTGGGTGCTTGTGGCTGTTGTCTTAGTCGAGTTCATCCATGCCGCAGGTGCCGGCTTGAGTCGGACAGGCTGGTGGGCATATCCTTATGTTCCTGAACCAGGGTATTTTGTCATCTGGTATATAGACAAACTCGTCCCGTGGGGGGTGCCTGGGCCGCGATCCTCTAGGCCATGGTCGTGATGAGATTGGGGGGAGCTTGTTCTCCCATTCTCCCACTTCACTAGACATCTGCACCACTCCACATGCATGCACCCCCACTCCATACCACACAGCTTAACCCCCCACTTCACTCAAATGCCATGCCCTCACTTTACCCCCTTCCCTAATCTATGCCATTCCCCAACTCTGTTCCATCCCCCATTCTACCCTTGCACATGCCGCCCTGTCTCCTGACAATGTATTCCCACCAACACTTCCCAGTCTCTCTCTAACCACACTCACCCTTCTCTACTCCAACCCTACACCCACTCCTCTATACCATAACCTCAAGCACTCCCATCTCCCCCAAACTGCACTCTACAATCCCACCTCACCAATGTGTTTCCCACACCTTCTATGCCTCACCCCTCGCCACCCACCCTATCATACAATGCCTACCTCAACCCACCTAGCTGCAACATCCAACCCTCAGTAGCTCACAGTTGGCTACCCCAACCAGTCTTAGCTCATCAATGCTTACTATGCTCATCCCTGCCAATTTCCAATTTTTCTTGAAATATTTCCAAAATTACCTCACCCCTTTCCGTTCCACCTTAGCTCATCTGTACCCCTGCCACCCTAGCTCACCATTACAATCCCTCTGCTTACAATAAAATGTGCAAGCATAGTGTTTACTAGTAAAACACTTTAGAATTACACATATTAAAAATGCGTGTGTAGACTGAAGTGAAGAGAAGTCATTCTGTTATGTCTATTAATAATGCTATTGTTTGCAGACATTTCTGGAACTGCTGGCTAAGTAGAGCCCACAAGTTTACTTATTTCATACCCATTAATGTAAAATGCAATAAACAACTAAAACACCCAAACTATAGTCTTTGCCAATGCTTGTTCTTGTCCTAAGGGGCTTTACAAAAAAAATGAACTCCTAACATTTAAAATGCCAGAACCATTGGCTTTGTCAATGCTTGTTTTCTAGGTGAATATAGCTTGTGTAACATAAAAAAAGCCATTGCTGTGGATATGACTGGGGTACTTGATAACTGTGGTGTTAGCTGAACATTCTGCAAAAACATAATAAGGTTCAGGATGAAGACCCTGGAATTCTGACTTTCTAGGCATCAGACATTAGACACAGATGTTTTGAAGGGTTTGTTTTACTGTCACTTGTTTCGTTTGTCATTTGTTCTGGCATTCTTCCAGCACAACTTTCTTAAATCAATGCTTGTATGTATTGCGTAGTTGTTCTTTCTTTCCTATCGCCCCCTCCCTTCCATCTGTTTCCTTTATGTCCTTTTTATACCAACCAGATAGTAACGCATATTAGTATTTTCTGCCTTTACTAAATTCTCCTAAACCTGCTCCCCTGCATAGTCCATTATATACTTTCATCGTCATACAGCCATACAATTCACATGTTGGGTGGCTTTGCTCCTTTCCATTCTCCCTTCACTCCCTTCCTCTGCCCCATTAGTTCTTCCTTCTCTAATTCCCGCTCACTCGCTCTCTTCTTTCTTCCAGTCACCTACCATCTCACCCTTCCCTCACCAGTCTACTCTTAGTAGGAATCCCAACATTTGTTTGAATTCCACCATTTAAAGAGACTAATATTAATGTGCTAATACTGAATGGATGTTCATGCTGCACCTTGAAGAATATGGACCAACATATTCCTAGGGCACATCACCTCAACATTTTGATAGTTAGTGGGTGTGTCATGAAAGTTGAATCAAGGATACAAAGATCACAAGGTGGCCATAAGGAAAAATAATGTATTCTTGCTTGCATTATATTATGAGCCCAGGATTCCACAACCTTAAACTTGTATTTGTATTTATTTAAGAACTAGGTGTAATTCTGAACAGAAATTGCTTACAAATTAGCAAATAACAGAGAGCAGAGGCAGTCACAGGGCACAGTGCCTCTACATAAGTGCATTGTTAAAATAAGTTATGTATACTGGGTAGATAGGGGGTATGAATATGAACACACACTAGGAAATAGAGGACATTACATCATTTTTAACATTGAGAGAAGGAGTCCAATATGTGTATATTTATAAATTACATAGAAAAGTCATGAGGGTGGAGGAGGGTTTGGGTAGGGTGTAAAGGATGATGGTTGTAAATCTGAGGATGTGTTAAGGAGATCAATGAGTAGACGGGTAGACAAAGAAGTAAGCTTGTACATTAGTTCATTCTGGTGAGCACACGAATGGAGATGCAGGTTTTATTTGATTGGTGTTTGAGATGTGGGTTGATTTATGAGATGTTTCTGAAGTTGAGTCTGTCTTCAGTGGCAGATTCCATAATGAACTGGGTTAGTTTTAAGCCTTGGGTGAGCAGTCAAGGAGGTCAAGTGTAAAGCGATGGGAGAGGGGAGAGCGTGGTTTCCATTAGAGGAAAGGGACAAACATGACTACTGTGTTTGAAGAGTTTTGCATGAGGCAGGATAGAGCCACCCAGTGATGGATGCCAGTTAGGCCTTTGATCATATGTTCAGAGATTGCTGGAGTGAAGGAAGGAAGGCAAAAGAATAACAGAGTATTATCAGTAGAGAACGGAAAGTTAAAGCCAAAGGAGTAAATCAGGGAGCAGGTGTATACGGAACCTAGGATTGATCTTTGAGGATCACCCACGAAAAGGTGTGAGGTGCTCGAGTCCCATGAGATGGAAAAAGAGTGGACAGAGAGAAAGGATAACACCCAGTTGAGTATGGTGTTCTTGAAGCTAAAGAGGGAAAGATTTTGAACAAGGGAGAGATGGTCCACATTGTGAAAGGCACCTGAACGGTCCAGAAGAATGAGACTGGAAGACAGATCAGAGTTGCATGAAGTGGTAGAATAATTTGTGATGTGGCTGAGTGCCATCTAAAAGACGTCTATGTGGAGTGTTTGGACTGGTATCCATATTGGAAGGAGTCAGCACATGAGTAAACCTCGAGATGATTGACTATGCAGTTGACGACAACCCTCACAAGGATTTTAAAATGGTACTGAAGGAGAGAAAGTGTTCTGTAGAATGGGTGGTTGTTTGAGTCATCAGTTGTTTATTTAGGAGAGGTATGACAATATCTGTTTTGTAGTAGACCATAACGATACCACTTGAGAGCAACAACCTGAATAAGGCAGAGACGTGAGCAGAAGTGATGGGTGCAAGCTCATCAACAATTTGTGTTGGAAGGGGGTTAATTGATGCTCAGTATGGGTTGTTAGAGTGAAGCATGGGTAGACTTTCAGTGGGGGAGGTGTGTGAGAAGTAAGAAAGAGGAGAGTGGGGAAGATAGGAGGAGGGGAGAAGGAGGGAGGTGTGGGAGGGATAGATCTATGGATAAGGTGCCCCATACTTTGGTGATTTTAATGGAGAAGCGAGAGGTGGAAATGGAACAGTTCTTAGAGGGGGGGTGGTTGGGTTATAGCGTGGAGTACCATGGATAGTTTGCAACAGTTCAAGCATAGAGTGGAAATTAGGTGAATGTAATAGGAGGATTTGGCTGTGGCACCAACTGCAGTCAACAGCAAACATTTATATCCCCAACAGGTGGATGGAAGGAGGGATCTATGGTTGAGGACAAGGACGGTTGGGTCTGAAGGAGTGGGTAGGGTAATTATCATTGACGAGGTAGACAGTTGAATTCAGTAAATGTGAGTTCAATGGAGTGGAGAAAAGGGAATTGAATGATGGAGGGTCATTGGAGAGCAGGGGAGAAATAAAGAGGGTGAATTGAATGAGCAAGTGGTCAGAGGGACACAGGTCAATTGTGGCAACAGCAGAGACCAAGGTGGAAGAAAAGAATATGAAATTGAAAGTGTTGGATTATGTGTTTTTGCAAGGCTTTGTAATTTGAATAGTGAGTTGTCAGAGAGAGTGGATTTAAGATGGACATGTTGGTTATTAGTCGTATTGTAGAGTTTGCAAATTCCCCAATATGAAGCAGGAAGATCTGCTGGAAGTATTTTAAGTAAGAGGTCAAGATCAGAGAAGAATATGCCTGGTAGGCAGTAGATGAGGAGCATAGTAAGAGGGGTGGCACAGGGAGTGAGACGTTGGGAAATGAAGAAGTCTTTTCGAAAATTGTATGTGTACTCCTCCATCTGTTTGATATTATGGGAGAGTGGCAGAGTGTGGAGACAGGGGCGCTTTACAAGATGACCAGTGTGGTAACAACATGGAGGTATTAACATATACTGAAATGTTACCTCACCGGCCAACTACAAGTTAGCCGGTGAGGTGGTGGAATGACCTCCAGCTAATAGCTGGTAGTCATTCTGCCACCTTACCAGCATAAATCTCCAGTTTTACAGGCGTCAGAATCCCCAATGGGACTCAATGAAATGGGGCCTTACACCGGCTACCACCACACAGACAGGGTAATTCATAGAATTTCGCAGAAAAGTGTCGCAAGTGGCTGGCGCAGAGTGTCCGCGTGCGATTGTCTGCGCCAGGCGCGTGCGCCAAACCCGATTTCCGCGCACAGCTTATTCATGGATTTTAGGCTCCCAAACCAGCCGTGGCGCAGAGTATCGCAGCGACCCTGCAGCAGCGCCAGTAACGCCCCCAAGAACGCCCGCGCGCAAGGAAAAGCCATCAAAATCGCTAAATCATCGCAAAGGGCTGCGCTAACCCTGGACCAGTTTACAGGGCTGCCAAACAAGGAACGCAAAGCGGGTAACGTTTATATCAGGGGTACGTGGGAAGTTTTACATGCGATTAGCCAGGGTAAGTGTATTACAGGGGTATGCGGGAAGTTTTACACGCGATTAGCCAGGGTACGTGTATTACAGGGGTACGCGTGAAGTTTTACACGCGATTAGCCAGGGTACGTGTATTACAGGGGTACGCGGGAATTATCACACGCGATTTGGCTGGGTACGTGTATTACAGGGGTACGCGTGAAGTTTTACACGCGATTAGCCAGGGTAAGTGTATTACAGGGGTACGCGGGAATTATCACACGCGATTTGGCTGGGTACGTGTATTACAGGGGTGCGCGGGAATTATCCCATGCGATTTGGCTGGGTACGTGTATTACAGGGGTGCGCAGGAATTATCACATGCGATTTGGCTGGGTACGTGTATTACAGGGGTGCACGGAAATTATCACACGCGATTTGGCTGGGTACGTGTATTACGGGGTACGCGTGAAGTTTTACACGCGATTAGCCAGGGTACGTGTATTACAGGGGTACGCGTAAAGTTTTACATGCGATTAGCCAGGGTACGTGTATTACAGGGGTACGCGGGAATCATCACACGCGATTTGACTGGGTACGTGTGTTACAGGGGTGCGCGGGAATTATCACACGCGATTTGGCTGGGTACGTGTATTACAGGGGTGCGCGGGAATTATCACACGCGATTTGGCTGGGTACATGTATTACAGGGGTGCGCGGGAAGTTACACACGCAATTAGGCTGGGTGGGTCCTCACAGGTGTTCCCTGTACACCCTCCACGGCCCCTGCAGGCAGCCCACAAAACAGGGGACTACCCTGCACACCTGCTCATGTCTCCCACCCCCCACCCCCCCTCCAGCAGTGTGGGGCACCCTCCACCAGGCCCCCACTCATGTCCCCTATCACCCCCACCCCCAGCAGTGCAGGGGCAGCCTCCACCAGGCCCCCACTCATGTCTCCCACCCACCCCAGCCCCCAGCACTGTGGGGCACCCTCCACCAGGCTCCCACCCATGTCTACCACCACCCCCACCCCCAGCAGTGCAGGGGCAGCCTCCACCAGGCTCCCACCCATGTCTACCACCACCCCCACCCCCCAGCAGTGCAGGGGCAGCCTCCACCAGGCCCCCACTCATGTCTCCCACCACACCCCCCAGCACTGTGGGGCACCCTCCACCAGGCTCCCACCCATGTCTACCACCAGCCCCACCCCCCAGCCACCATGGGCAGCCCCCACCAGGCTCCCACCCATGTCTACCACCACCCCCACCCCCAGCAGTGCAGGGGCAGCCTCCACCAGGCCCCCACTCATGTCTCCCAACCCCCCCCAGCACTGAGGGGCACCCTCCACCAGGCCCCCACTCATGTCCCCTATCACCCCCACCCCCCAGCAGTGCAGGGGCAGCCTCCACCAGGCCCCCACTCATGTCTCCCACTACCCCCACCCCCAGCCACCATGGGCAGCCGCCACCAGGCTCCCACCCATGTCTACCCCCACCCCCACCCCCCAGCAGTGCAGGAGAAGCCTCCACCAGGCCCCCACTCATGTCTCCCATCCCCCACCCCCCCCAGCACTGAGGGGAACCCTCCACCAGGCCCCCACTCATGTCCCCTATCACACCCACCCCCCAGCAGTGCAGGGGCAGCCTCCACCAGGCCCCCACTCATGTCTCCCACCCACCCCCACCCCCCAGCAGTGCAGGGGCAGCCTCCACCAGGCCCCCACTCATGTCTCCCACCCCCCACGACCCCAGCACTGAGGGGCACCCTACACCAGGCCCCCACTCATGTCCCCTATCACCCCCACCCCCCAGCAGTGCAGGGGCAGCCTCCACCAGGCCCCCACTCATGTCTCCCACCCCCCACTCCCCCCAGCAGTGTGTGGCAACCTCCACCAGGCCCCCATTCATGTCTCCCACCCCCCAGCAGTGTGGGGCACCCTCCTCCCACCCACCCCACCCCCAGCACTGTGGGGCAGCCTCCACCAGGCTCCCACCCATGTCTACCACCACCCCCACCCCCAGTAGTGCAGGGGCAGCCTCCACCAGGCTCCCACCCATGTCTACCACCACCCCTACCCCCAAGCAGTGCAGGGGCAGCCTCCACCAGGCCCCCACTCATGTCTCCCACCCACCCCACGCCCCAGCACTGTGGGGCACCCTCCACCAGGCTCCCACCCATGTCTACCACCACCTCCACCCCCCAGCAGTGCAGGGGCAGCCTCCACCAGGCCCCCACTCATGTCTCCCACCACCCCCACCCCCCAGCCACCATGGGCAGCCCTCACCAGGCTCCCACCCATGTCTACCACCACCCCCACCCCCCAGCAGTACAGGGGCAGCCTCCACCAGGCTCCCACCCATGTCTACCACCACCCCCACCCCCCAGCAGTGCAGGGGCAGCCTCCACCAGGCCCCCACTCATGTCTCCCAACCCACCCCACCCCCAGCACTGTGGGGCACCCTCCACCAGGCTCCCACCCATGTCTACCACCACCCCCACCCCCCAGCAGTGCAGGGGCAGCCTCCACCAGGCCCCCACTCATGTCTCCCTCCCACCCCCACCCCCCAGCAGTGCAGGGGCAGCCTCCACCAGGCCCCCACTCATGTCTCCCACCACCCCCACCCCGCAGCCACCATGGGCAGCCCCCACCAGGCTCCCACCCATGTCTACCACCACCCCCCAGCAGTGCAGGGGCAGCCTCCACCAGGCCCCCACTCATGTCTCCCCCCCCACTCCCCAACCCAGCAGTGTGGGGCACCCTCCACCAGGCCCCCACTCATGTCCCCTATCACCCCACCCCCAGCAGTGCAGGGGCAGCCTCCACCAGGCTCCCAATCATGTCTCCCACCCACCCCACCCCCCAGCACTGTGGGGCACCCTCCACCAGGCTCCCACCCATGTCTACCACCACCCCCACCCCCCAGCAGTGCAGGGGCAGCCTCCACCAGGCCCCCACTCATGTCCCCTATCACCCCCATCCCACAGCAGTGCAGGGGCAGCCTCCACCAGGCCCCCACTCATGTCTCCCACCCCCCATCCCCCCAGCACTGAGGGGCACCTTCCACCAGGCCCTCACTCATGTCCCCTATCACCCCCACCCCCCAGCAGTGCAGGGGCAGCCTCCACCAGGCCACCACTCATGTCTCCCATCCACCCCCACCCCCCAGCAGTGCAGGGGCAGCCTCCACCAGGCTCCCACTCATGTCTCCCACCACCTACACCCCCCAGCCACCATGGGCAGCCCCCACCAGGCTCCCACCCATGTCTCCCACCCACCCCCACCCCCCAGCAGTGCAGGGGCACCCTCCACCAGGCCCCCACTCATGTCTCCCACCCACCCCACCCCCCAGCACCTTGGGGCACCCTCCACCAGGCTCCCACCCATGTCTACCACCACCCCCACCCCCCAGCAGTGCAGGGGCAGCCTCCACCAGGCTCCCACCCATGTCTACCACCACCCCCACCCCCCAGCAGTGCAGGGGCAGCCTCCACCAGGCCCCCACTCATGTCTCCCACCCACCCCACCCCCCAGCACTGTGGGGCACCCTCCACCAGTCTCCCACCCATGTCTACCACCACCCCCACCCCCCAGCAGTGCAGGGGCAGCCTCCACCAGGCCCCCACTCATGTCTCCCACCACCTCCACCCCCCAGCCACCATGGGCAGCCCCCACCAGGCTCCCACTCATGTCTACCACCACCCCCACCCCCCAGCAGTGCAGGGGCAGCCTCCACCAGGCCCCCACTCATTTCTCCCACCACCCCCACCAACCAGCCACCATGGGCAGCCCCCACCAGGCTCCCACCCATGTCTACCACCACCCCCACCCCCAGCAGTGCAGGGGCAGCCTCCACCAGGCTCCCACCCATGTCTACCACCACCCCCACCCCCCAGCAGTGCAGGGGCAGCCTCCACCAGGCCCCCACTCATGTCTCCCACCCACCCCACCCCCCAGCACTGTGGGGCACCCTCCACCAGTCTCCCACCCATGTCTACCACCCCCCCACCCCCCAGCAGTGCAGGGGCAGCCTCCACCAGGCCCCCACGCATGTCTCCCACCACCCCCACACCCCAGCCACCATGGGCAGCCCCCACCAGGCTCCCACCCATGTCTACCACCACCCCCACCCCCCAGCAGTGCAGGGGCAGCCTCCACCAGGCCCCCACTCATGTCTCCCACCACCCCCAACCCGCAGCCACCATGGACAGCCCCCACCAGGCTCCCACCCATGTCTACCACCACCCCCACCCCCAGCAGTGCAGGGGCAGCCTCCACCAGGCTCCCACCCATGTCTACCACCACCCCCACCCCCCAGCAGTGCAGGGGCAGCCTCCACCAGGCCCCCACTCATGTCTCCCACCCACCCCACCCCCCAGCACTTTGGGGCACCCTCCACCAGGCTCCCACCCATGTCTACCACCACCCCCACCCCCCAGCAGTGCAGGGGAAGCCTCCACCAGGCCCCCACTCATGTCTCCCACCCACCCCCACCCCCCAGCAGTGCAGGGGCAGCCTCCACCAGGCCCCCACTCATGTCTCCCACCACCCCCACCCCCCAGCCACCATGGACAGCCCCCACCAGGCTCCCACCCATGTCTACCACCACCCCCACCCCCAGCAGTGCAGGGGCACCATCCACCAGGCCCCCACTCATGTCCCCTATCACCCCCACCCCCAGCAGTGCAGGGGCAGCCTCCACCAGGCTCCCACTCATGTCTCCCACCCATCCAACCCCCCAGCACTGTTGGGCACCCTCCACCAGGCTCCCACCCATGTCTACCACCACCCCCACCCCCCAGCAGTGCAGGGGCAGCCTCCACCAGGCCCCCACTCATGTCCCCTATCACCCCCACCCCACAGCAGTGCAGGGGCATCCTCCACCAGGCCCCCACTCATGTCTACCACCCCCCACCCCCCCAGAACTGAGGGGCACCCTCCACCAGGCCCCCACTCATGTCCCCTATCACCCCCACCCCCCAGCAGTGCAGGGGCAGCCTCCACCAGGCCATCACTCATGTCTCCCACCCACCCCCACCCCCCAGCAGTGCAGGGGCAGCCTCCACCAGGCCCGCACTCATGTCTCCCACCACCCCCACCCCCCAGCCACCATGGGCAGCCCCCACCAGGCTCCCACCCATGTATCCCACCCACCCCCACCCCCCAGCAGTGCAGGAGCACCCTCCACCAGGCCCCCACTCATGTCTACCACCCACCCCACCCCCCAGCACTGTGGGGCACCCTCCACCAGGCTCCCACCCATGTCTACCACCACCCCCACCCCCCAGCAGTGCAGGGGCAGCCTCCACCAGGCCCCCACTCATGTCTCCCACCCACCCCACCCCCCAGCACTGTGGGGCACCCTCCACCAGGCTCCCACCCATGTCTACCACCACCCCCACCCCCCAGCAGTGCAGGGGCAGCCTCCACCAGGCCCCCACTCATGTCTCCCACCACCCCCACCCCCCAGCCACCATGGGCAGCCCCCACCAGGCTCCCACCCATGTCTACCACCACCCCCACCCCCCAGCAGTGCAGGGGCAGCCTTCACCAGGCCCCCACCCATGTCTCCCACCACCCCCTCCCCCCAGCCACCATGGGCATCCCCCACCAGGCTCCCACCCATGTCTACCACCACCCCTACCCCCAGCAGTGCAGGGGCAGCCTCCACCAGGCTCCCACCCATGTCTACCACCACACCCACCCCCCAGCAGTGCAGGGGCAGCCTCCACCAGGCCCCCACTCCTGTCTCCCACCCACCCCACCCCACCCCCCAGCACTGTGGGGCACCCTCCACCAGGCTCCCACCCATGTCTACCACCACCCCTCCCCCCAGCAGTGCAGGGGTAGCCTCCACCAGGCCCCCACTCATGTTTCCCACCCACCCCCACCCCCCAGCAGTGCAGGGGCAGCCTCCACCAGGCCCCCACTCATGTCTCCCACCACCCCCGCCCCCCAGCCACCATGGGCAGCCCCCACCAGGCTCCCACCCATGTCTACCACCACCCCCACCCCCCAGCAGTGCAGGGGCAGCCTCCACCAGGCCCCCACTCATGTCTCCCCTCCCCCACCCCCCCAGCAGTGTGGGGCACCCTCCACCAGGCCCCCACTCATGTCCCCTATCACCCCCACCCCCAGCAGTGCAGGGGCAGCCTCCACCAGGCTCCCACTCATGTCTCCCACCCACCCCACCCCCCAGCACTGTGGGGCACCCTCCACCAGGCTCCCACCCATGTCTACCACCACCCCCACCCCCTACAGTGCAGGGGCAGCCTCCACCAGGCCCCCACTCATGTCCCCTATCACCCCCACCCCACAGCAGTGCAGGGGCAGCCTCCACCAGGCCCCCACTCATGTCTCCCACCCCCACCCCCCCAGCACTGAGGGGCACCCTCCACCAGGCCCCCACTCATGTCCCCTATCACCCCCACCTCCCAGCAGTGCAGGGGCAGTCTCCACCAGTCCACCACTCATGTCTCCCACCCACCCCCACCCCCAGCAGTGCAGGGGCAGCCTCCACCAGGCCCCCACTCATGTCTCCCACCACCCCCACCCCCCAGCCACCATGGGCAGCCCCCACCAGGCTCCCACACATGTCTCCCACCAACCCCACCCCCCAGCCACCATGGGCAGCCCCCACCAGGCTCCCACACATTTCTCCCACCCACCCCCACCCCCCAGCAGTGCAGGGGCAGCCTCCACCAAGCCCCCACTCATGTCTCCCACCCCCCACCCCCTCAGCACTGAGGGGGACCCTCCAACAGGCCCCCACTCATGTCTCCCACCCACCCCCACCCCCCAGCAGTGCAGGGGCAGCCTCCACCAGGACCCCACTCATGTCTCCCACCACCCCCACCCCCCAGCCACTGTGGGGCATCCCCCACCAGGCTCCCACCCATGTCTACCACCACCCCTACCCCCAGCAGTGCAGGGGCAGCCTCCACCAGGCTCCCACCCATGTCTACCACCACCCCCACCCCCCAGCAGTGCAGGGGCAGCCTCCACCAGGCCCCCACTCCTGTCTCCCACCCACCCCACCCCACCCCCCAGCACTGTGGGGCACCCTCCACCAGGCTCCCACCCATGTCTACCACCACCCCTCCCCCCAGCAGTGCAGGGGTAGCCTCCACCAGGCCCCCACTCATGTCTCCCACCCACCCCCACCCCCCAGCAGTGCAGGGGCAGCCTCCACCAGGCCCCCACTCATGTCTCCCACCACCCCCGCCCCCCAGCCACCATGGGCAGCCCCCACCAGGCTCCCACCCATGTCTACCACCACCCCCACCCCCCAGCAGTGCAGGGGCAGCCTCCACCAGGCCCCCACTCATGTCTCCCCTCCCCCACCCCCCCAGCAGTGTGGGGCACCCTCCACCAGGCCCCCACTCATGTCCCCTATCACCCCCACCCCCAGCAGTGCAGGGGCAGCCTCCACCAGGCTCCCACTCATGTCTCCCACCCACCCCACCCCCCAGCACTGTGGGGCACCCTCCACCAGGCTCCCACCCATGTCTACCACCACCCCCACCCCCCTACAGTGCAGGGGCAGCCTCCACCAGGCCCCCACTCATGTCCCCTATCACCCCCACCCCACAGCAGTGCAGGGGCAGCCTCCACCAGGCCCCCACTCATGTCTCCCACCCCCACCCCCCCAGCACTGAGGGGCACCCTCCACCAGGCCCCCACTCATGTCCCCTATCACCCCCACCTCCCAGCAGTGCAGGGGCAGTCTCCACCAGGCCACCACTCATGTCTCCCACCCACCCCCACCCCCAGCAGTGCAGGGGCAGCCTCCACCAGGCCCCCACTCATGTCTCCCACCACCCCCACCCCCCAGCCACCATGGGAAGCCCCCACCAGGCTCCCACACATGTCTCCCACCAACCCCACCCCCCAGCCACCATGGGCAGCCCCCACCAGGCTCCCACACATTTCTCCCACCCACCCCCACCCCCCAGCAGTGCAGGGGCAGCCTCCACCAAGCCCCCACTCATGTCTCCCACCCCCCACCCCCTCAGCACTGAGGGGGACCCTCCACCAGGCCCCCACTCATGTCCCCTATCACCCCCATCCCCCAGCAGTGCAGGGGCAGCCTCCACCAGGCCCCCACTCATGTCTCCCACCCACCCCCACCCCCCAGCAGTGCAGGGGCAGCCTCCACCAGGACCCCACTCATGTCTCCCACCACCCCCACCCCCCAGCCACTGTGGGGCACCCTCCACCAGGCTCTCACCCATGTCTACCACCACCCCCACCCCCAGCAGTGCAGGGGCAGCCTCCACCAGGCCCCCACTCATGTCCCCCTGCCCACAGGCCCTGAGAATCCTCAAGCATGGGCCTCATGGCCAGCCATCACAGCCCAAAGACACAACCAAGTATTACATGCGCCCATGATACTACTCCAATGGAAACAATGTAAATGAACACATGTGTCTCACACACACACAATG
This sequence comes from Ambystoma mexicanum, assembly GCF_040938575.1. Taxonomy (NCBI): domain Eukaryota; kingdom Metazoa; phylum Chordata; class Amphibia; order Caudata; family Ambystomatidae; genus Ambystoma; species Ambystoma mexicanum. Next base: position 531,835,647 of record NC_090939.1, read on the forward strand.
GTTGCAAGTGAACCTGAAAACCCATATCATGACATGCATGAAAACAATGAGATGAAACCACACATAGAAGAATGAAAAAATCAAAACAATGTATTAAAAACAACAGTAATGGCAATCAAAATTAACCAAAATACACAAGTAAAAAAAAAATATTAAGCTGGCTGTCACTTTTCAAATTAAAATCAATAAATGATAATCCAAAAAAATGTCTTCCAAAGTTCAAGTCCATAAAAAAGTAAATGAAGGGAAAAAAGAAATAGAAAACCATTGCTCCATGGAAAAAAATATTCATAGTAAAAAAAATATCCAAATGCAAAGTCCAACTATGTACAAAGTATTCAGGGTCCATCATCCCAACAGAAGAAATGAAACCTACAAAAAAACCTATCTAAAATGGAACTATATACAAAAGGTGGAGCAGTATCCGTCGACTCCAAATAAAAATAAACAATAAATGAAACCTATCACTAAATAACTATATACAATGGCGGCGGGCCAGTCCAGCGGCTCACTCAGTGGTGTTCCGGGCCAGGGCATCATCAAACTCCTCGTCTATGTCCCGGAGGCGGTCCTGTTCCATGGCCCTGAGGGTCCGCAGGGACGCCGACATGTTCACCTCCAACTCCATGCGGATTGCCTCGAGGCACTTGGCCCGCCTCAGGGCCCTCCGCATGGAGTTCTCCGCCCTGACCATCGTGAGCCGCGCCTCTTCCGCCCGCCGCAGCTCCGCATCTATGGCGTGGCCCAACCGCTGCCACACGGAAGACACTTCCCGTCCCGGGTCCTCCTGCCCTCCGGCCGATGCCTGCCCCTCCGATGTTGAAGGCCCCGAGCTATTGTGGCTCCCACCTACAGCCTCCTGCTGCTGCAGCTGCTGCTGTCCATGTGCCCTGTCCGATGGTGCCTGCACATCCTCCTCCAGCTGGGGTGCAGTCGTTGATGTGGCCACCCCTGCTGGACGTCCGACTCCCGACTGTGGCAGGGATCTGTTGTCCACCAGCCTGGCCGCACGGTCGGAGGCAGCTCCACAGGGCACCCAGGTGACACATGGGTGGGAAGATGGCATGGAGGACGACTGGGGCATATGGGGTTCTGTGGAGGAGGGGGTCGGAACAAGTTCCAGGAAACGGAGAAATCCAGCCCTGGTGAGCTGTCCCAGTGGGTCAACACGGTCAACGAGCCATGCGAGAAGACGTGCAGACTCATCATGAAAAGACTGCAGGTCAGCTCGCATGGCCCGTTGATGCAACGCCACCCCACCCTGGACAGGCTCAACCTGGTGCAGGATAGCCACATCCGCAGGGAGAGGAAGGCCAGGTGTTGTAAGCCAATCCCCTCCCTGAGAACGGGTCTGGAGGTAGGCATCCCCGCTGGTGCAAGATGATGCAGTGACAGGAGCAGGGACAGGATTGCACACAGGCACCTCCGCGGCGGCCTGTGCTGCCTCCTGTCCCTGATCCTGCACTGCACCACTAGCACCAGTGGAATCCCCACTTCCAGACCCCGCTTCTGTCGCTTGCACGGCCTCCTCCTCCTCCAAACCCCCCACCAACCTGGATGACTCCGTGCCATCTTCCTCCGTTGGGCCCTGTGGGGTCCCAGCTGCCCCTTCTGCTGCCGAGGAGTCCAACTCCAACCTCCGCCTCTTGGACCTCCCCTCGGCAGCTGCGGCCTGGGACACGGCACCGGACTCCTCACTCCCCGACGAGATCAGAACCTGGGAGGGGATCCGGGCCTTGCGTCTACGGCTGGTGGTGCGACCCCTGCCGCTGTGCTCCACAGCACCTTCTCCGCCCTCTTCATCAGTTGACGCTGCAGACAGGGAGAAAGAAAACACAGGCATCAGGGCACTGTACAATGGATTCATACACACATGACAGTTATACATGAGTGGCATTGGTAAACCTCAGACATGGCATCACAATCCCAACACACATGTCATTTCAACTTGCACACATGAGCCATACCACAGCCATATTGCAACAGCCAGCACCATCCATTCACATACAACAGCATGAGCAGCCAAAGGTCATCCACACATCACATGCAACATAGGGAGTACACTACACATGCACACACACCACCAAACGTGCATGCATGTGTACACCTCCGCCAACTGTCGCAGTGTTCCGATCGACATCCATGTCACACTTGACAATCATTCCTCCACATCCTGTGCCATGCAAGCCCACACACACAAGCACCATCCATGTGTCACACATGAGACCCCTCGCATATGTCACCCTCACGGCCCTGTACACCCCCCCTACTTTCCCACATAAAAATACATGTTCAACCTGCACACTCCTGGCACACCACCACACGCACAGCTTACAATCAGTATGCATGTACACTTACCGCTCGACTCCAGACAGGTCTGCCTCTCAAGGACCTGGACGTGGAGCGCTGGGGATATGCGTTCCAGGACCCTCATCTGATCTTCCGACAAGTGGCCCCGGCGCCCCTTAGCATCCGCTGCCTTCAGGAGGCGCCGGGCCTTGTTGAGGGTCCTGGACCTGAAGTCCTCCCAGCGCTTCCTGACACGTTCATAGTTGCGGACTGCCACCTCCTCCGCGTTGATGGCAGTCACGATGTCCATCCAGATCCGAGTCCGTCCTTCCTTGTCGGCGCGCAACCTTCCGAAGAGGGCATCATACTGCCCCAGGACATGCTCCACCAGGACACCAACTTCGGTGGCAGTGAAGCTGGTGCCCCTCTGCCGCCTTGGCCGGGGGTTGCCACTGGTGCCAGATGTTGCAGTGCCCGAGATGGCAACCCCAGAGGCAGGAGTGGGTGGGCAACTGGGTGCTGGGCCTGGGCTGTGGGGCGATGGAAAAGCAGTCGGGAGTCTTCGGTTCCAGCAGGGGTGGTCACAGCAACAGCAGCCCTGGCTGATGTGCAGGCAGCAAATGTCAGGGCACGTTGGCAGCAGGCAGTCAGGCAGCAGCAGATGGCAGGTGGGAGCGTGCTCAGGGCTCTCGGGGGCAGTAATTCGGCCTTCTGGGCAGGAGCGTGGTCTTCCGTGTGTGAACGCATGGCCAGCTTGATACGGAGTGATTTTGCACGTGAAAATCCAGCACGTCTGCGTGTAATTCGAGGAAAGGCCCTTAGCGCGTAAGCGCGTCAGCACACGTCTGTACATTCATTGGCCCAAAGGCCACCAGCGTATGCGCGTCTATGAAGTCACGTGCACGTTGAATATGGCACACGTTTGAAATGTTGCGTGTTAAAAAAATGAAAGACACGTCCGAGTGTCAAAGCGTGTAATTGATGGAAATGGCCTTAGCGCGTACACGCGAAAGTGACAAAGCGTGTAATTGGTGGAAATGGCCCTAGCGCATACACGCGGAAGTGATGCTGGACGTGTGGGCCTGCATAAAAGGTACGTGTAGAACACCATTTCCTTGTACGTGCTTTTCGTGGAGAGCGAGTGGGTGAAATCTGTACTCATTGTTTTTTCACACGCGATTTACTTCACGGCGTTTCAAGTTCGTACTCCCTGTTATCTCTGACAGCTTTTTCTCTTTTTTCTCTTTTTCTGGTTTTCCAGGGCCTGTTCCCTCAAACAGCGTTCCCTTCTACTGTTGTCCTGTCTCCTCAGACAGCGTACAATTCTTCTTTTGGCGGGGGTGTTGCCAACGCGCACACACGCGCTTCTTTTTCACGCTCTTTTTCCTGGCAGACGGTGAGTCACGCACGTATCTAACATCTGTGCTTGCCCCGTGTGTAGCCTACCCCTTCAGAGGTCATTCTAGGCTGCGTGTGACACGCATACGTTCATTCTTGTGTTACTGGGTGCCACAGCGTAGTGCAGGTTTATTTTTCCGCACGCGTGGTCTAGGAGGGGTTGCGTGCACATTATCTCCCTTTTTTGGGCTTCCTGTGCGTTGCGTGACCCGTCATCTTTCCCCAGGGGTCACATTCAGCCTTGCTAGAGCACTAGGGTACGATTACCATCTGGTACCCAACCCCTTTGACCCCCAATTGCCCAGGACAATAGTTTACAGCCACTCCCATACGCAGATTAACATCAGTGCCATGGTTGGGAGGCGAGGAATCCGTAAGGGTGGCAAAGGTGGACGAGCCACAAGTGGTGGCCGTGGTGGATCCGGTAGGGGACGTGGTCGTTACTTGCAGGGTGACCCTGTCCCCCCATGTCTGGAGGACCAGTCAAGGGCACCCATAATCCCCCCCACCCGCCCTGGTTGAGGGTGATGTGGCTGACACCATCCATGCTCAGCCCTTGTTGGACCAGCCCATTGTGGCACCAGACCTGGCTGACTCCATGGCTGACTTCCAGGTCAGCAGGCCTATGACACATGCGCTGGTGCACGTTGATGTCATCAGGCCACGTGGATCAGGGGCAGCAAGGTCATCTGCTGCCCCAAGTAGGCAGGGTGCAGAGGCTGCAGGGGCAGCTGCGGCTCCATCCACCCCAGCTCTCACACACCCAGCCAGGACAGTGTCGGTTCTAGTCCATCCTGCTGACATTCCCCCTGACACCATTACTCTTGAGCCAATGCCTGCACCAACTCCCATGCTGAGTGTGCAATCCCACACTCCTGATACAGAGTCCACCAGGGCTCCTACCCCTAGTGTCCAGAGCGGCGTAGGACACTCAGGATCACCACCACCTTCCAAGCGGAAGAGGAAGAGTGCTAGTCCGGCACAGGTTGATGCCCCAGACACGGCTACACAGTCTGGCCCGTCGAGGAAGCCCAGCTTCACGGATGCCGAACTGAATGCACTTGTCGAGTATGTGTCCGCACATGATAACGAAATGGTCATTGTTGCAGGATCCAAGACCACACTTGCACAACGCCAGGCACACTAGCAGACCGTTGCGGACATCGTAAGTGCCCTTGGAATCGTGAGGCGCACAGCCAATGATTGCTATAAGCACTGGAATGACCTAAAGCGCAGGGCAAAGAATAAGCTGGCCTCAAGTCATGTCGCAACTCTAGTGACTGAAGGTGGGTCTCCAGTAGAAGACATGGAACTCACTCCACATGAGTCAGTCGCTGGGACATACGTCACGGAGGAACAGATCCAAGGCGTGGGAGATCTGCCAGATTATGAGGCATTGTCCGGTGAGTGCACATGCATGTGTGTGTCATCCATGTGCATGGTGTGTGTGTGAGGGCTTCTGTTTGTGTGCCAGATGAGGGTGTGTGCGCCTGAGTTGTTTGTGTCACCCATGTGCTTCATCCAATACATTCTGCGCAGCAGCATTTGGCCATAGCAGTATCCATTCTGCCAACAGTAGACATCTAGCCCAACAGCACGCCAGTTGCCCTTGAAGTGTCACCTTGCCACAACATTGTTGCTTATTTTTCTCTGTTCATTCAGGCAGATTGTTTGCATTCCACCACTTTTACTAGGCATTTCTCAGTCCTCTAGTCACATGTCTGACATGGCTATGGTAAAGTGGAGTGACTTTGTTACCTGGATATCATTTGTTTAGACATGTCCCTGTGCAATCGGACCATTTTGGACTGGCAGCTCCAGGTGAAAAATCAGACCTGTTTGAATTAGAAAAGCTATTACATGAGGGAACTGGACTGAATGAATAAGTGCAGCCCTCCTCTCCATCTTTACTCAATAGCAATGGTACATGCCATCTGTGTGATGGCATGTGTATTTCACCTGGCAATCACAGGCCAATGTGTGATGCCACTGCTAGGCAGCATGCAGCAAATGTGTTGATCTTCCATCTTGGTGTCATCAATGTGTGCCATTTGCCTCCCCTTCATACGCAGTGAGGGTGCATGCATGGGAGGGTTTTAGTCATGTGGGACATGTGTCAATCAAGTACTGGTTCTGTTGCTTCTCAGTCCTCATTGTGTGCCATGGTGCTAATGCCTGTTTCCATTTGTTTTCTTTTATGTCTTTGCAGGGGAAGACGCACCTGATAATGCTGGGGTTGTGGAGATGGTGCAGACCCAGGAGGGGTCTGAGGGCCGATCGACCACCAGTGAGGGACGTGGTGTGGTGGTGGGTGAGAACCCACAACTGCTGCAGGTCGTGCTCTCAAGGGGTGTCTCTGGCTGCACCTCCCCCGAGCTGTACTCAGGTGTTGATTCGGATGATGAGACCTACGTGCCGTCGCAGGTGAGTGTTCCTGGTAGGGATTCTGTTCTGTCCGACCCACCTGCACCAGGGTTAGAACCCTCAAAGGGGATGTCAGTGTTGGCAGGTACGCCTTTGGTGGTTACGGAAGCAGGGTCACACTCCGCGACATCTGATCCTGTTCCTGGGCCAGCAGATCAGAGGGGGAATGCAGTCCTGCAGCCTCAGGCAGTGCCGGCACAGCAAGGCGCAGTTCGCCTTGCCCCAGACAGGTGTGGTGCCCGCCGACGTGGTGGCCGTACGCCACCTGGCAATACCGCATGGGAGCAATCCATTTATGGTATGGCAACCCAACAGGCAGCATCATCAGAGATGATGGCTCAGGCCATGGATAGGGTGGCCACTTCCATTGTCCCCCCCGAAAGGCTGATGGAGCGACTACAGCAGGTAACCGACTCCATCTGCCAGTCACACAGGGAGGACATGTTGGCGTCCAACAGGGACAGGCGGGCGGCACTGGCGACTCTGCAGGAAGCCATCTCAATAGAGTCCCAGGGCCACAGGGAAGCCCTGAGGCTGGAACTCCTTCACCTCAGGACGACTCTTGTTGAGCTTGAGGCTTCAACAAACCGAAGGACAGAACAGCAGCTGGAGCGTCTCACCCGTACGCTCTCAGCTGAGATGCAGGCAACTAGGGCGGAGGTCCGGGCTTCCCGTGAGTTGTTGCATGGGGACCTCCGCACACTCATCCTCCAGAACGAGACCTACCACACCTGCATGCTTGCAGCCATGGAGGAACAGTCTAGGGCCTTGCGTGGGCTGCCTCCCATAGTGCCACCACCTCCGGATGCAGCTGCACAGGGTGAGAATAGCGACAGCAGTGATACTCCCACAATAGGGTAGCCGTGTGGGCCATGAGCCCATGGAGGTGTTTTTTTTCCGCAAGATCCACACAGGTGGGTTTTGGTGTGCACCCTGTCCTCGGACCTCCTGGGTGGCCTCCCCAACCCCCCCGGGCCCATTAATGGCCATTTTTTTTTTTTTTTGGGACAGTGTGTTGCCTTGTGTGGCTCCCGTGGGCATACGCTGCATTGTGGCTGGGCACATGCAGGCTTGTCATGTATTTGGTTCAGATGCTTGGGTTTTTGTCACACAAACCACTCCTGCTTCCCGTTTCCATGGGCTTGCAAAGGGTGTGCCCAAGTGACATTGACGTACATGGTGACATTGGACTCCCACTACATGTGTGGGTAGTCTAGTCAATACTGTGTATACATTCCTAGTGCATATTGCTGTTGTGTTGTACACTGCATGTTGCATAGATGTGTAACTCATCATCCATGTCTACCTCCTAATTTGCAGGTCCTTTCCTCATGTCTACACAAGGCCCTCTACTTTGGAGATGGAGTCAATGTTGGCAGCAGTGCACCTACAACTCTACATGGCGGCAACACTGTACAGTTGGAAGTGGTGGGAGTGCAGGCATTTCCAGGTGGTGAGACTACTAATTTCTTACATTCGTAATGTCATGTTAATGGTAGTTTTGAGGGTCAGTAGCTGATAAGTGTTATTGCTAAATACCTGCTCAAGTGTGTTGTTGGTCCTGCATTACTGTGAGCATTTCAGGTGTCGCGAATTTCAATTATGGACACTGTACTTTGTGACACTTGTGTCATGTTGTGGGGATTACTTTGTTTACCCGCACATAGCATGACATGGCATGGTGTGTCGTGTGGCGGTGCTGGGGATGGGTTGGGTGACATGGCACTGTCCTCATGTTGCATTTTGCAAGTGGGTATTCATTTTAGCTGCATGAATGTGTTTTTTCACGAAACTGCATTGGTAGGTCTGTGTAGGTAGGGATGCACACATTGTAAGACTTCCAGGTGAACAATCTCAGGCTGATATGGTTTTGACGGTTGATTCTCCAGACATTCAGGATCATTGTCAGGTTGAGTCATCATTGATTGTCAGATGGTATGTGCCAGGGCAGTGTGCACTCCACAGGGGTGTGATTTCTATGTGAAGTAATTAGCCACTAGCTGGGTACGGGCTGCCTCCCCCCATGCCCTTTCCCTTCCCATGCGCAGCATGTGGTTGGGGATGTGGGGGCACCACCATGTCCACGGCCAGGCCCCGGCGTGTTGCAACGTTGTGCAGGACACATACTGCCACTATGATCCTGCACACTACTGGGGGAGCGTATAACAGCTGCCCGCCAGAACGGTCAAGGGAGCGAAAGCGTGACTTAAGCACTCCGAATGTGCGCTCCACTATGCCCCGGGTTGCAATGTGGGCTGTGTTATATCTTACCTCGTGTTGCGTGGTGGGGTTCCGAATTGGCGTCATCATGTGGGGGCTGAGAGGGTAGGCACTGTCCCCTTTGGAGGTGGTGATGGGTATCATTGGTGGGGTTGTGACCCTGCTCAGTATCTGACATGCATGCATGTGCAGTGGCATTCATACTCACCAAGCAGCCATGTATCGCCATGCCGCCCAGCTTCTAGGTCCCGGTTTAGGGTGGACATTTGGTAAATGAAGCTGTCGTGGGTGGACCCGGGATAGTTGGCATATACTGAGGTGATGATTCCCTTGGCATTACATACTACCTGCACGTTGATGGAATGCCAGTGCTTGCGGTTCCTATAGATGTGCTCAGATGCCCTGGGGGAACGTAGAGCCACATGGGTGCAGTCGATGGCACCTAGCACTTTGGGGAATCGTGCCACACCGTAAAAGTCCAGGATGCCTTTCTGCAGGTGTTCTGGGCAGGTATATGTGCCTGCGGACTGATGGGCGTGCAGTGATGATGTTCAAGACCTGGTGTAGGCAGCGTGACTGCGTGGCCTGTGACACCCCACCCACTATGGCACTTGTCCGCTGAAATGATCCAGTGGCTAAGAAGTGCAGTACATTGAGGACCTTCTCCAGGGGGCTGAGTGCTTGGGAGCACAGGGTGGGTGATGTGAGGTCATCCTCCCATTCACTCACCAGGTCCAGTATTATGTGTGGTGGAAACATGTACCTCCCATACACCTGGTCATCAGGCATCCCAAAAAGGCTGGTTCTGGGTGTGAAAATTCTGGCCCTGACTATCCTCCTCCTCCTCCTTTGGTAGCCCACGGCCACTGCTGCTAGGAACGGTATATTCATCCTGGCGTCTGAGCTTGTTAGTTTTTTGCGCGCAAATGTATGCGTCACGGGTCGACGTATGCATGCTTCCTACTGGCGTACGTGTTTCTTTGCGCGTGTTGTAGGCGAGCATGTGAAACTTCCCGCGCACCCCTGAAATCCACGTACCCAGGCCAATAGCGTGTGGAAATTCCCGCGCACCCCGGAATACACGTGCGCTGATGTACTCGCGTGTGTAAGTGCCCACGCACCCCTGAAATACACGTACATAGGCCAATCGCGTGTACGCGCACTTTTGTCCAATTACACGCGATGACACTCTGACGTGCAGTATTTCCACGTGTGCTCCGTCATCACGTGCTATGAGGGAAACACCCGTGCGGGTCACGTCACAGACGCGCTTACGCGCTGAGGGCCTTTGGTCCAATAGAATCGCGTATGCGTGCTGACTCGCTTACGCGCTAAGGGCCTTTCCTCGAATTTCACGCTGACGTGCAGGATTTTCACGTGCCAAATCACTCCGTATCAAGCTGGCCACGCGAAAACACACGGAAGACCACGCTCCTGCCCAGAAGGCCGAATTACTGCCCCCCAGTGCCCCGAGCAGCCTCCCACGTGCCATCTGCTGCTGCCTGCCTGCCTGCCTGCTGCCACCGTGCCCTGCCATTTGGTGCCTGCACATCAGCCATCTGCAGGGGTCCAGTTGCTGTGTCCACCCCTGCTGGAACAGAAGACTCCCAACTGGGATAACATCGCTCCACAGCCCAGCCCCAGGACTCAGTTGCCCACCCACTCCTGTCACTGGGGTTGCCATGTCGGGCACTTCGACATCTGGCACCAGTGGCAACCCCAGGCCAGAGGGGCAGAGGGGCACCAGCTTCACTGCCACCGAAGTTGGTGTCCTGGTGGAGCATGTCCTGGGGCAGTATGATGCCCTCTTTGGATCGTCCCGCGCCAGCAAGGAAGGACGGGAGAGGATCTGGGCTGACTGTGTGGTTGCCATCAATGCGGAGGGGGTGGCAACCCGCAACGTCCAGAAGAACAAGAAGCGCTGGGAGGACTTTAGGTCCAGGACCCTCGTGAAGGCCCTGCGCCTCGTGGAGGGGGGCCGGGGCCGCATGAGTTCCATCCAGATGAGGGTCCTGGAACGCGTACGCCCAGCGCTCCACGCCCAGATCCTTGAGAGGGAGACCCGTCTGGAGTTGAGTGGTAAGTGGCCAAGCATTGCTGTGTGAGACAGGGCATGTTACAGTGTGCTGGTTGTCTGATACTTGCCTGTATGTGGGGCATGAGCGGGGGTGGGCGGCGGGAGGGAGAGACACACAAGGCATGAGCGTGGGGTGTGCGGCGGGAGGGAGAGACACACAAGGCATGAGCGTGGGGTGGGCGGCGGGAGGGAGAGACACACGGAGCATGAGCGGGGGGTGGGTGGCGGGCGGGAGACACGGGGCATGAGTGGGGGGTGGGCAGCGGGAGGGAGAGACACATGGGGCATGAGCAGGTGGTGGGCGGTGGGAGGGGTAGACACACGGGGCATGAGCGGGGGGTGGGCGGTGGGAGGGAGAGACACACGGGGCGTGAGCAGGGGGTGGGTGGCGGGAGGGAGAGACACACGGGGCATGAGCGGGGCTTGGGCGGCGGGAGGGAGAGACACTTAACGATAACTACCGTGGCCATGTAATATACACATATATATATATATACATATTCACACAAAAAAACTTTGTTAGAGGGACGTTATGGTTAAGTGGCACTACTAAAAACCTGTGAAATTCACTAAAAAAACTTTATAAACGTGACATTATGGTTCAAAGTAAAATTGAAAAACCCCTGAAATTCGACAGTTATGGTAGGCTAAGCAACCATAATTGCCAGCACCACTGTGCATTGCTAACACTACCACCCAGGACATGAAAGATGGCATCACAAATGTCATTGATGACATCACCAAATTTACAAAAGCACTCTTTTGGGACCAAGCCGCTGCTCCTGCTGCAAATTTGGTGAAAATCCGTCCAGCGGTTTTGGCTGTAGGCGTGCGCAAAGTTTTTCCCCCATTCAGTCTATGGGAAAAACAGATGTTTTGGGAACCCCCCTATAACTTTTCCCCCCCTGGACCAAACATCACCAAACTTTGCAAAAAAATCCAGAGTGGCCCATATACTTTTTTTTGCAAAGTTTGTTGAAGATTCATCCAGGGTGATCGAAGTTATAAGCCACCCAAAAAGTGCTCTTCCTATGGAAACAGCAACTTAACCATAACTGCACGGCCACTACCGTGGCCATGTTTTTTATATATATATATATATATATATATATATTCATATATATATATATATATATATATATATATGAGTAAATCAATGTAGCTAAATGATGGCGCTCTACCTCCTTAGGTGGCTGGTGCTAGAGTGACGAATTTAGCCAAATTCCTAAATGTGGAAAAAACACACAAGCCCCTGCGCGGTTGTAACACTGCAAAAAAACACCCAGTGGGCATGTGTAGAAAATACTCCAGCACACAAGACATAGTTATTTAAAATATCGTATTTATTGGTACTTAATACAGCACATTACAAAAATACAGAGGTAAGATCATACGCCTCTGTGACAGCCATAAGGTTGAACAAAACACTCACCCCATGGGTGGAAGGTGGTCACGTGTTCCGCCTGAATGCTCAGGCTTCCTCAGACCTTTAAAATCCAAATGCGGCTTGCACATCATAGAGTTTAAAAAGAAAAGCAGTTACAGGGCATCCCCATTCGTGTCACATCACGTGCAGACATGGTCATATGACCGCTGCAAGGAAACAATGGAAACAATGTAACATATTAGGTAGGGTAGCCGCTCTCAGACATATGCCCCCACATAGGGTCAGTGTTTACAAGCCAAGGATTATGCGAGCAGCGACCGCAGCCAAATCGTCAAAAGGCAAGTGCCCTGATTATGGAGAGTGTGCCTATAATAGACATAATTCTTACAGGCAGATGCCCCATTGCTTAGTGGATGCACAAGTGAACCCAGAGTCTGGAGGGAGAGTAAAATTGATACATCATCTAGCTCTTCCCAGTGTGCAAATAGCAATACCTGAGTCAAATATTGAATCCTTCAAAATTAGCAGCCTACTACATTAAATACACAGAAATAAGTTCCATTACACCAATAACACTGACCCTATGTGGGGGCATATGTCTGAGAGCGGCTACCCTAGCTGGTTCCAGTCATTCAACCATGAACAGGCACACTTGTGCTCACTTGTTACACATCAATTGTAATTTGACAATAATATGTTAAAATAAGCAGTTTAGAGCATCTCCATGGTGTAGTTCACATTGCGGTAGTTAACATTAGTGACTCCCTTACGCGTATCTTTTACGCTATTTAGCAATGCACTTACCTTATCCATAGGACTTTGACCGTTCCAATATGGAGGCCATCGTAGGTGATAGATTTCACCATTGTTTCCATTGTTTTCTTGCAGCGGTCATATGACCGTGTCTGCACATGATGTGACACGAATGGGGATGCACTGTAACTGCTTTTCTTTTTAAACTCTATGATGTGCAAGCCGCATTTGGATTTTAAAGGTCTGAGGAAGCCTGAGCATTCAGGCGGAACGCGTGACCTCCTTCCACCCGTGGGGTGAGTGTTTTGTTCAACCTTATGGCTGTCACAGAGGCATATGATCTTACCTCTGTATTTTTGTAATGTGCTGTATTAAGTACCAATAAATACGATATTTTAAATAGCTAGGTCTTGTGTGCTGGAGTATTTTCTACACATGCCCACTGGGTGGTTTTTAGCAGTGTTACAACCGCGCAGGGGCTTGTGTGTTTTTTCCATATATATATATATATATATATATATATATATATATATATATTCAGTGAAAAAACTTTGTTAAAGGGACGTTATGGTAAAGTTGCGCTACTAAAAACCTATGAAATTCAGTGATAAAACCTTGTCAAAGGAACGTTATGGTTCCAAGTAAAACCGAAAAACCCTTGAAATTCGCCAGTTATGGTAAGCTAAGCAAACATAACTCGCGCCACCACCGTGCACTGCTAAGACTAACACCCAGAACATTAAAGATGACATCACAAATGTCATTGATGACATCACTGATGACATCACATGTGTATGTACTTTTCATGAAATATGTGTACAAGGGATTCTTATAATGTTGCGAAACAAGTGTCAAGGATCATTGCAATAAATATCATACCCTAATTAGTGCATTGAACGATGCATTGATATAAATAGCATTATATTATGGGGTTCTATCTAGTATACTAAGCTACTGATACAGAAACATAACATGGTGTGCAGTGTACAAGATGAAGGTATAATATTCGTTATGTTAATATGTTGAATAATGAAATGATAATTGTTTTCTTAATAGATTTTTGTGTACTGTGAAATATGTAATACGTAGCTAATAAAACATTACTATAGACAAAACACAAAGACACAAGAACACATACCAATATGGGTATATACAGGGAAAGTGAAGTTTGCAAAAAAGCACAAGTAGTAGCAGAAACAATTCATAACTTAACTGATTATTTTCATGCAAATAAATGATTGCTCTGTTTCAAAGCTGCTATTCACCCTATGTATATGTATCACTTGATGTGATTCGACCCACAGGGAAAGTACAGCCATAAAAATAAAACAACAGAACTATCAGAAAGTGCTCATAAGTCTATTGATTATCTTTATGCACAAAAAGGATTGCTGTCTTTCAAGCTTGTGTCTTCCCGTATGTATATGTTTCATATGATGTGACTGGACTCTAACAGAATTACTGTAAGAACCTACTTGAAGGATACGTCTACATATAAAATAAAATGTTTAGTTTCTGACTGTTACTGAAGAAAACCATGTGGCCTAGATATGTCAGCAAAAGAAAAAAGAGTGAGCCAGACATGTGATGTCTGCGGCGTCTCGGTGTAGGAAGGAAAATCTTTTACCAAGATGGCCACCATGGAAAGGGAAGGCGGGGTGTATAAAGAACACAACGGCGCATGAGCGGGGTTGGGGGGCACAGGGGAGACACATGGGCATGAGCGGGGGGTGAGAGGGAACAGGGTACAAACGGGGCATGAGCAGGGGGTGGGGGGAAAAGGAAGGAAACACAGGGCATGAGCGGTGGTGGGGGGAACACGAGAGAGACACGGGGCATGAGCAGCGGGTGGGAAGGAACATGAGGGAGACACAGGGCATGAGAGGGGGGTACAGGGCACATACGGGACATGAGCGGGGGTGGGGAGGAAAGGAGAGAGACAAGGGGCATGAGCAGGGGGTCGGGGGAACACGAGGGAGACACGGAGCATGAGCGGGGGGCGGGGGGTTACACGAGGGAAACACGGGGCATGAATGGGGGGTGGGGGGAACACGAGGGAGACACAGGGCATGAGCGGGGGGTGGGGGGCAACAGGAGACAGACACGGGCATGAGCAGGGGTGGGGGGCAACAGGAGACAGACACGGGGCATGGGTGGGAGAAGAGGAGACAGACATGGGGCATGAGCGGGGGTGGGGGGCAACAGGAGACAGACACGGGGCATGGGTGGGAGCAAGAGGAGACAGACATGGGGCATGAGCGGGGGTGGGGGGAACAGGAGACAGACACGGGGCATGAGCGGGGGGTGGGAGGTACAGAAGACAGACACGGGGCATGAGCGGGGTAGTGGGGGCAACAGGAGAGAGACATGGGGCATCAGCGGGGGTGGGGGGGTACAGGAGACAGACACAGGGCATGAGCAGGGGGTGGGGGGCAACAGAAGGGAGACACAGGGCATGAGCGGGGGTGGGGGGTACAGGAGACAGACACGGGGCATGAGCGGGGGGTGGGGGGCAACAGGAGAGAGACACGGGACATGAACAGGGGGGTAACAGGAGACAGACACGGGGCATGAGCAGGGGGGCAACAGGAGACAGACATGGGGCATGAGCGGGGGGTTGGGGCGTACAGGAGACAGACACGAGCATGAGCGGGGGGTGGGGGTACAGGAGACAGACACGGGGCATGAGCAGGGGGTGGGGGGAACAGGAGACAGACACAGGGCATGAGCGGGGGGTGGGGGGAACAAAAGAGACAGACACGGGGCATGAGCGGGGGGTGGGGGGCAACAGGAGAGAGACACAGGGCAGGAGCGGTGAGTGGGGGGCAACAGGAGACAGACACGGGGCATGAGCGGGGGGTGAGGGCAACAGGAGACAGACACGGGGCATGAGCAGGGGGTGGGGGGAACAGGAGACAGACACGGAGCATGAGCGGGGGTGGGGGAGAACAGGAGACAGACATGGGGCATGAGAGGGGGGTGGGGGGCAACAGGAGACAGACACGGGGCATGAGTGGGGGGCAACAGGAGAGAGACACAGGACATGAGCGGGTGGGGGAAACCGGAGACAGACACGGGGCATGAGCGGGGGGGCAACAGGAGACAGACACGGGGCATGAGCGGGCGGTGGGGGTAATGGAGACAGACATGGGGCATGAGCGGGGGGTGGGGGCAACAGGAGAGAGACACGGGGCATGAGCGGGGGGTGGGGGGAACAGGAAACAGACACGGGGCATGAGCGGGGGTGGGGGGAAAACAGAGACAGACACGGGGCAGGAGCGGGGGTGGGGAGGGCAACAGGAGACAGACAGGGGCATGAGCGGGTGGGGGGCAACAGGAGACAGACACGGGGCATGAGCGGGAGGTGAGGGGCAACAGGAGACAGACACAGGGCATGAGCGGGGTGGGAGAACAGGAGACAGACACGGGGCATGAGCGGGGGTGGGCAGAAAAGGAGACAGACACGGGGCATGAGCGAGGGGGGTGGGGGGCAACAGGGAGACAAGACACGGGGCATGAGCAGGGGTGTGGGGGGCAACATGAGAGAGACACGGGCATGAGCGCGGAGTGGGGGGGTACAGGAGACAGACACGGGGCATGGGTGGGAGCAAGAGGAGACAGACATGGGCATGAGCGGGTGGTGGGGGGAACAGGAGACAGACACGGGGCATGAGCGGGGGTGGGGGGTACAGAAGACAGACACGGGGCATGAGCGGGGTAGTGGGGGGCAACAGGAGAGAGACATGGGGCATGAGCGGGGGGTGGGAGGGAGTACAGGAGACAGACACGGGCATGAGCAGGGTGTGGGGGGCAACAGAAGAGAGACACAGGGCATGAGCGGGAGGGGTGGGGGGTACAGGAGACAGACATGGGGCATGAGCGGGGGGTGGGGGGCACAGGAGAGAGACACAGGACAGGAGCGGGTGGGGAAACCGGAGACAGACACGGGGCATGAGCGGGGGGGCAACAGGAGACAGACACGGGGCATGAGCGGGCGGTGGGGGGTACAGGAGACAGACATGGGGCATGAGCGGGGGGTGGGGGGCAACAGGAGAGAGACACGGGGCATGAGCGGGGGTGGGGGGAACAGGAGACAGACACAGGGCATGAGCGGGTGGTGGGGGGCAACAGGAGACAGACACGGGGCATGAGCGGGAGGTGAGGGGCAACAGGAGACAAACACAGGGCATGAGCGGGGGTGGGAGGAACAGGAGACAGACACGGGGCATGAGCGGGGGGTGGGCAGAAACAGGAGACAGACACGGGCATGAGCGAGGGGGTGGGATGCAACAGGAGACAGACACGGGGCATGAGCAGGGGTGTGGGGGGCAACATGAGAGAGACACGGGCATGAGCGCGGAGTGGGGGGGTACAGGAGACAGACACGGGGCATGGGTGGGAGCAAGAGGAGACAGACATGGGGCATGAGCAGGGGGTGGGGGGAACAGGAGACAGACACGGGGCATGAGCGGGGGGTGGGGGGTACAGAAGACAGACACGGGGCATGAGCGGGGTAGTGGGGGCAACAGGAGAGAGACATGGGGCATGAGCGGGGGGTGGGAGGGAGTACAGGAGACAGACACGGGGCATGAGCAGGGGGTGGGGGGCAACAGAAGAGAGACACAGGGCATGAGCGGGAGGGGTGGTGGGTACAGGAGACAGACATGGGGCATGAGCGGGGGGGGTGGGGGGCAACAGGAGAGAGACACGGGACATGAGCGGGTGGGG